>NC_138113.1:26639700-27887200 GCF_964146895.1 Miniopterus schreibersii | reverse complement strand
CCACGTTGTTAACTTCATGGAACTTAAAACGATCAATAACTCATTTGTGTAACACGTCTTTACATGTTTATTATATTTACCCCCCACTAGAATGTTACCGCCATGAAATCAGGGATCTCATTCTTTTATTTACCACCGTGCCTGCAGGGCCTGGAACAAAGCTTTGCGCACAGTACAGATTCAATATTTGTTAGGTAAATAGAGATGCCCTAAACTCTGCACTGTTTTTAGTACTGAAATTAACTCAGCTAGAGAGCTATACATGCTTTAGAATCTCAGAGATGGATACATCTCATTGGGGAACTAGATCACATAGAAGACTACCTTGCTGATTTTACTAGAGATCAAATGAGACGTCTTGCAGCCAAGAGCTTCCACTAAGGTTGCCTACCTAACGGTTATGTAGTTATCCCTGAGCCTGAAGTCGTAAAACAGCCATATTATGAAAGGAAAGAAGCCCCCACAGAATTCCACTGACTTAAGCATATATAAGTCTGGCCAGTGTAAGTGTTTGGTGGCTTAACACTGTGTATTTGTGAAGGTCAAGCATGTTATCAACATTTACCACCTGGGTGGGAAAATCAGCCCTGAAACAGAATAATTTCCCAGCTGCCATAAGCAATTAGTTGAAGAGGGGACACTTCTTTTTTTTTTTTTGTCATACCTGAAAGACTATTCAAGAAACCATCACAGATCACCATGGCAACTCTAAAGCAATAGAAGACCTAGCTCTTTTTTTTTAGGGTATGTGGACCTATTGTTTTATGTCAGATTTTCCATGTTTCTCACGCACAACAAGGGAGTAAGGGGTCGTGTGTGTACCAAGCTTGAAAGGATAGCTAGAGAACGAAATCATCAGCACTCGGATGCAGTTACAGTTGCCATAAACATTCAAAGTTGGATAGATTTACTTTCTGTGGATGTAAGATTCCTTTGTATTCCCCTTTTTTTTTAGGAATTCCACTGGGACAAACGGAATGAATGGGGATATACTATGCTACTTATGTGTATTTAATTGCACATTACTGTAATATAGTCAAAGTAATAGACGGCAGAAACAACAACACACCTCACAATCAAGCCACGTCAACACTACTGGGTCACAACACACTGAAATTAAATATACCTGTAACTTTCCAGTAGTCTCCTCTTCTCTTCTGTTCTTAGAACTTATTCTTTTTCCTTTCCCCCTTTTTATTATGCTTTCATAATGTATTTCTCAGCTCACAAAACTAGGAGGAATTTTGTGTATATTAACTCCAACAGGGAAAATGCTATTATACAATCTAATATTTGATTGAAATGAAATTTAATCATTTTCTTCATCAAAATAACTATTTACTGCATAATGAAATTACACTAATGCCACATCAGCTGCATTATAAAGACAAGCATAAATCAACAAAATGACATCAAATTTGTGGAAATGAAAATCCGGAATATTTAGAGCTATTAGAATACTAGCAAGTTTCTCTTTAGGACCATATTGTCTCAGCAGAATGAGATGTCTACAGGTCACCAAAGTCATCTCTGTGCCTCTGGACAGAATTCTAAAATTTGCCATGTGTACCATAAAAATTCAAGAAACAGGTCTGGAAATTTGACAAGGAGACAAGGGAAGGACATTTTACTACCTTATTCAGTTACCCTCTGGAATAGTGACACTTCTAATTTCTAACTATAGAGCCTCCTGCTGAGGTCATGACCAATTTGGCTGCTGGTTATATTTAGAATCTTCCAATAACAAACATCGCATCAAACTTGAAAACAGAGATAGGTAAGGGTCTGAAGCTTTAAACATTAAAAAATATAGGGATTGAATTACATGTGCATTTGAGAAATAAAACTATTAAAATAACCTGTGAAAGAATGATACATTTCATACAGTAAAGTGATATGTTCATTAATCTAAAAAGCAAAAGCAAATGAAGTACAGATGAGTTTTATGCACTTGGCTGGCACCCAACAGCTGGTTGGTATTCTAGCCTACTGTTTCGTATTCTATAAAACTGTCTCTACAGGAATAAATATGCTCAGTGACTGTCTTTCATCTGGAGCAGGGCTTTTGTGAGGAATGGCCAATTAAGAGTACATGTTAGCCATTGCTACAAAACAGCAAATAGCTTTTTATATTAAATGCACAGAGTGACAAATAATTTTACTTTTAATTGCTTTCATTTGAACCTGTGGAGCATCTTACAACATTCCGTAGGTACAAGGAGTGAGAAATAGAAATGACTTACATTCTGTTCCCAGAGCCTTGGCTAACATTCTATTTCTAAAACCTTGGAAGGAAAACTCGAGTTATGGAAGACAATTCTGTTGTTGAGATTACTCAGAAAACCAAACTCCAAACAATTAAACCACAATCTCTTCATTATTGCTACCTAAGGACAGGTTTGCTGCACTAAGACA
The DNA here is from genome assembly GCF_964146895.1 of Miniopterus schreibersii. NCBI lineage: Eukaryota > Metazoa > Chordata > Mammalia > Chiroptera > Miniopteridae > Miniopterus > Miniopterus schreibersii. The sequence continues at coordinate 27,884,785 of NC_138113.1, read as the reverse complement.
TTCGTATCCACGGCAGCATTACATTCAGAGCCCCGCACTGCCACCCTGCAAGGCCATCCTGACCCTGAAAGATGAGCGGCCAGGGTCTACTTGCCCCTTGATGGTAAGAATAACACTCTGACCCTTGCCTCCAATTAATCACAGAGGATTCTATTTTGATTCATCTCTTTGCTGTAACGTCACGCATTTGCCTGAGATCTGTATTTGGCTGTAGGGTTCTCACAAGAAGCCTGGACTAAATTCATGTACACTTAAACCTGTGCTCTTTCCCACCAGTGAGAATAATGATAACAGAAGATCGAGAGTAACTATCTTCATGAAAAGATACACAAAAAGCACCACGTGGTCTTCGCACTTCAATGTCAAGTCTACAGTGCAGGAAGTAGCCAGTTTTCAAAGGTACTATTTGAAAGAATCAGCTAATGCCAGCATCCCCCCGCCCCCACGTGACCATCCAAGTGAGACGAAAAGAACTGTCTAACTTGCGAGAGGTCCTATGAGAGCATGAATGATGTCGTTGTTCCAAGTGTATTTTCAACTGCTAAACGCACGTCACTCAGCCTCAATATAAAAAAAAGTCAGTGGGGAAATGTGGTTCCAGCATCTGGCTGATGGACAGAAGAGAAGAACAGAATCCATTTTATATTTTAGAGGAAAACAATGAAGGGGCCCAAAGTCCAAAGCACTTACTGGTAGAGTGTCTTATGCATAGAGTTGGATTTTTGGAACTGATTCCAGGTCTGTCTCTTCTCTGGAGGTTCATTACCTTCAATTCTTCACTTTGCCTCCAAAAAAACTGGCTCTCAATAGCCTGGTTTGAAAAATTCTCACTTACTAGCCCAGATCTCTATACAGTTTTTTACCCCATTTTTCTTTTCTAAAAACAAAAATCCCTTTATTGCTGTTTCTGTAATTCAATAGGGTCTGTGAGATGTTCTTTAGGAGGGAGAACTGGATTTAAATGCAATAAAATTATTGGCCATCTTAGTGAATAATTATGGTCTCTAAATGGTCAGTTTTGTAGACATGCAACTGAAATTAACAGTGTCAGAGGAAGGCGCTGTTCTTCCAGAAGTTAACTGAAAATTAGGTTGTGAAGGGAGAGGATATTTTTGGGTTATTAATATTTGTACCTTCATCTTGTCCCTAAGCACCCTGCACCTACTGGTGCCCATTACGGTGTAGATGTAAAAATTAAGGAATTAATCATTATCTTGGAAAAATAAGGCCATTTTTTTTTCCCCCTGCTGGGGTTTAACATAAGCCTAACTACAATAGTAAATATCAGACAAGGCAGAAAGAATAATGTGTCTCCTATTGCCTTATACGAGGAGAGATCATAAAACAGATCTACAAAAATCAGAAGATGCTGTACTAGAAAAGTTTTATTTTTATTCTAAAATTCTGTAAGGATTGTTTTCCCAATTGCAAACCAAAGTGCTGAGATGCAGTCACAACACCTCACTCAGAGTTCAGAGCCAACTTCTCCCACAAGCATGATGTTTGTCTCCACTTGGGCTGGCTGATGATACGACAAGTAGGCAACTGATGGATGATTTCGGGGTCTCTCCAAATGGCACCAACATGGAATTGAAATTGCCACCTCTGTTATTACTGATTAGGTGGCCTACAAATGTGTGGATTTTGTCTCCAGCTTTCTTATTTAATTCAGTTGTTTAATTCAAACATCACTTGAACTAATATGTTCTAACACATTGAAATAGTGGAAATCTCAAAGGTGAAAATATCAAATATCTCAAAATATAGTGAAAAAGTCTGGTTGGCTCAGTGGTTGAGTGTTGACCCATGAACCTGGAGGTCACCATTTGATTCCGTCTGGGCACATGCCCTGGTTGCGAGCTCCGTCCCCTGTAGGGGGCTTGCAGGAGGCAGCCGATGATTCTCAACATTGATGTTTCTGTCTCTCTTTCTCCCTCTCTCTTACTCTCTCTCTGAAATCAATTAAAAAATATATATAGTGGAAAAGACATGCACAAAGCTACCTGTAATATAATGATAGTTTATTAGATTAACTGTTTCATAGTTTGGTCCCCAGGAGGGTGAAATACTAACTGGGACCCACGCAATGACCATGGCAGGGCTGAGGGTGAGGGCAGTGGTTTTGCACCAAGTGGCCATGGTGGAAGAAATCTTCAGGATGATTAACGGATAGGCAAGTCTATGGTCAAAAAGCACTGCTGAGATAATCCAACAAATTCATGGTTTTGGCTGTGATTTTCCATGTTCTTATTCTTATTAAAACTAAGCTGATAAAAGCTGTGAAATAAAAAGAAACCAAAAAGTTATACTTCTTAAAAATATTTTGGAGGGTCAGGTCACATTCTCAGAATTCAAAAAAATTAAGTTTGTCTGGGTCTTGAGGGAAAGGGCTTTAAGTAGCTGGCATAAGTTAAAGAAATTCTCCTTTTGGTCCTGCCTATGGGAGTTCTAAGGGAATGTATTTTAAGGATAAAGGGGAAAAAAATCAGAAGCAGTAATATTAGGCCTCTTTTTGAGTGTAATGCTCTAAGGCCTGAGAAAAGTCCACATCTGTATGAGACATGTGTCAGTCACTGACATCTTAATGCAGACTAAATAAATAGCAGTATTTTCAATTTAAAAAAGAGATAAAATATAAGACCTTTCTTTGATTAAATCAGATCTTTTTTCATTTTATTCTCAATTCAGGGGCAGAAAAATAAGACAAAAATGGTAGACTGTATCATTAACAAAATCAAAACCATTGCTTGGTTGTTAATACAATAAGCAGTAATAGAAAAATAACACGCAACTAAAATTATCTAAAGGAAATACATGTAATAAGAGCTTACAGAACAAGACTATTCTGATATAGTACTGTTTAGTTTTAATAGTTAATTTGTAAACATTTAAGAGTTCCTTGGTAGATAGTACGAATCCCAGCTATTCAGAATCTAATATAACTTGAATTTTATGACCCAGCTCCAAGTGACTGACAGATGAAAAGAATATAAAGGAACTGTGGATGGCCCTGAAAAGACAATCACAGGAACGGCCTTGAGGGTTTTAATGCAGAGTCACGCCTTCTTTAAATAACTAGTTGTTTTTAAGAAATCACTCCTGACTTAGAACAGAGGCAGCGGAGTGCAGGGTAGAGTTGAGTGCAATCCTGTGGGACGGATGGTCTGAGTTTGAATCCTGTGTCTCTCCTTTATGAGCGGTGTGACTATGGACACCATACTTAAACTGTGCCACAGTTCTGCTTTGAAAAATTGGAACAATGATGGAACTTATTTCATAGTGTCAATGTGATGGATGAATAAAGAAATTAATATCCATAAAGTGCTTATGAAAGTGTCTGATACATAGTAAATATCACATTCATGCTTCTTCCTATAATCATTACAACTGCATCCTTGTAGAAAATCAATGTCTGCCCTTGGGATAACAAATGATCACACTACTTGACATAAACTAGGTGTTATCTATCCACCAAAGGCTAAAGTGTGACCCCTAAAATATCAGATACCAGTGTGACACAATATCTATTCTGAAGTGAAGAATTAGAATTTTTTTAAAAATTGATTTTTAGAGAGAGAGGAAGGAAGAGAGAGACACAGAAACTTGGATGTGAAAGAGAAACATCAACCAGTTGCCTCTTATATGGGCTTAGACTGGGGATCGAACCTGCAACCTAGGTATGTGCCCTGACCAGGAATCAACCTCGCCACCTTTTGGTGGATGGGATGACCAACTGAGTCACCTGGCCAGAAGAATTAGATTTTTAACAATTATGGAAAATCACTCTTACATTAATTATTTCTTTCCCTGACACCACTGAACAGTTCTTTCATTAAAAGCAAGGATGAAAAGCAATTGAAAATTAGTTACGTACATCATAAATATCTACTGATCATTGGATCTATGCAGATCACTCACCAGGTGCTTTGTGGGGAAAAGAAATAATGTAATGATCCTCATTATCAAGAGCTAGAAACTAAATCAAGCTATGAAGGCACAGATGTGCTTCTTGGAGTCGATTCTAAAACTGCATTTTCTCTGAAGCTCTATATTCATCAAGTATTACTAAGAAGCAGTTACGCTCTCACATTTTTTGAAATAGCTCGCTCATACCAACATCAAAATATCGTAAGTAGTGATACCACTGAGTCATAATGGGATAAAGAGCATGGGGAAAACAAGCAAAAATGCACTTACCTTAATGAAAAAGAAAACAAAGCCTCATTATTTTTTTAAAGGTAATAGCAATAGAAATGACAATGGTGATAAAAAATGTTATAATTTCTTAAGTACTTATTATCAGCTAGGCAGGAGATTTAATGCTTTACAAACCTTAATTCACTTAAGCATGCCAAGAACTATTTATGACAGAAAAATCCTCACTTTATTAACAAGGAAAGCAAAGATAATAAATATAAATATTAAGCAACTAATTCAATGTCATACAGTTGGGAAATAGGGAAGTTTGGGCCCAAATGCATACTCTTTTTTTCACCCTCACCTGAGGATATCTTTCCATTGCTTTTCAGAGAGAGTGGAAGGGAGAGAGAGCAAGCGAAGGGGAGAGAGAGAGAGTGAGAAACATCAATGTGAGAGAGAGACATCAATTGGTTGCCTCCTGCACGTGCCCCGACCAAGGCCGGGGATCAAGCCTGCAACCGAGCTACATGCCCTTGGCTGGAATTGAACCTGGGGCCCTTCAGTCGATGGGCCGACGCTCTAACCACTGAGCCAAACCAGCCAGGGCAAACCCACATTCTTTCTTTTTTAAAAAAATATATCCTTATTGATTTCATAGAGAGGAAAGGAGAGGGAGAGAGAGAGAGAAACACCAATGATGAGAGAGTCATTGATCGACTGTCTCCTGCACGCCCCCCCCCCCAACTGGGGATCGAGCCCACAACCCGGGCATGTGCCCTGACTGGGAATCGAACCCTGATCGCCTGGATCCTAGGTCGATGCTCAACCGCTGAGCCACGCCTGGCCGGGCCAAACCTACCTTCTTAAATGCTACACTACATATACGTGCCTATGTATGCTGCTCCAAGTTTTTTAAAATATCCAAATAATAACATTCAAACAGACTCCTAAACTGATTTATGTTGACTGAATCCTACAGTGAGAGATCCCTCTACTGACCGTCAGTCATCTTCAATAGTCAAGTTGGATCATATGACCTGTTGCAACTGCACTTCCCAAAGGTGGCCAAACCAATATATCCCACTGCACAAGCTCTTCTTAATATGCAATGTGGACTCTTTCATCGTGGAGAGTCGTCTGTATTTCCCTTCCTTGAATCTGGTCCAAGAGACCCAATGTGCCTTCCCAGTCTAACCTTTAAAAGGTGACTTAGCTCCCATCTGGTTCTCATGAGATATTCACCCTTGGGACCCAGCTGCCACGCTGTGAAGTCAAGAGCCACATGGAAAGGTGGTCTGGCCTTAGCCTTAGCTGAAGTGACATTTACCTTCTAGCATTCAGTTGACATAAATGAATGAGCAAACCTTTAGGTGACTTCATTTCGAAGCACTTGAGCTGCTCCCAATGATGCCTTGTGGACCTGAGACAATCTGTTCGAATGTAGAGTCTGTGAACAAAATAAATGTCATTATTTTATGCCACTAAATTGTGGGTCAGCATGTTACACAGCAACAGATATCCATAACATCTGCCTAACTTCACAGTATAGTGTGTCCTAAATAAGATAACACATGCAAAAAGATATTTTAAAGAGCTAAAGAAATATTTGATTATCACTGCCTTTGTTTTTATTATTACAATTGCCCTGTAGAGTCACTCCAAATGATTAAGCTTGTTCCAATATCCTCTAATGTTACCACTAAAATATGGTCCATGGACCAGCAGCATCATTGTCACCTGGGAGATGGTTAGAAATGCAGAATCTGAGGTTCCACCCTAGACCTACTGAATCAGAATCTGCATTTAACGAGATCCCTAGGTGATTCCAATGCATATTAAAGTTTGAGAAGCACCAGCACAGACTACCTGAGCAGGTCCATGCCCCTAGGGTATGTCCTTCATCAATCAGAGGTACTGGTTAGCCTAAGGGAGTCTCGACGCCTATGGACACACACTAGCTCCTTGTCTTCTGTAGATGGGTACATTGAACCAGTAAAAAAAAAACCACACAAAAAAAACCCTTTGCATTTTCATGGGAAAATTCATGAGAAATAAAAAGCTTCAAAAGTTCTGTCTCTTTCAAGACGAGCGGAATGCTGACAGAGGCGACCCAGCATGATCTGACAGATGGTATGTGTCAGATGGATGAGTGGAAAAGAAGAAAAGGGTCTTTCAAAGTACCTGATTGTAGTTTTAGCTAAAAGCTGCCTTTATGCCAATTTTCCAGAGTCTAGTAGCTTTCAAATGTTTTGAATCAAGGGTTCACTATCCCAGTATTTTGCAAGTAATTGGCTAGCTATATTACCAATTACCTGCATAGGTAAAAGTGAGCATCCCTGTGTGTGCTTTTCTTTAATTAGAAGTGTTGGTTTGAGAAACAAATATAAGCCATTAATATGGTGCTGTGAGATCAGAGACGCTTCAATTTTAACTTATCCTGGTGTTTCAACTCTAACATTTCCAATCAGATCTTAATTTCTAACTGTTTTTGGCCCTTACCTTCAATTGAAATTAGTTTATATAATTTTACTTAGAAAAACATGAATGTACAAGGGTTGTGTCATTGCTTACTATAAACATTATTAGAAACAGTAGAAAAATAACTAGAAATGGCAAATATTTTTGCAAGTGGAAGAAAAGAAAAGCCAAGACCATATGTTTTCTTTAAAATGGATTTTAAAACATGACATCCTCTTCAATTGTTTTCATCCTGGTAATAAACTTCATAATTATAAGGTATATTTCAACTTTCTTGTTGTCTTTTCAACAGCCCTGGGAGATTAGCCGGCATCTATTTTCTTTGTTTTACAGATGAGGAAGGTGAAACAGAGGGCTGAAGACATCAATACAGGTAACATCACCAGTTAGTTGTTGTATGTTTGAGGAAAAACTAATGTTCACATTTGCTAACTCCTGGTGGGAATATTCCTCTATGGAAAAATAGAAGAGGTACCTTAACTTTAGGTAAGAGTTATAGCTAAAAGCCACACATAAGAATATAACCACAGTCCCTAGCACAGTGTGGTCCTGTTTCAATAAACTTTCTGTAACAAGAATGCTCTTTATCCGCGCTCTGCAATATGCTAACCACTAGCCACATGTGGCTACTGAGCACTTGACCTGTGCCTATTGTCACTAAGAAGCTGTTGGGGGTTTATTAAATTTTAATTAAGTTTTTAAAAAAAGTTAAATTTAACTTTGCGCCAAAGAGTAGAAGCATGAAACGCTGAGAGCCAGGCTGTGGAAAACTCATCTTCCAACAAGGGTTTCTAGACATGTTCTCACACGAAACACCCTGCAACTCCCACCTACAGAAACCCCAAGAAACAAAAGAAAAAAAAAGTAGCCGAGTGGCCAGAGACCAACGCGATGGGAGCCCAAGGTATCAGTTGAGTCCTGAACTCTGCTCTCTTTGAAACACAAGAAATTGAAGTTGCTAAGTTTTAAGGCATTTTCCAGTTATAAAATGATGTGATTTTTAGCAAGATCCCAATAGCTTTCTCCCTGCCTCCCACTTCTATCCCTTATTTTCTCTCTTTTTAACATCATCTTGAGATTTCTTCTAAACTCAGCAAATTCAAAAACACATTTCCAATCTGCAATTTCAGTTCCCCTCTCATGAGTCAATTAAGAATGATTTCCTTGTGGTTATCATTTTTCACTTTAAAATAACCAGGTATTGTATTCAGCTGCTTCTGAGATATGGCAAAAACAATTAATTCAAAGTCTGACTTTGTTCTTCCTATTTTCTTTGGAGTCATGAATCAGAGTTATTTGGACTTAGCACTTATACTTGCTTTGCCTTAGGATGCTCCAATCTTTTCTTTACAAAGGTCTTCCACAGCTACAATAAGAAATATACTCTATGCCCTAGGCAGCTCTTTTTTTTTTTTTTTCCTGATTTCACATTAAATGCAAAAGGGAAATATTGGTATAAAGTCCCCCACTTCCTGATAACATCTCTTTAATTCTCCACTCTTGAATTTTACTAGGGCTACTTTTCTTTCATATATGTTTCAAATACATTTGCAATATTTTTTCCTTAGTAAGAATGTGATCTGACTGATATATTTCTTTGTCTGTCCCTAATTATCCTTTTAACTTGTTTCTATTTGCCCTAGATCCATCTCTTTTCCTATAGCCTTCTTAGATTAAAAATAAAACAGTCATTCATCAATTTCAATCAGATCATTTTAGTTTCCTATGCTCTTCTGTTAACATTCAGATTAAACCTAGTTTAAGGAAATTTGCATCTCTACCAGTTGAAGACATGTGCTTGGGGGTTTAAAGTAATTTCAAAGGTGTTTTACTTTTGGAAAACAGATTTCCTACAAGGTATCAAGTCCTATGAAACATATTTAGGGCATTAATTTTCTCAAAGTCAATATCAATCTATTTCCTATGATTCTTGATTTTTAGAATCTTGGCTCTTAAAAACAGGAAATAGATTTTTTTAAAAAAATACAAGCTTTCCCTCTTCTGCTCCTGATGGTTAAGGGATGGAATAAAGGGCACGTAAGTTTAATCCATGGAGTTTCAAAAGATTCAAATTGGCCTTAATATACCTTCAGTCCAGAGGACTCTGGGGAGAAGTAAGGTAAATTTCATAGATTTCCAGATCAAGCTAGGTCTAGAGAGGATCTTCAGGAAAAATTCAGATTGACTCAGATACCCAAGAACCTTGAACCCAGCCTACAGCTGACAGAGGGAAACATTATCTCTAGGAACCCAAACTGGTCCTAGAGAGAGTTGGACAGTGGAGAGAGAGTGGCCGAGCCCTCAGCTCTCCCAGCATTCCTCACTTAGCTTCCCATTCTCTTTTTAGGAGGTCATTCCAAAATTGCTGAGCAGCTCAGAATTCCTATGGACACTGCGTTAGGCTTGAATGATCAATAACGGGTCTCCTGTCTCACCTGCATAAGAATTCTGGCTCTATCAGGAATTTTCTCCATTCTGATGTATCGAGTTCCCTCTTACGCTTCCTGGACAATTAAGAGACCCACGTGGCCTTGTTTGCTCTCTGAGTTCATCACCAGGAACATTTTTCTCTTTAACTCTCTTTTACAGCACTGGAATATGAAAAACCTGCCCCTAGTGAGGTCAGCTATTTTCGTTGCTTTCCCTGTGAGCCAGCTCTGCTTTGCAAGCCAAAATATTTGTATCCCTTCCACTCCTCACTTTCAATATTTTACTTCTCAGAGCATATCCCCTGTATCTCCTCCACCCTCCAGCACAGCTTGATAGCAGCCGGTCCTTCCCAATGAGTTGACTTGAGGACAATGGCCACCTCCACCTCACCGAACAAAACTGAGCAGGCAATTTTGGAACCTCACTCCACATGTGGCTGTCACTCCTCTTAGAGTTCCCTTGACCCATCCCTCCCATGCCCCACTGGACTGTTTTCATCAATCATTATCCAGAGGCCAAGCTTTCTCAGCCACCCACTCTCCCTGACGCTCTCATCACATCCTGCTTCTGAGCTTTCCTGACTGGTGCCAATCCCCTCTGCTACCCACCTGACTCCCAAACACTTTATCTGGATCTCTGGACTCCTGTTCTCTGATTATTGCATTTTAGTATAATTTCAAGATTAGTATATTTAGTATATATTTTAGTATATTATTGGATTTTAGTATAAACTATAGGTTTGGAGGTACTTGTTTCCAGAAGGGAAACACCATAGCACATAACAAGAGTCCCACAGACTAGGAGGAAACAATTGCAATTCATGTTATCTAACATAAACTTCAATTCAGAATATATAAAGAACTCTTACAACTCAGTAACCAAAACCAACCAAACAAAAGCCTAGGAGAAAATTCATCTAGTGTCTGCAAAAACTAGACTGGTAAATGAAATAGAGATATGAGGAGCATCACCCGCAGCCGTTAGTGCTATGGGAGTGGCACTAATTCTTGCTATCCCCCTAGGATAACAATGCTTTTCTCTTCTTGGCTTGGGAGAAAAAGACAGGAGGGAAGAGGCTTCCACTTGGACTTTGCTACTACAATAACTTTGGCTCCACAGACTAAGAATCTTTGGGACTTGTGCCAAGTACTAAGTAGGGCTATTTTTCCATTACATATTCAGAGAATGAAGAAATAACTCTGCCAGTGTTATAAATTGGTTAAATTAACACTTATTAAGTGGCACACAGGGTGGGGGGATAGTGAAGCGCAGTTCAACAATAGACCAGAAGAAGGATTGAAAGAGAGAAGTTTGTTATTCGTAAGTCCTGGAGGAGGCACGTGGCAGGCTTCCAGAGGCCACACGGGGAGGTCAAGGCTGAGTAGAGGCAGAGAGGAACAGGCAGGACCTGGGTCAGATGCCTTCATCAGAGTCCATGGGTGGAGTGCATTATGGTTCTTGGGCTATGGCTGGATTGCTCAATTCAAACCAAATGAGCGGGGTTTTGGTAATGCCCACAGGGGTCTTTTACCTAAGGGGCACTTAAGGGAAAGACACTGAGAGGCCAGGGAGACTGTTGATCACAAAGGATGTTGGGGAAGTCACACGAGAAACTCACATTTACTTTTGACTCCGCAAGGAAAGTGTTCAAAAAAATTAAAAACTTCGTCCTGGCCCTGGCCAGTGTGGCTCAGTGGTTAGAGCATCAGCCTGTGGACTGAAGCGTCCCAGGTTTGGTTCCAGCCAAGGGCACGGACCTCGGTTGCAGGCTCGATCCTTGGCCCCAGTCTGGGCACGTGTGGGAGGCAACCAGTCGATGTGTCTCTCTCACATCGATGTTTCTCTCTCTCTCTCTCTCTCCCCCCCTTCCACTCTCTTTGAAAAACAATGGGAAAAAATATCATCGGGTGAGGGCTAAAAAACAAACAAACCAACAAAAAAACTTCATCCTGGAAGCAGACACGATCAACTGATTGTGTCTCCTATGTTTTCTAGGTTTTATTAACACTTTATCTACCGCCTAAAAGACACTTATAGAATAAAACCTTACTTCTATCAACTGCAAGATCTCTTCTGATACCCAAGACCGCTTCTCTCTCTAGGGGGACTAATTATAAAATAGTTATATTTGATCAAAAGCTAACAAAAAGCTTTTAGCTTTAATTCCTAGAAATTGGAGGTAGTAAATGAAAAAATCTTATCATAGAGAATATATTTCCTTATCCCAGTTTTCTTAGGACAATCCTGGTTTCCATGGACTTAGAGATGATAAGTGTGACAAGAGAAAACCTAAATTGGGATAAAAGATAATCATCGGTTTACCACAAACTGTTTAGCTGCAGTGTGGCTGCCTACGTGCCTCCGCTCTTATGCCACGGTGAATCCCTACCTACCAGCTCACCATGGCACGTTTCCCCGAGTTTGTAGTTTTGGGTATAGCAAAGTGATCATAAAATTAATCATTCAAACGAGGGCAATTTGAGAGTAAAAGAGAGTGCTACTGATAATTGTACCAGAAAAATTTAAATGAAACATACAAATCAATGTGGATAGCTTTAAAATATTGAACATACCCTCTATGATAGAACAAGTTTATGCTGTGTGTTAATTTAACTCAGTTAATTCTCACAACACCAGTACTGTGTACTATTAACAGAATTTCCATTTCACAAATGAAAACATTGAAGATTAGAGATGTTAAAAATAACTTTCCTAAAACAGCAGGCCTGTGATATAAATCCAATATTTCTCATTCGGGAGCCTGTGTTAGCTGCTACATTCTACTGTCACTCAAGATCTGCACCACATCTCATCACTGGTGACACTGCCAGTCACCTAAAGGATAATTTCGGTGATTTTACATGGAATTACTCAAAAGCCTTTTTCCTCCCGGCTTAAAATTGTACCACTCACTATGCGGCTCAATAAGAATTCCTGAAAGCTCTTGAATGAAGTAAAAACAGCAACAACAAATGGAAAGGAGAGAGAAATGTGTCACCTTCTCCCAAATGGCTCAATTTAAAAGTCCACATTCATTCACTTACAATCCCCATTACTCATGGATTCCATATTTGTTAATTCACCTTTTTGCTAAACTGTACTTGTTGCTCTAAAATCAACACTTTGGCACTTTTGTGGTTATTTGTGGACACAGACTCGTGAAGTTTGCTGCCTGGTGCAAACACTCCCAGCTGAGGTCTAACAAGGCGATGCTTTGCCTTCTTGTCTCAGCTCTTCTACCATAAACAAGTGCCTTTTCCATGGTTCGTTCGGTGCCACATTGTTCACGTTTTATGCTTTTTGTTGGTGATTTTGCCATTTAAAATGGTCTCCAAGCATAATGCTGAATTCCTACCCAGTGTCCCTAAGCTCAGGAAAGCTAGGATATGCCCTATGGAGAAAACACATGTGTTAGATAAGCTTTATTCAGGCACGAGTTACAGTGCTGTTGGTCATGAGTTCAATATTAATGAATCAACAACACATATCAAATAAGGCATGTTTAAACAGAAGCACATAAAACAAGGCCGTATATTCTCAGTCGACGTGAAGGCTGTGAGCAGAGGCTCTGAGGAACTTAACTCTACGCTTCCCTTAGGCAGATGGCTTGATATTCACTACCTACCATGGACAAGGAGGACCAGCTGTACTTACCCAGCTATTCATTCCTCAGGCGCTGTCATCAAGGAAGACAACCAGTCTTTTTTCTTGCTTATATTATGTAACGAAGACTCTCACTCCTCACTCCGTTTCTTGATGTTGGACGGCTGACAGCTTTTCAGCCTCACCCCTCCACCTACCCCTGGTGCCCCGCATCTGGCAAGCTGATTAGAAAGCCCAGGTTCTGTCTCTGGCACTTGGGGAAGATTCAAATCATGCCAGCCCTTCCCATGCATGGGAATCTCTCAACTAGCCACGCCCCATAACCGTAACAGAAACCCAGGCCAGTCTCCTTTCTCTGTTCTCACAAGTCATTCTGGACCTTTTTTCCAAACCCTGATCTGCTCTCCCATCGTTCCTCTTAAATATGTTAGTAATAAACCTTTTTATACCTTCATGGTAGGTGTGCAGTACCATTAGTCCTAACATTGAAACCAAATTCGGGGTGGAGGGTCCATCTGCCTCTGCAGGTAACCACCATATGTATTAATATACATTCATTTTGTATTTTTATTGATCTTATGTACTATATCACTTCATATGGCAGAGTGATCCTAATTTTGAGGGACAAAGTACATAAAAGACACATTTCAGAGAAACAATCAGAATGGTGTGTGGTAAGGCAAGGCTCTGAGCCAAAGGAAATACCATGGCAATTGGCAAATAGAGGAATATTTAACCAATGTAATGGCAAAACACTCTATATATACACTGTAAAAGGCATTAAAATGATGGCTTGCATTTTACTTTAGCCTTTATTTACTGCTCTGTATCTTTCAGTCCTTGATTTCTTTTCTTTCTTTTTCCTGTCGTGAAGGTGGAATTCATAGCCATTTTACAAGTTCCCTTGAATAACAAGAATTTATCAAAATGGAAACTTGGCAAGTAGCCAGAGCGCTTCCTTTAAACCATGCAACATCCAAGGCCGTAGGGGTTAGAGACTAAACTCTTGATCTAAACACATGTAAGTCTTTGTAGTCTTCTTAAAGTAACACTGCTCCCTAGCCCTAGGCATGGATTTTACCAGGCCTGAAAACACAGGCATAAACAGAGCTATCAGCCCTCCTGAAACACTTTCCACTCTATAGGTCAATCCCTTTGGTCTCTCCAGACCATCAAGGCAAGTCTAACACTTAGAACTCCCTCCAAGTTACAAAACCTACCCACCATGGGAGCGGAGCAGGTGCCAGGATCCAAACTGTGTGTAAATTCTTCAATATCACCCAGAAGGATTTCTAAACAGTTTCTATTTTCATCAAAAAAGCTGGCATGTACCGCTGCTGCCATTGGAGAGGACAATTAAGAATTTACTAAATGAGAGGAAAACTGCCTCTACAGATGCATAATTTAAAGCAGTGGAATTAAGAGCATCGTGCTCCAGTTTTTCAGGAAGAAGAGTTGTTCAAGCTGGATGATATTGCTCACAGAGGTAGCAGGAGGGGCTTCTGCTCTCTCCTTCCACAGCAGCAAGACTTGCTTCCTGGCTAATAACATTATTTTACTTGGAGCATTTACTTTGCGTATATTACTAAGCTACTCTCTGAACCATGATTCAGACGTATCAAAAACACTTATACACTGGATTTGAACATAGGAAGCCTGGTGTGTGTTTCTCCTTTCCCTCTCTCTCACATTTAGATGAATAATTTAAAGGCATGTTCCTCCTTGGGGGTGAAGACAAGTGTAGAGACTGGTTTCCTTTTAAAGGCACTTTGAATAAGATACGGGTCTGAGATTGGGGAAGAAGTGTGGGATACAGGGATTTTTTTCCTTTTACTGTAGATTAGAAGAAATAAAATTTGGAAAGTTTCAGATATTTTCACAACTGTAGTCTCACCTATAGTAGCTATGATGCTAACATTTCTTTGCAGCTGAAAGTATTACAGGTCAGAGAGGCTGTGGCAATCTTCAAATGTCGCCTCCCAAAAGCCACCCCCTTCCTTTATCTATATTAATGGCACCCCAATGTTATTCAGCTGTTCAGGGATTGTGTGCTCCAGGGGACACCAAGCCCCTCTTCAATAATCCTAATAATATAATTTCTTTTGCTAGTGATTGGTGCACAAGGGATGTAATTTAGCCATGAGACACTGGGTGAAGTCTTCTGGGGGAAGGGAGCGGTTCTGGAAAGTTTGATTTACTCCTAAAAAGGATCCTACGCTGCCTTGCTGTCCAAGTAACAGAGTTCGTCTGCAGAGGTTGGAGAAAGCGCTTCTTCCTGTGTGAAGGGAGCAGAAGCAACTGATCCCTGCCTCTTCCTGCTTAAATGCAGACAGGCTCATGGGAGCTCCCCACTCCTTCTGTGTAACCGCAATGGAAAAGCCAGCACACTGCTTTCTGTGGAGGTGTGCATCAACTCCAGCAATGTTTTACCTCTCAACACCTTTTTATATGAAAAAAAATCCCTCTATGAGTATGCCATTGTGTTAGGTTTTCTGTTATTTAGAGCTGGAAACAATCCTGACCAAGAAAACATTCAGGAGGGTTTTGTTTTGTTTTTTTTGGTATAATCTTTACTAAAATACAGGCATACCTCAGAGATATTGTGGTTCACTTCCAGACAATCACAATAAAGTGAATATAGCAATAAAACAGGTCACATGCAGTGTTGGCTTCCCAGTGCCTATAAAAGCTTGTGTTTATACTATACTGTAGTTTGTTCAGTGTGCAATGCCATTATGTCAAAAAAACCCAATGTATGTAATTAACAGATACTTTACTGCTAGCCCTAACCCGTTGGCTCAGTGGTTAGAGCATCCGCCCGTGGGCTGAAAGTTCTGGGATTCGATTCCAGTCAAGGGCACGCACCTCGGTCGCAGCCCGATGCCTGGGCCCCCATCAGGGCAGGTGAGGGAGGCAACCAACCAATGAGTCTCACGTCGATGTTTCTCTCTCCCTCTCTCCCTTCCACTCTCTATGTAAAGCAATGGAAAAAATACCCTCAGGAAAGGATTGAAAAATAAAAAATAAAATAAAATAAAATACTTCATCACTAAAAAATGTGAACGCTAAAAAGTTAACTCTAAAAAACACAGGACTGCCACAAACCGTCAGTTTATAAACGACGCAGTGAGTGTCTGCGAGGCACAGCGAAGTGCTGCGCAGTGAACCGAGCAATGAAATGCCTGCGTGCCGGCACCCCCCGGGGGCACGATCGTCTCCATGATACTCTAAAGGGCTCTTTATTAATACGTGGAAAAAATTTATTTACTGTATTTATATTCACCATGAAGCCATTATTTTCTATAGTACATCTTCATAGAAGAAATTTGGTTTGTTACATATAAAGAGTTTAACTTGTTAAATATTTATTAATCCTATGTGTTTTTTGTGTGCGTGTGATGAGAGATTAGGAAAAGGCAGAAGAGTGGATAAGTCCATATACCAAAAACTTTGATATTTGAAATGTTGAATCAAACAAGTTACAGAATTAAAAAATAAAGCAATAGAAAACCCTTTCCCATTCAGCTGCTTGGCCTCCTTACCAATGGAGGATACGAATGACAGTAGGTAGCTCACGGACTGGGTTTCCAATCCACGCACAGTGGCAGGCGCGTCGGAGGCCCTCATTAAATGAGCTGTTTTCGTTATTGTCATCATCTAATAGGATAATTGTTCTGAAATGTCAAAATATCTTTGGTAAAGATGCTGATGTGAATCACTAATGTGATTTAGGAGGATAGTTATGTTCTCGAATTTACTTTATGTGAAAGCTGTATGGTAACTTTAGCATTAGCCATCGGATGCATCATTTACTTGGCTGCCTTTTAACTTCAAAAAACTACATCTTAATTTCAATAAAAAAGAAAAACAATGCGCCACTGATGGCACTGAGCTCGTAATGTGAATGTTAAGCAACTTTTTTTCTACTCTCTCCCCAAATCTATCTTGAAGTACATAGCAACAATGCTTCTAGAAAGAAATTCCAGTGTAAGTAAGTTGGTAACTTTCAAAAGAAATTAGGGTCTATAGAGAATACTTGTCCTTTGTATAAACTACTTTTAATTCCAAGCTTTATCCTGCTAGGTTAAGGGTTACTCTAACCTCTATGGAGTATGAGAACAGTTAGATGGCCCTATTCTCTTTTAAATTACTTTCCCCTGCTTTTAAAATAATAGAATAAAATTGATCCTTTAAATGGATAAAACATCAGGTTCGAACTTGATAAAATACTTTGAACTATTGGAAATAGACCCTGTAAAGTCATTTGATCTTTGCCTCTTTTTGTTTTAATTTCAAGAAGTATTTTAAAGGTCCTGCCTTCCAAAGCGGATAATTTTGCAAGTTCAAAATTTGTGTGGGGCAACTTCCCATGGCTTAGATATTAGGTTACTAAATGTAATCTGGGAATAAGTTTATATCTAATTCTGATTTAAAATTGTTTGCATAATTTAGTGTGCTGGGTAGCTAGAAATCCAGCTTCAATATCAGCTACTGTCACTAAACTCACTCTGTGACATGTGGCAACCCATTTTCCTTCTCTTCATCATCATCTCAAAAAATAAAAACAAAGGATTGAGCTAGAATCTTTGATTTCAGCTTGTTCCAGCTAAACAACTGTATTTTTGCAATGCTAATTATGATTTGTGCTTTCTTATGTAATAATATAGAATGTAAGGAAAATTCTTCCAGTCCTTAGAAAAAATAAATGTTCATCATAGAAAAACCACTAAAAGTTATAAGTACAAAATTTATAGAAGAAACGCATGAGAAAGCAAAAAAGTAACAATAAGATAGATTTAACCCACTAGATTGTGAACAATTAAAAAAATTTGATATTAAGTATTAGTGATACTATGGGGACAGACATCTCTCACACATTGCTGGGAAGACATATTGGCTTAGCCGCGTTGATGGAAAATTTGGAAATAGTTTTCTAAAAATTAAACTACACAAAGTATACTCCCTAGAAATTCCATTTTACTCTATGCTTATGAGAGAAACACTTTCTCGATTCATAAAAAGACATGTTGCTAGAGCATTTACGGAAGCATTAAATGTAATAAAGACACATTTGCAGGGGGAAACCCTGACTTCATCAATTAAAGAGTCACATAATAAACTGTAGTATATCTACACTATGGAATATCATGTAGAAAAGACTGAGGTAGGTTTACTGTGCTAATTGGTATAAATATGCAAGATCTGTGTTCATTTAACATACAGAACAATATAAACACTATGATGTGTGTGTGTGTGTGTGTGTTAGTAAATAAATTTCAAAGGATCTAGAACATTGAAGACCAAATTAAAGGCAGCGTTTCTCTCTGGGGAGACGGGGAGGGACCGGTATTCATAGTTAAAGAGCCTTTTCTATAATGCCTACAATTTTTGTAAGTATAATGTAATCACATATTACTTGTGAGGTTAAACATTATGGGAAAAAAAGAATTTAATTTTTTTATTTTACCATGAATTTTGTCAAGAACTTGTCAAAATTAATTTTGTCAGGAATCAATGGAGATTCACGAGTATATTTGTGGACTTTCAATTCTATTCCATTGATTTATACTTTTTTTTATACCAGTAAAACACTGTCTTGATTACCGCATCTTTATAATTCTGGTATACCTAGGGCATAGTTTTTCAAATTTCAGTGTTGTTTTTTTATGTTATACTTACATCTTTTCTAAAGCAGTTTTATCTTTTCCTTCAATGTAAAGAAAGAGCAAAGATAAATTTCTACTTTATAAAACTACTCTCTCAGAAGATGTAGGGAATATGCTGGTCTATGGGACTCCGAATGGATGCCGTGTTGACTTCTCCCTGACTTCCTCAGCTGGTTACATGGAAATTTCAAAAGATTGCCCGGTAATGTCAATTCACCTTGGTATCTCTTGTTAATTATTTGAATTCCCACTTTCTCTCCCTCCCTCTTATCTCTTCTCAGTAGCTGGTCTCTTGTGAATTTCTTTCTAAATTACTTACATAAAAATGCTTCTTCTTGCCATTTAGTAAAATATTCATTCATGACAATCACAATAAATCACAAACATAAAACGCTAGAATTTACAAAGCACTTTTAAATTTTATCCTATTCTTGTATTTTATGCAGGCAGCTATTGTTATAACTCTTTGACACATGACAAAACTGAGAATGACTTGTGTAAATAAGTTAAATAACTTCAAACAATAAATGTGTGATAGAGAAGAAACTCAAAAATAAGCTTTTGATTTGAACTACAATTACTTTTTCACTGTGGACTTACTAATGTATATGAAATATGCATGAAAGTAGTTGGCAAACTGTAACCACCACAGAAATTCTGGGTGTTTTTTATTGCTCACCTCATTATTGTTATGCAGAAGAAAATTAATCTACTGAACACACTGCTCTGTAGAAAACTGCGTAGGTAGGAAATCCTCCCTGAAGCAGTGTCCAGGATATAGCCATAATGAGACTTTCATTAAATAGGCCAAAGTGTGATAAAGGGAAGCAGGTGCTAAAATCCTTTAATTCTATGGGTTACATATGAATTATGATATAATAACTATATTAGAAGCAATGGTCAGGAGAGCGACTAGTGGCTTCAAACTATTTGGATAGAGCCAATGTTTCAAACTGTCTTTCTACTGAATACAGTACATATTTAACCCACAAACTGAGAGAACAAGGCACTTTCCACAATGATACAATAAACTACCAGCAAAACATGTTTTCCAAAAGGCTTATAAGTACCTCTCATTTTTACTGTATGAAGTTTATATGAAATCGGTCCCAATACTTTCTGTCTGCCCAAACCCCCCTTTCAAGAGGCTCTTGCTCAAGGATCTGCATGAGCCCTAGAAAGTCAATCTACCAGCTGCTTAGTTATCTGTTGTGCTAGCTACCAATTTATTGCCTCTCAGTTTCTGATCCATTCTTCATAGTGTGAAGAAAATGATAACATAGATTGGTCCTGTAAATATTTCTCCTTATGCTTTTGCTGTTAACTTTCTTTTTCTCACTAGTAAAAGGAAAGAATAAGCCTATCTTGCAGGATTGTTATGACTAAACGGTGTTATCTATGGAAAGTGACCATTAGTGTACTGAACACATTTTAAGTTCCCACAATCGTTCACATTCTTTTTGGCTCTCCATCTTATCTAGATAAAAATGATCTTCCAAATGAAAGTTTAAATGAAAATACAATGCTCATGAAAGCCCAATAAGAGTCTATTGTCCCCAAAATTAAATTAAAGCACATTGGCACAACCAGTATGGTCAAGCTATGTACTGAATTAATTGATAAATGACATCTTCAATACTATTCCAGACTTCAGTGACTTACCCTAGTCTTTTATGGTTTAGTATTTAAGTGTATTAATTATTCTTCTTTCTCTTGGGGTCAAGCAATATGACTTTTTTGGTATCCTTATAATACCAGGAACAGTGTGGGGAAAGGACAAGTCCTCAAAATATACATATTGATTAAGTAAATGATATTTGACAAACCCTAAATGTTTTATTTATTACAAACTTAACTAAGCCTATCTCTTTTCTGGACACATCTAGAACATGGGATGCCACTTTTTGCTCTGTAAAGGCTGAACTGCAGTGCAATTTTCTTCTCTAAGTTATCTTGTTGTACCTCCTCCTGAACTTCTGACATTGGCTGTCACCCACTCTCAGAAGAGTTGTTTCTAGGCACGAACCAATCTTTAAGCTAAGGATAAATGTGAGCTGAGTTGCACACAGTGACGCAATGTGTCTCTCTACTTCCAAGAGGACGGCCACTCCATGGGCTCTCCCTTCATGACAAGCTACCTTTCCCCATAACAACAATGTCCAAATAGTCAAGTCCATCTAGCACTTCAATTTTCGGTGTGCTGACCATGTGAGTGTATGAAACCACAAAGGAGAAAATTCGTTCTCTTGGAGTTTTTATTAGAGCAGTAAATTGCAAAGCATAATTCCAGATCTGAACTTCTCCTGAGAAAGAGGAAAAAAAGAAAAAAAAAATGCTCAAGGATGACATTTAGAGAAACAAAAATTGGCATAGAACTTGGGAAAATGGCAGGTAGAGTACACAATGTTCAATTATATATGGTGTTAATGAAAGGGATTTTTAAGAATTGCCTATAAAAGCCTGAAATTGATAAACTGTGTTTTAAACAAGTTTTTAAAAATTATTTAGCCAAGCAAGTGTAACACAAGGATGAAATGAGTTGTTAGCCTTGAAGTGTGTACTGATGGTAGCAAAGGAAGTAAGAAATGGACCAGAAGTCCTGGCTGAAATACACATGCCATAGGCCCTCTGCGTTCCCTTCCCTTTAGGCAGACGCGATTGATTCACATTGCTTATTGGGTGCTGATGCTAATCAGACACAATTGCCGTTCCATATGAATTCAGTCTACAAAACCAGCCACTTGTTATATAAACAAATCACTAAGCCACTTAACTTTTGGACTGAGAATTTAATAATTCCCATTTTAGTGTTGAAAATCCCACAAAAATGGAGTACATCTAGCCCACAAGGGCTAAATTAAACCCAGATCCTCAGAATAAGAGAAACTAGGGATCCCTTGAATAGTCCTTTTGAGTAAAATGAAGGTATGGCGAACAGTTAGCCAGAAGCAGGGAGACTGATTACAGCCTTTGGCTGGTGAGAGTGAAATTAGATTAGTCTCCACCTGAGAACTTGGACCTCCAGCTGGGTAAGAGGTTGAGGGGGAAATCATATAAGGCGGGATGATTAATTTGTTTGTACATCTTGGTAAGCTGTCTTGCACTTTACCTCACACCCCTTTTTATTAAGGAGTTGCCCCTTGCTGTGGATTTCCTGTGTAAAGTAGATCACTTTTGCTTAATTTGCAATGGACAAAGACAGAACATTCAATTCCCCATTAACAGATGAACTAGTGCAGAAAATTAGGACTCCATCACGCTTTCTCTGCACATGGGTGATAATCAGTTTAATTCTATTCTAATATTTGTAAGGGCAATCTGAAGCATGAAACACCTCACAGGAGAACGTAGAGGAATGAAGTGAGGCTCTCACAGAGAAAACAGGGATTCCCCACCTCCAGAAGAATCCAGGACCTGGACTAATGCAATATTGTACACATCAAGCTAATTTAATATTGAGTTCTTTAAAAAGTTTGCATTCAATCCCCAACAGTCTATCTGCCTTCCCAATGCCTAGTGAAGTGTCCTCCGAGGCCTGGCATTGACATTAAGTTCTGCTGAGGACCTGATTTCCCTTAGCCTGCCACTCCTGCCACCAGCTCCACTGGCATGCTATATCCCATAAGGTTCGTGTCCTGCCGCTTACAGGCAACAAGTATAGACAATGACAGGGCTGGGAAGGAAAATGGGTGGGGACCAAGTGGGGCGGAGGAAGGGAGGGAAGGACATAGAAGTGCAACAAAGGAAGAACTGAATGAAGAGAAGAGATTTCATATCTTCCTCGGAGGAGATGAACCTGCACGAGGACATGCTGGGCTCTCCTCCCACATGGGGAGAGAGGAGACTGTCTACACATCCCCCCTTCCCATAATCTTCTATTTCAAGTTCTGCCTTGGGCTTAGCATCTTGACATTTTAGACTTTTCAGAGCAGATTTGTCTTTGTTTCTCTCTAAATTGGAGGATAATGTAAAACACAGTAAAATCTTCAGGATTCCACTAATTTTGATTGGGGATAACCATAACACAAACAGGGATAGGTGCATCACTAAGCATATACAGTTATGAATTTTTAGGGTCCAATTTTGGGGAGAACAGAATCACTTAAGATTAAATAGCATTTTCAAAATCATTAAAATGATTTTCAAAATAATTAAAGGCATTAAAACTCCTTTTACATGCCTTCATTTTCTTTATCTAAACCATTAGTTCTCTAGTGTTAGCGTGCTTTTATATTTGAATCCATTATTATGTAAATGGGGGTTATTTAAAATTGCTATTTTTCTCATTAACTTATCTCACTTATTAGTATACAATTATAAATGTGCTATGTGCTTGAAATTAAAAAATTGCATTTTTATAAAAATGTTTTAATTTCTACCTTTATTTTATTATTTTTTTAAAAATTTAATTTTTTTCAATCAGTTTACACTCAATATTATTTTGTATTTGTTTCAGGTGTACAGCATAGTGATTAGACAATTATATACTTTAAAAAGTGTTCCCCCGATATTTTCAGTGTCCAACTGGCACCGCACATAGTTATTACAATATTATTGACTATATTCCCTATGCCATACTTTACATCCCCATGACTATTTTGTCACTATCAGTCTGTACTTCTTAATCCCCAGAGGGTATTATGCTAAGTGAAGTAAGTCAATCAGAGAAAGATAAATGCCATATGATTTCACTTATATGTGGAATCTAAATATAAATGAGCAAATTAAACAGAAGCAGACCCATAGATACAGAGAACAGACTGATGGATGCCACAGGGGAGGGGCTTCGGGGACTGGGTGAATTTCTACCTTTTTACTAGGTCATTCTGAACTTCCCAGGTAATAACACCTAGGTCTTCTAGCACATAATTTACTGGGTTGTGTTTTTAGCATTGCCTTTGCCCCTTTAAATCACTGGAAAATCCTTTAGCCACCCCCCTGCCCCATAGTACTGGGAACAATAGCTGAGCAATAAACTTCTCACTGGTTCCTGAACAGACTAAGAGTCTGACAACTCCATGGCTTTGCACAGCCTAGTTCGTGGGCCTGCAATGCTGCTTCCCAACTCCTGCCTCGTCCTGTAAAGTTCCTACTCATTTTCTTTCCTCTGATGCCAGCTCGATGTCACCTCTTCTATGAAGCCTTTCCCAACTCTTTGAGAATAGGTTAGCTGTCACCATGCTGGTCACACACTATGTCTCTTTTTTATAGTACTCTGTATGGTATCTTCCAGTTATATTTCTTTTGTCTGTCTCCCACATAAACTGTTAGCTCATTAAGAACACACAGGATCTCATTCATGCACACATGGGTTTACAATCACTGCTCTGAAATGAAATGGTTGCTACTGAAAATGAATGGTGTTTTTTTTTTTATTTTTCACAAAGAAAACTGGACCCATGAAAAACACCAGAACTAACCTCTTGATGGCACACTTTTAGGAACTATGATTCTGATATTTTATTTTTATAAAACCCCGAATTCTTTGTATGACTCTAAAGCAGCAATTTTCAGCCTTCTTTATCTCATGGCACATATAAACTAATTATTAAAATTT
Source organism: Miniopterus schreibersii (assembly GCF_964146895.1). Classification (NCBI taxonomy): domain Eukaryota; kingdom Metazoa; phylum Chordata; class Mammalia; order Chiroptera; family Miniopteridae; genus Miniopterus; species Miniopterus schreibersii. The sequence goes on along the minus strand of NC_138113.1, from coordinate 27,860,911 downwards.
TGCGGCACACCAAAAGGTATGTTACATTTTTTTGCTGATGTGACAGAAAAATTGGTATAATTTTGATTCATTCACACCAGACAGGTGTTGTTGTGTTGGCTGTTCTCATTTTTTTATTTGACAATCTAAGGGAAAAGAGGTCAGTGCCCCTGACTAAAGGTATTGCATGTTTTAAGAATTCTTGTGGTGCACCTGTTGAAAAAGCTTCTCTAAACCATAGGTTGCTAGTGAAAATGAATGGAGTGTTTTTACTTTTCAGAAAGAAAACTGGACTCTAAAAAAGAGTTCAAAAGTAATTGGAAGGTGTGTTTTTTGGTGCGATTTTTGTTTTTTTGTGTGTTTTAAAATTTTCATTAGTGCTCCAGTTTGTAGTTTTCTGGACCCTTCCAATGTTACCTCTACTGATAGCATTTGAGAAAAGGATTTTAATATTTGGGGAAAAAAATTGCAGGAAGAATGAAAGTTAGACGTCAAAAGAGAAATATCCAGGAAAAATGACTGCTTATGACTACTATTCCTGAAGTCAGTATGCTTGGGAAGAAATATTTTTGAATAGGTGTAGTTTGGAATAGATATAGGCAATAAAGTACCTGTGCATTAAAGACAAATATGTTAGCCCGGCCAACATGACTCAGCAGCTGAGCATTGCCCTAGGATCCAGGAGATCGAGGTTCAATTCCCGGTCAGGACACATGCCTGGGTTGCGGGCTTGATCCCCAGTGGGGTGGGGTGCAAGAGGCAGCCCATCAATGACTCTCTCTCAACATTGATGCCTCTGTCTCTCTCTCCCTCTCTCTTCCTCTCTCTGAAATAAATAATATATATATATATATATATATATATATATTTAAGACAAATGTTAGGAGGGAAAGAGAATAGGTGAAATAGTTGAAAGATCAAGCATAGATGCTAAAACTCCATCTGTGAGCAATATGAGAAGAAAATAAAACCCAAGCTGCTAATAATTAGATGGAAATCAGCAGAGATTATAGCGCTCGAATCACCAAAATGTCATAGAAAAATCTAATCCTTTTCTTTGAGCCAGTACTTCCGGTCAAGAATGACTCAATTTGTTTGGCCAGGCTGAAAACCCCAAAATTCTAGGCGGACTGCAGACTTTTTCATTATGCTCACTTGCATCAAAGTTACTGTGGCACTGAAGTTCCAAAATTCCGTTCCCAAAACCATAATAGAGAGAAAAACCAAACACAGCTGGGCTGTTAGATTTCTAGGTTGGAACCTTTCATGCTCTTCAATAAAATGATGCTTGCTTGCCTCTCTCCTTTTCCTCTCACAACTCATTGCTGAACAGTTCTGGCTAATCCTGGGGAGTCACTATTCATCTATTCAGCTGATAACCTAATCCGACCTTAGGATATGTTGACTTACCTTTCATCCTGTGATACTGGCTACATACTCATGATCCAACTATCAAACTGAATCTTATATTTGAGTTAAGAAACTCACTAATTCTGTTCTTGATCATGACTCTATAGAAACATAAGCATCACATTACATAGACTGTTGGCTTTTAAGTTAGGACACTCATTTCTCATGAGATTTGTATATTTTAGCATTCAAAACTATTTGGAAAGTATAAAACACTGACATAAGAAAATTGAAAACAAGACAAAAATTCGCCCCAAAAAGGAAATATAAGCACAAATGAAAAACAATTAACGAATGGCTTTATACCTACAATAAAGAATATTTCCAGTGGCAAATTTAAAATATTGTTTGTTAAGATTTAAGCAAGTAAAATATGAGATTTTTTTCCCTGACAGTTTGTATAATAAACATTGAATTTGGAACATATAATTAAATGTCAGTGGGCTTTCAGAAACAATCTTTCATTTGTAATGTAAGATATGTTTGTATTAAGTGTGAAAAATAAAGGAATGAGTAAAAGCAGAATAATATTTTGTTTATATATTTGCTTACAGTGAAGGCCAACTTACATATATTTAAAATAGCTACACTTATATCAATGTTCTCTAAAAACATTTGACCAAAGAATCTTGTTTTAAAGAATAGATGTTAAACATAAAACAACAGCCAACAATGTCTTAAGTGTATAAAGCAATGGAATAATAAGATGAAAGGAGGTTACATTTAAGAGGTTAATTTCTTCACTCAAGAACTTAATTTGGTTTAATTTGAAAAGTGCTTCAGTGACAATATGCCTCCTTGATTGAATACCATGGATGGGAGAAGAGGGAAAATAGGAACAATTATTGAACAGCAATTGTGTTCCAGTAATGGGGCCAAGACCCTGCCTACATCTCCAGATACATCTCCCATTGTTCTGCCTTCTCACATTATACTCAGGACACATTACGCCGGCTGTAGTTCACTGGTCAGCCTGTGCTACTTCATGTTTCTATGACTTTTACATACTAGCTTCTCTGTGCACCTTTCTTATGTCTGACTGGTTGGCATCTCTTTAGTCTAGCACAGGTCAGTCTCTATCTTTTACATTAAACTTTCCCAGGGCTCTTGAGTATTTAGTTGCTCCTTCTACACTGTAATGTTTTGTTCAATGTGACCATCTCCCTTTGACTGTGATCTGGCTTGTAGCAGATTCCAGGTCTTTTCTATGGCCTATCACTAGATGCACTTAGTGACATCTGTCAAAACATTGACAAATAAGAGAGTGTCTGGGTTGGTTTTCATTTACATGTGTCATCTCAGGAAACCTGGGGTCTATCTCAACACTAGTGACTTAGTGACTGTCTCTATCCTTTGTTAAATGTCTGATCTTTGAAAACTATATGTATATTATATGTATTTGTGTGTATATATATATTTATATATATGATATCAAGCAAAAAAAGCATTCTAACTTTGGACTAATAATTTTTATTTCCTACATCGTGGTGTCCTGTGGTATGAAAATACATGACTATAATAATGTAAGAGTCACACCTCCCTCTTTAGCAGATTGATTGTAGGAAACATATGTGGTATGCAAGGCTTTTTCTAGGCCCTTCACATGCAAGACCTCGTATTTTCTTTGTAATTACCTTGTTCATTTATTCAACGAATATTACTAAGTTTTTCTCTGATTCAGCCACTGTCTTAGGCACTAGGGCTACAGGTACAAGATATATGATGTCCCTGCCATCACAATATTGACATTCATGTGGACCAGGTGTATTTTAAGCAAGTAAACACATTTTAAAGTTCTATTAAGAAAACAAAACAGGATTGGATGACAGATTCTTTTTTATATATATTTTCAGGAATGTTGCTCCATATGAGATGACATTTGAAGACACCTAAATCATGAGAAGGGGCTAGGTATAAAAGGTACTGGTGAAAAGAATGCCAGGCTGAGAGAACTAGCGTAATTGCCCAAGACAGTACACAGCTCTCTCTGTTTGAGAAATAACAAAGAGAATAGTAAGACAATGCTATGTGAGACGTAGGTAGGAGGCAGATCATGGAGGATGTGGTAGGTAATTAAATGTTGTTTAATAAGGTATAAATTATATATTTGAAAGTCTACTCATGCTACAGAGTAGAAAGAGGGCTTTATGGCATCAAGATGAAGCATGAAAATGACGAAGCTATTGTACAAGCAGACAAGAGGTGATGGAGGCCTTGGTATAAATGACAGGATTCAAGATGCTTTGGATAAGTAAAGCTGATCTGCTCCTGCCAAGGATGTGCGAGGCGATGTGAAAAGTGTTAGGAAAAACCAAACATGAGTCCTAGGTTTTTGGACTGAGCAAATGGTGGTATTATAAATTGAAATAAAAACTGGACAAAGAAAAGGTTGATGAGGAGAGCAAAAATCAGAGTAGCTGAGATATTGGATAAATGATCTCTGTTAAGTTACCCAGAATGACAACAGAGACAGGGGAAGAGAGAAGACAGCAAAGCAGTTGCTCATATTTAAAGAAGAGCACGTTAGGAGCAAGTTGACAGTGACCACAGCAATAAGGAGGGCTAGTGGACAGCACAGTCCAATTTTGAAAAAGTGCTTTGCTGACCTAATTCATTTGGATTCAAAATAGGGAAGAGGAAAAAACCCTATAAAAGTGTGTAGGTTAAATCTGTAAAAAATATCCTGATACCTAAGTAGACAGATTATGTTTTTGAAGTGCTCTAACCACAGAGTGTGTAAGTCAAAATACATCTTACAGAACCTACAATGTGTTCCCCTCTTTAAAATTATTTCAGAGGGTCAGTGCTGTTTTATATAGGTAACTTCAGATAGTAATTAAAAGAGTCCTCGAAACAAGATTAAGTTGATCAAGTGAAGAGAGGTTGGCCTGTATGATTTCTCTCTGAGGTTCCATTTAATTCTCAACACAACATGAACCTAAGGATATCTGTTTGGGTTAATAAGAAGCATTAGCTAAGTAAAAGATGGATGCTATTGTCATAAATTTTATGAAAGTAATATCAATTTCTACCAGACAAAATATGCTTTGAACCTCTGAACTAAGTAACATCAATCATACCAATTCGATCCTTAGCACACTATATATATGCAATAGCTGTGGGTATTTCAATTAAAACAAGGTATACTCGGGATAGTCCTGGTTTATGCCTGTTTGGTTTAATTTGTATTAACAATGCCCTCTTTGCTTTCAAAATTGTCCTGTTTTAGAATATAAAGCATATGGTCATGCCAATTAAAAATGATATGTGGATCACCTTGCCAATTAAGGCAAAGAAGCATACATTAAACAAGGAAACTAAGGCATCTCAAATGCCAAAAGATGCGGCACCACAGAGAATTTAATATGATTCTTCTGAACATATACCTACAACCAAAATAGGAGAAAGAAGCTGGAGTAAGTAAGGTTGTTCCTTTCACAGGGATGAAGTGGATTTCCACTTGCCCCATTTATCTATATGCATGATTTGTGGCAGAGAGTGGATATTAGTGATCAAGGTACGGGCATGACCATGAGGGAGATCTGGGTTCAATCCAAACATTGACACTTCAGGGCTGTGTGACATTGGATAAGTTACTTAACCTGTCTAAGCCTCACTTTCTCATCTGCAGGTGGAAAGAACAGGATCTTCCTTATAAAGATGCCTATTACTAAAGTTCCATAAATGAGAGATGATACCATTATAATAATCTTCGTCACCATCAATGTTGTTGTCATGACCATGATTACCATCCTATCCTCCCCAAGACACCTAGACGATGCCAGTTATCCCCTCTTCTTTCTAAGTCAACTATTTCACCTTCATACTGGTTCTTCAATTACTTCTAATCTAAACACAAAACAAGCAAGTAAAACAATATATCCCAACACATTGGACTTTAGTCATCCTCTGCCACCAGCAAAACCAGTTTAGAAGATTGTCACCTCTTTTTCTGCAGTTTTCCACCCAATGCAATTTGATTTCCATCCCTTCCACTACATTGAAACAGTTCTCCAAAGAGTAACCAAGGACTTGAAAATTGTCAAAGTGAATTGCTCGCTCTCAGTTTAATCTTACTTGACAATCTGCAATATTTAACACTATGAAACACAGCCTTCTGTTTGAAACTCCCTTGGGTTCCATGGCATCGCTAGATTAGCATCCTTTATTTCTGGTTCTTAGGTTTTGCTAAGTTGTGAGATATACATGTTCACTTGGACGTTTCATAAATACCTGAACCCAATGGATTTAAAGCCAAGCTCACCTTCACAGGCCTTCTCTTTCTCCATTACCTCCTATCTAATTAATGTGGTCTGAAAAGCCCAAGAATCATCCTAAATTCCTTCACATAAGTATCTACAGCTGATTAAGTCCCACCAACTTTTCCTCTTAAGTAATTTTCAAATCTATCTCTTTCTATTCATTTTTACTGTGATTGTCATACATCAAAATATCTTTATGTCTCGCCTATTATGTACAATTTTGTCACCTGTATCCTTACTGCCAGCCTTGCTCCCACTTCTATGCATTCTCCATTATTATTGACACAGCAGTATATCTAAAACGAAAACCTAAACATACATACAACAAACTTAAAATCTTTCAACATTTCTCACAACACATATAAGCCAAATTTCAAAATTCTTGGTGTGACCTACAAGAAGAGTTGCCACTACTCATAGTTTTTCTGTGTAATTTAGAAAAGGTTGACCCTCCTCAAATTAAAATACAAAGAATATTCTTATTGCACAGCCTGATCAATCATATGCTATGACTCTCAGAACTCAGCAGGACTCAGTGCTGTCCAGCATCTGTGTGGAGAGCTTTCCATGAGTATATACACACATGTTTCCACAACATTCATCAGAGTGTGTACCAGTGGGCCCCCAAGTTTGGCGAATGGGCGAATGCTGGTAGGAAGGGTTAAATACAGATTAAATGCAGGACGCCCAGTTAAATTTGAATTTCAGATAAACAACAAAATATTGTAAGGGACATATTTGTGTTAAAGTATATTTGTTGCATATCTGAAATTCATAGTTAGCTGGGCATTGCATATTTTTGTTTGCTAAATCTGGCAAATCTATTAGGAAGGGATGGTTAACAATAATGGTTTTGTAGGACAAGGTGTCTAACATGAGTGTCCAAAACCCCTCACAGTTTAGGGCAGAGACAGGGGTGGAAAAAAATTAGAGTGGTTTGTGGACCAGGGAACAGGAACTGAGGAGCCAGGGACCTGGCACAGGCTCCCCCTGAGCACCCGCATTCTAACTATGAATCTGGTCCTCCAGGTTGTTATGGAAATACACCTGTCAAGACAAGAGGCTCGAATATATTTTAATTTGCTTGATTTATACACTTTAAGCACGTCAAGCCTAGACATACGGTACGTGGGCCTGCAGTTTCACTTTTGCCTAAACACTGGAGATGGTGGAGGCAGGCTATTGCCTCTGCCTGTGGGGTTTAATCCTTATGGATTTGTGTTAGTTAATCTGAACGTGCAGCTCAGCTTCCCTCACTAAATCATGCAAAATATCAAGAAGCTTCAGGGAGGAAACACATGCTTCTTTCCCTTCATCAGGATGCCTTTTATAGATTGAGATGCGTTTTATAGATGCATCTATAATTTAATAACTGATGGCCAGTTATTAAAAAGATTAAAGACGTTAATACGTATATGTAAAGCAATGAGAAAGTTACTTGGAACATATTTAGCAGAGGACAAATTTCAGCTATTTTTTAGAGTCTGGCTTCAGAGAGTAAGGAAAACCTCCTACAGTAGACAGCCCTAACCTACTACACAGCTCCTAAATGTTGGTAATTCAAATCTGTTCTTACTCTTTTTCATGTCTCTTTCTGGGGAAACCCTGGGATTTCTAATCTGCGACTCTTAAAATGACTGCCCTGTGTTGACCACATCTTAAAAACACTTTTGGTTTCAACTTCTGGAGAGGAGCTGCCTGAAAGCAAATCACCCAGCAAGAGAAGGCAAGGAGGTTAGAAAAGTTTGCATCTCAGCAATGCCGCTGAGGAACGTGACAAGGGAGTTTGAAAAAAGAAAATATGCTGGCTTTACAGAGATAGCACTTGGGACCCCAGGCTATGTTCTTGCTTATAATAGCTGTACATGGATATCCTAATGGGCTTCTTTGTACTTTGACTAGCAGATTTCTAAATAGATAAAGCGCTTACTTAAAGAGGGAAATGAAATTGCTCTTTAATGGTTCCCCCAAATGGCTGATAGAAATCACTGGGTGACGGAGCTCTCCCAGGGTCCGAGCCTCCCCACTTCCCTAGTGTCTAGAGAAACACAAGCCTTGTTCGGTATCTAGTATTCTGTCAGTCAAGAGGGACCTCTGACCTTGGTAACTGGCTGCCAAATTCCCCAAGGCAGTAACTATTTTGCAGATTCCAGTTATTCTGAGGACGCCATCCATGGGGACGCACCCTTTTCTAAAGGCTGCTGCCCTCCTGGTGCCCAGCCGGTACCATGTTATATGTCAAGCCAAGGAAATGGGGATAAAAGAGTGTCAACAACTATCTTTGCCCTCAAGGACCTTGTGATCTAATTGAAGACACAAACTATTTATTTATACCTGAAAACAATTTCAACCGAAAGTATGAGGTTCAGTGTCAGAAAATAGCATAGAAAGTAATAATAATGATAATAATGCATAACAAAGTCTAACATTTAAAGATTAATGACACACCAGCAACTATTCCTAGCATTTGCATGTATTATTTATTGCAAAGGATGATGTATTAGTTTTCTAGGGCTGCCTTAACAAATGACCACAAGCTGGGTGGCTTAAAACAAGCGTTATTTATTCTCTCACAGTTGTGGAAGGTAGATGCCTGAAATCAAGGAGTTGGCAGGGCCCTGATGCTTCTGAAGACCCCAGGGGAGGACACTTCCTTCCCTCTTCCTAGCTTCGGCTTCTGCATTCCTTGGTGTTCCTTGACCTGTAGCTGCATCACTCCAATCTCTGCCTTTGTCATCACATGACTTCTTCCCTGTGTCTATTTATGCCCTCACCTCTTCTTATAAGGGCACAGTTCATTGAATTTAAGGCTTACTGTAATTCAGTATGACCTCATCTTAACAAATTATATCTGTAAAGAGCCTATCATTAGCAAAAACGGGTCAGATTCTGAGGTTTAGGGTAGACATGAATTATGCAGGGACACTATTCAACCCACTGAAGAAGGTAGACTGAGCCTAATTAAGAGACAAATTAACATTTTATGGGCCCTGACAGATGAGTGGCTTTGGGCAGAGAAGAGTTCGAATATCCATTCAACAAACATTTATTGAGCAAATAGTTTGTGCCAACCCCTGTGCCAGGAGTCAACGGAGATTGATCATTTAGCTTGTGTTAGTATCTAGAAGACTTGAATTCATAGAAATAAAAAACGGGAAATCTACAGAAGCTTAAGTGAGACTGAAGCTTATTTTTTTATCTTCTAAGTAAGAGGTTTAAGGGTCAGCTGTCCAGGGCAACTGACTCCGCCCCTTCATTAAGGACCCACATATCAACCCCTTGGGACTCCCATCCTCAGAGCTGGCTGCTATATTCCATATTCTAAATCACCTCACAGTCCAGGATGGCTGAGGGAGCTCCAGTAATCATCCCTGCATTTCAGACCAGCATCAGAAAGGAGCAGAAGATGGACAAGAGTCACTTTTTCTGGCTGAGTCAATCTTTTTGGAAGGTTTTTTCATAGCATTTCTTTACTTAGTCATGTGGCCACACTAAACTGCAAAGGAAGCTAGGCCTACTACATTCCTGAAAAAGTTTAGGATTATGTAACCAAAAAGAAAGGGGAGAAGAGATATTAGAACTAAACTTTTCAGTCCTGACCTCAAGGAGCTCAAAGTCCATTTGAGGAAGATAACTTAATAGATGCGTTAGTTTCCTTTTGCTGCTCTAACAAATTGCCACAAACTGAAGGCCTTAAAACAACACAAATTTATTATCTTATAATTCTCGAGAGCAGAGGTTCAAAATGGGTCTCACTGGGCTAACGTCAAGCTGTTGGCAAGGCTGTGTTCCTTTTGGAGGTTCTAGAGGAGAACCCTTTTAATTGCCTTTTTGTCCCCTAGAAGGTACTTGCACTCATGGCCCCTTCTTCCATCTTTGTAACCAGCAAGGTTGTGTCTCCCTGACCACTCTTCCATAGGCCCATCTCTGTCTGACTTTGATCTCCGCGGGGAAAGGTTCTCCTCTTTTAAGGACTCAAATGATTAGATTGTGTCTACCTGGATAATCCAGGATAATCTGCCCATTTCAAGATCCTTAACATAATTATATCTGCAAAACCCCTTTAGCCGTGTAAGGTAACATATACACAGGTTCCAGGTATTAGGACATGGACATCATAGAGGAAGGCCATTATTTAGCCCACCACAATAGAATTAAAATATCAAAAGATGGGTATAACAGTAAAGTAAGCACAGGTTGATAAAAACCAAAAAGAGTTTAGCTTCATCGATGAGCATGATTTGTCAGGGGAGAAACGCTTCATGTACTAAACAGAGATTCATATAAGGATTGACAGGAAATTAATATTTGAAGAAAAGGAAAAATTGAGTAGGTTCTTCAATACCAGGCCTGCCATTGAACATTAACTTACACACAATGGGAAAGTCTAGGTGATTCTTGATTGAAGGAGTGATTTGATAATAATGGTGATTTAGAAAGCCAAATCTGATAAAGTGAGTAGGAAAGGTAGCAGTTAATAGATTAAGAGGCTACTGAAGGATTTATGAGAGGTTTTCATTTAGGCTCGAGATGGAGAAAACAGGAGGGATTTTTGAAAGAGATAAAAGATACGAAAAGTGAAGAAAAGTAAAAATTGACTGAGGTTTTAAATGTAACGGAAAGATTGGCAGAGAGAAATAGTTCACAAGGTAGGGTAAGCAACTTGGTGTATAAAATAAATGTTTTCTTTTAATAGAATTATTCTTCATCTACTCAACTTTATATTGAAGGACTATCAGATAGACTTGTGTGGAGACAAGAACCAGGACACTGACACTGGGGCCTCCTCATGAGCCTCTGACATCAGCTTGTTTATAGGTTAATACTTATGGAAAAATTAAATATTTGAAAACACACACACACACATGCACACACATGAACACAAACAATGAATGGCAATAAAATAGTTTAAATTAAGTCTCTAAAGCATGGTACCTATGAACTTTTGAATGTGCCAGACAAGCTCTTCTTAGCCACCCACCAAATAAGCTGAGCTTCTTTCATATTTTAAAGTGAGGGCTTTAGGGTCGGATATTTCTGTTTCAAATACTATTTTCTCTTTTAGAAGCATAAACTTGGGCAAGTTATTAAACTCCTCTAAGCCTGAATATAGTAAGATTGTGTTCCTCGCAGGGGTTTTGTGACAATTTAAAAAAGATAATCCATGTAAAACACTTAGTAGAGGCTTAAAAGATAGTACTCAACAAGTGGTAAAAACTATGTTATGAAAACTTAAGACAAAACTTCCCAAAGAAAGACTAATACTACCATCTCCCTTAATAAAGAGAGAGAGAAAAAGAGAGAGAGAAAGACATAGGGTGAAACAAAAATAGATAAAACCCTACATTTCTATTTTCATATTGCTGTATTATTTTATTGAACTCAAATACACCCATCCACAGTCAGCAGCCCTCAGCACTAACAGTTCACCATGGAAGTGACAGCTGGGAAACTACAGATCTGAAGCTCCATGAAAAATGTTTCTGCTGTCAGTATAAATGAATATTTTCCAGCTGATGTCTGTTGCAGCCTTTGGGCAGGGGGCATACAAGGGTAAATATTGGTTTTACCTTCTAAAACTAGAGGCTCTAATTATAAACCTGGAGTCCACATACCTTAAATGAGTAGATTAATTAATTATAAAGCCTCATTAAAAGTCATGCTTCCCATTAGCTTAAATAGCTAGCATATGAACTCTTGATTTATTAGAGCTGAGAAATTCTAACAAGACTTTTCTTTTTTTTTTTTTTTAAGTTACAATGAAGTGACTAATTACCAGCTGAGGACAGATTATCCATTTTGGCTCTTATGCCTTAGACAATTTGCCACTGGTCAAGAGGAGGAGAATGAGCATTTTAATCTTATGATCATTGTCACACTGGATTCAATATCATTTCAGTGTTGGGAACCACATAATCCCAATACAATAAATCACTTTCACTTTTAATGAATCACTAGCAAACTAGGCACCTTATGATCAATGAGCTATTCCAAAAAGTGAAGCCAAAGTCTTTTATATCTTTGGTCAAGGAAAGAAACACTTTTGTTTCCAAGACCCAAAAGTCATCCTATAAAGGGATTAGAGTCCAATGAACAGACAAGTAGTAGGATTCACTACTCAGGAGAATGGACTGAGAGCTGGCAAGAAACTTAAAGCATTATACCATCTTGTTCCTTGCCTTCAAGTAGGGGACTATCCTCAAAGACTTGCCCAATGTGGGGAAAAGTCCAGTACGATTTTCAATGGCTTTTCATGCTTTTTGTTTTAGACAAGTGAACTGTGATAGATTATAGAAACAGGTGTCTTAGTTGGAAATAGAATGAAGAACTTCCATACTCTCCCCTGGGAAGAATTTTGGAGGCAGACCACTAAGATGCTGTTCTTGATTCAGAGAAAGTGGAATTATCAAAATAGCAAAAACAAAATCTCTGATCCTTTTTGCCCCTCCAACATCCAACCACACCTTTTTCAAATTAGTGCCATTTCACCCTAATACACCTTTCAGTTAGTTGACCACATATCCCTGTAATTCAGAGACCATCTTTGTACCAGTTGTTTCTGCATAAATATTACTAATTCCCTTTTTGTTCTTAAATGTATACTAGTTTGAATAATAAGTTTTATGATAATCCTACTTTTAGGGGGCATCACTCTTTATGGTCTCAGTGAAAGGGAAACTTTAAGTTCCAGTGCCCTCTTGCCTCTTAATGCCTCCTACTATGGCTGTGTTAAAACAGAGGAAGCCATGAATTACAAGAATAGTTGGTTAGACACTCACTCCCAGAACTTTGAATCTTGAGTGAATGACACAAAATTGGAAGATACAATTGACTGGATTCATCACAGTCAGAGTGGAAGGGTATAAGATTATAGTGTGTCTGAGCTATGGCCTTGACAGTAATTAATGACAGCCTACTCTCTAGAGTTCACTGTGCTGATTTTTTTTTATTGAGTATTTTTATGATACTATCTTTTCTCCTTAACTGTCTTATTAACTATACTTTTACTTACTTTTTAATTGGTTGCTATTTGGCTTACATTTTTAATTTATCAAATCTATTTTAAATAGTATTATATACTTTTATTTATACCTGATAAGCCTAAAACAATATACTACCATTTGCCCTATTTTGGTTTGTGTGCCAGTGTTCTCATAACTTAACTTACATATACATTATAAACCTCATAATATATTATTTTATTTTTAAAAATTAGAAGAAAATTTTAAAATAAGATAAAAGGTTTTATATATTTATCCATATATATATATCATTTCTGTTACTCTTTATCTTCTTGTGTAGATATACATCTTCATCTAGTATGCATCATGCACTTCCTCTTATAATACTTATGATTATGGTCTGCTGCTGATGCATTTCTACCATCTTGTATCTTTGAAAAATATCTTTATGATCCACAAATTTGCTCTAAGTATGTACTCAACTTATGTGTCAATTTAAGCCTATGCAGCAACATGCACATGAATGTTTATAGTAGTTCTATTTATAATCATCAAAAACTGAAAACAACCAAGATGTCCTTCAACAGGTGAATGGATAAACAAAGTGTAGTAAATCCCTAAAATTGAATATTATTCAGCAATAAAAGATGAATGAACTATCAGCCACAAATAGACATGAGTAAATCTTAAGTGGATATTGCTAGTTAAAAGCAGCCAGTATGAAAAGGCTACATATTGTGATTCCAATTATATGACACTTGGGAAGAGACAAAACTACTACAGATACTACAGAGATTGTAAACACACCAGTGGTTGTTAGGAGTTCAAAGGGAGGGTTGAATAGGTGAAGCACAAGGGACTTTTTAGGACAGTAAAACTATTCTGTATAATATTATAATGCTGGATACATGGATGGCACTATACATTTGTCAAAGCCCATAGAAATTCATAGCACAAAGAGAAACTTTAATGAATGCAAATTTTAGAAAATCATTTAGCAGGTTACAGAATCCCAAGGTGGAATGAATAATGTGATAAATTAATCTAATTGTATAACAGATATGTAAAACAATGTCCCTGAAAGGGGTAGGAGAAAAAGGGGCCGGCTTAAGTAACTTTAAAAATGAGTGGAGTCTGTAAGATTAAAGGCAGAATGGACTGTAATAAGCACTATAATGTAGTTGATATAGGTGTTTCCCATGGGTGTATGAATTAACAATTATGAAACCACTATACACATATACTGTAATTGAATAATTAAGTAAATAGATGATTGATGGTGGGAGCCAGTTTTTTGCTGTAGAGTAGGAGGTTACAAATAAGAAAAGAAAGCTATAACAATCTGTGTGGTAGTAGAATGAAGTTGGAGACATCAGAATGAACTCATCTTTAGCTTAATATAGGTACAGTTAGTTACATACAGAAATGTTTATAGATATGTGAATATGCACAGTTTAATATACACACATGTATTTCCTTGCTCTGTCAGCTGAGAGGGCCTATAAGCAATGACATCCCAATAGCAAAAATACACCTAGTGCTCATGCTCAGATACTGGTTTCTAACATCATTATCTAATTAAAAAAACCCCACCTGTCCTTTTGTTGAAATGGCTGATTCTAGGACTGGGGCAGGAAATATACAATATTAGCTTGGAACATCTTGTGATGTGTGATACCAGAAAGTAAGGAAATGCTCAAAAAACAAAACTCTTTAATAATGAGGATATGTCAAAGTGACACAGGAGCCAACTAAATTTGATCAATAAAAAAAAGTATTGCATCATAACTCAAAGTATAAAATAAATATCCATGAATATGTGCTGATATAAATAAATGAATATGTAAGTATTTTATGTAGGGGTATGTCTTACTACACAATAATTCTAAATAATTCTCTCAAACAGAACTCAGAATAATTTATGTTAATACTCTGTCCTCAAAGAAGTAAAACACAACTCCCACTTTTTAAGTATGGGTTAAACATAGTGAAATTCCTTTCAAAGAATACAGTACAGAGAGGGGGGAAAAACCAACTCCACAGTGAAAAACATCTGAAAATACTATCTCAGCCGGGGGGTCAAGGTAATCATCAACAGTGATTAGTTATGTTGTTGGTATATATTCTTGATATGCTGTGACAAATATGGCACTTTATCTCTGTGATATTTCTCCCAAGAACACAGAACCTCAGTGTCTTTGTTTGAACTGTTATAACAAAATACCATAAACTTATGAACAACAGAAATTTATTTCCCATAGTTCTGGAGGCTGGGAAGTCCAAGATCATGGCACAGGCAGATTCAGTGTTTAGTGAGAACCCATTTTCTGGTTCATAAATGGCCATCTTTTTACAGTGTCCTCACATGGTAGAATGAGTGAAGGATCTCCTTTGAATCTCTTTTATAAGGGCACTAATCCCATTCACAAAAACTCTGCCCTTAGGACCTAAACACATCCCAAACACCTTGCCTCCAAAACCATCACATATGATTTCAATATATGAATTTTGGGAGGACACAAACATTCAGTCTTTTATAACCAGTCTAATCATGAAAATCAAGCAAACCATCAAACAAATCATATTTGACAGACATTCTATAAAATTCCTTACAAATACTCCTCAATACTGTCGAGATCATCAAAAACAAGGAAAGACTGAGAAATTGTCACAGCCAGAACAGAAAAAGAATATTAGGTAAATACTAAGAAAATCTGAATAAAATATGGATTTTTAAAATAAAAATATCATCAGTTCATTGATATGGTACCAATGCGCCATATGGTACCATGTAAGATAATAATAAGGTAAAATTGGGTGAGGGGTATGGAAAGTCTTTATACTATGATTACAATTTTTATTTAAATCTAAAACTGTTATAAAATTTAAAAATTCACTTAAAAAAGATCTTATCTCACCTTTATATTAGAAAGATATTTTTTGGGTATAAAATTCTAAATTGACAATATTTTTCTTTCAATACTTTAAAGATTTCACCCCACAGTCTTTTCTGGCAAGCATTATATATGAGAAGTCTGCTGTCATTCATATCTTTGTTTTATGTATGTATTGTTTATTTTTCTCTAGTTGCTTATCACTGGTTTTAAGCAATTTTCTTATGATGTGCCTTAGTGTAGTTATATGAGACCCTCTCTGAATGAAATGGCAGGTATTCATACTTGAATGTTAACATACAGATTTCTTAAAACTATTAATTTAAGCCTATAAAACAGAGCATGAAATGAATTAATATGGGGGGAAAAAGAATCAAATATACTTTGATGTTCACTAGGGCCAACACTTAAAATACTACCATGATTAGGTTAGAAGTTAAATTACATGTTATCTCCTTATTTTACAAATAAAGAAACTTATGACCAAAGATGACTAAGTAATTAGTTTTAAACCTCACAGCAAATCAATGGAATGAAAACAGCTTATTTTCCTATTGGTGACTCATTAGTACTCCAGCAACTATAGGTCAGAATCTACCTCTCCAGCCTGGTTACTAAATGTGAATAGCAGGCACACTCTGGGTTTGTCTTACTTAGACTTTTTTCCTATACAATCAGTTTCATACCCACAAGAATATAGGAAATCAAGGACTTGGAGCTTTTAGCCCTCTTGATGAAAATAATTGGCTCTCAGCCTTCTACTGTTTCCTCTCTGGATTGATCCTGAATATGGTATGAACCTCAGTTGGATTAATGCTTTATCTTTTGACTCTGATCCATGCTGTGCTGCCAGGCTGCAGTTTTGACTTTCTCTTAATCAGTATCTTCATTTCCATTTTCAACCTTGACTCTGGATTAGACACAAATGGCCTGCATCACTTATGCCTCAGATTCATTTCTTATAAGGAATCTGCAGTTCTGGCCATGAAACCTGACCTTTGGGGAAGACTGCTGGGATGTTTCCCACAAAATACTCTAACTTTCTGTGGGGAAACAGCTCCTGAAAATTACTGCTACGGGGTGCCAGGGGATAAGCTGCAATATTCCTTTTTGTTCATAATCATATTTTCATAAAATGACCTACTCATAAAGAATAGCTATTTACTTTAGAAAATAGGCCTTTGAGAAGTTTACTTGATATTTATCCAAAGGAATTTATTTAATAATAAATGTTTCTCTGCACTTCGCTACACATACTGCCATTGCAAACTATCTTACATACTTATACTAGGTGCACAATAAAAATAAATGAAATGGATAAAAATAAGCAGGTCAAGAAATGAGGAACTCAAAAAAACCTAAAGAATGCAGGTGTTCTTGGGTAGTAAATGACATACATAAACAGTCAAAGCCATTCTTCATGGGGGAACACCTAACGCAGAAATATCTGTGCCTTTCCCATATTCAAAGAAATAGCAGCATGATATAGATCTATTGATGGGGTCTGCAGAGATGCAGAACATTTGAAGCTCTTAATAGAGCTAATGCTAAGAATACTAGAAGTTAAATTTTAGGGGGTCTCTGGCTGTAGACACCATTAAGCCAAAGATCTTTATAGAAAAAGTCAAAATCAGTTCTACATAAAATATTATCTAGGTTTATTCACAATCACACTCATATATACACATATATTTCCTATGTTGTGCTAGGAAATTGTTGTAATTAATCTTAAAGTAATCTTTTTGGAATTATGAATGCTTACACTGCGTAAAGCAGAGGATTTTGTTTATGTAGGACAAAGGAGTGGTTAAAAATGGAGAGGAAAAAAGAAAAGTATAAGGCTAAGCCAGCGATTTTCAACCTTTTTCATCTTATAGCACACATAAACTAATTATTAAAATTCCGCGGAACACCAAAAAATATATTTTTTGCCAATCTGACAAAAAATAGGTATAATTTTGATTGACTTTCAAAAAAATAGTAATAACAGTAATTTCCTCCCCTTTTTCCTCCAAAGCAACTTTAAAAAAAATCAGGTACCTATGCTTGTATATAAGGATTTCTGGTACCAAGTATTATCCAATCAGACACACCCTTATTATGAGACATGACCAATAAGATGCAACTCTATTATATGACCTATATATTTATGGTTTAAGACAGGGCATTGACACCAAATGGCTACTGTTGTGTCAGCTGCTTTTTTTTAATTGACAATCTAAGGGGAAAGAAGTCAGTGTCCCTGACTAAACAGTCAAGTATTGAATGTTTTAAAAATTCCTGTGGCACACCAGTGTGCCGTGGCACACCAGTTGAAAATTGCTGAGCTAAGAGATTCAGTAGCAAGATATTAATGTCTGCTTCTTGGCAGCTGCCCGTTACTAAGTTCCTAAGTACTGGACTTTGCACAATTGAAGGTTATCTGGACAACACTTATTTAATTACATTCTACAAAACAACCAAACTTCAGAAAACCAACCAAATTACTCTGCCCTGGAAAACCTGCAAAAATGAGATAAATGAATATATTATCATGGGACTTGTATCACAGAACTCACACTGATGAGTAATAGGCACCATGTGTAGCCATACACATATAGAGATTGGGATTAAAGGAGATTTATCCATGTCTATATATAAATAGCTTCATTTATAGTAGATAAAAACAGGCCCCAAGGGTAACACTTGAAATAACCTTTGAATTTTTAGCAAAATATCTTCTCCTGTGCAGAAAATGGTACAACCAAATTGGCCCAGTGGCCAATTTTAAGGCATATTGCCAAATTGATTTATATATTTGAACACCAGGATCACATACATATGGACAAAGCCCTTACAAATTAGGTACTTTTCAGCACCGACAAAACTGAAAATTTTGAAATGAAATGTCCACTTACTGAATATCTCTGGTCTGCAAAGTGCCCATTACACCCTTTTGTTGTCCATATACATTTTTTCAAAATTAAACAAACAGAAACTATATCTAATCCGTTCACTTGATGGAGGTGGCTAACAGTATGCCACAGAAAACCATGTTTCTGCCCCAAGGAAAATAATCTTCTCTCACTTAGATACCAATTAGAAAGTGATTCTCCTAATTTACCGAATATCTACCCACAGCACACTCAGCATCAGTGAACTGATACTAGCATTTTACAAGAGTGGTACAGATTTCAGTTATGAAATCCAAAATGTCCCAAAAACCAAGTGTTTCACAACTCATTTGGCAGCAGAACCGAACAAGAACCAACATATTTAGCCCTTTATAAAAATCATACTTAATGTAACTACTGATCCATTTCATTGAAGAAATATTAATATTTGATTGTGGAGTGCAGCCCCAGGCCCACAGGAGTTGTCGTATTATGTGCAGTTTACGTCCATAATAGTTTTTCAAAATCTAGAAAATTCTGAATTTTATTTTATTATTTTTTATTTTTTTAAATATATCTTTATTGATTTCAGAGAGAGGAAGGGAGAGGGAGAGAGAGAGAAACAGAAACATCAATGATGAGAGAGTCATTGATCGAGCCCGCAACCCGGGCATGTGCCCTGACCAGGAATCGAACCCCGATCGCTCAACTGCTGAGCCACTCTCGGCCAGGTGAAAATTATGAATTTTAAAACACATTTAGGAGTGATATTGATAATGGGGAAGGCAATTCATGCATGGAAGTACGGGGTTATGGGAAGTCTCTGTACCTTCCTCTCAATTTTCTTATAAACCTTAAACTGCTCTAAAACAAAATTAAAATGCACACACCCCTCTCCCCCACATTTGGTCCAGACAGTTTCACACACAGGATTTTGGACCTACACTACAGATGATTGGGCTCTTCATTTATTTAGTGACAATAATTTTAAGAATAGGAGTATTCAGAGAAACACAGTCAATAGACTCCATATTAGATTTTTGAAAATTCACATCATAAAATAAATTGTAATCCAGAGATAATTTATCCGGTCTGCCAAATCCTTTGTAAGTATTTGTCAAGCTACCAAAAACATTATTGACAAATTCAGATGAGTCCTAGTCACATTCTTGATATTAACTTGTGGTCTCTAATATCAAATGGCTTGTTATCAAATTGGTTTATTGGCAATAGCTGATTTTTTTTAAGTGGCAAATAATCATTTGCTAAATTGCTGTTTATTTCTTTAGGACATCAGCACAGAGGGACTGGAGGTCAAATGATTTTTAGACAAGGAATTACACTCCCTACTTAACCACTGTGACAACGAGACAGTCTCTGATCCACCATTATAGGCCAGTGCTATGGACCTTGAAGAAAGCAAATGAGTATTGACTTGTGGTGATGGAGATGACATGTCTTGGGAAGATCCCCAGTGTTCATAGAAGACAGAAACTGAGAGTAATGACATGGGCATCAGTCTGTGAATAGAAAAGAGCTGTGGCTGTCAGGGGAGGACAGGGATTGCTAACTGGGCAAAGGGGGCGGTGCACCCTTTGTACCGAAAGGGAAAGAAGAGGCCTTTGAGGGTGAGCTCTCCCTCTCAGGGATGTTTGAGAAGCAAGCATGCTGTCCTCCAGACCCAGAGATTACATGGCTGTGCAACCTCACTTGGAAAATATAGTCCTAAAGGCAGCCTGTAAATGACAAAATAAACAATTTTCAACAAAACATAAGCTTGTAATGATTTTTAGATCCTCAACTAGTCCTATTTTGCTGATTTTTAAAATAAAGGGTGGCTCATTTTGGAATAGCAGCTTAGTAAAAAAGACAATGCAGATCTCTATTTTCCTGAGTATCTTTTTCTTGAAGTTTGAAAAGCAAGTGCTAGTTTACAAATAAATTTGATTAAATGTAAGTCACTATAACATGGACCATTGGAGTCGATATTTATATTCTCTGGCAGCAGCCTGTAGATAATGCGTAAAAGGAATGAGAATGACTCCAATTGTCCAGGAGCTCGGTGTGCCTTGAACAAGCACAAAAAGGACTGGCTGACTGTCAGAACAGAATGTAAATGATCTCCACAATGTAAGTCAGATCACTGATATTTTCAAATAGACTGATATTCATCCTCCCTTGTAACTTCCTTTTAGATATTCTGAGTAAATCTTTTTCAATCAGAATCCACAAGGCAGCTAGAAACCCCCAGCGATGACTGCATTGTGAGCTCAGTATAAATATGAATTGTCCTTTGTGGTTCCTTGTGTGGTCCACCATCAGCAGCATCACCTGGGGGTAGAGCCTGGTAATCTGTAGTTTAACAGGTCCTCCAGGTGACTGAGATATACTCAAATTTGAGAACCACTGGTTCATATTATAAAACTTAACCAGGGACTGAGGTGCAGATCAAGAATAAAGGGAATTGAGGGATTATTGGCCGGTCTGGGGTTCTCTCTGCATAATAATCTGCAAGCTATTAACACCTACGGTGAAGCCAGTGCCCCCTCATAGCATCATGCATAGACCCTCGTCAGGTGAACAAAAAACAGGTTCTTCATAGAACTTCCTGCCATCTTCCTCAGAATTAACACTCACCATGCCATAATAGAGTATAAAACAATTTTTGATTTTTTGTTTTTGTTTTGCTTTTTCTCCTCCCCTGTGGGGCCATAAAAGTACCTGAAAATAGTAAAGAGTAGGAAGAAAATGTAATTAACTCACTTTCTGGTAGCACACAAGACAGGGAATTTTTAGAGTCCCACAGTTTTGTTCAGAAGATGTTCTTGCTGATTAGAGCTTGTGTCAGAACATAAATCAACACAGAGCTTTCTTTGTTGAGAATTTTTTCCCACCATCTTCTATCAAAAAACATCTACTGGATTAATGAATGCACTTAGAAATCATTTATTTACATTATTATCTTACTGTGGTCTGGTAACAACAGTTTTCAGCCAGGCAATGGTCCATGGACCACATTTTAAATAGCACTATTCAAAATCACTTGTGCATCCCTTATAAAAGAGCTCTAAAAACCTTCACTCAGAGCTTAATTTGATTTACTTAGATGTGATATGTGATTTTAAATCCGAATTGGGCAGGAAAAAGGGTAGAGCAGAGCTTCTCAATGGGGGTGATCTGGCATAGACTTATGGGTATACCTAGATATATATCCCCTCAGTAACTGGAGTTGCTCAGTGAGGCCTAAAAGGCCAATACATATTGCAGAATTATTATTTTCTCTATGAGATAAGTAGTGACACAGTTGAGAAGTAATTTGTTAGAGATATAAGGCTGTTCTCAGTAGATAGTCCTAGGGAGGGCAGCCAAGTGGTTGAAAGCATGAGTCTGCCCGAAGGGATGTGAAGAGTGGGAGCTGAGTTCCAACCATGTGCATACTTGGCCTTACAACAGGATTCTAACTGGAAAGTAGTCAGTGTGATCTTAAAAAAAAGGAGCATATATATCAGGACCCCAAATATTGGTTCAGGTATAGCGAGCAGAAGCCAGTGTTCCTTTCTTCTGAAGAAAAGATTACGTGAGGGAAAAGTCTCCCTGATATTATGTATAACCAGGTTTATGAGAAAGCTATGGCTAAAATAATGCACAAGATATTATGACATCATTGCACATAGGTTAGACGAGAGGTAGGGATACTCCTCTGAAGAGGGAGATCATTCTTGATTTAATCAATAAAATGGTATGCCCCCCTGAATCTGAACTGCAGGACTTCGGCTGTATGGACGACAAATTTCTGAAGAGCCAAAGTATCTGGGAAAGTGCTCTAGGGAAGCAGGAACCAGAAGATCCATCCCCTGAAAGCCATGAAGTCTGTGGTTCTGGAGGGCAAACTAATGAGGGGGAATTAAGTCTCTCTAATTTGCTAACTAAATGATTACAGTCCTTGTAAGTTCTGTATTTACATCTGTTTAAGGGACCATTAGTACTTGCAATATCATTTTGATAGTCCCAGCCTGCCTTCAACATGCCAAAGAGAACCAAGGACCACAATATTAAAAAAGAACCTCATCACCTGGGGCCAGCATGGTAGTCAGAGGAAAACAGTGTCGCAGAATCTCAAGAAGTCAAAATTTAAGGTGGCAGGTGTCATGAAGTGAGTGACTCTGATTTAGTAGATTTTTCATCCTTTGCCCAACCTTGTCTATTTTAAGTTTTCTCCTATTTAGCAGAGCAACATTCTCTTACATCTGACAAGGCCCAGAAAACCTACATACCATAGTGATGAAGGTCAAATCAGCTTTTCAGTTCTAATCAGAAGCTAGAATTCAGGGCAAAGGAACTCAGCCCGAAGCTGAAATGTGGTCTTACCCACAAGCAGAGAGCAGGTAAGGCGGCCGTGGCTCACCTGAACCCATCCCACCCCAGGTCTATGACGCCTTGATGCAGGTCAGACTCCCTAGGCGCTGCCTGGTCAGAATTCACTCAGGAAAGAAGGAACCTGCAGTAAAAGTGAGCACAGAAAAAAATAAGAGAGACATCAACTCAAAGAGCAAAACAGCCTTGTACCACTTCATTTTAGAACAAAAAGATATCCTACACTAATATATATTAAGACATCATAGTATCACAGAGCAGCAAAATAGCACTTGGACAATAATGCCTTCCAGATAAAGGTTGTAAGACATAAAAATTGTAAAACAAAAGAGGACTATTGTAGGTCAAATGTGGGTTTCAGATCAATTTATGCTCTACAAAATTTAGGTTTAAATATTTTTTAAATAAAGTAATATGAATTTGGTCTTGGTATAGGTTGCACATTATATCCAGAACATAATATATTTAGAATTAAATATCAATGTGAAATCATGACCTAAAATAACGATATATTTTTTCTAACTCTATCACTGACTTTGCCCATCAGCACATTATTTTGTCGAGCACCAGCATTCATACACATGCTCATACACAAATTTGGTCTTTAACTTTATTTTCTACTAAAGAAGTCAGGGATTCTTGGAGAGTAGTTGTTTCCATATCCTGGTAAAGAGAAAAATCAAGGGGAAAAAATGTCAAATAAATGGACACCACTGGCCAACTTTTGAAAATTTGAATGGACATTTAATTAGAACAGTTATCTTGGTAAAAACAAAACAAAAACTATCAGTCAAGCCGATTAATAATTTGTATTCTACAGAAGAAAGAGTAGATTAAAGTTTCCAAAATATATATATTTAAAAAGCTGAATGATACACAACTCAAATTATAAATATCTACTGTTCACTTTTTGGTTAATAGCTAGGTCTCTAATCCTAGTTATATAATCCAACCTAAAAGCTTTAAAATAAGCCTTAGACATTATGTCAGCATTATATATAAATTATAGGACCCCAAGCCATGTAACCCTGATGAAATAAAATCTAAAAATATATAATTTCAAGAAACAGAAACTTTATGTGATTGACTGAGACTGGGAAAACCCAACAAAAAGTCATCAACTCAAAAGCTTTACTTTAAAGCTAAATTATTTTGCCCTAATTGGGAAAGTCAGGTATACAATCAATCTTGAAATGAACTTCGATCTAACATCAGCTAATCATTTGATAAAGAGAATTATTTTCTTTGGTGACTGATCAGATTACTCTAACACTAAATTCACACACACACACAAAATCTGTCTAATGGCAGTAATGTTTTTGTTTTAGATTTTTGTGTATGCTTTTGAATTTATTATGGATATTATGTATGTTTTCTGTTCAAGTGTTTGAAATACTTAAAATAATGTAGTTTACTAGTTATATAAGACTGATGTATTAACTTTATAAACTGTATTCAAGTATTCATAATTCATTGATAGCTTTGTAATATGATTTTAAGAGTCAAAGAGAATTTGACAGATTTGTGATTTTCATTTAGTTGGGTTCAATTAGTTAATTTAATGATCACAGTTTAAATATTGAAGAGAAACTGATTCATTAGCTACATAAGTATAATGTTTTAATGATTAAACAATAGTTTACTGAATGTACAAGTGAGTTCATTGACTATAATATAACTTAAGGAACAAAGTGTTTATGAAGGTTCTTGTTAAAGCACAAGCCCTTGGGCACTAAATAGCTCTCAACAGATCTGAATCATGAAGAGGAGTTGACATATCCTTATAACTTCTGCTTTAAAGGAGACAGGAATATAGAACATATTTTTGAGAAACATTTCCATAAAAAGTGATGAAAACAGATTTTTGGTACTGAAAGGGGTATGTGTCAATTATTTGGAAAATGCCTGCATGTGAAATACTTCATTCCCTACCAATATGGGATAAATGAAGTGTTGCTGTGCTCGTTGGTTGGTTTATGGAAGACATCCATCATATAGTGATGCTTTAATAGATTTGCACATCTGAAATGATAATTTGCTACTTCTGTAGTGATTTCCAGATAGAGCCTAAATTTCCAGACAATGTGAACCAATTCTCAAAAGCAAGAACTAAGCTTGCTATTGAGAAAGCAGATACATTCTCTTAGACTTACAGAATCATAAAGCCAGAAGAAACTTTAGAAACCATTTTAGCCCAATAATCTTATTTTAAAATAAGGGAACTAGCTAAGGGAAGTTGAGTAATTTATTCATGTGTTCACAGCTACTTAGCAGGAGAAGAACAAATCAGTGTCTTATGACTCCAAATCTTACTGTTTTTCTCCATCAGAGGTCCTTATTTTAGTTTATACACAGTTGTCATTTTAGTTCAGGAGTTTTTACTTAGCTATATTGATAAGAGAAAAAAATTTACTGTGGAAAAAAATCTCCTGTGAAAAAGGCTGGAAATTTTTAGCAGTAATATGCATACCTTCTTTATAGTTTTTTGCTCCTGAATTGTACGTACAAATTTGATTTAAAAGTGATGTGATTATGATAATAATAATAGCATAGCTATTACTATTTATTTCTACTGACACTATGACATTATGATTCCTCTATGCATTCATGTCTCTGGCCTTTGTCACTTGAGCTGTCATTTTAGTCCCCCATATTTCCCATTAGATCACTAAGAGAAAGGCCTCATTATCCCAAAATTATTTAAGAAATAGGGGCAAGGGAGACTTTTCTGAGGGGGTTTACAAACTCAAATGTTTGTGAGGCCACAGAGTTGAAAATAAGTAAGCAGTAATGCCAGTTGAAAGAAAGTAGTAGTAGCACCATAAGTAACAAGAGTTTATGTCCACATAAAATTCATTCTCTCTCTCTCCCAATATATATAGAAAGATAGATGCTGTTCAGGCCAAAGGCTCTGGTTATCCTTTTCACTTATAATCTTCATTTTCTGCCATAGAGTGTTGTTTTCAAACAGCAGTTCTCAAACTTTTTGGTCTCAGGACCCCTTTAGACTCTTAAAAATTACTGAAGATCCCCAAAAGTTTTTGTTTATCTGGACTATATCTATCAATATTTATTGTAGTAGAAATTAAAACTAAGAAACTTCAACATATATATTTAAAATGAATAATAAACACATTTCACACCAAAACAAATAACATAGTGTATGAAAAGTAAAAGTGACTACCTTTCCCAAACAAAAACAGTGAGAAAAATCACATTGCTTAAATTTTTGCAAATCTCTTTAAAATTTGACTTCAGACAGCTAGACTCTCATATCTGCTCTGCATCCAGTCTGTTATTTTGATGGACATATATGAAAAATATCCGGGACTCACAGTAGTAGTTGGAAAAGGTAAAGTGAGTCAGGGGTCCTCAGATCACACATTAGAACTATTGTCCTACAGTGAGGGCGGAAAGGAGAGCAGAACTTCATGTTAGCTCAGACCAGCTTCAGATTCTCATGTAAACTTCTGGAATGGTCCAACTAAAAATAACAGCTAACTGAACACCACATGTGTCTACTTTTGGCTTCCTGTTTCAGAGACAGGTCTGCCACGGGATTTCATGCTCCTTCCTGTGAGAGATCCATCCATACCTACCTTTTGTCTTTTTTTCTATTTTTGCTGTTGTGATAACCAGTAGCCATTGCACCCTCTTTGTCATTGTCTGTATCAGAGTCTTTACCTACCTACCTGTCTATATCTACGTATATGTCTATATCTATATAATAGTGGCTGCAACCAGTATATTTTAAACTAGGAGGTTTTTTGCATATATTTAAAAATAAAATGCCCCTCTCATACATATTCTGAGTTGTGCATTGGTTGTTAGTAACCCTGCTAAAGTGAAGATGGAACCAAAGTGAGGAGTTGAAGAATGACAGCTTAAACGCATGTCAGCAGTGAAGGCAGATAGACTTCGCTCATCAAAACCCAACATTCTCTTAGGAGGATGGAGCGAGCCTAGGAGTCTACAAATGCCTGGTAGAAAGAGTTGGCCACGGTGTCAAAAGCCAGGTGCGCTCATCGACTTGCTCTTCCCTTCAGGGCTTTATTATGACAACCACAATCACATGCTTCCTAGGCCTCAGTCAAGGTTGTAAGCCTTTCCGTAAAGATGAGCTGTGAAAAAAAGCACCCAGACTGCTCAGAGACTGACAGATTGTTCCATTTCTCACCCCCAATAGATCATACATGACAGAAAAGTAGAATATTGATCCCTCCCCACCCCCACTCCTCACAGACTCCCACAATCCTCACACTTAAAAAAACAAACCCTTCTCTCCTTTTGTTTGGGGTAGAATATCAATTCCTTACAAAATGTTTCAAAATACCACTCTTTACATTTTGGACAGCACTGGCTGATATTTCAAACGGAAATGTATTTGTCATGATCAAACTTGTTTATATGAATCAAATGACAATGTCACCACAGAAGAAGTATGTTTGTCTTTTTCTTCCCTCCCTTTTCCTTTCCAGATCTCAAAGAAAGGTCTACAGTATTGCAAATGCATTCATGTTGACTTTTAAAAGCCTGCATTTTCCTAAAAGTAGGCAGAATTTAACGGCATCCCCCATTTCACAAACCCTCAGTTCTATCCTGGGTATACTGTGCCTCTTTAAACAGGTGAGATGGCAGGGGGAGTGTTGGGTGCTGGAGAGGACTTTCTGCATTTTTCTTTTTTAAACTGAGATGACACTTTGTATTATTATTTACCTTTATTTGTTTCTTTCTGTATATCTTCAGAAATGCAAATAACTCATGCATACAGATTTTGCAACCACTGCTAAATGGTGGCTATTTGTTATGTCTTAAGGAAAAGGTGTTTCAGCAGGTTTGGATGTTATGTAAGACCTTTTTTGCCGATGACCTAGTCTTCCTGTGACTTTTCATAATATCTGTGATAATGACCCAAAAAAAGATTCAAATCAGATGTGCCTGCCCTAAAGTTTGACTATTTGGCCTATATAGTCTGTAGAATAATCTTTAGAAAAATAAAAAAACACCTGGGGATACATACCAGAATTTACTGTCTAAATTTGGTGTCAGTGACAGAGACAAATGTTTGTGGGAAAGATCCTCAGGGTGGCATCAATCAAAAAGAGTAGATTTTTAGCTCAGGCTGTCTTTTGGTCATGAAGTGATTTAAAATAAACTAAACATTTAGAATAATCATTAATTTATTCACTAAATAGTTTATTATTGCTGAGTTAAATGTCTGTCACCCCATATAAGTTATTTAGGCTCTGTGAACCTCAATACAAAGGTAAGTAAAAATTGCTATGCTAATAACTAGATGTTTGACCTCAGACAATAAAAAGTAATTGTAACATGTTTTGTGGTATAAAAATACTTCTGCATTCATTATCTTTGCCTATTCACACATTTTATCAGCCTTTGCCAGATAAATTACTGGATGTCAAGTTAAATTTAAATTTCATAAGAACAAAAATAATTTAGTATAAGTATGTCTCAAGCAGAAGGCACACTGTATTTACGTTTGCTAAATCTGACAATTTTATATTTGGAGAAACTGAGGCTGTAAGAGATAGGCAACCTCCCCAATGTCAACAGGTCTGGACTCTCTTCTTCTGACTCCAAATCCAGACTGGTTTTACCACACTAACACCGGGCTTAGACCCCCTGTGCCTCAGTATTCTATCTCTTGAAAAAACAATTACTATTAAAATGCCTTACATTTACAAGAAGCTATGCTCACAGTGATACACTGTTGGTTGTAATCAGCAGAATACCCCTCACTCATGTAAGCCCTATGCCCCATGCAAAGATACGAGGTAGCTTTTGGGAAATCCAGGGGAGCCAGAGACTCAGGTTTGGAGGCCGTGGAGCCAGGAGCAGTGCCAAAATTCACCATTAGGACTGCCCAGTGAAGACCACAGTGCCACTGCCATTAGGCACGAGCTCTACGGCTCATATGGCCAATGTTGAGAAGGCAACGCCCCAGTAGACATTGACCATGCTGCCTCCGAAAGCTCCATGTCTCTCCACCACCCTCCAACATCCTCACCAGGAAGGATTCTGTGCATAACCCCCTACTTTGCATCACTTTTCTCTCAACTGAAATCTCAATTCACATCTGATTGAGTTGTCTCCATCACATACCCATGTGTTAACTGCAAGGGAAACTGGAAAAGCAAGTCTCTGGTTTTTTCCCTAGCAGTGGGAAATTCCCCATAGATACAGATGGTGTTCAATAAGTACTGGGCAGCAGAGAAACTATGCCACACTGGACTTTAGAAACATGTTAAAATGTTATACTCTTTGCCAGAATAATTGTGTTCATTGTTAACAAATATATATCACACTCATATTCCCAGCACACACATTAGCTGTCTTAACCCAAACTGTTTTAACTATTTCCTTAGGATTTCTCAAGTCCTAACAATGGGCATCCGTATTTTATTATATACTGAATTCTCATTCGTATAGCCACTTGACCCAAAGCACCAACGAATTACCATACTATCCAAACGGCACCGAAAGTCCCAGAGAGTTTCCCATGGAGTTTGCCAGATCCACAGGTCCCATTTCATGGTAGGTTAGGAGCATACCCCTCCCAGAGAAGTTCTAGTCACTTTAAATTCCAAGGTCCCATATGCGTTTGCTTCTCTATTAGAATCCCGAAACACTAAAGTACTGATTGTGCAAATCTTGACTGTAAATGAAGTTGTGTTTTATATCCAAGGTCTATAATGTTCTCCATTTAAAGTTTTAAATAATCTGCTATTGTGGCTTCTATGGGTTTATTATACCTGTAGAATTGACACGGTAAGTGCCAGGCATGGGTTATGAGAAGAAAAGAAGATACTGCAGACCACCAGAGAAATCCTAAAAGGCCTAGGGAAGGCTGAGCACGCCTACGAAACTATTCAGCTACCTCACTACTTAGGCGGAACCCACTACCTTGCGGTGGTCAACACTACGTTCCTTAGCAACCCCCCCTCCCTAGTGCTGAAGCAAGAATCTTGGTGCAATGACACCCTTGTTCCTCTAAGTAGATTCACGGATTAAATTAGGGTAAATAAACTAATTTGTTTTTTGCAAAACACATGGGTGTTTTTTTTAGTTTTATCTACTGCAAATTAATTTTTGATTCTTAAAAATCATATCTGTAAAAATGTTGAGAAGAACAACTAGTTGGAGCAGTAAAGGGTTTACACCTTTATTTAAAAGGTCTCTATTTCCAGCTTTAAATGCTGCTTAGTCATCTGCTCTGAAAAGAAACAAACTTGAATTCAATAATGCTTAAGAAAAATTTCAAGTTTTCTCTAGAGCTTTATTCCATCTATTTCAATTTGGTAGAGGAATAGCTTTGGGGGGAAAGAATTTTCTGTATGAATAAAGAAAAGAAAGCCATGCAGGCTTCCCTAGTTAATACATTATTTCTTTGGTAGCTCTGATTCAATGGGGAAGCCTTTATCTCTTCCCGTACAAATGCTTAGGATAACTAAACTTCTTTCAACAGCCCAAGTTCTCAAGTTGTGCATAACTGAGTCAATACTGCAATACTATCCTCTGTCTCAATAGAACATTGACATTTCCCCTACTTTCTTTTTTCAGGTAAGAAATAGCACATGTAAGAATTATTTATACTAAATTTTCCCATTATCTTATATTAAGTGATCCCCCAGGATAAGTAAGTACAAGGACATTCACATTGACCATTTTTATTTCCCAATATAATCTTGAATATAAAACTTTGTTAAAATAAAAATCTAAATAAATCTTAAAGGCAAAAGAAGTTACTAGAAAGTAACCACTAGTTTATAATATATGAAGGAAAGTAGATAGGTATTTTTGCAGTTAGCTAGCAAAAAGCTCGACAGGAATCTAGTGAGAAGACTGCGGTTATGGACTGATTGTGTGTGTATCAGCAGCCAGTGCCTTCCTTCCTGGGGTCTCTTGAATCACTCTCCATCCTTGGTCCATTTGTCTATATAAAATATATAATCACCTGACAGTTTCTAGGGATGCCTTCATATACTTCACTTGGACACCTTAAAAGATGCCTCACAATAAAAAGCATCTATGTAAATGTATTCTCCTGCTAACATGGGGCACTTGGTCTTCATTTGTGAAGTCGTTTACTCGGAAGGAGTCAACTGTTTTCATCAGTGGCTCTCTGTGTGAAATTAAGTAGACCTTTACAGAGGAGGTGTTCTCGGGAGCTCTAGTTCTGTGTCACACAGGTAACTGCCTACTCAGATGTATTTATAGTTAAAGCCTTCCTTAGAGTTGCTATATTTTCAACAAAATGTCACAAGTTTTTCAGAAAGCAATTAAAAATACAATTTAATTACTGATACCTGTCAGTGTTCATTTCATTATCGCATGTGCCAGCCATATTTATGAAGATGACAATTATTTATCTCAGCAAACCTGTTTCTGTTCAAAGAGCAATCGAGAATAGGCCTAAGTGGCTGCACACTCTATTACGCGGCAACAGTGGACACAAAGCACTCGGTGCTTAGGCAACAGGGATGGAATTTCAATGTTGGGACAAGCATCCCATTTCTCAAGTCTGATATCTTGTTTGAATTTTTAAAGCTTTATTACTAATGAATTTTCTACATAAGTAAATATAACAGGATATTTTTGCTCTGGTTGTTAAATACTGGATTCAAAATATATTGGCACCAGTTGCTTTCTTTCTTTAAATATGCTAAAGGAGATACTGACAGCCAATAGACCAACAGTGATAACGGTGTGCTCCGTGGCTGAGGGGAAACAGAGGCATTCAGGGGTATGCAGAGGTATATAGCCTGTCTTCTGTACCTAGCGCACCCAGGAAGGATAGGCAAGGGCTGATTGATTTTTAACAGCAAAGTAATGATTTCTTGGGCCTCTCAGTGATTTGTCTAACTATTCTGGCTTGGTGTTTATCATCTCACTAGAAGCAGAGGACCTGATTGAATGTGCATTTCTGAAAGCTCCAGAGATTATTAAAGTC
This sequence comes from Miniopterus schreibersii, assembly GCF_964146895.1. Taxonomy (NCBI): domain Eukaryota; kingdom Metazoa; phylum Chordata; class Mammalia; order Chiroptera; family Miniopteridae; genus Miniopterus; species Miniopterus schreibersii. The sequence goes on along the minus strand of NC_138113.1, from coordinate 27,829,186 downwards.
CAATTGTCAGCCCATAAATCATTCTGAGTTTTTATATTACGTGACTGAGGCATCTATGCTACTAATTGCAGATTTCCTCTAAGACTTTTATGATAGCTAAAGTGCAGTTCTCAACCCCCTCGCGATTTAGTCTGCCACTTATAGACTGAGAAATGTTGCCATTCAGGCTGTAGACAAAGTTTAAATTTTGTTGGAAGGCTAGCCTAAATATGGTTGGCTGAAGCATCTACCATCTGATCTTCCAATAATTTAAAATATTAGCTATATCACTTAATCTGTATATTTCATCTTTTCTTTATTTCTAAAGATTCTTGCTTTTAAATTTTTCCTAAAATATTTGCCAATACAATATCATCTTACTTAAGATAACTGGGATTTAATTCAAGAAACATTTATTGTGGTACTACTATTCCAGGAACTATCCTAAGGGATCACTGTTTGAGCAAAAATCACCACCTTCATAATCATCTGGAGCACAAAAATATACGCTTACCATAGAAAATCTGCAAAGTGATGAGTGCTGCAACAGATATACAGAGGGATGTAGAATCATGGGAGCTTCCCTAAAGGTATTTAACCCTAAGACAATGAGAATTCTTCTTGGGGTACAAGAAATATAAGAGCACTCCAGAAGGAACTTAAGTCAAATATAGAAGAGAGAAAGATCTGTTTGGGTGAACAGTGGCCTAACCAGAGAGTTAAGAATGGAAAAGCCAGAATAAAATCTTGAAAGGGAATCTGGGACTAGTTAAAACCAATTCAGACTCTTCTTGGTCCTTTTGGAATCATCCCAGCCCTATGCATTCCCATCCCCAAACCACAGTGAGCTATTATTTATTCACAGGATGCCTATTTAAACTGGTTTTCCTGTCTCCATACTAGTCATTTACTTTCTTCCTTCTTTTCCTTAACAGTATTCATTTTTTTAGTGATGTAACTAAGATGCAAATCTGATTCTGGCATTTGGTGTCTCTGTAGCTCCCACCTGCTCTAGCCCATGTGTTCCAGCAGGTCACAAACAGTTCTCTATGATCAGGTCCCTGTTCTCTTTCTAGTTCTGTCTTAAAAGCATCTCCAGTTAGCAATCCTTCAATTTGGGACACTCTCCTACCTCTGTGCTTCAGTGTGTCCTGCAACTCTAACTTGAGGACCTCTCCTCTCACCCCTGCATCTCCCTAAAAGCTGGTACACTTCTTTAAAGAAGAGGGTCTCCTTGGGAAGTGCTTTCTAGAATAGCAGAAACACACAGGGTTAGCCTCTCTTTTCTCTCTGCTCCTACAGCACTCTGTCGTACTTCAATGAAAGCATCTATCACACTGATTATAATTACTTTTTGATCCCTCCCTTTATCTTTTAGTACTTTGAAGTCTCAATAGTTCATCTAATTCATCATGATCTCACCAGGATCCAGCAACAGTTCCTGGCTCATAGCAAGAGGTTAATATATGAACAAATGAATGGATGCTAACATTAAGTCAAAGAAGAGAGAATTTCAAAAAGGAGGGACTGAGTCAGTAGTCATTTTATACAGAAAGGTCAAGGTAAAAGTTATTAATGATTTTTTCAATAATTTTTCAAAAGATTATGGGGTGCTGAGAAGTGAGTTGGTAATAAGGAAATGGCAACAGGAGGTCTATACAACATTTATGACATATCCCTATGACATATTCAAGGAGAAGTAACAAAAAGGGAAAGAATGAAACTACACCACCACCATAGATGGGAAAAGATTTCAATGGACACGAGGGATAGGATCAAACCATATTTGAAGAGATGGTTTATAAACTAAAAATATACATAGAAAAAAGTGAAAAAACAAAGTAGGGGCGGAAAGGCACTGCTTAGATTCGGAGGTCAGGAAAGACCATGCTGAGAAGTTCAGATGTCAGCTGAGAACTGACAGGTACCAAAGAGCCAATCATGTGACAACAAGAGCATAGAATGTTCAAGGCGAGGTAACAGCAGAAATAACAATCTCAGGGCAGGAATGAGCTTGCAAAGTGGCTGGAGCACAGGAAAGAGCTTGTAAGGAAGGCAATGTGTTTGGGTCACAGTCAGTGAGGGTGAAAGGAGCACTAGATAAGGGCAAATGAAAAGACAGAAAATAATTTTCTGTTTTGAAAGACTGTGCAGGCTATGGTAAATGGTCTGAATATATTTCTACCTAAAATGCGAAGCCACTAAAGGGTTTCAGTAAAAGTCCGATGTAATTTAATTTGTATTTCAAACAGCACTTTCACTTCAAGAAAAGATTTAGAGAGAAAATAGGGAAGCTATTTTTTTTTTTTTTTTTTAGTTCAAAATATTACAGATGTCCCTTTTTCTCCCCATTTACCTCTTCTACCCCACCCCCTCCCCAGTCCCTCTCCACACCATTGTCCCTCTCCTTGGGTTGTGCATATATGCATATAAGTTCTTTGGTTACTCTCTCCCCCTCCACCCACCCACCCCCCTCCTTCCCTCTGAGATTCGTCAGTCTGATCCATGCTTCCATGTCATTGAATCATTTCTGTCCATCAGTTTATTAAGTTCTTTAGATTCCATATATAAGTGAGATCATGTGATGTTAGGGAAGCTATTCTTAAGAAGCTATCACAGTAGTAAGAAAGAGAGAAGGTAGTAATATTGTCTAAGATTGTAGGAGTGGACACAGAAAGAAGTAGATGAACTCAAGATGTTTTTAGAGATGACAGGATTTTGTCATTGGTTGGATTTGAATATGAAAGAAAATGAGAAAGCAAAAATCAGTTCTAGGTTTTTAGTTTGAGTAGACAGGGGTGAACTTATCAGTATGGGAGAAGAATTCTCCCACTCCAGCATGGTGGAAGTTGAGCCCCAAAGAACAGACAGTGTCTAACCATTCTAAAGACACAAAGATCTAAGATTCAGAATATGCAAATTCTGATTGTAAACTGAAGCCTTTCAAAACTCTTCCTCCTGTGCATTTAATTCTTTAGCGTGACCTGACTTCTAGTGACTTCAGTTGGAAATGTTATAGTCATATGTAACTTCTCCATATCTTTCACATACCAGATCCAATCTGACACACTCAGCCATGTGGACTGTACTTCTAAAATTTCTCTTAATTTGTATCCTCTGCTATATTGCTATTCACATTGTCGAGATCTGCTCAGTCTTCAGTGGGCCATTGCTTCATATCTCCCAACTCTGCCTCCAGGATTTCCTTTTTCTGCCCATTCCCATCAAGCTATAAGCTGCTGCCACGGTTGCCAAAATTGGATGCATTTATGGGCTTGTGAGGAACAGAAATCAGATAAAGTGATGATTCCTAACTTGTGAGTTAAGGCCAAACTGCTGATCATATGATGTAATAGATGGACAATGACCCCAATCAGTAGAGGATTCTTCATCCAAATTATGTGCACAATACTAGAGAGGGTTCTTTGTGAGAAACTGACTTTGTAGGACTCTAAACGACTGTGTGTTTGCTTCAGAGATTTACTATCATCTGATGTTATGTTTTGATGAAACTGTCTTTTGCCAAAGCCTGGTAAATTGACTTATCTTTTTGGGTGTGCTTGGGTGTTCTGGTGAGTACTTGAGAAGAGTTTGTCAGTTATCATAAAATAACTAGTATATTCTCAATCACGGGTAACTAGGTGGAGTCATTTTATTATATTCAATTATATTATATTTTCTTATGTGTTTTTTCATATGTGAGGTCCCGACTCTCCAAGTAGTTTGTAAATTTGTTTGTAAGGCATGGATGTTGTCAAATATTCATCTACTTTCCATAAATATCAGGAGAAAATTGGGGTTATTCTTGAACGTTTTTCTAGTTTAAACCAATTGCTTCCAGAGTCAAATCACGCAAACTGGTATCGGCTAAAATCCTGTTTGGAATTATCAAAGAGAAAACACCAAGAAGAGATGGAAGGGGTATCTCTGAATTATAGGAAGGGTTCCAGTAAGAAGGTGAGAAAAACCATATAAGAGATAAATTTGTCTCATTGTACAAAGTAGTAAGGGGTGAGCCTTGGGAAGAGATATACTGCCTGGTCTTTCTGAAATGACAAGGCACAAGCAAGGTCTATAAATAACAAACCCATAAGAAGCTATAGAAAATGCCAGATGAATTTAAAACAAAATGGCCTTTGAGTCCTTATGAATCTGTTTCTAAGTTAACCTCATGAAATTACCTTTAATTTAAAATTTCACAGTTGCTCCCTCAATGGATGCACATTAGAGGTGTATTGGGTAATTACTATTTTTTAGCATTGCATACAATTTAGACCAGATTCAGGCAATACGATGTAAATGATTTCCCTTGGATCTGACCTTAACTACAAAGTCTAATTATCTAAACAGGGTAGTTAGCAGGGCAGAGAGAACCCCTTATCTGAAACAGGTTTTTGCAAAATGCCAGTTCACTTATTATTTATTGGCTAAAAAGCAATCTGACCTTGCATTTGAGTGTGAAGTTGTTTTCTAAAATTCTTCCTGGAATCCAGTAAATCCACTAGAAACTTAGGGAAAGGTGAGAACATGAGCACCAAACACGGGTTTCCTAGACACAGCCCGACACGATAGTGCAGAAAGCATTTCTTATGTTAACATTTTGATGCCGGCAGCCGCTGCAGAGGTATATTTGCATTCAGAACGTGCAGTGACGGAAGCGACGTGATCTAAAAGCTTGTCATGTGTTAAATGGCTCACAGTGTTTTGCAGACAACAGGAAGTTTTACTTGTACAAAGTACTAGAATTAATGCGTCAAGGTAGGTGACAAGCTCTTAAGCTGATACATACATCAAAGAACTGAGCTCCTCATAACAAACCTGTCATACTTGATTATATTCTGGGAAAATGCCCCACATACAAATGTGACTTTGTTTATTAGCTCTAACATGTTAAATGCAGTCTGCTGCTAAAAATCACTCTCTTTTTATATAGAATGTATTTTCATAAACTACATAATGAAGAATAATTTAAACAGCATTAACTATGAAGAATTTGGAGAAAATACTGTTATAGTTTGCATTAAAATGTCATGAGATCAGAGGCTTAGAACAAGTGATTTGATGGTGTCTTATTTTCTTGCAAGTCCATTTTGTTTGAAGTAGGGTAAACACTGTCTTAAAATATTCCCTCTCATAAACAGAAAGCTCAATCTTAAGCCCTAATGCAGATATCTGAAATAGTTCATTTGGGCTAATGGCAAAGAATAAAGAAGGAGCAGAGAATGATGTGTTTCTGAGGCAGAAGAAACTAGTTATTCAAACCAATGTGACAGTGTGACCTTGCCAAGCTGTAGTGAATGGTGCTCACTTGCACAAGGGCAACATCAAAGACCCCGTCATAGTGTGAGCCAACACGAGCAGTAGGGCCAGTGTCCAGTGACACTTCCAAAGAAATGGAAACTGACTCAAGAAAGCAAAGTGAACTATTAATAGTCGAGTGTAAGGATTCAATATTGTGGCAGCATCTGCGCATAGAAGGTGGAGAGTAACAGGACTGTAAGTGTCCAAACCTGGAACGAGGCACGCCCCCAGAAGTAGGAGCCATGCAGTGAAGAAGGCAGAAGGGACAGGGAACTATGATGACTAACTCGTTACTCTCCTGAGCCGCTCAAGTGGAATGACTGTATTCTAAGTATCATAAATATAGGGAGTCAATATAATCTACGGCTATGAGAGCACAGGCTTTAGCATCAGAATAATGTTAAGTTCTCTCGTGTGTGTTACCTCTATGACCAGGGGCATGTTACTTCTCTAAGCCTCAATTTCTCCATCTGTAAATGGGATAATACTAGCAGTTGCAACTGCAATAAAGCAGCTACGTAAGCACTTAATAATATAAGGGGTATATAGTGAGTGAGGCACAATAATATTAACTTCTATTAGTATTGCCCTTTTCTCCTTACATCACCCCAGATCACAGTGACTCAAGACAGGAATGACCCCAAGCCTGGGACAGGTTCTAGCTCTGTGGCATTGACAGTCCCCAGCTACGTTTAGGGACATGTTAAGTGGCCCAGACAACTGCTAGCTGTAGGTCTTCCTAGCTAGGTACAGTCCATCTCCATATTAGCTGCACTTTGCAGACACCTTGGGAACTTTATAAAAATGAATTCTATGGTCCCAATCTCAGATATTCTAATATGACTGATGTGGAGGGTGATGGGGTATCAGAATTTTTAAAAGCTCCCCAACCCAATGACTCTAATGTGCTAGGAAGCCTGGTGTCACAGTCTTGGAGAATAGCCAAATGAGTAGAAGGACACCAGAGAGACTGAAGATTTCTCTAAAAGACACTGAGCTATGTAAACAGCAACTATTTAAACCAGCCCTAAGAAGGAGACGAACGTAAGCCTGACAGAAATTTTCACAGAAAAAGCATAAACCAAGAGAGACTAGCATATTATTAATTGGAAAGTTTAAATTTCTTCAATATTCATTAGGAGGATGACTTACGAGGAAAGTAAAATCAGTTCTAAAAAGTTTAAACCTGCGTTTTATATGAACCCCTGATGGGCTGTGCAATGAAGAGAGATGGGGTGTAAGCTGGGGCAGAGAGCAAGACGGCCAGAGGTCAGCCGGGTCTCCAGCAGCCTTCACATGGGCGCACCCAACATTCCAAGCTCTGTGTTTGATGAATTTGCTCCAAATCTGAATACCCCTGTAAGTTTAGAAGTAAAATCAGCAGTGAAGTAGGAAGAGGCCTGGAAGTACTTGAAGGAGAAGGGAAGATAAAAGAAAAAGACAGATGTTTAGAAGCCACAATAAGATCAGCAGCGAGAATGACAGATCAGTCGCCTAAGTAATAAGAAAGCAAGAATATCAAGGGATTGAAGGTAAAGTGCAAAAAACCACAAAATTAATATTTTAGAAGGAAGCAGGAGAAACAGCAGGAAGGAAAATGAGTAGGTGGCAGTTCAGGTAGAAAGGACTCTTTTTGTTTTGAAGGAGATTCCGCTGAGGATGGGAGGCCTGCCCTTCTCCCTGCTCAGAGGCCCAGGGTAGCAACCCAAGGGTCTTCTGTTAGGAGGTGCCAGGGGACTGGGCAGCCCATTCCACATGTTCTTGTCTTTGAGCCTCTAACCAGATGCACTGACAGTGGAAGTCCAATAGACAGGCAAAGGGTGATGGAAGAATGCTCCCTTAAGAGCAAGTAGGAGGGCTAAATTTGGGTCTCAGTTTTCAAAGAAGAAAGAAATAGAATCACTTCTTAACCTCTGATGTTGGTGACTGGGATTGTTCTCCCAATAGATTCTTCTACAGATTTCTGAGCTATAAACCACATTGCTAACCGCAGCCTTGCCTCCGCAGTCCATCTTACAGCCCCAAGGTCATCTGTGATTTGCATAATTAGCAGTTCCAATTTATTTCTTTTTCCTTCAAAAAATCAGAGTTGTGATAAAAATAGAAGTATTATAATATTCTTGCTCTTCAAATGGTTTTCATTCTGGTTTGCAATTGTTTTTAGGTACTAGAAGAGTATAATAATTAGGATCTATTATCAAGATGATTGGAACACTGAATCACTATAATGACCTCTGTCTATATAAATCATGGTGGCATGTTCCCATAAATGATAGTTTTATAGCCATTTCTGGAATATAAATGCAAGGAAACAAAATAATGCTATCATGCTGAGACAGACCCTACCTCCAAGAATATTAAGTGGAATTGCCTCTTCTAGAGAGAAGGTTGCAAGTATTTTCCTCTGGAGTAGCAAGTGGAGGGTGATCACATTTAAACAGGGTCACCAGATGGCAGGGCCCACCCCGCCAGATGCTCCAGTACCCCTGGCACCTATTGAGAAAGAGGAGGAGGAGCTTTGTACATGGTTTACCAACTTTTCCACTAAATCACCAACTTCTTGAAAACCACAGCTCATTCTCTGTCTCTGGGGAGCAAGCAAGAAAAAAACCTGTGTAAGGCATGATTTTCTTTTATCCATTTTTTTTTTTTTTTTTTTGAGTGTGCAGAGTAAAAGGAGGGTTTCTACATGAGTATTTTTGTGACTTACTGGCTGCCCTGGTCACTTATTTCAATGTTTTTACCACAGCTCTTTCCCTTGTAATCCATGTAAAGACGGCTGTGCTTTAGTAGATTTTTCTCCAATTTTACCGAGATATAATTGATATATAACATTGGGTAAGTTTGAGGCATGAAACCTAATCATTTGCTATGTGCACATATTGCAAAATGATTACCACAATACATTTCCTCAACATATATCACCTCACAGAGTTAAAAATTATTCTTCCTTGTGATGAGAACTTTTAAGATCTATTCTCTTAGCAACTTTCAAATATACAATACAGTTTTATTAACTGTGATCGCCATGCTGTACGTTACATATCTGGAACTTACTTATTTTATAACTAGAAGTTTATGCCCTTTGACTACCTTCACCCAAGTCCCCCGCTTTCCACCTCCCCCCTCCCCATTCCAGCAACCCCAAATCTGATCTCTGCTTCTACTGATTTTTTTAGATTCTCCATTTAAGGGAGGTCATATGGTATTTGTCTTTCACTGTCTGACTTATTTCACTCAGCATAATGCAAATCAGATCAACCACGACTGCACCTCGAGTCCCAGTGAGATCTCACCCCCGTCGGAACGGCCGTCATCCAAGGACAAGGCTCTGGAGACGAGATACGCCCGGGCGCCGCCGGCGGGCGCGGGACGGAGCAGCCGCTGCGGAAACGGTATGCACGCGCCTCCAACAGCTAGAAATGGGCCTGCCCCGTGTTACAGCCATTCCGCTGCGGGGAAGCATCTGAAAGAAACGAAACCATTAACCCAAACAGATATCTGCCCCTCTGCGTTTACTGCGGCATTATCGACAGTAGCCAGGAAATGAAAACCGCCCCAGTGGCCGCCGGTGGGTGAGCAGGTAAAGATGTGCCTGACACACACACAGATGCCCTGCGTGGCTCACCAAGGGGATGTTTCCTGGCAAACGCACCATCAGGCAGTTCTGTTGTGTGAACATCAGAGCACACTCACACAGGCCGTGATGGCTTGGCCTGTTTCTCCTGGGCTGCAGGCCTGTACAGCAAGCCCCTGTACCAAACACTGTGGGGAACTGTAACACAACGCAAGTCTTTGTGTACCTAAATATAGAAAAGGTACACTAAAAATACAGTATAAAATAACAAATGTTTACCTGCATAGGGCATTTACCGCGAATGGAGCGTGCAGAACTGGAAGCTGCTTTGGGTGCGCCTGTGAGTGAGTGACGGGTGAATGTGAAGCCGAGGACATTACTGTGCTCGACTGTAGACTTGTAAACACTACACTTAGGCTACGCCCAGTTTATAAGACAACGCAAGATTAAACGGAGCACAAGAGAAACGATGCAATCTAGAGGTTCAGTAAACAAGAGATGCGTTGCCGGCGTGAGACAGCACACTGTTTTACAGCAAACTTGTTTTTCATAAGTTGAAAAACTACTCTGGATAATGCTAAACAGTATAGTATGGTAAATATAAAAACCAGTTATATCACCCTTTATCATCATTAGGGAAAGCGAAGGGGAGGAAGGGTCAGGATTTACCACAATGATCCCAAACTCCTGCCACCGCTCCGCTCAGCCGTGGTTCCCTTCTTCCCTGCTGGCCCGCCTCAGCGCCCTTCAAGCGCTGCTGGGACAAGGCAGGGTTCTCCTCGGGCCTGGCCTCCCCAAACAGCCACAGCCATTTTAGGCCGACCACACATGCTAGTTTGCTTGAGACAACCCGGTTTTTGCCAGTTGTTCTGATGTATTTATTAATTGTACTTTCCTTCTCTCTTAAAAGCCTCCCTGCTTGGAAAATAAAGTACATGGTCACACTATTGATTTCCCTTTATATCACCATCCCTCACTTCTACCTACAACGCCATCACACTGACCTGTCAAGATATGCCTGATTAGTAATTGGAGGAACTTAAAAAAGAGCAAGGAATAAGGCAAAGAATTTCAAATGAAATACAGTAAGTACAATTTTCCTTATACTGCAAAAGAAAAAAAGACTCAATATATTTTCCTTTTTAGGGACCCACCCATAGATGCACCCCAGGTTCCTAATGTGTCCCCAGTTCCTAAAAATCACACTGAGCTGTACACAGTGGCTGTGTGTGTGTGTACAGGTATGCAAGTAGAAGGGAGTTGGTCTCCATGAACTCCTCTTATAGGTATTCTAAATACACACAATCTTAACAAAGATAGCTTCCTTTTCATATATGAGATGCAGGCGTGACTCTGAGATGGTCCCTGAGCTTCTCTCCCAACCAGGTTGCCATGGTGAGGCCCTGCTGCAAGGAAACCTTGGCATTTCTACCTTCCACACCCACTCTAAGAGCGCAGTGAACTCTCCACAGCGCCAGACCCCACACACGTCCTACTGGGAGATAGTCTCACTCCAGGGTCCATCTCTTTTCTCCCAGAAGCACTCAATGCACAGAGTAGTACCAATTTGTGCATTTCCCAAATCTGATTTATTTAATATGTTACAAAAGTACATTTCAGGATGGAGCAGCGAGGACATGCTGTGGAGGTCCCAGCTGAAAAATCCAGCCTGGATTTTGGTATGCTAAAGGAATCCTGTCTCCTTGGAGAATCTCTTATCAATATGAACTGACTTTGTTGTCTCTGATCGTTCAGTGAGTAACTGTTGGGATACATCCTCACACACAGGTGCACATGTACACAAAACCATCCTAGACAATCATCAGTTCTCAGAAACATCACAGTCTAAATTCAAAAGGAGAGAGAAAAATGTGTATCTATTGCCTACACTTGGCAGGGCCACTGATGCCCACATTGAGGTAGCATGGTATCTATTTTACGCTGAGTGATATCAGTTGCATTGCCCTATCCTGCCTGTTTTCACAATGTGTCCTCTCAAGCCTACAAAGATTAAGAAATAGACATAAATCATCACAGAAACTCTGAATAGCTTCTCAGTTGCATTCACAAAGATTCAGCTAATGGTTGAGATTACAATCTTGAAAGACCATAAAAAGCGCAGACAGAGTGCCCTCTGACTCCCCAGCCACTGGCTAGCGGGAAAATTATTTCATTTCTATTGTAATACTGCAAAAAAAAAAGTGAAATAAATCTTACATTCATATAATTCTCTATTTTCTTTTTTATTTCTGCTCTTTCTCTTCCATTTAAACTACTCCTGCCTTAAGCACATTTACATTACACAGGATGCTATGTGTGGTCAATAAGCAATGCCATGAACAATAAAGGGGGAAAAGGCCTATAGCTACTTAATGCTTTCTGGAGCAAAAATACAATGATATTGAATATATGTCCAACCAGGTGGGTGAGCCCACATACTAACACAAAAACTTTTCATTCCCACCAAAACTTTTTCACTCAGCATGAGAAAATGAACACAACACAATGACGTCACGGAGATATGGATTAAAATCCTGGGACTTCCACCTACTCCCTCTGCAATATTGGTTACTTAAATTTCCCTGAGACTCAATGATCTTAATTGAAAAGTGAATATAACAGTCCCTATCTTGTACAGTTCTTAGGAGAATTAACTAAGAAGGCAAATAAAAAACATCCAGCACTCTGTGTGACGTACGGCCACTGCCAAATGAGTCACTGCCCAGGACCTAAGGGAGAGTCTCACCTGGTTGCTTGATGACACCCCAAACTCAACAGAGCAAAAGCGGGCCTGTCACCTTCCTTCCAACCAACTTCTCCTTGAAAAATATACCTTGTGACCAACATTTGTGAATCACCAGTGGTTGTTCCTTCTCTCTTACATTACATCCAACCAGTTAAGCTGGGGTCTACTTCAAAATAATTTTCATATTTTGTCCCTTATGGCTGCTGCCTTAGTTCAGGTTTTACATAATCTTTCTTCTGGATTATTGCAATTTTTGCTGATCATCTTGTCTCACGGAGTGATCTCTTTGAACTACAGATAAGATCACATATTTGCCCTCCTTGAAATAATTCAGTGACTTCCCTTTGCCTCTAGGATCATTTTCAGTTTCTCAGCCTGGTAAATACAGAATCTTTATTGGTTGTTTGACCTTCATGTTTCTGCTCCTTCTTAATAGGTCCTCTCAGGGCAGCCACTAGTTCTTCCTTGAATGTGTCACACTTGCTCAAGCCTCTGGGCCTTTGTACATGCTATTCCCTTTAAAATGTTTTTCCCTTTGCTGTTGAATTATTGGGCTTAAGTCATTCTTTAAACTTAACTGGAAAGACTCTTCCAGAGTTGACTGCTCAGTCTTATGATCCCAAGCTACTTGTAACTAAATTTGCTATAGCCGCATGTAAAGACTATTTAAATGTCTCCTGCCTAGCCTACTAAAGGGTATGAGTATTTGCTTTTGCATCTTCAGTATCTAGCACAACACGTGGCACCTCGCCAGGCTCACTGCCTGTACTGAATAAACACGTGAGTGAATGAGAAAGTGGAAATAGAAACACTCATTTATTTGAACTGACATGGGTCATAGGCATCATCCTAAAAGAAGGCTGGTAGTTGTGAAGTGAAAACTCTGTGGACACATAAGCCTGAAGACTGGAAAGAATGACTACCATACCAGAAAAGAAAAGTCAAAATGAGTTTGCAATATTTATTTTAAATGCACCCAAACTGTTTGGGTTCTGGGAGACTTTGCTACTGTGTTTATCGAAATGCACAGGACTGCCTTCAGTTACCCTGAGGTGACCTTCTAGGAAGCAAGAGGTTAGTATGGAAAAACTTACCAATTACCCAAAGGGTGGTCATAATTCATTTAATCAATAAATATTTATCTGAGAGCCTAATATATACCACATAAAATCAGTGACTTCCTAGAAGGACTCATATGACTCAGCATATAATCATACTCATAGCTAAGTTTATTACAGTAACATCAGCAAAGGGTAAAGACGCACTGGAGAAAAGCTTGCAGGAAACCAGGCATAAGCTTCCAAGAGTCCTCGCTCAGTGGAGTCATGCAGGATGCCCCAACTCCTCTCTGAACAAGTTATGTGACAGTGCGTGGGACTGGCCAACCTCAGTGTTACTACCATGCCCAAGTCTGATTGGGAGTGGGGAGAGTAGGCACACCGCTGAAACATATTACAAAAGGAAGGCTAAAAGTAAAATAATGTGAAAAGAACAGAAAAATCTCACACTGCAACGCAATTCAGATCCCAAAGCTCTATAATTTGTGATTCTAATTCACATTAAGTCCCAACATTTCTAATTCTAAGAATCACCTCTATTTTTCTATAATTTATCATGGGAATAACTATGTGCAGTATCCCTCTTGACCAATCAGTAAGTTCTGTCTTCCTTCTAGAAATGACTACATTCAATGCAGTTATTTTCCACGTGACTAGCTGGCTCCTAGAGAACAGATATTATTTGAGTCTTATGGTAATAAACTCTTAACTGCCATATGGCATGGATGAGCAAACTACAGCCCACAGGCAGATTGCAGCCCAAAGCTTGTTGTTGTAAATAAAGTTTTATTGGAATGCAGTGCATGTCCACTCTTTTATATATCGTTTATGGCTGCTTTCTTCCTCAATGGTAGAGTTGTCATTGTGATAGAGACCAGATGGCTTGCATCACCTAAAAGATTTACTATCTGGCCCTTTACAAAGTTTGCCAACCCTTCTACTACAGGCTACAGGCTATAAATTGAGCATTAGTTCTAGAAACCCATTTCATAATACAGAAATACTAAAACAGATCACAGCAATATACTACAAGAAAAAGATTATAAATGCATTTTTATAAACTTTATTGAGTATGTCAAAATTAAATATGATATGATATAAATACCACAACATAAAAGCTTCCTTTTCTTGGTAGCACATTTCTGAATGAGAAGAGCCTAGGCTTTATAAAAGATGGGTCATTAAATATGTGAACCCTGAGAATAAGACACCTACTAAGAAGGGCTCCTGGTGGCCAAATGGGCTCAATTTTTAAAAAACAGGGCCTGCAGCCATTTCTACACAGGGGCCTCTCATGCAAACTGTACTTCATGGAGAAGCCTGCACGGAGCTGCCTGCCTGCTCTGTTTCTGCCACCTGAGTCAGCCTTTATAAAGGAGCTCCAGGAATCACATTTCAGCCAGTCGGACTGAAGCCTTCCCCGTCTCACTGAACTGCGCAGCACTGACTAACCAGAGGAACTCTATTCTGACCAGTCAGGACAGCGCCAATCAAACTGTGAGCATCTGGAGTCCTCATTCGCATGGAGAGAGACCATTCATGGGCCAGGGGCCAGACTTCCATCTTTATAAGCCAGCCCCGGTCTGGCTCTGGGATGGGCTTTTCCACCAAAGGCCAAGGGCTGTGTTTCCCTGGCTGAGCTGAGACAGTGAAGCCGTCTTGCCGCAGCAGAGCAGAGCAGACCAGCGCAGGCCAGAGCAGGCTGGCACAGAACCCAGCAGGCCAGAGCACAGTGCAGCTGACCAGTACAGTGCAAAGCAGACTGGCACCGAGTAGAGCACAGCAGACCAGCGCAGGCCAGCGCAGACTGGCACAGAACCCAGTAGACCAGAGCACAGTGGAGCAGACCAGTACAGTGCAAAGCAGACTGGCAAGGAGCAGAGCAGAGCAGACCAGCGCAGGCCAGAGCAGACTGGCACAGAACCCAGCAGACCAGAGCACAGTGCAGCTGACCAGTACAGTGCAAAGCAGACTGGCACTGAGCAGAGCACAGCAGACCAGTGCAGGCCAGAGCAGGCTGGCACAGAACCCAGCAGGCCAGAGCACAGTGGAGCTGACCAGTACAGTGCAAAGCAGACTGGCACCGAGCAGAGCACAGCAGACCAGCGCAGGACAGAGCAGGCTGGCACAGAACCCAGCAGACCAGAGCACAGTGGGGCTGACCAGTACAGTGCAAAGCAGACTGGCACCGAGCAGAGCACAGCAGACCAGTGCAGGCCAGAGCAGACTGGCACAGAACCCAGCAGGCCAGAGCACAGTGGGGCTGACCAGTACAGTGCAAAGCAGGCTGGCACCGAGCAGAGCACAGCAGACCAGTGCAGGCCAGAGCAGACTGGCACAGAACCCAGCAGGCCAGAGCACAGTGGGGCTGACCAGTACAGTGCAAAGCAGGCTGGCACCGAGCAGAGCAGAGCTGTGTAGCCAGAGAGGGGACTGGCCTCAGGGCTGCCTCACAACTGTGCTGTTTTCACAGCCAGGCTGTACCAAAGCTGAGCTGTTTTGCACTGAATAAAGTTTCCTTCTTCACTACTCTCCAAACTGAGGATTCTTGTTGGTGTTGAATTGGTGCCAATGACCATCAGTTGACAAACATAAACAATGCTTTCTTTTCTAAAACTGTATAGTAAGCAGAGCCTTCCCACATCGCTCTGAGAATTTTTAAGCTGTGTTAATAAAATTAACGTTTTCTCCTCAAAAATATATTATTGTATGACTTGATGTCCATTAACTATCTCATAAAGCTTTAAGGTGCTAAATTGCAGTGAGAGTTTCCTCATATTTTTTAACTGTTCTTTGGTTGAAATGTGGCAGCAGATTGAGTGTCACAGGTTTACGTAGTGCTGGTGTGGGGGTCTCATCAGTAATTATAATTATCCCAATAACACACAGGAAAAGTCAATCTACAGGACCAAGGAGGGGTCACACATTCAGAGCACCCACTGAGAATGGGTTTGCTGCTTGCTGTATAGCCTTTAAAGGATCCCCATAACCTAAGTTATTCTTGCTAGGGTCAGACTCTCATTACTCCCTTATATATGTTATTAACTTTTTACTGTAATAATTGTACATCAGAAATGCTGCATCATGAACTAGACGCTATAGAAAACTCATTGGATTTTTCCTGAAGGGTCATTCCGACACCGCCTCCCACATTCGCCGCCACCCACGCTTCCAGCCTGCCCTGCATCTGGGCCCCAGGAGAGCGGGAGCTCTGCAGCGATGCTGCGCACACACTTCCACTCCGCCGCCCCGGCTTCGCACTGACAGATCTGGGTTGGCAGTTTTCTGCACCGGCTGCACCACCTTATGGTACTGCTAGAATGAGGGGAGCAAACAACAGTTTCATTTTACACATTCAGCACCTCTGATCTGGAGGAGGAGCTGAAGTGTGGAGACCTGCTCTTAGGGATTTGTGGAGCCTTCAAATCTGTTATAAGGCATCTCATTCCCAGCAGGAGGCTTATCCACCCTCCTGAGAGTGCTTCACAGCATCCAAGAGAGGGACAGTGCAGACATGAGGGAAATTACTTTGCAGATTTTTTAAAAAACTAAATTTATGATTTTTTTTTTTATTCATAGGCTTGATAATAACTTTAACAG
Organism: Miniopterus schreibersii; assembly: GCF_964146895.1. Taxonomy (NCBI): domain Eukaryota; kingdom Metazoa; phylum Chordata; class Mammalia; order Chiroptera; family Miniopteridae; genus Miniopterus; species Miniopterus schreibersii. The sequence goes on along the minus strand of NC_138113.1, from coordinate 27,812,925 downwards.
CAATAATTCTAGGTAAAATGTTTAAATCCTTATTCTGTATCAATAAGTATTTCAAATTATATTGATCAGGGGACAGGAAACTATGGTCCATGGAATGGCCACCCTTTTTTGTAAATAAAGTTTTATTGGCACCCAGCCATACTCACTCACTTACATATTGTCTGTAGCTACTTTTCCTTTACAATGGCAGAGATATAGTAGCTGCAACAGAAACCATATGGCCCATGAAGCCTAAAATATTTACCATCTGGCCCTTTACAGAAAGTGTTTGCTGATCCCTGCTATAGATTATCTCAATTTTTGTGAGAACTCCTTTGACATAGATAGCATTATTATTCTCACATAAATGAGGAAATTGAAATTCAAAAAGTTAGGGAGCATTCCCATCATCACAAATTCAATGGCCCAGCCTAGGATTTGGAATGTGCCTATGCCACTGTCCTATAAGGCTTCACAAAGTTTTACAGGGACTCTAGGCAAGTCATTCCACCTCCCTAATGGTCACCTCCTTCAGCTCCCTCCTGGACAAAGGGAAGCTCTGGGTTAGATGGCAGCCTTGGTGTTTTCCATGTATAAGTTTGAGCATGTCCAACCTGCTTTGTTCTTTCACACAGCAAATACAAAGTCGGAGTTTGCTACAAAAGCATGGTATCCATTTATGTCAAAGGAGATTTTCCAAATGCCAGTCAGAAAAGGGATTTCACTGAAATAACTAGAGCAAAATGAAATCATCACTGTTACACCAAGAAATCATGCCAGCAGCCTGTTCTCTGTCATTAAATCACACGAATGCTTTGTTCTCTACAGTACCATGGACACAATTACTGCTTCTAGGACAACAGTTCCCTTCAACACATATAAAATATAAAACTTAGCTTTGAATATCATGAGATACGTTATAAAGGAACTTTCTGACGGCCTCCTCAGCTAGTACCCTTTTGACGTGAGCAAGTTTAGTTTCCCAAGTGCTCCCTTTAACTTAATCCATAGGCATTTGGGTCGCACCACATGGGCTGCTCTGTGGCTCATTTGCTCTGAAACCCATTCTCCTTCTGCCCCTGTTCTCTTCCACTTCACAGAGGTGCTGACCCCTTCAGACTGTGCTTCCTGGGCCCAGCATAATTGCTGCTGGCTGGATTCCCCCACTGGAAGGCACTGAATGGAGAACAGAAGGAAAAAGCCTTCTGTGTGCATGTATGTCTCTCCCCGTCTCTGCCTCGGGCAGCATCTCTGTCAGTGAGAGTCTCTTGTCCATGGCTCTGGCTCATTTCCCACCAGAAAGACTGGTTACAATTCCAGTTCTTATACCTGACACTGACCTCTGGGCTCTGGCTACCTTTCCTACTGAGGCTAATTTCTGGTTGCTTCACTGCTTCTTTTTCATTTCTTTGTGCAATGTCACCTACAGAACTAGGTCCCTGTATTAAATTCCTTTTGTTTTAAACACTTAAAGGGTCTTATGCTTTCCTAGATGTCCCCTAACAAATGCCCGACTCTTAGTCATATTCAAATCATCTAGGATCATGTCACATCTAGGATCAAACTCAACAGACAAGCTTCTAAATGTGCATGTTTTTCCTGTCCAACCTCAACCCAATCTTCAGGATAAGCCCATTTCCATCAGTAGCTGAAATTGCTCTGACTATACTTTTTGTCTAAACCTTTGAGTTTAATGAAAAATTTTCCAAAGAAGACCCATTAATTGTCATAATCGAGAACATACAAAAGAAGTAAGGCATACAATACTCACTGTCCAGGAATTTATAAGTCTCTCTGGCTACATATGATATATTTATATTAAAACAATTAAGTGATACAGTGAGGTGTGTGATCAAGAATCTTAATGTAAGAGACAGTAATGGCAACTATCGCAGTCTGAAAGGAAAGAAATCATTGCCTTGTGGAATAGTCAGGAAAGGTTTCAGGTCATGAGCTAGGTGAGAGCTGAGTGCCTTGGATGGGCAACGGACAGAAGAAAGGACATCCCAGGTAGGAGGTTGCCATACACAAAACACAGTTCAGACTAAGTCCAAGCTAATAATTACTCATTTACACGTGAATAGGAAATATGCGAGAGGTGGATATAATGATTAGACACTTAATGATCTAATGATGGTCAGAAGAGAAAGTGCCCACTGCCAGCACTGTGTGGGGAAAAGAGCCCTGGCTTTGGAGTCGGAAGGACTGGGTTTGGATCCTGGTTCTGCCTGTACTGTTGGCAAAGCCAGGCATCCTTTCCTTAAGCTGTCAGTATCTGTTTTTTCATATACAAAATGAAGATGAGAATTCCTTACTTGATATGAACATGAAACAGTGGAAACAGTCTGCAAAAATACTCAACAGGGTATCTGAAAGGCTATGGACACTCCATTAATGATGGTGGGGTTGGTATTGTTAGTCAGTTTTGAATTACATGTGGTAAGTCCACAGTCATTCTCCAAGGAGTGCTGCTAACACACACCCAGTGCTTCTCCCAGAATTGTTGTGAGGATTAAGTGATAGGATGTATGCAAAAGCATTCAGTAAGACTGTCTGGTGTTCCACTTGTTAGTGATCAGACATTATCACATATATGTGATCTACAGGGTGTTATAATAAATATACATGACCTCTGCTCTCAAGGAATATGTCATTTAACATAAGAAGCTGAGATAAAAAAAATAACAGTGTAACTCTGTGTGTGCCTGTGTGTGTGTATGTGTGTGTGTGTAAGTCCTGTGCTGGGGCCGGATCCTTGGAGCAGGCTGAATTGGGCATGATATCTACTGGGAACTGAGAAGAAAGTCCAAGTGAAAGTTGGTGGGAAAATTCTTAAGACCAGTACTGGTGTCAGGTCTACAGTGTGACTAAGAACTTAGAAGGTCAGGCATGACTCAGCACATGGATGGCAGGCTGGTCTGGATGGCATTTGTTGTATCACTGGGTTTGAGTCTGTATGTAAAAGTAGGTAGTGCAAGGGACTGAGGTAAGAGCAGTGAACAGAAAGTTTTGGGTCTCTAGAGACAGTTATTAAAAAATATAAAAACAGCCCTTGCCTGTTTGGCTCAGTGGTTAGAGTGTTGGTCCACATACTGAAGCTTCGATTCTGGCCAAGGGCATGTACCTCGGTTGCTGGCTTCATCCCAGTCCCGTCAGGGTGAGTGTGGGAGGCAACCAATTGATGTGCCTCCCTCACATCGATGTTTCTCTCTCTCTCTGCTCTCCCTTCCACTCTCTCTGGAAAGCAATGGGTTTTAAAAAATGGGCAGAGGACCCAAACAGACACTTTTCAAAAGAGGACATATAGATGACCAATAAACACATGAAAAAATGCTCAGTGTCACTAATCATCAGAGAGATGCAAATTAAAACCAAAATGAGATATTGCCTTACACCGGTCAACTCTACACAACCTTACACAATCAACTTTAGACCCCCCCACCCAAGCAATTACCTAATATGTTGCTTTGTAGTTTTTTCTTCATAGAACTTACTATAGCCTGATATGAGCTTATTTACTTATTTGTTTACTGTTTCATTCCACCAGAATCTAATTTCTAATGAGCAAAGATCATGTCTATCTTATTTAACTAGCACTGTAAATTCTTGAAATCTAGAACAGTATCGTAAACACAATACATGCTGAACAAATATTTGTAAAATGAATACTCAAAGTGCCACTGTAAAGACAATGTATGTAAAGACTGCCTAGAGTGAACGAGAGAGAGATGTGAAACTCATTACAGCTATTGTAAAGATGTTGTTGAGAACATCGTTATGTGATCTTGTTTTGAGAACTCTGCTATAAATTCTGAGGATAGTTTTACTCTATACTGGTAATTGTTTTGTTTAAATCACACTGCATTGAGAGTAGTACAATTGGCATAATTTTTCTAGAATATTTAGAAGCATATAATGGTTCTACATTTTGCACCTTCCTCTCGTTTTCTTTTCAATCCTGTTTCCACTTTGTACTAATCTATATTTTCTTCTGTGGCTTCACTTTGAATGTATGCTATCTTGTTATATTTCATGAAATTTTATAAGCCATATTAAATCCTTTCTGGATTAGAGAGAAAATATAACAACAATAAGGTATAACAGCCCCAATAGCTAATATTCAGTTTATATAAATTAAATCTGCATTTGAATAAAAAACATAAGAATTTATAAACTTCAATTAGAATATCCATCACAGTGCCATACACAAAGTAGGCATTCATAAGAATGTTTACTTAAATTTATTAAACCCTGTACGGTTAATAATTTAAAGACATATATTGATTCTTAACCTATATATAGTATGTGCATGATACCTGCAAAATAACTTGTTAAATGTCAAGAGGAAATAATCACAAATTATCCCTCTTACCCCTTATTCTAATTTGAGCATAATATCCAACAGAAAGATAAGACATAAAACAAATACTTTAATATGGAGCACAGATTACAATCGGCAGCCCTAACCCCAGCATACTTGCCATTTCCAGAGCTTCTCTTTAAGAGATGCATCTATTTTTGCACAGCAAAGGAAACCATCAACAAAATGAAAAGACAACCCATTAAATGGGAGAACATATTTGCCAATGATTCATCTGATAAAAGGTTAATATCTAAAATTTATAAAGAATTTATAAAACTCAACACCAAAATAAAAAACAATCCAATTAAAAAATGGACAAAGGACCTGAATACACATTTCTTCAAAGAGGACATACAGATGGCCAATAGACATACAAAAAAATGCTCAACACCACTAGTCATCAGATAAATGCAAATTAAAACCACAATGAGATATCACCTCATGCTTCTCAGAATGGCTATCATCAAATCAACAAACAAGTGTCAGCAAGGATGCAGAGAAAAGCACAGTCTCGGGCACCCTTGGTGGAAATGCAGGTTGGTGCAGCCACTGTGGAAAGCAGTATGGAGTTACCTCAAAAAATTTAAATTGGAACTTCTTTATGATCCAGGGATTCCACTTCTGGGAATGTATCTGAAGAACCCTGAAACACTAATTTGAAAGAATATATGTACCCCTATGTTCATTGTAGCATTATTTACAATAGCCAAGATTTGGAAGCAGCCCAAGTGCCCATTGGTAGATAAATGCATTAAAAAGTGGTGGTACATAATGGACTACTACTGGGCTGTAAAAAAGAACTCTTACCCTTGGGACAGCATGGATGGACCCGAGAATATTATGCTAAGTGAAATAAGCCAGTCAGAGAAAGACAAACACCAGATGATTTCACTTATATGTGGAACCTAATGAGCAAAATAAACTAACAAACAAAATGGAAACATACTCATAGATACAGAAAACAGACTGCAGCTGTGTGTGGGGAGGGGGTGGGGAGCTGGGTGAAAAAAGTGAAGGGATTAAAGCAAAAACAAACAAATATACAAACAAACAGAAAAAGATGCATCTCAATCAGTAGGTGAGCTGGAACTAGAAGAGACAGATGGCCAGGCCTGATGCTCTAGGTTGGCTTTTGATCCAAGGGCAGTTTATCTAAACCACAAGTTGGCCAATTTTCTACAAAGTGGTTTGGTGGAAAAACTCAGGCTAGTACTGATGACTAATTTGGTCAGTCAGATCTGATGTTTGAATGATTTTGAATTCAAGACAAGTAATGTAAAGGAGTGGTGGCTACACCCAAAAAGAATAGAGAAAACCTGAGTTAGAATTTAGCCAAGGCCTCATAGTGAGAGCACAGACTAAAGATCAGAAAGGTTCTGGGACTGAAAAGTCAACCAGGTACCTCAACTACAAGAACAATTTTTACCTGATAGTTTGAGTATTTCATCTCCTTGAGATTAAGAAGCAACATCTAGGTTTATATGAGGGCTTGCTACATGGAAAGGATTTCTTTCTCACAAATTCCCATTTCTTGAGGTGACTCAAATGACCCTCTGTTCTTTGCACCCAAATAGGTTAACTAAAATAAAGATATTCTATCCTACTGACATACATAGAAGTGAGGATATTACTTGGCTAAAATCTGGAAAAGGAATGTATGTTAGAACTGCTCCAACTGACAAACGGTTCTTGCAGAGAGATTCCCGCCCGCCCCCACTAAAATCTTACGAATATGTGTATATGTAGAAAAGAATAGACTCTAAGACTTTAGAAAAGGCTTTAGAAGTTACCAAATTTAGTAGATAGGAATATCTAAGTCCTATCTGAACCCAGGCAGATGATTATTCTCTTTCTGTTTAAATACTAAACTTTCAAGGACAATATTGCTCTATTCATGTGGCAGCCCCTTGCATGAAAAACACACAAACCAAAAAACATGAAACAATAAAACATCTATGTGCTAATCATGAGAAAGCTTTTACCTATACTGTTTTAAATCCTGTCTTTCTATAATTTATATCAATTAGTTTTTGCCAACTGGAAAAACAAAGACACTTCCTTTTCCTACATGGCAATTTTCAAAATTTTGAAGATCCCCATAATCCCTTGTTCTCGAAGGTAAACAGCCCCATTTCCTCCATTAACCATGCCTCAAATAATATAGTTCCCTAATTCCCCATCATCCTGTTACACTCTAGTGGTTGCTTGCTGATTTATCTCCGAGTAAAGCCAAACAAAGTTGATATAATTGCATATTTTTCTATATCCATATTAATAAGCTTTCAACCATAGTAATTTATTCTGTAAAAGGTAAAAATCCCAGTTTTTACATCTACATATTCCATCTACATATTCCATGGTGGGTATTATGCAAGAGTCGTTCGAAAAAAGGTTATATCAAGTTTAGAGGATAATAAACACTTCATTTTATAGTCATTACCTCTCCAGGATCTGTCTCTTTTACATCTTTATCATCTCTATGAGTTTTGCCACTGTACTCAGGAGAAAAATCACCAGTAGAGAGTAATCAATAAGAAAACAACAAACTTGGTTCAGATAGACCAAGAAGCGCTGAGATTTTTGTAAAAGTATGGTTGCAGGAAACCTCCAAATTTCCTCTAGAGGATTAGTGAGCATATTGAAAATTTTTCCTTAATTTTAATTTAGGCTGTATTCCCATTAGAAATTCTACTTAATTGGGACATTTGTTAAAAGTCCATAATGTTAATTCATTAGAAAAATTCCAGTAGTAGTTTATTAGATTTTTCTTGTTAACATTCCATACTTTTAAAGAAATATGTTAAATAGATACTCTTATTAAGAAATATATTATAATGATCACAATCCAATTCTCTGTTTCAAACAGCAAAATTGCTTTTATTTATTATTCAGTGAAGTGCTATAAGTGTACAATTCATTTAGAAGTTATTTAGCATGTTGTGTGCACTTGGCTACTCTGATAAAAGAATGTGTGCAAGTTTTCTAAAAAAGAAATGAAAATATAGTTTGACTTTTAGCTTACTAAGAGGATGTTTCTTTATCCACTTGAGTATCATCGTATAAGATGTATAAGCCAATGGTGTATTATATAATAAAAATATTGGGATATTAATGGTGTATTATATAATAAAAATATTGGGATATTTCTGAATATGCACCTTTTGGGCACTGCAGAGAGAAATTGTTTGAATACATGATACTATATTCAACTTCTCATGTGACTATTTTGATAACATGGTAGGTAATAACATGCCTGGCTTTCCACTATTAGTCCTTCCTTGTACCGAGCTCTAATCAACTCTACTCACACAGCTCATATGTTTATATTTTATTTATAAATTATATACAATTACTACTCTATTAACATGTCATATTAGAGCAAACAAGAATAAAAAATTTAAAGAATGATGATAAACATGAAATATTTTTAAATATTTTTTTGATTTTTATATAATTGTACAAGTTGCTTTGTCCCCGCAGTAGGTGAGAACATTGTGAGAGGTAGTAAGAGACAGATGTGAGTCTCAGTTTATACTCATGAGCTCTAGTTATTGATTTCTTCCAATCCTGTTTTTCCTCCTGAGTGCCAGTCTGGTTGAATGAACACGAGGCTGAAATGCCTACAGCCTGCTTCAGTAGGTTCCACCATTATGTAAAGTTGAACTCCTAACATAGATCCCTTATTTTGTATCAGTTGATGAGTTGTAGCGGTTTTGCTTCTCTGATCAAACCATGACTGATTAAAAAAGGGTCTTCAAGAAAGGCTTTGTAGGGGTGGTAGGTGGGTCATACTAATGGTCCTGATTATTCATGCCCTTTGTTCTATAACATTATAGTCCCTCCAAACTCTGGTTCTAGGCTCAACAACGTAACTTTCTTTGACCAAGAGATATTAGCAAATGTGATACAAGTCTGAAAAAGTCAAGCTCATTTTTCTTGCCTACTTCCATAGCTGGGCTTGCTTGCTCTTGAATCCCTGCCTTCAGACTAGATTGCTGAAGGGATAGGAGAGAGACATGAAGCAAAGCCCAGACATCAAATACAAAGTCATTCTAAACTTAATCTCCCCAGCTGACTCATCACTGACTATATGATCATGCCCAAGTGAGATTAGCAGAGCCTGGCCTAGATTAGCAGGATGACCTAGCTCGATCTTCATGAGAAATTTTTTTAAATGGTCATTATTTAATGAGTTTAAAGTACTTTGTAAAGCTGCAATGGCAAACTAATGCGGTAAGCATAGATCACATTACCACAAAGAAACCTTTCCCAGGTATGGGGGCGGAGGTTAGGGAAGAAATGAACACTTATCAACCATTTACTATATTGTGTCCTATTCCAGGTATTTAAAGCATGCTAGTATATTTAATATCATAATAATCATATAAAATATATACCCTTTTTCCCATTTCATAAGTGAAGACAATGTGTTGTGTGGTTAAGGTTGGAATCTATAACTGGTTCATTCTAAAGCCTGTGTTTTTACCATTTCATTTCTTTCTAACAAAAGACAAGCACACATATGCATATGCACACACATAAGCATGCATCTACTTGCCATTACAGGTAAGGAACAGATCACGAGTTAACAAAGGCCTACACAGTGCTCATTTTTGCTCAGCAGCAGGGAAAGGAAGATAAATATTAGTAATACAGAAATCTTCTAAAATACAATTTCACCTCTTCATCCTGATGCGCTCTCAGAACACTAAAGGGTTGCTGGAGTTTGAAGGACTGTTCTGTCTTGACTCAGGTGTCGCAAGTACCTCCCTCCTCTCCACTGCTGTGAGCCACTGAGCAAGTGCTCTCCCTCTGCAAACATCCAGAAGACAGATACTATACCCTCTTTGGAAATAAAGTCCCATGTGGCCCTGGCTACCTCAGAACTTCAGTGGAGCCCCAGGCAAAGATGTATTCTCTTCCAAATGCCTCTGGACCATCCCCGAACCATTGTTTAAAAGGCATTTATCCTTAAAACAATTCCTAACATCAAGAAGGTGAGGAGAGAATTATGACAAAGGAGACTTTATTGGTAAATATGAGAACTAGAGGAGAAAGGGGGAGAGTGAGTCCAATATTGGGGCTGAGACCCAAAACTGTTTAACCTCATGCTCTCATAAAGGCAACAAAGTCTGCTGGTGGTCTAGATACAATAAAATGTGAAGCCAAATAAATAACACAAGTTTAAAGACATTTCATCTTTAAAAGGTGATATGAAGGATACAGCAATCTCCTGTTGGAATTTTCCCATTCGCAGAATGTCCAAAGATGCAGAAGAGTGGGGAAATGATGAGCATCCACCCTTTGAGACAATGAAGGGACATCAAAGGATATTTAATTTTGGGTTTACTTTGGCACTGCTCACAGACTAAGCTGCTTCAAAAGCAGTGTGATAAATTCAGGGCCAGGCTTTAAGCCAAGATCAATACTGTGACTTCCAATATTTCAAATATTTAGGAGAGAAACTAAGGCCCATAGGGACTGGGTCACCTTTACAAAGGAAATAGCATCCCATTGTATTAATGTAGGGTCGTTTTTCCAAGAAGCTCCAAGCATTTGATGTTATACTAATGTGATTCAATATTCTTGAAACATAGAACTCACAGATGACAGAACTGAGACAGATGACAGCAAGTGACTTAATCATTGTCTTTAAAATCTCTAAAGGATAAGCCAAATCATCTGAATGAGGTAAATGACTGGAAGACTGAAAATATAATTGAGACGATGGTGGGGAGGAGTTAACCACATTTCAGATCTCTAGGGTGTTTAATTTTCCTCCCCAGCTATTTTTCACTAAATAAAATAAAATGGTATAGCAGGAAATTCCCAGAAGGGGTTGTCAGGGGTTCCCACTTTGTTCAATTGTTAGGCCAAACCTGGACTTAGAGGTAAGGGCGCCTCCACATATGTATGAAAAGACAGCTGTAGGCAAAAGATCAGGCTTTGGCAGTGCACACACCACACAGGTGTCACCCATGCACTGAATCAGACTTCTGTTTATATTCATAACTGCATTCCTTACTGGACATGTCTTCATACTTACAAGCATTTTTTTTAGATAAAGCAATAAATAAAGCTATAATAGTGAACTAAAAAATTAAGCAAAAATGATGTGTGTTTTTTTCCATGTGTCTTCCCATGTAGGGACTGCCCTCTGGCCCTGCTGATTTTCCCTGCAGAGATTAAAGCCGTTTATAAAGACTGTGGAGTCTACTGAGTGAAAAATCACTTGAAAAACCAGACATCTAACCAATTTTATTCAGGAATAAGAAACTGAATGGCTGAAATTAGAACTAACATTTTTAAGTTAATTATTTAAAGGTTTATTTGTTCCTGTTTTTATTGTTGTTTTTCAGTCTAGTCTGCCCAACACCATAAAAACAAAGTTTTATTTGTGATTTTATTCAGCTTAATTTGTATCTTTTCAAAACAGTCCACTTATAAGAGTGTAGAAATCTATAAATAGAAATTCTTTACTATCTCATTACTATGTTATTTTGAAGACTAGCAATACTAGATACTCAACACTCAGTTTGAAATAGGTATTCTTTTCCCCCTTTTATGGCAAACATTTTTAATAAATTTATTTCACATAGAAAAGAACTACTGATATAATAAAGGATTGTGACATTTTGTAAAACAAGAGGATACGGGAAAATAGAATTGAGTTTTCTGTGTGCCTACAATAGTTCTCTGTTCAAAAACCTCCTATTGTCTTTTCTCATATCAAAGTTACACACAAAAAATGTTTGAGCAAATAAAAGGTATCTTGATTCTATTTTTTCCAAGAAACTCCGACATCCTTAAAACAGTCTCTTTACCTATAGAAATTACCACCCAAACTCCAAAATGACAACTCCTTAGCATCTAGGAGATAATTATTGATTTTGTTGCAATCACAAAAGAAAACCCAGTAGGTTGAAGCATCACCTCTTATTACTGCACAATCGAAAGATAGCACCTCTAACAGCAGATTACAGGAAACAGGACATTTCTTTTCTTTTTGGTTGCTGAGTAGCTGAGTCAGGCCATGTGAGGTCAATGGTTGCTATGACAATGCATGAAACGAAGATAATATGACTGGATACAGAGAATTCATTATCTATGATGATCCACGTTTGTCTTGATAGGATGCACATGCTTACTTCAGAGGGGCAGATGTACGTACGGTAATTGCCAGATATCCATTTAAATTATATTAGTAAAATTGGGTGCCTATCATTTTTACTTAAGTAAAAACATCAAACCATCTACTTACACTATATGAGAAATTTTTCACCTCTTTATTTTGCCTTCTGATGAAAGGCGGCATGGGTGAAGAATATATCTTCATGTATTCTTTCTCCTGTCACAATGTGAAACGGGCGCATATGTTAAGACTGTAAATAGTTTTCACGGTGGCCTGCTGCAGTAAACATTTTACTCCAACAGTTACAGGAAGCTGAAGCAGTGATCATTTAAGCCAGGGACTGTTTAAAAACCACACAAACCCTGTAATTCCCAAGTGCTATAATTCAACCGTCCCGTTTTGCCCTGGATTGAAATCAGTCGCCACAGTATCTACGCACACAGAAATTTATTTTCAATCAATTTGTCAGGAAACTATCTGTAGCTATTATTTACCTTTATGACTGCAAATCATCAGCTTACCTGAGATAATTCCTCAATAAAGCCAACTGCTTTGGAGGTATCCCTCACTTCACTTTCTAAAACAGATTCCAGCAAGCAGATAAATCACACCCATTTAAACTTCAATCTTCTTTTTTCTTCTTTCTTTAATTTTGGCTATAGTCTCATGTAGAAAATGTCCAAAAGACCAGGAGAAGGGAGAAGAGAAAAGTAAAAGCCTGGACAATCTATAAAATAGGTAGTAATGATTCACTATCTTTCCATTTCGATATTTTGTCTTTCAATGTATCTAGCTTCTTTACCAAAACAACTATTAATTCCTCTTATATTACATAAATTAATTTGCTAAAATATAAAAATAATTGCTACTTTTGTGATAGGCAAAATACTGGTTCTTATATCTTGAAAACATTTGTTTCAATCCTCTCTTACCGCTCCCTTCTTCCTCTGCACCCTCCCTCATCGCTATTTACATTTTGGCATTTGTGAACAGTTTTGTTTCCACTGAGAGAGCCAAGTTGGGGTTTTACATTTAAGTGGATAGTTGTTGACATTGCTTCACAAGAAAAAATAAGAGCTGCTGATGTTTAGTTTAGGGCATGCACAAACCATGCAGAAGGCCAAAGAAACTGCTCAAAACTATTATGGATTTTTCCAGTACTCTTTATTTTTGCACAGTCATTCTCAGACAGGAAATACAAATCCAGAATTTGAGGCTTGCATGCAGAATCAGCAACCAATTGCAATTCTCGGCTTCAGATCACCAGGCATCCTGTCACCAGCCACCTGCCTGGGTTGTGAAGGCCCTGGCAGACTGTTCCCTCGCCGTGAATGAGCCAGGATTTATATGCCCTTCACACAATCAGACAAGGAGCCTACACATCACACAAAATGTCTAGTGAAATTAACATATTGTTCAATAGGCCGGGGGAAAAAATGTCCACAGACTATTAACCAACTGGAGGCATTACCTTTATTGTTCCTTCTCAATTGCATCTTTCCCTCATTTAAATTAACGTCCAAAATGTCTTCACCTGATCTTAGCTGAAAGGCTGAGAATCCATCAAAATGTCTAAACCAGGCTCCAAAACGTAACTGTCCCCCACAAAAGGCAAAACACAAATACACAGCACCTTCAGTTGTGGTCTCTATACAACCAGGTAGAGCACAGAAATGCCCTTCTTTAAGACATATATTAAAATACACGGCGTAGGATGAGAGATTATCTCTTGTGACTTTTTAAAAATTCAGTCAGGCAGTAAGTGGATATTTCTTGAGTTCTGACTTTGTATAAGGTCTATATGGTTAAATGTGATAAATGTGTGTAAGTGAGTGTTGAATAAAATGCATGACTTTTAGATCCTAAGATATTAATAGCTAATTAATATAAAAACGTAAAATCAAAACAAACCCGCTTGTACATTAAAATATAGATAAGCCAAAAGGAACAAATCAGCCATGATGTTACCACCCAAATAAATCCTTATTAATATTTTGGTAAGTGTCTTTCAATCTGCCTAACCCACTGTGGTTCTGCCAGCCCCTTGCATGTAAGCCTATGACCTACTATCCTCACTGAGAAACGTATAATGAGCCTTTTTCTACATCAGCAACAAAGATTCCCATGTCCATTCTAATAGCTATATAGTCAACTATTTGATGAATGCCCCATGGTTTATTTAACCAGTCACTTCAGCGGACATGTAAGCGGTTTCCAAATTTCTGAAACAATACACAGCAGTAAGAAACCAAAGAACACACACAGCTTTAGATATATGCTCAATGTCAGGAAGGTAAACTTCTATCACAAAGTCACACACATTCTTTAAATTTTCAAAAAAACTTAACTGTTTTTAACATTCATACAGAACTGTAAATATATCAAAGTGTCAACCTGGATGAATTTTCACCAAGATAGCATACCACGTACAGCATTCATCTCAAGAAACAGAGTATCGCTTACAACACAAGGCCCGTTTTGAGTCCACTTTCCAGTTTTAATGTCCCCAGAAGGTATCATTATACTCACAATATACTCATTAGAAACAGAGTACTTTATACGAATGAAGTGATACATTAGGTTGTCTTTTGTACCCAGCACCTTTGTGAAATGCATCTATACTGTTGTGTTTAGTTGTATACTGATCATTCTCAATGCTGTCTAGTTTGCCGTTTGGGGAATACACCCCAATTTACTTACTCATTACGTCTGGTGGACATTCAATGTGGAGGACATTTGGGGAGTTTCCAGTGTGGGCTATGCTAAGTAGCACTGCTGTGAACAGTCTTTTTCATGTCTTTTGTGAACATACATTTATGCATTTTTGACGGTTATGAGTAGCAATTCTGGGTGACAGGGTGAGAGTGTGTGTGTGTGTGTGTGTGTATAATATATAATACATACACATATATTCAGCTTTAGCATATCCAACCTGTAGTAGTTTTCTATTACTTTGTAACAAATTACCCCAAAATTAGAGGCTTAAAACAATAATACTTATTATCTCACAGTTTCTGTGGGGCAGGGATCTACGTCCACCATAGGGAAATGCCTCTCCTATCGATGACGGTCAGGTCTGTAGTCATCTCAAGGCTTGATTAAGGACATTCACTGATTATGAATCTCGAAACCTCAGTCGGTAGCAATGAAGAATCCACCATGCTAACTCTGGTTGGAGTTGAGGTTTAGGTACACAAGGACTAGGTAACAATCCCCCCTCTTCTTCGTATGTACCATTCCCCTCTCCCTACTCTTTAAGGACATGCACACGTTAAATGATTTATGTACTTCAAAATTCTCTAAGGACAAAATTTCTTACATTGTTCCTTGATTCCATTTAATAGATCATCTTTTTACCTCATTCCATAATTTCCGGACATGGTGAAATTATACATGCACTAGTTAAAGAAATAATAGATGCAATAACAAAGCCCAAAACACAAAAAGGTTCAAGCATAACAGGAGTTGGTTCTTCTTTCAAAGAAAAGTCCAGATTAGGAGTTCTTGATCAGCAGAGGACACTTCTGCCTTGAAAACGACACCGTCTTCACATGGTTTCCAAGAAACCATCCAACCTCAACAGCCATCTTTACCATCATCTTCACCCAAATAGTGAAGGACTGCTAGTGGGAGTTTTATGGCCTGTTCCTGGGGAGTGTACACTACATTTCTGCCCATATTCCGTTCGCTGGAACTCAGGATCCACGCCTAATTATAAGCAAGTCCAGAAAATGACTTGGGAGGAAGTAGAATGAGGTTTGGTAAACAGCTGGCTAGTTTTGCCACATGATTCTATTGCATAATTCAGTTCCCCTTTTATCCTGTAGTCCAGTCTCTATAAGATAAAATTGCTTTAACTGTAATAAACCCAAGAGGCAGGAAAGCACAGTACAGGTGATAGATATCAAGGGACTATTTTCTGGAGGTAACTGTGACACCATCAGGGTAGGTGTGACAACTAGGAGAACCACATGCTTCTGACTCTTCTGATATCCATCCATATGAATGTTCCCTCATCTACCTCATTCATTTGTTGTTTATTCAGCAAGGATTTCAGGACACTCTCAATATCACCAACTAAGAGAAAAGCTTATTGACACCCATCAAAGAAATAGGAGATGGTGAGAATTTTTACTTTTCTCTTTATGACAGAAGGAGGTTCATCAAGACCAAGGGTAAAAAGTAAAGATGGGCCCTGGCCGGTGTGGCTTGGTTGATTAGGCATCATCCTGTGCACTGAAAGGTCACTGGGTCAATCCCCAGTCAGGGTGCATGTCCAGGTTGTGGATTCAGTCCTCTGGGAGGGAACTGATCAAGGTTTTTCTCTCACATTGATGTTTCTCCCTTTCTTGCTCGCTCACTCTTCCTTTCCCTCTCCTTTCTTCTCTCTCTAAAATTAATAAAAACATTTTGAAAAAGCTAAGTTCTTAAAAAAAAAAAAAAGTAAAGGTGAGATGTGAGGCTGGCACTCAGCTCTTTATTTGATAATAGAATGACTGCGCCTGTCCAGGGTGCTTTGGAAACTTCACATGGAAGGGAAAACACAGCCATTGTTCCAGCTGTCACATTTGAAAAGAAACACAAACAAGTGGTTATGTTTCTGCCTGCCTGACTTTATGGATGCATAGCTCAGGCAAGCTTCAATCCTCTTTTAAATCTTAGACTTAAAAAAAAAGCCTCCTGTCGCTTTGGATCAAGAAACAGTAAAGTGTAACATTTGCAAAAGTGGCCCCAAAGACACAGACAGTGTTGAAAATCCTTGAAAATAAGATGAATCACCAATTATCATTATTCATTTGGCTCCCAGTGAGGACTAATAGTTCAGTAATTTTCCATACATGACATTACCCAAGGTGCAAGGCATATAATATAACATGTTAGCAATCTATTAACTAAAATGTTATTTCCACAACAACTTTTCTTCTAAGTTTGACAAATGAACATGCATTAAAACTAAGAGAACAGTATTTTTTCACTATATGTTGCTATAATTTAAGACAAATGTTGTCTGAAAGCAGGAAAAGACAAGATATATACTTCTTTAAAAAAGACAGATTGAGCTACATACACATTCCTTCACAAAACAATACTTATCTTCTTCGGTAAAAGCTGATGTCATCATCCCGATTAGGTTAGGTTTAAAGCACATTTAAACAGAGGAAAATCAAATTTCCCATGTAAGATTCATAGATCAGGTAATGGTGCCGGGGGTGGGGATATCTCTGAAGAGTAAGGAAAATAAATAAATAGAATTGTTTTCTCAAACCGAAGCTCTAGGATGGAGAGCCTGTAGGTGCTGCAGTGAGGCTGGCCAGGTGGGTCATCTGGGTATCTGTGCTGCATTTTCTTCGAAACCTAGTATCCTGTCCCCAAAGGAGTGTAAAAGAACCCAGAGGGAGACAGAACTCAGAGTGACAGTGTAAGGAGACCTAATCAAATACCCTTTCCATCTAAATATTCTTCTTCTGGTACCAAACTTTAGCGAGACTGCTAGCACAGGAGTGGGGGCAGTGATTAGGCAATCAATTGTGACTAGTCTGTGACAGATTCTATCATTACTGCCAACTGTGTTGCTCTCTCCCTGCATTAGGGTTATTCACCTTATTCTTTGTCACATGATGTACAAAGCTTTTCAGTAGACGGACCAAACTTTCACCCCATGGCTATTTGACGCGTGGCTTATGTCCATTTCTCAGACGTCTTTAAATAACTGTGTGCTTGGAGTTGGTCTTTTTTTTTTTTTTAACCAAGATTCACCATGTGAAAAGAAAATGCCAAGATCAAGATCCTCAGAAATAAAATATTTGTTATTGTAAGTGAAAAGATTGGGGGCGGGGCGCCTGGTCAGGTGGCTCAGTTGGCTGGAACACTGTCCCAAACACTAAAAAGGCTGCGGGTCTGATTCCTGCTCAGGGCACATGCCCAGGAGGCCGGTTCAGTCCCCGTCGGGGTGAGTATGGGAGGCAGCCCATCAATGTCTCTCTCACATCGATTTTTCTCTCTCTCTCTCCCTCTCTCTAAGATCAACAAACATATCCTTGGGATTAAAAAAAAATTAGGAGGCATTTGTTAACAAAACAACAGTTGACTAATACACAGTCTCACCGCCCATGAATTTAGCACTCGCTATGCACTTACTCTGATGTATGGACCACGCACTGGGAACATGGCAGCAAACAAAACAAACACGGCTCCCTTCCTGATTTCTTTCTTATTTTTTATATCTGTTTTTACATTCGGTATTATTTTATATTAGTTTCAGGTGTGCAGCATAATAGTTAGACAATTATATTTTACAAGGTGTTTCTCTCGATGTTTCCAATACCCACCCGACCCCACACATTGTTATTGCAGCATCGCTGACTATATTTACCATGCTGTCCTTTCCGTCTCCGTGACTATTTTGTAACTGCCTTTCTGTACTTCTCAATCCCTTCACCTTCCATCCCTATTTTCATACAGCTTTAACTCCCCTCCTTCCCCTTACATATGACATGACTATCTCGAAAGGCTCGTCCCTGAGGTGAGCCACCACTGGGTTGGCCAATCTGTGTATAGTACCCTTTCAGCTTCTCTGGTCAAAATATCAAAAAAATAAATAAGGCAGACTTTCTTCAAGGATATTTTCTCAGCCAGAGATGACCATGGTAAGTAGAAATCTAAGATGTCCCCTACTATGATCTCTGTCCCCTGGTGTTACTCTATGTTACATTGCTTCATTACATTGCAAAAGGGATTTTTCACATTAATTGAGACTAATTAGTTGACCTTAAAATAGAGAGATTATCTGGCCTAATCTAATCACATGCTTCATTTAAAATCAGAGTTTTTTCATAGCAAAAGAGGAAGTCAGAGATTGAGGCACAAGGGAGATACAAAACTGGCTTGCTATTTCAAGCTGCTAGGTTTATGGTAATTTGTTACATAGCAATAAAAAACAAATACAATGACCAAATCTAGAGTTAAGATTGCAGGCTGTCCTAGTTCAAGCCAATATTCAGTACTGACCTTCTGAATAAGCAGAGTAGGTAGCCATCTATAGAGTCAGCCACCGATTCAGCGTGATTTTGGAGACACTTGAATGGCTGTCCTGACCCTAAAGCTCTCTCATCTGTGCACCAGTGCTTGAAATCCCTTGAATTCTGAGCAAAGCCTTTCATTATAAAGTAAAGCTTAAAATGGAAATCTCCTTTAGAAAGGCATTGCAATGACTTACATTTATTCGTACCAGATACTACAGGGAGTCCACATGGACAGCAGATGCTCTTCTGAGAACAGGCTTTGACCAGAGGACAGGCAGAAAATCTGCTGGCACAGAACACCTAGTAAAGTGTGGGGAGGGCTGACACAGGAGAGAGGGAAGGGGAACAGCAGAAAGACAACGGACTCTTTACAGATGTGTCTAGTATTGATTGCACATGCACCCCTCACCCTGAACTACACTGAAATTAAACAAGTTCATAAAGTGAAACCTTTCCTGATTTTTTTCATGACATAAGATGTTAGGTAATATTTCACTATGTAGTTAGTTGAGTGGAGATGAGAGTATTTTGGAAGATTTGGTCCCTTCTTTATATGAATCCTACCACCAATTTATTCACTATACCCATTTACACCTAATAAAGAAAAATATATTATCAAGGCATAAAGGTAGGGCAAGTGGAGACTCTGACATTTATAAAGATCACAAAAAAACCAGAAACTAGATGTTTTCTAAAGTATCTTAGAATTGATTCCTTCCTAGTCTCCCCAATGATGAGTGTGAGGCAACTGACAGTCATGTATGTCAGGGAATGTGCTCCATCTCAGAAAACCAGGGGCTCATTTTGCAGCCATTTAGCATCCTGTATTGAAAATACTCATAGTTTGCTCAGAATTATCCTGGTGTTGGAAATCTCATGAGATACACTGTTCTTGAGAGATGTCCTTGACTTCAAAGCTTGGGATTGGTGAATCCATCCATCCAGGAAAAGTGAGAAAAAAAGGTTCCTGTGCCACTTTTCCTGCGTCACTAAAGGGTCACTTTGTCAACCCCAGCTAAGCTTTCCATTTCAGCAATAAAATACTCACACAGACTTAGTTAAGGAGACAGTCCCCCGTGAGAGATACCATGCTTCTGTCACTTCAGGTCCCTCATAGTCAACCTTCATGAGAGAGTGACCAGCTGGAAGATTGTTAAACAAAACATGTTTGATAGTTTGGCCATGGGTTTCATGCTGACGTTAAAAGGAGGGGGGTTGTAACTGATTATCCTTATTTGTTTTGTTTGGTCTACATCAGAAGTATTTCCCACCACAGACTATTTTATGTAGAAGACTGAGGAACTACATCAGTGCTTCCATATTACTCCTGTCTACATTAACATACTTTGGCTGAGAGTTTATCCGCCATCGGGAGCCTGGAACGCAGCTGAGGTTTTCTCCTAGAAATCCATCTGGCAGGAAGCTCTCGCTCTTTCCTCAGTTCTCCTGATCTATAGAGCAACATAATTGATAGAACTGTAACTCTCTCCTGTGAGATTTCTTCCCATTGACTCGTTTTTCATATGATCAAAACCTTCCTTGGCTGTCAAACCACCTCTTATTTCAGGTACGCTTGTTGGAGCTTCACCCGTGTCATTTACCAAAATAGCTGTACAAGAAGCTCAAATGTGCAACATTCTCCTATTCAGGGCTGCAGAGAATCACTCTAAGTCCTATTCAGGGGACAGGAATAAGTATCTGTATTGTCCTTTCAGTGGAACCAAATCTGATGGTAGTTGCCCCATAGCTCCCTCAGTGACGGGATAATAAATTCCATGGTATTATTTTTCATCAGTAAAATAACTGTAAGCTTTTTCAGCTCGTTTGCTACCATAAATAAATTACTGTACCTCGGCACTTAAAGAATTAACAGACAAGAGATTCATTGTGACATTTTGCAGGTCAGGATTAATTTTAAATTCTCTTTCAATGAACTTTTTCAGCTGGTGTCCAGTGGCCCCTGCATAAAGCACCAACATTTATCTTACTCCGGCTTGTCAGGGGACCATTTGCTTCTCCATCTTAGCTTATGATCTTCTAATTAGGGAGCTTGATCTGAATTTGGAGCTGCTATTACTGGACAAACAAATAGAAGTGGTTAATTGCTTTTCATCAAAATGCTAGAGGGGTGCAGTGAGGTTAGAAAGGTGAGAGCATTTTATCATTTCTCAATCCCTGGAAGGATCAATAAACAGTTGTAGGTGACCACTCTTCTGACATTATTTTTCCTGAAAAAATAACCATTGCATACCGATATAAAGTCATAGATTTTTTTTTCTCCATTGGAGATGATAAGAATACTTGATTGAATCTTTTGTTCCCACAGTCTAGACATTCCAGTTGTACAACCTATTTTTAAAAAAGTTTCAGTGGGAGACTAAGTTTTTTACATTTCTAGTTATGTCCTTATAAAACCATCACATTTATTGTGTCAGAAGCTAAGGCAATGCAGTATCCATATTGTGGAAATGTAGGAGGCTCTAAACACTTTCGTTTTACCCTATCTCCCATGGCCCTAGTTCCAACTACCATAATCTGTCTCCTGAGATTGTGGCTCTGCCCCTAACGAATCTCTCATACGTTACCCTGCAGTTTCTGCAAGACTAAGCCTTGGCATGCCATAGCTGGGTTCTCTACTCAGGGTCTCACGAGACTGCAATCAAGGTGTTAGCTTGGCTGAGTTATCATCTGGAGTCTTCTTCCAAGTTCAGGTTGTCAGAATTCAGTGTTTTGAATTGTGAGACCAAAGTCCTCATTTTCTTGCCAGTTGTCCACTGGGGGTCACTCTCAGCTCCTACAGGCTGCCCTTAAGTCATATCTACTTGTCCCTCTCACAACATGGTTGTACCTCTCACAACATTGCTATTTATGTCTTCAAAGTCAACAGAAGATTCGCCCTCCAATCTGATGTTACAGAATCCTATGTATCATAAAATCATGGGATTGACTATTCCATCACCTTGCTGTAAAATCTAATCTAATCAAGTAAGTTACTACCCGTGGCATTCACAGGTTCCACCCAAGTTCATACTCAAGCAGAGGGGATCATAGAGGATACATACACCAAGGACAGGTTTCTTGGGGGCCATCTTAGAAATCTGCCTAGCACACACATACATACGTAACACATAATTAGTAAACGAAATAATGAGATAACAGAATTGAGTTTGGGCTGTAGCATCATCACAGATATTCTGTAAATTCCTTGATCTCTGTCTCAGTTTCCCCCAATGAGAAATAATAGTGTGGCAAATAATAATCCCTGTATTACCTACTTCCAATGAATTTTTGGAGACATTGCATAAAAACTTAGCTACTATATATTGTCCACTATGTGATAGACACCATAGTATCTCACTTCTCTTCAAAATGACATTGAAGGGATACTAGTATTATCATTATATTACAGTTGAAAAAAAATGAGACAGAGATTTTAGATGACTTTCCCAAAATCTTACAGCTAGAAGGGAATGATCCAAAGCACATGTTCTTAACTAGTTTTTGTTGTATGCAGATATATGAAATAGTTAGGGCATACTGTAGCAGAGTCAGCGGACTGCACCTGCCAGGCCAAATCAGCCCCAAGGTCTGCTCTAGTACAGCCTGCGAACTAAGAATGCTGTTTACAGATGAACATTTGCAACTGATTTGATGATGAGGAAAACTAATTTTGAACCCCAATTTAGTGAAGTCTTATTCCTCAGAGAAGAAGTCCATTCTTCTCATTAGTAGACTTGCATTCCAAAATATTGTACTCTATTATATTATGAACTCATCAATTAAAAAAATAGGTTTTTATTCTTTCTTTTTATGTAGCTGCCTCTATAATATCCTTGAATTTGCTTCCTGGCCCCAAAAGCCTAAAACATTTACTATCTGGTCTTTCTATTAAAATAGAAAAAATTCGGTGACCTCTGCTTTGAGTAATTCAACTAGTTATACTCATTGCCAGGCAAGTTGGCTTGTTTGACAAAGCGTTTCAAGGCAGGAGAGCAGCACTATGAAAATACCCCACACGAAGATAAAGACTGTGCGCCAGTAATCCCAGGACGACGCGTTACAACTGCTCAATGGTGTGGGACACATTAGCCCTTTTGAGACAGAGCTAAAAAGTTGGCCTCAATTATTTCTGAATAATTAGCACAACCCAGAGTCAAGAAATGGCCGTTTGGTTCTTTCCCTCCAGCCCCTGAGCTGCCTTTCTATATGCGGGCTGCATTGTTGTCTAATCGCCAAAACAGAAACATGAAAGGCAAGGCAGGGCAGCCCGTTCATATTCACTGGTGAGAATTTCTTGTCCTCTGGGGATGCACAGATTTCCCCCTATGACCTGGGAGGGTTCCTGAAACACAATAACACTTTTATCATGACATTTACTGCATCATGTTGATCCCTCAGGACGTCAAAACACAGCGGGAGGGTCAGCTTTCAGGATGTCAGAGTAAACGGCTGCTGTTAGTGTAGCTTGAGTGGTGAAGTCCACCACTCATCCCTCTCAACCTCCAATCGCCCAAACATTTCAGCTTGCTGTTGGCACCCACGGTGTCACATTGAGCAGCCATTTCTTTGGGCTAAAGAATTTTCCCTTCATATGAAGCAAATGTGTCCATCGAGAAGTTGTCAACATCTTAGGATTTCTTGCTGAGAGCTTTGTTCACACCACTCCCCCAGCACAGGAAGTTTCATGCACACCTTGGGACTCAGCTCAAAGGCAAGCTTCTTTATAAAATCATCCTTAATTCTCTGAGGAAAGAAGTCATTGTCCAGCCTTTCAAGAATCACAGCCCTTAGGCTGTACATTTTTGATGGATAGTGTCCTGCTAAGTGTATATTATAATTTGTGCGCATCATATTTTGTACCATTGAAAAATCCTTGACTGGATTCCCATGACAATGGAATTTATATCCAAACTGTTCACCAGGCCTCACCAGGCCCTCCAGGAAACAGCCCTGTCCACCTCTTTGACCCCCTCTTGCTGTATCATAGCCCTCTTGCCTGCTGAGCTCCAGCACAGTAGCCAACCTCAGTACTTTCTTAACACTCCATGCTTGCTTCTGCTTCTAAATAGTTCCATATGCTCTTTCATATGCGCTGGTCTCAGGTTTTTGTGTGGCTGGCACAGATATCACCTCTGCTGAGAGGCCTTCTCAGGTCTCTGTTTTATTTTCCTTGTAGTGCTTCGCAATCCCTTAAATGATCCAATTTATTTATTTAGGAATGAGTTTAGGAATCTGTTGTCTGACTACCCCAAGAGAATGTAATCTCCATGAGAGGAGGCACTCTTCCACCTTATACAGCACTGTATTTCCAAGGCCTAGCCCTGTGCCCACCATTTAGTTTTTTGAAAGAATAAATTAATTATCTTATTTTCATTGTTTTCAATTGATTGATTCTAAGCTCCTTAAGGACAGGAACTTTATATTCTTTTTCTCATTTTTGCATTCTCTGCAGGGCCCAGGAGCAAAGTTCATTACACCTAGTGCATAATCTATAATTGTGTATTAAATGTTGACTATCAAATTAATTAATTTGTCATTACCACCTAGATTGAAATACCTTACTAAAATCTTTCTAACTGATTTATGTAACTCAGGAGTGAGAAAATCATTTGCTATTGTTTTGTCCAAAGACACAGCCCTGTGAGATCTTCTCCATTATTTTTCTGGCAGCGTCTAAGACCTGCTTCCCAGAACTCATTGTGCTCATTTCGCCTGATATTCACAGACATAAGCCAGTTTTTATTAAAGATATGCAGCTGAATACTATCAGGGTGATAGAAAATATCACACTGTTTTAGCAATAGTTTTTATCTAGGTCATGAGGCTTTGTCTATCAACACAAAGCATTTTAAAGCAAAATCAAATTTGTGATTTTTTTTTAAAAAGTTAAAAAAAATATTCCTCCTCCAAGATGCAGCAGAACATCCATTATTGAACTTATTGCCTAAGATTCTGCAATGCTGACCAGTCTATGTTCTTTGCTTTTGGAATATTTTCATACCCAAAAGAGATGTCACGCCAGTTATAATCATTCCTCTCCTTTTGAAGCCATCTCTGGTACTCACTAAAGCCTGATGTCCACACTAAACATGCTACTGGAAATGGCATAGAGACTGAGCTCTAACCACATCCATCTTCAAGAAATTCTAAGAATGACCTTGTGTAGAACTGATGAAGCTCTCTACTCTTGACTAACAGAATTTTCTGTTATGCCCAGTGTATTTCTTTTAGAAGGTGGGGGGGCGTCTCTTATACAGGTTTTTATAACCTTTAAGCATAGAGAAGGAACACTATATATCTCTGCAACCTCTTTAAGGCCCAGAAGGTAATGAAGAGGGAAGAGGTAGTATGCTGGGAAGAAGACGGTTGTAGATATCAGACACTTCTGGATCCAAACCTAAACCATGTCACCTGATAGCCAAGTGACCTGAAGAATGTTAATTTATTACTCTTAGTCTACATTTCTCCAATTGTAGAAATCAAGGTTAATTATACTTATACAGTTATTATAAAAAAATGATGCAATAATAATTGAAAAGGAGCCTTCCTTCTCCAAACCAGTCTGACCTAATCACTTTCTCTTCCATTACACCCACCAAATGAAGGATTCTAACGGTGACACCGCCATGTACTCAGTTCTTCCTGAGATCCCAGCACTGTTCTAAATCCTCTTGATACTGAGTTCACTTTATTATAGCATAGTAATTTATATATGTTTATTTTCTTTTAAACTCAGACACTTTAAGGATAAGAACCTTCACTTGCCCTTCTCTGCATCTAGCAGAGTGAATGGAGTGGGTCAACAGCTGTAATCACTTCCCTCTGGTTTCCATAATGAATATATCTGGATTAATTAAAGCTCTTTCTAGGTCAGTGGATATATACCAGACCCCTTCCTAGAAATACGGTTCCATACTTCAATTTTCAGGAAGAAACGAGGTAAGGCACTTCTGTGATCTTTCTGTGTGAGCCAACCTTGTGTGTTTTCAGGCCACAGACAAAATTACTGGAGTGAAGATGAATGGTAAAAAAAAAAAAAAAAAAATCCCTTTTCTAAGGAGTCACTATAAGCAAATTAGTGAATCACATCAAGTGGATGTTGGCTGTCATCTCTGAATTTTAGATTCAGAGATTGTCAGTAGGTGGTACAAAAATAATTAGAGAAAGGGGAGGCAAGTATTAGTCATTTTGTCTGAATCAGACAAAATACCTTTGAAATAATTATGGATATAAAAATGCCTACTATATGTATTACTGAGGCTCCTAAACACCTAAACCCTTAAGTAGATGGGTAGTCTGACATCACACTGATCTGCAAAATGTTGGTGAGCTGAGAAAGATGAAGTTCTGTTTCAAGTAGATTATTTCATGATAAATACTCTCTTGAAGAGGTAGGTGACAACTGAGTATATGCCTGATTGTGAGGAATTGCTTTTCAAAAGAAGGCTGGAATAATAGGGTATCTGGGAACTCATACAGTCTGAGAAAATGAAAGAAAAAAAGAAGAACTTTGGCAGCAAGTGCAAAATAGGTGGCCAGGGTTCATCTACAGCATTGGTAAAGCTATGTAGCAGTTAAACCTACATTTGTGTAGCTATGTAGCAGTTGTTAAACCTACATTTTCAGGGACCATCCTGCTCCTCTAAAGACACACGTATTAGAGTTAACGTAGGAGCAAACAGATTAGAGACATACTGTACTAACACATTCAGTATCTTCCTGAACTTTCCCAATATAGTATCTGATTATTGTAGATAGCTGCTGCTTTAAAAGAGTGGGGTATTTTTGTCTTTAGAGTTGAATTTATCTCAAGAATGTTGAAGAAGAACACGGAAAGTGGTTTCCCTGGTGCCACACCCCATAACCTCACTTCCTTGTCTGTTTCTCTTCATTGACTTATACCCAGTTTTCATAGTGGCCATCTCTAGGATAAAAACATTTGATAAAAGCTTTAACTCCTCCCTGCCCCCCCCCCCAAGAATATATTGAAATGGCATGGACCAACACACTGCTTTCTGTCCCTTATTCTTGCCATTTCTTCTTACTCCTTTCATATCTTCTCCTCCAAATGCAATTCTCTTTTCCTTCTAAATAGATTAAAACTGCAATCTGCTTTGGAATTACCCACTGATTAACTCTCCCTATAACCCAGATCATTCCTTTACTTTCTATTCCCTAAAGGTTCAGGTAGCCATGCAGCATTCATTTGGTACTTTGCTAATTATTGGACACCAACTCTTCAACGCCTACCTCAAGTCTTTTCTCTCTTCATGGAATTTCCCATTTCTTGCAGCTCAGAGTTCTGCCCCTACTAAAATTTGCAGTATTTAAAATCTCTATTAAACACTTAGCAATAAGATTATGTTTTGTATTATTTTATAACACTGTATGAAAGATATCTTTAATATATTTTGTTTATTTTATATAAGTAATAAGATCACATTATATATGTCACAATATCATATTTTTATTTAGTTATACATTGAATTTTATTGTTTAATATAGTTACCATTTCATGTTTTATTTGTTATTTTCCAGCAAAACTTATGAATTCAATTCTTTGTGCTTCTCATCGGTATAGTAAAAAACAGGTGCTAATTTAATGATTTCTAATTTAATAGTATGAAACCATGCCATATGTCCTCCTATATTATATCTAGATTGTTAATTGTAGGAAGATAAGGACAGACACTATTATTTGTGATTTTATCACACAGAGCTCCTAGATGTCCATAAACAGACTGGAAAAGCCGTTAGTGACTGAATGGTAACATAAACAGGTGATACAGAAAATAAAGGTGAGGAAATTTAAATCAGGTAGTTTGAACACTCTACAGGGGGCCACTGGGAAAGTGTTTTATTCTGCTTAGTGATGATCATGTCCTTCTGAAAGTGGAGCATCAGCCTGATTTGGGAAAATCATTTCAATTCTAATGTTCCACCTATTCCAGATAACAATCCACCGATGAATGCTGTTTGTGTTCAAAGGCCCTGGCCAATGAAATCACCCAGGTCAAGTTTATCCCTTTAGACAACACTAGAGACCTTTCTCCTTTGGGAACCTGTCTACTAGCTTGCATAGCTCTTTCTAGAATAAGGAACTGTTGGCCACTGAGGCTCTCTTAGACCTCAGGCTTTCTGATCAGCCTTAACAGCACATTCTAACACCTTTCTGAACATACGCTTTTCATTCAAATGGGTTTAAATATGTTAATTTTGAAAAATGTGTGTCTAAATATGGAACAGATGGGCACATTGATGGTATTACATGGGCAGGAACTTCTCAGCAGTTGCCTTCCTAGTGACCCATGCTTTACCTTCTTCATCTGTTTACCTGCCAGCATGTTCAAAGTGGAAAGGTTGGTCAGTTTTAAAAAAACAAACAAACATGTTTACATTCTTCTTCTCTGGTTTTCTAGTTTCTCTGCCCCTATAGTGGCAGGTGCTAATAGGCTAGCAGCGATGTAGAGGAGCAAACGCTGCTGTTGGGGCCAGAAGGCCAGCAGTCAGTCTTTGCTCCAACAATTATTAACACTGTGACCTTGAACAAGTAATTAAGCCTTATTTCATTCCACAAATGAGTCCCTTCTTGTGTCAAATGATGGGGTGTGTACAACATTGACCATATTTTCATTTGTACTTTTCTGTCTACTGGGGAACATAACTAGCAGGAAATTAAAATGTCCAGCTCTATTTCATTGTTGTTGGGTTTTTTTTCAATGAGATAATAAACATAAAAGTATCCCAGTAAACTGTAATGGATTTTACAAATATGTTATTATTTTATTACATTTTGCTCCATAGGCACACATAAATTTCCATACAAAATTTGAGTATCTTGGATACAAAGGCCTAAAACGTCAAAGAAAAGTTTCTGATTAACAAATTTCTGCATGACAGTGACAAGAAGAAGATGAAATAGAAGCTCATAAACAAGTCCCTCACCCCCGTATAATTTTAGTATGAAGATTCACTTTTAAGATTCTTTGCCTCACTTACAAATGACTTAATATAAAAATCTGTGCAATGAGTTTTACAATTACTCCAAATATTCTCTGCCTCTCCTTCTGGGTTGATTATACTTCCCTGTCCCATTCATACCAGGGTTGATTCTTAACTTGCTTTGGCCAATAGGATGTGAGAAGTGATGTATGCCATTTATAAGCACTTAAGAGCAACTGCGAGTGCCATCATCTTTTTTATTTTTATTTTTGGCCAAAACACCCTATCACAGAAGTGAAGAAATAAACACTCTACAGATAAATTAGTAAAATTAGTAAGTAGGTTGAGAAATGTTGCTTAATAACCAACCAATGTAAAATTTAATTATATTTCTAGAAATCAGTAACGCAAAGACAGACAACTATTTTTATGAAAATGTTTCCAAATTCAAGGGGAAAACTTGTAACATTTTAAAATTAAATATATTTTTTACCTTTTGTAGATGCCATTTCTACAAACTAAAGATGTTCACTTCTTTTCTATTCCTGGTCTGAGGGGTTATTAAATTGTGAAATGACATGGCATTTATCAAGTGTTTTTTGCATATATATTAAAATGAATTATATAATTTTCTCCTTCATTCTGTTAATGTGGGAAATTACACTGATTGATTTTGAGATGTTAAACCAACCAGCTTAAACATTTGGAAACTCATATGAAAAATGTTCTATTCTTATGCTTATTTCATAGAGGAAGGCTAAAGCATAGAGACACCAGTAACTTGCCCAAGGTCACACAGCTAATAAGTAGTGAAGGCAGAATTTAAGCCCAGATAGCCTGGCTTGAAAGGTTCTGTCCTTATCCATGGAGTTTACTACCACTTACAGCCCTCACATCTCGTCAATTATTATTTCATTATAACAGAAAAGATGGAGTAATGTCTGAGTAAACCAATTACAGAAAGGAATTTATTTATAAACCTGAAAAAACATAGTAAGAGCATTATGTGCAAGATATGCTAAAACTAATTATAGTCTTAACTCCCTAGATATCTTAGCTGATATATTAAGAAGCTCATGAATCCTTTGGACTTCCCTAACCTGGTGAAGGAAATAGACATACGAGTCCAATAAATACACAGACTCCCAAACAAGATAAACCCAAAGAAGCCAAAACCAGGACACGTCAATAATTAATATACCAAAGGTTAAAGACAAAGAGAATCTTAAAAGTAGCAATAGAAAAGTAGTTAGCAATGTACAACAGAGCTCCCAGAACTATTAGCTGATTTCTCAACAGAAACTTTGCAGGTCAGAAGGGATTGGAATGAAATATTCAAAATGATGAAAATCAAGGACTTACAACCAAGATTACTCTACCCAGCAAGGCTATCATTTAGAATCAAAGGAGAGATAAAGAGTTCCCCTGGCAAGAATAAGCTAAAGAGTTTATCACCATTAAACCAGTATTACAAGAAGTGTTAAAGGAACTTCTTTAAGTAGAAAAGAGAAGATAAAAAATATGACAAAGACAATAAACAACAAGTGCTAGTGAGGATGTGGAGAAAGGGGAACCTCTTGCGTTGTTGGTGGGATTACAAATTGGTGCAACCACGGTGGAAAGCAGTATGGAGTTTTCTCAAAAAGTTAAAAATAGAACTACCTTATAACCCAGCAATTTATCTTCTGATATTTATCTGAAGAAATACAAAACACTGATTTGAAAAGACATACGTACCCCTATGTTTACTGCAGCATTATTTACAATAGCTAAGATATGGAAGCAACATAAGTTTCCGTCAATAGACAATTAGATAAAGAAGTGATGCACATATGGAATATTACCTGGCCATTAAAAGAATGAAATCTTACCATTTAGGATAATGTGGATAAACCTAGAGAGTATTACTAAGCAAAATAAATCAGAGAAAGACAAATACCATATAATTTCATGTACATGTATAATCTAAAAAACAAAATAAATGAACAAAAACAGAAACAAACTCATAGATACAGAGAACAAATTAATGGTTGCCAGATGGGAAGGGGATTAGGGGAAAAGGTGAGTAGGGGAAGGAATTACGACATACAAATTGCCAGTTATAAAAACAGTCTCGGATGTAAAGTACAACATAGGAAATATAGTGAGTGACGTCGTAATAACTATGTATGGTGTCAGATGGGTACTAGATTTATGGGGTGATCACTTTGTAAGTTATATTAATGTCTAATTACAATGCTGCATACTTGAAACTAATATAATATTGTATGCCAATAGTAAATGACAATAAAATAAACATAAAGCAGATATGTATTCTAAAAATACTCTCGAAGTTGGTTTCTGAGCAGCAAAGACTAAATGTTAACATGTTATTCCCAAATCCTTCCAACTAAAGGTACTTTAAACAACAAGTATAAAAAACTTCCTTCAGTTTGTGGCCAGACTGTTGCAGGAGACCCTTTCTCCTGGTCATCAGTTAAATAATAAACTCTGTCTGGTACTAAGGAAGTCAACATTGAGAAGTAACTTGGCGTTTCCCAGCAGATGTTTTCAGCTGGGAAGGCACTGATGCGCTTCATGCAATCCTTTCAGAGCAAATCACAGACTTGTTCAAGCTCCGATCCATATTTACAGGCTCAGTAACTGAAACATGACGGAAAACACCGCCAGGAAGAAAGCCCGTTCTGCAGGTGATGAAGCTTCACGGCACCGACTGCAGCCAGCAAAGAGAGCTGAATATCTGCCGTCTGTTTTCCATTCATCAGCAGGTTGTTTTGGTTTGTTTTTAATCCAAGCAGACTCATTGGGGTACCTGGAAGAGTGCGCACATACTACAGAGGGAGCAAACACATCCTGTAGAGATGGTTTAGAACAGCACTGTCAACATATAAGCTCTTTAAGAATTCAGAGCAGAGTTAACAGCAAGAAAAGTAGAAAAAGACAAAAGATCAGAAAATTCTGTGTGCTTATTCTATTGAGGGGAGAGGGAGTGGCTGCGCTATCTGGTAACATCTCAGAGGTCCATG
Source organism: Miniopterus schreibersii (assembly GCF_964146895.1). Lineage (NCBI taxonomy): Eukaryota > Metazoa > Chordata > Mammalia > Chiroptera > Miniopteridae > Miniopterus > Miniopterus schreibersii. The sequence goes on along the minus strand of NC_138113.1, from coordinate 27,781,461 downwards.
AGGTGGTGCAGATCCCTGCAGCGTAATTCCAGCAAAAAAAATAATTCCTTTTGTGATCTGTATTTCTCCACGGAGTCTGACTAAAATGTTCTATTAATAGAATGCATGCAAGAAACAGTATTCCACCCCTTAAGCATTAGAGAAAATATTTATGTGGCAATATGGTCTGCATATTTAGCTGGTAAAATAAACCATGGAAAATACCTACAATAAATTGAATCCAAGAATCTCTGGGGCTTTAAAAATACAAAAAAAAAAAAAAAAAAGTACCTTCTACAAATTACTTTATCAATACCCGGACAATCTTTAAAGACTTCTATGCCCGTTTCATAGAGAAGTAAAACGAAACATACAGAAGCCAGAGTTGGGCTGGTACGCGTACAGCGAAAGTGGGTATGATTTTGTTAGTTCTGAGTCATGGATCTTCATAGTCCTTGAGTATCAGGCTTACAGGACATGGGTCTCTCTACATTGTGTGTATTTTCTGGGGCAATACATTCATATAAGCAACTCATGGAGACTTTAAATAAAGAGGCTTCTAAGAAAGTGTCGGAGATGTGATTTGGTGCTGTCTTAGATAATACTGTCTTTACAACTCTCCTTTTAAAAACATTCACTTTTGTGCCTTACAGAGCTATTTTTGGCACCCATTTTTTATGTATCCTGGTAGAATGCATTAGAATATGAAAAAAGGGAGAGAAACCAGTTTTCATGATAATATATGCAAACTAGTGTGCGATTGTGCTTTGTTCCCCTTGTGTAGGTGCAGAGCAAAGGTCAAGGGAATGGCACACAAAGTGCTAGGGAATGGAATTTAAAAGTACATCTGGGTATATGCTCCATTTCCAGTGTTTATTATCTCACGGTCCTGGGAAAGTGCCGCAGAAAGGTTTGTGGGCTATCTTCTCCAGATATTTTCTAGTCTTCCTAATGGGGTTTAATTTGAGCCATGTTTACACTTGTCACTTGTAAAATAGGCGGGGAAAGTCTGTTTGTCAAATAGTGAAAGCAAGATGACAGTTCAAACATACAAATGTCCAATAGTTACATTTCCTCAGTTCATTTCCTCCTGTGGTTTAATCAGAAGGCTGAGCTTGGGCTGGGAGACTTAATCATTACTGGCTCACCTTCTTAATTGTCTCCAGTAAGACAATTTGTCAAACGTTGATATCAGAACATTCTTCTTGTTAGGTCTAGCTAGCTAGAATAAAGTTATCTGTGGTTTACTACATATTTTATAGAAAAAATATACCTAAAATAAGTGTATCGGTATGGCTTTTTTATTATTCCAAGGGAAATAACCATACTATTCTGTGAAAACTTATCCCTGCCACAGACTGATGTTGGCTTTCCTTTCTTCATGAATTCTGTCCCCAAGCAGAGGAACAGTCACACACACACCTTTAAGGAATTCACTAGACAGCAAGCGACTTCTCAAAGCCCCAGTTTCTTCACCTGTGAAAAGGCGAGAATCCTGCCGCCTTCAGGGGGCACCTGTGCGGATGAGGGGGCCCAGGAGCATGAAGCACTAAGTGTAGTGAACAGAGAGCCAGTGCTCAGCGCGCCTTAGCCTTCCCGTCGCCACCAGGCCCAGTGTCGCTCTGCCCAGCACCTTCATGTGGCGCCTCCAGATCTGTCCCTGCTCTTTTGCGGCCTGCTGTCACCCTCAGGGGCCGCCCTCGCCTCCAGTGCGAGGTTTGGTCACCAGCAGGAGCTCCAGGAGACCAGAGGAAGGCGACCCACAGCCTCCACACGCTCAGAGAGAAACCCATTTTGAGGAGCTTTGATTTGAGTGTGCCGCCTGTGTCCTAATGAGACCCTAACTCATAAATTCATCTTTATATTCATTGTCTTCATCTGAAAGTTTACCATCGGGAAGGAAAGAACTGTAGAGATAATTAGCTGAATTCACAGGTTTTCATCCACGTATATCACTTGGAGGAAAAACCAAAAGGAGTGAAATTTGCTTCTGTGTACTCAGACTCAATCATCACGTAAATCTAATGGCGTTTGCAGCCAAGCAAGAAATAAAGGTGCTTTAGCTGACGTTCAGGAGGGGTACAGCTTTCAAAAACGTTGAAAATGAGATCAGATATAGACCTTTAATCTGATAAGCATTCTGCCTTAATGGCTTCTTTTCAAATGCCTAATATCTAGTCCCATTCTTCATTTTAGATGCTTAAAAACAACGACAGTTTATTCTTTCCATATCCTGTTCGAGATATTGATGTGACAAAACTTTAAAAGTCTGGTTTTTTATTCTTTTACTTTTTAAAACTATTTTCATTTGTTGTAAAGTATGCCTAATAACATTTACCTAATGTCCTTATTTTATCTCACGTGAAAAGAACAGGCCTGGATAACGAATGGAGATGCCTGATTTCCAGCTCTGACTCTTCTAGTTCTTTGCCCACTTTTTTTATAGATACGGTCCTTCGGCGGCTTTCTTACCACACCTTGCCTGCCTCAATGTTCCAGTCTGTTAAAGAGGAGTATTTTATGACATGCCTACCTCCTTGGACTGCTTTAAAATTTATATGAGATAATGTAGGTGAAAGTACTCTGAAATGTTACAAATGTCAGGATTTCTAAAATATATATAATTTATCACATAAACCTATTCTACTTTATTTGTGTGAGAAAAGCAACTGTATTGTTTTACTTTAAATGCACATTGACATAATTCTATGCATCTAAATAAACAGGAAGAAGAAATGATTCAAACACATATAACCTGACAAAATTTTTATGGGGGCCCGCTTGGTTCATCTCTAAAAATACAAACAAACAAACAAACAAACAAACAAACAAAACTGCGAGTTATCCATTACAGCTAAAGCTCCAAGGTGAATTTTCTTAATTCATGTTTCTGGTTTTGCATGGTTTCCAAGAGAAAAAAAAGGAAGTATAAACAAGTCAACCTGAAAGATCAAAGATTTTTAAAAATGGTAGTTCAGTTCGGCAAGGCATGGCTCAGTGGTTGAGCATTGATCTAGGATCTAGGAGATCATTGTTCGATTCCTGGTCTGGGCACATGCCCAGGTTACTGGCTTGATCCCCAGTCAGGGGCGCGCAGAAGGCAGCCGATCAATGACAACTTTCTCATCATTGATGTTTCTATCTCTGTCTCTCCCTCTCTCTCCCTCTCTCTGAAATCAATAAAGATATATTTTTTAAAAAATGGTAGTTCAATAGAACAAAGGTAAGAATATTTTTCTCTACAACCTGAATCTACAACTGAGGGTAGAGTATATTCTAATAACCCTATCCCTAATCATTTAAAGTAAGTGACAGATCCCACCTACCTACCTGTAAAATGCTTCAGCATGGATATCCTAAGAATAGGTTCATAGGGTCATACTCCTGTATAGCCACAATAACACCCTTATCAAAACAAAACATTACCACTAATATCACTAACTTATGGCCCATATTAAATTTTGACCCATTTCCCCAAAAGTGATTTTGTAGCATTTTTTAATAATCCAAAATCCAGTTAAATTTTCACATGGCATCTGGTGGTTAAATTTCTTTTAGTTTGTAGTTATGATTATCTTTGAATAAATTATTTTATTGAAGGTTACAAAATTTTAAAATTATTTCATTCTTTCTATTCTTAGTGTTTTTTAAAAAAATAATTGTCTTTATATTTATTTGAAGCTATAGAAACATAGTAAAATATTTTTTCATTGTCAAGAAAACCTAAAGAAACGAATATGATTGATTTTTCTGTAAACAAGGAAGATCTGTACTGAGCATCTGATAGTTTTGCTTTCTTTCCCTTTCCATCTCAGGGAGCAGAACCTCAATTTTCTTTTAAGGGAGCCACACAATTCTGTTCATGCAGTTTGGGAAGAAGGCACATTTCTTCCCGTCAAGGAGAGAAACATAACCCATGTCTGCCGTTATCAATTCTAGAATTTTGTTCGAACTACTACAAAGGAGATGTTCTCTTTCTCTGGCACTGATATATGTGGGATAATTAAGTTTGGAAATTCATAATGACAGCATAAAAACAGTTGGTTTGAAAAAGCAGCAAAAAGACAAAAACCAAAACCAAAAAACAAAAACACATTCACATTTTTTGTTGGTGGTATTGGTACTGGTCTACCTTCAGACTTTCAGCCTAATTAACTAGTAAGTGCATTCCCTGTAAAGTAAAAAACACATTGACTTGGGTTTCTGTATTTTGCAGCAGAATCATCCTGGCAATAATACATTTTTTAACCTTCACAGAGTTTAGACTAGAATGGGTCTTTGGTGCAGTCACCTCAGTTCATAGATCAAGAAGCTATGAGAGGTCCAGAGAAGTTCTGAAAATGGGTGATTGCACAGCTAGTTAGTTGCAGAGCTACAACTAAAATCCAGGGTTCTCGACTGTTTAGTGCTCTCTTCTACGTCTTACACTGTGGCTTCAAGGTGTATTCTGTGTCAATCATAAAAATTATGCACTCATTAACTAGATTTTACAAATCTATGTATAGGTAAATCAAAGAAACCAGGTAACAAAAATATTTTTTCTAAAAATAATGGTGTTTTACTTGAGCTTAAAACCTCCTATATTATTGGAGTCTCTATTATCTTAGTAATAACCAAGTTCACAATCCTCTATCCAAAGCAAGCATAGAGTCCTGCAGTGCCATTCATGCCACTGGGTTTCCCTGAAGATGAAATCACCTTATAATAGGGTGTCTATCCTGTTACGATTTTCTGTGATTGCTGTCTGTAAATACCGTATATTCTGTTCTACAGGGAATTGTAACTTAATGAAATTTCATTCTATTAGCTATGAACTATATAACTGAGTGAGATATTTTCTGTTTTAAGGAGAAGAAAAAAATAGTATATTTAAAAGTTTCATGTAATACTGTTTGAAAAATCTGTGATGATTACAATTTTAATTCCCCATATATATTTTATCTCCCTCACCTCCTGAGGTCACTTATTTGAAACACAGATTTTTTTGCACATCCTGAGGTTTTCTTTTAAATGTCCTAAGAACACTGCAAAACACCAATAACCTCCAGAAACACATGTATACAATCTAGCAACCTGGTTCCGAATCCGGCATTTATGTCAGACAAGAAATAATACCATTCTCTTCCCGTTGCACTAGAGAGCGATATGAAAACTGCCATTTATTTTGTTTTGTTGTTTTCCTGAGCAGGCTACTCACAGGGTACTTAAATAGTTGATTTTCTCTTTTGCCGTCTCTAGGTTAACAACAAATATATATTCAGCTACCGAGAAGCTAAATAGGTTATTTATGTTTCACTTGTCAAGTCTGTATTTTCCAAATATCCCCCGAGGCAGACTTCAGGAGAAGGTAAAGTCAGGGTGGGGGCTACTTCACACATATTTAATTTGTAATTCTAAAGAGGGACTTCGGTTGCCCCCCGTTAGTTCTGCGGGGCTCCTGCAACGTCCGCAGTAAGGCATCACTGCCTCCAGCTGCTCCCGCGGAGCCCACAGGGTCGAACGGACAAAGTGAACGACTTTCCCTCTCCGGGAGGGGACTGTGGCCTATGGTCTCGTCCACATGACAAAGTCTCCACCTCTGTGCCCACAGATCCCTCACTGCGCAGTCACCCGCACATGCAACGTCCACATCGCAGAGGACGGGGCCTGGAATGACAGCCAGTCGCTTCTCCTTTGTCTCAGTGTCGTTCATCTGAAAGCTGACCATCAAGAACTTCTCCACCCAGCGGGAAAGTAATGTTAGAATATCTGAAGGTTAATAAACGCAGGTTAATTTGGTGCTTCCTGTTGTTGGGTAAGGACTCAAGGAGCAATACGGCTCTGTGCCGGAGTGTGTTTATTCCTTGCCCACCTTCAGTATAAGCCAGCGTCTCTGCCTGTTGTCACAGTGCTGCCCCCTCTCACTTATTTCCAGTCTCGGTTTGGTATCACAATATCCATCAGCCACCACAAAGGAGAAAGAGGCAGCTGTTATGTTCTTTCTGATGAACAATATTTTAATCATAGGTCAATGTGTTGAAGAAAATAGGAACTCTGACAATGCCAACTCTACCAAAATGAAAAATTCCATCAACTAGCCACAATGAAAAAGGCATAGGGTTCCACAGATGGCAATATATTGGCCTGGGCACCCTGATGATGAATGCTCCCACTCAGAACTTAAAATGTCCTGAATACGATATTTTTAAAGCATCTCTGAAACACATCCATTGGTCTCTAAGAATGAAAAGACTCCTCTGAGACCAAAATCTCAGTGAAGACAGAACCCAGAGAGAGAAACAGAGCACTGAAGTTGGCTTTTGCTTAGCGTCTTTGCCAATTCTTATTGATTTTTAGCTTTTATGTCCCAGTAGAAATGGAGAATCTAACAGATGACCCCCACATTAAATTGGCCCCCCCAAACACCCATCAGTGTAACGATGACCAGAAATAAATCTGTTTCTCCTTCAAGGGGAAAAGATGCAAAGCTGCCTGTCAAAATCTTGGCACTGGGTTGGGGGAAATAAAATCCTCTCCTGAAAACACATGACCACAGCCAGCTCTAATGATAGTAAATAGCAAAAAAACCTTCAATCCCAGAATTTATTTCCAGCTGAGCCTGGGAGGGTAAAACTCTGAAGTGCTTGTCAAAAGCAGTGGGAAATGCATTCTGGAGCACCAACTTTTGATTCCAGGGTCTAAAGATCCCAACCAATAAGTTTACCAGGAATATAAACACAGTTAATCACAAAACTCATAGGGAAATAAGAGCATGAGCAAAAACCCATCAGAAACCATAGCAATTCGACTCAAAACTACCAAGATTCACATATTAGATTTATCACAGAACTAAAAATTAGTATGTGTTTAATATATTTCAAGAAATACAATAGGGGCCTGAACATAAGAATGAGCAGTAAGATCGTGTAAGATTGCCAAAACTGTTCTGAAAAGAAACCCCCCAAAAGGGGACATCTATAATACTTTCAACAATAAAGATAAATTTTAAAAAAAGAACATCTAGAAATAAAAATTACAATAATTGACATTAAAACTCAATGAATATATTAAAAAGGATATTGAAGAGAAACCAAAAAAAAGTATTTAGAAAACTGGAGGACTGATTTAAAGAAATTATCCAGAAGTCAGTAGAGAAAACAAAGTGAGACAAAATGTGAGACAAAAGAATGTAGTAAACAGGTCTACCGAACATCTAATCAGTTTTAAAGTAAAATGAGATAATAGCTAAAAAGTTTCTGAAACCTTTTTTTTAACTCCAAAACTTACACTTCATATAATAAAGAGGAATATATTTTAAAGACACCCACATCTAGGCATAATACAATACAATTTCAGAACCAAAAAATAAAGTGAAGGAATTTTTACCACAAATATGCACATTAAATGAAAAAGGGTTTATAGCTTCAGTGAATAAAATATCAATAACTTTATGTCAACAAATATAAAAACGCAGTTGAAATAGAAACTTTGCAAGAAAAAAACATAACAAAATAACTTAAGAAATATAGAACTAAATAACAGAACTAAATAACTAAAAAATATACGTATATTTTTACATATAATAGCATGACAAAGAACCCAAGGCAAAAAAATGGCTCTAAAAGAGAAAGAAACCCCTAATCAGCAGATTCAATTCTGCTTTTCTTCCACAAATATTCCAGTTTGGAGATGAGTGCAATGTGTTCTCTAGCCCAGCCTCATCAGTTTGCGTACAAGACTAGACTTATAGACTGTGCTCCGGTAAAGTTGACTACTTACAGCTTGTAAATTCCAAGCCAGGCCTTACTTCTGGTCTTTGCTGGAGCCCTTGCTTCTGTCTGAAATGTCCTTTCTCCCTTTATAAAGCCTCCTTCTATCTTCAGGAAATCTGCTCATAGCTCACGATGTAATTCAGTTGTTGCCTATTTCTGGAGGCCTCTGTAACTTCACTCACCTGACGTCCATCTTTAGTAAAGTTCTCTCCAGGTGTATCCGTAGTTATTTGAATGAGCTGAGTCTTTGCATCTCTGAGAACTTTTATCACTTGTATGATAGCTATTTCTTGGCCTGCTCGCCCACCAGACTGAGAGCTTCTGAGGACAATGACTTTGACTGTTGATCTTTTGATTCCATGCTGTTCTTCAAGACCTAGCACTATGTTTAAATATGAGAGTTCATATCAAGGCGTGCAATAATTCTTTAATGAGTGAATGCAATTTATGTTGATGTTATTAGCCATTTAATTCATCCATCTCATAGCTTTTGTCAACAAGTAATTTTCTGCTTGATTTCCCTGTAATTTTTGATGAGGAAAGAATATGTTGACATCGGAAGTGAATGTCTAGTCTGATTAGTGGCCCACTGTGGACTTAAAATTTGGCATTTTGGCTTTTAAATCGATAGTTCATGGGTGTGGTAGGAGTGAATTGCTTACCTTGATTCAATTTGTAAGAGCCAGATCTAGGACCATAGTATGCCATCCGCTGAAGGTTTGGTTAGCCATCCAGATAACCTTTCTTTACATAAATCTCTGCACCTGGAGTCCTCTTCCTTCTAGAAAAGTCTTCAGAGCACTCTTCAAAGTAAACAGAAAGGAGCATTAAATAATAGGTTTCTCCTATCTCCTATATGGCAAATATTTATATTCTGTTTGATTTGGGGCAGCCCACATTAGGGGATAATGGCAGGCTTCAAGTGTCAGGTAGACTTGAGCTCATTTGGGCTCTGACACTTATTAACTGGGTGTCCTTTGGGGAAGCTTTTGAGCATGTTTTTCATCGACAAATTGGACAGTAATCTCTACTTCACTTAGTGTGTGAATTCCCTGCAAACATTTGACCCATTGCCTTGTACCTAATAGGCCTAGTTTGATTCACTAGCCTTCCGTGCTGAAGTATGTGCATTCTATAGCCTCTTCCATTGAAATGCATACATTTCTTCCCTGCCAAATTATAAGTTTGTTGAGGGCAAGTATTCCATCATTTTATTTTCATATAATATAATATAATATAATACCTTGCAATTAATAAAAGCTCAATAACTTTTGGTGAATTCCATACTTGCAATTTCTTTTCCAAGTAGGCATACGAGGAAAAGAGCTTTTTAACAACAAGTAAGAAGCACTTGATGGCCCCGAGCTGTGTCCCTGAATCAAGTTCACCTCCCAGGCTCCACATGGCTGCTGTTGCCCCTCGGCCTCCTGGCATGCACATCCCACTCTCCATCCACCACTTGTGCCTGTGCTCAGATAGTGCAGAACTCCAGACCTCTCTTGCCTTCGTGGATATCTGCCGGTCAGCCTCATCTCCTTCCCTCTTTCCCTAAACCCGTCTTTACTTTCTTTCCTCTCCATCACTGAAATATTAAATGTTACGTAAATGAAATACTCTCTCCCACGACTTGTCTTTGGGTATGCTGTTTCCTCCATCTGAACTGTGGTGTCTCCATTTCTTTGCCTGGAAAATCCCTACTCACTCTTTAAGCCTCGGCTAAAGTGTTTCCTTTCCCATGAAGCACTTTCTGACTCTCCTTTACAGTTTCTCCGGCTTCCTTACGGGCCCCATAAAACTCTAGATTTTTCTTATTTGGATCCTATATGAAGGCAATTATCATTATCTACATCCCTATACCCCTGCAGATAATAGCCACGTCTTGTTCTTTGCAGTAGCCTCTGGATCTAGCACAACTCCTGACAGAGGGCACTTGTTCAATAAACGGTGAAAGAGAAAATGGGTGGCTCTTCAAGGAATGAAGGTGACGACCGGCCCACCCTGGCATCCACGTGTCTCAGGTCCTGCGCAACTCGTATTCCTGCTCTTATTCCTCTACGTCTGCAGAGCCTATGTCCCGTCTTTTGCTGAGATTACCTCCGCAAACCTCTGGTCTGCATCCCATCAGGACTTGTCTCTCCCCACAGCCCTCTATTCTACACCCTCTTAGAGTTTCATCGTGCTTCCAGATTCGTTATTTCATTATATTGAGCAGCAGAACTTAAAAAATAAAAACTACGCAGGCAATTTGTAAGCAGAGCAGAGTAAATCTCCCAAGTTCATTTCTCTGAGCATGCCTAAGATCCTCTTCTGGGTGTTACATGCTTCCCATACAGCCTGAATGTCTTAGGGCACAGTGATTCTCCAATCTAAGTGAGCTATAGAGGCCCTGCTTATCCTTGCCTAAAAATGATAAAAACGAAAGGCTCTGTTTGAGAAAGCTCTTTAAGCTTTAGTCCCGCACTGAGCCTCTAATTTAAGGAGGGCTGCAGTGCAGCTTCACTCACAGAGGGGAGCTTCTCGCAACAGGACAGATGCAAAAAATGGAGAACATTAAAACAAAAAAGCAATTTAACCTACTTACGATTTCCTGTATTCCCCCCCTCCATGACTGCTAATTATCCGAAGATTTGTGTGTGTGGAGAAGCCATCTCTTTAAGCAGCCTCGCTCTCTCCTGGTTCTCCGTCCTGGAGTCAGGCATAGTGTGGCATTTCAGATGTGGCACATATTCAGGTCAGAGATAACCCAAGGCTCCCACATTCCATGCCAGGGTTGTCTTGCCCACATAGGTAGGAGGCTATGGCAGGAAAAATCCACATTCAAATCTCAATACTTCATCTTGTGATGGTGAATAGAAAATCAGCAAACGAACAGGAAAACAAAGACTGAAAAGTGTTCCAAGCTGGATGGCTACTGAAATATTTACATTTCCCTTACTTGGTTTTTGCCTCTTTCCTTCATGGTTTTCCAAATTGATTATCAAGAGGGAACCACTTTCATTTTACCAAGGAGAAGGAGCTGTGATGTACAGTTTTTCTCAGAAAAGGTTTGTTTTAGAGAAGAAGGTATGATAGGAGGAAACAGGTAAATTTTAGACATGCCAAAAAGACCTATCTACTAGAATGTCCTTCTCCTTCTCATTAATGGTAGAAAATTATTTCATAATGGGAAATGTGGTAAATTAGAAATATCAGAGAGAGACAAAGTGATATCATAGATTCATGGTAAGTAAATAGTTGCTGACAGGGCTTTCTTTCAGAATAGATTTTAAAGAGATGTAAGTTATTAATAACAGCAACAAGGAGATGAAGAGAAAGAACACATATTCCCAAGAGGAGCCTCCAAGAATTAACCAAATCACTGTGCTGAGAGTCAGTAGACCACTGGCGATTTGCAAGGACACCATTTCCTTGTTCTGCCAATCATAGAATAAGCATTTAAAGAAATGCTTTAATAAATATAATTTTTCACTTGGAAAAATAAATATAAAAGGGAAGTGTTTTTATTTTCCTCCTGTAACGATCACTAGTTTCCTACAACCCCAATGGCTAGAGCAAGAAGATATAAATTTTAGTTGCAGTAAGAACTTCAGAATAATTTACAAAGAAGCACTGCCAAACAACCATTGTATATTCCAATGAACAAGTGAGAAAATTTCTGGAATTTTCTTCAATATAAAATGTTATAAGGAAAATACAGTCTCAGATAAAGATGCCCTTTATGGGAAAAACCAAACATAGAATAGAAGAGAAATCAAGTGATTTAAGATTTCTGTCTCAGTATAATATACCTTGAAAACCTCCACCTCTCTGTCTTTATCATTATAGGAAATTTAAATTCTCCTTTCCATTGTTTCAAATTCTATCTTTTTCATGACTTTTCTCACATTCTACTTTTCTATTTTGAGGCTCACTGTAATTACTTGCTGTACAGCATTTATACTCAGATTTTAGCTTGTAAAAGAAATAACTGGGGAGCTTATTTGAGAGATTCTGATGCCCCATGCCCAGACAGTTTAATTTTTGAGACTTACTGGAATGATCCAGTTGCATTTCACTAGTTATCCAGGTGATTTTCATGCCAGTGGTCAAAAGGATCCACTTTGAAACACTGATCCCAGCTTCACTGATTCTTCTCAACTGCTTAGAACAGTAGAGAGGAATATCCCAGAGCCATATTCTAATTAAGACCGGAGCTTTTAAGAAGGCAAATGCACAAGACCCTGTCTCCAGACCTTCCAAGTAAAAATCTTCAAAAGGTAGAGGTGGGGGTTGGTCAATGTAATTAGGCCACCTGTGTTTGCTAACTGCATCATTATAGTTGGGCTCTGACCCTCCCACAGTGAGTGGGAGATAGGGGAGACAGCTTTCTCCACCATTACAGGCCAAAGGCTCCCTGATCCTTGAGAAAGACATTCTTGGGTTAGAGAAGACTTACATTTTAATGGGGCAGAATTTACAATTGCAAGTTTTCTAAAGTTACTATTCTAAGAAAAAGGAGGCCAAGGGCCTACCATCAGAAATAACCTGTTTAAAGTTTGGTCACCCTGAGGTGAAAAAATAAGGCCAGTCATCCTGATCAACCTGTTTCCCTTCTCGCCTCTGCCCTTTGCCTTCTATTCTGACAAGGACCCAACTCTGCCCACCAAGATGGGCCTTTTAGGTTCCTCTTCTTTTTTAAGTCTCAAGCTTTAGGGTTGTGTTCTAAAGCTTCCACTGTGATTTCCCAGCTGCCATTAATTCTCTTTAGCAGAGAAAATCTCCAAAAGTGGAATCTGCCTACTCACGAGTGATGATGAATAGTGGCTATAATGATGAGTGCTTTACCAACCGATCTTTAACCTCCATACAGTTGAGTAAATTAAACTTGGAGAGTTTCTAATGAAGAAAATTTGAAAGCTAATGGATTATATGCTGCCTAAAACCGCTGATGCTATGATAACAGCAGACAATGATTTTCTGTTGGTGCTATTTAGTGTCTGCAGTAAGACATAGTCCATGCTCTTCATATAATCACCATAATGTCTAGAATAAATGGATATTTTAATGATGACAGAGATAACTTTTCTTGCAAAAGAGATAATACTTTTTGAGATTATTGCAAAATAATATTTAAATCATTATGTAACAGTCTAAGTGGGATAGCAGTTGGAGGCAGCAAGTTCAAATGTTGAATGGATGCTGAAGGAATAAGAAAGTTATCAAATTATTATAAACCATCTAGGCAACTCTGACTGTCAAGAAGACCTCAATGAGCCAAGAACAGTCCAAGCTTTCAAAATACCTTGGTGGTTTTCTCCTTTCACTGGAAGTTTCTTATAGAAAGGTAATAAAATGATTATAATTTGAGATTGAGATGAATTATCAATTCATCAGAGTGTATGTTTAATGTGATATACTTGCACTAATGGTATGTGCTTTCTAATTAGGGAGCTATTCTCAAGGCATAAAAAAATTCATTTTCTCAATAAAAATATTTTACACTCAAGATACAGTGCCTTAAAAAACTTAATGAGCTCTGAGGCTGACATTACTTCAATTAAAATATGAGTAAAAAAAAAGTCTGTCTTGTTGAACAATCTGGATGATGGGAGATATTTCCCTTATCATGTGGAACATAAGTTACATTTTATATTATTTGCCAGAATCTGCAATTTACCTCAGGGGGAAAGAAAGCTAATTTTCATAAAGTGACAACAGGGCTCTCCATCTATGGCTGATATATACATATTGTATTCACTTAGAAAGTGAATATTTCTTGCAGTGGGTTAATAGGGGTTTTGCAGAAATCTGGTAAATTATGAAGAGGCAATTTTACAATTTAGCGTACAAGCCTATTTAGTGATTAATGGGACACAATTGACCTTTTCCAAAATAGGGGCAATAGGATTCTTGACTTGGTAAGCTCTTCACAGAGAATGATTTTACGTGAGTTTGATAGAAACTAGGGATGCACACTGACTTTTCCTTTTGTCAGTCCAATAAACATTTATTATGTATCACTATGTAGATAGCACCTAACTACACATGAGTACACCTAGGTGGGTACCAGGCTAAAGAATCTGGATTTAATCCTAAAATCAAGCTCTTGATCATTCCCAACTCTCAAACCTGCTTCTCACTCAGTTGTCTGCATCTCTGTAAATTCACCTACCTGGTCACTCAACTCCAAGGCTGCAGAGTTGCCCTCAATTCATAACTGTCCTTAATTCATAACTGTCCTTAATTCATAACTGTCCTTAATTCCACCCCATCCTTCATATCTCTATATTCAATCTACCAGCAAGACTTACTGACAGTGCCCTCAAGATGTATTCTGACTCTGTCCAGTGCCACTGTCCCGGGCATAATCCAAACCAGTGTCATTTCTATTTCAGAATACAAATCTTTCTTTACAGATCTCTCCATTCATTTCTATTCTTGTTCATTCCCTTATAATCCATTTTCCACCCAACAGCGATTGCTTTATAGGCATAAATCAGATCATGTCACTAGCCTGCTTAATAACGTCTAAAATTTCTCCTTTGCATTTAGAATAAAATCTAATCTTTTTCTTAAGGTTTGCGTTATCTCATATAATCTGACACCTGCCCACTTCCCCAAACTTATATTGGATCATTCTTTTTTCATTTCTTACTTTGTCTGATTCATACTGACCTTCTTTCAATTTCTGAAACATGCTAAGTATTTCTCCCACAGAACTTCTGTTCAAATAATCTGACAGCCTAATCCACAACTTGATATCTCTTTCCCATCATTCAAATCTTAGAGCCAGTGTTTCCTTCGTAAATACTTATTTCCTAAAGACCTTGTCTTCTTTTTAAAAAATCCTCACCTGAGGATATATTTTCACTGGGGGGGGGGGGGGGGGGGGAGGGAAGGAAGGAGGGAGAGGGGGGGAGAGAGAGAGAGAGAGAGAAACAACAATGTGAGAAACACGGGTCAGTTGCCTCCTGTGCGCATCCTGATCCAGGATCAAACCTGCAACCTAGGCATGTGCCCTGACCAGAAATCGAACCCGCAACCTTTTGGTGCATGGGATGATGCTCCAACCAACTGAGCCACTCTGCCAGAGCATGACCTTATCTTTTTAAATAACCAACCCCCACCATTATATATACACCCTTGGAGATACATTCCATCACTGTTTGTTTTTCCCCCCATCTGACCATGAATCACTACCTCTAATAATCTTATTTATTTGCTTGCCTTCTTGTTTGACTTTTGTCCTGGGCCCATTAAAGTATAAGATCTATAAGATCAGCGTGCTAATATGTTTTGTTAATAAATATTCCAAGTGCCTAAAATACCACCGGGCACATAGCAGGCATCTAATATGTATTTACCGAGTAAATTAATGACCTTCCTCTGATAAGAAATAGGAAGCCGAAAGTAATTACTCAGAAGAAAAGTGTGATGTTAAGGTCAATCTGACAGCCTAACTCCCTAAAGATCTGGTCCTGGGAGGCAATAGAGAGGTTAAGAATCCCAGACGTTGGAGCTAGAAAAGCCTGGGTTTAAGTTCTAGTTCTGACACATGCCAGTTATTGACCTTGTATAAAGTTGTTATACCTTCCAAAGACTCAATTTCCTCATGGATAATATGGAGATGACAATACTGTTTCACTGCATTATTTAGAATTAAAATAACTAGAAAGTGTTGAACACAAAGTCTCACATTAAGAGCTTGGAAATTAGTATTCTTACCCACGTTTCTAATGTTTCCAACATTCTTTCCTACCTTAGCTGTCATTAAGCAAAATGAACAAACCCATAAGAGTTCACTGTACACTTATTGTTGGAACGATGGTGAAAAGGGGGTGCATGGCGGAAGAGAAGGAAGAATCAATCTTTGGAAAAGTCTGAACTAAAATTCGGCTTTAGAAATCACTGCTAGCTCTAAGAAGCCTTTCAAGAGCAGTGGCTCTAATCTTTACTTAAAGAAACTTCAGGCAATCCTCCTGAAACAGTCTTCTCAGTCTCTTCCCTACATTGAGAAAACCACTGTGCCATCAATTATCTCTTAACATGTTGACAGCTTATTTATGGGGCTGTTCAGGGAGCAACCAAGGCAGGGACAGAGAGAAGTGAATGACAGGACACTCTTTATGGTACGACCCAAACTAATTGCTCCCCAATGCAAACAGAGGTCCATGTGGAAGCAAAATGAACTGAGAAAACCTTTAGCAAAATAAACACATAAATAAATAAAAAGAAGCAGAAAAAAGAAAATCAAAACTTTGGGTTTGCTATTAATGGGAGGTTACTGAAGAATCATAACCATGAGTTAATTATACAAAAGGCATTTAATGGTAAATGGTTCAATTGGTGATTTCTTACTACCAAGTTGCCAACATTGTACCTCCAGATAGGGGATCTGAAACATGACAGTGACAGAGGACAAGGGCACTCAAAGCTTAGCTCCCTTAGCACTGGTTGCCATGACGACAACCTCAAGGACCCTTCATTTCACAACTAGGCAAAGTCTTCAGCTTTTGAATCAAAATCAGCTTATTTCATTTTCATTTGAGTCATATCTAACAAAATTCTTACCTGGCTTGTCTGAAACAATGCTTTTACTCTGTGTGTAGTATCATCTTTTATTAAATAAATACAACTTCCCCCCACCACCCTGCTTCACCTGCAAGAGTTTTTATAGAGTCAGGTCCTAGAAACTGAGGAAATGCATCATCACATGACCTGTAAGGTCTGAATGGTTAACATCAGCAACAATTTTCAGACCAACCTAGATACAGGTTAGTATAGCAGACGTACAAATTTTATACAGATTGCTCAAAAAAATACAGAGTATGCTTCTATATTTAAATTGAAAAATGACAACTAAACATTTTTCTCAGAAGATCTAATGACATTTTTTGAAATCTAAGCAAAGAAAGACTTTCTAATATAAATCCTTTCACCTCTATCTGGGCATGCAAGAGACTAACCAAAATAGAAAAAATATTTAATTATATATAAAAATAAACACAAGAAACTCAGTATTGCTGGCCCTCGGCTCTCACTCAGTGCCAATGCTGCCCCAGAAGGTTAAAGTGCCATAACTTTGTTAATCTCAAAGGAAAAAAAATTATGTCACTAGGATATTGTCAATCTGTTCCATAGGAATGGGGAACATACTAAATTATTTAAAAGCCAAAAATGTCTGCTTTTCTTTATGCATTTACATATTTGACACCTTTTTATTGGTCATTTACTATGTCCCAGGCACTGAGCGGAGGCCTGGATATTTAAAAGTATGTTTTCTTTCTTAAAGGAGTATACAGCCTATTGTAAAACTGACCAGCACAAAGAAAGAACTGCTTATGGTAAGGGCTACAGTGAGGCACGAGGGGGGAGACGCAGCCTAGCCGGCGAGCCTTCCTTCCCACGCCGCGGGCAGGCCGCCTGGGTGGCCCGCGGGGAGCGCGGCCACCGCACGAGCCGAGAGGGACGCTTCGGAGCGAGAAGCATGAGCCCGGCCAGCAGCGGGGCAGCGCGAGGGGCCGGCGATGTGAGTGCGAACCAGCCGCCCGGCGGGCAGGACGCCGATCACAACGGGCCTCGAACACGCAGAGAATGCAGACCAGGGCCGGCGGGCAGGGAGCGCCGGGCAGGCCCACGAAGGGCCGCGGCCGGGCCTGATCGGTGCCGCAGGACTGTGACCCCGGCCGGGGAAGACGTCGCGGCCGGTGGGCCGCAGAGGGACAGGCCAGAGCCAAGGAGCTCTCTTGAGGTGTTATTACAATGTTCCGTGTGAGAGATGACAAGACCCATTCAGGTGGAGAGGGGGGCAAATGTGAGAAATATTCAAGACATGCGAGGGGCAGAATTTAAAGACTAATGATATACAGGGAACAAAAGAGAAAAAGCTTATGGGAGACTCCTTGGCTGTTGGGTTTTAGCATTTTGCTGAATAGTGGTATCATTAGCTGCGCATTAGAGGTACAATTATGAACTCATTTAGGACGGCTCGAACTTGAGATGTCAGGGAAATAAAGACACAGTCCTAGATCTCAGTAGAAAAGTATGATCCAGAGACACAGGTGTAGGTATCACCCAACGCAACGGACACTGAAGTCCAGGGAGAACCACCGGAGAGATGACACAGTAAGACATGAGGGCGGGCTAGGGACAGAAACAGGGGATCCACAGACACTAAGGCAGCCAGGGCAGACAGGGATCAGCCAAGGTTAGAAAAGGCAGTTAAGGGAAAAGTAAGGTTAATTAGTGAGAAAAATAGCCATGGAATCAGCTTGTACTCACATTCAGGCTATCTCAAAGCTGTTCGCCCACTATTGGTTTATTTTGACTTTTATGCAATATCTTAGTTGGCTGTAAGGAACTGTGTTTTATTTAACAATGCAGGCCTAGTCACATGATAATGCCTGCCAGACATATACCATATTAAATAAACATGCTGAATAAATAAAACACGGTAGTATTTAAAAGAACCAGAGCATACACGATGTCGGGAGTCAAAAGAGGGAGAAACCATTTCTGCTGCTGTGATCAGGGAATCCGGAAGCTTCTATACATATCTACATTTTCCTTTGTACCTCTGGCCACATGATTCTTACTGCAATAAAATGCTTCACCTAGACTCCACAAGATGTCATAGTCTTCTTCCTTGGTCTAAGGAGACCGAGGGATCTTATTAAACAAACCGGGCATGTAACAGCTGAAAGAAAATAGCTCATTTTTTCTTTGATGATATTGCTGAGTGAAGAAATTATGCAAAGCAAGCAGGGCAAAAATCCCATGTGTATTTCAAAGTATTACACAGATGCTTAAAATAAATTCTTATTCTACATTTAGCTATCTTGAGAGTAGACCACAGTGTCAATAGCTTTTTATAGGTTATAGTTCCTGAAAATATTCCTTAACTAAGAGTGAAACAAAAGCTTGACAGAAAGAATTAGCCACTGCCTGCCCTAGCTACTCCACTTGAACTTTAGGTTTCATGGTTGCCAGTGATGCTGCGATCAGATGCTCAGGGAGTCTGAGCTCAAATGGCATCTTTTATTCCAATGGCAGAACTGGCAAATAGTTCAACAGATATTGCTTACTATCCTGTGCATTTTCTTGCAGGAGCCAGATACAACTCAATTCATGGTGCCCAGTGGTGCATGTGTGTGTGTGTCCATGTGTGTGTGTTTGTTTTCCTCTCCCAGCTGGGCCAGAAAAAGTATAGGCCTAGAAGTGGCTAATTATTTTCCTTTGCAGAGCCTCTCATCTGGGCAAGTGGTGGGGACAGGTGGACAAAAAAAAAACTTTCACAAATTCATGTTTCTTGGAATAACTTAGTCTATATCTAAGGGTTGCCCTGAGTGTGTGTTTCTGTACTGCTCAGAGTCTGGTGATAAATTTTGGGGTCAGGGACAATATTGGAGTCTAAGTTCATGTTAGAAAGTACTACAAGGAGTGTTGGAGAGAAGAGAATTGGGCAGCAGGCTAAACACCAATGCCAGTGCTACCATCAATCAACCTTTGGAGACTGATGTCACATCACATTCTATAGCAACAGTGGTCAGCAGGCCTCAGAGAAAGATGCAGAATTCTAGAAAGTAGCTGGCTACTAACAGAAAAGTAGGGCCATTCTCAACATGTCCTGAGACCTTCCCCAAACAGTCCGAGCAATGGAGAGAGAATGCTATTTTATGATTTCATAAAGTAGATAGACTGGAAATGAGATAAAATACAGTCACATTTTACATAATTTTGAATTATCCAAATTTGAAGTAATGTGATATAAAAATAGCAGTAAATTGCAATTTATGCAAATAACTGAAATAGTGAAAACTCCCCCTTTTTTTTAATATGTAAAGAATCACATATTTTAAACCTGCTGGGACCAAGTGAATCCAGTGTTGCACCACTTTGGTAATAGACCTGTCGTCATATATCAGAGTCAGCCTTTGTTGTGAGGACTCCCTGTGGATGGGAGGATATTTAGCAATGTCCCTGGCATCTACCTACCGTACACCAGGAGCAACCCGAGCTGTGTCAACTAAAATGTCTTCAGACATTGCCAAATGCCTTTTGGGGGGCAAAATTTTCCCCAGTTGAGAACCTCTGCTCTAGGGACTGTGAAGATCAGTGTGTCTTGAGTGTAACGAGTTAGATGTAAAATGGTTTGACATAAGAAAGGAGAGTTAAACAAGGCTAGATTAAGAAGGACCTGCAGGTCATATAAAAGAATTAGGATTTCATTCTCAATGTAAAAGGAAGCCATAGAGCGGTTTAATCAGGGAAGTAATGGGATCACACTCTTTTATGTGAAGAACGCATTATAGGGCAAGAAAGTCAGCTATGAAAATTATTTGGATGCGTCTGCAACTAAGAGATGACAGTAGTTTGGACTATGGGACTGGCAGAAGAAATAGTCATAGATTCAGGACAGGTTGTGGAGGTAATAACAGCAACACTTACTGGGGAATCAGAGAAAGAAGCTGCCAAGGATTACTCCCAGATTTAAAGGTTAAGATACTGATGTGATGGTTTTCGTTGTAGACTAAATTTGGCTACACATTTTCTGCTAGTCTTTTCATTGATAGATGAACTATAACTCCCTCCCCCACCTCCCTACCCCTCCACTTTAAATCTGGGATGACTTTGCTTGACCAAGAAATGCAGCAGAAGTAATTTTCTAGGACTTCTGAGGCTTTGTTAGAAGAAGCCTTGCCAGGGTTTCTCTGGAGAGTTGCTCCTGGGTTCCCTGAGTTTCAAAGGAAGTTTGACTACCTTAAGGCAGCCATGCTGTGAGAAAGCCTCAGGTGGAGGCTTTGGGAAGAGAAGAGGGGGAGCTGCTCATCCAGTCCCCAGGTCTCCTAACTTCCAGCCAGTAGTATTATCTTAGCTGAGGACCCCATGGGTGATAAGTGATTCCCCTGTGCTCTGCTCAAATTCCTGACCCACAAAATCTTAGGATACAATAATAATACATAAGTGTCTCAAGCCACTAAGTTGTGTGATACCTTGTTATGCAACAATAAGTTATTGAGCCAGTGTCATTTATCATGATTAAAAAGTTTTGAAGAATTATATTACGTAAGAAATCAAGAGTTCAGATGTACTGTTTGCCAAGTTTATGAAATATTTGAGTCAAGATAATAACCAATTCCTACAAGAGCCTTACTCTTAGGGGAGACTCTGGTTTGAAGATGTAAATTTTAAAGTCATTAATATAAAGATAATATTTAGACTGAAGGAAATAATTAAGACCACTTAGGGAGAGAATATAAGAGAAGAGAAGGGGGCCTCCACTAAGCCTTATGAATCCCCAACATTTAGATGTTAATTGGACTAAACATTCCTTTTCGTGTTTGCTCATTGTGTATATCATGGATTTTTTTTTTACCTGTTTTTTTAATCAAACTGTTACCATTACCCTTCCTTCAACTACAAGTTCTCCTTGTAGTTCTAGAAGCAGAATTAATTGCTCTCATATAGCTGTTTCCATTGGACTTTGCAATGAATCTCTTTTCTTTTATCATATTAAAATTATTAAAGTACCTGTATTACTCCTAGACAGTGGTTCCCAAACCTGATTAGCAATTAGAATCAGCAAGCCTTACCACAGAGCTTCTGATTCAGCAGGTCTAGGAAGGGCTCAAGCATAGCTATTTTTATAAAAGTTCCTCAGCAATTCTGATTCATCCAATCCATGACCTAGAATTTTAGAATTCTTTCCAAAGACTCTGAACTCCCCTAGGGTGGGTACCACCGAGTAAGGGGAAAATATAACAGAGTAATTGACAGTAGGAAGTCTAATACCTAATTTAGAATTCCAGCTTAACCAACTTCTACCTCTATGTTATTGGTGAAGTGATTAACCTCTCTGGGCCTCAGTTCCCTCATTTGTAAAGTGAAGTTCATTGTAGAACTCAACTCATAATTTTGTGAGGCACATTACATCAGGAGTAAGGGAACTCAATAAATGTACACTATTGTTATTATTATTAATTTTGTGTTCTAAACGCCCAGCACCGTGCATGTGGTTGATACTAAAAGAGTACTTTGTGAATTTTTTTTAAGGGAATTTAAGTAAATTGAACTTTACAGAAGATTCCCAGTGCTCAACAGAAATAGTTTATAATTAACTGGGCTCTAATTTAACATGTATTCTTAGAAACAAGATGAATAGGATGTGAAACTGCCATTAGCATGGTGGTGGTGGTAGTAGTAGTCAGGATAGGCCAGGTTATGCAGACTTAACAAATTAACCCTGAAATCAGTGGCCTAACACAAGAAAAGTAATTTTTTCATTATGATACATGACTAATACTAGTCAAGAAGGGGTAGGTGGAAGGGGAAACTCCTTCACCCAGGATGACAGTGTCTCCACCACATGGGTCATTCCATTTGCTGGGCAGAGTTTGAAAAGGCAAATAGAGAAGCACACACTGGCTGTTCAAGGTTTTGTCCCACAAGGAATTTGCATCACTTCTCACTGCCCACTGACAAAAATGACTCTAACCCAGCTAACTGTAAGGAGTATGGTGAACAAGGGAGAGCTGATGAAATGTTTGGTTAGTACCACAGCCTCTAGACTATTAGCATTCTTTTTGGAAAAAAAAAAATATTTATCAATTTCATCGGTAAACTGAGACATTGACCTGCTGTTCTACTCACCACACACCCACTGGCTGACTCCAGTATGCACCCCAATAAAGGATGGAACCTGCAACGCTGGTACATTGGGATGATGCTCTAACCAGGTGAACTACCAGGCCAGAGACTACTGGGATTCTTAGTAACAGTTATAGCCACCAAAAATCCAGTCTTTACTGTGTTCTAGGCCATTATATACAGTTTCTAATGGTATTATGACAAAAACCTTGCATTATGGGTATTATCTATTGACAAAGGAGGGAACTTAGGGATAGAGAAGCTTGTTAACTGACTTGTTTGAAGATGTCTCCACATCTCACTATCCCCTTGTCATCATGGCTCACTAAGGAAGAGCTGTGGCTACTCTTTCCCAAGCTGACCCCTCCACCTGTGTTGTCTTCTTCAGAACTTTGCATCTGACCACTTCTTTCTCCCTCACTCCCAGGCTCTCCTTCAACACTGGTACTCCCTCTTCTGGCATAATCACGTCAAGGCCTCTACATCCATTAAAAACCATACAAAACTCCCACACCCCTACACCGTTCTGAAATTCCCTTTCCTTTTACTTTTAAACTTCTCAAAACACAATCCATATGTCTTATTTCTACTTCCTTACCACCCATCTAAAACCTTGCAATCTGCTGTCTACTTTCACTATAGCTGACTGAACCGAGGAGTAGTGACTTATCCCAAGATGAACCAGTTACAATCTCTGTCCTAATAAGTAGAATTAGGACTCAGGGATAGCTCATGACTCTGGCCTGATTGCTTGAAATAAAAACACATAAAGTTTGAAATAACAAGGAAGCCATTTTTAGCCATAGGCTCAATGAGGCAGTAAAACCTTAAGGCACAGAAAAATAAGGAAAGAACATAGTAGGTTTATAGAGGTGTGCAGAGATGAGATTTGAAGGCAGTCGCTGGGCAGGTTTCTAATAGCTTTCCACTCTCGTGATGTTTTGCTGCATACTCTGCCTTGGGCAAGAGTATTCTGATATCCTTTCAATCTTTTTTTTTTTGCTTTGCAGTTTGAAATGATTTTCTAATACTTTCAACAAAAAAAGAATCTGGATTTTACACTTAATCACATGTTACTTTGCATAGTCTGTTTCCCTAATTAGGTTGCAAAGCTTCTCTAATGCTGGAATTCTGTCTGACATTTATCCCCCTTTGAACCCTTCCGACAACGCCCTTTACGGGAATCACCGCGGGAACTCAAGGAAACCCACTGAGGCAAACCCTCTACGAAGATCACTCTGTTTCTCCTCTTCAGTCCCCCACGATGCTCAGGGCATATTTGATACTCTCATATTTGAGTTAAATGAATGAGGTTTTGAGATTCCCGTGTCCATTCCTTTCGATCTCCTGCCTTCACTTCTTAAAACAAAGAAATAAATGGGAAAACAGCAGGGAAGCTGTGTTTTTAGGCCGAGAAAGAAGGAAAAACCAAAACCTTAAAGATAGGATGCTGGTAAGATATTTACTCACAAAATCAAACCTTTTCTTATTCTAGTATTTTTTAAAATCTTTGCTCAGCCTTCAAAAAGGTGGTGGTTGTGGGGAGTTATGCTCAAATAATCAAGCCCCAGATTATAAACCAAGGAACTCTTTATTTTTAATTCCTTGTAGGACTTAATGATTATATCCAAATCTGTTTGATCACCACTAAGCGGAAAGGGGCTAGCCTTAGGAAGCTGAACTGAAGTCTTACCCTTGCTCCGTTATTAATTAATTATACGACCTTGATAAGTTATTTAATATTGTTGCACTTCATTTTTTTCTCAGCTGCCAAATGACAATAATATACTATATACCTCCCAAGAAAGTGCAAAGATAAAAAGAGGCAATAAATTAGAAAAGCATTTAGAAAACTATATTAAATGTGCTCATAGGAAGACTAATAGTCAAATAATACCACTTTGCAATTTTAGCAGAATTTGGCTGACTGTAAAAAGAAGCCTGCAGAGATTTAAACATCCCTAAACTTATAATGAGATTCTCTATTCTCCAGGTCCCTTTCTTAGCCCATGTGCAACCTGCCTGCCACTTATCCTCCCCAATCTTTTTCTGGTTTCTCCTGAGGCCAGAGTGCCAGCTGTGTTAAATTGTGTGATAATTCTGTGCTATGAGCTACTCTCCCGAGGAAGCCAAGTCAAATGCCAACTCCGTGGCTGGTCTTGGAAAGAGAAAAGCTCCAACCTGCAGACTCATAATGTGAGCCCCTTGAAGTTGCTTTTATTACTGTACTCCTCACAAAGACCTTGGAGAAGGAAATAATGGCCCTGTGATGGAAACCAGAGCACCTCACAACCTAAATATGGTGAATGATCCGTATTACCAGTTGGGGGCTTCTAAGCTATGGCTCAGGGCTTAGTGTCAGACAGGCGGGAATGTTTGGTCTTCATCAACCAAACATCTGGGAGGTACTGGTCAAACCTCAGTGAATTACTATGACAAGCCCTTATATAGGTCCATTTTCATTTCAGATAAGACACTGAGGGATAGACAATGCTTATTTCCTTTGATTATTTTATTATTTAGAACAAGTCAGATGTAATAATAATTGTGTTAGTAATAGAAGGTGTGTGCACCTGGAGACTCATGGGAAAAATCAGTGGTTATAAAGCTAACTCTCAAATCTGAGAAGTAAACACCACGAATGCACAACCACAGTTGCTCTTTCTCCCATTTTCATTTATGTTAACTATGGTTTTTCTAAGTCACAAAACAAAAGCTTAAATCTCTCTTTTAATTTCTCTGAGTAAATGAAGAGACATCTTATCTGTGAAAATGCTCCCTGACCAATTTAAATACCTGAATGAATAATAGATAAATTTCATTTCCTCCTGATCCTCTCTCTACATGATGGTCAAAGTGATCTTTCAAAAATTCAGATCTAATTATGTCACTTCTTGATTAAAATCTTTCAACAGGTCCCCATTGTCCTCAGGACAATGTCCAAATTATTATATATTTACATATTTCAAGAATTTCATCATCAGCTCCTGAGTATCTTTTGAACTGTTTCTCTAACTGTGTCTTGCAATGCTCTCCTGTTGCATAGTCCCCCACCCCACCCCAAGCACATACAGCCAGGTACTCTGGGTTCTAGTCACACTGACTCTCTTAAAGACCCCTAAAAACCACCATGTTCTCCCCCTCCATCTGCACAGGGTTAACTGAGCCCTATTCCTGAGGTGTGTCCCCTTCTACATGCCCTTCAAACACCGGATACTCATCCACTCATAGTTTTATCATAGCAAGTAGTTACCTTGTAAAGGTCAGTGTCACCTTATATCCAAGCACTTAGCCCAAAGTCTAGCAACAAGGCATTGCCCAATAAATACTAGAAAGAGGTTCTATGAAGGGTGGCTGGAAGATATGGAGAAAGGAAAGGAGGAAGGAAAACAGATACCAGGTAGAAAAACAGCCCTAGAGTAATCTGGTTTATTGCTGAGTCAGCTGTCACCACTCCTGTTTCCTTTAGTTCCTGCTGATCTCCACTTCTGGAGGTAGTAGTTGGCCTCCGCCTTCCTCTCATGCTCTAGGACTTCCTCCTGTCTGCTCCTTCCCTGTCCTGAATTGTGTTCTCTCCAAATCAGTATTTTCCCTTAACTGCCACAGTCCTCCCACTCAGATATGGCTCCTACTAAAACAAACTTCTTTGGCCTCAAGGCCATTAAAAAGTAGCCCTTTTCACTAAAGACTGGGGACCTCAGTGGTGTCTCTATCATGATGATACATCACATAATGAAGAAGGAACAGCCTAGTAAAATCCAGGAAAGGCTGTGTAGCCAAAGATGAAACCATAATTTCATTGTAGCCAAGCAGCACACAATCTGAGGGTGCTGATCTCTTTACCTCAATTGGTCTCTTATCTCTTTATATCCATTTAATTAGACATCTCCAATGTAAAAGAAACAGCAGTATTAAATGTAGCAGCGTGCCCTAAAAGGATTAGACTTGTTCTGTTATTGCGCTTTACTTGGTTAACTAGAGAAATTGCTACTCACCTCATAGTACAGGCGGTGATAGGAGTTCATCACGGAAGGTAGCCTTTCTTGCAAGAGTGCATGCTGAGAGAGGAGCCCCTAAGGGAGAGAGAAATTTTCCTTTAAGCCTTAAAGTTTAAGGAAAAGGAAAAAAAGGGGAGACACTTTCTGGGAGCATACATGAAGCAACAGTCAACAGAATCATTCCTGCCCCAGTGCATCTAGTTTTTCCTACCTATCTAGAATCGACTAAATCTGGCCACCCGGGTTTGTAGACTCTAAGACTGATTATATGACCCCGAAGAACTGCACTGGACAGGTTTCTGATTATACAACTGTCTTCTGAACCCAAACCTACAGGACATAAACTCATAAAAATAACAGCACTAGCCCTGTAATTTGCATACCTTAGTGAATTTTTTTTGAATCAGTTGAATTGTAGACAAAAGGCATCTTATGCTGATTCTATTGATTCTGTTTTTAATAGGTGCACTGCTGGTACAGATGGCTATGGTGAAGAGACAGGATGCTTCACTTCTTATTAAGTCAAGGTTGAATGGTGGTAAAATATAAAGTAATTTGTTATTACAGTAATCATTAAAAAAGTGTGCTATGGAATGACAAGAAAAAAGATACGGACCTAGCCCTGGCCAGTGTGGCTCAGTTTGTTGGAGCATCGTCCTGCACACCAAAAGGTCCCGGGTTCAGTTCCCAGTCAGGGCACATACCCAGGGTGAGGTAGCCAGGCGTATGGGAGACAACCAATCAATGTTTCTCTCTCACATCGGTGTTTCTCTCTCCCCCCCTCCCTTCCTCTCCCTCTCAAATCAATAAGAACATATCCTGGGGTGAGGATTGGGAGGGGGGAAGATAAGGACCTAGATTTGCTAAAATAAGAAAGTGAGCACAGATGCACCATAGAATGGCCATGAGAAATTTTTGACTGTTTGGATATCTTCTGGAAGTCTCAGTTTTATAAAAGCAGAGCATCTGATAAATTATTGAGAATGAAAGGTAAGTCACAGAGGTGCACAGAAAGCCATAGATACTGAAGAAGAAAGGTGGTTGCTGCTTAATTTATTTGAAGCCCTGTCATATGAAGCCAATTACGTTCGTGGGAACTTGATCCTAACTCTACTTTCACCGCCTGGGTTAGTATAAATGTCCTGCTTTCCATTCATGCGTCCTTACTTCACCACTCTTTCATTAGCTGATCCTGTCACCTTGTTTCAATATCAGTTTTCTTAAAAATAAAAATAAAATTATTGTCCTGCATCTTGTGACTTTAATTAAATTTACTGAAGATCTGGAGGTTACGGAATAGGTATGGGGTCACGCCTCACATAGCATCCCATCTTTGTACCCGCTCTCTCGCCTTCCTACACAGAATCCTGGAAGCGTAGTTTGCCCCCCGAAATCAATAGCCAGGAAGAAACCCAGCCAGACCAGTTTCCTGACTGCAGCCTTCTGGGACAAATAAAGAAGACTTTCCCCCGTCCTATTATGTAAACTACCCACTAGGCTAAACAGGCTAAAACTGCAATTTTTCTTTCATGCATTTCAGTTTTTGAATTAATTCAGTTTATAATTCATTTGTGGTTTCACAATGTTATAAAAATATTGAAACTACTAGATGAATAGAACATCTGCATTGAAAAAAATATTAAAATTAACAACATACACACTTATACACAATGACTAATCTCCCTCAACAGTTTGAATCAGTTTATAACCATGTCCAAATTCAAGATAAATATGAGTGATATATAATATTTTATAATGCATTTTCTTCATTATTTTATGGTTTTCCAGGAAAAATTCTAAAAACAAACAAACAAAAATAACATAAAACATTCATTGATAATAAATACCAGGGTGATTAAATATTAATTTTCTTTAAAGTTATCTGAAAATGAGGATAATTTAATAGCAGCCTACATTTGCTTTATGTAAACATGTGATCTGAATCATGGTTGCCAAATTTCTCTACAAAATGCATGTTCTTTTAGTAATAATTATCAAGAGCATCCTTCAATATTTTATACCTATTTTAGGTATACCATTCTTGTGAGCATTGTCTAACAAACACTCCAGCATCTCTATAAACATTTTAGAGAATGAAATTCTCTTTTAAAATATTGTTATCCACCCAAATAAAATAAATGGAGCCAGCTGCCAAATACTATGGCAGTTTAGTTGTTGTAGTGCTTTTATGAAAGAGCCATAAATTGCCCACGGATTATGGCTTTGTTTTCTTTAAAACGAATAGATTCCAGAGATAAAATTTCCAACAGAACTTTCAGTTGATATTTTGTCCTACAAAAAACCAAAAGCTTATAGCTCAACAGGAGTAAATCCATGTGCAGGTCATCAATATGTAACATTTACTGTCCTTTTCACCGTACAGCTAATCAATAAATAGCACACAGCACACAGTACAATTGCACTTGGGGGGAACGGAGAGGCATAAAATAAGCCACCCACAAATAACCTCAGTCACCAGAGGAATGATATAATTCTCTGGAAATGAGAAGCACCCCGCCTGGCAAAGAGTCTTCACATCAAGAAACATAGATTGTTAGAAAAGGAGCCAGGCTTTGCGGAAAATTACTAAAAAGAAGCAGGGCGTCCAAGATAGCTACCTAGAAATGTCTGTTGCGTTCTGATTTCTATAACCAGTTTTAATATTATCACTGAGACACTTCCTCCTCCTCTGCAGATCATCAATATTTCTTAGCTCCACAATTCAGTAAACTGTCTTTTGACAGTCCTATATAAAACGTGATTCTCACTGGAACGTAAGCTCCACCAAGAAGGGATATGCTTTTGTTCCGCACACTGATAGACCATGGGCGCCAATAACAATGCTTGTTGAGTAGTGTGGTTTAATGAATATTTGTTGATGAATTCGCAGAGTGTGCATTATGCTATCTGTGTCTGGGATCCTTTTTTTCTTTCTTCCAAGGTTCCAGTTTACTATTTATTTACCTTGGATTTCATGTTTTGAAAGACTTGATCTACCAATTGGCCCATATTAAGTGACAGTTTTTCCATGTGTGTGTGTATGTGTGTGTTGAAAACTATTAATAAAAACTGAGCAGGAGTTAAATAATGTTACCACATTGAATTGGTACATAATTCTAGTCAAATACCAAAAATGTGGTTCAATAGCCTCTGCTGCCTTGTCATGAGTAAATATGTGGTTCCTAGTAATTAGGCTTTTTGAACTAATGATACTACTTCATGGACTTTGCTACTTAAATGGCTCTGTGAATTTGGGAATCATTGATTTATGTCAATGAGTCAAAAACATAAATATGAAGATATAGATAGATAAAGAAAAAGCTAGAGTTATGTTATGGCATAGTTTAATACATTTACAGTGAAGTGCCAAGTCTGAAACTAAATATATGTATTCAACTATTTTCTTCATAGTTAGAAGGCACAGGGATATTACATGTTTTCTTTCCCTTTGTGAACAATGAGTTCATAAAACAGCAATACAAAATTAGTCATAAATTAATATTAATGTCAATTATTATGCCAAAGACATAAGGACAGTAGTAAAAACTTAAACTTTATTGACATCAATAGCTATTATCAGGTCAGGTTCAGTGATGTTATAATAAAGAGGGCTGAATTTCACAAAGCTCCCAGGAATTATCAGTACCACATCAGGCAGCCTCTGGAATGGGTTGACAGCACACGAGTATATCAAATACTAGCGGGCCAAAATGCTGGCTCCCAGGGATCTTATTTTAGTGTATTTGGTCATGCTGGCTTCCTATGACCCAGGCAAAAAGATCACTTTGTAAATTATATAAATGTCTAACCAGGGTGCTGTACACCTGAAATATAAAATAATATTGAATGGCAATTGTAACTGAAAAATAAAAATGCCCATGTTTACCTTGAACTGCTTCTAAAGCTTCATTTCCAGTGGTTTAGCAAGCCTAGTTCAGCAGGCTGGCATGGGACATCAACACTGGCCTGTCCGTGAGTCTGGGCACAGCTCCCTTGACCTGTGTTCGCCCTGTGCACCATGGAGAGGCTGCTCTCTCCTCTGCTAGTTCTTATTCCCAGGCCTTTGGTTCTATTACTTTAAATGTATATGAAAAACAGGTGACTTGCTATCTTTCCCTTTTTAAAGACACTTCAAAGTCATTACTTTACAGAAGTTACCATATAAATTTACTCTCCTGTTATTCTTCTGAATATCTTCTTTAACTTTTGTGTGTCCTTTCCTAATCTTCTATGCCACGCTGAAAAGTATCCTCTATGATAATGTGCTATTGATGGATCTCCGCTGGTCTATTCACGGCCCCTCATAAATCTTATTTGGAGCAATAAAAGTATCTGTAAGATACTTCCCTGAATATATTACATTTAATCTAAAATTTAACTCATTTCCCCATTTTCATCAATCTTTTCCCTCAAATTTAAAAACATTTCTATTTAACTGCCTCTATAAAATGGCAACAAGAACTATTTCATTACCCCCA
The DNA here is from genome assembly GCF_964146895.1 of Miniopterus schreibersii. Classification (NCBI taxonomy): domain Eukaryota; kingdom Metazoa; phylum Chordata; class Mammalia; order Chiroptera; family Miniopteridae; genus Miniopterus; species Miniopterus schreibersii. The sequence goes on along the minus strand of NC_138113.1, from coordinate 27,750,630 downwards.
GATGTAATAAGTTTCAATTCATTTTTTTACATTAATAAGCCCTTCCAAGTTATTATTTTAAGGCTAAATAAAATTTATTTTAAATTCCTATTATTTTGGACCTCAACATTTCTATTACCTGTCTTTACTAATTTATTGCATTTCAATGCTGTGTTTATCATTGAATTTTTAAAGAAGTATGTTATGTATGTTAGTAAAACATTTTTTTCATTTTAAGTACTGATAGCACTATTTTTATGCCAGTGTAGAAGCAACAATGATACAGAACTTGCCTGTTAGCTTTACTTTATCTTTGTGTTTTTACAATTAGCTTGGGCTTACAACTCTACATTTTAAAAATTAACAAAATATTTAAACTTTAATAGTTTAAGAGATACTCAGAGGTAATTCCTTTTAAATGGATAAAGGCATTTAAGTGATTCCTAGGTAACAGCCAAGTACATTCCCTGACATCCTATATTAATTCCTTTAAATTCTTAAACAAAACTATTGATACTTTTTAGGCTGATTTCTGAAACGTTCAGTTTTAAAGAAACAAAACCATAAGCTCTCTTGTTTTCCATTCACTATACCCTAATTGTTGCCCAGAGCTGCGCAGTGTGGAAGAACATAAACTCTGAAGCTGCATGGGCCTGAATCCACGTGCCAGCTCTCTCCCTTGCCAGCTGGGAAACCATGAGTGTAAAGTAACCTCCCCAAACTTCAGTTTCTTATCTATGCAATGAGAAGAAGGCAGCATCTAACTTAGAAGGTTGCTGAAAGGACTGCATAAAATAACTCATGTACTAAAATATTACGGATACTAGTTTGGAGTCACTATAGGTTTCATTCTTAAAGGTACTGCACATCAGTTCACTGACTCCAGACAAAAGCATTTATCAGTGTCCTAGGGTATGTTTTTATTGAATTTGAGAGAGAGAGGAAGGGAGGGAAGGGGAAAGGGAGGGAAGCAGGGGGCGGGGAGAAAGAAACATCAATGTGAGAGAGAAACATCCATCTGTTGCCTCCAGTACATGGCCCAGAGCTAGGGATCAAACCTGCAACCTAGGTATGTGCCCTGGCTGGGAATTGAACTTGCAACCTTCTGGTGTATACGAGATAATATTCCAACCAACTGAGCCACCCAGCCAGGCTGATCGTTTGTTTTTAAATGTTTTGTCCCCGCCTGTATTAGGCAAGGTTCCAGAGTCTTTGTCTCACGGGGTCATCTTTCCAAGCTGCTCAGAAGGCCTCTACCTCACAAGTTTCATTGTTCCACCTACTGGATTCTCCTCCTTCCTATTTTCCTCCAGAACAAGTTCTTGTTAAATTTTCTTATTTCTGAATTTCCATTTTCTCCCCTTTAGAAGTAAAAGAAAATGACAACGTATGCTTATCAATTGCTTTTTGCTACTGATAACTAGAAGGAATTTCTGAGTGATTCCTTAGTTTAGTTTTACACATTTTTCTTCATTTTGCAAAATAAAATTTCTGACACTACCCCAGAGTTGGCTCAGTTTTTACAGACATAAAATTGACACCAAGTTAGAAGCACACAGCTCCCTAGATGGTTACTATAACTTAGCTTGAAAAATGATCATTAAAGTGGATGGTTCTGCTAACAGCTGTCACTTCCATCGTCTGAAATGTCAGAGGCTGGCTAATTTTTTCTAAATCATACAAAAATATATGTCCTGAATTGTGGATTTACAAATTGCTCAAACTTTAATAATTTATATTCTGTAAGCGTGTATTTGATTTTCAAACATTGGGGTATCTTTTAAAACAGTATCCATCATATTAGCTAACAAGGTATATGTTTATTTTTATGGAATGATACACAGGAAAATTTCATCTTGGAGTATAAAAGTATGTGCATCCTTAAAAACCTGAAAACCTGAATACTTAGAAATTATTCCTAAGCTTTCTAAAAATATTTTCACAAAGAAAACACCTTCTCTACACATGCTATATATATTGAATTAATGTGTTTATTAAAATGTTGCTACAATGATCACAAAGTAAATCACTAAATACATTGAGAATCTACTAGAAATTTAACATTAATCTTCAACATCATGGAAACAAGCCTCCCATCAAAATCAAGAATCTTCTTACTATATTTTGGCAGGTGAACAGGGAAGGATTTCCCAAACTTTCTTGCTCATAAAAATTTCATGATGTGCTGACTAAAAATTGTATATATCCATGTTGTTCCCCCAACCTACTGAATCAGAACTCCAGGGAGAGTCAAGAAATCTGTATTTTTATTAGGAAGCCTAGCTCATTCTTTGCATGGAATAGGTTTGAGAGATAGTGATTTAATCTTTACTTAAGCACTTCTGGTAGTAGCTCCGTATTACTCTACCCAACAGAGCGTTTAAGGCTCTAGCTGTTTAGAGTCACACTGTTGAGTTGAACCAAATATTTTCTCTTGGAACCTCTACCACTGACCCTAGTTTAGCCTCAAGGGGCTATTCTAAATATATCTAAACACTTTTCCATGGAGAACTGCTTCAAAAGTTTGAAAAGAACGAATTCCTTGTTCTTGCCTCCCCTACCCCTTCAATTTGTCCTTTCCCTACATCAACAAGCTCCACTTTCCTCAAACATTCTACACACAGTATGATTCCCAGAACTATCACCATTCCAATGTTCCATTCCCCCTCCTCTAGCCATCTCACACTTGCCAACATTGTTCTTGCCTATGTCTTTACCCATACTGGACCCAACCTCCACATGGGCTCTGATCAGATGGAGGACATTGCTGTCTACGTAACAGTATAAAGTCCTATTAACTCTTTAACAGACTTGTCACTCTTTACGGCTCACACTGAACTTATAGTCCATTTAAAGACCTCTGCCTTCTGGGATTAAACTGCTTCTACACACCATCAACTCTTTTGCCCTGCCACACTTTCCTGATTAATTTCTTGGACTCAAAAAGACTTTACTTTGAACTCCATGAAATTTCAACTTGTGAATGTCCTTCAGGTGTTCCAATAGTGCAGAATGCTAGGGCCTGTTGAAAAGACAAAGGAGGTAGATACCAAAGGGACTCATGTAGCTCAACCTCACTCTCCAGATCTCTCTCCAATATTCAGAAAGAAAATGTATGTCCAAGAAGACAGGTCAAGAACCTGAACTAGAATCAAAATACTTCTCAGCCTTGATCCAGTGACTTTCTTACTATACAAAAATAAACTTTATCATGTCCACCATAAAATAAACACAGTCTATGAGAGAAAGCAATAATAATTAAAACAACATTAGCTACCATTTACTGACCACATGACAAAAAGTATGTTAAATATACATTATATAGATTATTTCATTTAATCTCCTGAGCAATGCTACAAAATGGGTAAAACTATGATTTATATTGTAAAATTAAAGAATATGAAGCTTTAAAATGGTAAAAATTTGTCCAAGCTACTGGTAAAACAAGTTTTAGATATGAAAATATCTGAATTCAGAAAATTCTTTTAACCACTGAGCTATATATCCAACGTACAACCGTGCATGGAAAATAGAATGTAATTAAATGACAAACTATATGATCAGCATGAGACTAAAGCTTAGGAACATAGCTCTAGTTCATGCTTCCATCAATACTCAACTCAGATTGAAGGTCATCTTTCTCATATTTTAATCAAATGAGATGCAGGCTGGGTGTTCCTCGCTACTCCCAGAGCCACGTGTGTGTCTCTGTCATAGCAGTTAACCTAGTTTATTATAATCGCCTATATTGAAGTTCTCTTCTGTACACTATGAATTTCTTCAAGTCGGATTCTGTCTTTTCATCCTATCCACAGCCCATAGCATAGCACAAGGCACCAAGTAGAAACTCAAGATATATTTGTTGAATAAATATATACATAAATGCATGCTTTACTCAATTTGACAGATGTATATATAAACCGAAATAAAATCTCTACTTTAAATAGGATTGATATATCCTAGAGAATTTGTATCACAGAAATTCCAACAAATAGATCAGGTAAGATTGTTCAAAGCACCTATTTAAATTTTCGCTCTCACATGTTGCTTGTTTTGAATGTCTGTAGCTGTTCAAAGAAGAAATAAATATCAGCACGAAGGGAATTCTTTGAAGTTTTAAAATTTGAACCCAGTAAGTTTCAAGTCCCTAGGAATCATTCCTATTTTTCAGTCAGTGAGAAATAAAAACATCCTGACAAAGCATCGTATCAGAAAGGAAAAAGATGTAGGAAAAGCCTTCCTTTGGGAGATGCCGTTCCAGAGTAAATGTTTACTTACACACGGTTACCCTTCACGTGATACCTTGTTATATATTTAGCAAAGTTTTATAGCTCCAGCACTCAAAGTGAGGATTTTGACAAAATTTAACCACCCAATTTGATTTCCTTCTACAAACAATGCTGTTAGAACTCTTTGTTTCTCTTTTACACCAAGTTTTCAGAGAACTAAACCTTGGTAACTTATTCCAATTTCAATTTATAAACCTCTCACATTTTTTGTGACACACTTTGCTCTGTATTTCAAGAAATAAGTGGAAAAATTCAATTGCTTTAAAGAATTCAGAACCATAAGGTGGTCCAGAGACCTTCACAAAAATAGATTATTCCTTTATTGGTTGGTTAATATATTTCACAAAATTAGACATTTTTTTTTTTTCTGTTGGAAAACAGGGCCATCAAACCAACAACTGTGAACTTTAAATTCACCTTCAGAGCATTGTAACAAAAAGTATGAGCTTTAGATTTAGAAATTAATGGTTTTATGTCCTTGACTACCTACTAGCTGAGAAACCTTAGGCAAGTCATTTAAATCCTCTGACCCTGAGTTCCCTTATTCATAAAATAGGGATAACAATACCTACAAATCACAACAACTGTGATGCCCATAATATTTAAAATACTTTATGTAGGAATGTGAGATGACCATGATCATGATGACGATGACATCATGCCAAACTGAGCAATATTACAGGGTTATCTACCACCAATAATACATGCATATGTCATGTTATAATGTTTTACACACAATCTACACATGTCATATCATTTTACAGTCCCCCAGAAACATATGTAAAATGTATTATCACTCCCTGTTTTATAGTTGAGGAAACTGAGGTACAATTAACTTGCTACCATTATCAATTTTGAATGCTTGGCACTGGGTGCCAAGAAATCACGCTACACATTGTATTTATGTTGCCTAATTTAATTCTCACAACAACCCTATGTGCTAGACATTAACGTAACTGTTCATAGCTGAGCAAATATGCAAAAAGAGATAAAGTAAATGCCACACAACCACTAGGAAGTGGAAGACCAAGACATGAATTTTAGGTTATTTGCTTCTGAAGCTCATGTTCTTAACCACTATAATAATTAGGGATTTTTAGTTGTTAGCAAAAATAAATTTTTTTTAGTTGGGTGACGGCTATTGAGAACTTTCATAATCAACAGGAAGAAGAGAGGAAACAGGTTGGCCATGACAGAAACCCAGGAGACTCCAGGGGGCTACAATAAATAAATTATAAGGATAGACTCATAGCAGAGATGGACCAGTTAGGGTGCCTTTGCTGAGATAAACTATGGCTATTTCTTCCCTTCTTGATCAGTCACTCAAAATTCGGTCTCAGAAAAGTTTGATTAACAGAATAAAGTCCATGTGCCCATGGTAGGCTGTGAGAAGAGGGGCCAGGCAGAGAAAGCCTTCAGGGATGACAGGCCTTTCTGGTGGGAATGTGGGGACATAAATATACTAAGATTAGGGGACAGATCGGCTACTCCTTAAAAGGGGGGAAATCAATATTAGATGGCCTTAAAGAGGGAAAAGCCTCAATGATCACTATATCTGCAAAAAATAATTGTCAGAAAGAAAAATAAAATGCTGGGTATCAAAAATGTAAAAAGTAACTGGTAATAAATTACCCCCAAAAGATGTCTGCCTTTAAAAAGCACAGAAATTCCTAATAATCAGTTATTCTAGGCTCTTAGAATGATTTGACATAATTCAGCAAATCTTGTGATTTTTTTATTATGTAAATTTGCTCTGTCCAGTATTACTACTAAATATTTCATTCAGCCTACTATGTGTAAGATACTGTGGTAGATATTGAGGATACAATAAATAAAGCATAACCCTGCCCTCAGGAAATTTATGTTCTATTGGAAATTCAACGAGGAAGCAGAACCTCACAAAATCAGTGTAGTAAGTGCCACAACAAGGTTAAGTGCAGGAGGTTATGGGAACCTAATCAGCGGAGGACTCAGTGATATCCCTTACCTACCCCCTGTCACCCTACCACCAGAAAAGGTGGATTGGATCTCAACAAACACCGATCCAACGGCTACCGCCTGATATTACTAACCCTTTTGGGCTCAAAATACCGTAACTCAAAATAGGCATGCTTCTTCTCAGTGAAAAGACCAATTTTAAAACATGGTTTGTTTGACCTTTCTTAGCTTACCCAACTCGGTTCTATTCTGCATACTCTAGTTAGCACGTTCATTCTAACATTAGCCTCTGGGAAGAGAGGAGATCAACAAAATGTTTTGGTAAACATCTCTTGTTCAAAAGAGATGACTTTTTCCTTTGTTTTGTTCTAAGCCAGTGCTTCTCAAAACTTGACTGTACCTGAAAATCCCTTGGTCTTGATAAAAGGTGGACTCCCGTTCAGTAGCTCTGGAGTGGGCTCGGTGTGCTGCTTTCACGATCTCACGCTGGCGCTGCTGGTCCACCTGTTGTTGTAAACTTACTCATACTAATAGTACATCAGGGTTTAACAGGCTTTCTTTTTCATTAGTTTTACCAAAAAAAGCCTATGAATTTGCTAAAAAAAAATCCTATCTTTGTCAGAATTTTATTGATATGAAAACTGACGATGGGAGAAGCTAAAAGCTTCACCTAACATTGTGTCTGTAGCTTGCTGGCAATGAAGAGAACAATACGAGAACTCAGGAGCCTTGGGCTCTTTCTGCCATAAACCCATAGCTTTCGCCAGTCTAAACAGCAGTTTAGCTAATTTTCAATCATACTAATTCTACTAATTCATTGTTATGATTTTGGTTTTATTTTGTTCATTTTGTTGCTTATCAATTCACTTTATGAAAGCAATTATAATTAATACTTAAGTTCTCAAGTAGTCTGCCTTTTTAGATATTTCATGACGACACCATTAGAATTCATTAGAATATTTGTTAAAGGGAAGTCATACTTACTTGTAATGAAAGTGAGTTAAACTAATTTTCTTTTGCTATGAATATTAAGTTGATTAAAAAGAGAAAAAATATCTGAGAAATCTCTTTTTGTACATAGGGGTTTGACAGATTTTGCAGGTGCACAGATGCAAGAAGTATAAATGTGTATCTATCTTCAAGAGAATTTAGAAATCTGCATTTCCAACATATGCCTCATACACAGATATTGTTTGACCCAATTATTCCATTTATAATAACGTACGTGCAAATAATTATTTATCTACCTAAAATTTTAACTACAAGATGTCAAAATATAGTTTATAATGTAAACTTTAGAAATAATCAGGGGATTGGAAAATCAACCTTAGTAAAACCGTGCACTGAAACACAGATAAGAAACTGTGCTGTAGAAAAAAAAAGATATTTTAAGCAAACAAAAAAAGTTCCAAAACAACTTAGCAAATAATTTTTTTAAATGTATACACACTTACATATATGTGTGTGTTTATATATATTCATATATATGTATGCATTTATGTACTTACATACCAGGTAGAAAGAAATGCATTAAAATATGAGTAATCTTTACTTTCTTGAGTAATTTTTTACTTTCTATGTAATTTGTAAATATTCTCTGATAAAATTTCTCTTTATTTTAAGGAAGGAAGAAAAGACGGCCTAATTTAAGTATAGCCTATTGCACTTTGTAGCTGCTTAATGAAAGTCGCATAAGGGTAAGTGAGTAGAAGAGAGACAAGAAGGCTGATAAGACAGATCTGATTCTGTCCTGATGGGCAGCATTTTTGTTTTGTTTGTTAGTTTTTCTCTAAGGAGAGATAAAGCATAAAAGACAAGAATATACATGGCTCCTATTTGAGGCAGATTAAGCGCAAGCCAGCTGGGCAGCTGTGACTAAGCCAACCTATAAAGAGTACTGAAATATCACTTTAGTAAATCTAAAATTTGTTGCCAGCTAACTCAGATCTTTATAGTGAATTTTTCTCTAACTAGTGGAATATAAAATGATCAACTCCCCTCTCTAGAATGAAAAATACAAACAACAGCAAACATGCTTTTTTGAGTTTCCTTTAACACCATTAAATAAATATTGAACATGTTCTCAAAGGAAACATTTTGAGTAGAAACTAAGTCATTAGCCTGCCTAGAGTCCATGTATTTTAGAAGCTTCTGCTTTAGCTCTATTTCAATAATCTTATTTTTTAGTCTGGTAGCTTGGCCTCGTTAAAAGATGTTTAAGCACAATTATTTCAGCTAGTGTGTATGGGTGGTTTTTTTTTATTGATTATTAGAGAGAGAGGAAGGGAGACAGAGAGAGAGAGGGAGAGAGAAATGCCGACTTGTTGTTCCACTTATTTGTGCATTCATTGGTTGATTCTTGTATCTGCCCTGACAGGGCATCAAACCCACAACCTAGGCACATTGGGACGATGCTATAACCAACTGAGCTACCTGGCCAGGGATCAGCTAGTGTTTTCTTTCTGGTTTTACCAAAAAAATTTAAATAGATATGGAAGTTTAAAAATAGGAATTATATACTAGTCACCTTAAAGTAAAACTAAATAGCCTAAAAATAGAAAGAAACAATCCAGTGACCAGGGGCCTATCAAAATGATACAGAATTCCCTTTAAATTTGTACCTAATAGTGGTTTTGTAGGCCATCTTTAATTTTACTTATCTGGCTTTTTTGAGATTTTGTTCATTTAAAAAAAGAAGAAAAAAGACTACCTACATCTATAATAGCCGTACGGATGTCCTCTTTAGGATTTCGAGGTGCTTCAACAGCAGAAACCTTCTCTTTTTCATCTTTGCAAGTACATAGTTCAACATAGTATATTACACAGAATCAGGACAGAATGCACATTAATCATATGGATGAATAAGTGGATAGATAGGCAGATAGATGGAAAGAGAGAAAGACATATGAACCTATTCCTAAAGACTTGGATTTCAGGACTTACAAACCCAGTAAGACAATAATACCTCACGGTACCTATTTCAAGAAAAGTAAATAAAGTTCTAAATGTTGTGGCCAGGTTCCAAAGGACACGCCTTGAGATTTCTACAACCTGTAGGATGACTGACCATCTATAATCCTGGTCTTGTTTCTCTCATTCTCACAGTCTTACTTCACAAGCCTTCTTAGAAAAGGTCTATAAATAAAATGCCCTTCTTCCCACATTGTTTACACATCAGGAATGGCAGTAATAACACCTTCTTTTATTTTGTACAACACTTTAGGTTTATAAAACACTCACACATCATCTCATTTTATTCTCACAGTCATCACGTGAAATAAAGACACACACATCGAGGCCCAATGATGAAGGGAATGTCAACCTTCACAGTTAGCGTGAGACAGAGCCTGTCCTTAGACTCAAATCTTCTGAATGCAAATCCCATGCTCTTCCATAAGCCACAGGCCCATCAGCCCATCACAGGTCCCTCCCGCACCCACAGAGTTAAAGGGATTGGTTCTGACCACTAGTCCCACTGCTGTGCCTTCATTCTTTATTTTCTGCTAATTACCACACTTGCTGTCAACACCGCATATCTCAGGGAAAGTGACAATTCAACTTCCTTCTCTCAGATATTTGAAAGCTTCGTGTCCAGGGGGACAGCAGGTCGGGAGCAAACCGTGGGAAGGACTGTGGCAGGGATTTCTCCCACGGTTGGCCGCACGCCCTCCCCAACTCTGAATGACTCAAAGATGGGAGAGGCAAGATGGGCTGGAGAAATGTACGGTGCTAAGACTTACCTGTTCCTCCATGTGGCCCGCAGGGCTGGCGTCTTTGGGATTGGGGGGGAACAGCGCCCCACTAATGAGGTTCGGGAGGACGGCGCTCTCTAGAGAGGACCCGCCAGGCAGCTGGAAGTGTTATCAGAGAGGCTGAAAGCGAGCAGGAAGCTCAGGCCTCAAAGCCGCTCTTGCTGTTTAACTGGGGGCGCTGCTCCATTAGCTCCGCTAATTGAACACTCTGTTATCTCGCTCGGATTGTCGCTGCAGAAGAAAAAAGGGCTGTATTTTTGCTCCCTGAAACAGAATCTGAAACTGGTGAAGAGAGGCAAGAGACAGGATATATGCTGATTACTTTATTTTGACATTGGATCTGTGACTAGAATTAGCTGTGCTCAGATATAGCCTTTTAGACACATCCATCCACAAGCAATCTATATTATAATTGGCAAAACTGGCCAAGAGGAAATAATAGAGAAAAAGGAAACTTTGCCAATACTTAGGAAGAAATAAAATACGCGTAGTATTTTATTTAATGATGCAAGTATATGAAGTAAGATGAGCAGCCATATTATACTTAAAGATAAAAGATGAAAAGGTAAAGGTAGAAAAAATTACTTTTTTAATACATGGGATTTTAGCTTTGTGCTTTTGATTTTCTAAAATTAAAAAAAATAAAACAGATATCTCATGATTTAAAATTGAGTTTAGAGATACAAATGTACTTAGGCTCGTTGTTTGGCTACCAGTTGCTAAAAAATATAAAACTACATCCACATTTTATGTTGTATATTAAAATATATTGCAACTAGAATACATTTTAAAAAATAAAGCATGCCAACAATATAAGGTGAGCAAGATTTTCTCAGCCAAAAGGCAAAAAAGAAATAAAAAACAACAAAAAGTTAACAGGGAATTGAGAGTATAAAGACAAGCTTTTTGTATACCAAAACATTATTTAAAAATCAACTAATAGCAAATGCAGAGCTAAAAAAATTGCACAAATATTATGCAAGTTTAACTTAATGAATATTTTTGAAATGAGAAGAAAATCACTAAAACCAAGTAAAAAAATAATTTCATTAAAAAGTAGTGGCAGAAGAAATGTAAATACCCTATCCATATATAGAAAATATTTAGCTTAGTAATTAAAGAAATTGAAGTATGAACAATAAAATACCTCTTTAAAATTATTTTTAATGTAAAAAGTAAGCAAATGTTATTTTATTTTTCAACTACAGTTTACATTCAATATTATTTTGTGTTAGTTACAGGTATACAGCATAATAGTTAGACAATCATATACTTTACAAAGTGGCCCCCTCCCAATATGTCAAATACCCGCCTGGTACCATAGATACTTATTACAATATTATTGACTATATTCCCTGTGCTGCACTTTATATCCCTGTGACTATTTTGTGACTACTAATTTGTAGTTCTTAATCCCTTCACGTTTTTGACCCAGGCCCCAAACAACTCCCCTCAGGCTGATGGTTATCAGTCTGATCTCTGTATCCGAGAGTCTTTTTATTTTGTTTGTTCATTTTTTTAGCTCTTTAAATTCCAGTTATTAGTGAAATCATATGGTATTTCTCTTTCTCTGTCTGACTTACTTCACTTAGCATAATACCCTCTAGGTCCATCCATGCTGTCCCAAAAGGTAAGGTTTTATTCCTTTTTTATGGCCCATTAATATTCCATTGGATATATACACCACAACTTTTTTACCCACTGGTCTATTGATGGACATGTGGGTTGCTTCCATATATCTTGGCTATTGTAAATAAGGCTGCAATAAACATAGGAGTACATATATTCTTTTGTTTGTTCCAATTACCTGGGTGGGCTATTTTTATTTTTTAATTACAGTTTACTTCCAATATTATTTTGTATTAGTTGCAGGTGTACAGCATAGTAGTCAGACAATCATATACTTTACAGAGTGTTTCTCCCAATATTTCCAGTACCCAAGTGGTATAAGAGAGTAATCACAATACTGTACTATACATCTCTGTGACTCAAATATTTTCTTTTTAATTAATAAGTGATTAATGAACGGAAAACATAATCTGAAATGCAGGTGAAAAAGTGTTGGTGAGAACTGATACTGGTACAAGTTTCCAGAAAGCAATTTAGCAATAATCATTAAGAATCCTTAAGAATATTTCTATTTTGGGTCTCAATGACTTTACTTTTAGAAACATATAAAAGGAAATAATCTGAGATGTGGATAAATATTTGAGTACAAAGAGAGTTATTGAAGCATATAAAGTAAAAAAATATAGAAAACAGTGTTTTTAAAAGCAGTTCAATTTCATTCAATGCATATAAAGGAAATGTATACATGATGCAAATAATTTTATAACACATAAACACTAAAATATGGAATTGATTTTAAAAACATCTTGATTACAAAATGGGATACTATTAATTATTTAAAATATTTTAGAAGTATATTCAATAACTGAGAAAGCATCTACAATATTTTAAGTAAAGAAAAGCCTGCTACGAGAGAGCAGGTATAGTATAAATCATATTTGTCATAAAATCAAGTAATAGCTGCTCTAATCAGGTGATGGTGATTCTTAATTATCCTTCACTATCTTTATTTTGTTTCCTAAATCAACATGTATTACTTTTGCAATAAAAAGTTAAAAATATCTAAAAAATTAAGTTTCTGAAGACAGCTTAGTAATATGACAATATGCTCTTTCTATAGCAACCAGTGTTATACATGAGGTGTGTATGTGCACATGAGTATGTGGGTGAGTGACTGGATTAAGAAATATTCAAAGTGCTAACGAGTTTTGTATGTGATCATTTAATTTTTACTTGTCTCTACAATCACAGTTCCCTCACCCTTTTCCCAATGTTTTGGTGAGTCAGTGTCATTCTACTAAATTACACTTCTGAAGACCACCCTCATGCTCAGCGATTAGCTAGAGGGGCTCACACTACTCAGAAAGCTCTTATGCTGGTGGTTATAGTTTATTACAGCGATACCGTAAACTCAGGAAAAAAACAGGAACGTGGGTAGAGTCCCAGTGAGCCTGGGCATGCAGGGTTTTTAGTAATGTCTGTCAGGTAGGCATGCAGTACTTGTGTGACTAACCTTAGCTACTCAGACTTCAGGCCCCCAGATCAAAACCAGGCATTCTCCATAAATCATGTTGTTAGCGTTAACTATCTGATTGAACTGGCCTCACGCATACAAATTATTCTCATCAGGCAGAATATTCCAAGGGCTCATTACTCATCTCCCAGGTGCCTGCCAAGAGCTAGTTATGAAGACAAGCTAGTTTTTCTTGGGAATGTGCGTGGTTTCAGTAGCCTAGGCCTGCTTTCCTACATAATAACTTTAAGATTAAAGATAAGATATGCCATTGCTCAGGGCCAGGTACCAAGCATTCCTCTCACCAGCTTCCAAGCCTTTCAGGGCACCACACGAAGCTTTCATTTTGATTTCACCCCTACCCAGACTGGCAAAGCTGAGATATATAGAGGTGGCTAGGAACAAGGAATGAAAACAGGGGGCTACCAATAGCCAACACACAGTGGGAGTGATTGCAGTTCATGATGACTGGCTCTACAGCGACTTTCACCACTGAAGAAAAAACTAATGGCCAGCAGAGCTGCCACGGACCCCTTGCAGATTGCACCAGCTTTTGTCCCACAGGTATTCACACTGAATCCAGCTGCCTGAGTCCCTCTCTGCTCTCCCCCACTCACACCCTCCCTCCAGGAACCACACTGAAAGCTAGTCCAGGCCTCTGTGGCTGTGTGAGTGCAAGACACCAACCTAGAACCCGTGGCTGACCACTACCACCATGCACATACCCGGTCTAGGCCCTCCAGCCATACATTTACATGCTAGAGTATCTGTAACATTTTGAAACTTCAAATACATTTCAGCTTTTGTAAATGAATTACAAATAGAGTAATTTTTAGTAATAAATCTATTCTTGATTAAATTCTCTTTTAAATTTTGTTGGCTTTGTTGTTGAATGAAATGGATTAAAGGCTTAAATATAAAAGTTGAAACAATAAAACTCCTAGAAAAAAAAATATGGAAAAAATGCCTTGCCATTGGTTTTGATAGTAGTTGCCTGGATATAACACCAAAAGTAACAAAAGAAAAAATTAATAAGTAGGACTATATCAAAATAAAAAGTTTCTGCACTGCAAAAAAAAAAAAAGCAATCAATAAAATTTAAGGGCAATCTACAGAATGGGTCAATATATCTGTAAATTATATAGCTGATAAGGGGTTAACATCTAAAATATATAAAGAACTCATACAACTCAATATTTTAAAGTATCTGATTAAAAAATAGGAAGGGAACTGAATAAACATTTTTCCAAAGAAGTCATCCAAATGGTCAACAAGTACATGAAAAGGTTCTTGACACCACTAATCTTCAGGGAAATGATAAATCCAAACCACAATGAGATACCACCTCACATCTGTTAGAATAGCAACCATTACAGAGATATGAGATATCAGGTATTGGTGACGATGTGGAGAAAAGGGAACTGTGTGCCCTGTTGGTGGGAATGTACATCGGTAATGCCACTATGAAGAACAATATAGAGGTCCCTCAAAAAATTAAAAATAGTACTACTATATGAATCAGCAATATCATTTCTGAGTATATATCCAAAGGAAATATAAGCAGAATATTTAAGAGATATTTACAATCTCATATTCATTGCAGCATTATTCACAATAGGCAAGATATGAAACAGCCTAAGTATCTGTCCATAGGTCGATGGATAAAGAAGATGTGATATATACATAATGCATAATATATAAAATATTATGCAGTCATAAGAAGGAAATCCTGCCATTTGTGACAACATGGATAGACCCGATGACATCATGCTAACTAAAATAAATCCTACAGAAAAATCCTAGTACTGTATGATATCACTTATATATGGAATCTGAAATTCTAAACTCATAGAAACAGAGAGTACAATAGTGGCTACTGGGAGTGGGGGGCGGGGGGAAATACAGAGATATTGTTCAAAGTACAAACTTCCAGTTATAAGACAACTAAGTTATGAGGATCTAATGTATAGCATAATGATTATAGTTAATAATGCATTATTATGTACTTGAAAGTGGCAAAAGAGCAGACCTTAAATATTCTCACCACAAAAAAGAAATGGTAATTATGTGACGTGATGGAGGTGTTAGCTAACACTAAGGTGGCAATAATTTTGCAATGTATGTGCATCAAATCAACATATTTTGCATCTTAAACTTACATAAAGCTATATGTCAATTATATCTCAATAAAGCTGAGGAGAAATAAATATATTTAAAGGGATATAAAATTATAAAATTAGAAAACTACAGGTCAACCTCACTCACAAATATAGATGCAGAAATCCTATACAGGTTAATAGTAAACTAAATTTAGTGACAAACAAAGCCTATATAATGGCCAAATTACTTCCAACTTGAAATAATAAGGTAATTTAAAATGTTTAAAAATAAATTTAAAAACCAAATGAACATGTCAATAAAAAGATGCAAAAGAGATGCCAAATAAATTCCAAAGGAAATCCATGCAAAATTTACATCAATCTATATCTATAAATACAAGACAATTTCCTTAATCTAAGAATAAATAGCTTTATAAAACCTAAGAAAAGTATAATTTTTAATGGTGGGATTTTAGATTATTTCCTTTTAATTAGAAAAAGACCGGATATCTACTCTTGCACTTCAATTTAACATTGTAAGAAATATATAAAAAAAATGTGTACCAAATAAAGTATAAGGTATAAAAATGTTTTCGTGTGAGATTTGATTATGCATGCATAAAACCCAAAAGAATAAAAACAGTATTTAACAACTGTCAGATAAAAACACTAAATACAAAACTTAAATTTGTACTGATAGAATGTGAAAATCATACTAGTAAAAAAAAAAGTTTCTTACTCCTAGTGACCCAGAAGTTTCACTCCTATTCATGTTTGCCAGAAAAACACTTCCCTCTGTGCATCAGAAGGCATGTCCAGGAATTTTCATAGTGACACTGCTTTGTGATAGGGGGAAAAACCCAAACTGGAAACCACCCAAATGTCCGTGGACAGAAGCTTGGGCTATAAATAGTGGTCTGTTCATGGACTAGAATACTCTGGCATTGAATAACCTATAGAAATACACAGGGATAAATCTTAGAAACTTGTTGCCAATCATTTTTAAAAGCAATCTTCAGGAGGATACATGATTTTATGTAATATTCAAAAGTATGCAAAGTTAAACATGGGCTACAATTATACAGATAAGCAAAGGAACTATGTAAATACAATTGAGGATATAGCCATTTACGGGTGGAAAGGAGGGTGGGGTTGGTGAGGGAGAAATCAGGAGTTTCGAGATTCCTGGTAGTGCTTTATTTCTTAAACTGGGCAATGATACCCTAGAGTTGGTTTTATTCCTTTTAACCTACGTGCTATAAACAGTATTTTGCAGATACTTAATTTTTTTAAAAAAAGTACGTTCATCTTCACCCGCCAATACCCTTTCCAAAAAAGTTGCATCAGCAATTAATATAAGCTTTTTAAAAAATATGTAAATTAAGAGGCTTCTAAGTTGTTCAAGGTCATCTTCTCTCTTCCAAGTTCTCCTCTACTTCTCCACACCTCCTACATATTTTTTTCATTTTTATTTTGATAAAGTGGAAATTATTCCAAAGGTCATACTTAAGAGGTTCACAGTGTGAAGTTCACGCCCTACTTTACACTCGCTCTGAGGAGTCCAAATGCTACAGCCTCAGGAGATAGACCTTTGTTTCCTGGTTTAGCACAGCAATCAGTTTCCCACTTACTATAACAATAAGATGAGTAATTCTTTGTAGGAAAAGGCCAGCAAACAAACAAACTCTGAAGAAGCTGGGTAGCAAGCTTCCCAGAATCTCCGAAATCCCCTTGAAAACCAGGGAAACATTTCTGCTGGGAACCGAAAACAGATGCTTATCTTTCTGGGAAGCCTGCCCCCAGGAGAGCTACGGCCTTAAGGACAAATGTGAAGCATTAGCACAGAACAAAGCCCCTTGTTCTTGCGCATTTTATGGTTTCTGCTGATCACTGTCTCTCACACCTGCCTTTCTGTGGCTCACAATAAAAACCGCTGGAGGGGAGGAGGGTTGTTGCAGCGCCTCCAGACCTCAGCCCTCCGCATCTCCACCTACATTCTACATTCTCCGCGTCTCCGAGTTTTCTTCAAGTACCACGAGCACAATTCTTGAACTTAAATTTAGACCCTTCCAATCTGACCATTTAAAAACGTCATGTAATAGCATTACTATTGAGAACTATATTATTCTTCTAAAGACACTCTATTGAAGATGGGAAGTTATGTTCGATTTCAATCCCCTACCCATTTAGGTCATATATTGATATTAATTCTTGTGTAACTAACCTGGAAAGCCATGAAGATCAATATATGACTTAAGGTTTTTTGCTTTGGTTTTTTATTATTATTTCTTCTTATTTCTTTGACCTTTAGAAGAGTTGCAGTGGTGAATCTGGTTTTCAGAAAATGATTAAATATCACTTCTGCTGTTGTTGTTTTTGCCCAGATCAATCAGAGATGTTTTATATGTTGGTTGATAAATACACAGCCTTCAGAACCTGTTTTATTTTTTTTCAACTAGTGCCAGGTTTTCAGCTAGCAAGATATTCAGGGCTAGGATAAATACATATTTTCTCTATCAATGAGTAAATACAAAAGTGTTTTCAAAGAGAATGACCGGAGGTTTTGATGAACTACAAATAAAACAGCAATCAATATTAAGCATTTTCAGCCAATAGGTCTTTGAGGCTAGTATACATCTTATACAAATAAATAAAAGATGCCAACACTATACTGTATTCATGTTAGTTATATTTGAGATCAAAATTAGAAAAACAATGCTTATAAAACATTGCTTGTCTGTACCTTTGACAAATATTGCATCTTGTTTTTTCGTTACTAGCTCCAAAAAGTAAAAAATCAGGTCCATTTAAACCACAGAAAGGCATTTTCATTATTTTTCATTGAGGGACAGAGAACAGAATAAATTAACTAATTTATTGATCCTTTTACCTTTGCAAAAACCTACAATAAGTTTATATTTTGCATATTGCCCAATAGCAGGTTAGTAATCATCCTAATTAGAAACTTTTTGGCACATTTTCAAACAACATAAACACCACTGTTGTTCTGTTAAATAAACTGTAGATTAACATATGAAAACCAAAAGACACCATTCCTAAAACATAATTAAGTCATCCAAATGTCAGTGCCATCACATAGTCACACAAGGATTGTAAAATTCAGCTTATTGCACATTTTTCTGAGATTTAAAAAATATGGGTGATAATGTCAGGTCAGCACATTTACATTCCATTTATGATGAAATGCAAATAACTGTAGCAATATAGTTACCTCGAGCCATGAAAGGCTTGGGAAAACATTTCAGAATTGACTGGTGTGGTAAGTAGAATAATGGGCTCTCAAAATGTCCACATCCTAACCCCTGGAACCTGTGAATATGCTATTTTACATGTCTAAGTGACTTTGCAGCTATGATTAAATTAAGAATCTTGAGATCGAGAGATTATCCTGAGTTATCTGGTTGGGCCCAATGTAATTACAAAGGTCCACACAAGTGAAAGAGGGAGGCAGGAGAATCAGGGAAGAACATGTGACAACAGAAGCAGAGGTTAGACAGAGAGAAAGAGAGAAACAGAGATCTGACAATGCTATGCTGCTGGCTTTGAAGACGGAGGGGGCCTCGAGCCAAGGAACGCAGATGGCCTCAAGAAGTTGAAAACGGCTCTAGGTTCTTCTCTAGAGCCTCCAGAGGAAATGCAGCACTCCCAACACCCTGATTCTAAGCCAGTGAAAGCCATTTCAGGCTTCTGAATTTCAGAACTGTAAGAGAATAAATCTGTATTGTTTTAAGCCATTAAGTTTGTGATAATTTGTTACAGCAGCAATAGGAAACTAATACAGCTGGTGCGACATAGTTGTGTGTGTGGCAAGTGGTCTACTTAGAGATGGAATAGGGGAGGAGAGAGAAGAAGTGAGGGAAGGAGAGGAGAGGAAAGGAGAGGGAGAGGAGGGGAGGGAAATGGAACAGGAAAGGAGGGGAGGGAAATGGAATAGGAAAGGAGGGGAGGGGAGGGAAATGGAACAGGAAAGGAGGGGAGGGAGAGGGAAGAGGAAAAGAAGGGGAAGGGAGGAAGAACATAAATGAACAATCCAATGAACTTGTTTGTATCCCTAGATCCATTTCAGGCAGAAGCCTAGTTCTTCTCTGGACTTGCCCAGTCATCAGAGACACTAAATGCCTCTTTTTGCTTAAGTCACGCAGAGTTGGATTTCTATCACAACAAAGAGTTCTAACTAAAAGGCTCCTCCACGTAGAAGACCTGGTCTGGCTATTTATAGAACTCTACACAGCAGGATAACTGCTTGTCCATTAACCTTCTTAAAATATTAATGTGGATTAAAGTGTATACTGAAAAGGTGAAGTTCACTTCAGCTCACACAGGTTTGTATTGTTTTCCTGGGGGAATGAATTTTATGACAAAACTAGGTCATCAACGTTTATAATTGGTGGAAGTAAAAAAATAGAAGGAATTGAAAGGAAGTTTCATTTTATTTCTCTTAATATCAGAGATTACCAGCAATAGCATAGATAGGTCACATAATCAATTATTATTAGCATTTTGCTTCTTTTTGTTAACCATGTTATCATTCCTAGATTCATTTCCAGAAGTAAGATTTACAATTTAAAATGCCTAAGAGATTTGTTGTTTTTGATTCTGCTAGAGCTACACAGGGGGGAAGAGTTTTAATTATTTTGACATAATGAGACTATCAGAGTTGCCTGCATATGTAGCTTTTCTCCAGACATTTTCAAAACTTACATAAAAAAAAAAATTGTCTTTGAACCTCAATCCCTTATTAATCACTTCCATTTTCTATATTTTTGCACTGTTGTAGTTACTCACAGAAACATATTATTAGTCCTGCAAATCCAAGGATAATAATAACTCATTGGACACAATACTGTAAAAAACCCCTCATATTGCATTACAATGAATAATCATTTACAGGCTATATATAAACAGGTCAACTATAGTAGAGACAGAGGAAGAGAGAAATCACCTTGTTGCACAGAAAACTTAATCAAACAGATCAATCTAAAAATTTCCTCCTTTCATTCAACAACAAAGCCACCAAAATTTAAATGAGAATTTATTAATTTATTACTAAAAATTACCTTATTTGTAATTACAAAGGCTGGGTAACAAGATAATAACTTCAAATACTTGAGAACCTTTTCTGAAGCTTTCAAATGTACATGGTACATTTTGAGAATAACAGAAAGAGAACTTTAAAACGCTGAAATATATTTAAAGTTTCAAACTTATAAAATAACCAAATCTGGAAAAAATGTTTTTTAAAAAGTAGGAACTGATACAAGCATATAAGATTATATATATTTAATATGATAGCCATCAGGTTTAGATACAGAAGGCATAAAGGTATACATAAGAAATCAGTCGGTCTGTCTTTAGGACCATCTGTTTACCTGTGGATTATCAATTAAACTTCACTTTAGTAAGAGAAAACATGCACACATACACACACATACACACATACACATTAAACTGTTTACAAATTGCAGATGATTTAAAAGTGATATTAAGCCCTGGCCGAGTGGCTCAGTTGGTTAGAGCATTTCTCTCACATATCGATGTTTCTCCCTTCGTTCCTCTCTCTCTCTAAAAATCAATAAAAACATACCCTTGGTGAACATTAAAAAAAATAACAATAATTTTTAAAAGTGATATTAATACCCTGAATTGAACAATTTTTCAAAAAATAAATGCTAATCTCTCCCTCAAGAATCAATGTCCATATAATCAGAATTGGTATATCAATACCCCAGCTTTTTCCACTCTTGGCCAGGATAACTCAGTGGCCCAGTGCATAATAACACCCTATGATTATTGACTGTCTTCCCTTCCCTGTTACACTTTCCCACACCCAAGAATTTTTTTGTATCCTTCCCCAATCAACTACTTAAGCACAAATCCTTATTTAAGAGTCTGATTTTGAAGAATCCAAACTAAGACAAGTCATGAAAACAGTTCTCATTCTTCTGAAATCATGCTAACATTTTATAATTCTCTAGGTGTTTACAAATTACATTTTTTTCTAATTTTCATTGTACTCAATTTTAAAAATTAGTTTTATATATATGTATATTTTAATCCTCACTCGAGGATATTTTTTCCATTGATTTTAGAGAGAATGGAAGGGAGGGAGGAGAGAGAGAGATTAAGGTCAGAGAGATACACTGATTGGTTGCCTCCCTCATGCACCCCAACCAGGACTGGGGATCAAACCTGCAACTGAGGTACATGCCCTTGACTGGGAATCAAACCCGAGACCCTTCGGTCTGCAGGCTGACACTCTAACCACTGAGCCAAACCATCAGGGCATATATTTTTTAAGTTAAAAACAGTGAAAAAGTTAATAATCTCACCTCCATTTTTAATTCTGCCTCTCTGAGGTAACCCCATTTATCCAAGATGTAGTGTATAACCTTCCACAAATTATTGAATGTTCATAAAAATACAATTTTCTAAGAGATTTAGTTCTCTATTTTTCCAGCTATACTGAGATATTACTGAAATAAGACACAAGTTTAAGGTGTATAATATGATGACTTGATACACGTATATATTGTGAAATGTTTGCTACAATAATGTTAGTTACCACATTCATCACATCACAGAGTTGCCACTTTTTCTGTGTACGGCAAGAAGTTTTTACGATTTACTCTCTTAAGTCTATAATACAGTATTGTTAACTATAATGACCATGCTGTATATTAGATCTTCAGAAATTATTCATCTTATAACTGGAAGTTTGTACCCTTTGGCCAACATCTTCACATTTCCCCCGCCCCCTTTGCACTTGGCAACCGGCATTCTAATTTCTATTTCTATAGTTCAGCTTTAAAAAATTCCACATATAAGTGAAAATATACAGAATTTGTCTTTCTCTACCTGACTTATTTCACTTAGCATAATGCCTTCAAGGTCCATTCATGTTGTCACAAAAGGCAGGGTTTCCTTCTTTTACATGGCTGATTGATAGCCTATTTTATATTCCACTCACCCATCAACAGAAACTGAACTTGTTCCCATGTCTTGGCTACTGACCATGCTGCAATGAACATGGGTATGTAGATACCTCTTCAAGACAATAATTTCATTTCCTTCCAAAACATACCCAGAAATGGGATTGTTGGATAATATGGTAGTTCTATTTTTAATGTTTTGAGGAACCTCCTTACTGTTTTTCATAGTTGCTACATCAATGTACATTCCCACCAACGATGCACAAGGCTGCCTTTTTCTCCACATCTTAACACTTGTTATTTCTTCTCTTTTTGTTACCAGCCATTGTAACAGGTCATACCTCACTATGGTTTGGAATATTTTCATGTACCTGTTTGTCATTTGTATGTCTTCTTTGGAAAAACATCTATTCAAGTCCTTATTGGATTGCTTTATTTTGCTGTTGAGTTGTATGAGTTTCTTATATATTTTGGATTTTAAACCATTATTAAAAGATAGTTTGCAAATATTTTCTCTCATTCTGCAGTTACTTTTTCATTTTGATGAGGGTTTCTTTTCTGTACAAAAGCTATGTTGTTTGACCTAGTTCCACTTGTTTATGTTTTCTTTGTTGCTTGTGCTTCTGGTTTCATATGCAAAACATTGGTTGCTAAGATCAATGTCAAGGAGATTTTTAACCTATGTTTTCTTCTATTAGTTTTATAATTTGAGTAGATAATATCTCTTAAGCACATGGCATACAAAAATGCTCGGTGAATGGCAGAGCTTGCGCCTTTCTTGTGACTCACTTTCATATACATGGGTCTATGGAAGATGAGAAGAAGTGGCCTGAGAAGAACAGAGTGGAGTACATAACAGAACCACCATGAAACCAAGAAGATGTGGAAAAATCAGAAGAATAAACATGAGCGACAAGCTCATGTTTGATGTCTTGTCATAAGGACATAACAGACCTGTGATGGGAAACATCAGATGTGTGGTCATCTCTTACATTCCTTCTTGAGAGGAGGGAAGTTGAGGCAGGTTTGTGAAGACAAGCCTGAAATACTACTTTACAGGTCTCTCCAGGACACAAAGGGTCTAAGTCTCTCCTAAAATAACTCCCAATAATTCCTACCTCCTGGTATTCCCACGCTTGAGTAATTTTCTCCTCTTGAGTGTGGGCTGGACTTAGTGGCTTGGTTTTTAACATATAGAAGATTGTAAAAATGATAGAATGCCACTTCCAAGGTTAAGGTTAGAGAATGCTGAGACGCCTGTCTTGCTGGGATTCTCTCTCTGGCCATTTCAGATTGCTTGTTCCGGTGAAACCAGCTGCCATATTGTAAACTGCCCTATGGACCAGCTTTATGATTACAAACCCAGCTGTCTTACATGATAAAATTACTTCAAATTCAGAGTAGTAAATAAAATATCATATTGGTATTAGACTCATGTTTTAGAGCATATGTTAAAAAGCTATGTAAAAGTAAATGACAGAGTACCATTTGTATCCCTTAAAGTTTGCCTTATCACACCCATTCCAATGGGCTGTTGTAAGCACTTAATAAGCTAATGAATATAAAAGTGCATGAGAGAGGGACACTAGTGTTTTTTTAAAGATGATGTTCAGATTTTCTGGAATAACATTTTGCCAGAAGTTAGAAGTATTTCTGTACTTAAAATCAACCCCACTTCTCTGGTTTCTGCCACATTTTGCCTTGACAGGCTGCAAAATAAACCAAGTAATATTTATAATACAACAAACTTGATAGTAAAGAGAGGCGGAGGGAGGGGGGACTAGACTAGGTGGAAAAATTTTCCAATCCAAACTTCCATAAAAATGACAAAATAGCCAGAAATTATTATAGAGTATGCACATTAATTTTGTTTTTACTTATTTTTCTGTTTATTACAATTTTTTAGAATACAAGAAAAAATAAAAATAAAAAATAAAAATGTACTCCATAATTAACTGTTCTTTTTACCCATTAGAAAATCAAAGTTTATTTGGTAAAAATTACGGAAAACTCAGCATTGCCCATGGAATATATATATCAGGATCCATTTTCAGCAAGATTTGGCAAGTGAGGGATTATGACCTGGAAGTAAGTCACAGTATCAGATAGTAGCTGTTCTCATTTTCGGAGGCTAAAAGGAGCTGTTTTCATTGAATAAATATTCAAGGGGTTTTCGACACTGTTCTCAGAGCTTAGGTTACATCTGAATGGATAAAAGTTTTTGCAACCCTGAAGCTGCCTTTTGGGGATATTGACCTTAAGCGGTTCATTAAGAAACAAAACTCAGAAAGAAACTTTGATCCTCCCCCCTTTCCTGCCCAAGAGATTCAGACAGAAAAACCTGCTTCAAGAAGGAGATCTCAGGATGCTGTCTTATCCTGATTTGACTTAAGTATAGTAAACAAAGGGACTTTAGGTTGGGGCTTGTTAGCTAGATATCCCGTGTCCCATGGTTTCTGAGTTGCCTAGCAAGGATTTTCCTGCCATGTGTGTTCCTTTCTTCCTCAACTACCTCCAATGGCCCATTCTCACTTCTGAAATCTAATACCCCATCCCCAGCTCTTTATCCTTTGTCCAAAAATGTCTTCTATACCCAACATTGCCTCACTGTTTTTGGAATTTTCATGGACTTATTATGATTATGTAAATTCCCCACACTCATATATTAAACTTGAATTTTCTCCTATTAATTTGTCTCTGTCAATTTGATTATTAGTCTAGCCAAAAGAGCTTAGAAGGTGAGAAGAAAAGTGTTAATATTTTTTTAGCCCCCATGCATCAGTAAACAAAGCAGACTCCTCCCCTCATAGTGCTTACATTCTAGTGGGACAAACATATTAAATATAATAAATAAGAAGTCATAAGGTATAAGTAGTACATATAGCAATGTAGCAGGTAATATAAACATATCTGCTCTTTCCCTTGCGGATTTTTCCTTTGAGCACTGAGGGCCTCTGAGAGGGTAATCTCCTATGACACTGAATTTCATTTGGTTGTGTGATGTTAGAAATTAAGTCCTAAGGAACTACTCATATAGGCTCAGGATATGGGGATTTTAGAGGTATGGTAAAGTCATTAGAGAAATAGATATAATCTTTGAATACCATTGAACATAAAAAAATAATAGTCAATTTATTCAGGGGGTGATACACCTCTGGGGGAAGGGGGTTTCTTATTGGTGGAGTGTCCTCCATGTCCCCACTGGTTGCTGGTAGAAATGGGCTTCTTGGGGTGCTGCTGGAATAGGAATTTCCAGAGGACCCAATGGGAGGATGAGGTATGGTAGAAAGTTTTATTTCTGTGGAATTAATCCCCTCAGTTTCCAAGGTCCCAGTTCCCTCTTCCCTACCAAGGAAAAAGTCCCATTTCATCTCCAGCAGAGCTGGGATTAAAGCCAGTGTCCAAAGTTGCCATTCCATATTTGCACAGTCCAGCCCAGCATCAGCCCAGCTTAGCTTGTGTTCCCAGCTGCAGCCCATTGCGTGTGGGGTCTGCATGGCTGTGGGCCATCTGGCTTCTAGGGCCACATGGCTATGGAGGGAACACAGGTGAGTGTATGGAAGGAGGAGTGAAGCAAGAGGAACAAGAGAGCAAGAACTTATTTGTCTTAGGATTATGTATTCCAAAATTTCCATGGGCTTGTAGTGGCTACACCCCTCGGGCCAATTATCTTTTTTCCCAGGTTTAACAGGCAAGCATCTTCCCCACATCACCCTGACTTCACTGCACATGAGTCCATCTCCCCTTTGTACAGTCCCTTCCCCCAGTGCTCTGCAGGGAATGGACCGGTGGTTCCCTGGGTAGTGTGAAATTGCAGCTTCCTGGTGAAGCTTCCCAGCTGGCCCTGCTTATAATGTCTGGCCTTCCCTTTGCTCCCTCCTTTCCTATTATTAATATTAATAACTAGCTAATTATAATGGTAGCAGGTTGGCTTATGTGAAATCACATATTCTTATCTTGTATTTATTTTTATATATTATTTTATAATAGGGAAATGTCTCCTCATGGTTGGGAAATCATATGGACATCAAAATAAGGTTGACAACAGCAAAACTGCTTGTCAAACTTATTGGTTCTGAAATAGTAAATGACTTCTGTAGCCACTTCCATCCACCAGGTACTTCTAAAGGTTGGTCAGGCTTTTTCATCTAGGAATCCTAGATACACATTAGCCTCTTCTAGACCATACAATTTACCAGTCAGGGGTTTGTTTCAGACAAGAGAATTTATTATACATAAAGTATAAAATGGATTTATAAGAAGGCATTTGATATCTTACAGAATGTCTAGGAGGACCAGGTACCAAGCTTGGATGTTATACAACTGGAAACAGGAGAAATGCTGATCACACTGTAAAACTGTTTTAGTGGAAATCCCACTGCTGTTTCTACTAGTTAATTTAGTCTATAGAGAGAGGAACCAGAAGGCAGCCTTGTTCTATGTAGTGAGCCCAACAACTCCATGAGGCTATGCTTTCCAGGACTCCTCAGTCACACAATGTTCACTTTTACCTTTCATGTCTCCTGCAAATGAGTTTGCTTGAAGGAAGCTAGTCATATATCTACACCTCATGTGAAGGACGCCTGGGAATAATCACTTAAGGATTCTACCTAAGGAAGACTAGATTCACAATATTGGAGAATCACCAGTCATGCAGGATGATCAAACCATTTGGGTTTGACATAAATGACGTATGTGTCCTGTGAGCCATGTTCACATTTTTTTCTAACAATTTTTTTCGTGGTATCTTTGCAATGAATGGTTTTGGTTCCATTAGCACTTACCTCCCAAAATACCCAATTTGCACCTGTGAAATAGCTTAATTGTGTTATTTAAGAGGTAGCTACTTCTGTTCTTCTAGGGTAGCTGACATGAAGAGAGAAAAATATTGGCCGCTTTACTTATTTTCTATGTACATCTAGGTCTATATATATTGGTTATATTTACAATTAGAAAAGTTGCATGAAGGTTTCTATTAGAAGTAGTTCTTAAGTGCTTTGTTGCTCAAAAATCATTTTAAACAGATCCCATTGTTGCTGTTGTATTTCCTAATTAGTTTTGAATAGTGCTGGGACACATGCTACAGATAAGGTCTTTAGGTTCATTTTATCACATATACGTCAGTTGTGTTGAAAGTCTAAAATGTCTTGGGAAGTTGTTTCATTTAGTTCTACTTGATAAGATGGAGGTTCTTTTACTGAGAAGTCTATAAAGACTTAAGGTGAGTGAGTAGCATGGGATAGTTCAGTCCAAAAAGTAAAGGATTATCTTCTTTGATGAAACAATGAAATCATATCTGGATTTTGTCATAATGATTGCCCTCACTCCAGCAACAGAGGGCTGTGCTCTATAGACTTGATATATTAAGTGGCTAAGACGAAGCTGGATCTTCCTCCCTGGTCTACTGAATAGGTACCAGCAAGGTGCAAAAATGAAAGAAAATCTATCTCTTCTTTCTCTAAAAAGCAAGCTATTTTCAGCTAGCAATCTTGTAGCACACTAAAGGAATAGCATTATGTGGGTAATGTAAAAGGACCATACTTCTCAAGTAAATGGACACTTATCTTATCTCATGCAGCTATGAAAAGGTAATTGGAGTCCAAAGTGTAAAGTATAATGGCAGGTTATTGAGGCATTTTGAAGTGGTTGGGCTGGATTTTGCGCTTCATGCGTGATAACATTCTTTATAGCCTGGAATCTTTTGTGTAAGTTTGCTTTTAGAATTTAATAAGCCTAGAGTTAGAAAATTTAGAAATTATTTGTACCCTCTCAGGCATCCAAATACGGTATCTTTTTACTCCCACTGATATCAGTAAGAACCATTTTAGTATTAGTTTGATGGTATTTAGTTACGGGGTAAAAAAAACCCCACAACAATAAATAACATAGTCTCTGCCTGTGGTATTTTTCTCAAATCTAAGATCTGGGTTTCTATACCTGAGGGCTGGACAACTCTCATGAAACACGCAGGGTTTCACCCACGTATCCAGCCTTCCAACCCTTCAGTGCATGAACTGAGTTATATACCTTCACATGACCTAAATCATGAGCGTTACTGTAACAGTCATGAGTCCCTTCCACAACAGATCAGAGTATTAACCTGTTGTTAATGCTAAGCCCAGCCACATCTGAGAGATAGGAATACCATAGCTAGTGAATTCCTTTAACTTCCCTTGTGTGCATTTCTGAAACTATCTAAATTAGTAATCATCCCTATATTGTTCCTTTTATCTCGGTGAAAGACGGAAGAACCATCTGAATACATGCCAAGCAGTGCCCTGGGCTCCAAACATCTATCCTCTCTACTTG
Source organism: Miniopterus schreibersii (assembly GCF_964146895.1). Taxonomy (NCBI): domain Eukaryota; kingdom Metazoa; phylum Chordata; class Mammalia; order Chiroptera; family Miniopteridae; genus Miniopterus; species Miniopterus schreibersii. The sequence goes on along the minus strand of NC_138113.1, from coordinate 27,722,232 downwards.
ATCCCAAGTTCATCACTAACTGAGCACAATGCGAACTGAACAGAACAATAATTTTTTCTATTTTAATTGAATTAAAGGTATTTCTATTTTACAGAAATTAAAAACTATCTTGTTTTTAATTCAAGTATACAGTAGACTAGCAATTATTTTCAAACTTAATAAAACCCATTCTTATACTAGCCACCAAATCCATCTGCCACACAGCTCTTGTTCACTACCCTGCTCTTTTATTTTGCAATCTATGAAACTCTTGACCGTTTCATACTAAGGAAGTTTCCCTTTAGTTCCTTGATACTGCTGTCTTCTAATTCTGCTTTCAATACTTTCACTCTTGGTTCTTGATCTCCAAAAGTGGGCTCTCGTCCTAAGCAAGCACCCTATACACTGGTATACCCGATTCTTCTCTCAGTTCTTTTTGTCCCCAGAATCTTTCCCTGATTGATATTATCTACTCTCATAACTCTAATCACCAATATCATTCTTCAGCTGCCTCCATTCTGAGAAACATATTATTCACTTTTTAATAAATGATTCATAGGCACTATGTCCCAATATATAATTTTTTAGACACATTATTTTAAGCTGCCTTTCCCAATACCCATTCCTAACCCCAGAGCTATAGTAGCTGTATTATGATCTTGAGGCCAAAAACAAACATAGGAAGGATGATGGATTCAAAGATAAAGAGAGCCTGCAGGTGTCCCTGAGTAGCAGAACCAACTTCAACACCTACCAATACCTGGACTTCATTTATAAAAGGAAAAAAAAAAAGAAAAGAAAAGAAAAAAGAAAAGAAAGTCACCAGGAGGGTGAAGAGGCAGAAGGGGCAGTGTTGAGGGGAAAACCTAAGCCAAAGCTTTTATTGGGCTTTCTGCAGGAAAGGTGAGGCAGGGCAGAGTAAACAGCTTAGGGTTGGCTCGTTGCAAGTCTTAAGCTATAGGGGTAGTCCCAGGCACCTGGTACCTGGCCTAAGATGATTAAGGCAGAGAGAGGAATATTGCTTCCTGGGTATGACAGCCAGTTAAAGGAGGCGGGGCTCTGTACTGGTTACTGCACTTACCAAAGGCATGTTTTAAGCTGAGCCCTTTGCTAAAAATTGGCTAGCCTCAGAAGAGTAGTTTCTCCCTAGCCAGAAATGTCAAAACATCCAGAAAATGAAACATAAACAATACAGAAAATAAACTGCCTCATGTAAATAATTAGAAAAATTAAATTGAAAGTAAAAGAGGGTCAACAGAAAGTGGAAGTTTTACAATTAAGCTTAGGAGAGAAATGTAAAGACAGCTCAGGAAAAATAAATATTAGCATAAAACTGTATTTCTGTTAGTAAATCGAAAACTACGATGCTGGTAAAAGATGCCGATGCTTTGACGTTACATCTCTGGAATCACAGTGGTACCCTGGAGGGGTGGCATGAGTAAATAACTCTGCATATTACAACCACAACAAGTTGAACACTCAGGTAGGATACAAGCCTGAGAAAAGTCTCTTAGAACTATTCTAATTCCTCTCAAGTATAACATGGATAGCAGTTCCTATTATGTAGAAAGTAATCATGGGGGAAAAATCAATCCTATCATTGCTTGATTTAGTCTGCACTTTTTGACCTAAGGGCCAAAAAGGTTGACTTCAGTGGAAGGGGTAGGTGAGTCACACAATATAAGAAGCCCTATGAATAAAAGGAGGCACCCAAACTGGGCTATTCAGGAGCCACAGACTATTTTGCAATATGACTACACAACTTAAGTTTCAGGACCGATTTCAAGGAAACAAGCAAGTTTATTTTATAGAGCTGATGTGTAGTATATACTGACGGGATAGTCTCTCTTAACCCCACTCATCAACATGAGAGCTGTATTACGTGTGCCCAGGAAGCATGCAAGGAGCACAAAGTCTGGGACCAACAAATACCACGCTGCTCTTTGCAGCTGCTGAAGCATTTTAGGATTGGCCTATTGATGTACTGTTCAGGGTGAATGTACTAGCTAGGGAAGGGACATGACTGACAGTGCAGGAGACTGAGGCTTGGCTCATCGGCCGAAGTGTAGGGCTCTGGTCACTCTCAAAGTACCACTTTAGAAATTAGAGTGGTTTTTATTCGGGAGAACCTTGAAGACAGGTGAGGATGCCCATTCCCCAAATCCTAGAGCCTAGAAAGGGCTGGAATCAAGCACAGATCTGCCATGAACAAGATTGAAGATTTCTAAGAATCTACAAACAGATTTCATAGAAGATTTCTATGCTATTTCATAACAGTGAGATACAATTTTTCTAATCATCTGAGAGAAACTGATTTAGATCATGACGCCTGTAAAATCAAATGGTCCCTTGTTATGGATAAGTTTCTAATAAAAAAAAGTTCACATGATATTGACTGATATGGTAGGTGGTAATGACATCACGAAAGAGGCGTAATTTGTATCTTCTAAATATGTGACAATTTAAACTTCAAAATTATATCTGTAATTATAAGCACTTAATCATAATGAGCATTATTTTTGTATCTTTTGTAATGAAAGAAGCCTTTCTAGACAAATTAAAAGTAACTATTGCTAATATTTTCCCTGGAATTTTCTTGTAAGCATGTATTTTCTTTCCAATTTTGATGCCTCCAAAGGTAATATAACATAATACAGGTCCTAGGCTCTGGTGTTAGACTGCCCAGGTTTTACTCTTAGTTTGAATACTAAACTTACTAGCTGTGAAACCCTAAGCAAGTTATATGCGTTCTCTGTGCCTCAGTTTCTTTATTTTAAAAATGTGGCTAATAATGTTATTCTTTTTAGGGTTATTAGAAAAATTAAATGATTTAATATATGTAAAATGCTTAGAACAGTATAGATAAAGTGGTAAGTTGGAAATCCTTATTTGAACCATATCCTGGGGACAAGAGGGGGTAGTGGAAAGGTAAGTTTCCCCAAACAATAGGGAAAAAATTCGCAAAAGAATGGATGCTGGATAGATAAAAGACTAATTGCTTCTCCATTTAGAATGTAAAATTGATGTCTAACTTGTTGCTCCTATTTTAGGTATTAGCTTATGTTTTTTTATGTTTTTAAATTATATGGTAGTCTAGTCCATTCTTATTATACGTTCTGTTTTTGAAATGGCCATTTGTATAATATTATTTTGTTCTTTTAACTCCACTTTTGTCTTATACATGTAAAATCAATCTTCCTCAGAGCCAACGATTTGTTCATTCTAACCTTCCATGCTAGCCCTGTGTTGCTATAATTGGTATTCTAAAATAACTCTGAGTAAGTGGACTTATAAAACCACAGTCTAGTGTATTAACCAGGCATAAAAATGGCCTTGTGTTTCTAAAGAAGAAAAAGAAAAATATCCTGGCTAATCTTTAATATATGAATTTCTACTTTGTCACCTACATCTGGTATTTCTATTATTTACAAAATGTTTTTGAAGGTCAAACTGGCATAATAGAGAGTGTGTGTGTGTGTGTGTGTGTGTGTGTGTGTGTGTGTGACATAAATGTCTCAGAGCATGGCAAAAATTATCTTCTGTGCCAAAATATATCAATCTTTGATGTAGAAAACAACTAGGTCCATTAAATCAACATGGATACTCACTCATGACTTTTTTATTCATTTGATGTTATGGTCTGGATACATGTTTACTCCATTAGGTTCTACCTTGCATTGAAATTGAAACAATCTAGCATAACATCAATTTCCTTAGTATTATGTTTTTGACTTGCCCACAGAGGTATATATTTCTTTACAAACTCATTTAAACTTCTTGAAAATTTCTATAAAGTTATGATTGTTTTAACAACAATTTCCTGAGCCTACAATGTATCTTTATATTTGTATGCCAGAATTTTGAAAACAGTAGGGTTGTTTTACATTTTCCTGAAAACTCTGAATAACTAGGTAATATTACTTTAAGCCTTTTCAATGACTACTGGAATAGGAGAACTTAATGCATGCATTCCAAGGAGGAAAGTAGAAGGGCTCATATTTCTCAAAAGCATATTCATTTTGACAGATTTTATTTTCTAAAGATGGTTGTAATAACCATCCACATGGTCTTCTTCAGTATTACCTTGTCTCTCCCCCATCAGAAATGGAGTTCGTCACTGTACCCCGTTGAAGCTGGTGAGTCCTGTAACTGATTTGACCAAGAGACAATGATGGAAGTCAGGGCCAGCTTATCAGGTGTAGCTGGCACAAAGTCTAGGGCCCATTACAATATTATTTCTCTTATAATCAGAATTTTTAAAATGAACACTTAAGTTTAAGAAAATGAATGTATGTTTTTTTTATTTACCTTTCTATCAACACCATCCTGAAGTATAACTAAGATATTTAAATGTATTTGTTTAATGAAAGAAGGGATCCTTGAAAGCAAAAGTGCCCAGGGCTCATGAGCATCTTCACTCAGCCCTGGGGGAAGGGACAGGATGCTAACTCTTAACTGGCTGGACAGCTTCTGCTTCCCGCCCTGTGGGATATTTACCCTCCAGATAGTCCTCCTCAAAACCTAACCACCGGGCTGTGACAAATGGCAGCTAAGTGGAAAGGTCTTTCGTGAACAGCTGCACCTGAGCTTTCAGCCTGCACGGGAGACACCAAGCAAGACCTGCCCAGCTCGCCCCAGTCAACCCAAAACACATGAGGCGATATAATACGGTGCTGTTTTACGCCACTGAGCTTTAGAGCAGTTTATCAAGTGCGATGGATAACTGAAATGTTGATTCATTTTCATTCACAACTTCCTGAGCCCTGTGTAATCTGTTATCCGGGTGCTACGATGTGCAGGAACGTAGCGGGCGTTCGGCGTACGAGTCTGTCCAGACCAGCTGCTTCGCTACAGCCTCGCAGGGCGGGGAAACCAGAACGGAGGTGAAAGCTAACTAAACTGAAAAAAGGGGTAAGATTACTTTTAAGTATAAAAAGATGTTACCAATGACAAGTGTTATGATTTATTAAAAGAAAAATACCTTTGTTATAAAGCCATATTCGTGAGATAGAAAATATTTTTTAACAAAGCCATTCAAGCCCTGCTCCATTGCCTTCCGGCTGCGTGATCACCATTGTGTGTTTTAACTGCTCTGTGCCTCATTCATCCCTACCCCATTTGGCTTTGAGGGTTAAATAAATCAGCATGTGCAAAACTCTCAGAACCATGTTTTGTGTGTGTGTTTGAGTCATTCTATAAATTATCTGTGTGTCACATATTTACACTCACAAGCGTGTTATTAGTGTCTAGAACAAACTGGGCTTGATGGAAGGTGAGCGTGAACCTCTCCCTTGTTTTCTGGCCATATGTTTCAGTCACGACACATTAAATTCCCCTTTCTTGCCCTGAGGATACCTTAGGTAGACAGACAATTTCATGTAAAACAAACAAACAAACAAACAAACAAAAAACCCAGTTTCTTTTTCAGAGATTAAAAAGTTAATTCCAGTCTAGTATCAAAATTTTAGTCTCTCACCCCCTTCAAAGCCTCTCCCAGTCTGACCCAGGCCTTGACCCTCAGAATGGGCAAAGGGTACGCGGCAGGTTTCCTTTCTGGTCCTCACCCACTCCCGGGGTTCTGTTTCTAGCCCCACCCCTCATGAGCTTTTCGAAGGAAGGTTTTGAGAAAAAGGGAAAGTTTTGTCCAGAACTGTGGATAGTTTGAGATTTCACCATAATTAAGGTCTAACAGGTAAGACCGCCACAGTTCCATGGATGTTGGCAGCAGACATGAGGCTCCTGGGCAGAGACAAAGGGCTTGACTGTTTTCGGCACAGCAGTCGGCATGCGCCTCATGCTGGCATTGCTGCCCCTCAACTCCCAATTCCCAGGGGAGTGAGGTGGGCTGGTCCAGGGGGATGCTGCTCACAGAATGGGCTTGTATCACAGTAGAGGGATCCCGAGCTTCTGGAACTAAAATATTTTATAATAGACAACAAATCTTTTATAATAAACAACAAATGTCTGACCTTTGTTCTGGTGGAAAAGATTATCTGATATATATTGAGTACTTCCCAGATGCCAGGCCCTGCGCAAGATCTCACATTAGGCATTTTTCACAGAGTAAATTGTTTAATCTTCCATGCACACAAAAGCTATAAAATAATATTCAGAAAAGATAAGTAACTCCCACAAACTCACAATGCTACTGAGGACAAATCTGGAATTATGACCAATGTGGTTTGTTTTTTGGGTGTTTTGGGGGGCCTGGCATTGTTTAACTCTACATTGCTGTCGGGAGGAAAACAACAACAAAGAAACCTCCCCAAAGCCACCCCTTTGAAAAGATAAATACAAAACTACAGCCTTATGTGTTTCAAGAACGTCGATAAGACATGTTGAATTTATGTGGCTTTGAGGCAGAGGGAGGTGAAGTGTTGGCTCATTAAAGGCGGCTGCCATCCTTGGGGCAAGCAGCCTCAGTGTGGGATTCAGCAGGTGCATTCAGCTCCATTTCCCCAACCCTGGTGTTGGCCTCTAGTTTCACTCTCACTTATAATTTAAACTCTCAGGGAGGTTAAACGTCTGGGTCTGTTTGTCTGCACTGCATCAGCCAGATCCTTGGCCATTTCATGGTTTACCCTCTCCGGGGACCCTCAAGCTGATGTAATAATAAGAGCAAACACAAGCTCGGTGCTGTGTTCCAGGCACGAGTCTATGCACTTTATAAATATATTACCTCATTTAACCCTCATAAGAGCTTCCAAAGCAGGTCCTATTCTTATCCTCATGTTTCAGATGAGAAAACTGAGCTAAGGCAGGTTAGGTAACTCACCTGAGGTGACACAATTGGTACGGGTGGGAATTATGGCCTGGTTCCCAGTCTGTGCCCCTAAGGATAGCATCACTGCTATCAGGAAGCACATTCAGTGCTTCTCCCATGTTCCTTCTCCTGAGGCTCTGGGAGGATCTTAGAGCTTTTGCTCCAGCTTCACTCCTCACCCCCAGAAACCGTTTCTTCTTTTATATGCTGACTGCCACTTTTCCCAGAGAAAGATTAAATTCAGCGGAAGATCTTATGTGTCTCTTTCAGAATTTTTGCTTAGTCTGTTGGTTGTTTATCTTAGAGTTTACAAAGCAGTTATTCTAGAATCCCTCTTAAATGAAGCAGTCACAAAAGCTGAGCTTACCATTGCAAACCTTAGAGAAAAAAATAGACATGAATTGCACAAAACTTATCAAGCAAAATTCAATGTCATTGGTTTTATTGTCAACTTGCAGGCCCCACAGGTTTTAAGGTGATTGATATGCCAGTCACCTCAGTGGCAATGGGAAATAATAAAGAAGATTCTCAAGGTTATATAAAGCAAAAAGAGTAAAACAAGGTACCTTGCCATTCAAGTTGACTGCATACCATTCTAGTTATATAAAAGGATACATAACATATCTTCATTAATTTTATGGAAAGCTTCAACTGAGCCTCCCTGAAATATATAAAGTGTTCAAGGACAATGTTCATGTTCACATAAGTACCAGAAGGACTTAGGAAAGGCTGTATTACTTGAGTCAGGGCCCAGGAAATTCATTTTCTTTTTAAAAAATTGGCTAAAAATTTGAAGTGTTAAGTATTTAAATATTTTTTTAACTGAAACACGAGTGTTCAACAATCTTTTTATTTTGTTTTCTGCTGGGTCTGGTAGCTCTCTAGTTATACTAGGAGAAATGGTAGGTTTTGCCAAAGTATCCATTGTTATTTTAAATATCTGTTCTCTGGGGAGAAAATTGACTACTTCTTATCATATTCTAGCGGTAAAAAGCACTCACAATATTGGTAGTGAATTCAGGATAAGAAGATAAAGATTTAGACAAGATAGAAGGTAATTTCATGTTCATTTTTTATAGTTGTGTTAGAAAATGGGCTAAAATGTGAATGACATAATTATAGATGTAGTTACCTTAATTGTGGTCTTATAAAAAAAAAAGTGGCCATACTATTCTAAAAATTGCTGGTAGTATTTTGAAAATTGGTCAGTCTAATGAGCCTGCATTTTAAAACCCAAGAAAAATAGGGCAACATGGACAAAGCTGTGAGTTTTTGACACTGAGTTCCTGGTATTTTTAGAGTTTTGAAAATAATACATGCCTCCTTCCCAACACACACACTCACTCTCTCTCTTATGATAAAGACTCACTGTCTGGGTCACAGTAGACAAGAATCAGAAGTCTTTCAGGACACAGGTGAAAGAGGAGGGGACAGTTGGTCTGTACAGAGTTGTGAGGAGACAGTTATGTAGAAATGAAACTATCATCTGATTTTACAGAAAAAATAAAAACCTTTTCCTTTTCCTCATAAAACCGAAGGTAATGGAAAACATATGACTTTTCCCTCTGCTTGAGAATAATACGCACTCTGTTGAAGAAAAAAGTTGAGTGATGAATTTTTCATTATATTTGAAAGTGGTTGTACAATTTTATGGCAGATGAATTCTGTTACAGTATCTTCGGTCTCCGGTATAACAAATCCCTCACACAATAAATCTTTTATGACTCAAGAAAACTGTGTGTTGTTTCCTAAATAAAGTTTTTCCTAGGAGATGTTCTTCAAAAAGTATAACATCTTTAGAAACCTTCAGTTGTGGGATATATTTTATGTTTTTGGCACAGTGGGACCCATTCTTGAATTCACAAAGGTAACATGGGCATTCCCACTCCCAGGGAGAGCTAGCTTTCTTTGGGGGGAACACGCTGCTTCCCCCCACATCTGTGAGCAGAGGTGTGGCCACACTCACTCCTCCACCACCCTTTCTGGTCAGTGTTCTCCAGGCTGGAGGCATCCTATCCTGGAATGCCTTTGTAGATCTTCATTGCTGCAGCTGTAGCCAACCATTAGCTACACAAGAGTGGTCTTCTACTCTATTCTAAAACAAGCAGACAATGAAAAGTAAACAGAAAAACTCCCCCTCTTTGAGCCAAACATCCTATTGAGAAGGTAGTAGGCTAATAGTAATGCCGTTTAGTCTCTTTTTTTTTAATAAAGAAAGTAAAACTGTCTTTATTAACAGAAAATATGACTGTGTATATAAAAAATCCAATAGAATCTAAAAAAAAAAAAAATCAAGAACTAATATATATGAGTACGTACTACTTGATTTCAAGACATTATAGTTACAATAATGTAGACCATGTAGTTTCCCTTTTTGATAAAATCAAAGGGAACCAGGCACAAGTAGCTGAATCAGTGCTGATACAAAAAATAGGTCTTTATAATTTCAATCAGTTATCATTTTCATAAGTCTTTATTTCAGAATATCTCAACCTTGATGTTACTGATATATGGGGCTAGATAATTTTTTGTTGTGAGGACTGTTCTGGGCACTGCAGGATGTTTAGCAGCATCCCTGACCTCTACCCACTGGATGGATGACTGTAGAAATCCCTCCCCCCTGTAGCTGTGACTCTATCTGTACAGTGTCTCCAGATATTGCTAAATGCCTCCTGAGGATAGCATCTTCCCTGGTTGAAATTACCGCTTGTCAGAATCTATGCATATACCCTGTCGTATAAATATTTATTGAATAAATGAATTAACAAGTGAAGGTGATTAAATAGCTTACCTCATTGCCTAGTATATAGTTGAATATTTAGCAAATAATGATTCTCCCTCCCTCCCAAATCCCAGGTGTGATATTTTGTAACTAAATTTGCCAAGATTAGTTCCAATACTTGCCTTGGGAGGGTAGGTCATCTAAAATAGATGTTTGTAAATGAAAAATATATAACTAATTTCCAGTTGACATAGGCTATCAGAAATAAAACTTGCCTCTGCTCTCTACTAAATACCCCATTGAAATAGTAAAGGGACTTTTACAAAAAGCATAAATCCCTCCAAATGGGAAAGGAGGTGATAACAATAAAATTTGGGGGACTGGAAACCAACCGAACATATGGTAAATATTATAGCTCATCTAAAAAGAATTCTAGTGGCAATGGTAAAAGCTGTGATTGGCACAGCCAGGCACACAACACACCCAGCACTCATGGCACCAGGTTCCAATGGAAGTGAGAATAATGTAGGCATAACAACAAGAGGATTGGTCAAAAGTCTGTTTAAAAACGCATGAAACCTCAGATCTTCCATTCTTGGCAAAAAAGTAAGACAACTTTCCTTCTATGATCCTACAGAAGCCTGGAGGTTTATTCTCTAGAAGGGGAGACAAAGTCTCTCAACCAGGTGGGTACAAGAGGAGGCATCAGGCAGTGTTGATGCAGGAATGCTTTATGGAAAACAGAGTATCTCTAGACACAGGATGCTGATATCCCAGCCCATTTCACCCATGTAACACTGAGCTTATACCTTTCCAACTGGAACTCAAGAAGCATTATCATTGTAGTGGACCCTGGGCCAGGCTGCACGTTTGTGTACCTCTGGTTAGCTGTGCAACCCTGAACAAGCTATTTAACTTCTTTTTATCTGTCTCCTCATCTATAATACTGGGATAAAAATAGTTCCTTTCTCATAGAATTGTAGGGATCAAATAAAAAAGTACCTTACAAGTACTTAGAGCTCCATCTGGCATATCATAAAGGTAAATGTTTATTTTCTCTTGGTAAATCAGAAAAGTCCCAAAGCAAAAAAGTGAAAGATATATACAATGGTGTTTTTTCACCATAAAATTTCAATCACCTCTCAAAAGACCCAGGGCTGACAAACCTCATGGGGCACTCCTGGCTGCCAGTCAAATTTTCAATTCCTGTTCTTCAATATTAGTAGTCAGCCAAAGACCACCAGAAATTGAGGAAGGTCTCTGATATTTAATTCAGACACCAGAGCAAACAAGAAGAATAATATGTACAACTTGAAGGAAATATAGACAGTGAATTTATAAGAGACTTAGAAGAAATTATTAATACCCTCAGAGAAATGAGAAAATGTATCCATGAATCAAGAACACGCCACACTGCTATTAAAGAGAGCAGTAATAAGAGAATTAACCAGAGATGTAGGAAATAAAAATATGATGATAAACGCAAAAAAATTCGACAGAAATTGTGAACAATAAATTTGGGCTCTCCCAGAAAGTACCAGTTAAAGGCAAAGACATGGAAGAAAGAAAATTAGAGAATCAGCCCCAAACACCCATATCTAATCGAGATTTTGGTGTCATTAACACTTTAACATACATGGCCTATCGTGACTGACAGCAATAGTTAGTATATGGTAGAATAAAGGTATTGCACATATGAAAGGTCTAAAACAATTACCTTCCATGAATCTTTTCTCAGGAAGCTATGGAACTAAAGTAGGAGAGTAACCAAGAAAGAGAAGGACCCAGGATGCGGTACCTGAGGGGTAAAGGCAACCCCCACGCAGATGAAAAAGGAAAGTCTCAGTGAACAGTTCTGAAGCAGAGCTAGAGAGCAACTACCCACATTGGATGGGGTGCTTGATGATTAGTAGGACTCAAGGAAGCTTCACGGCACCGCAGATTGATTTGCTGGAATATTTTAGAATGTCTGGCATCTTTAGAATTCAAATGTTCATAGAGCAATCTCATGGAACTCTATCATTGTCCCAAAAAATAAATTAACTTTTTCATCCATTCACGTACTTGAAAGACAGTGAAATTATTACAATAGAATTTGTCTGCCAAATATATATATATGTATATACTGCTGCTTTCAAAGGCAATTAATTCATACTTGGTGTCTATTTTTTAAAATGATGTTGTGATTTTTTCCCCCTAGAATGGTACTTCGTATTTTATTTCGATTCCTAAGGTCTCTCATCGTCAGTTCACAGTAGTTATTTGTGATTATTGTGCAGTGTTCTATAATCTACACAGTCATATCACTATGAAAAAACACTTTATTCTCTAGTTAATAATAAATCCAATTCTCTCCCTGCCTTGGGAAGCAAGCACTGGTTGAGAGTTGGGCAGGCAGGTAACTGACTGCCTTGGGCATGAGGCCACCACCCACCAGACACAGATGTTGAATCTACGCAAGGACGTGTGGGCCCAGCACAATGGGTGCTATACAGGAAGCTGAGGGATGGGGATTTCTGAGAACACAACATTTATCTCCCCTCACCCCAGAGTTACTCCTCTCCAACATCCCCCACACGTAGTACTCTCCATAGTGAGTTTTCACTTGCCTTCCAAAAATCCAGGCACCTTCAAATATACTGTACTTCTACCAGTAATCTTTGAAGCCCTCCCAAAGCTCGCATGTCTGCGACAGACGTGTGTGAGCGTGGCACCACATGAAGGGGGATGGACTACAAAATGAAACATCTGACTTTTAGTTCCCCCTCCCCGAATTGTGCTAGGAACTTGGGCAAAGCCCCTAAGTGTCCCATGCTGCTTCATTTGACAATGGATAGGAAAGGCAATCTCAGTTCCCTCCGTGCGCGGTTGTGCGCGCCAGGAGGTGAAATAGCGCGTGTGCGTGTGTGCGTGTGTCCAGTGTGCACTATGAGTGTGGGGGGGAGTGTTTAAATAAGATAATGGGCTTAAATATAAGATATATTACTCAAGCTTGGTCCACATTTTAACCCTCTGAAAAGACGACTTCTGAATAATTGTCAATTTGATGGTGCAGGAAATTGGGTTTAAATCTTACTTCTTTTGATTTGTTTCTTACAGTCTCTCAAGAGTAGTGGTCTGACTTCAGATTAGTGAGAAATAAAGGAAATAAGGGCAAGGTCCAAAATCTGAAGGATCCACTCAGAATTTATAGATTAAATATTTTGAGGTTAGATATTATTAGGTTAGATATTTTGAGGTTTCAATTATTTTGTTTTTAAATTTAACTGAAAAGGAGGCAAAAAAGATTCTTAGAAAAGCCACAAACTAATGTCTGGACCTCTTATCTATGGCTTCAATTTTCTTACGCCTGCTGCCTTCTGTTGCCTATGATCTCTGTTTATGAACATCATTTAGAGGGTCCCTCAGCTTCCGTGTCATTACTTTTTCTCCATGGCTAATTTCAAACTCTTTACAAAATTGGTGATGAATCTGTTGGTATTGATCTAATAGAGAAACCTCAACTAAGGAGACTTCCAATGTCAGGTCATCTCATGTGCCTTTAAAAGGCAAACTAATGATTGCTGGCATTGCAAGGTGTCTATCTTTTGTCTAATTAATAATGAGTTGAACAGTATGGTAAAGTTTGTTTGTTTTCAGAATGTGGCATGGCATGTAAGATATTTAATAAAACCCTTCCTTGTATAACATACGAACACAGAGGCTATTTCCCCCCCCCCCCCGCTACTGATTATAATCAGCCAGTGAACTCTAGCAAGAGGTATGCTCCAGCTATAAAATGAGAAATATGATTATTTATTTGTTCCTTTTATTCATCCAAGCACTACTGTGCTTAAGTGATAATAGTACCATTTTAACCAATATTTATATTGTATTTTTAACTTTAAAATGTGTTTTGAACCTTATGCTATTTACTTCCCATGATAATTTTGTTATTATTTTTCTCAGTATTTCGAGAAGGTAACTGAGGCCCAAGGATATTCTATGGTTTTGTTTGGACACCACTCACTTTGAGGATGCAGGTTTAACTTCATACCTTTCAATCATGCCAAAGTATCTTTCTGATAACAAAGTTATCCTTGTGTCAGAAGGAACCATATTTTAGGGTAAGCCAATTGTGCTATGTGAAGTATAAGGAAGAACTGGTAATGGAATCAAAGCCACTGCAGGGACACATATTTTCATCTCCAAAATCTTCTTTTAAAATTATGTAATAAGAAATATTACTTATTTTCTGTCATGTCAACTTTCTTAGGTAGTTCAAAGTGTGTCAGTATGCACATTTGTGCATGAGGTTTTCCTACAGGCAGAGATGATTAATTCTTTGGGACCTATTTTAATCATTCCCTCTGTGAAGTGCAGTAGCAGTCTCTGTATATTACTCCAAAGTCCCTGCTTTACATATAGTTGTAGTATAAGGTTGAATGAAAAATTGGAAAACATCACAAGATCTGAATGAAAAGGGCCAGTTTCTTTCACAGGTAGAATTATAGTTTCAAATGGTTATATTAATTCAAACACAGAATATGTGGGATTCACTTTTTGATATCACATTGAGACCTTGCCACAAGCAAAATAAAAAATTTTTCACCCTGCAAAAGCTTGTTAGCTAACCTCTCCCCTTAGGGCTCCTATAATTACTGTTCAGATACAAAAGGGACTGTAGAGTTTTCTCCTAATTGGCAGCTATTAGAGCAGCCACAAGAAAGGGTAGATGCCATCCAGTTATCAAAATAATAGAGTTTTTGCTTGGTGTAGATCGATTTCCATGGGCCTGCAGGCCTTAAATGAAAACTGCTCTTTAGTCCCAGGTGACAAGAGCACCCCATTCACATGCCAACCATGATCCTCGCCCATTTCACACCTGGGTGTCTCTGCTGAAATGACTGACTCCTGCAGCAGCTGGGATTGCTGATGCTCTCCCATAGAAAAGAGGGGAGTGGAGACAGTGATCGGTTATTGGGAGTAAGACGATCGGTTCCAGGTCATCCCACAAAATATCCTTTGAGGGTCCTTCTCTTCCATTCCCTTTTAATCCTCTGCTGGGGATTTAACTTTCAGACTAATAGATGACTCACTTTCCCCTAGCTCTGGTTGCCCTCATGAGCGCAGGTCCCCTGTGTAACTGAAGGGAACTTTCAATCCCTTGGAGCTGAAGGTGGAGCACTGGGCCTCAGCTGCGTGACGACCGGTTGCTCAGCGCAGACCGGAGCTGCTAAGCTCTGCGTTGCGCCCCCAACCATCAGGCCGCGCTCCCTCCGAGTCCTCGGGCATGCACTGGAAACCCTTTCCGTGGATCCATCCACTCTCCCCCTATGTAGGATGGTTCTTTGCCAAAACCGTGTTATCTATTATGTCCATCTTCTAAATCACAACCGGTGCCATCCCTTATTGTCACGGTCCTTCTCTCAATGTTTCATTAGGCCCTGTAACAACTTCGTGACTGCCCCAAGTCTTTGCTACCCTGCTTCCACAAACTCCTGGAATTGCTACAATAAATTTCTGTGAACTTTCTCAGGGACATTTTAATTTGAAGTGTTATTTTTAACAGTGTCCCAAAAGATTTGCCTCTATAAAAGAAAATGAATCTTGAGTTTAGTGGGCTAGGAGGTAAGGAGAGAGAGAGAATAAATATGCACAAGGACACAAGCCCTGCACTCAGAGGCTTTTAAACTATTTAGATAACTGTTTATTCTGCCACAGCCCACTGGGACCCATAGCACACAATCTTATCGCAGCCGGTTGGGGTAGGGGCTCAGCTCTGTGTACACCGCGCTCTAGGGCAAAGAGAGAGGGCCCATGTGGACACAGAACCCAAGCTCTGATTTTATCAGCCTCTCATTCTGAGGTATACAGATATACTAAATAATAAAAACCAAAGCAAGTCATTATAAAATCTGCTGCTGTCCTAAAAAGCTAAAAACAGTATTTACCAGTAGAAATACATCAAAAAGCTTAATGCTCAAGAAGGCTTATCTCCCCTCTCTCACCTCTCTTTCTATCTCTCCCTCCCCCTTCTTTTCCCCTCGTTCTCCCTGTTGTCTTTACTGAACATAATATTTTTATAAGCCTCCTTTGACTTTATATATTTGTGGGGGATTGATGACAGTATGATAAATAGTGTAGTAAATATTCAGATTAATCAGAAAACCGTCACCCAGGGCAGCATTTTTCATTTTAAGCAACAACTAGAAGAGGACAGGTGGCCTTTTTAAATGCCTATAGTTGATTAATGAAATGTGAGATTGATTGTGAAATGCTTGGAGGGCCCACCCCGCAGAATCCCCTCAGCGTCTCCGAGGAGGGCAAGAAAGTGCTTTCTGTATCTCACAAAATAAAGTGATTAATTTTTAACTAGGGACTGACTCTTGCTCCTGTCTCTCTCTGTTTATGCAGCCCAGAAGAAAGGCTATTCCCTGATGTAATAGTGATACCATCTTGCATTTACACAGCGCCTTATGTTTTATGAAGTATTTTAAGATGAACTATCTCAGCTCCTCTTGTGGGCAGAGGCTTCATTCTCTTTCATTCATAGGTGGGACAACAGAAGGTAAATGAATTAACTAATAGCTTATAGTCTGCTAGCATTAGGATTAGAAACACCTATTTTATCCCAACATCTGCTATTTGCTTAAGTGGAGTTATCTAAACTGAAGAGAGGATTTTATCATATGATATAAATAAATTTGAACATCAATCTAAATTTAAAAAAAATCTGAACCTGTATTTTTAATGTAATTTTTAATTACATTCTTTGTAAGTTACTAAAATAGGAATAATAGTGATCATTACTGAGAGATGAAACGTGTTTTTAATGGAAACGACTATGTAAATAAGAAATCAGAAAAAAAATAATTTCCAATGAATACATGTATCTTTGACATTACCCAAGATTCCTCTAGTTTTCTTGGTTTCTTGATGGGTATTTTTATAATTTGCTCTATTTGCTCGTGAATTTATAGACTTGGGTCTTAAAGCTGCTTTATTTAAAGACACCTATTCTGTGGTTCATGTTCATTTCCTATAGCCATTAGTTATTATTGTGTAACACACTACCCCAAAATCTAGTGGCTTAAAACAACCATAATACATACTACATAATACATAATTCTATAGATTGACAATTTGGTCTGAACTCAAATTCGGATTTCTTCTGGTCTCAGCTGAGTTCACTCAAATATCAGCAATCAGCAGCCAAGTTGGATGACGAATGGCTGATTCATACTGGCCTTAGTGTGGTCTCTTATCTTCCAAGCACTAGCCAGCCAGAGATTGTTCACATTGCTTGGGGAGAGGGGGGAGTTGTGCAAGCAGCAAGTTTTGAGACCAGCTAAGCCACGGATCCAATTGCTTCTAATGAAACCTGAGCCAGATCCATTGCGTGCTGGGAGCATCACTGTGGGAGACAGCGCTGTGGCAAATGAGTTGTTCGATTCACCCAAGTGGATCTAACAGCCATTTTCCTGAACAGTTGGAGTCATTTTGTTGGTCTGAATGAGGTTTTAAAAACAAAAACAAAAAACCTGGTAATAGCTTTGCTTATCTACCTTGCCAAAAGTACAACTAACTGGCACATCTATGTTTAATAAGAAGAAGGGGAGATAGAATGGAGAACCATGTATGGCAACATCTCAAGAGAATCGACGTAACTATCTCAGGAGGTTGGTGAGGGGAGAGGACCACAGAATCAATTGGGCGTAGCTCTGTCTCCTGGGGAAAGTCCTCATTTTATCTAATTTTTAAAAATCAGTGTTCTATAAAATATTTCTTTGTTCAAAGAGTTCCACTGCTAAAAATACTGTACATGAACATTCCTTTAAACCAATGACTCTCAACAGAGGCTACTTTGCATCCCCCCACCCCCCCCACCCACACACACACAGAACATTTGATAATGCCTACACAACATTTTTCCTGGTCACAGTTTGGGAGTGCTAATGACACCTATTTGGTAGAGGTCCAGGATCCTGCTAAACATCCTACAGTACACGGGACAGAACGGCTCCCCACAACGACAACGTATCTGACCCGAAATGTCAATAGTGCCACGGTTGGGAAATTCATGCTCTAAAATGGAGCGGTGAGGTCCAGAACAGCTCTAAACCATCCTCAGAAGAGCTGGGGAATATTGATTTTATATCATGGGTGTTATTTTTCTTTGTTTCCTAGAAAAAATAACCCAAGTTTTTTATTCTTGGAAAAAGAGTTAAGTGAAAAGAGAGAAAATTAGATCTGGGTTAAAATTTTGATTCTCCCATTTATTATCCCTGTAGCCTCAGGATATTCCCTGATCTCAGTTCCTTTCTTTAGAAAGTGGAGATAATAATACCAATTTATTGAATGATTGTAAGAAGTAAGTATGCAATGTATTTGTTGAGTTGTTTATATAAATAAGAAACAAGTATAAAATCTCACCCTGGCAGTTACATATATAGCAAAACTCTGTCATAACTTCCCCTGAGGTAAGGGAACAGAGGTAGTGTTGAGTGGCTCTGGCTTAGACAGGATTAATAGTCCCTTTAGCTTAGACTTTAACTTTAGACTCAAGCTTCAGACAGGCCTTTTCTAACTCTAGGCCCTCACTTCTCTTTTCTTAGAGCATTTACTTTTAAAAACTTGTAACTGCAATTTTTTTCTGTCCATCTGAAATGTATATAAATCTCCCAGCCTCTAGCCAGTTTTACAACCCAGAAAGGTCTTTCTGAAGGACTGAGTAGCCATCCCTTTGAAGAGTGATCATCATAGGGCCCCTATCTTCCAGTTTCAGTAGGAAGGTAGGAACCTAATTTCAGTGGGCATCAAATAGCAAACACGGATGGCCTAACCATAGAGGTAATCATCTGCAAACTCAGAAACAACTCAGTGTGCTCAACTCATCCCACAGACCAACCTTTCCACTAATGTCATCTAGTGCTTTCTAACTAGCTCACCCCAGACCTTAAAAACCCTTCTGTCTTTTATTTCAGTGGAGTTAAGTTCAATCTCTCTCCTCTATTGCAACAGTCTTGAATAAACTCTTCCTTGCTTGTTTAACTTTGTTCAGTGCAATATCTATCATCTATCTATCTATCTATCTATCTATCTATCTATCTATCTATCTATATCTATCATCTATCTATATCTATCATCTATCTATCTATATCTATCATCTATCTATCTATCTATCATCATCTATCTATATCTATCATCTATCTATCATCTATCTATCATCTATCTATCTATCTATCTATCTATCTATCATCTATCTATCTATCTATCTATCTATCTATCTATCTATCTATCTATCATCTATCATCTACCTATCTATCTATCATCTATCTATCATCTATCTATCTATCTATCTATCTATCTATCTATCTATCTATCTATCATCTATCTATCTATCTATCTATCATCTATCTATCTATCTATCTATCTATCTATCTATCTATCTAATCATCTATCATCTACCTATCTATCTATCATCTATCTATCATCTATCTATCTATCTATCTATCTATCTATCTATCTATCTATCTATCTATCTATCTATCATCTATCTATCTATCTATCTATCTATATCTATCTATCTATCTATCATCTATCTATCATCTATCTATCTATCTATCATCATCTATCTATCTATCTATCTATCTATCTATCTATCTATCTATCTATTTTTGTAGCTCCCAGCCTCTCCCCAGCCACCCCTTTAAATCAGAGTGAGCTAACAGTATATCATAGTACAGGGGCTGGAAAGAAGGCTTAGAATGGAAGGCTTGACTTCTCTGGGCAAAAAAGCAGCAGATGGTCTTATCTAGGGAAGCAGAAAAATGGAGGGTTGCTCCATTTCATCACTATTATTAGATTTAATCTTTTTAGAGTAAGTGTCAACTAAGAGGGAGATTCCTGAAATTATTAACCCTGTCTTGGCAATGTCAGACATCTTAAGGCCCAATGCTGCCCTACAGACAGAGCAGACCACAAATTACTACATGGGTTTAGATCTCTCAGCTGGACCCAGAACTATTTCTAGAAAAGCTTTAAAGCCTTAACCGAGTTGTTTCATTTCTCTTGAAGTAACAGGACCTCCTATGTTATACAGTATAATTTCTTAGACCCACATATCATATTTCACTCAGCTCCTTCAATAAAAATAATATAATGCAAAAAGAAAAGCTAAAAATTCAGAGATAAAGTGAAAGTTTTATCTAGGAATCTGAATTTGGTCCCAGGACAAATCTGGAGGCCACATGTTTATGTCGAAAACTAAGTTTCATTGGGACAGACCCATCCATAGTTAAAGTTTAAGTATTGTCTGTGGCTGCTTTCTCACTGTAAAGACAGAGGTGAGCAGTTGTGACAAAGACACTATGGCCAAAAAGTCTAGACAGTACTAAAGTGCACTCATTGGCTCTTTACAGAGAAAGTTCGTTAACTCCCATGTGAAGAGGCAGAGCCTATAGAGTTTCTGTGATTTGACTAAGATTACAGAGCAGAGCTAATAATAAAGCTGGCCTGTAATGACCAGATTACATGCTTATATATTATTTATAAACTTGTTCCCATTATTATAAAAATAGATAACAATTCAGGTCCCTTAGGAGGCCAAATAAGTGGTACTCTTTTAGTCTTCAAGGATTCTGAACAAGTTGAGAAAGAAAACGAAGAGAGGTAGGTGGGAGGGTGTGGTTCCGTGCCAGCAGTCTTGGGCCCGTTAACTGGATTCTTTGGTGAAGTAGATTTACCCACCGGAGAGAGGCAGTAACACCTGGAGGTGGGAGTATCCGAGTTGGCCACGCAAACTTACTCTTCCTACATTAACCGATCATTCTGCTCCAGGGCTAAATGAAGGAACAGAAGGAAAAAAGGCCTAGAGGGGGGACAGAAGCGTGTGCTGGTTAAATCACTTCTCTAGGACACCAGGAGGAGAAAGGGTCCCCTTCTAAAGAGTCCAGGCAAAAGTCTTAATAATCACAGTGGGTGATGGGATTAGAGAGGGTACACAGTTTATATATTGCTTATTTTTATTGTTCATGTTTTTTCAAAATGAAAAAAATGTACTTCAATAAAAATGCTTAAAATACGTAAATCGATGATATATACTAAGGCTTTTCTAGAAGCTTTGTAAAGATGAAACATTAAGAACCAAAACGTTTAGCAACATTTACATTTGCCAAATCTTGAGTAAGGACAATATTTAGGCAATTTTATAGCTTCTTTTTGTTCTTGTTATTGTGCTCTGTTGCCTAGAATTTTTTTCTTCTTTTTTTTTTTAATCCTTGTATCTCGCTCACCCTGAATACTTAAACATTATCAAGTAACAGATAGGGAGGAGATATGCAACTAAGGGTAGTATCAATACATACAAAATATCATCGCCTTATAAAATGTCGAATCATCCCATACACTTTTTTTTTTGTCTTGGAAAAATCTGATCTTATTCCTTATTTTGCTTATTAACAATGCTGAAAATTTAACAAGTATGTGATTATATTCTGAATATTCCTGCTCCCATTAGCTAATGCCTTTGTATTACAGTAGACTGACATATACTGATAAATTTCTCCAGAATTAAATGTAACCTCTGGAGAGCTGTTCCTCTGCCTGAGGTCTTTATTTTTGCCTACACCCTTGCTCAATAAGAACACAACTCAGTGCTTTGGGGGAATTAATAGGTTCTCAGTACCCAATAGATCCAGTATCTTAGTAAAAATGGTTTTGCTTCATAGTATTACTTATGGAAAAACTAAATATGATGGAGAATTTTCTACTATTTAAAGGAGAATGATGTTTGCTCTTGCATAAGATAAACATCTTATCCAAGATTATAAAAAACAAAATACAAACAGACAAAAAAACACACCCCAAGACTGAATAGTAATGCTAGTTCCAGTTCATGTTGGATATGTACATTTCTAGAAAATTAACTAAAATCATAATCTCATACCTTTGTACCCCTGTCTCAGTAAATACATTAACATAATTTAGTTTCCTCCTAAATGAATATTTTACTTGGGTTAATGATGTGAGTTGGATGAAAGGGGTTTCCAGTCAAGTTTTATTTTATTGTATTTTTTAAATTTATTTTACTCACTGGCATACTGAACAAAAGACAAAGCCCTTTGGCTATTGATACACAATATATGACAATATAAATGCCTTATTAAAATGTTCAATCTAGGAAACTTAAAATATATTATTATTCTCAAGATAATCACAAGGCAGAAACTTTTGTGAATAAGAATAATGTAAAAAAAAATGGAGCTGTCCATCTTCATTGCAATAACAACTGAATACCAAACATTGAAGTAATTACTATTATTATTTAATGTTACCATTATTATGTGAGACAAAAAGAGACTGGTGGCTGAACATGAAAAACAATTTTATACCTGCAAGGCTTCAGGAATTTAGTTACAGCTCAATTTCTGATTCACCATCTCTGGTTAAGTAATAAGAAAACAAGTTATTCTTAAAGAAATCAAATTACTGCTTTTACTCAAAGATGTTGTTACTAAAGACCCTCTTGACATTGTGTGCTTCTTTGGAACTTTGAATTTTAAAAGTTTCCTAATTATGTATTGAGAAATTTCCCATCTCGTGTGCATTGGCTGAACTTATTCTTAGTGTCCTGGCCTTAGATGGCGTGACTGAGAGACTGTTTTCTTTTGGCAAATTGTCACCTCAGTTAGTCTGAAGAGGAACCTTGACTGTAGCTTAGCTGACATTCTGATCTGATCCCAGCAGGCAGAGATAGACAAGCTGTCACCCTCCCTATAAAACGGCTGCTCCAAAGAACAGTCCTGTCTGGTGGGAAAATGCTAGATTTCCCTGGAGAGAGACTACTGCATGTGGGTTTATATTTATTGCAGATCCACTTGATTTGGTAGATGGATTTGGATGGAAATTCTTATTATTAGTCAGCCTGATGTTTCTCTAATGTTCCTCGGTGATATTCCCCCGTAGCTATGTCTTGGCTCTGCAAACACAGAATCTCAGTTTAATGAGTGGTACCCTCCCTAGAGATTTTCATTCTCTTCCCTACTCTGCTTCTGGAATTCTCCATAACCTTGTGGAGCAAACCAAGTCAGCATGTAGCATATGTTTGCACCCAAGAGTTTCAGACAGTTTACAATAATCTTGTCAATTAGTGGTGAAAGTATATTTGAACATTCAAAAAATATGTGTATCTCAGTTGCTTGATTTCATAAATGGACTCGCTTTGCTAGAAGCACCAAGTATGTATCACTTTGAACAGCTAGCTAGTTATGTCTGCTTTGTGTCCTGCCAGTAGCCCAATTATCCTGTCAGATTTTCTGGCCCACAATTTATGATGTCTGGATTAGAGAGGATGCTTGCTAAAAAGTGCTCTAATGAAGAAACTTTGAAATTCAATAGTTCCAACAAAACAAAAGTTTATCTCCCTCTTGCACAGTGGTCCAGTGTGGTCCACTGTGATGTTACAAGTCAGCTCTGCACAGTCATTTAGAAGCACAGGTTGACGTGCCATCAGTGTTGACATGACTCAAGGTTTACGTGTTCATGGTCATACCATGGTGCTATTAGAAGGGAATAAATGAAAGACTAGTCTCAGAAATTTCCTCTTCAGGAAGTGAGGCAGAAGTGTACATCGTTTTGGCTTACAGTTTATTGGTAAGACCTTAGTTACCTGGCTACTTTCAAAGAGATTTAGGAAATTCAGCCCTTATCTGTCAGCCCTATCCCGGCCTCAAGTCCATGCTATGGACTAAAGAGGGGCATGATTTACTGTACATCAGTGTCTTCTGTATTGTCTTCATCTCCCCATACTCTGTGTGCCTTTACATAGAGGAATGGGACCAATTAAGTGCCTTTTCTATGCCCTCCAAGGGACATGGGGAACTCTTTCCTTGGGCCCAATATACGATAGTCCCTTATTGGCCCTATGCAGAGGTCAACCTCCTCAAGCCTCCCATATTTAGAAATCTCCAGTTGAGTAATAGGTTCCACACTCTATATATATGGCTCTAAATTTCTGGGGACACCTTTCAAGTTCTTCTAACAACACTATCACCATCTCTGTTCTGCCCCATGGCTCCATCAAGAACAGCTCCAAAGTGGGCCTGTAAGTCTCTGCTTAGTGATACCCCTACCTTCTCATCTTGTGTGTGCCTTCAATCTCTACAAATTAGTTTCTCAGCTTTGGTGATGGTGGCAATGGTGGGAGGGGTGGGGTGGGAAGTTCTTTTAAGAAGAAGAACGTATTTTCTACAACTACATCAATTCCTCTCCATCTGCTTTTCAGTATTTTTGGCGAAACTAGGAACGGTTGGCTGGGATGATGTTTGTGGTTCCAGAATCTGTCAGGCATCTTATTAATAAGCTCTGAGGGAAACACCTGGACTCCTACGGGATATGTTAAAACCCACAGTCCGTGCACTTATCTAGTTTAATATAATTTTATTAAATGACCACATGAACTTGGTGAGCCATTGACTCTTTATGAACGTTTTTCTTATTTATAAAACAAAATTGATGAAACCTTCACTATCTAATCCACAGGTTTGTTTTGCTGATGTTAGGCATATATAAAGTACCCTGTGTGGCCTGAAATCTGATATACATAGTGTGATGCTATCATTTAAAATCTGTATCTTAGCTACAAGTGCAAAGCGTAAAAACTTTTGCTTTGAACTGAACTGAAATGTTTCTTAATATTTTCATGAGTACACTTACTGTTCCTTTAAATTTGTGTATATATTTTGCCATTAGTACTGGTGCGAGGAGCCACATGTAAGAGCAAAATAAACATCCTCCAGCTGAAGAGAAAGACAAACGTCAGAGCCATTGGAGATGCTTTAGATTTTTGAATGCCTGCTTATTTACTGGCACTATCCATTTCAGGGTGTGTTTCAACCACTATTGAGTGTTAGCTTTTCTTCGAGTCACGTTCCTGTCTTTTCTACAGCCAAACCACCAGGGCTGAGGGCATTTTTGTGGTATTAAAACCCACACTCACACACCTACACAACTGCATCAGCATGAGGGTGGCCAGGAGCATTAATTCAGAGGAGTGGAGAGTATTGGGTAGCCAACTGAAACCTGGTACTAAGGACATTTTCCACTTGTTCCCAGGAGATAGGTGTTCACTGAAAGTTATTCACTGGAGGAGTATTTGTTTTTTCAGGAAAACAGTCAGCTTAAGAAGGCACTGTTTTTACTGTTTTCAACTGCGACAATATCAGAAAATACACAAACATGCTGAAGGCCAATGTCTTTTCTTAGTACCTTATTGGTTCAGCTTCATAAAAATAAAACAGCATCATTCTTTGGACCAAAGAACTTATTAATTTAGGGGAAATAGGTAAAATTATACAAATATATGTATATTTGTAGGTACAGATATAGGTATAGATACAGAAATAGAGATGATAATAATATGGATAATAAAATAATCAGAGCCACATCCTTGTTATAATACTCTCTCACTAATGCATTCTGCTGTTTTCTTCCGGCACTGGCTCTTCATACTGATATCCCTTTAATCAAAGCTCTCACCTCCTGCCTAAGCTCAAGAATCAACCTAATCACCAACAAGCTTTAAGTTGACCTCACTCTATTCTCTACCCACATCACCTGTGCTAGTCCAAATAGATTTTTCATTGTCCCTCAGAAAAATCATGTAAGATTTTAGCTTCATGACTTTGCTCCCATAACTGTATCTTCCTTGTCTGGAATGGCCTATTTGCTTCTCCGTACCTGTGCAAGGCAAACTGAATTCAAGCTCCATAAAGCCTGCGATAAATGTTCCCTCGTTTGGTGATTTTTTTCCTCCTCTGAAATTCTGTGGCACTCATTGCCTCAACCACTCTCTTGGCATCTTGCCCGGCATTTTTACTTATCATGTTATATATGGATCCTGTCACCCCAAAGAGTTTGTCAAGCCTTTAAGAGTAGAAACCATGTCTCATGACTATTTCTCTTCATTGCCTAATATAGAAAGCCCCGTGTGCTCATGATTAATATTTGATGCTTATGGTTTTAATAAATTTTAGTGATGCACAGATCGTATGTTACACTTAAGTTCCTGGTCTGTCACAGTCTTGGCATTAGGTTGAGGTTTTATATGTCATGACTATATGTTAACAGAGGCAAAGCAACTAGAGACATTATGGTCCAAAACAATTATTTTATAATGAACTATTAAATAAAAGCCAAGAATTCTTTTAGGGAGAAATTTTAGCTAAGCATTAAGGAGGTATTTACAAAAACCAGAGAACCTGACTGAGTTCAAGCTAGAGGGCAGTTGTCTAAAAAAACGAAACTAGGACTGGAAATGCTATGGAAACAAACCTCTGATTGGTAGAACCCAGTGTTTCTAGTCTCACCTTACCTGTTCTTTCTCCCAAGGACCTAAATACTAAGAGGTTTGTGCTATTATTTGTATGAATTGAGCTAGAACCCATAGGGAACTGTTTCCTTCTCCCCTTGGGACAGATTCTTTTCTTGTGGGGATGTGTCAATTCTCTTCAAAAATTACATCAAATATTCTCTTCCTCTAAGCACCAAACCCTTAGCTACTCACTCCCATTTAAAAACCCCCCTTATGTTATCCATGACTGACTAATTCCTTAATAAACCATTCTAGGGTGATGGGATGTGCAGAATGATAGTTTCCCAAACATTTCTATATTTTAATCCTGAGAACCTAAGAATATATTTGCTTACATGGCAACTGGGAAGTAGTATTGGAGCTAGAATTAAGGCTGCTAATCAACTGATTTTGAGATGGAAAGTTGATCCTGGATTATCTGGGTTGGCCCAATGTAATCACAAAAATACTTTCAAGTGGAGGAGAGAGGCAGACAAGAGAGGAGACCAGAGAGATAGCAGCCTGGGGCAGACTCGGCCCAATGTTTCTGGCTTGGAAGGTGGAGGAATATAGTTCCATGAGCCAAGGCCTGCAAACAGCCTCTGGAAGCTGACAAAAGTCAGGAGGTATGTTCTCTGTCATAGCCTCTAGAAGGAATGGAGCCCTACCAACATGTTAATTTTAGCTCAGTGAGATCCAATTCTGACTTCCAGCCTTCAGAACTGTTAGAAAATAAATGTGTCTTACTTTAAGCCATTAAATTTGTGGAATCTGGTATAGCAGCAACAGGAAACTAACACAGGTGATGATTTCATTGATAGTTTGAATAATCTCATACTAATGGGAAAAGGAAAGA
The DNA here is from genome assembly GCF_964146895.1 of Miniopterus schreibersii. Taxonomy (NCBI): domain Eukaryota; kingdom Metazoa; phylum Chordata; class Mammalia; order Chiroptera; family Miniopteridae; genus Miniopterus; species Miniopterus schreibersii. Next base: position 27,695,579 of record NC_138113.1, on the reverse strand, counting down.
TCCCTAATTCTTGTTTCACAGAAGGTTTTTACAGATTAGCATTTTCCACTTAAATTCCAGTTTCTCATTCTAGGCCTAGTGCTTCCAGCTCTTTAAAGTTCTTTCACATCCATGACCTCACTGAAATCTCACATCATGACTGTCCAATTGCTATTACATGGATGGTTATCTTCATTGAACTGATAAGGAAACTGAGGGTCTAGAGATTCAATAACTCACATTTATGACACAGTAGAGGAGACATAGTGCCATCTAAAACTGAGAGCAGAGAAATAAAACAAACATCTGGAGTGTCTAATATTATTTGCTCTTTATTTCTAAGTCACTTTAGAATAAATTTATAAATAAGCCTTTATCATTTTTCTACTATTGTATAGTTATTCCCAGAGTTAGTGTTATAAGTTACAATTAGAAGAGGTGAGAGAAACCCTTTCTGTAAACAATCCTAAAAGCTAGAAAGGGAAGTGAGTAAAATGTCATGATCTGTAGGAATATCAGAAGCCATAGAGGGGCCACCCCATCTACCTCCTAAACCACACTTTCTCCAGTCCTTTCTTCTCCACTGTGTCCTCGCCTCACCAACCTTCTTCCCGTGTCTTGACATACTGAGCTCTTTCCCACCTCAGCGCTTACATACTTAAGACTCCTTTTGTCCAGGATGCTGTCACCCAGATTGTTCCATGCCTCGTTTTATCTTATCACTTAGCTTAGATTTCACCACTCGGGCCTTTCCTGATCACCCAATCTAGAGTGAACAGTACTTTCTGGTACATGCTTAATTTTCTTCTTAGCATTTTTGTTTATTTTCAATCTCTCCCTTTTTACTAAATGGAAACTCTGTGGAAGCAAGAGTCTCGTCTATGCTGTTATTATCAATACTTAGAATACTGCCGGGAAAGCAGCAAGTCCTTATTGAAGGAATGAATGGTTGCCACACATTCTTGACACCTCTGATGCTATCATTAGACCTGACCAACTGAGCTGATGAGCAGGACTTTTAGGAATAAAGGCAAAGTGGGACATTAGTTGTGATTTTCCCTCCTGAAAGTCCATTTGGCTTAGGGTATATAAAATTGGAGTTGCCTAATAATAAATATGCACTGAAACTGAGCTTGGACATTTGAATCAGACATCCTGTTCATTTCATTCTGTTTTTGTCATAAACTGAACATTTAACTTACTACCAGGTATAAAGGTACAAGGGGAAAAATCTAATGTTTGTGATATCCAGCATAAACATGATGGATGCTGCTCCAGATGACAGTGAACTAAAGACTAAAGAGACTATGCATCTGTCCATGCAACTTGCCACTCTGTACCACGTGGACTTCTGTCACAGGTGAGTGATGATGTGATTCATAGGTTATATTGACTTCATCTCAGAATGATTTAAAAATAGTAACTTTACTTTGTAAATGTAAGACATCCTTTTGAAAAGAATTCATAAAGTAAAATTGTTTAGAGAAGAAAATGCACCATTTCCTAGTGATAACTGGTATCATTTTGATGTACATTTGACAATCTTTTCTCTCTATATTCGTACATGCATGCAGAAATGCATTTATTTATACATAACATGTAATAAGTACCTGATAGAGTTTTCTTGAATAAGTAAATGAAGGAAAGAATAACTGATTAGTAGTGACTTCAATCTGAAATTGAGAATATAGATTGTTTCAAAGATTAGTCACTTGTTCTATTGAAACTGTTGCTAACAGTTTACTAAATTGCTCTTCTCATTCTAGTTTTCTTTGGCTACTTCACCAAGTCTTAGGCTTTTAATTTATCAGTCCAGTTCCATTTAAATGCGATAGGTCCCAAGACTCAATTTGGAAAGAATAAAACCTACTAAAATATGACCTATAATAAAGCTGGATTTCTCCTCTTCGCATCTATTCTAAAGAAAGTACTTATTTAACATTTTTTAAAACTTACCTTAATAGGTGCAAAATAAGCATTTGAAAAAACAACAACATTCATGATAGATGCTCTCAAGAAACTAGGAATGAAAGTGAATTTCCACAAAACAAAATGGTATCTAAAACTTAGATCTAACATTAGAATTAATAGCGAAACACTTAAAATCTTTCTATGGAGCATGGCAATTAAAAATTGGGAGGGATATCTTGTCTGCAGCTGACCCACTGTGGAGCGGGGTCCTACACTAGGCTTCCCAGCTGGGGTGCCGGTGCTGGGAAGAGGAATTCCCGTATCATCTGGCCAGTGGGGACTGCATCCCAGAGAGGAAAAGGGCTGCAGGAGATGGAGGCACAGTGCTCCTACGGGGCAGTGCACGGACTCGCTTCCTCACAAACCCACTCACTCTAAGCTCCAGCACAGGGCCAGCAGCTCAGAAAGCACCAGGGACGCATGGGGAGGGACTAATCTGACTAACTTCAGGGGGATGGCTGGAGGGGCAGAGGTCAGGGCAACACTTACAAGGGACAGAAGTGCCGGCAGGAACCCCTGTTCCTTAGCTGAGCTCTCCTTGCACTCAGCCAACCCAGAGCAGTGAGCTCCAAATCTGCGCTCTCCATTAACTCTTCGCTCAGCCCTGGAGGCTCCCTGAGACCCTGCCCCACCTGACCTGCTCACCTGGACTGAGCCTCTTCTGGCTCCTCCACACAAGGAACCTGCATCAGCTTGTGCTGAAAATATTCCCAAAGTCTCACAAAGGTCCACAAACCCCAAACAAACGGGGCCAATCTTGGTGTGCCTTGTAACTTTAGCTAAGCCATCCCAAGCCCAGCAAGAGTAGTGGCCAGTCTCAACTTGCACTGAAACACCTATCAGACGGCCCTAGGCCTGGCGTAAGCAGCAGCCAGTCTTGGCCTGAAACAGAGCTTCAACTTAGTGATCACAAACCCAGCGCAAGAGGCAACTGGCCTCAGCTCACACAGTGGGTCCACCAAAGGGGTCCCAAGCTTGGCACTAATGGCAGCCAGCCTCTTTTTGCAGCATGGTCTCTACCAAGTTACTCCAACCCCAGCACAAGTGACACCTAACCACAGAACACTTGATAGCTCCCACTAGGGGGCCCCAAACCAGACACAAACAGCCACAGACCCTGGCATGTACTGTAACTCCTCCCAAGAGCCTCGAGAACCAACACACCCAGTAGCTAGCTTTAGACCACACCCAGAGCAACACACAATCAGCTCCACAAATGACACATCAGAGGGCAGACTCAGATGACACCAGAGCCCCGTTAAAACAACTCCTGCTCTGTGGGGTCAGCATCCTCACAACATCTTTTCCACTGTAGTCACAGTCAGCCTTCACAGCCTATCAGCCTGCATGTCAGCCCCACCCACTGACGTGCCAAAAGAAATTGAGGCCAAACTACTACAGGAGGGCACACGCAATCCACAAAGGGACACCCCTAGAGCACCTGTTTCAGGTGCAGAGAGACTGTGCAGAGGACACCTTCCATATAAGGGCCACTCTACCAAGACCAGCAGATGTAGCAGATCTACCTAATATATACAGACCAACACAGAAACTCAGACAAGATAAAGAGACAAAGGAAGCATGTATCAAATGAAAGAACAAGATAATATTCCAGAAGAAGAGCTAAACGAAATGGATATGTGGTTAAGGAAGGGTTCATAAATAAAAGAAAACAGAGAAATAACTATGAGGAAAAACCTTAATTCAAGAAATGATAATTTGATCAAAATTTTAAAGTTTCTGCTCATCAAAACAAAACACCATTAGAACAGGAATAGATTAGTCAAGGATTAGGAGAAAATATTCACAATACATATAATTAACAAAGAACTCATTTGCAGAACATATAAGTAACTGCTACAAATCATCAATAATCTAAGTCCAATGAGCAAAGGGCTTGAACAGGCCCTTCACAAGGGAAGATTTACAAGTGGCCAATAAGCATCCAAAAAAAATGCTCAACATGGTTTGTCATCTGAGAAATGCATGTTAAAATAACAAGGAAATATCACTGCATACTCTCTGGAATAAATGATATTCAAGTGGCTGATAAAAACCAAATGTTGGGAAAGATATGGAATAACCAGAACTCTCATACAGTGCTGAGAGTAAATAATACAATCATGTTGGGAAATGTTTTGACATTTTCCTATAAAGTTAAACATACACAAATGTTATGACCTAGTGTTCCACTCTTGGCTATTTACCCAGGAGAAATGTAAACATATGTTCACAAAACACTATTACACATTTGTTCATAGCAGCTTTAGTTATAGTAGCAAAGAAAAAAATCCCAAATGTTCATCAACAGGTAAGTGTATAAACAAATTGTGCTATATTTGTACAAAGGAACGCTTTTCACAAACATAGATATGTACAACAATATGGATGAATCTCAAAAACATTATTCAGCGTGTAGGAATACAGACACAAAAGACTGCATTCTGAATGATTTCTTTTATATCAAATATTAAAACAGGCAAATTAATCTATGGTACTAGAAATAAGAACAGTGGTTGCCTCTGGGTGCAGAGAAGAGATTGAACAGTAAGGTACATGATGGATATTCCTCAGGGTGATGAAAAAATTCTGTATCTGATGGGATAATATGGATGTCTGCACTTGTAAGAACTCATCAAACTGTACACTGAGTATTAAGGCATTTAACTATATTTAAATTATGCCTCAATTCACAAGAAATTAAAAATTGGGGGCAGTATTTCAAATGAAAAAGCTCAAATTGTCTCTACTTTTAATATGTTTCAAGACACAATTTGATCATGGATGTTTAAATCACCAAGCCTAGGAGCTGTAAACTGAACAACAATATGGTTCAAGTAGTTGAACGTATTGCTTTCCTCTTTATCAGGAATGCTTGGGTACAGGTAACAGAAAGCTTACTGGGGCGTCTGTTAACAATCAAGTGGGGTTCATCATTCCAGGTTTCATTCAGCTTAAAACCTCAGACTCTGTCCTCTCCGAAATATGATGGTGCCCTTCCGGCCAACCACATCAAGAAATTAGGAGCAAAAACTTTCCTATAGTTTTTATTTTTATCAAGGGAAGGAAGTCCTGGGGGGGGGGGGCGGGGAATTGTCTCATTAGACGATCTTTACCCACCCCTAGACCAATTCCAAGTTAAGTAGAAAAGGTTATTGTGACTGGTTTGAATCATCACTTTAGACCTGTGCAGGAGCTTCCCTCTGAGATCAGACATCATCTCGTACGACCTGTGAAATCGGGGCTTATTTCTTAGGGAATGATTTGAAGATGGGAATAGTTATTGGTTGACAACGAACAGTGTTTGACACATATATTCCTTTCTTAACTTCTGTTAAGATATTCACTTCCCATTTCTACCTTTTTTTTTTTTTTTGCATGTGGAAGGAGTTTAACTGATATAACCTCTTTCTACTCTGTCCTTTTGCGCATCCTGCCCCACGTGGCATGCAGTAAGTTAGTTGTTGGGTAAATTTAGGGAGAATAAACAGGCAGCAATAAGTAATCTTCTTTTTAGGGGAGCTAACTAGAGGGTGCACATGCCCTGCTGCTCCACCACAGGGAATCTCTGTCTCGATGTGGACGGTGTTTGAGAATAGGATGGTCTTCTCCAGTCTTCAGATATCAAGACTATTTGAGTAACTCCACCCAATTCTGGAATTCAGTGTTAGGAGGCCCACTATCCTCTGACACTCAAGCAAATTTTTCTAACCCTGCATTTATAAGCAATAAAGTTGATAGTTACCCCATATATTAATTTTCAATGCATTTAAAACTTAAGTTGGAAGGGGAAAGCTGTTGATGAAGTCTCCTAAGAGGCCTCAACATTTGGTGCATTGGCTAGAGGCACCAAGAACTAAACAAGGGGTAGAATTTTGGAGGAAAAAGTATATTAAAGAATATTTTGATGGGATCATGACTATATCTTTGGACCTTGGGTTTTTAAGTGTCACCACAGTTTTCTGACCGTAGGGGGATTTAGAGGCTTATTATCAATTTGTAGTTGTTACAATGTGGCCTCACATTGTGGGCTAGACAAGGGGCTGGCTTAATTTTATAAGGCTGTGCAGGCCTCAAGCAAGGACACAAAAGAGTTTGGCAAAACCAACAGAGATTTCCAGCAGAGGCCCATGACTCACATGAATGTCCTCAGCAAAGGTGCATGGGAATCACAAAGTTGACTAGGCAAAGTTTCTTAACTCAGCTACAGGTGGCCTGCATAGGCTTCTAACAGGTATGTGTGACCACATTTAAATGATAGACTGGGCTTTTCCTAACAGACAAATCTGTGATGAAAATTTTTACTATAGGAAAAAGACTCTTTATATGTGTCTTTGGTATTGGTGGATATAAAATATTTGCTGCATTTAGAAATTAAGAAAGCCAACTTCCCATAGTTCTATGGTTCCCAGTTCACAGAATCTAATATAAAGTCTCAGTGCCAGGAATAGATAGGCATTGCCAGATGACAGTTCCAAATTCTATCATATATTCAGATCCAAGGAGAAACTGTTGGAGGAATTAATCTTATCTTTAAGGCAGCTTTTAAACATACACAAGAATGAATAATTCTCAAAAAATTATTTTTTTCAAGATTGTATGTTTCAAGATGATTGAATTATTATGGGTGGTATGTCTGTGGCGAGAGAATGTTTCACAGCATATAAAACTGAAAAGTGGAAGAAAGATAGTATCTTAAGGAACACAAGGCAGAAGTATTGCTCTCTTTTAATCCCCTAGAGCAGGGGTCATCAAATTATACCTAATAGGCCAAATAAGGCTGCAAGCTATTTTTTTTTTAAATAAGATATCATTGGAAGACAGCCACACCCATTTGTCTAAGGTCACTTTCTTCCGCAGTGGCAGAGCTGAGTATGTCCTATTGCCTTTTTACGGAAAAAGCTTGCCAACCTCCTGGAAGAGGGCAAAGATTCTCAACTTGAGCATACATCAGAATCACCTGAAGGACTGGTTAACATACCAGTTGATAGGCTTCATCTACAAAGTTTCTGGTTCAGATGTTTCCACTGGGCCAATAATTTGCATTTCCTGCCAATTCCCAGTGATGCTGATGCTGGGGACCACACTTGGAGAACCCATTTCCCTAAGCATAAGCTTCAGAAGCAACAGCAGTAATTTCTATAATTTGTAGAGGCTGATTTGCAGTGAAACCAAACGTGAAGATGTGGTGAAAACCTCAGGCCTAAGCATCTATCTCAAGTAGGGCCAATAACTGAAAAGTAAAGAACATAACAGAAAACAATAGAAAATAATAATAATTAATAAATAAAACGGCATGTCATTAGAGTTCACTTTTTCTTTTTAAACCCTCACCTGAGGATATAGAGAGGACGGGAGAGGGGGAGAGGGGGAGAGGGGGAGAGGGGGAGAGGGGGAGAGGGGGAGAGAGAAACACCGAGCGGCTGCCTCCCCTGTGCTGCAGCCGGCGCTGCCCCACTACCCAGGGGGCGCCCTGACCCTGACCCTGACCCTGCCTCACAATCTCCCGCCCGCAGGCCGACGCTCGGGCCAACCAGCCGCACTGGCAGGGCCGGAGCTCGTCCTCCCTAAGCTCCAGGACAGACTCCTGCAGCTGCAGGCGGAGGCGGGCATTGAGGAATGTCAGAAGCGACACTGAAACGTGCGAGCATCCCCACCCCCATCCAGACCCTCGCCGCAGGCACGCTCTGTGCGCCGAGACACAATGCACCACATTTGGGAGATTTTCTCTGTTCATTCCCTTTTTAAGGGGGAGGGGGCCACCTTACCCATTTGAAGGAGTGGCACAAATGACAGGCCGTGAGTGAGGGCTCTGGTTCGACCTCCAGAAAGGGTAGATGTGAGCCCCGCACACACGCACTGCCGGGGTGACCGGTCACCCGGGCTGTGGGGAGGCAGCCTGGGCTCAGCTCCACATACCAGCCTCCCAGGGTGCGCGCCACGCAGGGCTCAGCCGGCCCCCGGGGTCAGAGGGGGCAGGGGGGAGGGGCAGGGGCAGGGGGGAGGGGCAGTGGGGGAAAGGGCAGTGGGGGAGGTGGGGAGGTGGGGGAGGGGAGGTGGGGAGGTGGGGGAGGGGCAGTGGGGGGAAAGGCAGTGGGGCGGCGGGGAGGGGCGGCGGGGGAGGAGCGGCGGGGGAGGAGCGGCGGGGAGGGGCGGCGGGGAGGGGCGGCGGGGAGGGGCGGCGGGGGAGGGGCGGCGGGGGAGGGGCGGCGGGGAGGGGCGGCGGGGAGGGGCGGCGGGGGAGGGGCGGCGGGGGAGGGGCGGCGGGGGAGGGGCGGCGGGGAGGGGCGGCGGGGAGGGGCGGCGGGGGAGGGGCGGCGGGGAGGGGGAGCGGCAGGAGGGGGCGCTGCGTCTCGCTGCAGTCGGGCCCAGGCCCGGACGATTCCCCGGCTTTCCCCTACCTGCCCCTTCAGGCGCCGCGGGGTCGCCCGGCCGGGTGGCCGGTTGCGCCGTTTCGTCGGGGCCTGAGTCGCACCAGTTTTCGGGCGGGACAGACCCGGGGGCCCTCAGCTGCCGTCCGGGCCGAGCCCTGGCTCCTCGCCGCCCTCGGGACGCTGGCCACCTCGGTCACCGCGGCCGCCTCGGTCTCCCAGCGTTTCCCCCGCCATGGAACCGGGCGAGGCCCCGCGAGGCCCCCGCGTGGCGGGCGCGCCTGGGCTGCCGAGCGGCGGGCGGTGGTCCGGCCCGTCGGGGACGGTCCCGGGCGGCGGGCGGCGCGCAGCCGGCGAGCAGGGAGCCCGGCCGCCCGCGGGGAGACGCGCCTCTGCGACCGACCCCTGTGTCCCCCCGGGAGTCAGGGTTTTGGAGGGACCGTGAGCGGCGTCCCAGCGCGACGGCAGGGTGGACCCCGGCCCCGCCCGGCGGCCTCCCCACGCCGGGTGCCCACCCGGGACCGGGCTGGTGGGGCCCTGCTCGCGGGGATCTCACCGTCGCGGCGTATCGGGGCCGACGTGGCGACTTGGGGTCCCAGAGGCACGTCGCCCCTTTCCTGAGAATGCTTTAAAAACCCCATTCTACTCGGCTGAGGTTTTGCTGAAAAAAGACGGGGTTTGCTGCTAACTTTAGAAAACTGGAGTTTTGGACTCTGTGCCCCAAAACGCAACCTAATCGGAGCCCTCATCTTAAGGCACGGGAGCTGTGAGATTTGGGGGTTCAGCTTGCCGGGGGCTTCAACCGCTCTCTCCCGGAATGTGACAGCGGGGGGGGGGGTATTTACTCGCGCCGGGCGGCCTCTGGAGCGTGTGTTTTACCACCCGGGTGTTTGACGGCGCAGTGCCCGGGCGCCGCGTGCCTGTGGCTGCTGTGACTTCGGGTGGCGAACCGCACAGCCAGCGCATTGCTGCCCCTGGGTGGCCTGGGAGCTAACTTAGGTGATACATTCTTCCCAGCGACCTTAGCAAAATCCAAAGCGACTGTCAGCGGCCCCAGGACGGTCCCAAAGCGCAGCGGCTAGGGGCGCAGAGGCAGCCCGAGGGGGCGGGCGGGGACCTGTCGGACGCGGTCCCTCTCCCGGGGACAGCGCCCCCTGGTGGAGGAGCAAAGGCGGGCGTCCTTACACTCACGTTTCCCGCCGTGAGAAGAAACTCAGCATCTGCCTCTCCCTTTACTCGCTGAACTCAGGGGCAGGAGGGATGTGCCTGGGTAGTAAAACTGGGGGAAAAAGACAAAAATGGATCTGCTATTTGCTCAGCTCAGTACTACTACTTCTTCCTTTCAGAGCTGAAGCTGCCCACTAGGAACACAACACCTTGTTTTTTTCAGAGCTAGTTTGTGCTCCCCCTGACGGTGAGACACCGGGTGAATTAGCCTGCCTCATTTTGGGGGGTTCGGTGTCAGGGGTCCATTTAGTCCTCACAGCGAAGCTATGGCCTTTAACTTAGTGTTAAACAAGTAGTATTTGGCCTCCATAGGCCATTTCTTCAAAATATGTTTAGAAGGATGCTAATTTGGGAGGAGAGATCCTCCCTTACTACATTATTTATTTTACATACAAGCAACAATTTTTCTGTAGTAAGCTGATGGAGAAGAGACTTTGCCCATATAAACAACTAAAACAAGTCTGTGGGCTACAGATCTCTGTGGTGATTTATTTTATGAACTATTTTTTCACAATAAGTGGAAGTGTCAGCATCCCTTTGAAAACAGGTGTGTACATTTACATTAAATAAATTATTCATATGCTAATATTGTGGGATTTTACAGCACATGAGAGTAAAAGAAAGCCAAAATAATCTTCATCCCTTGCATTATGCATTGTAGCTTTAGAAAATAGTTTTCTCAGGAAATACTCAACAAACAAGCTCTCTTTTCGGTCCCTAAGGTACTATAATGAGCAACGGAATAAAATCCAATAAAAAACCTTTGAATTTATTTTGGGTCTTTGTCATCACCTTTAGTTAATGGCACGTAGGTGTCAATTTCTAAGCACATGGAATATGGTTTGGGTGGACTGAATGTTATTAATTTGATTTCCTTTGCTAAGCTTAAAGTAATCTACTGTTCCTTTTCTTTCATTCTGGGCAATTTTGTTCACTCACTCATAGTCATGGTTCTTCCCAGAACTTGAAAACACCCCTATGGAGTCCTTGGCCCATGTACCCCGACCTCCATGGAGCCTCTCCTGCTCCTCCATTCTAAACTCACTGAGTTTTCCTTCCTAAACAGCACCAGTGTATAGTTAACTACTTATAGCACTCAATTTATATTATTTAATATTTTAACTGTTATTTTTATACCCAATAGGCATATAGCATGAATCTAAAGTTAATTGTAGACTTAAGATAAGCACGAATTTAAACACGCTGTACATCACTCAAAGCATTGTTTTGCAACTCACAGGCACACAAATACTGTAGAATGTACCTAATTTTCCTAACTGAAAAAAATCATACTCATGGAAGATAAAAAACACTTTTGGAACTTCTACTAAGGGTACAAAACAGTTTATAATGTGTTTATTTTCTAAAATCTATAACCTATTTTATAGCAGAAATTATGCTTAATGTGTATAATTCACAAATGAGAATAATTTTAGGTATTACTTTTCATGTATTTGAAATTAATAAGCCCTATTTAAAGTGACAACTATCTTTTTCTTGGTATGTACTCTTTTGCTTTTATTTGTAAAATCAACTGCATTGAGGTATAATTGGCATATAAAAATGCATCCATTCAAGAGTGCAGTTCAGTGAGTTTTGAATTATAACCCACATAATAATCACTACATTCAAGATATAGAACTTTTCCTCAACCTAAAATCCCCTTGGAGCAGAAACTATCTGTGCATGTGTGCCCTTATATTTACTTTTAAATTACAGTAATGTGCCATAAAAGTAACATATTTTGGTGTATTGTTTCCTTGTTGGGGTTTTAGACTATATCTTTGTGTCATTTTATTTGGGGGCCAATCCCTCTTGGGATTACAATATGCATACTTAAACTTTTCAGAGTCTACTTAGCATTAATATTTTACCACTTCAAGTGGAATGTAGATGCTTTAAAACCATATAAGTCTCTGTACTCTTCCTCCTTGTAAATTCTGGTTGTTATGCATTACATCCATATACATTGGACATCCCCACACACAATGATACAATTTTTGTTTTCTGTTGTCATGTATATTTTAAAGAATTTAAGGTGGGGGGGAAGGCTCTTATATCTACCCATATATCTAACATTTCTGTTGCTTTTCCTTTATTCCAAAAGTTTCAGATTTCCATCTGGTATCATTTACTTTTGCCTGGAGAACTGGCTTCAGCATCTCCTTTAGATTAAATGTGCTGGTGAAAACATTCCTTACTTTTTCTGCCTTTATTTTTGTCATCATTCCTAAAGAATGTTTACACTGTATGTATTATTTTATGTTGATCATACTTTTAGTTGGCACTTTAAAAATGTTCCATTACTTCCTGGTCTCTATAGTTCACAATTGTTCAAATACTTTTTACCATATATATATTTTTACCATATATACACACACATACACACACACACACACACACTCTATCATTTTTTACCCGTTTTACAAATTTTCATAGTCTTTGGTTTTGATTACAGTATATTTGGGTATGTAGTCTTTGAATTTTTTCTTATTGGGGTTTGCTGAGCTCTTGAATCTCTAAATTTATGTCTTTTACCAATTTGGGATTATTTCTGCCTTTATTTCTTCAACAATTTCTACACCACACCCTTTCTCCTAGGACCTATGTGACAGCAAACTTAGATTGTTATATTGTCTCACAGGTAACTGTGTGTATGAGTGTGTGTGTGTTTTATTTTTAAAATCTCTTTAGTTCAGGTTAGATCATTTTTATTGGTCTCCAGTGCACTGACTGACCAGTTTTATCATTGAGTTCATCCCATGAATATTTTTATTTTGTTCTTTATGTTTTTCATTTATAAAACTTCCAGTTCTAAAATGCTTATTTTTTAAATGTCTCTTATTTCCCTGCAGAAACTTTCTATCTTTCTGTTTGTTTCACAAGCGTTTGTCCTTAATTCTTACAGAATCATTTGGAGAGATGCTTTAAAGCCTTTGTCTCTTAAGTACAACATCTGGGTCAGTTTGAGGCTGGCTTCTGTCGATTGTCTTTTCCCTTGAGAGTTTGTCACACTCTTCTGGTTCTTTTTCATTGATTACTATGTCATTATATCCTGAATATTTTAAGTATTGTGTAATGAGATGCAGATCTTGTTTAAAGCCTGTAGAGAATATAGTTATTATTTCTACAGGAAGTAGTTAGGCCAGTTAAGTTTGGGCCAGAAATTCCAAACTACACTCTGTGGACACTGATTTCAATGTAAGTTGTTTTCACACCTTTGCAGTGCTGTTTGTATTTGTCTGCAAACGAGTGCACTCGGGGTCCAGTCTTAGATGTAGGTGGTGCTCTGTCCCACGGTTCTTTCTCAGGGGCTCTGGTATGCTTTCTAAGGTCAGAGCCATGCACATGAGCTCAGGGGTCAGCCCAGGAGCTCGCACACAATTTTACAGGAGCCCCCCTCCAGCTTCCTTGTCTCCGCTCTTTCCTGAACACTCTCCAGCACAAAGTCCGCTGCTCCCTTCTTGGTTCTCTGGCTAGGACACTGGAGATGTAGTGTTTCCCCTCGGCTGTGCACTTCCTGCAACAGCAGCTGAAGAGAAAAGGGGAAAAAAATGTGATTTTCCTCTGCTCTCTGTGATCCCTCTTCCCATTCCTCCGACCAGAAAGAGAGGGAGTTACCCTACCACCTGCACTCTGGGCAGAGCTCTGAGATGTGCACCACCCTTGAATGTAGGCTGGAAAATACAAGAGGAAAAGAAAGATACAGACTCACCACCAGATCATTTGTAGTTTGGGTTCTAAATTCCTTCTCCGATTTCCTTCTTCATTTGCATTTCAGAGACCTCAGGTAGCTGTACACAGTGGGAGAGACAGGATGGCATGTGCTGGCTCTATCTTAGCCAGAGCTGGAACACTCATAGTTTTAAAATAAGATTTATGTCTTCTTTTAGCCTGGTTACTATGGAATCTCCCTTTTATGTACAAATTGACTTATTTTAAAAGGAAACAGAAGGGAAATTTCTTTCTCACTGGCCATCAAGTCCCTTTCCTCTCTTTGAAGGGAAAATGTGGTGTGTTTAAGCAGTATTTCATTGCACTGTTTCTAGAACAAGAATTCTATTTCTAAAGGGTAGACCTTTTTCTCGCCTACAAATGCTTTTTCTGGAAAAGAAATAAAAGAAGTGTTCACATTTGGTAGCTTGTTGTATCTTGGTTTTTTCTCTATATTTTCAGGATCAGAGAAATCAAAGAAAGGAAAAGTAAGATAACTGCAAATAATGATGCTAAAGGATCACAGTATGTGATTCCTAGATTTTAATTCCCAGTACTATTTTTTTTAGGGTTAGTGCAAGTTAATGTTTATCTATGTTTAAAAAAATGTAAAAAGGAAACCAAGGCAATATAAATAACACATTTGAGAAAATACACTGGTGAACATTCAAAAAAATAACTAGAGGTTTGTCTCAGAGTAAATTCTGACACTAAAAATCACAGTGCACAGACAAAGCTTGGGTAACCACTAACTAGACTCTTAAGACAACCTACCTACATCCCCTTCTTTTCCATGACTCAAATGCACGTGAGTTGAGATGCTGCATCCTAACACCCAAACTCTAGGCACTGGTTGTCTGAACAATATCTTCTTCAGAACCTTCAAGTGCATAATCCAGCGCCTGACATACTAGTTTTCTACCTCCATCATTAGTTGTTGGTCTGTGAAGGCAAATGAAATATGTTTTCCTTTCTCCTGCCTTCCATCTTTTCTGGAAAGGTTTATTGCAAATCAAAACCTGAATACAGAATTCCTATTTCCAACGCTGATTGGCTTTCCATCATGTTAAATTGATGAGATACTTGGAACCGTTCCTCCAGCCACCTCTGCATGACTAAATCTAATTAACGCTTTGTAGTAAAGCTCTAATTCCATTAGGCAGTTCCCTGTTCTTCTATAGGAACACAGGCTGTAGAAGTAGATAAAAGCAAATTGTGCCCAGTGTTTCCTCTGACCAGCTGTGCAGTTTTGGCTAAGTCACTTGACATCATGGAACCTCTATGTTCTCACCTGTCAAAAATGATTTCTTTAAATGATTATGGGGCTCAAGGACATTTAGACCTTATCTACATCATTTTTCAGGTAAAACCTCTGAAGCTCAGAGGCTCAGAGTGACTTTTCCAATGCACAGAGATATGAGGAATTAGCCAGGCCTTAACGAAGTACCACTTTGAAAGGATGGACATCATAATATTCTAAACGGATACTAAGAGAAGCTCAGCAACCCATATGGCAAGGAAGTCTTAGTTGCCTGGTTGATTTTAGTTTATTTGCTTTCTTCCTGACTGCAGACAGGGCAGGGGAAGGGAAATCAAAGCTCAATTGAACATAATGGCACCTGGACTGATGGCAAGGAAATAATCAGGTGGTTCTCCTTAATTCTTATCGAGTAGGCTGCTGAGGATTTTTCCCAAGAAGTGAATTATTTTCGTGTTAATAAAAGTCAGGCTCAAGATTCATTAAACTCTCTTTTCGTCTGTGTCATCCTATGTGCCAATTTGCTTTAGCTTAGTGATCTATTTTTCAATCATCAATATATTGATGCTAATGCAGAAGCCTTTAGGAATATCTTGTGGCCATTGAGTTGAGACGAAATGTTCAGTTTTTCATATTGTGATGCGCAGACAGAAACGAGTGAGCTGTGGGACGGATTTTCCATGCGCTGCTGCTATTCTGTATTATTGACATGCGCTCAGCGTCTTGGCCTTCTTAGGTGCTCATTTTCAGAGACACAGTCCCATTTTCTTTCTTTCTTTTTTTGCTGTTAATCAATAAAGTGCAAATAAAACTGCTGAAGTTTGATTTCTCTTTCTTTGGATGCTTCAGACTTAGAGGCACTAGAGTCTTCAATAAGGACTGGTTAGATTTTTTTTTTAAGGAACTGCACTTCTCCTCCTGAAAACAAAGTAAGTTAACATTCCGAGGTAGTGCTATAGCAAAACATCTGCCACAAAAACTTCTTTGTGATTGCTTTTTAAGGAATGCATCAGGAGGGCCAGGACTGGGGGAAGATGACGCTGCATCTATTTAAAATTACTGAGTGTATGAAGACAATGGACACCCTCAGTCTTCCTTGACTTTAATACCTTTAAACTTCATTAGTCAAATGCTCTGTGAATTACCCCATTCCCTTAAAAATCACAGGCAAGAATCTAAGAAACTATCCCACAATAAGGTGTAAAGGAATGATTTAAATGTAGTGTTACCCCTAAATGATGTGTCTGAACTTAAGTAGACAAAACCTCAAGCTAAATAAATGATGCTTCAGTAGTATATTCAGGGCCATATTTTCAATCTTTGTTTGGCAGAATTAAAAGGTCCTTAAGATCATACATGTCTGTGTGTGTGTAAAACTACTAGATTTGGATCATCGCTTTCCCTCACCGCTCTTCCTAGTGAAACCTTCTTCATTCACTGCCAAAACCATTGCATAATCCTAGTCTACTCCCCGTAATCACAGCTGATTGTACCCTGAGAAGGGCATGTTCCAAGACTTCATTAGCTTGGCAGTAACAGTGGATTGTCTAGCCTGGCACACTCGAAAGAGTTGGGCCAAGCAGATTCCTGTCCGAGGAGGGACCTTCATTTCTTCCTTCACTTGCCCCCCCCAATACTGAGTCATGCTCTGGAGAGCTCAGACTCTAGGGCAAATCAAGTTTATTATCATGCTTCTCACTCTTATTTTTAACTTATTGATTTCTTTGGCTGAGATTTGTTGCTATGGAAACAGCACAGGCCACTTGGGTTCAAAAGCTCAGAAAGAGCAATGAAACTTGAGGGGAATCCATTTAGTTTTTGTCTCCACTTGGCATCATTTCTAGATGGTACTGACTGCCTCATAGGTCACACCATCTTTGAGTCCCAAGGAGATCGTGGATGAATTTTAAGATCATTTTTATTTCCTTCCCCATTCAGAAAGAGCACTCTGTTTTTCCTGACACCGTAAATACTTTCACTTACTCTGAAGCTTTTATTTCACATACTTTGATTCATAATACTCAGTTGTAAAACCCATAAGGAGAATTGAGGACAAGAATTGTCTTAAATGAATCACTCCCTCGGTGGGGCCTTTGCATGGGCCCTTTTCCCAGTGTAGCCGGCTCCCCTCTGCCCAGCCCTGCCCTCCCCTTTCCCTCTCTCTTTAGCCACATCAACTCATGCTGGTTGTTTCTCTCAGTTCAAATGTTACTTCCTCAGAGAAGCGGACCCTAGCCCCTCAGGCTGGACTAGGCCCCACTGCCCACAGGTCCTTTTAATTCGAAGCATAGTTTGTAATGAAATATTTTGTGTTTTTTAAAATAATATCTTTTTCCCAATTTGGCTCTGAGCTTCCAAATACAGGGTACCTTGCCCTTTGATCTGTCATTGAAATCCCAGCACTTCACGCAACAACTGACAACATATAGGTTTGATAAATATTTATTAAATGGATAGGAAAATCTTTAACTTCTCCCTTCTTAAGGCTAGAATCAAGTTGGCAGTTTCTCGGGATATATTGGTCAGCGCTGGCTGCCATAACAAAATGGCATAAACTGGCCGGCTGAAAATGTACTTGTCATAGTTTTGGAGGCTGGGAAGTCCAAGATCACGGTGTCAGCCAGTTCAGGGAAAGCTCTCTCCCTGGTTTGTAGACGCCACCTTCTCCGCTGCGTCTTCACGTAATGGAAGAGGAGGGGGGGGAAGGGGGAGAGGGAGGGAAAAAGGGGGGCAGGGAGGGGAAGGAGGGATACAGAGAGATATCTTCTTCTTACAAGGCCACCAATCCTGTTTGGCGCCCAGGTTTAAGACCTAATTTAACCTGTATCACTTCCACACAGACCCTCCTGTCCCAAATACAGTCACACGGGCGGTTAAAACTTTAACACACAAATTTTGGCAGGGACACAATTTTGTCCATCCAACTGGGTTAAGCTTATTTGACCTGAAGTTGTCTCAGTTCTTTTGGCAAACGGTAACTTATTACTTTCTACTTTTTTGCTTTGCTCTTTTGCAAGCAAATCATTACGCTTTTGAAAGAGAGTATAGTCCTGCTAGACTCCAGTTTTTTCTCTCTCTCCCTCTCCACCTTCCCTCATCTCTCTGCTACTGTTTGACTTTCAAGAAAACAAACATTTTTTAAAGTTTATTATTTTCTCTGAATTGAAAGTCATGGTGCGGGATGCCAACACAGAAGTGTGTGAATAGGAGCAAGACTCAGAAATCATTATGGGTGCCTTCCTGCAGGAAACACATTGCCAGTTAGGCCTGCAGTTTTTGCCACTGAGTATCACTGGGCTTTGATGGCCTTTATTCCTCTGTGGCTCTTCTGTCCCCTCGAGCTCATGTCCTTGGCTGAAGGTGAACCCTGGCTCTCCACAGTCTGCCTTCACAGAAAAGTCTCGTGTTTGTCTGCAAGGGCTAGCTTTAATTTTTAAAATCATTTTTATTACTCTGTACAAGGGAGTAGTCTGGAAATGACATTCTTTAATAAACTGCCCTTGACAAATATTATTTTTTTCTTGTGAAATAAAGCTCTTTTTCTTGTTTTTCTTCTTCAAATAGCCATTGGCGATTCTGTGATTGAGAATGCAGGGTCACCGGAGGAGCAGCTCTTGCCAAGTGAGAAGACTTTCTGTATTTTTTTTTACTTCCTCCTGCTTTTATGTAATAGTTAATCAAAAGCACACTATTTTGTATTCTCCCCTTTCTCCTAATTTTGCCTTAAATTACTTTTCCGTAATTGATTTTTCAGTTTTCATCGAACTTGGAAATAAATGCAAAACTCTGTTAAAAGAAACTTATAGTAATTAATTCACTGCTGGGCTGGCCAGTCATTTCTGAGGGACTAAGGAAGTTGCATCAGGTGTGAACCAGGTGTGTGAACAGGCTACTTGAATACTGATTTCGAAAGTCTACAGTGAATAACATTCCACTTGAAAAAGCAGTTTCAGACTAATTTAATGCACTAATGAGGCTGCTGTATTGACTAGACTTGTGAAACAAAAAATAAGCCTCCTTCCTGGCCACTTTACCCCATATAAAATTCATGCCAGTCCAGACCCTTTTCAACGGCCCTTTTCAATGGAGGGATTTTACATCTTTCTGATTCATTCAGAGTAGAGCCAGGGGTATTTATGACAAAGGTGACCAGGTAAATGGCAATAATATAAAATAATGTAAAATTGTATCACCTGGCTGTGCAGATTTATTCACTGCCCATGTGGATCCATTTATTATTTAGACAGCAGAAAGGACCAATTTATCTATTGAAGTGTTAGCACTAAAATGTTACCTATTTTTTTACCTAAATGTATTGAATATCCATTTACATTCTAGAAGATTATGGAAAAATGAAGTCGAATTGATAATTTTTGTCTAACTTCAAGGATGTTATAGTCTACTAGAAAGAAAATAGATAATAGATGAATAAGAGAGGGGGGGGATATGACTAAGTGCACAGGAATTCAGAGGAAGGAGTGATGAGTGATGACTGTCCCCTCATTGGTGGAAGCAGGTTCTCCAGCATAGAGGCTTTTCTACTGCCATCTGAGGGATAGAGGAGAGTTGGACAAGTGGGAAAAATAGAGATGGGTATTCTGGGCAGAAGGAGGAACAAAGGCCCAGATGAAGGAAAGAACACAGTCATTTGGTCCCTAAATAGGCTGGAAAGGCAGGACTGGGAGAGAGATGAGAAAGCATTAGATATAGTGAGATTTTAAACATTTTTTTGAGGATCTTAGGGAGCTAAAATATGGTAGTAGAAGCGGAGAAGAGGAGACAGCAGAAAGTTATATTGCACAGGTAAATGTTATTAGACTTGGAAATTTATTGAGGGGCAAGAAACTAGCAGTCAAACCTGAGTCTGCAGTTTTGATCCTGGGTGACTGGGCGGAAGATGCTCTTCCTAGAAGGGGAACTATGAGGTCAGGGGCGCGGTGTTTGAAGAAGGATATTCCTATAGAATCTCCCCAGCCCCAGGGGTTCAAAGGAACATCTAGGCTTCACCCAGGGTAGATTTAATATTTCTTGATTTTAATCTAGATACAATTCCCAGATTTCGTCTTTTAGAGAAATTTATAAAATCACCTCTGTGCCAGTTGATATCTTTTTGCCTTCTACTATTTTGTTAAGTGGGGTTACATGATAACTTAGTATTTCACCTAATGTGCAATCAAGGAAGAAAAAGAGCTGTGTAAGGAAACCCCAAAATATGCCATATTCAAGGAAGCAGAAGCTTAATAAAAAAACAAACAAGCCAAAAAACCATGTTGAGGGAGCAAATTGGAACCTGGATGAAGATAGCAAGTGATGATAATAGAAAACATTGACCGTCAGACTGGATCCCTCTGATGGTTTGGGGGATCTTATTTCCCTCTGTGCGGATATAAGATTTAGATCCCATTTCAGAACAGTTTCCGCAGGATCAAGTTAACAAACTTAGAGCGTTCTTCCAAATCGTGTCAGAGTTCCATGTTTCCTGAGGATTCTGGTCAATGGTCTGTAGCAACAATTTTCAGCCTTTTTCATCTCATGGCACACATAAGCTAATTACTAAAATTCTGCAGCACACCAAAAAATATTTTATAGTTTTTGCCCATTTGACAAAAAAAAAAAAAAAAGGTATAATTTTGATTCCTTCACACTGGACAGCTATTGTTGTGTTGTTTCTTGTCATTTTTTTATTTGCCAATCTAAGGGAAAAGAGATCAGCGCCCCTGACTCAGTAGCCGGTTACTGCATGTTTTAAAAATTCTGGCGGCACAGCGGTGTACTGCGGCACCCCGGCTGACAACCACTGGTCGGTGCTGCGTGAGAGTTCTACCCTGCGTGGAAACTACCCTGGAAAAGGCTGGGCATGGAGTGTGGGTGTTAAATGTAAGGGTGGTTACATGGAAGAATCTCATTATTTTGATTAAAAAAGGAAAAAAATACATTGTTCTAATTACTCCCCAAATGATTTTTTGCTTTTGACCTAAACCCCAGTGAAATTTTCTTTCTTTGTAAGCCCAAAAACTTTAAGGAGTACTTGAGTTCTTTCCAGCGAGATTTCTTTTATAACTCTCAAATTCAACTGTCTTTGAGAAAGTGGTAACAATAGAAGATCAAATAACTCTCATTTGCTCATATAACCTGATTGATGGGCTATATATTTATGGTATTATGAAGGTGTACGAGCAATAAGCTGTCTTAGAATTTTCTGGCCTCTTATTTTCTTTAAATTCTGAGGTTCAGTGGAAACATATATAAGCTCATGTTCTCCCACCTAGGTCTATGTATACTTAAAATCACCCTATTTTGAGTTCTGCAGCAAGCGCCTAGAAACCTAATGAAAATAGATCATGAGAAGGTGCAATTTGCTAAGCCTCGTTTTTACTTTCCTACATCTAGTAAGTAGAGTGCATCTTAAATTTCTTTGCAAGTAGAAGCAAAGCTACATAGATTAGATTGAAAAATTCAGACAAATTCTCAAGGGACTGAGCAGGCAAATAGGGATCTAAATCCCAGTCAAGCAAATTGAGGAATAATGGGTTAGAAATACGAGCCAGGAGGCTGGTTAATAATAAATTATAATGAAGCCCGGTAAGGATCGTGCGCAACAAAGGAAGTTGATATTATAATGGTAGCTGCCTAGGCTGGTAGCTAGGCAATTATTTTTCTTTGACAAAATACTTTAAGTCAAAGGAAGCATGCATTGTTCAGAATGGGGCGCTGTGATTTGAGGGCAGTGAAATGGGAAGGAAGAGACCCAGAAGCAAAGTGCTGCTAGTGAGATACAACCCTTTTAAAATTTTTAAAATAAAAATTGTATATATTTAAGCTGTAGAACATGATAATTTGATATACATATACAGAGTGAAGTGGTTACTGCAGTCAAACTAGTTATCGTATGTACTCACAGTTACCATTTTGTGTGTCCTGTGTGACGAGAGCACCTGAAATCTGCTCTGCCAGCATATTTTCCATATTCAATACAGTATTGTGAACGAATAGTCATCATGCTGTGCATCAGATGTCTAGACTTACTCATCTTACATAACCTCAGCTTCGAACCCTCTGACCGACATCTCATCCCTCGCCTCACCCTGGAACCACTTTTCCACTTGATGCTTCCATGTATTCAACTTTTTCGGATTCCACATTTAAGTGAAGTCATGGAGTTTGCTTTTTTCTATGTCTGGCTTATTTCACTCAGCATGATGTCTTCCAGTTTCATTCCCCTTGTTGCAAAGGTCAGAATCTCCTTTTTTAAGGCTGAATTTTACAGGGTGGGGCAAAGGTAGGTTTATAGTTGTGAGTACGTGAAACAGTTTATTCCTGTATTAGTTATTGTTGTGGGGTTTTTAAAAATATGTTTTTATTGATTTCAGAGAGAGAAGGGGGAGGGAGAGGGAGATAGGAACGTCAGCGATGAGAGAGTCACTGATCGGCTGCCTCCTGCACGACCCTTCCTGGGGGATGAGCCCACAACCCAGGCGTGTGCCCTGACGGGGACTCAAACTGCGATCTCCTGGTTCATACGTCGGTGCTCGCCACTGAGCCACGCTGATGGGGCTATTGTGTTATTTTTCATACAAACATTTATATGTCACAATTTTTTCTTTCCCCATTATTCTGTCGATGAGCACTTTGGTTGTTTTCATATCTTGGCTATTGTGACCATTACTTCAATGAACATGGGAGCACAGATCTTTCTCTAAGGTACTGACTTCATTTCTTTTGAGTATATACCCAGAATGGGGATTGCTGGAGTAATTCTAGTCTCATTTTTTTTTAAGGAAACTCCGTACTGTTTTTCATAATGACTGTTCCAATTTACATTCTCACCAACAGTGCACAAGGGTTCCCTTTTCTCCACATCTTCAGCAATAGTTATATTTTAATGTACAGCCATCCTAACAGGTGTGAGGTGATAGCTCACTGTAATTTTGATTTACATTTCCTTGATAATTAGTACTGTTGAGCACCTTTTCATACACCCATTGGCCATTTGCATGTCCTCTTTGGGAAAATGTCTATTTAGGTCCTTTGCCCATTTTTTAATCGAGTTGTTTGATGCAACACTTTCCCACCAGATAAATTTTTTTTATGACAAAATTATCAAAGGGTCATATCATGTAAAACATTGGTAATTTATAGTGTAGCTGATTGAGCAACTTGAGTTCTAATAATTATTCACACATGATCTCTTTCAATCAATTCACTCACACATAAAGCCACAGAAATAGAGCTGTTCATCTGCTCATTCTAAGTGACTAGGGAGACATATCCACCAGAAGATAAATGACTCTGGTTCTCAGCAAATCTCTTGGCATAAGGGATTCTTTGCTCATCCTAGATCATTCAATTTTTGCTTACTCTAACTGCCTGCTCCCACTTGTTGATCTCTGACATTAGCTGATGTTGCAAATGGTGGCAGCAGCCGATCCCAGCCCTTTGCTACTGCCTGTGATGTAACCCGTAGCTGACTTCACAGCTCCATTACTTGGTAGCTGCAGACAAAACAGTAATCGTGTGCTTGCAGTGAACAGTAAACATTTTGTCCAAGTTGCTGAAGGTAAGAAAGTCCTTCCATTCTATAAAAATTAAAACACTGACCCAAACAAATAATTACAGAAGTTGCCAGGGTCAGGTCTTCAGATCTGTATGTTGCTCCATGAAAGTAACACCTTTCTTGACTCTACCCCATGGCTCAGAAGCCAGGCCTTTGACCACTGGCTGGAATGGCAGGGTGAGAATGCCAATTTTCCCCTTTGCAATCTCAGGACACTACTATAAATCAGTACGTACCTTTGCTGTTTAATATATTATTTCCTTTGTTATAGTACCATTTTGAATGGAAAGTAATGAAGTTTTCTCTTATTTCAATAGGAGTTTGAAGTAATTACTTTTGATTTTGGTAGCTCAAAAGAAGTTGTTTCTCAATGGGAAGGGTACTGGTTGATTACTATTACTGGAATACAATTCTTAACAATTACCTCATGCTACTTAACCTCTTATTATATCATAGAAAGGCCTACTATTTTGTTGTGTATTGTAAAACCTGTCTAAGCAGAGCAACTAGAGTTCTGGTTAGGAACTAAACCTCTGCCCATGGACTGGGGATAAAGTCTCTTAAAACATCAACCTTAGGTGAAGAGGAACATGGATCCTTTCTCCAAAGAGTATGCTGGAGCTCCCAAGAACAAGTCA
Organism: Miniopterus schreibersii; assembly: GCF_964146895.1. Taxonomy (NCBI): domain Eukaryota; kingdom Metazoa; phylum Chordata; class Mammalia; order Chiroptera; family Miniopteridae; genus Miniopterus; species Miniopterus schreibersii. Next base: position 27,671,867 of record NC_138113.1, on the reverse strand, counting down.
CAAAGCCCCGAGAGATGAGAAATGTGAACTTCTTTAGGTTTGTTCAGAAAATTCTAGGAGGGTAAAGATTATATTTTTCTATTTCACAAAAATATTAGAAGATCTTTCCTACTTAACAGAAGTGGCTTTTGCCTTTTAGGACAGGATAGCGCTTTTATCTTCTCCTGGTGCTATTCAGAGTACTGGGCTATTCCCACCAGCCCAGCGGTGTAAAGATCTTTGGCTCCATCCTTGACCTCTGCCTGCCTTGAGCCAGATCCTGTCATGTGCCTTCCTCCTATGGAAATGAGCAGCCCTCGGCCACACCGATGCTGCTTGCACAATCGATAGCATTTAAATCTGACCAGACCTTTTAGCTCATTTCCTTGTGTTTCTTTCTGTGTATAGTTGGTATCGATAAGGGAACATTATTAGAAGTGGAGGACAGTATTCGAAGTGGAGTTCTTAACCTCGTTTGAATTCCTAATAGTTTATATGCTATGAATAAGTCTAATGATCTCAGGTGAAAGAAGTTTGGGCTGAATATTTCTAAGTTCACATTAGGAAAAATTCTGAATATACTGTGGCTTTGGTTATATACGTCTCTATGTCTAAACTGCCTCCGTTATCTACAGAATATTAACAATCACTTGAACTCTTGCTGAATCATTCAATTCACAGCAGGCTTCAGAATTTTTCTGCAACACTTAGGGAATAAGTTTCAATATAGAAGTCAAATTCATGAAATAAAAATGTTATTATTTAGCCACTATCCATTTTATCAAAGATGACAACCACACGGTAGCATCCTGTGCATTGATCTCTCAGATAAAAGAACTGAGTACTGCTACCTTAAGAGTCTTAAAATGCTGAAGCTGTTTCTCACACCCGGCAATTATTCAGAACCCACTTTGCACACAATGGGTCATCGTATCCTTGCTGCATGAGAAAATCCACAGGCCAAGATGTCAGGAGAGCCAGTGAGGCCACCTATTCTAAGGCAAGCCTGAGAGTTTATTTTCAAAGAACTGCACCTCTTTCTCTTGGAAGGAAATTCTTAAAACTAAGAGCGTAATCCACAAAGGAGTTTGGCTAATGCTCACAACGCCATGGGGGCCACTCGATCATCTGTCTCTCCCCGTCGAGTAAAGCTGTAGAGAGAGTCCTCTTTAATGTCTTTTTGTCCTATGAACCTGTCCCATTGTGGTTCAGAACCACCAAGGAAAGGGGTGAAAGCAATTTACTGAACGAGATGAACACAATTCCTGAGGGACCGACCCCTTACCTTTTCAAGGGCAACATTTCCATAACTAAATTGGGACTTTGTGGGGTTTTTGTTTTTTTATGAAGATAGCTAAACCAAACTTTAAAGACACTTGAATGCTGGAATCCTTCTACTGTTCTTATGCTTTAATGATTTAGATCGAATGTCATCGTGCACTCAGGCTTACCAAGTAATTGAGCAAATAATGAACTTTATTTGATGATATGGTCATAGCTCTTTAAATACCAATGACCATGGTTTTGGAGCATAAAATAATAGTTGGCAAATATGTAGTCATTATGAATAAGAGACACAGCGCTCTAGAAATACATTATTTTGAAATGTATGGGTTTGAATATTATAAGCTTAGAATAAATTGTGTCTTTTAAAAACATAATTATATAATTATGAATCTTAGATTTCCCTTGGAGAGCAGAGTACTTTATTGGAAGTATAGGCTTTAAAATTTCTTTTCCTTCCTTCTCCCCCTCCCCCCATTTGGTGAGAAGAGTAGCTATTTTTTTAAAAAATTGCTTTATGTCTTCAGTGAAGCTTTCTGGAAATCATGGCACATTATCTCATAGTCTCTTTATATTTCATCATTTTTCATATGTTCATTATTTGTATTATTAAGGACTGGCTTATTCTCAGTAAGATACATATTTTTTAGGGTTTTTGTTTTTCTGTTTTTTTTGTTTGTTTGTTTGCTTGCTTGTTTGTTTTGTGGGTAGAAATTTGTTTAGCTGATTAATTCTCAATTTGTCATTCAGACTTCCTAGTGGGTCCTTCCTTTGTGTAAAGGCTGCCCAGGTAAGTAGTATACCTTTGATCATGAACTATTGAGAAAAAGCAAAGGGGAAGTAAATTGATAGTGAATAGCTTTAGCTCTGTGTAAGGCAGGGGGGTGGGCACTTTGACTACTCACCGCGAACACTATCACAATGATTGACTGAACAGTCACTGTGTGCAGCAACTTAAATGCATATCATAATTTAATATTTATAACTATCTTTGAAACAGACATTAAAATTCCCATTTTTGCAAGTGAGAAACTTAAAGGAAAGACAGATAATTAAATAATAGAATAGTAATTTGAACAGAACCAGTATTTTCCCAAATGTGTTTTGTAAAACACAGTCAAATGAGATAAATCCTATAATAATAATAATTACACACACAAAAAAAATAAATGTGTGTGAGTGAACAGAATCATAAGAACTCACTTTTACTCAAATTCAACTAATACTTATCATGTGCTTATTTTTTGGACTGTACTGATTGTTTTCACATATGGTGATTCATGTAATCCTCATAATACCTCATGATATTGATTAAATTATTGTTATTTTTACCTATAAAAAATATCTGAGCTACAGAAAAAGTCAGGTAAATTTACCAAGGTGAAAGAGTAAAGTTCACACTGTAATTGAAGATGTAACTTGGTACTGTGTTTCTGCAAGGCAGTTTTAAATATGTGTGAAAATTTAATATAATCATGCTCTCTTACCTAGCAGCCCCACTTGAAATCTATCCTACTGAAATAATGACATATATGTATAACTGTTAACACAGTGTTGTTTATAGTTGTGACCACTTAGAAAAAAATCTATATACCCTACAAATAGATGTTTGGTTAAATATTTTATAATACATTTATACAATATTTCAGTATGATGATGTGGTCAGTCTATATTTATGATGAAAGAGGTTTATGATATAGTCTTAAATAGAGGAAGAAAGCCACAAAATAGTGTATATTTATTTATCTTTTAAGAATATATATAACCATAAGAAACAGTTAGAACATTCACCAAAATGTTCAAACTTGTTAGCTCTGATAGTTACATAACATTTTATCTTAGTTTTATTTTCCAAATTGCTCTTATATGTTTTTCAACAAGACTATACAGGTCTCATAGATGACATAATACTGTATACAGAGAACCCTAAAGATTCCACCAAAAAACAACTAGAACTGATAAATTATTTTAGTAAAGTAGCATAATACAAAATAGATATCCAGAAATCTGTTGTATTTTTTAAAAATATATCTTTATTGATTTCAGAGAGAGGAAAGGAGAGGGAGAGAGAGATAGAAACATCAATGATGAGAGAGTCATTGATCGGCTGCCTCCTGCATGCCCCCGATTGAGGATCAAGCCCACAAGCTGGGCATGCGCCCTGACTGGGAATCGAACCCCGATCGCCTGGATCCTAGGTCGACTCTCAACCACTGAGCCATGCTGGGCCAGGCTCTGTTGCATTTTTATACACCAATAATGAACCATCAGAAGGGAAAGGGAAACTAAGAAAACAGTACCATTTATAACAGCATCAAAAAATATAAAATATCTAGGAATACATTTAACCAAAGATACAAAAGACCTGTTGGAAAATTATAAGACACTGAAGAAAGAAATTAAAGAAGATACAAATAAGTGGAAGCATATACTATGTTCATGGATAGGAAGAATTAACATCATTGACATGTCCATATTACCCAAAGCAATCTACAGATTCAATGCAATTCCTATCAAGATACCAATAGGGTATTTCACAGAACTATAACAAATATTCCAAAAATTTATATGGAACCACAAAGACCCCAAATAGACACAGAAATCTTAAGAAAACAGAACAAAGTTGGAGAAGTCATGCTGCTTGGTATCAAACTATAGTAGAAGGGCATAGTAATCAAAATAGCATGGTACTAGCATAAAAACAGACATATAGGTGAATAGAACAGAATAGAGAGCCCAGAAATAAACCCACAGCTTCATGGTCAGCTAATAGTTAACAAAGGAGGCAAAAGCATACAATGGGGTAAAGACAGTGTATTTAATAAATGGTGCTGGAAAAATTGGACAGATGAATGCTAAAATTGAAGCTAGACCACCTTCTTACAACATACACAAGAATAAACGCAAAATAGATGAAAGACTTAAATTTTAGACCTGAAACCATAAAAGTCCTAGTAGAAACACAGGCAGAAAAATCTTGGACATATCTCATAGGAATATTTTTTTCTGATTTATTTCCTCCGGCAAAGGAAACAAAAGATAAAATAAACAGTGAGATTACATCAAACTAGAAAGCTTTTGCACAGCAAAGGAAACCATCAACAAAATAAAATTCACCAAATGGGAGAATATATTTGCTTACACATCTGCTAAGGGCTTAATATCCAAAATTTATAAAGAACTTATAAAGCTCACACCAAAAAAACAAACAATCCAATTAAGAAATGAGCAAAGGACTTGAATAGACACTTCTCCAAAGAGGACATACAGTTGGCCAACAGATATATGAAAGGAAGCTCAATGTCACTGACCATCAGAGAAATGCAAATTATAACCATCAACAAATCAACAAACAACAAGGGTTGGCAAGGATGCGGAGAAAAGGGAACCCTCGAGCACTATTTGTGAGAATGCGGATTGGTGCAGTCACTGTGGAAAGCAGTACGGAGTTACCTCGAAATATTAAAAGTGAAACTTCTTTATGACCCAGTGATTCCACTTCTTGGAATATATCCAAAGAAACCCAAAACACTAATTCATAAAAATATACGCACCCCTATATTCATTGCAGTATTATCTACATAGCCCAGATTTGGAAGCAGCCCAAGCGCCCATCAGTAGATGAGTGAATAAAAATGCTGTGGGACATTCACACAATGGAATACTACGCAGCCATAGAAAAGAAGGAAGTCTCACCTTCTGCAACAGGAAGGATGAACCTGAAGAGTATTACGCTAAGTGAAATAAGCCAGTCAGAGAAAGACAAGTACCATATGATTTCACTTATATGTGGAATATAATGAACAAAATAAACTAACAAGCAAAATAGAAATGGACTCAGAGACAGAGAACAGAATGATAACTGCCAGAGGGAAGGGGGGTTGCAGGGCTGGGTGAAAAAGGTGAAAGGATTAAGGAAAATTAAAAAAACACCCTCACAGACAAGACAATAGTATGGTGATTACCAGGGGAAAAGGGGAGTTGGGGGAATGTAGAGGGTAAAGGGGGGATAAATGGTGATGGGAGGATACTTGAATTAGGGTGGTGAACACACAATACAATATAAAAATGATGTATTATAGAATTGTACAGTTGGAATTTATATAATTTTATTAACCAATGTCTCCCCAATAATAAAAATAAAAAACTAGAGAGAATAATACAACAAAGCTCTAGCTTCAGCAGTTATCAAATATAGACATACAGGTCTCCATTCCTTTTTTCAAAATCAGTATGGCCAAATATATTTTAGAATTTAGAAATTTTTGAATCGGGGGATGTTTATGTGATACATATTCTTTATATTAGGATATATCTTCACTGGGGTCTGTGAGAGCCTCCTGTAATCAAGGTAATTAATGCTTTGCAGGAAAATGTATAGATATTCACAAAAAGTGGTGCTGATATTGTTACTGTCATCACCAGCTAGTTAATATTAATAATTGGAAGAGAGCAAAGGGATAAAGGTAATTGGCTAGAAGGGCAGAGCCACTGCAAGAGCACTAAATTCTGTACTTAATTGGATAAGCTCCTAGTTATAATCCCTATACAAAGAATTCTCCCTCTCTGGTTCCTCTGGCTTCCTCCTGCTTCCTGTGACCCACTAGCCCACCGTGTGGCCCTCGAAGCCACATCGTCCGTGGCCCTGTGGACCCCACACACAGTGGACTGAAGCTGGGCGCACAAGCTGGGCTAGGCAGGCGCTGGGCTGGACTGTGCTCTAATAGGGAGAGAACACTCTGGGCAATGGCTTTAATTCTACCTCTGCTGAAGACAAGATGGGACTTCTTCCATGGTGGACCAGAGGGAGAGGGGCCTTGAAGGGGAACTCCCTTAATGTCACATCATCAAGAAGGCTTTCCAAGATACCCCATCTTCCAGTGACGGCTTCAGGAAATCCTTGTTCCCATGGCACCCCAAGAGCTCCATTCCACCTGTAACAGGTGGGGACACCATGTCATTTCAGGTCAGGTCAACTTTTGTCACAAAATGTGTTGTGAAATCTTTTCATTTCTAGAGGTTTATTTATTTATTTATTATTTTTTGGAATTTCAGATAACGAATTGTTTTTCTGTCTTAATTTTATAATCATAGAATACACTGTAAAAATATATTTAGAAGAAGAAGTAGCACCCGTCACACACTAAGTCAGAACCATTAAAGGGCCTCCGCTAGTGTTGGCAGGTCAGTTGATAGGCAGGTGGATACCTGAAGAGGCTTTTTCCCCCCCTATATCTTCAGGATGCAAAAGTTATATAAAACCTTTTAGTTTCTAATGAAATATTACTTAGGGCAAGTTAAATCAGCTCTTGACAGCTGTCTTATGTTGGTTGAAAATGGAGGGAGAGGGAGTGTTAATTAGGTATGGGCTATTAAAAAGAAGAGGGTGTCAGTGATTTTGGAAAACTGTCTTCTGCCACTGACATGTCAACAAATCGTCTCCTGGGAAGAAAGTCGTTTTGCAGGCCCTTCCCAGCCTGACTGCACGCTTGCCAGGCGGGGGTGAGTAAGCAGCATCTGACAGGGGCACCAGTGCTGTACCCCACTTCCCACCATTCATCTCAAGGTTACTAAACATCTGCTTTTTAATGGGATCATTTTGGTCATCTTTCAAAACGGACCTAGGTCTATAAAACAGAAATCTCTTTCTCACATGGAGGGTAGAAATTTGAGTTTGGGAATGATTTTTACGTTGCCAGCGTCATGCTCCAGGGTCAACCTGAAGTGGTTACTGGACTCAAATTGCCCCTCAATCTTACAGAAACAAAGATCGAACACAAAGTTTCTCTTCGTTTTGTTGCTGCATCACTTTCCTCTGAGACATTTCTTTCTACACACTTACACCTTCTATGGTTTCTTGTAGAACAGACGGAAAATACAGAGAAACGGGTAATAGAATATCAAGACCGTGCACAATCTTTCCACTCTGGATTTTCGTATGTATCCACTTATCCTTTGTTATTTGTGCATGTGTGTGTGTTTGTGTGTAACAGATAAATGTGATGATATATACTGCTCTAAACACATTGCATAGATTAACACATTTAATCTTCCCAACATTCCCATAAAGTTGATATTATTATACCTATTTTACAAATAATAAACATATAAAATATTAAAATCCACATAGTACTTCACAAACTTTTTTTACATTTAAGACTGGTCTCTTCAACTTTCTATATCATTAATTACTTTTTGAATACCCTATTTTTATGGCTGCATAATGCTCCATACTATTGCTATACCACAATTTAACAAGTGCACATTTATTCTACAGTACAGTTATGCTCAAATTTTCACTTCTGTAAATGATGCAAGAAATACTCATTATATATTAATATTTCTGTAAGTATCTGATTATTCCCTTCCAAAAAATTCCTGCAAGTGGAATTATTGATCTGCCTATGATAAACATGCTTACATTTGTGGAGCATGGAGTTTCAGAGTTTAAGTTCTACAGACAGGCAGTATGCACTTAAATCCCAGTGGCTCCATTTACTAATCCAAAAGCATGTACTAAGCACTTCATTTTTCCAGTGGTTGAAATGGTTAAACCTCTTAGGATGCTGTGTAGAATTAAGGGAGACAATACATCAGAAATATTTAACAAAGGATGAATGTGTGAACAAAATGCAGTATACCTATACAATTGTTTTCACTTTTTTGGCTATTATGAATAATGCTTTTATGAACATTTGTGTATAAGATTTTGTGTAGATATGTTTTTATCTCTTGAATATATATTTAGGAATGGAATTTTTGAGTCCTCTGGTAACTCTCTTTTACATTTAGAGGAGCTATGAAACTGTTTTTCAAAGCAGCTGCACTATTTTATGTTTCCACCAACCTCACATGAGAGTTCAAATTTCTCCACATCTTTGTCAACATTTATTATTATCTATTGTTTTCATCACAGTCATTCTATTGGGCATGATTACCAGTAAGGTTTTTAACATTTTTTAAAATTTCCAAATTTTTAAAAATAACAATTTTTAATATCAAAGAAATGTGATTAGAAAGAGACGTGTTTCTTCATTTTGAGCCAACAGCTTTTTAATAGATTATTTTCCTTAAAGATTAAAAATGCTTAGATGGCTTTGGTGGTGTGAAGAAATAAGGAGAATTCATTGGGATTCAGGACCTACAATCTATATTCTAGATACTAGTTCTTCTCAGGGACTAGTTTCTTTATCTCAGAGGAACTTTTCTCTCTGGTCTGATGGTGAGTTTGAGATAAAGTTAGCAAAGTGTTTTTTTCCCCAGGAAAAAGTCATATTATCAGCACATAGGATAAGTCAGCCATGGAATTTTAAAAAGCACACTGTTTTGTTTTCTAATCTAAATGCTATATAAAAACATAGCCTTGATCCTGAGATATGGGTACTCCTTGACTCTCCTAAACTGACTGATTGGTTCCTTGGTTACATATTTCTCTTTACCTCTCAAATCTATAGAATATATATTCCTAATAGAGTTGTAAATGGAATTTAATTTTTACATACATTATCAATGTCATTAGTTTTAAATTGATTAATCCCATAAACATGCAGGAATTTGGTGGTATGGATTTGTAATATTACTGCCTTTGTAATTACATGTGGATTTAACAATATCAGGCATTGGTAGTTCACGAGAGAGATGTTAAAGTACAATTAGGCATGGAAGCAAGAAAGCAAGCTTTAATTATTGTTTTAAATAGCTTTTTATTAATTCCTGCAAACATTTGAAATAGCCCTAGAAGGCATATTCCACCTTTAAAAGCAGTTGGTTTAAGATATAATGAATCAATGATATAATTTTAAATTTTGTTACACGGTTTAAGCACTGTTTTTCTTTTCAAGGTCAGGCAGAAGTGGCTGTGAAATGTGTCATTTTGTTTTATCAGTCTTACTGGTATGTCATGGCAAAATATTTCATATAAAATTATGAAATTTGCCAGCTTTGATCTAAGAGGGATCTGTTTCTACTGAATCTTCAGAATTTTTTTGTTTTGGCCATGTAAATGCCATACACCCTGCAGGAGGAACTGCTTCAGTGTCCTTGGCAACACGTTGTCTGTGGCTACAGGCCAGGCTCTGTTGTAGAATCACTTTTCCATCAAAGGGGAAGGAAATGGAAGAGTGAAACTTTATGGAAAGGGTCAGATCAGAGACCGAAAGCATCACCAACATGCAACAACTGGAGACCTCCCTGTGGTAGTGGCTTTTAAACTAAATTTCAACAGCCTTAGAGATGCTTTTGAAACCCAGTGTGAGGGGACAATGGATGAAGGTAAAGGCTTCCCATCCCTACTCAAATTAGTGCAGTTCTTGAATTTGTAGAATATTTTGGGCTTCTACATAAGTAAAAAATTACATGAATTAATATTATTTGAATATTCTTATGTAATATTTCCATAAAAAATTGCAGGAGAGCAAAATAAACTATTCTTACATTCAATTTTGTCATAGTCAAGACAATCAACTCCATGCAATCAAGAATGATGAAACACTGGCACACTTTAAAGCTATTTACTTAAATTAGGATAAGGAAAATGCTAGACCAATACGTACTAAAAATGTTGATTGTATCTAATAGATGTGATTATCGCCAACTTATGTTTCACTTATTTTTTGAAATATTTTTAAATCTCTAAATTTAAAAGAAACACGATAACTTTTATACTATGAGAGAAATATTATTAGAATGAGAAGACAGTTCTAAATTAGACACAATGATTAAGAAAGCCCAGGTATTAATTCTGGATCTTTGACAAACAATTTATGATCTTGATCAAGTCACTAAATATTTATGATTTTATATAAAAAAAAAGAAGATCGAGCTAATGAGTCTAAGCAATTTGTAAGGTACCTACTAGATCTGAAATCCTAAAAACTATCATATTAGGAAAAGCATCTAGATATGTTTAGGTTCAGTTCCATCGAATATTTTGTTCTTCACATCAGCAGCACTTGGAATGACAAACATCAGCTCTCCATAAAGCAGATAAGCTGTGATCTCTTAGCTCCAGACTGGGAAACACACATCACACAGTCCATGTACACTTTTAAAAATAGGCTTTTTATGGACTTAGCATTGACCCATATATTTGGTGGGACAAAAGAAATGTAAAATGAATTTCTCCACACAGAATGAATAATAAATTTGGGTAGAAATCAGATTGCCATATCAGCGAAGAGCCATTCGTGAAATAATGGAGTTTACAATGGCATTCTGGGTTATGATATAGATGACAGAACAGGATAACTTATGAGGTTACTGAAATCAGTAGTGGAAAGCGAGATAAACGTATATGGGTATGCCCAAGGGCGGACGCCTACTGAGTTTTAGGAGTAAACTGTGAAGAGGGAGAAAAAAAAGCAGGTATGTTTTATGATTGTTGTTCTTATTATAAGTCTTGGAGATCTAAGGGTGATAAAACAGAGCGTGGCAGGACCTACCAGAAAGAATCTGCCTTCTGTCAAGAAGGCTGAGAGCCCGGGCCAGCTCGCTCAGTGGTTAGAGTGCCGGCCTGGACTGAAGGGCCCTGGTTTCTACTCCGGCCAAGGGCCGGTACCCACCTTGGCTGCAGACTCGATCCCGCCCCCAGGTGGGCTGTGCAGAAGGCAACCGATCGACCTCCCTCTCTCCCTCTCTCTCTCTCTCTCTCTCTCTCTCAATCCCTGGAAAGCAATGGAAAAAAATATCCTCGGGTAAGGACTGAAGAAAAAAGAAGGCTGAGGGGAGAGAATCCTGTTAGAGAAAGGAGAGCCTCATAGAATGGGGGAAACACACCCTCGACGTCAGTCTTTTCTTCAAATATTTCTCCTCCAGCGGCCCCTTTCCCGGCTTCTTGGCCTTCCCCTCGCTTGCTTCTCTAACCACGCTTGCGGCCCCGCGCGCTCCGCAGGGACAGCAGGACCTGGCCCGCCGGCTGCCCTCCCGCGCTGAGGATGGGGCCCTCCCCGACCCACTGAGGCCTCCAGTGTTACCCACCTACGTCGCCTATGTCTACACATACACAGGTGTCCATAAACCTTCTTAAAGAACGTACAGGAGGCAATGAAGCCCGTGTCGGGGAAGCGCCGCGTACAGCAGGCCGTCCCGTCGGCGTTCACTTTCCCCCGTGAATGGCGATGGCGAAGCTCGGGACGTGTCTGGGTGGCGGCTCGTGTCTGGGCAGGAGGAAGGCCGCGCTTCTGCTCCCTCGCGTGGCTGGCTCCCTGCGGCAGAACCACGCAGGCCGTGCCTGTCAGGAGGGTCCCCGTTTACTTTCCAGGCGCTAATGAAGAAGTTCTCATCATTCGGGGCAGGGTAAAGAACAGAGACACCTGCTGTCAGATAGGGACACACTGAATCCGCGTGGACGGCCTGCCTGCCTCCCGGCGACAGCATCTGCTTTCGGCTCAGAGGCGGGCCCCGGCTCCCAGGTGCGTGAAGCTGGCGTCGGGCAGGAGAGCTGCTGCTCCGCCCGACTCCTCCCCACCAAGCAACTTTGCTGGCCTCCTGCCTTAGTGTGCGGGAGACGACGGCACAGAAGCCATTGGAAACGTCACAGGAGAAACGGACTTCCTCGCCTGCAGTGATATACGAGTTGGCCGAAATCACAGCAAATCATGTGCAATTTATCAAGGTTTTCTTTGAAGTATGTCAAACAACTAGCTGGGACAGCTGGGTTGCTAGTGCGTATCTCTGCTTTTTGAATTTATTGGACCATATTGTCTACACAAGGTCTCCTCTGGTCCCTCCTCACTGTTTCCTCAGATTCAAGGAGACCTACGTTTTCTTTCAAGCCAGCCTAGATTTTTCCCCAGACTGCCGGATGACAAAATTGCTGGTGTCATCATTCAGCCTTCCACAATTTTTCTTGCCCCGATAGTCCAGTAGGTTGAAAGTGAGTAAATTGGGCCAATCTATTGTGAATTAGAACTGGACACAGTAAGAGAATTCGTGGCTTGGTGGGAAGACTATTATTCATAATGTTTTGCCATTTCCCTTTGGTACAGGCTGTTTTTGGCCTTAAAACATACCACTAAACTGGAAACAATTCTCCACCAAAAAATAAAGCTGGACTGGAAAAATGTTCTGGTTGCCAAGGAATCTAACCCAATTGGGTGCTTTGGGTCTAAAGAGATAATTCAATAAATAATCTCACCTCAAATGATTCTAAGTTACTTAACAATTTTTTATGAAAAACAGCAATTCCATACTTAAAATTTTCCAAGTTTAACGAATGCCTTTAAATATACCTATAATTTTTCTCATATTGGTGGGAGAGGGAAAGAGTAGGGTTTTTATTAAGAATGGAAACTTTGCACAAACATCTGAATAATAGTTTAGGTAAAACTCAGTGACAGCCTTGACATGAGCAATTCTTAAAGCATGGTTGTAGATATTTGATTATATACAGTTGCTAAGAAAGGACAACATTGATTAAAGAGTATGCAAGGAAAATTACTACAATGCAAAACAGTGGACATTTATTCCTTTTATGGAAAAATATGATGGATGAAGGTATTTGAGCTCTCCTTCCATCTTTTATTTTAATTCTCTAGAGTTCTATCTAGATAAATATTCCTTCTGGGAACAAAATACAGAGGTTGGAAGCACTACAGAACACTATAGCTAGCTAGATCTGATTTCAAATCCTACCTCTGCCATTTGCCAGCTGTAAGCACTTCCTGAGAAATGTATTTAACCTTTTTCTAAGTATCAGCTTCTGAATCTAAAAATTAAGATCAATTAAGTGCTTACTTTACAGGGTTGTATTAAGGAATGCTAGTTTACCTTTATCAGGCATGTACAATGTGCTTGACACATTTCTAAGCCTATTACATGTAATCCATTGAATTTCCACAATAATCCTGTGAGGTAGGTGCTAGTGTAATTCCTATTTTTCAGATGAGAAAAGTGAGGAACAAAGATTTTATGAAATTTTCTCAAATTATAGAACACTTGTTATTTTAAATTTGAACCCAGGCCTTCTGTTTCCAGAGTCTGGGTGGGTTAGCCACTATGCCATAACACTGAGTGTTCAGTGTGGTATCCAGACAGAGAATGGTCCGTAAATGTTAGCTTTAGGTGTTATCACTGGTAAGTCTTCAGAGGCCCATAAATAATGCTCTGTTTCTTTCCAGAGTTCAGAATTAAGTAAAAGGTAAGCGTAAGGGTCAAATGAAGATCTGAATATTGCTGATAAACTGATTGGAAAATGCAGCTTTAGAGCTACAGCTAAGTAAGTGTGATACTATTTTGTTCCTGAATTAATGTACTCCCCTCTTGGAACTCTGGACAATAAATGCCCCCCCAAAGGGGCGGTCTCCTCCCACACAGCAGGGATGCTCTGTCCTGTGAAGAGGTCAGCTGTGAAAAAGAGCCCAGATGGTTCCCAGTTACACCTACTCAGCTTCTATTTCCAAACTCTCCATTCAGATTAGACTATTCCCCTGAGGAGGAATGAGTGAAAGTTGGGGAGAAAGGTCTCTGGTATCCTCTAATGCCTCTCTACCGGAAACAAAGGGCCAGACTTGCTCCTCTCGGAAACCCACAACAATCGCTATTTCTATTACTGCACTGTTACTGCTGTGGTTACCGTTATTTCCCAACAAAAGACAGAAATCATGACGCAAGGGTTCCTTCTTGCTCCCCAACCTGGGCCAAGAGCTGCTAAAAAGTGCTAACGTTGGCCTTGCCTTAAGCACAGACCACCCTACGCTTGCTGAAATGCTGGCCCAGCGGAAGAAAGGCCTGTGCTCCGTTTTGGCTGCCCCCTTGGTGGCCTCAAGTGGGGCGGGAGCGCTCCCTTGACAAGACTGCAAATGCCAGGGCGGAGGTCTTGCCCCACCTGGACAGAGAGGCAGGAGAACAGCAGTGACAATCTTTTAGATGCCATCCTTAGACCTCCATCTTCTAGCTCAGACAGAAGCGCTCCATTAGGATGCGGTTTTTAGGAGGCATCCTCCTCATTAACAGAGGATTTGCTCTGTTGGGGATGTTGTCACGGCTGTCCTTGGGAGTGCCATAAGCATGGAGTGAGACGTGTTCTCCTTGGAGTTACCTTTATCTAGTTCCTTGAAAGGCATATGCCCAAGAGTCTATCAATAAATGTATTCACAACTGCTATGTTTTCCAAAGAAATGGAATTTTTTTGCAGAAACTCCAACAGCGACCAGAGAGAGAGAGAGAGAGAGAGAGAAATCCAGGAAATTAGCCATGGTAATGCTAGATGATACCATTATAATGAGGGTGTGAACCAAGAGGTGATCTGATCTCTGTGTCTAGAATAGTTGAAATAATAAGCCACTTAGCAAGAGAGCATATCAGTGGTAGACAAATACTATATGCACTTTCAAAGCCTAACTCTGGTAGATTTATAAACCCCAAATTTAATGCTGCTCTATTTATTGAAAGCCTTGCCCCGTAGTTGTCAGAACAATTGGTTATCCTTTAAAACAATTATTTGCAGATGCATTTAGTTAAAGGCATCTGAGATGGAACTAATAGTGCATTAAACCCCGTGGAAAAAAATCACCACTAATGTGTTTCTTGAAACCCATGAAAGCAAAGCAATTTAGGCTGGTGAACCCTCAAGGAAAAAAAAACCCCAGTGTGGATTATGGACTCTGTTAAGAGCCCGAGGCTAAAAGTCTAGTCAATCCACCCCTACCCCTCACCCCCATCCTGACGGGAAGTCTAGAAGCAGCAAACTTACTCAATTTGATGCTACTGAGGCAAAAGAGCCCCTGAAAGGATGCATTTACTTATTTGAACCAATGAACTTTATCGGGGTGCTGGGGGCTTGAATTTTCCACTTAGCCTGAGAGCACTAAATGGTTTCCTGAGAAGTAACAGCTTTAAGTGCAATGAAAGCAGAATAACAAAAGCCCAGGGAGCCATACGCTGTCTTTTGTAAATAACTGCGCTGTGCTTTTCGGGGACTGCAGAGCAGTTGTCACCTTCCCTTGTTTACTCTGACGGCGCCTAGAGGTCCCCTTGTCCTCTGGTAGGGGGGGACTGAGGAAGGAGAACTCCCAGCCTCTCTTCATTCCCCCAGGATCACCTGCAGCTCCTGACTGTCTCCAGACCACGGATTCTCCTTCATCGCCTAACACAGAGGCTTCCTTTACACCAGGCCCACCTCCCGAGGGGAAAATAAGCGCTATTTCACGGCCTACCAGCAGGTCTCGCTCCTCCTCTCTCCCCCACCCAGCCACAAGGCCTTTCCCTGCTCTCTTACGTTTCAATGTGATGCATTTCTCGTCTCTTTCTCCTCATATGTCAATATTCCCTCCACACGTTCAAAGCCAGGCCATACTTAGCATTCTGCCAAGTCATTCATCTGTGTATATATATATATATATATATATATATATATATATATATATATATACATATATATTTTAAACCTATCTTTATTGATCTCAGAGAGAGGAAGGGAGAGGGAGTGAGAGAGGGAGAAACATCAATGATGAGAGAGTCATTGATCGGCTGCAGCTCGCAACCTGGGCATGTGCTCCGACTGGGAATCGAACCCCGATCTCCTGGATCCTAGGTCGACGCTGAGCCATGCCCAGCCGGGCCATCTGTCCATCTTTAATTGACTTTCTTCTCTGTCTCCAACTTATACAGTCCCTGATTGTACCTGTATCATGAAAACTAATATTATTCGGCCTTAATTTGACTTTCATTTGCTTCTAGATTTTATTCTTCTTGATTTAATATCTTAATTTGTATACTTCCCATTGTTGCCAGATTTCTAACCCATTTGGGAAAGTAATTGAGTTTTTAGTGCTCAAAACTTCATAAAGAACAACATGTCTTTTCTAAATCTTCCCCCTCCCCCCCCAAAGCCCTCCTCTACTCCCATTGCCTCGTAGGGCTTCTTGCAAGCATTTTGAACAAATGTGCTGGTGTAATGCAATAGGTATTGCCATTTTAAACAATCTTTTGATGTTCCTTTGTTTCTATAAGTAAAAACATTGGCATATGAGGGGGAGCAGAGGCTGCCCCTCTGAAATATGCTTTTTTGGGGGATATTGATTATTTTAAGCTTGTTATTTTTAAGAAAGAGAAGACTCAGGAAACACTTTTGACCTTCCCCTTAACTGCCTGAAAGAATTTAGATAAGGGAACTGCTCCAGGAAGGGAGTTATTATTATAGATATAAATATAAAAAGTTGTATGTCATAATTTTCCTACTGTCACCTAGCTCCACATACCACTATAGGAATCGACTCCAATCTAATGAACAAAATAAACTGATGAACAAAATAGAAACAGAGGCATGGATACATGGAACAGACTGACAGCTGTCAGAGGGGAAGAGGTGGGGGGCCTGGATGAAAGAAGGTGAGGGGATTAGCCAAAGAATATATATTCATAACCCACAGACACAGACCACAGTGCGGTGCTGGACAGAGGCAGGGGCTGCGGGAGCCGGGTGGAGCTGGGCCAACGGGGGGAAAATGGGGCCATCTGTAATAATAGCGTAATAAAAATAAAGTTAAAAAAAATTACATATCTAAAAAAAAGAAGTTAAATAATTAGGCAAAGATTACATGCTATTCTGTGATAGAGCTTGGAATAAAACCTCACTATCCCAGGAACTTACCTTGACCTAGACACATCCAATTCTACGTCATATGTAACAACTCTCCCAGGATATTAAATGTTCAGTAAATAACTATGAAATATAAAACAAAAACCCTCATGACTCTGAAAAAGGTTAAAACCTAACTTTATAGAGATTAATTGAATATAGGACTAAGGCTAGTGAAACGAGTATGAGAAAGAGGGCTATTCTTTCATACGGTCAAGTCCATGCCAATATGGCAGAACGCCCAAGCCCGAAACAACATCGGTCTTTTCAACAACATCTTAGAAACTCTTGAATATTCTCTCCTCCTGCATCTGACACGTGGAAATATTTTTTATTCAGAATAAATTCAGCGCTCCCCAGACTTAGTCTACAAATTATATTTTCGCAGTTTGTTCCTGAACCATTTCTCTATTAAGAATTTCTTGTGGACATGTAATCCACTATAAAAATAATTTAGAAAGATGTAAAAGTTGCTTCATTTTTAAAAGTCTTGTTTATTGGATAGCTGCAAAACAACAAAAAAGAGTAGTTTTGCATGTCTGCTTCCGAATGTTAAATTATAAGTGAGGACTTGCGCTGTTCTCTGGGATCTCCGACAGCAAATACGGTCATAAAGCACAGGGTTTCCTACACAATCAGTCGGCCCCTCACACACTTTTTGAAATACATTTGCTCAGCTGGGCAACGGAGATCTCTCTCTCTCCCCCAGAGGAACTCATCCTACCTAGACAAACAGGGCAGAGCTCCCGGGGGTCTGAGGTGGGACAGCCCGCGGCACACAGCACAATGCACCAACGGGCCTGATCTAAAGGCGTGGAGAATGCAAGCCCCCAGCCTTCTCCGGGTAATACTGCAGGAGAACAGGGCAGGTGGGCAGAGAGAACGGACTGGCATCTAACGGGCAACAAAGAGGGAGCTCTGAAAGGGGCTGAGCTGAGCAGGAGATGAAGAGAGGGAGGTGTTAGCCAAGAACCTGTCAGTTCACCGCTCACAAGGGAACTCGACCTATGGATCTACTAAGGGCACTGGTCTAGGGACCCTCATGAAGGTCACCGGGGACGTTTTTAGGAAAAGTCTTCACTATGACACTCAGCATGGGAGAAAACCTCTCTCTCTCCTGATTTAAGAAAACTAGTGTAAGTTAAGATGACGTAGAGATTTTGGAAAAAGATTGGTCCCATAACATTGTATTCACAGGTTGATTTTTAATACTGAGTGTGTATCTCTTTCCTAATGGCTTATATAGCAGGATGGGAACCGGTTTTCAACATATTTCATTTTTTAAAAACTTAAATTTTGGGGGGGGTGGGTGGGGCAGTTTTAGGTTTACAATAAAACTGAAAGGTACAGATATTTTTTATATACCCCCTGCCCCTACATACGCATAGACTACTCCATTATCAACATCACTAACCAGAGGGGTACTTTTCTTTTCTTTTTTTTACACAAAGGACAGCCTTATGATAACACCTCATACCATCATAATCACCCAAGGCCTATAGTTTACCTTATGGTTCAGTTGAACACTCTATGCATTTGGACTCGTGTATAATGACATAGGTCATCTTTATAATATCACACAGAACAGCGTCGCTTCCCTAAAAGTCCTCTGTGCTCCGCTTACCCGTCTCTCCACCCCTCCTGCCCCAGAACCACTCGTCTTTCATGATCTCCACAGGTTTGCCTCTTGGGGAATAGCATGTTGTTATAATGACACAGCATTCCATTTTCATGACGTTCCTATCTTGCTTGCAGGCCCTTCAACATGTCACCTCTCTGCACGTGGTTTTTCCAGCCAACTTCTCCTGCAACACTTCTGCTGCCAGCACCCAGGTCAAAGTCTGCCCTCAGTGCAAGCAGGTTCTCCCCGTCTACCCTAACTTCCCTGTTTACAGGTCCTTCTTGCTTCAAGTGACACACTAGAGTTTCCTTATTATCATTTAGTGCACCCCAATATTGACTCCTGGCAAGACCAACAGCTACTCAAAGGCAACAGTCAGTACCTCAAGTCTCATTCACCTTCCATGCGTTTATATTGTCACTAAGCATATAAACAATGTTTTAGAAATATTTATTAGTTGACTGAGAATCTTCCCTGAATGATGTAAGAGTTTACCAATGAAAACTTAAATCACTTATTTTATCTGAAAAACACTTTGCAGATTAAGCAACAGAGCTTGCCTTCTCCCTAATTATTATAAACCATAACCTGAACATTTATACTATTCAATATTTCAATTTTTCCCCCTAACTTCCTCCAGCAGGAAATCCAATCAAGCATTTGTTTCCTGCTGTTTTCTACACTCTCCTCCAAGCACCCATTGTAACATATACACTAATTGTGATTATATTTAATGATTTTTTCAAGTTGTTTTTAACACAGAGTTGCTTTAGTACAAGTTGTTTTTAACACAGAGCTCTGGAGTAGCATGGCATATCCCATTATTTATAATTGCATCAGTTATTTTGCCACCAGCTTCCAGAAATAATTAAACACATTCTTCTTGATAGGTAATCAGGCAGCATTAACCTATTACAGCCGTCTACGGAGAATGGCCCTCTATTCCCGTCTTGAATCCAGCTGGCCTCTTCCCTAACACTGAAAAACACAAAGCTCTCTGTGATGCTTCTATTTTTTGTGAACTCCATGCTCCCCTTCTCCATGGATCCATTATCTTGGCATCAGCCAGCGAGAGCCTCCTTCCTTCTCCAGGAACCTGAATGTGATGCCTGACTACAGGGTTAATTTGTCTTATCTGGTGCGATATCTTATTTAATTCTGATGTTGTCTGGGCCACCTGTCTTCAAACCCTTTCCCAAACTAATAAATTTCCAGTTTCTCAAGCTTCAATGCAAAATGCATGTTTGGAGGGTTTTAGCTTTGAGTCTAGGATGAGCTTTAAATTCCTCCAACACATTTTACCTCCAGCTATGAATTTCTTGTCCGAAAGGCTTTCTGGAGGGTTGGAATTAGCTGCCATTAACTCAGACGCTTTGCCTATGACCTCTATTTTTTCTCAGTTAACCTCTTATGCTGAACAATATCACTTGCTTCTAGCTATCTCTTATTTCCCAGGTTGATCCACATTTTTATTAAAACTCAGGATTTGAGAATTCTTTTTCTTAGGCTGTAATTATTTCTACATGATTGTTTCTCTATTCCCAGTATAGGTCACTTTTTACCTTGTACTCGAGTTATCCGAATAAAATATATTTTGCTATTTGTGTCTTCGAATGGAAAATAACTTCCTTTACCCATTCTAGACGCAGCATTAGCATCAAAAAAGAAGTTCATGGTTACTCAATGTGCAGATTAGATTTCCAGCAATTTCAAACTTCTGGACAGAGCTATGAACCAAGATGTCAGGCGAAATACACCACAGAATTTTCAAGCATCTTGGTGGCATATCATTAGATAGCACACAATCTAATGTTGATAATCTGTCATTCTTAGAACATGCAGTTCTGATTCTCTCAAGCCATCTCGAAAGCTGTTTCACCCAGCAAATTTGTTTTAAGAAGGCAATAATTTATTCCATACACTTTCAAAATGTTTCTTTGGTAAATGATTATAAAATCTTAAAGTTCATATTGCCATGTAAATAATAAAAAGTACCCTTTTTAGCCCCTACTGTTGAACAGGTCCTTACTACATATTGTCTCCTTAGGTCCACCCAACAAATGAGAAAATGACGGTTCTCAGAGGAATAAGCATTTGCCTCGCTTGCCTGCAGAGACAAAGCCTCTGTATAGGTATCTAAGGTCCTTGGAAAAGGAACGCTCAGGTAACGTCTGAATGTACTCCCATAGTGTTGCTCTTAAAATTCTAGGCTTATTAAATTTATTTTCAGAATTCCTTGGTTAGGCCATCTTGCATAGTCCTTGTGAGAGACAGAGCTCTGACCTCCCACAGGCCCTGGTCAGCTGACTCCACCGGCTCTCCACAGCTCCCCGGAGCCTAGTGGGCCGGTGAGGATTCGGCGTGGGGAGGACCAGCTTTCTCTTAGTGTGGTTCGTCTTTTGAGAAACTTCTAACCTCATTCTGCACCTTTGAGTTTTATTTCACTTCTTGATATTGGATAAATGAGGAGCCAAGAGCTCAAGTTTTCTATAGTTAGTCAAACGCTGCTTACTGAAATGTAGAAATGTGTGTGTGTGAGAGAGAGACCTGTTCCTTACTTTTACAAGTAATTGCCTATTAAAATCAATAACTTGACATTTAGAGTATTTCTCCTATAGGATCTGATTCACTGGAAAATCTTTCTGACATATAAACCCATGAATGGGGAGAAATATTTGCAATTGTCCTTAGACATCCAGGTTCTTGAAATAGTGGCTTGACAGAGAAGGATTTTCTTTGTAACTTTAAATGTCACATACAGATTGTAATTTCTTGCCAACATAAACAGTAGAATTTATTTTTAAAGTATGTCTGAACTTAGACTAAAATCAAAAAAGGAGGGTGGGATGAAGTGTAGGGTGAGAAGCCAAAGACAAGGCCTCTGGATGTCAGGATGTTGAAAAGGGGGTGGGCTTGGGAACAAGCCTGAAGAGCTAGAAAACTGATCAGTGGACTATACTGTTTACAGGAGACTTAATTTTGAAAAATCTGTTCTTGGCCTACCTGCCCGGGTGATTTCTGTGGGGCTTTACCTTTGAAGTTACTTACATGAAAGCAGAGGAAAAGTGGATCCCTCAAGACCTTCATACGTCTGTCATCTAGAGGTTTAAAGGTTTTTCTCCTCTCAACAGCAAAAAGCAAGGAGAGAAAGGTTGTACTCTCACCCCCTCAGTTGCAAGTGGCAAAGAAGAAAGAAAAAAATGGGGAAGAAAACGAAAATAAGAACATAGGTTGATTGCGAAAAGATACCCTTCTTTCTCTGCCATTTAATATTGGTTGGGTTGCTACGAGGAGTAAAACTTATGAACGGTTACTGAAAGAAGGCTTATCTGGAGAAGTGAGATGTAAATAAGATCTTGGGTTCGGTTAAAATAAAAAAGTCAATTTAAAAAGCAAATCCTGTTCCACTAGGACACATGGAAGGTCAGTTTCACACACAAACTGAAGACGGCGTGTCCAGCTCGGGCGGCCAGGCTGGCGAGCTGACGGACGCTCCCGCTCGCCCTGCCGGTTCTGCTCTAAGCGACCTGCACCCTTGGCTCACTCGGGCCTCACGCTGACCCTAAGGGGAGACGCAGTATTACCGGTTCTGTTTTGCAGATGAGGAGACTACGGTAAGGAGAATTTAAGGAACTTGCCCACAGTTAGACACTTTGTAAGCTGAGTTCAGAATTTAGATCTAGGCGATCTGCTTCTAGCACCCCCCCCCCCCCAAATTAACCGCTACGCCTACTGCCTGGACTTTTCTAAATTCCCTGGAGCTCGATGCAACTAGCAATTTTGGCACAGCAAGAACGTACATTGACAGTGTCCCTGTGTTTGCTTGCAGACCAAGATGCTGCATTTCATCAAACCCTACCCACTGAAGTGCAAAAATATAAAAAACAAAAATGAGGTAATTTAAGAAGTCTTATCAAAACTTCTGACCATTGACATGAGCTCCATGAAACTCCTTCTTTGAACCTTGATTAGCACCTTTTTTTTTACTTCTCTCATTAAATGTTGTTTTAATGGGTCTCAAAATTCTGTGAGAGATTTTTGGTCAAGTTGTTTCAACCAAAAAGTACTGATTTTAAAAACTAAAAAAACCCTAATGGTCCACAAAACATACTCTTTTCCCTCTGAAGGTTTTAAGACGCATTGTCACCATTGACCAGTCTTTCTTTTCCTGTTAAACTTAAATGGCCAATTGAGACAAACAGCTCTGAGACGTTCTGAGATGTTCTTTCTTTAATGCCTCTTTCCCTGTTTTAGGCCGACTTGATGATCAGGGGCAATCATTCCTTCCAGTAGACTAAGAGACGGGAAAACCCTTATCAAATATTGGCCTGCCTGTGAAGTAGCCCTTGTGTGTGTATGCTGACATTTTTATGATTGTAAGTGTAGCCTACATAAATTCTCTTGTCCAGCGAGTCTCCAACACACATACTGAATTACTGATCCTGCTCTTTGACGAACAACTTAAAAAACAACAACATGATTTTATTCCCCCCATGATGTACTTATTTAACTCCCTCTTTCTTCAACTCCAGTGACTCTTCTAGGCAGCTAACTCACGGGGTTTTCTGTATACTTCCTATTATTTATTCTGCAGTTTTGGTACTTGTGTAATTTCACAACATTCTTTTTTCCAGGGTCTCATATGTACTTTCACATTCCTGAAGGCTACTGCAATTCCTAAAAAATTAAGCACACATAAAACAACAACAACAAGATAGTTGATCAAGAAACTTCCCTTTCCTGAATGTTTTTAATCCAATCTGTTGTTTTTAATTCATTTTTTGAAAGAAATGATTTTTCTACATATCTTAGAGGGTGGTAATTCCCTTGACTATTAAAGGAATTTCTGAAGTGTTTCTGCATAATTCATACTGAATACAGTCCTCGGAAACTGGCATTATTTGGGTATGCATATTAATTATTTATATGCAAATTAAGAACCACAGGATCCAGCACCACTGGAATATATAACCCTTGCTGCTTTTTCTAAAGTAGTACATTTCTTGTACCTTTGTGTTATTTCTTTATATAACATTTTCCAATTCACCCAAATGTCTAATCATATTAAGATCTTAACTTTTGCATTAGCTAAAGCAATTATGAATGTGAGAAGATGGAAATTGTTAATATAAAGCAATTACACTTTATGGCTCATCTTTTTCAGTCCCCAGAAGCAGAAATATATGCCTTTTGAATGTTTTTTTCTTTATGAACCATATATTTCAAACACCTCACCTCAAAGTCTATTCTTCTCATAGTTGAACATTTTCTATTTATACCCATCGATTTTCTCCTAAAGCAATATTTAGAGAAACATAATTCCAAGCTAAAGATGCAGTAAGATTTCACTTGATTATGACCTCCAACCCAACAATACTTATTTCCACCATGAGGCTCCTTCACTGATGGAGAGAAAGAGAATCGAGATAAAAGCCCAGGGGTACTCATTAAAAGCAGCAGTCTCAGGAGACATTGTATTACAAATATCAAAAGCATCCTCTGAAATAGATTTAGAAGTGAAACTCTTTACTTGAACTTTGAAATTGGCACAATGTATCATACTTAATGTAACAAGTCACCCTGGACCAGAATCCCTGAAACAGGGAGTGATACCAGAAGATGCTTTAGTCCAGCAGCCTCTGGAAGGCTTGTGTAACAATCTTTAAATTGAAGTCAAGGGTGACAGGAAAGGAAACAAATGATAAAAACATCAGCTTGTGAATCTTCTGTTTCAAGGCCTACTTAGAAAAATGCTACCATTATTCCGGATTAATATCTGGGGTCCTACTTCCCCTCTGACTGGGCCTATATGGAATTAGAAATGGAAACAGGCTGGTCTTCGGCAGCAACGGCACTGCTATTACACTTGGTATACTCCTCTCCTCTCTCCTTAGCCTGTCTTTGCCAACACCCCAGGCCTCCAGCCATTTTTCCTTTCCTTTCTTTCATTACCATTCTACCCAAATCTGTACCCCAAAAAGACCTACACTTAGACATTTAGAGCAAAAGTCAGGCTGAAATGCCCCACACCGCCCAGACCATTTGCACAGAAGCAAAAGGTAAAGTGTGAGGAGGAGGAAACTATCTGAGCTGCTGGAATTTTAAGAAGGGACATGCATGTGAGAGACACAGGATTTACTCAGATAAAGCCCCTACTGCTTTACATGGAGGGTTACCTCCCATTCATAAAACATGGTCTGTTAAGGAAACACATGTATATTACCCAGGTTAATGAGGCATGTGAGGATGAGGGTCAGTGTCGCTGGGTTCCTAATATCCTAAATGTGCTGGAATTCCACATAAAAATCACAGCATTTAATTTGAAAATCAAATATATTAAGTAAAGAAAATGAAAGCAAGAGGCAACATTTAAATAAAAGAAGATAGAATCTAAGCCCACGAGATTATCCCACCTTGTCTCGTAACTAGAACTTCCTTACCTAACACTGGCAGTGTCTTCACGCCTAACAGGGCGTCTTGTTTTTTTTATTTATAATTATTAGCTAGACCAGGCCTTCATCACTTAAGAATTAGATTCTGTCAATTGTCCTTAAACTGGACTCCTTGAGCCCATCCTCGACAACATCAGAACCTCAGCAAAGCGAATCCCCTTAACAGAAAAACACTGTGAGGAATGAGCAATTGAAGGCGTGCTGCACATGGTCCGGTATGACTCGTCTCTCATTCCTGCTCTTGGCTGTCTCCCTAATATTATGTTCCTGGGATAAGGTTCCATGAGCTGGAATCCCCGGGCTGATTCTGGTTTCCGGTTAATCTCTTCCAGCATAGCCATTCTCCAAGAGGCTTAGCACACATTTTCTAAAGCAGCGTAGTCCTCTGATTAGTGGTGCCCTGTCTTCTTACTTACGAATGTCTCTGTTTCTAAGTCACGGACAGTGCAGACATCCCTCCCCAATTCAGACTTATCCACAGCTCCCCAGAACTGACTCTGCTGCTCCAGTGGGAACAATCTCCTCATGAAATCCCATAAAAAACCTAAATGCACAGGGTTTGAGACTGCCATCTGGCTGTTCCTGAATTATATCCTTTTATAGTAAAATAGGAATCTAATAAGGAAACCGTTTTTCTGAATCCTGTGAGCAGCTCTAGCAAATGAATCAAACCAAGTAGGCGATCCTGGGGACCTTGGATTTACAGCTGGTCCATCACAAGCACAGGGGACAACCAGGACTAGCCAACAGTGCCTGAACTGGGGGAGCAGTCTTGTGCGACTCGGCCCTTAACTTTTGGAAACCCATCAGGGAGACAGCAGCAGGATTTCGTTCACTGCTTGGTGATGTGAGGAAAAAATACACACTGGACTACTTAACTTGGAAAACTGTCCATACGCCTTCACCTCTGTTCTCTCTCAAAGCCACTCCATTGAAATGAGATGAATTCACAGGATATAAACTCACAAAGATAAAGAGAATGGGGAGAAGAGAGAGCAACTGAGAACTTCTAGAAGACGGATGGATAAAATGTGTTGACAGAGTGGCTAAAATTAAAATCTGAGAACTTGCCCTTGGTAAAATCAAAAAACAAGCTGACACAGGCTGTAGAGAGAATTGTAGGCTCTAGGTACCCTGAGGGGAGGAATTTAACACTGAAGTGTTGGATTAAATTCTATATAAGGGGTAGGTAGCAAAATGACCCAGAGGCTCTCCCAAACCCAGGCCACCAGGCTACTACCACGGGACTGCCCTCCCGCATCCAGCCAGAGCGGAGCCTGGCATTTGCCCCGGGAGCAGCTGAAGCAGAAATACTTCAAGGTCATGGGCATCAGGCCGTAGATGGTGGGAACAACCACTTAGTTAATCAGGGGATCACATCAAAAGCTGAGCGGAACTGGGACCTTCTCCGCCCCTGCCCCAGTTTTGCTCCCAGATTGCTGCTAGCCTCCCCCTCAGAACCTGGAAGGAAAGTGGGTGATTTCTCTTTGAATTAATTTACAATCCCAAGAAAAAAGTACAAAGACATTTACAGATATACCAGTGGAACAGTAAGTTACCTGCCCAGTGATTTTCAGGGAAGGCCTCTGGACAGAAAGCTTTCAATCATTTTCTCAGTACCTTAATTCATTAAGAATGAATCAAAAGTCAAGGAGAACTTGAAATTTTGAGGAAAACCTCCAGCGTCAAAGACAGACACAAATAAACAAGTTGGAAAAACAAGAGGAAGATTGCTGCAGAAACGATGTAGGAAACAGAATAAAACATAAAAATAAAACTATACTTCATATGCTCCCTTGTATACAAAATATTACAATAAAAAATTAAGGAATAGGGTAATCCTTTGGTCTCCTCGAACCATAATTTTCTTAACTGCTGTGACAGCAATGCTCAAATAATGTCTTACTTTGTAAATAAATGAGAGGTAAATTGCTTTTCTTTCATTTTTATTAAATTAGGTCTGCTATGTACTTCTTTCTTGTCTATCTAGATATCAAGTAATTATTAAGTGTCTGTTTAATTCTATTATAAGCTTCCTTCTAAAGCAAAACTCCAGCGTTTTTTTAAACAATGCTCTGAACTCTCTGAAGCAGCTTCTCTCCTGTTTTCTTTTTCTTGTCGACCAACTTTATTTCCTAGAAGGCTTCTCTTTTTGACAGTATCATTATTACCTCAAGCCTCTCTAACTTCACTTCTTTAATCTCTGTTCAATAATTCTTTTTTTGTGCTGATCATAATTATATAAGCCTTGACCACATAAAATGATATTATTTTTGGTTCATTGTCAATGTATTCATTTTAATAGACACTCAGTTGAATTATTTCTAACCAAATCATATTATGTTTTGGGGACTTCGGCTAATCAAAGAGTAAAAGAAAGAATAATTTAATGTTTAGATTTTTTTCAATGAAAGATGGTTATGATCTTCAAGTATTAAGTAAGTGAGCAACTGCCATGGCTTCTGGGTTTACATGGAAACACATATTTACAACCTGTAGATCTGAACTTCATTTTCTGACACCATTTTTATAGCACTCACGCACCCTGGGGTTTAGTAATCAGAAATACTGTTTATGGCCAAAAGTTGAGCAGTTAGCTCATCAGAAAGAGTGAAAATGCTTTACCTTAGATTGAACACCAATTCAGTACCTTCAAAGAAAACATCTTAAATAAAGAGACGGGGTAAGAAAAAGTATATTATTTTTATGTTATTTAAGGCCTGAAGTTATTATCTGATTCCCATCAGCAAATTACCTTTAACAGCTAATCTGCTTAAGAATTTAAAGTTAATTTTAATTGACAATTGAATATTCATCCAAAACGTTCAAAACATGAGGTACTCTGAGATGATTTTTGTTGAGTGTAGTTTTCATTTTGACGTCTTACATTTCCCCTGACATTCTGTGGGTTTTGCATTATTTTCATTGTTTTGTTTTTTAGGAAGCAACAAAACATTGCTGGTATCAGAATTCCAGCTGAACTTCATTCACTTTGATTTAGCCCATAAGTAGACTTAGGGTTTATAAGCAACGTGAACTGAAGAGTTGAACAATTTGCTACTGAGTATTGTCCCTGAAGCTACTTTTCTCCCAGTAGTTGTTTCTCAGTGTCACGATTATCAGAGTGATCACTTCCTCTTTCTGGTGTAGATGTAGCCATATCTCAGCCTCTGGGGCACAAATATTTAATAAAATTATCTTGGGCAGTTAGAATTTCATTGCTGGGAAAACACAACTGATTAAGCTCCAAAGATAAAGGCATCAATTTCATATTTGAAATATCTTACCTGAAAGCGACACCAGAGGAGGCTTGCAGTCTCGGATAGAACTTTTCAAGTTGTGTCTCTGGATATGTATTCAGTGGGTGGGTGAAACAGTCTGAATTTGCATTTTTGTCACTGTAAAAATGGGGCAGAATTTCCACCACTCAAAACTTGGTTCAGATGTTGGTGTTGATTATGCAACAAAAAACACAACAAGAAGGTAGGAAGGTATGAATGAGCTTTTTGGGGAGAACACAGTGGTACCAAGTAGGCCCAAAACAGCTTGAAAGAGCAGAGAAAGGCTATTGGCCTGGGGCTTTCCTGGAGGTTAAGGATGGTGACTGGGGTGCAAGGGGTGGGCGAGTGCCCGCAGGGCCTGCAGGGTTTGAACTTCTTTCCAGAGGAAGCCATAGGCCTTCTCACCCGCTGGCCCAGGTGTGGGGCAGAAGGGGGAGAAAGAGAGGTTCCAGCAAACATAAAAAAATGGAATCAGACTGTTTATTGTAATTTGCAATATAGCATTTTCTTCCTATTGAATATTGGTATCAACTTAACTGAACATAATTTGCAAGGTTCCTAGACCTAATTAGCTGTTGACTAGGGCTGATTTCTAATTTGTATTCAACAGTGGTTTGAAAATCATTCCTTGATAAAGTTGGCAGATACAACACTGAATAGCCAGTTCAACTCTGGAGTAACAACATATTATTTTTAGTCTAAGTATGTTCCATGCAGTATTTGGAATGTACTTATACAAAAAATATATATATATATTGTCTATCTGGAATTCAAATTTAAATGCACGTCCTATATTTTTATCTGCTAAATCTGGCAACCCTTATTCTTGACATAGATATTCAGAGGCTATTGAACAAGTTTTGCTTTTCTTAATAATGTTATCCCTCAAATTTTCTGTAGATTCATTGAGGTTAAGACCCTGTCATTTTTTCCCATCTCCCTGTGGCAGGGCACATAGTCATAAGTAAATGTTCAGTGAATATTTGTTTTATGGGGTGTTAAAAAAACAAAATTCAATAGAGTAAAATTAAAGATCTATTTGGCTTCATTCAACAATTCATGAATTGGGCAGCATCCCGGAATCTAGCAACTACAAAGGAGCTTGGACGAAGGCTTGTGTAGCCAGAAGGGGGTGGGGCAGGAAGAGTGGATTGTTTAGGGCAAGGTCACTTTACCTTAGGGGAAGGAAGGGGTCTATTGGGCGGACGACCTCACTAGAGCTGGCCAGGTAAATCCAGACTGCCCAGCTCTAGGTTACATTCCTGGAAGGGCTGAAACTGCCATTAGGTGAGGTATTAAGTCTTGGTTTGCTGGTGTGGGGATTAGCACAAGTGACTCTGTTTGGGGCCTGTTGTCTCTTTTTTAACAGAAGGCTTCCTCTGAAAATCTTATTGTTGTTAGTTTCCAAATCAGTTTTGGAAAGTGTTCAATTGTTGTGTTGGTTGATATGAGCCTCTAGAAAAAAAAAAGAAGAGAAAAACACACACATTCACTGGAAGGTGTATGTGTCTCTAGACGTCTCATGTTACGAGGAGGAGGAGAGGGGCCACTATTTATTTCAACAAAATGGGGGGTGGGGTGCGTGTTTTCTTTCAAATTATGAGACATTCCTATCTGTATGCTACACCTGGCTTATATATATCGCTACTAAGGGTGCATTCAATACCTGCTGTGAGCAAGCTTGCCGTTAAGATGCGCAGGCCCCTGCTGACGCTCCTCCCTGCAGGCCACGCTCCGCTAGGTGCGGTCTGCACGGCTCCTGGGGGGCTGGAAGCTGCGCTTCAGCATCAGGCTCGGCCCCCCGGGGCTCTCACCTCCGCTCTCCCCGCTGAAAAATGCATGCGGCTATCTTAGTGGCTCTCTGATTCCTGCCTGGCATTTATATGCTTGATTTAAGAAAGTAATGACAAGGAGAATGATCTTTAGAATACATTACAGATAAAATGCAGGACAGTCAAGGAGACAGCCCCCAGAAGGCCCAACGCCTGCTCTCAGAGCCGAAGCAACTTTAGCAGGAGAGCCTCAGATTTCAGGGTTTTAACCCCTGCGCAGTTTGCAACTCTGCAGTGATCCCGGAGTCGCTTCTCTTGGAATTTCAGAGAAGAGTTGGAAGAATGGCCTGAAAATCACTATTCTTTCTATAAACAATCCAAAATGACCTTCAAATTGTAACTGTGTAGAAACTTCATTTCTTTAATATGACCTTTGCTCATTTCTTTTCTTTTGACTCAAACTGGCCTCCCCAGCACCCTGACTCACCTGCCCCCTCTCCTCCCCGGCACATCCATTCCCTTCATCATTAAGCCCTCAGGACACAGAGGCCCCAGTCAACGTTAAACACACTTAGGAACAAAACCCCGGGTCTACTGACCACAGAGACATAATTTTCAAACTAAAGATGACATCTAGGCTTCAGTTGTATTTCAATTCCAGACCGAGGAAAGTGGGCCAGCCAGTCGAGTGAGGCCATGGCTGCATCCCTGCCCCAGTACCGACCAATCCCCAGTAGAGACCACAACCCTACAGGGCCCTGACTCCTTTAGTCACCGTGATGAGTGCTTTTCCCCTATATAACCCATCCTCTGGAAGCCACAGGGGAGCCACCCTTTGAGCATTAGCTCACCTGTGGCTCTGGGCACGGTACCATCTCCTCAGTTAATAAACCCGTACTTTCTTGGCTGCAAACTCCTGTTCCTGTCTTGTTGGGCCTTGACGTGCGCAGGCAGACAGATCCCTTTACTCCAGCAACAAAGTGACTATGACTATGTCTGCATGGGAAGCCATCGCTAACTATGTGATCATGAAGGGGGCTTTTATGGAGACAAAATCCCCTCCTTGTGGAACTTAGATCACAAATATAAACTAGAGTGCCTTGTCCGTTTCTTTCTCTTTTTTCTTTTTTTGCTCTGTCCCTCCACATCTTCTGCCTCCCCCAACCCCAGAGCTGTCAGCCTGCTCTCTGAGTCTGTTTTCTTCATTTATAATTAACATTTCAATTACTATCCTTGTGCACACATCTTCGAGTACATTTTATTTATTTTCTTAAGACAAAAGCCTGGTGTATGCACTTAAGGTTTTCATACAGTTTCCAAATTGCCTTGCTGAGAGCCTGCCCTGGGTAACGCCAGCACCAGAGTGTGAAAGAGCCTTTCTCCACACAGGAGGAGTGTTAGGCAGAGAAAGAAGAGAGTGCCAGGCGGTGAGGGGAATGGAAAGTTTCACAGAGAATGTGGAAATTAATCCAGGATCGAAGACTAGCCTCTCACGTTGAAAGAGGAGACGGCCCATAGGTAATGTTTTCATAGTGTTATTGCTATTCTTTTTAATCACATCTGAGTTGAAAGAATTTCAGTGTGCAAACTGGAAAGTGGCTTCATCCTTACAGCTGCAGGGTCACTCCTCCTTCAGTGTGCTGAGACATCGGGAGACACCCATCTCTCCTGCAGGTTCAACCTCGCACACACATTTCCTGAGGTGGGGGGGGGGAGGGGGATATTACTCTCCACTTCCTATTTCAATAATTTTAAGTCATCTGTTAACCAAACCAATTTAAATAACCAAAACACACACTTTCCAGGTGAATGAAATACGATGACCAGCTTGAATACGGTTTTCCTGGGCACCTTCTTATAGCTGGACTTTCCATCCACATTCTGCACCATGCCTCACAGTCTGTGGTCTCCTTGCCTGCCAGCCGTACAGACTTCCCTGGTTTCTCACATAGAAAACATGGTCGTAGGAAAAATGAGAAGGATCACAGTGGTAAAAATAGTTTCCCCCCAGTTACAAACACGTTCTGTCCCAATGCAGGTTCTCTGCTATTTTGAACCAAAGAATGTGTTGCAAGTGGTGTGTGATTGGGAGAACAAGCAGAATAATTTTAAGCCTAAATAAGTTTGCCTTTTTAGGTTTTTCTTTTGTACCCAACATGCTATTACTGGTGGGCTGGTAAACAGCCTTCTTTCTATTCACAGTATATTCGGAGTAAATAGAACACCATAAGTCTTTACTGCTCTTTTGCAAAGTAACAAATTGCCTTTTGTATGTATTTAGGCAAATGCAAAACTCTTCCTTTGGCAGTGATCAAAACCTAACAACAAAGGCCTGTTGATTGACGAAGTTTTTCAATTTCTAATTAGCAAATTTTGTTCTTACCTTTGTAGACACCATAAACAAACCTCTTTCACTGGGAAGCTAAAAGGCAAAGATCCTTTGAATCTCTAAGTTATCACACATACTAAACAAAGCCATACTAGGTTTTGATGTTTCCTTTGGTTTAAGCTTCAGCAGCAGACAAGAAGAAATAGCACCTCAGCCAATCCCTGAATCTTACAAAAGGAAATTAACCTCTTTGAAGAAAGACTACCATCTTCTTCCAAGTGAAGGTTTTTCATTGTAGAGAAGTAAGAATTTTTAGAGCATATTAACAAATAACAGCAACAATAAAAAATAAAATAAAAGAGCTTCTATTTATTGAGGACATACTATGTTCAAAGCATTGTGGTATAGCAAATATACAAAGAAAAATTTTTCTCCACAGAATTCTTACTGCAATTTAACAAGTTGCCTTTTGTTAGCCCCCCAATTTCACACACAAAAAAAAACAACAAACAACATAAAGAGACTTTGAAACTTGCTCATGGTCACGTACAGTAAGTGTTGAAGCCAACGTTTGAACCCAGATATATTTTAATCCAACACCTTCGTCTTTCCTCCTACCCACATTGTAATATTATAAAATAAGGCATAAGACCAGGACTTCAGGCTTCAAATAACTAAATGAATTCATTTTCCTTAGGGCAATTTTCAAGGGAAGAAAATAAATGTCAATAGAAGGTGAGACACTGTTTAACTTTCTCTACATTGTAAAAAAATAAATAAAAAGAGTTTATTGGAAATTGTTTATCAATGCTATAGGACAATTATTTATTCTTGAAATGGAAAGCATAGTAAAATTTGAATTTTAAAATGCAGACTCTCATTCTATGCAGGAAGAATGTAATGTGTCCAACAAAGAAGTAAAGAGGTTCTGGATGTGTTCCGGTAATGGGAAGCAACTGGAAAATCTGGGGGATACTTCTTAGGAAGGCATATTGGGATTTAGTGGGAGGTTGCTTCTGAGGTATAAAGAGGGTGACATAATTATGAGTTTTCAATCTTAAAAATCTAAGTTGATAGACCAGAGAATGCACATCCCCACCCAGGGCCGTCCGTGGCAGGGAATGGCTCAGTGTTAGAGTACTTAAGGTACCACGGCAATATTATTCAGAATCTATGTAATTGTAACTTGGAACAAGGTTGTGAGATTATTGTCAAGCATCTGAAATTTAGTCATCCTAGAATGGAAAGTGAAAATTACAGTGGTCATAAAAATTATGGCTTAAAGAACTGCATCTGTAAGTCCTAGAAACATGTAAAAATAAAGTTTGTTTAGAAGAAACACAATTACTTTCTCATCAAAAGTCCAAGTCTACCCACTCCGCTGTAACGTCCTGAGGTGAGGACTTTTAATTCAATCAGTAAAGGAACCCAACTTATGCCAGTCAGTGTCCTAACCCTTTCTTTTTAATTAGCAATTTTAGCTTGCCCTCACTTATCTAGATAAATATTCAGGTCAACTGCTTGACTTAGGTTGGGTTCAGGAAGCCACAAGCCCACCTTCCCTTTGTTTGCCCCTTTTTAATTCGTATTTTTGGGAAGTTGGTTCTAAGGTCGTGGTTTCAATAGCATTTGAACCACACCAGATGAAATAAAAGAAAGGGGAAAATTCTGAATCTCAGGCCACCCCTCAGGTGCATTAAATCAGAATCTCGGCTGATGATGTCAGGACATTAGAATTTTTAAAATGCTTCTCAAGTGATAACAAAATCGAAAACTATTGCTTACAGAAATGCCATTCTGGAAAAAGATATACTCATTTCCTGTACTTGAATCTCTCCTAATTAGTCAGCTACTGACGCTCTGAGTGCATTAGGGATGGGGAAATAATGTAGCATATATATTCCTGATCCTAGTGGGGGATACGCATTTTTTCTGTATACTCTCTCCTCAAATAAAATTTTCATACTTTTTAAAAAAACACTTATGATTGTGTAGTAAACTCATTTTATTTACATTTCCATATTGGAGCACCATGTTTCATTTTGGAAAACATTTACATGGAGTTTTATATTTTGCAGAATTGAATCTGCAATGTGGATCCATGCGTAGGTTGCCCCCACCTCCTGGGGTTTGATTGGCAGGAACATGTTTTCCCGTGGAGTACTGCCAATGGCATTTGTGTACAACAAAAAAGGCCAAGTCTGGGGAAGGTTTTGGGCTGGATGACATGACTGACACCAGCAGAAGCTTTCATTATTTAGCACACCACTGTGAATTATTAATAAAACTGCATTGTGGAGACCTAGAAAATTGAAATGATATTGTGAATCTTGAAAATGCTTAGGTTTAATATATTATTAATTAGATCATTAAAGAATATAACATGCACGTATTATGGATTATTGGAAATAGTCAGCCAAGGCCAACAGTGGCAAATTTCACTTGACAATTTGCATGTTGTACACCAGGTATGGGAAATAATAGATCAGAAAGAGTTGGCCTTGTTAGATAAGAGCATTCAGAAACCTAAACCCTAAGAAAACAACAGGAATTCTAGACCTTCAAAATGATTTCATAGAGCACATGTCTTAAAATATGTCATAGTAGGCTGTTATGCCGATAATGGACTTTTATTTACTATATTTCCTTAGTTTTTCATATCTTCCTTTTAAAGCAAATAACAAAACCTGTCTCAATTCAAAGTTTCCCTTCCTTCTATGATAATATTTTCATCTAGTCTTCTGTTCTAATGTCACCCTGGGCTATTAAAAAAGCAATAAACTGAAAGTCTAGAGACCTAGGGTTTTGCTACTGATAAATTGTCTAATATTTTAAGCCTCCATTTTCTCATGTGAATAAATAGATATATTACTTTTTTTCTTCGCCTAGTACACAATATAGGTATAAGTATAAAAGAAGTCAAAATGTACAAATATGCTATTCTTAGAGCATGTCTGAGATTAATTCAGGGTCATGTTTCCTATTGCCACTTTCAGACCAATGCTCTCCCACATGCTCACCTGAGATTTCTCACTGACATTCAAACATGTATACACACACCAACACTTTTTCAGAAGCCACATTCCCCTGTTATCTATTGCCTTAGCTCCCTCACCCTATTTATAGTCAGACTTCTTAGAAGTTGACTGTATGGATTTGATTCTCACCTCCTACTCCAGTCTGGCTCCTGCTTCCATAACTTTACTGACAAAGCTCTTATTATTTGCACTAATGGTTTTTTGGTTTTTTTATGTCATCATATCTAAGGAATGCTTTTTGGCTCTTATCTTAATTCTTAGGAGATTTTAACACTATTGACCACGCTCTGTTTCTTGATATTCTCTCTTCCTTTGGATGTACTTCTTGATTTCCTCTCATCTGCCTGAAAGATTGTTTTTATTCACATTTATAAGCCCATCCTCTTTTACATGGCTATTAGCTGTTAGTATAGTGACAAATTTGAATTTCTCCTATTTTCTCCATATTTTATTATTTTCTCACTAGCTATTGCCAATCTTCCCACACTAATTCTTAGTCATAAAATTAATTCATTGTATGCTTCTGACTTTCAGATATATATTCCCAGCTAAGACATGCCCTCTCAGGTTCATACCCACATAAACTAACAAAATGATCCTCAAAATCATCATGTCAAATTTAAACTCATATTATTACCCCTAAAATCCTTTCATTGTCTCCTGTATCAACAAATGGAACCCCACCTATTCAGTTCTATTGGAACAAAAATTATAGTCACTTCTATTATTCCTATTTCCCTTGTACTCATATTTAATTAATTATAAGATGCTTTTTAACTTCCTGAATCTTTAGATTTCAAGCACTTTTCACTGCCTTTACTCGCTGGATTACTGAAATGATTTCCAAAACATCCCTCCGCGTCACTCTGCCATCTTGCTGCTGGTTCTCCATACAGCCGTAAGACTGATCTTATTAAGGTGGGACTCAGTTCATTTTATTTTCCTCTTTGAGTAAAACATCGTAATGGTTTCACACTGTGCTAAAGGTAAAGATAAATATTCTTAACGTGACCTAAGAGGCCTATATAACCCGATGAACACCTGTGTCTCCAGAGCCACCTGACAGCATCCTCACCTTCATTTACTGCTCTAACACCAGCTTCACTCAGTTTATTTTAATAGACTTTATTTTTTTAGAGAAATGTTGGGCAACATTTAACAGAAGACACAATTTAACAGAGGGCACAGAGATTTCCTATATCCTCCTGCCACCTACACGCATAGCCTTTCCCAACATTCACATCTCCTACTAGAGTGATACATTTGTCACAACTGAGGAGCCTACATTCACCCATTATAATCGCCCGGAGTTAACCGTTTACATTAGGGTTGATTCTTGCTGTTGTATATTCTACAGCTCTGGACAAATTAATAATGAAATGTATCCACAGTTACGGTATCATACAGAATAGTTTCGCTGTCCTAAAAGTCCTCTGTGTTCTACTTATTCATTCCTCTTGTTCCGAACCCTTGGCAACCACTGCTCTGTTTACTATCTCAATAGTTCACTTCTTCCAGAACATTATGTAGTTGGAAACAACCAATATATACCACCCATCTGGGTTCTACTCACCCAAACTTGAAAGAAACTGGGTCACACAAAAATTAAGGTAGTTTGTCAAAGTCAAAAAGCTAGTAGGTGCCAGAGTCTTGATTTAGGTGCCAGAGATTGGAGTCCAGAACCTGAGATTGGGAATAACCTGCCTGCCATATTTCTTCAACTGCAAATAAGTGTAAAATTATTTTAACACAGCTGCTCTAAATACTCATTTTTGGCTGACTTTTAAATTATTTAGAATATCTTTTCGCGTTGTCTTTTTTCCCCTTTAAAATTCCTCTTTCCTACTACATGCTTCTTAAAATACTGACCTCCTCTAGGAGGCCATTTGTAGTTAACCTATAAACTCACTATAAATTCTTCCATCTTGCTCCTGCCACTACCATCATAAAATGAGAGCATCTTTGGTCCTCAGATGTATTAAACTCCGTAGATCGTGAAGAGCTTTGGAAGTCGTGTATGAAATGAAAATGAAGGCCACAGTTCAGCGTTGCTCACGCAGCTATTTAAGAATAAAATCTGGACTAAAACATATTCCTTATGATTTCTTGACTTGGACTATTTATCTACATAATAGTCTATCTAAATATTTAGTTGTTCTTTTCTTCTTGGTTTACATAGGTCTTTTTTTTTTTTTTTTACTACACAAATGAATTGTAATTATAATTAGACCATCTCTTCTATTTCCTTTCTATCCTTAATCTTTGTCTTTAAACTCTACTAAAAGCAAATATATGCTCAGAGTGCAAAATTCAGAATTCAGTGCAGTGTTGTAATGTCACATGTACTGCTTAGAATAGTGCAAGTAAAAATGAAGGAACGTTGACAGAGGTTTTAGGAGAAATTCACCACGGAATTCAAAGACTTGGACTTATGACATTTTGATGAGTGGGCATTAGAAATCAGAAGGGCATTTAACTATTTTAAAATCAAAACAGTTTTGTCTCAGATGGAAAACTCAAAGTTTTTTCTAAATTCTCTCCCAATTCAGATTTAAAATCTATGGGAACATTTCAATTACACTCTGCAAATGGATAGCATCTGAATATAAGTCCAAAGCAATTTCAGGGCAGTAAGTTATATCCCTAGGGCAGCAACATGCAACACAGGCCTCTCAGCAGTTGTTTCCCTTATTTTATCTCACTGAAGGTCAATGCATCTGGTATATTGCGGCCAACACTAGCTATAATTTCTAATCAGACTTGGATCTGCCAAATGATAGTTACCTACATCATACCAACATGCTTCCCTCATAAATGATGCCTGCTCCTCAAATAAACTCAATGTGAATTAGGCCATTAGTGACTGGAAGCAAGAATTTGTGTCAAGTTTAGTTTTTTATTTAACAGACTTTATTTTTTAGAGCAGTTTTGTTTCACAGCAAATTGCATAGGTTTTTACTACTCAAAATACCAAATTATCGAAAGTATATATACTTTAGCACATGCCCATAGCACAGTCCTAAAATAGCCATATTTGTTCATTGTAATATTTTTAAATACCTATCACAGTATCTGTAACTTGCTAAGAAATTTTTAGCTAAACAAATTCATTGCTAAACAAATGTTGGTTAAAATTGAATTTATAGAAACCCTAGTTATCTATGTATTAATAGCACCAGCTTTTTTAATCTATGAGAACTATGTAGCTTTGAATCTCCTTAGCTTTAAAATCTTTGTGAACTTTCTTTCCTTCCCATGACCCTCTTTTAAATAATTATCCCTTTCTTCCTGGTCCTTCAAATATTTGAAGAAATGACTGCGGGTTTTTTTATGGTGAGCGTATACTCCACACAAAAATCTGTGGTTTTCTAGGATCTCACCACAGAGAAAAAGAAAAACTCAGGACCTTGTCTATGATTCAAAATGGATTCTTCTAATGTAAGTTTTGAAACAAAGCAAAGTTAGAAAAAGCAGGATAATTTATTTTTCCCTTTAATCCCTGCCAAATAAACCAAGATAATACCATACTGTGAAGCTCAACTAGGTTCTGCACCGATTCTCTTATACTTGTTTTTATTACTTGACAGTGTTTGATTTCATTACAAAATTCATGAACATCCTTTTGAATCAGTTAAAATACATTCATTAGATTTATTAGATTTTCAAAGGTTCTCTAAAAATTCAGGATCCTTTTCATCTCTAGTTCTCCTTTTTTCTATATGTTGACCTCATTATTTCCAAAAGGCATCTTAGTGCACCTGGAATTAAGGCTACATACACCTCAATTCTTAAAGATTTAACACCAAAAAGGTAATAATTCTTTACTTACAGCTCTAATGAGAAAATATTGTGGAAGGTCACCACCGACTGGCCAATAATGGTTCTTGCACCCACCAGTTATACCAGGGGAAGGGTTCTCTGACTTGCTTGGCTGTGGACAAGCAACTATTATTCATCTAGTCTAACAGTGACAACCAGGGAGGTGGGTTCATTTAAGATGGTTATTTCCATTTGGAACATATATTTAGTTATGGAAAAAAAAAGTGAGCTGTTTCCCCCAAAAAAGAGGTTAGTTAAACACAGCCACTTCAGATAGAACCAGAGGAACAGACAACCAATCCACTTATGCCATGAGTTCCTAAGAACATAAAGCAAACATCTTTCCCTTCGCGGTTATTTATTTTATTATATATGAGAACATGTCACATATGGAGATGCATTGATTTTACTTAAGTTTACATATACTGTACAGTACACAAGTCTGTGGATTTTGATTAAGTCTATATAATAAATTAGGCTTCCCAGTTGTGTACTTTGGAACATCCAGATGCTGGTGTTTCCCCACCTCGCTGTGTAGTTTTCTTAAACTCCCCACCTCCGGCTTGTATCATGTGCATTTTCAGAATGCCCCATGGATATTTTTAACCTACTGCCATAATAGTCTTCATACAGAGAGTGTAATTTAGCTTCCTTTCCTCCAGTGATGTGTTAATGGATTATTTTTACTTAAACCCACACAAGGCACAGTCTTCTTTGCACAGTGGAAGAAAAAAGTAAACAGGAAAACAAAATAAATGTTTGATTTTAATTGTATTCTTTACACCATTCCCATAGAGATCTAAGTAGCCCTAGGGAGAAAATATTGAGCAAGAAAATGACTGAGCAGCAAGTGTTCCAAAAGAACTCTTCAATTTAGAGCAAAAGTCTAATTATTCACCATTATTCAGGGTAGAGGCATGCCAACCCAAAATCCTCTGGTCTTACACAAGGCAAGTGCTCTCTTCTCTGGTCCTATATCCACCATGGTCTCCAATGGTCTACCTTCCCCAGTGAGTATGGATGGATAGTTAATCAAATGGGATTTTTTATACTTTTAAAGAAAATATCTATATTTGAAAGGAAATATAACTAACTGGATTCCATTGTCCACTTAGATAAACCCTGGTAAAGTTTTCCAGTTAGTGTCCAGCAGCTTGTTTTGACAGGACATGGGTCATGCCTTAAACTAGGAACTTGTGAATTTCAGCAGCAGATGCGTTTCAGATTCAAGCTAAACACTTTCATCCTGCTTCCTTTCCTCCAGTGATGCTTCATAGGAAATGAAAACAGAAAGTGCAGCTCCAGTTATATATTTTGATCATTTGGAAGGAAATGAAAAGTCCCTAAAATAAAGAGAAATGTGCTCATTTTGATCAAATCTACACATGCTGAGTGACATAAAGAATTGTGACAAATCTTTGGATCACTTAAGTAAAAAATGTTCTCTTGTAGCCATTAAAATTATGTTTTCAAAGATCATTTAATGATATTGGAAATAGTCACTGTATATTTTGAAATTTAAAAAAGCAATGTTAAAACTCTTACTGTGGTTCCTATTTTAAGAGATATACACAAGCATAAATAATGATAAGAAGAAAAATCTACCAACATGTTACAATTGTTATATCTAGGCGGCAAATTTAAGGATGATTTTAATTCTATCTTTAAACTTATCTTAAGTTTATGAGAAATTAGGCCATTTAGTATTTATTAATATACAAAAACTCTGCTAGGGGCTCAACGGAATGCAAAATGTATAGTCCTGCGTAAAGTAAAAGTGTAGCTGAGCCTTAGATTTACCCAGTGATATTTATGATGTTATTACTAGTCACTGTAAAAGAAATCTGACCCAAAGTTATATTTACAAGAAGCAAAATACCCTATGCAGATGGTGTTCAGGGTTCCCTCTTATTTTAGAAAGGAGGAAAACAAGCCACCCATTACATTCCTAAAAGAACATAAGCTAGCTTGACAGTCTTTCATGTAATGAATTCCAAATTTTGAAAACACAATGTCCTAAATAAGGAAATGGGGAAAGTTAGAAATAACCTCCTGAGTTCTGGAGCTGTGAATAATTCATACTGTTTTCATGCTCACATCTGAAGGTGGTCAGGTTTGAATAACTTGCAATAACTTATAATTGTGTGAAAATATCTGGGAAGAAAATATTGATTAATTCTTATTGGTAGACCATATGCCAAAGTATCACTTTTGCTATGCTTTGATTTCAATTCAAATAATTGAATAGGACCCTGGCAAAGGATTTCTTTAAAGAACATTTTTAAACCTTAAATTTTTTTGTGAAAGGTAAAATTGTTTCTAAAAGCTGGATGTTTAGTCATTGTGGGAATGTGGGAAGAAACTTAGTATTGTTTAATACTTTGATTAAAGATTTTAAAGAAGATAATATTGTTCTGTGTTTTATATCCCTGCTATATACCACAATCATATGATAATAACTAAACACAAATAGTTATCTGGCATTGGGTCAAATATCATGAATAAGTTAAAATGACTGGTAATTCACTATCTTAATTAATTTCCTGGTGTATTTCTGGTTAAACAGCTGCTATACTTTCTTATGATCCAGCAGATAACGAATTGATTAAATGTATTGTTTCACTTTATTTTCTCATCACTGGATTAGATGGATGCTGTGAGCTGTAAAACTGTGCCTAAAAAAGACACAGCTATTGTAATCAAAATAATCTACTCATTTTTTATTTTGCCTTTTAATATGCTTTGTAATTTTTGGCTGAAAGCCAGATATGATGTACTAGGTGGAAGGAAACATAGTAAGTAGGCCTTGAGTGGTGTGGTGCTAAGGTGTGGGGGAAGGGGAAGAGTTCTTCAGTCATATGATTAGGCCTCAGTCTTACGGGCAGCCTGAGTCTCAGGACTGTGAACTCCACACACCAGTTTCACGGACCCCCTCCATGCCCTCCCCATCCTTAGATGGGACAGGATGGCCACAGTGGGCTGGAGTTGGGTATTTCCCGTCCCCCAAGTTGGTTAGGCTTTAACAAAACTCTAACAGGTTAGGCTCTGGTTAACTAGGTTCTCCTGAGGGCAGATGTTATTAAGAAGACAGAATATTCTGGTTTATTTCATAATAGTTACTTTTCCTCTCCTTCTGCTGGAAGCACAATGGGAATATTCTCTGATCTTCACTGGGGGAAACTGCTAGAGCTCCTGGAGGTAAAACTCAAAAACGGGTTCCCCCTACTCCTTAAAAGTTGTCCCCTCTCTGGAGATTTTAGCTCTCAGACTTGTCCACAGTGAGCCTCCAGTGATTTTTCAGTTACAGTTTAGGTTTTCCTACACTAACAATGTCATCAAGTGTTTTGAGAGATAAGGGGTAGAAGATGCCTAAGAGGCTCACTATTTACATTTATACTTTAAAGCAAACCCTGGTTTCCAGTCAAATGCATTGCCCTTTTCACCATTGTCTCCACCATGTCTGATATCTTGGAGTTGCTCTTTCTGGTGAATTGTTTACCTGATTTTTGGCCCCTCTTACTAATTTGAAATTACCCAAATAACTCTACTTTATTTTTTATTTTTCCTTCCTTCCTTCCTTCCTTCCTTCCTTCCTTCCTTCCTTCCTTCCTTCCTTCCTTCCTTCCTTCCTCCCTCCCTCCCTCCCTCCCTCCCTCCCTCCCTCCCCTCCCCTCCCCTCCCCTCCCCTCCCCTCCCCTCCCCTCCCCTCCCCTCCCCTCCTCTCCCTCCCTTCTCCTCCCTTCCCCTCCCCTCCCCTCCCTTCCCCCCCTTCCCTTCCCTTCTTTCTTTCATTATATTTATTTCTAAATATATTTTTCTTTATGGTTTGTTATCAAAAGGGTTAAAACTCTAAGACAATTTATGACTGTTAGTTTGAAAATATCTTAAAGAGTTAAAGTAATGTATGCTGATCATGTTATTTAAAAGCAACAGTATCAATAAAAGATCTAAGAATTCTTCTTTGAAAAATAATGAAACCTCTATTATACAGTAATTTTAATTTTAAATTTCTAATTAACTTTTAATTCTAAAGGTGGTGAAGTGCCTAAAGCTTCAAAGAGTAAGAATGCTGTAATTGTATGTTTTTTAAAATACATAATTAACTTTTAATTCATTAATGAATTTTTGTGGCAGAGCTACTAGGTACTAAGAATAAATTTAGAATCCTTTCTTCTCAAACAAAAGAAAATAATGTTTTGTTGCAAATAAATCAATGCCATAGGCTTTATTATACATTTTAGTTGTAACAATTCATAATATCGGAATAATATTTTCAGTGGGTGATATAAGAGTTTAAGTTTATATTTCAGTTTCTTTAAAATCTGAAACATTTTATTGTTTTCTTTATAAAAGAAAACCCAAGTTTCATTCTCACTGTTCTGGTGATGAAATCCTGAGTATTAATAAAGAAGCTAT
Organism: Miniopterus schreibersii; assembly: GCF_964146895.1. Classification (NCBI taxonomy): domain Eukaryota; kingdom Metazoa; phylum Chordata; class Mammalia; order Chiroptera; family Miniopteridae; genus Miniopterus; species Miniopterus schreibersii. Next base: position 27,628,299 of record NC_138113.1, on the reverse strand, counting down.
TTTTTTTTTCACTTGAGCCACTTCTTTAATAAAATTGCATTGGTTCTCCGACTTCATCTTTTCATTAGGAACCAAGGTAATGTTCATCAGCCAGGAGGAAATGCCCAAGAAGGAGCAGATATTGATTGTTATGTCCCTTGGCAAAATTTCTGTAAATGAAACATTTTTTTGACACTCACAGGCTCTAAGGATTGTGGAACTCTGTTCACTTTCTCCTTAAACTTTATTTCTTCATGCGCCAAATAGGTCTATGGCTTCAGAGTATGTGGTGGTTGCCCTGCCCTCAGAGGGTGTCAATTCCGCCTGAGAAGCATCCTCTGTACAGAACTACCCCCCTTACCCATGTTCCATTCCCGTGGTTTCAGTTACCCACAGTCAACCATGGTCCACAATTATTAAATGGAAAATTCTAGAAAGAAACAATTCACACGTTTTAAATTTCGTGCTGTTCTGAATATTGTGATGAAATCTCAGTGCCACCCAGGCTGTGAATCTTCCCTTTTCCAGGGTATCCACTCTGCATATGCTTCCCGCCCTCATCACGGAGTAACTGCCATCAGGTCGGCTGTCTCAGGATCGCGGTGCTTGTGTCCGAGTCACCCTTATTTTACTTAATAACCGCCCCAAAGCTCAAGAGTGGTGATGCTGGCAACTCTGACACGCCAAAGAGAAGCCCTAAAGTGCTTCCCTTAAGTGAAAAGATGAAAGTTCTTGACTTAATAAGGAAAAAAAAAATCATATGCTTAGGTTGCTAAGATCTATGGTAAAAAAAAAAAAATCTATCTGTGAAATTGTGAAGAAGGAAAGACATTCAGGCTAGTTTTACTGCAGCAGGTCAGGCTGCAAAAGTTACATCCCCCGGGTGTGACAAGTGCTTAGTTAATACGGAAAAGCATTAGATTTGTGGGTGAAAGATAGCAACAGAAAACATGTTCCAACTGACAGCGACGTGTTGCGCCAGGAAGCACGGAGCCTACACAAAGACTTCAGCGAGGCAGCCCTCAAAGGAATGCTACCAAGCCGTTTACTGCAAGTGAGGGGCGGTTACACACATTCGGGCGGGGTTAGACTGAAAAACACAAAAAGTTGCTGGAGAGAGAGAGAGAAAATATTTCCATAAATTACAGTATATTGTTGTACTTGTTATATTATTATAGGTATATATGTGTAGGGAAAATGTAGTACATAGGGTTTGGTACTAGTCCCAGTTTTGGGTATTAACTGGGGGTCCCGGCAGGCACCCCGGCAGGTAAGAGGGGAACTAGAGTATTATCTCTTCTCCAGTGCTCCAGCCCTGCCTTATATTCAGCACCCATTATGATTCTCCTCATCTTCTTGACTATCCCTCTTCTTTCCAAATCAATCCTGCATTTATTTGCCTTAGGATCTTCCAAAAGAACACTTCTAAAGACATGTATCACATGATCTCACTCATACATGAAGCCTATTGAACAAAATAAACTGATGAACAAAACAGATCCAGAGACATAGTGGCATGGAACAGACTGAGGCATCTCAGAGGGAAGGCGGGGAGGGGGGGAGAGATTAACCAAATAATTTATATGCATATATGCATAACCCACAGACACAGACAATAAACGGTGCAGTGAAGGCCTGGGGGGGGCGGTGCAGGGAGTCAAAGGGGGGGAAAAGTCAATATCTGTAATACTTTCAGTAAAGATAAATTTTTAAAAAATCACTTCTTAAAAACATAATAATTTCTTATTTCATTTCTAACTCATTACATGTTAAGTGTAAGATCCCTTGCATGATTTTTAATATTCTTTTTCATTATAGCCACACACTGAAGTCCCCACCATACACACTTAATACCTATTTCCCCATGATTAGTTTTTAATTGTTTTTTGCTTTCCTTTAGAAAATCCTTCATATTTCCCTTGAATTTTCCATATATATGACATATATCCATAACTGATGTCCTCATTCTGACTTTTTATAAATAGATGGGTTTCAGGTAAAATCTAATAGACATTCTTTCCTTTCTTCTTCCCTCCTTCCTTCGTGTCCCTCTTTCCTTCTCATTACTAACTCTTCTCCCTCCGTCCGTTTCACGCTACCTACATTTATAACACACCCAATTATAATTATTATATGCTGGTGATGTCAGAGCCTGCCAACTGCCTCTCATTCTCTCCTTCTGCTCGTTAGTTCTTGGGCTGCCTGACTGCTCTCTGGGCACACAACCACTTACATGTGGGCATGTACCTACGTCCCAGCCACTTGGGAATGAGCAAAAAGTGGCACATGAGATGTATGGGTCACACCTTTGTAAAGTAATCCAGTGCTACAGGGTGAGTATGAAGCATTTCTAAACCACTGACTGGTACTAAACTCCAGATATGTAAAGAAGCACAGAATTCCATTTCTTTTTTTTCTTTTTTAAAATATATCCTTATTGATTTCAGAGAGAGGAAGGGAGAGGGAGAGAGAGAGATAGAAACTTCAATGATGAGAGAGTCATCATTGGGAATCAAGCCCACAACCCGGGCATGTGCCCTGACCGGGAATCGAACCGCCATCTCCTGGATCCGAGGTTGATGCTCAGAGGCTGAGCCACGCCCGGCCGGGCCAGAATTCCATTTCTTAATCCCTTCCTTGAACAGATGTTTGCCTACTTTTCTGAACGAGCCATGAAGATCGAGGTTACATGAAATGAATTCTTATTTCTTTTTTTAAAAAATTTGTCTTTATTGTTGAAAGTATTACAGATGTCTTCTTTTTTCCTCCCATTGACCCCTTCTACCCCTCAGCCCCCCTCAGGCCTTCACCACACTATTGTCTGTCCCTGGGTTATGCATATATGCATATAAATTCTTTGGTTAATCTCTCCCCACCCATTCCCCAACCCCGCCTTCCCTCTGAGATTTGCCGGCCTGTTCCATATGAAATGAATTCTTGCTACAAAAGTCAGTGAAGAAGTCAGTAACATTTGCATATGGACACCAATTCTTTTAGGTCCTTTTTGGTACCACAGAGAGAGGATTACACAGATGGAAATCGATCTGTTTAAAATGGCCCCACTGCAGGAACAGCTGTTTTTTTTATGCAGTAAAGAAATTTTAGCTTACAAAGTAGTCATCTTCTTTAATACTTTCAAAGAAGTAGAGATTGTGTCCTGGGAGAAATATATCTATATGGCTGTTTGATTCTTTTTGTAGTTTCTAACGTTAAAAATATATTCTTTTTCTTCAAAAAATTTATTTCCCCAAGCATTTTGTGGTGAATCCCAATGAAGTTAGTGTCCTAAGAATAATGTATCGTAAGTATCAGAGAATCCAGACAGTTGTTTTGAGCTAGGAAATTCCATATTTTTGAATAAATATGCCCTACTTGGTATCTTTTCATTAAGAGCCAACTGAGAACATTTATACAACTATATGTGTATATAATATCCTTTGTGTTAAACTGTAATTAGATTTTCAGTTGCTAAATTTTGATTATAATGCTTTGAAAATTCCCTGGGGATAGATTAGTCTCAGAAGATTGGAATATGGGGAGTGGTCAACTCTATGTCTCGATCTTCTGAGAAATTTACTAAGTTCTTTTCCTTAACTTTAACCAAAAGTATGGTTGATATGAGAGAGTTAGAAGAAGCAGGGAAAAGGTAAAATTAAAAACATTTGACTAATGAGACAGAAAACCCAGGAGAACATAAGACAATTGTGGATTCTCATTCGTCCAGTGATAATACCTCTGGAAGCTTTCGTAAAGAAAGCTAATTAAAAGAATACCTACCCATTCAGAAAGAGCACAGAAAGACCAGGGAACGTTACTGTGGACTAATGTTAGTACTACACGAACTGGCAGGTGAAAATGTTCTTTTGATATTTGGTGGCAACTGTTCACCAGTCCTCACGAACAATGCTTATTTTCACTTCATGTTCCATCTTGATTAAGCATTAGGGTTGAGCAAAGCTCAAGTTTTAACTTTTTAATTATCACCAGGGAGATGAGGTAAGTACAGCAAAATAGGACGCAGGCTTTGACCTGGGTTCTAATTCCAGTTTTTCTACTTTACCTGGAATATGTCCTTAAGTAAGGCACTTCAGCTCTCTCTATACTATCCTCCTAACTATAAAAAAAGTCTGTGGTTTCCATGAAATCCAGACTACTTCCCAGCTTCAACTGTTTGAAACTGAATGTGTTCTTTCCCATTGTCTCGCCAGCAACTATGGTGATTGACTCATTTTCTGAAGCATTGTTTTATCATTTCAGCAAGTCACCACTTTACTTTTGGGTCACTGCACCATAATTCCTTAGTGCTGTATTAACATTTATATTCACTAGGGATCTGTGTCTATTCAGGCTGAGATCATAGGTTAAATAATTTTAGAGAAGTAATGTAATCCTACCAACAAAAATATCCCTCCGTACCAATATAGATGGGAGACCACAACATGTTACTACTAAGCATTGACTGACCTACATACGTGTAAAGAAGCACGAAAGTGACTATGAAGTTAGGACAAAATCTCACAGATTTCCTGTGAGATTCACCATCTCCTGGGGAGACCAGGGCTGCACGGCCTATCTCATGAGGAACCCATCATCTAGTTGTAGAGGTGCTATTTGACATATCTAGAGTTTATCTGGCCCAAAACTTTGTAGATATCTCTACACTGTAAACACTGGAAAGTAGGCTTAATCCATAGAAAGATTTACCTCCTTCAAAGGTTATCATAAGGACTCAAATTTACTATGTTTCCAAGGAAACACTGGGAAAATAAAGGGGGGGGGGGGTAGAGGAAATTGCTCTATTTGTCCTTTACAACAGAGAAAATTATTATTTTTTATTTACTCTTAAAGTTTAAAGAAACTCATATGAGTTTAATTACTTGCCCCCCCCACCAAAAAAAAAAAGAGTAACACAGATTCCTGCTTTGAGACAGAAGTTTTAGTGGAAGCAGTATGTACAATCTCAAAGAGTAAAATGCAAAGATAATAAGAACTTAGCCCCAAATAGAAATGTCAGCACTGGCATCAGGGTGAGGCACTGTATAAGGAGCCACTGGACACTGCCGTCTTTGTTTCATGCCCCTAATTTTAACCACATATGCCCAAGACCGCCCAGGTCTCCTCACTACCCATCCACAGCTTGGAAAACAATAGCACTTTCTCCGTTGTTCTAGCCCAGTGCTAATAAAAATAAAATGTAAGCTACATGTGGAATTTTGAATTTTCTAAGACCTATATTAAAAAAGTAAAAAGAACCTTATACATTTAATTTTAATAAAACGTTTTGTTTAATCTCATATGTCTAAAATATTGCCATGCCAACATATAATCAATGTAAGAATTATTGAGATACTGTCCTTTTTTTAACCAAGTCTTTGTAATCTGGTGTGTATGTTACATTTGTAGCCCTTCTCAGTTATGACCACGCACATTTCACAGGTCGGTAGCCACATGTGGCTAGTGGCCACCATCGTGGGCAACACGTTCTACCCGAATTCGTAAAGAAATGGGACAACCTGCTCTCTGTGATGGTGGTGCACATATAATTGAATCTGCGAGTTTAAGTCATAGGCCCATGGGATTACTTTTTCTGAATTCTTATTGCTATATGTGGATAATACTTACAAACACCCTTTTCTAGACCTGAGTTCCAAATTGAGAACCAGACACAAATTTCGAGCAGCTATAGGTCAAAATATCGGGTTCAATTTCTTTAAAAAGCTGCATTGTGTAGTGTGGCTTACATCTGTGTCTACACTGCATGCCCTAACCCCGGGCCCTCGGTCTAGCTTTGGGGCCGCCCGTCTGCACAGGGGCGTGCAGAGCAGACTGGACTCTTACCCAAGGGCACTGAGCTCAGGACGGAGCTGAGCGGACTGGGTCCGGCCTCCTTGCGAAGACAGCCCAGGAAGGCTGCTTCCAGCTTCAACAAACAGCTAAACAACTTGTCTTCTTCTTTTACAGGAGGAAGGGAGAAAGCTGAAAACATTCTTTCCAACACTATTTCACCCTGGGCAACAGAATGCACAGGGGAGCAGTCGGTCTGTAAAGCAGCTCCTCAGTTTCGAAGAGGAATAAAATTTTAATTATACAAAGGAAAACTACGCAGCAATGTGTAGAATGAGGCACACTAAAACAGCTGCTAACTAGAATTACGAGTGTTGCAAAAGTAAGGAAAACACACAGATCCATGTTAGGAAGAGGTGCGCTAAAAAGCTTCTAACAAAAATTATGGCTGAGTTTATTTGAAGATTTACCATAACTCGCCAACTGAAAAACGACAACAACATGCAAATAGCCTCTTTCTTACCCAACCTTCCAGGTCTGCCTTACCCAGGGCCTTTGGGAATCTGTCAGAATCTGACTGATTGGACTGTGAAAACGAATGCCCTGGGCCAGATGCATGCAGCTGGAGTGACTTACCTATTGTTGATTACAGCTCAGTGAAAAATGGCTCCCATTTCAGGCCCCAAAGCATGGAAGTAGCTTTATCTAACTTTGCTTTTTTACATATTTAATAATTTGTTTGTTTGTAGTGCTGAATGATCATTGACCAACTAGGATGACATAACAAAAATGGGTTTCTCCCCTTTGGCTTCATTGTTTTTTTTAAAGAGTATTGAAAGCAGCCTTCCAAATGTTAGTTCGCCTTTGCTTAATTTTCTCCCCAAATCATGATAAATACTTTTCAGGTACAATCACTAGAAAATCTGAAGTAGGAAGGAAAAAAGATGCATTTGTTTACTCTTTACTGTTCTGTTTCAGTTTCCAAGCTTTCCCTGTGTTTTAAAAATTAAATAAAAATGTTTGAGCACTTTATTTTCAGTATGCCAGGAAAGAGGGTAGGGCCCAATGTTTAATCAACTTTGAGGCTGTCTGTTTTCAAGGATCATAAACAGTTGGGGATTGGAAAACTGTAGTTTCAGAGAATCTAGAGGACAAATTTGTAGGGCCCCGAAAACACCTGAAGTGTCAAGCTCTGAGCGGGGACGGTGGCCTGAGAGACCGAGGAGGGCTACTGGAAACAGTTTTTGTAGAAGACGACCTTGTCAAGATCATGGACTGCTCTTCAGTGACTTGGTGCCATATGTAGCACCCTTCCTTCATGTCTTTGTTTTACCTCTGTCAAATAACACACAAAATCATTTGTTAGCATTTTCCCTGAAGTGGGAATAAAAGTGCTAGTGGATCTATATGGCATTGAAATAAATGGCATTGGGCTCTCTAGAACTGAGAAAACAGTGATCTCCAAAGAGAGATTATTAGGGTACCAGTCAAATTGCTGACTAGGGACCAGTCTTCTCTCACCACTTAATCTTGATTTCAATGAGTGAGCGCAGCATTGATTTTTTCCCCACCGATCATATACCAGAGATAAAGGTCAATGTGAAACTCGTGAAATATCTGTATATAATTCTGAAGGATGCTAAACTATAGTAACAGCTACTTTTGCATCCCTACTATGTGACATACACTGCCAGAGGCAAGAACGATATCAATATAGAACATTCAGTCCTGACTCCAAGGATTTCAAATTGTACCAGGTAGGCTGTAATAGATACAAGGGTAAAAATGTCATGTCGACACAAATGTGGTAGGACTTTCCTCTAACCAATATCTTCAGAAACTTCCTTTGGAAATAAGACAATTTTACTACCTTCAATGTGGCACAGACTAAAATGAAATCCAGATTAAATCAGTGAAAGAAAGGGACCAATGGGAGCTTTCAGGTGATCCCTCACACAATCTGCCTAAATATCTGATTAACTTAATGAAAAAATCCATTCTCATCTCTGGTTTGATATAGACAAAGCTTAAGTACCTGATAAACTCAATGTCTCTAAGTTATCTGATGTCTGACAAATCAAGGAAAAATATATTCTAATATTTGGAATCATGTAGAAAATGTACCTAAATAGATAGCTGATTTCTAGATTTGTTGATTGGGCCAGGGGAGTGAGGTGTTATTGAAAAGGATAGGACGGTAACAGAGACTAGCATTAGAAAACAGCATTTGCATGACACTCGCTTAGAATAGTGGTACAGGGATTTAATAAGTGTTTCAGTGGGAAAGTAGTGAGTCTTTTGTTATTTCTATTGTGCTTGGCTACCAAAAGGTAACTCACACCAGAAATTGGTTTTCAAGGAGCTAACATGAAAGATAAGCTCACTATGCTGACTAATTTTCATACTTTCCCTCTGTTTGTAATTTTTTTCCTGGTATCCCTGGCTCTATCACAGTGGAATGAAGCTCTTCAACCAGAACTTAATGCAATATGAATATACTGGATTAAACATTCAAAATTTATTTTTAGCCCAAATTGCAGGCACTGGATATGAAGTCTTCAGTTTCTCTTAGGTACAAATTACTGCACAGGCATTAACTCATTTTCCCAAGGATGGCTGTAATTTAATTCTTACCGAGAAACACCCCAGAAACAACTGCAGTGCCGGAGCCTGTTTACTTTTTGCTTGCCTGCTCTTTCTTTACACACTAGTGCGTCAACATAAAAATGAGGCCCTCCTAGCAGTATCAGCTCACATTCAATGACATGCAATCACGGCCAAGGGCACTTACTGCTTGCCTATTACAGGCAACGCTATCTTAATTGCTGGATTGTGGCTACTTTTTGATCATATGCAAATTACTAAATTTTCCTGAGTGGGAGGGCATCAAACCACACGTGAGCTTATTTCAATTCCTCATGGTTTAAGACTTTGTGACTTCATTATTATTATTATTTTAATCCTCCCCTGCGAATATTCTTTCCATTGATTTTTTGGAGAGTGGAGGGGAGGGAAGAGGGGGAGAAAGAGAGAGAAACATCGATGTGACAGAGACACATGGATTGTTGCCTCCCACCCTCGCCCAGGGCCAGGATCTAGCCTGCAACCGAGTATGTACCCTTGACTGGGAATCAGTCCATGGGCCAATGCTCTAACCACTGAAAGCAAAACCGGTCAGGGCAAGACTTTGTGATTTTAGATCAAAAGATATCAGAACTCCCTCTACAGAAAAATCCAGACTAGGGTGACCTGGTTGTGGATGTTTCAGGCACCTGGAAAAACTGTAAGAATCAAGACAAATTGACGACAATTCTATAGGTCCAGTAGTTTGGCCGCAGAATTTGGAGTCTTTTATCTTTGGTATGTTTCCCCTCACACCTCATAGTCAATCTATGTTGACATTCTCATGAGTCTGACCATTACTGACTGACTTAATACTGAACCAGCCTGTCTCCTTTCTTCACGGCATGTGTCACCTTCTAATAGAATTGGCTTTTTTTTTATTTATTCAACCACTGTTTCCTCCTCACTGCTAGAATATAAGCTTTATCAAGACAGGGGCATTTGTCTGTTTATTCCCTGATTTATTTGAAGTTCCTAAAACAGTGCTCACCTCATGGTAGTGCTCAATAAATATTTATTGATTGACTATGTGAAGTTGACATCTGAGCAAACCCAGAAATGTGGTAAGAGAGTAAATCTGCAGAGACCCTGATCCAGAAGGAGGCAGCAGAAAGCACAATAACCAAGGTAGGAGCCTCGAGCAGCGAGATGGCGGTGTGGCTGGGAGGACTGAGTGAGCTGAACTGTTTGGCTTGGAGCCTGTGCTCTTAACTCTTAAACTGAGATCAATACCCAACTCTGTCACTTACTAGTTATACGATTTGGAGAAAGGTTCATGAATACTCTTAACCCCAATTCTCTCACTAGTGATATAGGGGTTACTACCTTGTAAAAATATTGTGGGAATAAAGTGAAATACTGTATTGCAAAATGCCTTACAAAAGGGTTAATAAATATTAGACCCTTTCCTACCCATATTCATCCCTGATTTGTGGGGTACACTGTATTTGTTTGGGTCAGAGAAGAAGTTTAAAAAACAAACACACACAAACAAACCCATCAGTCCTCAAATGCAAACCCGAGAACCATTAGTAAACCTAACCTACCAAGCCTATATCAAATAATACTCTGAAGGATCATAAGCAAAGAATAAATTCTTAAGTAAACTCAGGTCAAAACCAGCTGGCACTTGATTAATTGTCTAATCAGGGAAGTGCCCAGGGAAAGGCAATGCATTTTCTGGAATGACAGCCTGCTGTTGGCCTCCAGGTAGCTGAGTTTCCCATTGAAGAAGAGTCTGTGGTAAAACATAAGGATCCAAGGTGAAGATAATCCTAATTATAATCCCAGGCAGGGGGTCTCCACCTTTGTACGGGGGGCACTGCCAGTTGTACTCCTTGGGCCTCTCTTCAACTCACATGGAAGGAATTAGTAAGCACTTGTTTACTGCCCTGGAGATTAAGACTTAAAGGATTAGATGACTTTATAAGAAATTTGACCTCCAATAACCCACAGTATTTCCATATTATAATAATAATCCATGATTGTAATCAACATGAAAGATATTTAAAGTCTTACATTTAGGGAGGGGATAACATCTACAAACTACGTGATTTTGAATTGCCTTGAATCAATTTCTGTACATAAGTCCTGCTCTCCAATTAGAAAGTAAACACATTAAACGCAGTCCCTTTCCTGCCATAGCTGCTCCCCCTCTCCAACCCCCAATACAGCAATTTTCAACCTTTTTCATCTCACGTCCCATATAAAGTAATTACTGAAATGTTGCAGAACGCTAAAAAAATATATTTTCTGCTGACCCGACAAAAAAATAAGTTTAATTTTGATTCATTCACACTGGACAGCTAATATTCTGTTGGCTGTTGTTTTTTGTTTTTTTGTTTTTTTTACTTCTCACCCTAGGATATTTTTTCCATTGCTTTTCAGAGAGAGTGGAGAGGGAGAGAGAGAAAGAGAGAGAGACATTGATGTGAGAGAGAGAGGAAAAAAAGAGAGAGTGTAGATCAATGTGAGAGAGAAACATTGATTGGTTGCCTCCTGCACTGGCCCCAGCTGGGACAGAGGATAGAGCCTACTACTAAGGTACATGTCCTTGACTGGAATTGAACCCAAGACCCTTTAGTCCGAGGGCTGACACTAACCACTGAGCCAAACCAGCTAGGGATTAACTCTTTTTTAAAAAGCTCTTTTAAAATGAGAAAGAAAACAGTGTTTATCAAAGAAAATACTTTAACATATGCTATCAATATATTCTTTATACCAATGTGATTATAAAATGTAATCTTAATATTTGTTTATAGAGGAAGAAGTCCATGAAGGCAAACATGTCCAGGGCCCATGTAAGTCATAATGTGACTCTCTGAACCCAATACATATTTTCTGTTGGAATGTAAATATTGTCAATGGTTCTAGTATAGTTCTACCATAACCATCTTTTTAATGTATCTCTATTAAATCCTATTAAGAAAGCAGGCAGCCCCATAGCTAAGGATTCCACCAGGAGGCAGGGTCAGATTGGCAAAAACCTCTAGCACGAAAAACCAGAGACCCTCTTATCCAAGCTGAGGCTCATTCTGGTCTATGTTCCTGAATCATGGTTTGATTTCCTCCCATCTGCTTCCTAACCTGAGTTTGGTAATCTAATTCTCATATGCTCAGGTTTTGTGGTGTTTTTTTTTTTTTTTACTCCACTTTAATTTACTGATATTGTTTCACTCCAGATTTGTACTTTCAAGTCAGAGATGTGATCTTCAGGTTGGAAGCAAAGCCTACTTCTCAGAAATTCCTTTCTCTAGATGATGTGTACCGTTTTCCTAGGTTAACCACCGAGTCCCATCAGTTTTGCAGGAATGGGTCATGCTTCAAGTCCTGCTACTGAGTGAGAGAAAATACTGGCCTCCAAAAATGATACAATTCCAACTATAAAACTCCTCTGCTATGATCCCTAAAGCCCACAAATTTATATGAATCCCTCAGCAGGGGAGAGTTTATTAGTATCAATCTTAGTACTAGTATTATTTAGTAATCACACCCTGTGCTCTGCAGCAGCTGAGTAAAGAATGACTATATATTATTTGCTTAATATTTTTTCTTGTAATGGACCTAAGAAATCAGGCTTGAAAAGGTTAATTCCAGGAAGTGTGCCTTTTTAAAATTTCATTCTTTCATTCATTGACTCATTTAGTGGATCAGGTATTCAGTACAAAAAATACTTAAGATGCATTCTATGCCAAATATAGCTCACATCCCTTGTTATTTTAGTCCTATACTTGAAGTATTCATTTCTTTTTTATGATTGATATGTTATAACTATATTGAACATACTTGATAAGCAAGAAGATTAGCTTACATCAGTTTGAGAAGGGGGCTTCTGTGGATTTGATGGACATTGTAAATAGGTCTATTAATTGTAATGCACTGCTCTTTCTCTGGGATGGAGCTAGTTTACCCGTGAGAATCTATACTGAGTAATCAATAGTAATAGTAGGCCAGTGGGTCAGGGCCCATAAGTGGGAATTCAGAGATGAAAATTCAAGATACTATAGATAATTCAGACAAATATAAGAAAAAATTAGGTAAATTGGGACCTTTTTCAATCCTTTGAGGACCTACGCATTTTTTAAGGCTTGCTAGGATAGGACTACAGTTAATAAATAGGATGACTTCTTGCACTATCCAGGATAAGACATGTTATCAAACTTCTGTGTTGGCCACAGAAGAGGAAGAGAGAGACTGGAAGATTGTGTAGGGGATTTCACTTTAGTCTAGAGTTGGCACACGATTTCTATTCACATTTTACTGACCAGGATTGGTCACCTGCCCTGTTGGTGTCTGGGGCTGAGGTATTACTTTTATACCCAGGGTAGGGTTGCCAATTTGGCATATATATACATCTGAAGTTTACATTTAACTGAGCATCCCGTGTTTACCTGGCAACATTCGCAAGGAGGAAAGCAGCCTTGGTGAATATTAGTAATGGCTCCTTCAATTCTCTAATCAAATATTCTCAGTCACTTGCTTTTGTGTGAAGAAACATTCCTCCTTGGCCCCAGGGGAATCCTTCTGGCAACCTTCAAAGCATACCACCTTGGTCTTGTCTTGGGTTGTTGAAGAAAACTATGTACTATTATGTTCTTTTCTAATAATCCTTTTTTTTCTTTTCTTTTTGGTAAAATTACCACAGTTTACAAACTTGCATACAGCTACCTATATGGGAGTGGAGCAAATTTAACTTGCTAAAGTATGTCCTGAGGTGTCTGTCTGTAGACAATATCCATTGACTTTTGTTGAAGGGCACAGTTTGACTCATAAAAATAGCACAGTTTGCCCTTAAGGCTATATTCCACGAACAGAGCAAAGTTTAGAATGGATGAGCAGCTTTAAAGTTACACTGGAACAGAAGCAATAGTCCAAGGAATCAAACTCTAGAAACTAGCTTAAAAAGTTTGTCGGAAGAGATGAGCTTAAATGTGAATTTTAGGAGAAGTGATTTATGTACAGAGGAAATGTCTGGAAAAAGGGGCTAAAAGAACAGGTCATGTACTCAGGAAAGTGCATACTAAGACCATTTTTGTGGTTTGGAGTTTAATTCCTAAATTTCAATAATTAGATGAGAGACAAAATGAACAAAATACATAAGACAAAATGAATAGGAAAAAGGTATCTGATATAAACAATTGAGATAGTATATACAATCTGCTTAGTTTGGTTCCTGACTTAAAAGGCTTATAAGGGCTTAATAATTATCAGCCATTATTATTCACTTTCACAGATTTAAAAATATATATATATTTTTCCACAATTAATCCTTTCTTAAATTCAAGTGTACTTAAATCTACAATGTCTTAAAGTTGTCTGCTGCCAGGTGGTAGTTATGAGTTAGTGATATAAAAATCTTCCTTTGATACCTTTGGGAAGATCAAGAAATTGCCCCTCACTGGCATCACAACAATAAAGCAAGCTGACTTTTTATGATGGGAAAAAAGTGTCTATGATTAGAAAAAATATGGTGTTATTAAACTAAGCATTGATAGATTGCTTGCAAGAAATATAGTAGTGCATGGGGGCAAATAAATAAAACGCTTACGTGTTAATCCAAGCACGGACTGCAAGCATATTCACACAATAATTCAGTCTTAGCCCCTCTCTCCAAGTTTCCACTGCTCCGGGGAAAGCGCAGCTGAGCAGTAAAATGAATAAAAGACAGATCATTGAAGTTTGGCGCCAAGAATTCCAAGAACCCAAAAAATCAGATCTTGAATAACCGAGAGTTGACTCTGTTTTTCACTGTGCTTCCCTCACTCCCTGCCACCTCAATTAAACAAAAATGCACACTTTACTAACTGTAGGAATAGAATTTTTATTAATCAACACAGTTTGAGGCGGTTACAGAAAAGGGTTATTGTGCAATATAAATAAGGTAATACATGTGACGTCCTAAGAATGTGTCTGCCACAGCATGAGTAGCTGTAATTATTTTACTATTATTTATTGCCTCACTGTCCTTTTAATATAATGGCTTCTCTAACTTAGCCTTAGGGAACCAATGCAAACTTTTATATTTTCTCTCCCTATCCTACCAACCTGCACAAACTCTCATCTGTAAAGTGGGGATGATAATTATACCTATCTCAAAAGCTTGTGAAGATTAAATTATATAAATGTGCTCAATGCATAAAAGGTACTTAATGAATATTAATTCCCACCATAACTCTTGGTGCCAGATATTGTTAACTTTTTGCAAATTTACACACTTTCTACCCAACTGTATTTTTAGTTCCTTGGCAACAGCCAACATATTCTTATATGTATGTGAGTCTCTATTGGTCCCTAGGGCTGTGCTTTTTATTTAATCTGTTACGCCAATATTTGTAAGATCTATTGATCTGGGGTTTACATGCATCGCATGGCCAGGATCTTAATGGTGATGAAATTGTCCTGCATCTTGGCTGCATCCATGTCAGTCTCCTGATTGTGATCTTGTACTATAACTTTGTAAGATGTTACCATGGGGGGAAACTGGTAAAACATAATGTAGTAGCTCCATTATTTCCTACAGCTCTAATTGAATTTACAATTATCTCTAAATAACATTTAAGTTAAAATACATTGTGTGTTGCTTACAGTTGTTTGGTGTTTCTTTTCTTGTGGCAGTGTCCTGTTTTTGTTTTATATAAATTGAGGGGCTGCATATAAAGTTATCTTTAGGAAGATGAACTAAGAATAAAGCAAAATGATTTAAGTACTGATCCATGTAGGTACATTTACCTCTTTTTGTAAGCTATTAAAATCACTTAAGTCATCCAAAATTGTGGGGCACTTGGGAGTTGTATAGTCTCAGTGGCTCCAGTGAGTTTGTGTTTTAATTTTCACTTCCTTTGCCAATTTAATGCCTTATTTGCCATAGCGGGCTCCTCTCCTCGGGAATCGTTTCACCTTCCCAAGCATTTTATCACCTCACACACAACCCATCTGTGTTATTTCAGGTCAGTTGTAGCAGAAGAGAGCCTGCCAAGGCCTCTGTGGATTCAGACACCTTCCTCTGCCCTTGAGCACCTGGGCCTTTTGGAAATGACTTTATCTGTCATTTTTTCCCAAATACAATACAAAATACCTTGAATCATACAGTGCTGGAAATCTGAACAAAAGAAGCCAAAGGGATTAGGGGAGCTGGATCTCAGCTATCACTTCAGACAGCCAGTGGAAAGGACCCTAACTGAAGCTAAAACCTGGGAGATGTGCCACTGGGGCTGCTGTGTCCATGAGACGGGATAGGGCTTCACGACCTCAACTCAAATCCAGCAGCATTCCTGGTATTCTCCGGTATTACTACCTGAAGTGTGTGCACCCACAACATGCAGGGGAAATTAAATCACTAGGTAAAGCTCTATGTGTTTAGATATGTACACAGGGACTGTAAAACAGGTGGTTTTGTAACAAAGCTTCCGGTCAAGTATTTTGCTATCAGTGAATTTGGAATTGTAACAGGATTGTCAGCTGTCTTCCCTGGAGAATAGTACTTCTGTAATAATAATAATAATAATAATAATAATAATAATAATAATAATAATAATAAATACAATAACACATTTCCAAAGGAAGGGAAAACATTGCCATATACCATCTATTTTGGAAGCCTTTTCATCCCCAGGGTGTTCCAAGTTGAGGTAGTAGCTTGACTTTCTGAAGGCTATACTCAAATTTTGTAAAGATAGAGAAACAGAAAAAAGAGAAAGAAAGAATTTCATAAGTCAACCTCCCCCCTTGCCAGCCCAACCACTGCAACCATTGGGAAGATAAAGCATAACACTCTCCACTCTCACATTGCAAACTACAGAGAATCTCTCTGCAGCTTATTTTCTTAATTGAACTGTGTGTTATTTTTCACTTAAATTAACTTGGATAAAATAGGGATATGGCTGGATGCACAACTTGAATTGCCCCAGGCTTATCTTTCTTTAGGTGACCTGGATAACGGGAAGATTACGGGAATAGATATACATGTGGGTGTGTTTAGTGCATAGAAGAAAGTCTGAAATGATTCACACATTATGATAGCTTCATTGAATGGAAGTAGGGGAACCAAAATTGGAAATGGGTTAAAGGATATTGAGTTTCTTTTATTTATAATAAGAAAATAATTATGTATTATTATGGGGAAATTTAAATAAAAGATATTTCCAAGGCAGTCTTGCTCTGACATATCATCCTTGCACCCAGGCTGTGGGTAATCCCAGAATGCACTTCTGCAGAGGTGTGAACTTGGGAGGTACTAATGATGCCATTAAGGAATCACCTTCTCCTCTATCCCTTCAAATCCCAGATCCTTGCAATGACTCCAAGCCTCCTTGCAGACATTCAGACAAATGAGTCGATTAAGGCATTTGGTAATGGCCATTTAATTCTCTGAGTGTTTGGCAATCTGTTTTTGTGATGGCCTCTTTCTGTTTGATTAATCCTATTGTTGTACCCAAACTGAATAGATGGCATCTATAAATATGAGAGCAAATCTCACTATAACTTACTGCCTCTGTAATAATCAGAATTTCTACTACTACATCATAATAAAATGAGTACATGATTGTAAAAAGGCAAGAATGGCTATGGTAGTTTCTCAGTGATTTACTATCTGCAAAGGTGTTCTTTTAATTGTTTCTGAATACTTCTTAGAGATGAAATAACCCTTAAATGGCACATTAGATGTTTTAGAATCTTTTCTTCCATCTTTACCGCTGCATTTCCTAGCATGTTACTAACCCTGCTATTTGCTTTGAACTATATTTTAGAATTCTTTTGAATTACATTTTGGTGGAATTATCCTGTAATTGCAACAAGAGTCACTATATTCATTCACTGTTAACACATTCATTCAATATTTTTGACTGCTTACCACGCCTCCTTTTCTTCTTTGGCTTTCACTTCATTCCATTTTATCAAATATACATAGGAAAGACAAACTTTCAGAATTGTCCTATCTGGTCTTAATTATTTTTCTATGCCTCCAAATGATTTTGCCTCATATTTCCCTCTTCTGTTTGCAGCTGAAGCTCACCTGACATTGCCTGACAGTGCTTCATGATGAAACACAAAAAATGAGTCCTGAGGACCTCACAGTTGAGTTGAGAATATTCATACCTAAAAATATTCATTACAGCATTGTGTTAAACAGGCTTGCTTTGATTGAGAAGTGCAGTGATCGAGAGTGGAGAGGAGAGGAGAGGAGAGGAGAGAGAATAACCCTGCCTGTGGCTGTCCTGTTTGAACCTGGATTTAGTGGGGTGTGGATATTCAAAAGACAGATATGGAGAAAGAAGGTGCCAGGAGAAGGGCCTCCACCTGAGGGATGCAGCTCATTCCTACATAGGATCCCAGTTCGGGGAACCAAGAAGAGGCCTTAGGAGGTCAGGGTCTTTCAGAGTAAATCAGGATGTTAAACAGGGTAGGAAGCTGAACGTTATCTAGAAGGACAACGTAAAGAATAAATTCACTTCAGAAGAGAGAAATAAGCAGCAGAGGCCTCTGGTTCTAGAGACCAAGGAGGCCAGAGAAAGCCTCGCTGGACCACGCCACCCAGGTCCCTGCAGAGTCCCTGAGTGCTGAGGGCGTCGCCACCCCCCAGGCACGGAGGCCCGAGCTTAATGCTGGGCCAGTCTATTTCCAACTCTCGATTATCAATGCCTGAGACCTAATCAATTAAGTGACCGATATTTCCTACAAATGAGCCTAACATTGTACTGAGATGTTAGAAAGGATTAAAAAGAAAGGGCAATGACTCATAGTCTCTGACCAAGCAAGAAAAACTAGCAGACAAAATCTAAGTCTCGGAGATCACAGTGTGTGTACCACACTATGTAAGTTTATTTTACTACCGAAGATAGCATATTTTGAAAAAAACTCAAAATGGAACACATTGATTTACAATCACTTCCTTATTTATGCATTTCTGATAAATTTAGTATCTTGAATGAACATATCTATAAATGCAACATTTTTGGAAAGGGGAAAAAGGAATTCAAACTTTCTTTCAGTGTGGCATATTGTGATTTTTCATTATGATGCTGGATGTTTTTAACCCAATTACTTTAAATTAGTTATGTTTCTTTCATTTTCATCTACTGCTCTTGAAACATCTTTCAGGTAGGGCCCAGGAGAATTTTGTGCAAAACAGCTCAAATGACAAATGGTCTAAATTAAAATACTTTACTGATAGGTGAAACCACTTAGGACAGCAAAATTAACTTTTTAAATACACACTTTTTATTTTGAGCCTACAGTTTCTAAAATGTTTCTGCATGTCCTATTGAAATAATGACATAATTATAATAACTCATCTAGTACTTATAGTGACAAATTTATTCCTAGTTAATTCATTTGTTTTTATGTAGGGACTTCCATGGGATTGTGCTTTAATTCAGTTTTAAGCAGGCTATTATTTGAAAGTGTTTCCAACTTGGCAATAAATGGTGGTGATTTAGTTATAATTAAATAGAAATGAGTATATGAAAGCCTAATGAAGTTCAGAGAAGTATTCATTATGTTTCAATACATTTATATTATCTACTTGCCCAATAAATTGTCATACCTCTATTGTAATTAACTAGGAATTAATTCATTTAATTTTTTAGAAAACAATTTCTTGCCTCAAAATTCTCGCTTTGCTATATATCCATTGAAAACCTAATTGAGAGTGCAGTGCAAGAAACATATCATAATGAATCAAACAAAAAAAATTCGTGTAGCAATGCAAGTGAATTAAAATGGACTGAACTTTATGGAATCATGGATCTGTAACATGCAACATTTTTCTGCATTGAATGTCCCTGATACTAAACACCTTCACATATTTTAGAGTTCAACGCTTTATCAAATACTGCACATTTTACCTCTCCCCTGTCTTTTATTATCCGATATGAAGGCGCTATCGCATCAATTCTTGTCAGTGAGTCATTTTTAATTTCTAAAAAGTGGGGTACTTTACATGGCTGTGCTTTAATGCGCTCGCCTAGCTGGGCAGGAGGTGCCTTGTTTCCCACCCTCCCAGGCTTCCCTCGGGTGTGGGAAATGTCAGGAATTAACTGAGTGGCTGCACAGTTCCCTTTTCTTCCTTCTTCCTCTTCTTTCTTTTCCTTGAGCAAGTTTATCGAGATGTAATTCACAGACCCTACGCTTCAGCCATTTGAAGTACACAATTCAATTTTTTTTAGTATATTCTCAGACATAGGCAACTATCACCACAGGTAAACTTAGTTCATTTTTACAACCTCAAGAAGCCCCATACTCCCCACCCCCCCTCCATCCTAAGCAACCACTAATCTACTTTCTGTCTCAAAGGATTTCTCCATTCTGGACATTTTATATTAATGGGATTATATAATATATGGTCTTTTATGACTGGCTTCATTTACTTAGCCTAATGTTCTCAATTTTCATTCATATTATAACACGAATTAGTATTTTATTCCTTTTTTGTGGCCAAATAATATTCCATTGTATGGACATACCACATTTTCTTTATCTGTTTGTTAGTTGATGAACTTCTGGGTTGTTCCTATCTTTTAACTTTTATGAATGCTGCTGCTTATATGCATTTGTATCCAAGTTTTAGTTTTTAATTTCTCATGGTTATATGCATAGGAGTAGAATTGCTGGCTTATATAGTAATTCTGTATTTAACATTTTGAGGAAATGCCAGTCTGTTTTCCAAAGTGACTCTATCCCCCATCAGCAGTTTATGAGGGTTCCAATTTTCCCACATCTTCATCAGCACTGTTTTTATCTAACTTTTTGATTATAGCCATCTTGTGGGTGATAAATGGTATCTCACCGTGTTTTTAATTTGCATTTCCTTGATGACTAATGATGCCAATTTTATTTTTAAATATATTTTTATTGATTTCAGAGAGAGGAAAGGAGAGAGAGAGGGAGAGAGAGAGAGAGAGAGAGAGAGAGAGAGAATGAAACATTAATGATAAGAGAGTCATTGATCGGCTGCCTCCTGCAGGCCCCTGACTGGAGATCGAGCCCACAACCCCGGCACATGCCCTGACCGGGAATCAAACCCCGGTCGCCTGAATCCTAGGTGACGCTCAACTGTTGAGCCACGTCTGGCCAGGCGATGCCAAATATTTTTAATGTGCTTATCAGACATTTGTATATTTTCCTTGGAGAAATGTCTATTCAGATCCTTTCCCCATTTTTAAATCGGGTTATTTGCCTTTTATTATTGAGTTTTAAGAGCTTTATGTATTTGAAATATAAATCTCATTAGATATCTGAGCTCCAAATAACTGAATGACTACAGATTCTTCTTACTCATCAACAACTAGCATATAGTGCCAAGATTTGTTGAGATTAATGGTCACACTCCCTAGTGACACTTCAGTGAATATTCTGAACCTTGTTACTGCATAAATTCAGTATTCATTTGTCATTTATTTTTTCTGTTTAAAATAAATATTAGTAAGAGAATTTTAGAATAAAACTGTGTGCTGTGTGCAACAGTTAGTTCTTCTTAGCCATGTAATACACATCAATATAGGACACTTTAAAAATCCTGACTCTAATATTAAGTCCCTGGCACTTTGCATGACCACAAAAACCCTGACAGAAACTGAAGTACTGCAGAATTATAGTTTCCAGAAGTGAATTTTCCTCCTCTGTCTCGTGAGAGCCTCTCATTGAACTCATCATCAGGGCAAAGACTTTACAGATTGCAAGGAGAATAAATCTTCCACATCTCATAGCAATCAAACTGACATCAAAGTTAATTCTCTCATCTAACTGAATTTTATATGTATGTATCTTACTTACTTCTATGCACTCATGACAAATACATATTTTATTTAAAATCTGTCCTTTGATATAAAGAATTCAGCAGGTGGGTCTGGAAATGGATTCTAAAGAGGCTGATGAGTTTATATCAGTTCATTCACACAACTCTATTTTGTTTTCTATTTCTTTATGTGATCCAGTGGCTAGGAATGGAGCTGTTGGCTCTAGGATACAGCAATACAGACTGAGCGATATTGTTTTTTCTCCCATTGCCCCTTTGGCATTAACAGAGTTAAGTAGCCAAGATCTTGCTTTTGTTTACTTGTCTCTTGTTTTCACACTGGTCCACTGATTCATCCTAATCACTGATCCTGTGCAAATGGTTACTTTGAAGGCATCGCTTAACCTTTATACTTGCTAAAATTCCAGTTTACTTTTGGCATGCTTTATAAGGCTTTCTTTTCCACATTACATAGCTTGCATGGACATGTTTCATTGAGTCACTATCCCTTTTACATGTGGTCTATCAAACTAGGCCTCATACTAGTCAGCAAATAACCCTCCTCAGTCCATGGAATTCTCACTCGCTGGTCCCTACAGTCCCACCCTTTACCTAATTGCATAGTCCCAGTGATTCGTCTATCTACACTCCGGGATAGATATGTTTATGAACACTAATTTCTTCTACATTTTTCTAATGGCAGGAAATCTTTGATCCATACCTTCATGTTTCCCATTTTTTGTTTGTTTTTTTAATCATATCTCAAGTTCAAGTTTAAATTAGAGTGGTATAAAGTTCTAGTCAAGGTGACACACGCAGCAGCATCTTTGCAAATGAAGTCCTACAGGTGGGAGTTTAGTATAGTAACCCTAATATTAAGTGTATACATGATCACATATAAAGAAATATTATTAAAAGTAAGGCGAAGAAAGGCCCTAGTTCTTACCTCTTAAAATGCTGTAGAAACACTGTAGGAAATAAGCACTGACATTCAAAATGATTCCTAAAATGTTGAGAGCTTGTTTACTTTATAACTTGTCACTGCAGCCACTACACCTTCTGAACAAAGAGTTTTCAAAGTTCCTCTGCTGACTACCCTTCTTCCTGCTTTATTATTGCTTTTCCAGTGCTGCATTTTAGCTTCCTTCAGGCCATTTCCTCCAGGCTACCCTTTACTTCCTAAGGCAATACCCATTTTTAATCTTGCCAAGCAAGCAAGAGATGGCTTGCTGACAGGCACCCAGCTGGCAAGCCCCCAGCACTCCCTCAGTTCTTCAATTGCACTCAAAGAGTAACATGGCAGATCAGCAGCAAACTTTCTGTTTTGTTTTTAGATTGGCCAGCTATTTCTCTTTCCCTGGAATATGTTTATATTTGAAAAGATGGAGCATGGGAATGTTGCCTTAGGTAATTCTGGTTGCTTCCCCAGGAGTCAAGTATTCCGAACTACTCACTTCTCTCCCACAAACTTTTCCCTCCTTCAACCCTCACCACCTGTGCTTCCTTGTGCTGTGTCTAACAAGGATGGTTGGAAAAGTCCTGTTTAAATAGAATGTTTGTCTGCTTCCAAAATTTAAATGTTGGAAACCTAATACCCAAGATGATGAGTCTATCTCTAGGTTTTCTGTTCTGTTCAATTCAGTCATATGTTTCTCTCTCCATCAGTATTACATTGTCCTAATTTCTGTAGGAATACAGTCAAGTTTTAACATCAGCAAGATTGATTCCACTCACATTATTCTTCTTTTTCAAAATTGTTTCAGTCATTCTAGGTTCTATGCCTTCCCATACAAATTTTAGAATAAGTTGTTTATGACTGAAAAAAAAAAAACCACCCTGAGATTTTGATAGGAATGCATAATCCTCTAGATCAATTTGGGGACAATTGACATCTTTATTATATTGAGTATTCTTATGCATGAATGTGGTAAGTATCTCCAGTTATTTAGGTCTACTTTGAATTTTTAATCAGCATTTTGTAATTTAAAGCATATAGATTTCTATATATATTGTCATGTTCATACCTACGTATTTCATATTATTTGGGGCAATTGTAAATGGTATTGCATTTTATCTTAAATCCTATGATCTTGCTGAACTAATTTATTAGTTCAAGGAATTATTTTTATGGCAAATATTTTGTTTCCACAAAGACAGTTATGTGATCTGTAAATGGAGATAGTTTGATTTCTTCTTTTCCAACTGATACTAGCTAGAGCTTCCAGTGCTGTTTTGTAGGAATGGTGAGAGCAGAAATCCATGATTTGTTCTCAGCCCAGAGGTAAAGAAACCAGTCTTTCATCACAAAGTCTGATGTTAGCTGTAGGTTTCTTAGAGATAATCTTTATCACTTTAGCAAGTTCTTCTTTATTGCTAGTTGGCTGAAAATTTTTATCATAAGTAGGTTTTAAATTTTGTCAAATTCTTTTTCTACATTAATTGATGTGATTATGAGTTTTTTTCTTTATTGTTATGGCGAACAATACTGATTGACTTTCAAATATTGAACCATCCTTGCATAGCTGAAATCAATCCCAGTTGATTATGGTGTTTAACTCTTTTTACATATTGATGGATTCTACTTGGTAGTATTTTACTGAGATTTTTGGCATCCAAATTCATGAGAGATATTGGTCTGTAGTTTTCTTTTTTCAACTGTTTTTGTGTGGTTTTGGTATCAGGCAATATTGGCCTCAATACGAGTGGAAAGTGTGCCCTCCTCTTCTATTTGCTGGAAGAGACTGTGTACATTTGTGTTAATTTTTTGAATATTCCAGTGTAACATTTAAGCCTAGAGATTTGGGGGGAGGAGAAGGAATTTTATAATTACAAATTAAATTTATTTAATGGTAATAGGACCATTCAGGTTGAGTAAATTATTGATCTTCCCTCATGTTACTGATTTTATCCTGTGTCATTTCTACCCTACTTGAGATTACCCAGTGAGCTTTTTACTTGGTTGTCATATTTTTCAGTTCTAAAATTCTCATTTTTTTTTCTTAACTTGTATTTTTTTCATTTTCTTCAAGAAAATTAACTTCTTCTTAAAGCATTTTTAAAATAACCACTTTAAAATCATTGTCACATAATTTCAACAAGTAAATAATCTCAGTGTAGTGTCAAAGGATTGTTTGTATCTTTCAAGTTGTGTTTTACTTAGGTCTTGGTTTCATAAGAAAAATTTTAAAGTATATCTTTGACATTTTTCATATTATCACAGAAGACACTTGATCCTGTTTAAAACTTCTACTTTAGCAGACATCCACACTATTAGGCATAGCATGTGGGTCCTTGACTACTTTTGCAAGCTATAATTCCAATGACAGTTAAGTTTTCAGAGACGTGGCAGTGATATTCTAGTGTGTTTTGTTCTGTGCTGCCTGCAGGTGCCAGTTGGGCTTTCCAGTGGGAATGAGCTGGGGATGCAACCCTGCCCAGGCTCTCCTGGTGCTGCCGCTATGGGTGGATTGAACCACCGGCTGTCCCAAGTGTGGGTCAGGGAACCTGCGGATGTTGGCACGTTAGCAGATCAGGCCGTCCATCCCAGGCACGTCTCTCAGGAGGCAGGCGTCCTGCTGTTGCTGTTGCTGAGGCACACTGGGCTGCCGTCGTTGAGGTGCGGGGCAGGAGGTAGGTCTCTATTTACGATGTGCTTTGCCATGGTGGGCAGGCTCTCAGAAGGTGTGGCGTGGGGAGTGGGTGGCCTGCCTGGCTCTGCTGTAATTGCTGTGGGCAGACCAGCCTTACCGCTGGGGGATGTGCAGCAGCGGTGGGTTGGCCCAGCTGTTCTTTGTTGACATTATAGCTACAGGTGGATCATTCGCACGAAGCATTTTTAAACATACATTGTCTATAGTAAAATTAAATGCATATGCTGCAGAACTCTTGCACTATTTTCTTTTAAATCCTCTACATTAATATCTTGTGACAAACCTTGGCCAAATGTGATTTGGAGATTTTGTCCTTTCTGTTCTTATCCAACATGATTTTTTTCGTATTTTTCAAGATGGTCTGATTCTCTTCTGCGTATCACCTGATGTTGCACTTCACAGCCTGTACTGAGAGAGCCAGGCCTTTGAATATAACCTTTATGACTGTTTTTTAGAATTTCTTAGTGTCTACATGCTGCAGTTAATTTGAAATGCGGTTTTTATCCACTGCATTAGTAAGGAAGCTATGATTCTCTTAAATATGCTCTGCAAATGGCTCTGCTACTTCACTACCTCTTCATACATGTATAGTGATAAACTTTATCTTATGCTTCAATATCTGCCTCTGTTTATAATTTAATAATGGAGTAATCATTTGGGATGAAAAGTAACTTTTAGTTATAGCCCAAAGTTGAGTCTTCTGAGCAGAAATATAGATATTGTTGTACTTTATCTTTTATCATTATGAAATATCTTATGGAACAGAAGCTCATGACATTTTACATTAGGACTATTTTATACCCAACAAGAAATTGGCTGCATTGGCACCTATGTGTCTAATTATGTGGCCAGACAGACATGACTGTATATGAATTGACAATTTGCATTATTTTGTCTTCCTCTACTATTTTATAAATGTGACTATTCAAGATTCATTTTAAGGGTCTGTAACCCTAATTTCATCAAGCAGCAATTAAAGTTATGTAAATTTTCCTTCATTTATTTGACTTTTTACTCCAGTTCTAAGTATCAATTTGCAATTTCATTCCATTTAATATTAAATGCATCCCAGATCATTCTATATTTAATCATCTATTTGATTCATCAAGCCCATGTTTTTTATTAGTAATTCAAGGGAAATGCTATCCCAGGCCACTGCATGAAATGACAGATAATTAAACCATAAATCAACTCAATTTTTTCTCTAAAAATAAAAGAAAATTTTATAATCACATTTGCTTGTTCCATAACACTATTTTTCAAATTGCTCGATCAATCAGGAGTTAAGATAGGAGACCTTCAGGAGTCAATACTAATATGCAGTTTTATTTTCATTTTTTAAAAAAATCTATAAGAACATATATCTTAGAGGAAAGATTGTATTGAATAAATTAAAAAGTGATTGATATTCCAGTTTATAAATATTATTTCTGGAAAATGCTGAATCTCTGTTAAAAAACAAATAGTTAAGAAGAAAAGATAAAAAATGAATTAAAGGGCAAAGCAGATTCTGCTTGTCCTCTGTGTTTGTGCTATTGCCTTTTCTGTATCATATATTATTACTTCCCCCACTTCTGCACCTGGTTTTGCAACTGTGCTTGCCTCTGAAATGGTCTTTTCAGACCCAGCTAAAATGCCACGCACAGACAAAGGCTTCTCTCTCCCACGGGCCCTTTTCCACTGAAGCATTTGTTGTCTGCTTCTCTCTTTCTTAGCCTCTCACTGAGGGCCTATTTTAATCATGGCTATTTGTAAAGTGAAAATGATAACACCTAAATTGCATTGTTGTTCTCAAGTTGAAACAGCATTTTATACACACGTGTGCATGTGTGCATGTATGCACACACACACACATGACTCTGGCATGAGGTATTATACGAATTGTCCTCCTCTACATCAAAAACTCCTTAGTATTTATTTAGCATTGATGTAGAAGACCAAGCCAAATTTGAAAATTAATGCAGACTTTACATACCTATACTAAGGATTACAAAGCAATGTATGTAAAACATAAGAATATATTATGTATTCATAAAGGTGTGTATTAAAATAATGAAAACGTATTAAGCCCTGATTCTGTGGCCTGATTTTCCAAGTTCCTTGTGGGGTGTCTGAAATGTATGTCAAATACTAGAACTGAGGGTGCCCACTGTTTGCCCTTTGGAAGGTTGCAACATTCCTCCTCCTTGCTGCCTCTGAAACTGCAGCATGGCTCAGTGCTTAAGAGCATACATCTTAAAGAGCAAAGGTCTACCTTTGAATGACCGAATTTCCAAATATTAATTACATGGCCTTGGCAAATATTTTAAACCTCTTTAGGCCTTAGTTTCCTTATGTAAAAATAAGATATTAATAAAAATACAAGTTTACCAGGATGTGAAAATTAAGTGACAGAACAGGTATACTGTTTAGCAATGGTAGTGCCCATTAAAAGCACCAATTGCTATTAAATATTAACTTTTGGATTGCTAATGTAATGTTTGGACTCTCTCTATTTTACATTGCATTTTTATTGGTTTAAAATAGAGAAAGATAAAGGATATATTTGCTATTGCTTTCACAGAAGAAGTTTTTAGAGGACCGAAAAAGATAACGTTATTTTCTTTACTTTTTTTTTTTCTAATTACAGATGTTATCATTAAAGTCTAACCAAATTTTTGCATGTGATCTGTCATTCCACAGTCCAATGAAGACTTGTGGAAAAGGCAAAAGGTTACAAGATTCAAATATTCTAAAATATTTATAGGACATTAAAAACAGTTATATTTGAGGCCAAATTTAAAGGATAATATAACATTTTGAAATGGGAAAGAAATAACTCAACTTCAAAAATAGATTAGAGTTAATGTATGTAATTTTACCTGCAGTGAAAACCAGTTCCTGGGATTGTTTTTCAAGTCATGTTAGCATGTTCTCTCAAATGGAAAGATAATTGATTTGGGAATTTTAGACCATTGGAGGATTGCAAGTGGGAAGGTCTGATTTCATCAGTATGCCCATTGGATATTTTAAACAGGCTACTCCCCTAAAATATTTGATCAGCTGATCCCCTGAGGTAGGTTTGGGAGAAACTAAGTTTGACAGGAGGAAATTATTAAGTCACTTTTTGTATTCCCATCTCCAGTTTATTATGCATTTTAGATTTAGTTAGAAGAAGAATTTGATATCTATAATACGGGTAACTCATTCAATGAACATGTATAGAATGATTACTAAATTTAAAAATAGTATATTCCTGAGGGATAGATGGGTGGCCAAGAGATATAATATCTGCTCTAGTATAGCTTATATTTCAAAGAATGTAAAAATAGTAAAAATAAATAATAATTTAAAAGTCTAAAATAAAATATGGGTAATGATGGTATTAAAAAAAAAGATAAAAGAGAACACCTGATGTAACTGATTATAATTGGGCAGTGATGGCTATTTACATTGGGACGGTCGGGGAGTCCCAACTGGAAAGCCAAGGCCTGAATGATAGAAGGCAGCAGCTGATGAATCACCTGATAGTGGAACATACTACAGAGGGAGCAGTAAATATGCACCCCAGGTCTGATGAACAAATGGCCAGAAAGCACATGAAAAGATATTAAAAATCAGTCATTAAAGAAATAAAATCAAAACCAAGTGAGATGCCACTTCACTCACACTAGTATGACTATAATAAAAAACACATTTTAAGCCTTGGCCAGGTAGTTCAGTTGGTTATAGCGTCGTCCTAACACACCAAGGTCGCAGGTTTGATCCCCCAGTCAGGATGGTCAGGGCACATACAGGAAGCAACAATGAATGCATAAATGAATGGAACAACAAATCGATGCCTCTCTCTCTCTCTCAAATCGATAAATAAAATTTAAAAAAACTCATTTAATAGCAAGTGTTGGTGAAGATGTGGAGAAATTTTAACAAGCCTGATGGGATTGTAAAATGGTGCCATCACTTAGTTAAACTCAATTGGTTAAACAAAGAATTAACAGAGGGTCCAGCAGTTCCACTCCCATATATATACCTAAGAGAAATAAAAACCATGTCTATCTCAAAACTTGTATATGAATATCATAGACATATTCCAGTCAATTCTGTCCTATCACTTTTGAGAAGATAACCACAATAGTCTTTGAGATAGAATAAGACTTTGTATTTGGCCAGAATAAATGACAAAGTGAAAATAAATTTTAGGTTGAACTCTAATCCCTTTTCTTATGTATATGTATCTGTTAGGTGCCAGACACTACCCTACCTACTAAATATCCATATTCTATATGAAGATTATAGATATTTAATAGGGATATGACAGATGAATAAGTAGATGGAGAGATAGATAGGTGATAGATTTTTTAAAAAAAGGAACTATTCCCTTTTTAATTAATGACCAGTATGACTCTGAAGACACTTATTCTGCTCCTGTAGTTCATCTTAGTAAGATCATTGCACTAGGACCCGAAATTTGATATCTCACATCTTTGAAAAGCTAAAGGAATATTCAAAGATGGTATACTTTTTACAGCACCGGGAATTATTAATTAATTAATTAATTAATTATTTTTACTTATTTACACTTTGGATAAAATGTAAATTGTTTTAACTTCCCTGGAAGAGAGAGCAAAAGATAAAGTGGGTACTGATCGAATGTGGGTACTAATCATATCTTTCCAATAGGTTCCTCAACAATCGCAAAGAAATCTAGATAGTGTAACAGGGTTTGCAATTTTCTTACAGAAATGAGAATGGTTTGCCCACTTCCCACTCCTCCACCCCTCAACTCTAGGACCTTTATTTAGCTAGCTTTTTTCCCCCTCTCAGCAACAGCAGGACTCTTTATCTCCATGTACTTACTGCTTTCTATCTTTCCTGTTGATTGAAGCAGTAAAGCTGATATGAATCTGTGACACACTCAGACTCCATCACCTTAAATTCAGGACTTCTAAAGATCTAATCTTAATTCCCATCAGTCAGAAAACCAACAGTTTGTTAAGCAAGTCACACAGTTCAGGCGATGCATATCCAACAACCTCTGTCTACAGTATCATCTGTTTTATTTTCTATCTCAATTTCATACTTTTTTGGGCAAAACCACCAGGGAAATATATTTCAATGACAATATATGATAATTTTACTTTCCACACTCCATCTCATTACAGAAGCCTTGTCTTTCTAAAATGGAAAATGGATTTACGTTTCATAGCATTATTTCTGCCACACACACCGATTCAGTGAAACAGCATTTGGGCGACTTGAAGAAAATTTAATTTTCTTTGGCTGCTTCATGAAGTGTGAGTCACTCTCAAGCTAATGATGTCACTTCCAAAGTTTGTTCTTTCTGGGATGTGGCACCATGACAGGTGGTTGGGCTTTTTATTTTATTTTTTTCACTGTGGAGCAGTTATCATATGGCATTTGCAAAGATCTTAAAAATCATTTCACTGTGAGCTCCCATTTGAGGAATTTAAAAACTTCAAGAGGTGTTGTAGTACGTGTCCCTGCCTTTAGTCAGGGCCGTATTTAAGCTCATCTAGCAAAGAGGTGTTTTTATTGTCCAAGGACAATTATACTGGATGGAGCTAAACAGGCAAGGAAGACTTTCTTCACAATTATTGAGTAGGAGTCAAGACTATTGCAATAGCGGCGAGATACTGGACTAAACATCCCTGAAACAAAAGGTGGAGAGTTTTTAAGCACCAGGATGAGCTACTGGAAAAATACTGGGGGACTTTGGGTGGGAGGGTGGTTAATGTGATTAGGTTTCCATGTTTGCTAATTGGATCTTACCGAAGCTAAGCTCCTACCCGCCCACAGAAACTGAGAAACATGGGTGCTTTCTTGATTACATTTCAAAGGGATGGCTCCCAGCTTTCTGAGAGAGACATTCTTCTTAACTTGAAGATGTTGGGGAAAATCTACATTTCAAAGTGGTAGAGAAAGAATTTACAATGGCAAGTTTGTCGAAGTAAAAACTCTGAGGAAAGAGGTCAGGGGCCTGTAGTCAGAAAGAAATCTCTAAAGTTTAGTGGAAGGAAGGGAATATTAAGACAGTCTTGGTCATGGTTTGTTAGGAAATACTATAATATACTCCAGAGATTTTCAACCTTTTTCATCTCATGGCACACATAAACTAATTACTAAAATTCTCCAGCACACCAAAAAATATAGGTTTTTGCTGACCTGACCAAAAAAATAGGTATATTTTTTATTTTTTCACACTGGACGGCCATTGTTGTGTTGGCTGTTGTCATTTTTTTATTTGACAATCTAAGGGAAAGTGGTCAGTGCCCTTATTAAATAGCAGGTGTTGACTGCATCTTTTAAAATCCTTGAGGCAGACCAGTTGAAAATTGCTGATATAATTTTTCGCGTAGTGACTTAACCCATCACTTCCAAGACCAGAATGTTTTTTTTTCCTTCATGTCTATATTGATATTTTCCACAAAAGTTTGAAAAGATGGAGTGGAAATTTGGGGTAAAATAAGTGCATCAGCCAGTTAATAATTAGACAACTGAACGCATCTCGTTTTTTTAGCCTCTCATGTTTTTGTGGAGCTCCTATATATACAAAATTAAATTTGTGTTTTACTTGTTAATCAGTCTATATCAATTTAATTATTAGGCTAGCCAAAGAACCTAGAAGCTAAGAAGGGAAAAGATTTCCTCCCCTACACATTAATCCAAAAAGAATATAAAATAAAAATCAGAATGAAGTTTTAATAATTGGGAAAGAGAGACATATAATTTGACTAAACTGGATACATACATTGGTTTGGCTGCTCTCTTTATACAGCAAATAGGATGGAAATACTAAATTTTTAAATGTCTAATATATTTTGCATAGGTTTTGAGTATCTTGTAAAAGTCCCCTCCCCTTTTTTTGGATGGAGGCCATTACTGCTGCCTGTAAGCTATGCTTCACTACCTAATCCAGGCAATGTTGGAGATATTGTATTTCCATTCTTTAGAAAAACCCATGTGGTAGGTGTAATTGCAGAAATATAACTCGGACTCAAGTTACTCAAACTCACACACACATAAATAGTGGAACCAGATTCTGGGTAAGTCCAGTAATTTCCACAAAAGTACTACATTGGGCTGGGAAGAGAAGATGCTGGTGTCATAAATAATGATGCTTCATTTTTTTCTTCTTCTTTAAATACCAAGAATGAGATTGGGACCTCAAGAAAATTTATCTTTCCCTTTTTTGACTTTAAATTGAAAACATTAACTTACACACAACTTTAAGATTGGAAAGTAAAAATTGCAGTAATTCTGTGCCAGAGAAGTACCACAGAGCTACTTAATTGGATCTCGTAAGTGCTGATAATTACAGTTTATCCAATGTTAGGAAATATGGCTCTAATTGCCTAAAACATGCTTACTCTAGCAAACCCAGCCTAAAACTCCCTCTCGTCTTTTCTCTCTTGTCTCACCAGAAGTACATAGCAGTAAAATTCTCATCTCAAAACTGTAAGGCCATTTAAACTTTCCCATATAACACAGTGTTTCTTCTGACCAGGCTTCCAGATTTCTGTTCATTCACACTCACACATTTAGCCTTCTAAGAAACTGCCTTTTCTATTCAAACTGCCTTTTACTTCAGGCTGACAGGATCCCCCTCCCTACACCAGTAGACCCTTAGTAAGCAGCCATTATATCCACCCCATCCCAGTAATAAAAATAAACTTACATAGTCAATAATATGTACAGAAACTCTTCAGCCAGTTAGAAAAATTATCTCACTTAATCCTCAGACCAGCTCAATGAGGTAGTTACTGCGATGAGTCTCATTTTATATGGAAGGAAATTGAAATGCAGATATGTTAATCGACCTGTTCATCATACAGCGAATGTGTCTGTGCCAGGGTTTGAACTAGGACACTTGGCTGTAGAGTCTATATTCTTGATTACTGTTCCAACCTGCATTAAATCTTAAGCTTGGTCCATTGATAACTCTGGTAATATCTGTGTTCCTATCCATATGTTTTTCCCTCATAAAATACTTCCAATAGATGATTCTAAATGCTGGTCTCAGGTTACAAGTTATTATTTAGAGCTTCTTGAATTGAACCTGGGCAGAACCTGAAGGTTAACATCATGTTGAAAACCTTTGTGTGTACTTTTTCCGAGTGGATCTTGAACCTCTAAATCTATTTAGAAATGTTCACTGGCCCTATTACTCAATGTAATAGAACATGCTGACTCCAACAGTGTATAAGATTTTCAGAATTTTAAACCAGTGAGAGCTATTGCTATACATTTCAATCTTGTGTTGTTTTGTTCTCAAGCATACATTGATATTAATTTTAAAAACCTATTGTCATTCCCTTTACACTTCTCATTCCTTTTCCCCTTCCTCCCTCCCTCCCTCCCTCCCTCCCTCCCTCCCTCCCTCCCTCCCTCCCTCCCTCCCTCCCTCCCTCCCTTCTTTCTTCCCTTGTTCCCTTCCTCCCTTCTTTGTTCCATTCTTCTTTTCCTCACTTTTCTTCCTGAACAAATCAGGCCCAAAGCCAATATGAGGGCTGAGTGAAGTAGGCATCCATGTGGAGCTGGGGGGCCTCCACAGCCTGGCACAAGCTTCAAGCTAAGCAGAATAAAGACAGCAAGGGCAACGGTCCAGCTGGGCCATGGGAGCCTGAGTAAGGCCAAGAAACTATCAATTTAAGAGGACAGACAAACAAGGTACGGAGGATGTCACCAGGGGCAGTGACTTCAGAAACCTGGTGTAGGGTGTCAGTGACCAAGCAGGGTGAGGAGAATGTCCACACAGGAAGGCAGTGGTGGTGGCCCAGCACTGGGTGTTGGGGTCAGAGTATGATCAGACGCAAACCTCCATGAGGTGTGGAGCCGAGGTAGTAACAGGCAACTCGTTAAATGTAAGATGTTGTTGACCAAATAAGTAAATATGTTGAGGGTAATGGACTCCAGATATCTTGTTGT
This sequence comes from Miniopterus schreibersii, assembly GCF_964146895.1. Lineage (NCBI taxonomy): Eukaryota > Metazoa > Chordata > Mammalia > Chiroptera > Miniopteridae > Miniopterus > Miniopterus schreibersii. The sequence goes on along the minus strand of NC_138113.1, from coordinate 27,594,606 downwards.
CAAAGAATAAAGTTACAAATATGGAAAGGAAGAACACTGGAATAAACCCTGTGGTGTTGGATTTGAGTTTTGGTAGTGTAAATACAGAGTTATTAATATAGAGAGGTAGATATAGAAGTAAATACAGATATAAATGTGTATATATATGTATGTATGCATATATATACACATACATATATATATATATATACATACACACATTACACACACACACAAACACACACACATATATGAGTGTGTATATATATACATACACACACACACATACAGACATACACCCACAGAGTATGTCTAAATGCATGTTGTTATGGGTTGAATGTGTCCCCTCAAAATTCATATACGTTGAAACCTTAATTCCAACATTACTTGTGCTAAAATTGGGGCCTTTGAAAGGTAATTAGTTTTAGATTAGATGATGAAAGTGGGACTCTCATAATAGAATTAGTCCCTTATATGAAAAGGAAGAGACAGGAGAGAGCGCCACTTGTCCTCTGTTCTGGGGAACTGGAATGGCCACAAAGTTCACTGTGGGCCAGCCCAGGACAAACTATCTCATGGCATCTGTATTGCCTTCTCCAAGTTCATCCGCACAGCTTGCTGTCCACATGTCACTTAATTTTATTTTTCATCTTAAAGTTATTATCATATTTTATTTTGGCCACAACAAACAGATCATTGAACAGGAAAAGATGCTGCTCCCACCTCTGCAGGTCTCTTCTGCTACATCAAGTAGCAGAGTTCTATAGGAGCACAGCGATGATGATAGAAATGCACATGCCCAAGCTAGCAGAAGGTACTTTTTTAAGGTACTAGGCAGTTTTTGTAAGGCTTTATCCAGGAATAGAGATGGAACACTCCTCCTCCTTTCTGCTAGTGCCTTCATTTCCTTCACCCCTCCAGATGCAGCCAATCCCTGATGACCTGGAAGTTGACCTCTTGGTCAAGAGGTGATGTGGCCCAGGGGGACCTTGGGGGAGACCCAAGGGCCCAGCACCTGGAGGGGTCAGGGAAAGACACGTCCCAATCTCTTCTGGCTGGAGAGTGGGGCTGCCCGCCTACCCGGCATTGGATGAAGAGAAGACAGGCTGCTGGGTCAGCTCAGAGAGCGATTAGACTCAAGCAGGAAGAGTTTCTGGGAGATCTGGGAGAAGGCAAGGGGTACCTGGATGATTTAGGAGATGGTGGCACAGCTGGTCAGGTCATGAGATGGGTAAGGCGGGAGTTCTAGAATTAGAACTAAAGCAGGGGGCCTGGAACCTCCAGTGTTAAATCCCCAGTCGCGTGTTGGCGGGCGCCCCTAGGGGCAGGGAGGGCCGCTGGAGGTGAGCGGGGTCGCTGCACCGCTGGCCTGGGGCAGTGTCCTCGCCTTCCTGCTGCCCTGGCCTCCCTGGTGCAGACACACCTGCCAGGGAGGAGGGGCATGCAGGCTGTCCCGCTAGAGCCTCCTGCTGGGGGACTAGTTGCAGGAGGGCAATGATTTGAGCGACTATTGATTTCTTGGCAGGCAGAACATATCTCTGAAGTACTTTGCAGGCAGATGTTCATGATCTCTCAGCTGCAGCAGTTCCCCAAAGTTAGCAGTGCCCTAGCCATTGATTTCACACGGCTGGCTTCTCCGAGGCGGGGACCCTGCCTGGCAATGCTCAGTAACACAGGCAGGTAGGACTCAGCCTGAGCCAAGTGCCCTTCAATGGAATCTAATAAGGAATGATTAACATTGATTTTAGGCCACAACACATTACTATGGCTTTTTTCTTAACCATAGTATTTATTTCCAAGGCACTGCAACAATTTAGATCATTCTAAATAGCAGTTAATTCAGTCATCAATTCACATACTAAGCCAGGCACATTGCTGACTGAGTATGGAGATGAGTGAAATAGGGTCTGCAACCTTAGAAATTCATGGTCTAGTTAAGGAACCAGGTAAATAAGCCAGTGACAGGATGAGACTTCCTCTCCTATGTCCACCCCCTGGGCACCAATGAACATCTTCCCTGCCTCCAAACCCTTATAACCCCATCTCTAGCCCCAGCAAATAAACAACAAGGTTGCTATGGGTGTGAGGCAGTGGTCTTGTTATAGCAGAGGTATCCCTGCTGAATACAAGACATGAATCATAAAAACACTATTTTGGGGCACTTAATTGTTTAAGTCTAAGTTCTTTTTACTTAAAAATACTGGCTCTACCACTAGTCAATACCAATTGTCTGGCCATGTTACAAGCATCTGATTTACACTGAGCAGAAGTCTCTTAATGTCATAATCTATAAACAAATATGAGATGAAGTTTAACAAAATATTCTAGAATTGCTGGGTGCCCATAAAGTAAAGCAAGGACATTTTATAAGGGAGATGTGTTTAAAATGAAACACAGTATTAGAAGAAATAGCATGTCATTTTAAAGTAAGGCAAATCATTTTACCGAAGAAGAGATTGATTCTAACATAGTTGACTTTGCAGAGTCTTAAATCTAGTATTACTTTGTTAGATCTAATTTATTTGTTTACTTTTAAAATTAAATTTATTGGGGTAACATTGGTTGAAAACATTATATAAGTTTCAGGTGTACAATTCTGTAATACATCACCTATATATTGCATTGTGTGCTCACTACCTAAAATCTAGTCTCCTTCTGTCACCATATATTTTACCCCCTAAGCCATTGTCATCTTTCTTTACTCTCCTCCCTCTTTTCCTCTGGCAACCACCAGAAGGGGGTGAGTGGAGGTAGAAGAGGGAAAAAGGGAGATAAATGGTGATGGAAGGAAACTTAACTTGGGGTGATATACACACAGTACGATATACAGATGATATATTATAGAATTATACCCCTAAAACCTATGTAATTTTATTAACCAATGGCACCCCAATGAATCCAATAAAAAATAAAATAATAAAATTATCTGACATACTTTAAGTACTGTGATATATAACTATATATAAAATGGAATATTACTCAGCCACCAGAAAGAAGCAAATCCTGCCATTTTCACCATCATTGGGCATTATGCTAAGTGAGATAAGTCAGACAAAAAGATAAATATCATATGATATCACTTATATGTGAAATCTAAAAAAGCCAAACTCATAGAAACAGAGTAGAATGGTGGTTCTAGGAGTTGGGGATAGGGGAAACATAGTGATGTTAGTCAAATAATATAGACTTCTGTTATAATTTAGTTTTGGGGATCTTATGTACAGCATGGTGACTATAGTTAGCAAATTGTATCGTATACTTTAAAGTTGCTATGAGAGTAGGTTTTAAATGTCCTCACCATAACAACAACAAAATGTAGTTATGTAAGGTCAGGATATGTTAACTAACCATTTTTAGGTAAATATTTTGCTATATACAGGGTGTCCCCCCAAAATGCATATACACTTTAACAGCCGATAGTTCAACTTTTAAAACGAAATGTATTTTAATAAACACTGCCTTTATAATCATTCAAAGTGTGTGTACACATTTTTGGAGACACCTTATATACATGTATCATCAAATCATCACATCGTATATCTTAAACTTACACAATGTTACATGTCAATTATAACTCAATAAAGCTGGAAAAATCACCTTAAAAATAATAATATTATATTGTATACTTGGAATCTGCTAAGAGTAGATCTAAGCTTTCTCACACAAAAAATAAGGTAAGTATATGAGGTCATGTGTGCATTTATTGGCTTAATTGTGGTAATCATTTCACAATGTATAAGTATATCAAATCATCACTTTGTATCCCTTATAAATATACAATTTAATTTGTCAACTATACCTCAGTCAATCAATCCATCACCAGAAAACACAGAACCCTGGAGAAAAGTTAACAAAACAGAAGGATAATACTCAGGAAAGAGGGCACCTCAAGGCAGATGAGTGGGTGCTAGACGATTCCTTCCTAGAACTGTTGGTTAGTACATAGAATTATGTTTCTAGGCTCCTTTACCTTTAGTGAGGCCCAGATTTGACAGGAAATCGTCTAGTCTAAGAGCCCTATGCACCAGTCGCCGTATGGGGTCATAGGTGACAGTCAAAGGGGAGGCAGACTTACGACTTCAAACAGAAGGAACGCTTGTGCAGCTGGCAAGCAGAGGGGCAAATCTCCAGGCCTCAGCAGCCTCTCAGCTGCAGAGACATTCTGAGACCGAATCAGGTCCTGAGTAATTATCTTGGCATTCGGGGGTAATCATTTGATAATTCAATAAACAATCAACATTGACTATGTAATTAAAAAGTAGTTACATGATATATCTGCCCATTATTTAGTAACTCAAATTAGTGTCTCATGCAATTGTTTAAGTCATTGTAGAAATATTTTTTGAATATGCATAACTTATCCACATCTTTCAAATGACAGCTTTTCTTCATAATATCTTTATTGACATTATACTATCATTAGAAAACCAAGAGACCTTTCCATCATTCAGTACTGATCCCCATTTTCCAAGTCTCCATCCTTGCTCTATTTTATCCTTGAAGAAACAGTCTTGGGGGGTGAGTGACTTGCACAAGGTAATACAGATAGCTAAACTTCACTTTGGCAGCCTTTACAATCTGTGGTCTATATTCTCATTTAAGAGAAAGCTAAGTAATCAGTGAACTAGTAGGACGTTTAACAGTTCTGCAGTAAATATTATTCTGCTTTCTGTCAAAGAGAGTTAGGTAGAATGAATATATAAAATGTAGAATGAATATATAAAAATGGGCAATGAATAATTGATAGATAAGTATAGATAGTAACAATGTATCAGCATCTATGCATGCCAAATCCTTTAGACTCCAGATCCATAAAGATGATACACATTTTTTTCTATTCAGACAGAAGACTGTTCTTATTATGCTTTGACCAGTTTAAATCACATTTTTTAAACCTTAACTGTCTTACCTTCAGTGAAGATGCTGAATGTGCTTCTTTTGTTTCTGAAAGCTGTTCCAAAATATCATTTAATTTAAATAACTGCCTTCTATCATGACACTGGCACATTTCTAAATGAGGTTACAGAAAAGAAGCATTGCTGCCTACATGAAATGAAACTATTTAAGCAAATTCATTTGCCTTTTATCCCTAAAAAAAAAAAAAAAAAAAATCCTATGTTTTGATCTAGCCAATTGGATATAGCAAGATACAGAACATTAACTGAGCACTCATCCTCACAGAGACTGCCTTTCCTACATAATTGGTGACTATATAAAAACAAACTAAATACCATTGCACAAACATAAACTACCAAATGCCAATGGGGAAAAAATGTAGGTGTCTAGGATTCTTCATATTACTTCCTTATTAAAATAATAGAAGTATCTTATTACTCTGAGTGGCATTAGCTCACATTTTGGCCCTAATATCATTTACATTTTATTAAACCAATAATAATAACTAGCTCAGTTCAGTAAGTTTGAGAATTTCTCCATATTTTGGTGAATATGCCAGAGCCAGAATAAAATAAATGCATTAGAATTTTGCTATACAATGTGTGGTCCATGGACCAACATTATGGACATCACCTGGGAGCTTGTTAGAAGATCTCAGGCTCCAATCTTGAGATCTTCTATGCTAAATGTTAAAATGTGCATTTTAACAAGATCCCCAGATGATCTGTATGCACCTCAAAGTTTGAGAATCAACATCCTAGAAGGCATGGATAAATACATATTCTACTCCTTTCTGCCAATTTTCTCTACAGCAAATCTTTGATAGGTCTCCATTTCCACTCCAGCAGCTCTAGTTTATCACAAAAATCTCATTTATAAAATTCCTTGGGTCCATTTACTTGCTATAATTCTCCTCTCTGTCAGCTGACTGTCTGGGTTCACTGACCAATTATCTTATCTATATTCTGAGTTCATAATCATTCTCTACTCCTCTCATGCCTTGTTTCCATCCCTTGGTTTACCTAACCCATCCTCCGCCTCTCCATGGTTCCCTGCTCCTAGCACACACATGCATATTTAACTTGATTTGCTTTTTTTGGCCTACACAAGATAATACTTGTTTTTATTATGTTCAAATATATTAATGTATTCACTTCATAATTAGAAAAAGATAAAAACCTATGTGCACCTAACCATTTGAAAAACAACTGAGTATTCTATGCCATAACAAAGACTTTAAATTGCTAATTTAGAAGCACAAATACAAATATAATCTATTCAAAGATGAGATGTCAAAAAATATTTAAAATGAAAAAGAACAATCACGGAATTTAACCTTGATGTTATACCTCAATTCCAAAAGTTGGTGTTTATTGTTCAGTAATGCTTTGTGCTTCTATCTCTGGCATTATGAAAACATGAGAGACCAGTACTGTCTGAGGTGAAGCCTAGGCACATATTGATTTAAAGCCATTTATCAATAGCTACTAATAATCTATAAATCAAGCCACAACTCATTTCATGAAAAAAAATTAGCTTGTTTGATGGAAGAAAAGGGTTTTTACTGATTTGTGAATTGTTTTTATTTCAATACCCAGATTTTTTTTTAATGAACCATTGGAGACACATATTTGTACAAAATTTACCATTTTTATTTTAGATATGACAAAATATAATGATAAACTGATGTGCCTATATATCAGTAGATTATTGCACCATATTTATCACTCTTGTTAATCTGATACCATTGCAATTAGTTAGTTATTAACGACAGGAAAGGGGCAAAGGGGCAAGCCAGACATTATAGGCCTGTCATTTGGGCAGCTTCACCAGTAAGCTGCAACTTTGCACTCCCAGGGAACCACTGGCCTATTCCCTGCAAAACACTGGGGGAAGGGATTCATCAAAGACAAGATAGATGCATACCTAGTAAAGTTGGGGTGACACAGGGAAGGTACTTGTCTTCCAAACACACCTGGGAACATAAACCATTGGCCAGAATGGGCATGGCCACTGTGAGCACACAATTTGGGAATACATAATCCCCTAAACAAAGGAATTCTCTCTCTTGTTGTTCTTGGTGGCTTGGCTCTTGTGACTCTTGGCTCCCTTGCATTCACCCGTATGGCCCATGGGGACCCCACATGCAGTGGACTACAGGATTGCAGAGGGAAACACAAGCTAAGCTAGCCCGATGCTGGAATGGACCCAGTTCCAATATGGAAAGGAAACTCTGGACACTGGCTCTGATTTTAGCTCTGCTGAAGTCCCAGCTACATTTCTTTCATGGTGGGACAAAAGGAAAATAGGACTTTGGAAACTCAGGGATTTAATTCCACAGAAATAAAGCTTTCTACTACAGCTCATCCTCTTGTGTGAGCCTCAGAAAATTCTTTTTCTAGAGATATGGCAAGAAATCCATCCCCACTAGCAACTGGGAGAGATGAGGCCCTCTCCCCTCCGATAACAAATCTATGCTAGTTACTTATATATTGATATCTTCCTTTTTTCCAGTTTATTCTGTTTGTCTAAATTCTGCTAATGAATTGTATTTAAGACTAATCTATGAGGAATATAAAACCATAAATAAAGGTCTTGTCTGTGTAGATGAAACCATGACCTGGCAGTCAGGAGATGGATTCTAGTGCAAATCTTGAGCACTGACAATATGATATTACTTTTGACCATTAATTTCCTAATTGCTAACTTCAAGGGTTCATATAGACATTCTATAAGGTCTTTTTCTGTAGAAAATTCTTGCTTTCCTACCATAGCTATGATATTCAATTCTCTTTTAATTTGGGCAAAATTATTTTCAAAGTAGTTTTTATGTATGTCTGAAAACTTCCTTTTTGGCAATATTTTTCTGCTGTACTTAGTTTATTGCTCTGGATTTCTGGGCATAGAGCCTACTTTGGTTTATTTTTGTTTATGTTCATCCTCTCTATTTCTATTTTTGAAGTTGAAGCTTCATAAATATATTATTACACACTGTAAAATTGTATAATAATACTATAAAATTGATTTTCTATATTTGCACATTTCTTAAGAACCTCGGGTGTTTACTACAATTAGTCTAATTCTTCAAATTGGAGCTGTCACCTCTTCCCTTGCCTGAAGCAAAGCAGCAGGAAGTGGAAATCACACTCAACAGCTCGACACCAGGAGGGGAAACAAATACCTCTACATAGAATTTACTCATCTGACTGTGTGTCACATACAGACAAATAGTGTGGTGATGGCCAGAGGGAAGGGGTAGTGAGGGATGGCTGGGGGTTGGCAAAGGGGGGAGAAACAGGGACATCTGTAATAGTGTCAACAATAAAAATAAAGTTAAAAAAATAGTAAAATGCCTTGCTTTTATTGGACCAGGGTTAACACCAACACTCCATTTCATTGACATCAGAATGCACTTTTATCCCCAATGGAACAGTAGAAATGTTAGTATTAATTTATTTAAGCAGACTTATTTAAAAAAAAAAAAAAAAGATACTAGAATATGGTGTCAGTTTACATACAATGCACAAATAATTGGTAATGCATGTTGTTTCTTTAATCTGTTATAGATGGATTGCATCATGCTAAAATATAAAACAATGAGGGAATGGGCAGGAGGAAGGTTCTAGTATATGGCCTGTATACATCATATTTCTCTAAAGTAATCATCTTGCATGAGAAGAATGAAATAAATTGCAGGTCAACAACATAGAGTACATTTCCCTCATCACTCCCTCCTCAAATGCTGAGATACCATCACTCCATTTTCACTGTATTTCCTAAGATTTTGAACCTGAGTGATCCTGGTTTCTACTCTCGACTTCAGCTTCATAAGTTAGTAGAAAGACAACCCCTCCAGCAACTCTTTCCAAAGGATATAATTACAAAAAAAGAATAAGACTGCTTTCAAGACTTTCAACATTGTTGTTTTTAGAAAGTAATTGGTTTTTCTTTTGCTTTTTTCCCCCTTCCAATGCTCAGTGCAATCTATACTGCCCAGAAGCCAGACTTTAAATGAAGCAGATGCTCCAAGTTTAAACTCTGCACTGGTAAAGTTGTTTCCTAGCAACACAAAGTTATGAAAACTTTAAGAGCATCACTTCAGTCAGCACAGTTTCTCCCATTTAGTTTCATGCACTCAGTAAGCTATTATAAAGATCTGAATATCAAGTCAAAACCAACTTAATCCTACGTTAATAAAAAGAAAAAAAAACCCAAAACACTCCATTAATTTTGAACTGGAGACATTTTCAAACCTTGGGCAGACAAAAATTAGGGCTTCATACAACACTTTTGTAAGAAGGTTTTTCAGAATGACATTTGGGAAGGCCTTTATAGAAAGGTAATAGACTTAGGCCATAAAATATATACAGGCAGATACATTTGTAGTGAAGCATTTTAGACTTTTGAAGAACTAGATAACTCAACAAAGGCAGGGGAACTGGTGTTGAATTGAAATGCTTCATAGCAGTGGTTCTCCCATTTTGACCTAGAACTTCTTTACATTCTTAAAAAAATTATTGGGCTTTCCAAAGTATTGTTTATTGGGTTATATCTATTAACACTTCCTAAATTAGAAATTAAATGTAGAGATTTTATGTCTCTATTTACTCATTTAAAAATAAACATATATGTTGCCCGGCAGGTGTGGCTCAGCAGTTGAGCATCGACCTAGGATCCAGGAGACTGAAGATCGATTCCCAGTCAGGGCACACCTGGGGGGGTTTCAGGCTTGATCCCCAGCAGGGGGTATGCAAGAGGCATCCAATAAATGACTCTCTCTTATCACTGATGTTTCTATCTCTCTCCCTCTATCTTCCTTTCTCTGAAATCAATAAAAAAAAAAATATTAAAAAAAAATAAACAGGTATGTTAAAATAAGTAACATATTCTATGAGTATTTTCACAAAGAGTTTAAAGAGGTGAGTGGCATAATTTTATAGTTTTACAGGTCTCCTTAATGTCTGGCTTAACAGAAGACAGCTCCATTCTTATATCTTTCTTAGCATTTACTCTGTTGTGATATCACACATCACAGAGGCTCTGGAAAGCTCTACTGTGCACTCTGGAGAGAATGGGGTGAAAAAGGCAAATGACCTTCTCCTCACTCCCACCCCACTTACTCCTTCCCTCTTCTCCTCCTTGGTCTTGGTGTTGGTGTTGGTCTCGGTATAAGTATTACTTTGGAGCACACATTGAGAACTGCTGCCAATAAGTAAGTTTATTTAGTGGTGTATATGAAGCTTTAGATGATTTCCTTTTTCCTAGCCATTGTCATTGGCAGTGTGGTAAGATTACATTGCGGATGTGTAGTCAGGTTGCCCGAGCTTGGGTGTGATGCTCTCTTGCTCTATAACCCTGATTAAGTTACTCTAAGTCTTATTTATAAATTGGATCTAATAGCAACCTTACCCCCACAGTACTATACAGAATTAAGCAAGAAGGAAATGGAAAACCCTTGACATACTTCTGGCCCATGAAAGTAACCACCCCATAAATATTCGCTTTTTTTGATCTCTGATTTTAAGATTATAAAATAGAAGACTAAAACAAAATATTTAATAAAACAAAATACCCAAATAATTATCACTTCCACCCCTGCCCCATTTCTGCAAGAGCAGAAATAACTAGAACCTGTGATTAGCAGATGTTTATGAAATTTTATGTATTTAGAGTTGCTTTATTTTTAATATCAAGGGAAGAGTATCTAAAACTATGTACTAATTCTTTCTTATTTGCTTCTTTCCCAACAGAATCTCTTCCAATATCATCTGGTAGAGAGACAGAGGGGTGAAGATGGGTGCCTTTGTTTAAATAAATAGAAGTGAGTGCTGAAGCAATTTGAAAAAAGCACAGAAGCACACAGTTTGGTTCTGATGACTGATTTCTGTAATTGGTAGGCTTATGCTTGTTCTTACCTTTGCGCTGGTTCAGATAGTGGCCAAAACTAAAAATGACCATGGATCATATGCTGATTACTCTCACTCACTGGAATAATTCCAACCCCACCACCAGCAGTGGTTCACTCTTTTACTGTAGTTGCATCACTGATAACATTTGCAACATAAATATCATCTTTCATTTTACAATTTCAAAGCACTCAGTATTAGCTCAGTTCTCATAACAGCTCTGTAGCTAAATATGTAGTAAACATTTTTTCTTTTCACCTTGGGACACAGTTTAAGAGAGAAGATAGACTGAGATTGCACAAGGTCTTACAAAATGCTGAAGGGGAAGTCCTGAACTCTATAATAAATGTCGCTTCCTCAAAGAAGAATAAATGGATGTTTTTGAAAATCAAATCTGTAAAACGGGACCTTATATGTTTTTGAACTTCAGACGTTGGTAAGATATAAAACGATGTTTAAAAATGCAGTTTAACAATTTATCAACAGTCATACTACTTTCATATTGGGCATTTTTAGAAACATGCTACTGCTTGTCATACCAAATCAGTTTTGATAGCCTTTGTTAGATAAGTTAGTAGATTTTTGAGCCAGGAATATTAGCAGGGGAAAAAATAAACTTTTATACTGATAGAGTCAATTTAACAAGAGGATATAACAGTCCTAAATGTGAATGCACCTAATTAAAAAAAAAGCTTCAAAATACATGGGGCAGGGGGAAGATATAGCTAAAAGGAGAAATATACAATTACACAAGAATAGTGGAAGTAGATTAAAAAATTTTTCTCAGTAATTGAGAAATCAGCTAGGCAAAAGAATAAAGAAGTTTTGATCAATACTATCAACCACTTGAACAAAAACAAACAAAAAACCCCCAAAGTAACAACAAGTTAAATCTAACAATATAGAAGAATAAAACATGACTGGATGGTTAATATTTGAAAGTCAATGTATTTCATCACATTAACAGATGAAAAATAATAGAACATATGATGACCTCTAGATGTAAGAGAAGCAGATCACAAAACTCAAAATCATTAAGCAAAACTTTCAGCAAACTAGGACTAAGTGCTAACTCCCTCAGTTTAATAAAGAGTAACTTTGAAATGCTACAATAACATTATATTTAATGGTGAAAAGACTATATACTTTACCCCAAATAAATGACTTAATGAAGCTGTTGAAAATATTCTATATGCCTTGAGATTTAAATGACTGCCATACTCAAGAGTGCCAGAACATAAGTAAGGCACCATGGGGGGGATTTCTGAAAGGGATCTACATCAAAGGAAAGGAGCCTCCTAGGAAATGACTCAGCCTGAAGCTGGCACAGAAGGTTATCTTTTTTTTAATGTTTTTTATTGATGTTAGAGAGAGAGGAAGGGAGAGAATCATAGATGTGAAAGATAAACATCGATCGGAGATCAAGCCCACAACCTGAGCATGTGCCCTGACCAGAATAGAACCGGCGACTTTTTGGCGCAGGAGAGGGCGCTCAACCTACCGAGCCACACTGGCCAGGGCTCTTTGTTGTTTGTTTTAACAACAGAATAAAGGTGAGGTCAGCCCCTGTAGGTTTTATTCCTCTTGTCCAAAGTTCAACACCTGAAAAACCCTGCCCTCAACCACCTCTTGAGTCCTAAGATAAAAGGGTAGAACAGTAACAACCAAAAATTTACTAAATGCTAATTAAAAGATTATATTCTATTTTTCATGAGACAATGAAGACTGAGATACAAGCAGCACTGATTTCCACAGTTTTGCAGATATAGAAAACTTTGCTGGCGCTGTTGAAGGTAATGTGTAACAGTGGTCTTGGTGTTGACTTGGACAACCTTGGTGTCATTGGGCGCTTCCCTGTCCATCTCTCCACCTTTCACTATCACCAATGCACTGCCGTCATCAGACACTGATTACAGAACTGAATTATCTAATGGAAGTGATTATTAGTAATTATTGTTTCATGGAGAAAACTTTGAAAATCTATTGCTAGTGGACAACTTTTTTCAAGAAGCATTTGGATAGATGCTTACAGAGATTTCCATAAATTCACTCATGATCTTCCTCCTTAGCTCCTGATTTTTCCGGTAAATTTCCTCTACCACTTATATTTTTATCATAAAATTCTGGATGACTCTAATGACGGAAGTTGGAACATTCTAACTTGTCTGTTTGTTCCTTACCACTAAGCAGCCAATAGCTACAAGTCAATAGCTTCTCATACTAATGTTTAATCTATTTTTAGTTTCTCTGGTCAGAAAAATCTGGATTATACTTTTTTTGGCTTTATTGAGATATCATTGACAAATGAAATGATAAGATATTTAAAGTGTACAATGTGATGATTTGATATATAAATACTTTGTGAATAGATTATACTTTGATAATCTACAACACCCCGTTTCTTATAAAAACACAGATTTATTTTTTGCTACACTATGTTTATCACAGTTTGGCTGGGGCCTGCGCTTATCAGATTCACTCAAGAGATCCAGGTTGACACTTAACCCCATCTTGACACACACTTTCACGATCACAAGAGTAAGTGGGTAGTGAGAGAGTGTTTATTCTCACATAGGCCTAGAAGTAAGTGGTGCATGGTTCTTTTGCTCACATCTTGTTAGCCTACTGACTTATATGATCCGTGTAACTTCAAGTATTGAAAAAGTGTGACCTCCCACGCCAGGCAGAAGAACTGGCATATTTGTGGATAGCCTGAATGGCTACCATGCCCTGACTCTGGCAAATTCACCTATCCACCAAGAAGTAAGTAAAATGAAACATTTTAACTATAAAAATATATGTAAAACATCCTGCGAAACTCTTCTCTAAAGGCAAAAATGCTCATTTGAAGTCTATTTGCACAACTTTTACAAAAATTCTAATTTGAGGGCTGATTTTTTAAATCAAACTAAAAACAAAAACAAAATCAAAAGTGAGGAAAAACATCTAATGTAGACAATAAGACAGCAGCAAACATGCCTAGGGAAAATAAGTTGAATAAGAAGAAAAGCCTAAAATATCATCTGGTATGAATTAGTGTAGAAAAAAAAGCAATCCTCATACTTCATTAATCCCTGATAGCATCATTTTCCTAGAGCATGTACAGTAATTGAATACTCTAGGTGGGCCTGAATCATTAAGAAAGGATTAACTGGTGCCCATTAATTATTGTTTAGGAGTACAGTGATACATTTAACTTTTGAAGTGAGTATGAGCTCCTGAACTCACTGCTCATAAATGCAATTTAAACAAAATTTAGTTATTCAGAAAACTGTACTATTTCTTGGCCCCTTCATCCATACAATATAATTATCCAATAACTCTTTACAAGTAAGATTTTACTGTAGTTGGGTAAGAAATGCTTTTTTATGGTGAAGCAGTTGGCTAAGAACTATACTGTATTGAACAATTCACACGGAGTATATTACATGTGTAGATAGTTGGGATAAGTTTAGTCATTGGAAATAAGTCCCTCTTGGACACATTTACCCCTACTTGCGGTAGTGTGTGTGTGTGTGTGTGTGTGTGTGTGTATATATATTTTTTATTTGTTTGCAAACTACCCAATTTTTAGGATGATAATGGACAGTAAATTAATACATCTGTAGGATTCACTGATATGTTCTGAGAACGTATTCTACATAATAAAATAGACTAAAACAATTTTTTCCTCTGGTTCAATACATTTTAAAGATTTTATATACTTATGTTAACCACATCACAAAAAAGGGCTTAAGATATAATCTTTTTATTTAAATGTATTTTTACATGATCAAAGAAAAACAAAAGAAGGCAAAACTTTTGCTTTGGCATTCCAAGCCTGGGGAGCAGGACCCTGCCTATATGGAATGGAAAGGCAAAAGTCACCGCAGTAGCTATTTGTGCACCATTGCTCCCGCTCTGACTTCCAGAGGGTCTATTCAGCCTTTAACAACTGAAGAATCACTTCTCCCCCAAATAAAGTCATAGAGCATCTCAAAATTGTAAGATGTATTTAGCTTCATGAAAGGGCTGCGCTGAGCTCCATGTGGCTTCAGAATTTGGTGGTAACAGGAAAACACCGGGGAGTATATTTAGGGAAGATGTCCTGAGGTTTGCACTAAGCGACTACAGCAAACAGCAGAAACGGGGGGTGTCATTCTCAGTGCCAAGCGATATGGGGATTCTGCAGATCATCACTTTTTCTCTCTCTCTTCTCACACACACTCACACACACACACTCACATACACACACATATACTCACACACAATTCTCTCAGCATCAGAGCTACTTTATTAAAAGCTTGTAACTGTCTTGTTAAAAGAAAAACCAAAACCATATATATCTTGAACTTTCAGGAGCATATTAAAGCAGCAAGGGAACGGTCAAATTGATGTGCTCTTTGTCCTTATGTTTTCTGTACCTTCCGCCATTGGCCGTTACAGTTGACCCTCGAACAATGTGTATAACTTTGGACTCCCCCCAAAACTTAGTTATCCCATATGGATTGATTCCCCTCAGGAATCCCCAAATTCCCAGATGCTCAAGTCCCCTATATAAATGGCTTAGAGCAATGCATATAGTTCATCCCCCACACCCATGGGTTCCCTACCGCGGATGGAAGACAGTACAGGTATTTATTGAAAAAAACTGCAAGTAAGTATGCACCCACATTGCTCAAGGACCAACTGTATATTGCTTCTGATTTATATAGATTGGGCTCAGAAAACACTGCACAGTAAAAGCCAAAATTTCAGAATAGACAAACAACAGCAAAGAATGTGTTTCTGTGCATGGTCTGTGTAGGACCTCCCAGGGAGCAGAATACTTTTTAGTTTAATAGAAATATCCTAGAAAATTCTACATAAAAGAACTTCATAATTCTTTTCTGGAGAATAAGAGGGGATAGGCACAAAATAATAGATTTTAGATAATGAAAGATATAATTTGGTGCCTCCTCTCACAACACTGGGCTAAAGAGTACGACTGGTAAAACTAAAATTCCAACTCATTAATCCCTAGAGGAAAACTTCAGATGGATCTTATTGAATAATTTTTCAGTTTGTTGTGTTCCTCCAAAATGCCCATGCCAACAACTGACTTAAAAGAACTTTTTGAAATGCACATAAAGTATTTAATGAGCTCACCATGACTAGATAGTCCTCAGGCTGCCCACATAATAAAAGAGATGGAGAACAAACAAGAACGATCATAGCTTTAATGTGATTCAGTAACTTCAGTTTTCTCGATTTCCAGATTGTGGGGGAGGACAACAGAGGATCTGGGGAATAAATAGACCATGATCTGTTCTTGTAAAGCATAATAGGGGTGTCACTTTTTGCTTTTGTAAATCAGGAATATGGTGGCAATAACTGATGACTCCTAAAAAAGTAGGAAAAGGTAATATATATGAGTAAGATAAGCTTATTAAGGCTCTTAAGATGGGTTGAATGTGGTTGTAGGCTCTAGGGCAGGGAGTGAATGGTGGTATGGGGAAAATGAGAACTGTTTTAATATTTTCTATGTGCACTGAGGCTGAACGAACAGGCTGAGGTTCTCAAACTTGGCTGAAGAGCCAACTCTCCATCATTTCTCTACCTGAATACTTCTATTCCCTGAGGGAAAAAAATCAGTCACTAGATCAGGGATAAGGCATCAACATAAATATTTTATGAATAATTAATTCCTTAGGTAACTGATGCTCAGTGAGGTTCTGGGTAGTATAAAAGCTTATACTAGGAAGAAAAGCAAGATTTCTTTTCAATTTTTGGTCTGAGCCCTTATTTTTCTGAGATAATCCTTAATAATGCCATGTATGAGAAGAATGCAGAATTTTGGCATTAGTTGCTGAATGCGATTATTAATACCTGCTCATCCCTACTCTTTCCAGCCAACTTATTCTCTCCTTCTGACTGTATAAATATTGTCACAAGAATAATGTATTCACATCAGATAAACTATGAATCTTAACTGATATCTAGGAAAATTATTTCTCTTTATATTAATGACATTTTATTAAAATTTAAAGACTGCTTCATAACAAAATGCATTATGGGAAGTTTTCAGTTAACTGTAAATAAGCAATGGTTTGTGCCTTTCTTGGTACTTATCTTAATATTTAAAAATTAAAAAAAAAAGAAAACAATTTCAAAAAAGAAAGATAAAATGCATCTAGAATTTTTTTAGTGGTTCTTGAAACACATATAAGAAAAGAGAGAGTATAGTGTTGAAATAGGGAATGATGGGGAGACATGAAGCGGTTCAGCCAAATGAGGCCAGAGGAGTCACAACTTCATGCAATAATTCATAAAACAGGTGCATATAAGGGACCAAGTTATGACTTGTGTAAACATGTGATTCATATTTATTACGTATAGTTTATATTTCATTTTGTTTAACAGCTGAAGGAATAGAAGACTAGATATAAGGAGTTGACCGTTACTTTCTCTATCAATTTATTTCATCACCAGTAACATTGCTTTGAATTAACTATTCATTTCCTAAATAGGACATTGAGATAAATGAAATTTTAAAAATATTTTTCCCAGTAGGTATAATGAAAAGTTGGTACCCAGTACAATCTCTAAATAAAGAAAATTCGCCAAGAAAAATTGTGCATTCTTTGGAATGATTTTGAATATGGCCCTGGCTCTCCATCATTTAACTTCCAATTATTTTGGTGGCATATGTTTCCTGGGTTTGCCTCTTGGTTTCTCTTCCTTTCCTTGACATTATCCAAAATTTACAGAGCTTTACATTTCAGTATCCAAGCTGGACTAATTATCACAGTCCAGCAGATGGTGTGGTTCAAATGGTATGTAACTGAAGCTGTGTTAATATCTCTTCGGACCAGGCAGGCCAACCGAGCAGAATTTCCTTCTACTTTTCTCTTGTGAGACTTTATCTTAGGGGTGTTGGGTAAGAAGCAGAGAACCAGCAGCAGAGGAAAATCTCTGCTTGTGCTTCAGGACCCAAACCTGGGAATTCATGGCTCCCTGAAAAGTCCAGCTGCCAGGGGCCTTTGGATCTGCTCAGGAGTCTCCTCCACCAGATGGTTTGTTGCAAGAATAATTTGGAGAACCTGCCTGATTCACTAACACTGGGAGCCCTAGTGGTGAACTGCTCATATGAACTGAACTGGTCCCAATATGTGTGCTTGGGATGAGAATGCCTTCCCTCTCTATATATCTCAGAAAAAAACTGGAAACAGAGAAGCCTATCCCTGATGGCTTAGCAAAAAGTACACTAAAAAGTGGTTAAATAAATAATTCAAAACAGTAACAAGCAAATAAAACCGCATTACTGTCCTTCATTTCATACCATAAGACACTACACTGAATAGTTTGACCTGTGTGCGTGCTGAAGGAATACATATATAGGAGTAGATTTTTATATATATATATGAATTTATATTTATATATATATGTTTAAAATATATTTATAGATAATGGTATAATCATAATTTGGGTTTATATATATTTATAATGTATATATATTTATATATAATAATATGTTTATAATTTGGGTTACTACTTCATTTCATAAAAATTAGCAAGTAATGCCTACAACACAATTAGGACTCAGTATGTCCTTGGGTATGAACAAAATAGTAAGTTCTGAAAAGCAGAACTCTGAAGTAAACAGTACACCTGGACTCTCTGCATTCTCTTACCTTATACCCTCATGGAGGACAGCCACAGACGGCTGTTATCGTCTCTTCTACTACATAAGTTGATTGGTATGAAAACAGGCAGAGACCTGAGGTCAAATCTTAGGTTATCTGTCCTTTATTATCTTCATCACCTTGGAAAATTAATAACCTCTTAACATTTAATGTTTTTTAAATATGAAACTAAGAATTTTTCCTTTGCAATGACATTGTGATAAAGATAATATATAAGGGAAGCTAAAATTGTGTCTGACACTTGGTAAGTAATTAAAAATGGAGTTGTTTTCAGTAGTATTAATAGATATTTTTCAAGAAGTGTTGAAAGAGTTTCATCTCATATGACAAGTGGTATAGTTAAAGGGGCCTTGCATTTGAAATAATGCTGGCACTCTGTCTAGACTCAGAGATTTGTATGGGTCTGTGAAGCGGTGAGGAAACATGCATGCAATATATATTTTATTTTTGTTGAAAAAGTTGTTTGACTTCCTCAAGGTGATACAGCACCATCAAAATTAGAATTAAGCTCTCTTGACTTTGGATTTTGTAGACATTCAGGACGGAACAATATTTTTGTTGAGACAGAGACTTTATCAGTGTAACTGGAAATGATGGACATGTAAGAGACAATTGATATTGTACTTCTGAAGACAGGTGAGTGCCTGTGACCATTAGAGAGACCTAAAATAAAAGTGTTTCTGTTATTGATGGAGTTTAAAATCTATTAGAGCAAGTGACATTGTTATAAATCTTGGTAAAAGAAAGGTATTTTTACAGTTATTTATTTCTACAGTTACCTGTTTCAAAAAATATTTGAAGCAATATGTTTGATTTAAGTCAATAAATGGGCCAGACCCTGAAATGAGTTTACGTACTGGTTGTTGCACTCAGATGTGAATAACAGTAAAATAAATAACATGGTTTTTTTTCTCTTTTAACTTTACTTTTGCAATTGGACTGGTTAATTCTTTTTTTTTTTTTTTTTTTTAAATATGTCTTTATTGATTTCAGAGAGAGGGAGAGAGAGAGATAGAAACATCAATGATGAGAGAATCATTGATCGGCTGCAGCCCACAACCCAGGCATGTGCCCCGACCGGGAACCGAACCCCGATCGCCTGGATCCTAGGTCGATGCTCAACCGCTGAGCCACGCCCGGCCAGGCGGGACTGGTTAATCCTTAACATATGCCTTCCTTAGCATCTGTATGCTAATTTAGAGCTTTTTCAACCTGATATAAGTTTGGTTTATAAAAGATTAAGTCTGTAGTTATATCTTTTTTCCCCGTAGTCCCTGGAATGCCACATCTTTAGCAGACTGAGGCAATGCAATATTAATCCAGCAACTTGGAATGTGACAATGAACAAAATAGACCAAGAGACCTTCACTGTGGAGTTTATATTTTGGAGTGGGGGTAAGCAATAAAATTAATTATAATAGAAAAATAAGCTATGGAACGTATTAGAACTTGGTAAGTGCTATGAAAACAGAAAATAAAAAAATAGAGAGTAAGGAGTAAGTTTAAGTATTAAATTAAATTGTCAGCTTAAGCTTCACTGAAGGAAGATTTGAAGAAAAATTTGGTAGATGTGAGAAAATTAGCCATTTCATGTATTTTGACAAACTTTCCACTTGGAAGGAATAGCTAGAACAGGGGCCTAAAACTGTAGCTGATCTGACCTGAGGGGGCATCTGATATGGCTGGAGCAGAGTGAGGAGGGAGCAGTAACAAAGTCAGAGAGGCCAGGAGGCCAGGTTCTATGAAATTCTTGGCTGTTTTATGGACTTTGACAACTGTAGGATTTTGAGCAGAGAAGTGAGATCATATCGTGGAGTAATATAAGGGTCATTTGGTGTTCTGTGTTTAGAATAGATTAGAGTCAGGAGTAAAAACGTTAGAATAGTTAGAAGGCTAATGTAAAGATCTGTAAAGGCTAATGCAGGAGATCGTGGTAGCTTCAGTTAGTAGCAGTAGAGATGTCAAGGAATAAATGGATTATGAACATATTTTTAAGTCAATCAATAGGATTTTCTAAAAAATAAAACATGGGATATGAGAGGGAAAAAAACCTATTAAGGACTTTTTGTTTTATCTTTGTTGTTGGAAGTATTACAGATGTCCCCCCCCATTGATCCCCTCCATCCTGCACCCCCCCCCCCAGGCTTTCCCCATACTATCTATTGTCTGTGTCCATGGGTCCACTAAGGACAATCTAAAGTTTTTGATCCAACTTAATCAGATGGGAAAAAATGAGTAGTCTTTTCTCATAGGTAAAGTCATAAAATTTTTATAAGAAAACAGTAGAGTATCTTCACAACTGCATCTTAAATAAAGATTTCCTATATAGGACAAACAAGCACTATCTGTATGTAATAGAAGAAACAATTGTTAAATTAAAATTCTTCAAAACTGAATATATCGCCCCATAAAAAGAACTAAAAATGAATGGGCAACATGCAGACTGGGAGAAAATATCTTATTCTCAGTACATATATCTAGCAAAGGCTTTGCATATAGAATATATGAAAACCTGTGTGAATCAATAACAGAAAAGAAAACAACCCAATTACATTAGAAAAAATATTTAATGAAGCACTTCTCAAATAAATGTATAAAAATGATCGATCAACACACGAAAAGATATTCCACATCATTATTCATCAGAAAGATGTCATTTCATTAGGAGACAGCAGTCCACACCCAGGCAAATGGTTAAAACAGGGAAGTCACACAGCACCGTGTCCTGATGAAGGGGTGCAGCAACCTTCACTCTCTGCATGGACTGCCAAATGCCACAGTTACTCTGGATAAACATCTGTCACTTTCTTATAAAGCTAGGGATACGCCAACATTATAAACCAGCTTTCTACTTCCAAATACATTTGTCAGTTTCCACTCTGTATTTTAAGAGATCACCAGCTAATAAACTTGTAATCAAATAGATATCCTGAAAGAATTTTAAAGAATTGGAGATACGTATTTCATAAATTGTGAATTTTGTATACCTAAGTTGGCAAACTATACTACTTTCAAGAGATTTTGAAACTTTCTTAAGGAGGCTAGGCGGTGAATGTACACCTTGTTTATAGTATTCATTTTCCCAGGAAAAAAGTTTCTGTTACTCTAACATGATAAAAAAGGAATCTTGTCATGACCCTCCAAAGGAGCAAAGATTTAAATTACTATAAATTTTACCTATGACAACGTCATTCTAGAGAGATATTCACCCATAGATACAGAACCTCCAGTCAAGAGTGACATGACTTCTAAGACTTGTAGATTTTAAGATCTAGACTAAATAACTCTGCCTCCATCAGTGTAAATGTTTATTTCTGAACATATTTCCCTGCAGAATCATTCTGGTATAACCTTTGATTAATCATTTCAGATGCTTCACCCTGGTACGTGGAAGTGCACTGACTACAGAAGACACAATTCCTTTTAACCACATTTTGTTTATTTTCACCCACAAGTAGCAACTGTACAACTCATCATTAGCTGAGACACAAAGCATTTCTTTCCATTCTTTCCTTGTTACTTCTCTCACATATCCTGAGTTTAGTAACTTTACTATAACATAACTATTTCTTAGGCTTTGGGGAGCAGGTTGGTGTTGAAAAGACTATACAAATCACGGAACAGCCCCATTCCTTTTCATGACCCTTTGATTCTAAAGCATGTCTATGTTCCTATTCTTAAAAGCGAATTTAAAGATCTATATACAAAGTTTTCTGTAAACACGAGAAACTCCCAAGGCCTTTTTTCTCGGTGCCTTGCAAATCAATGCAGTGCTTGTGAGTCAAGAAAATCTCTGAATGCAACTATTTTATAAACTTGAAAATTGTGGAAGAAGGATTTAGGATTTCTTTCTACTGCTCTGAAATCATGCTGTGGTCTCACTGTGTTCTGACGCATTTAAGTTATGAGATACGATAAAAACTTCCTGTAAATGTTTTCATCTTTTAATCAGATTCCTTAGTAATTTTAGAAGAGGTATATTTGTAGATTTATCTATCTCTAGATTGCAAATTTTTCTTCTCAGGAGCAACACTAATTTTGTTCTAGTTCAGTAAAATTTTATAAAGCTAATTTAGGTACTGTCACTTAAGGTGCTGGCATCACTCAAAAATGCACTTGTTTATTTACTTTTATGCAATGATCTCTAAAGAATTTACTCTCTCAAAGCTCAATAAGCTTCCAATGGAGAGCCAACCAAATTATTTATCTACTCTATTGGTGAATAAATAAAGAATATAAAGGAAGAAAAGGGCTGAGTAAACTCAGGCAGACTGGAGAAGACTGAAGCAAATTCCCAAAGGATCTGTGGAGAGCACAGATTATTTCCTCAAGGTGTGTTGTAAATATGACCTGATCTGATTCTCTATCCCATTTTCCATTCCTTTGACTTGTGGAGCAGAACCATGAACAGCACTATGCTTTCTGATAGTCAGAGTGAAAACTGTAAAAGTAACAAAAAAAGTAGGCCCAACTCATGCAGAAAAAACAATGTGTTCTAAATTTTTGATTCTAAAAGGAAAGACAACCCAATATAAAACACAGAATACAGGTAGTAATAATGATGCTAATCATATACATGAATTCATTTTCCCCTATTTCTCATGCAATTTGTTCAAAGCAGTACTTTTGGATTCATTTCTCACTGCATCTTTTCTAAATTTCTGGTTTTCTTTACTTATCCTAATATAGGCTTACATGGTGCCTACCATGACTTCTTTTCCCTTGGCCCAAACATGCACACATGCACGCAAACACACACACACACACACACACACACACACACACACACATACACACACACACACACACACCATCCTCTCAGGATAGGCCGTTGTTTTCACTCTCTCCCACGTATATGTATCCTTAGCTCTGGTCCTCTCAGCCGGGATGCCTGTATTTCATTGTTTAATTCTCCAAATACTATTGCTCTTTAAAGACTCCACTAAAGTTCTCACACAGTATAAAACCCTTTAACTCTCTAACTCTTTAAGAATCTTTTATTAATATTTTCTAAAGTTTGTTGTCAAACTGCTTAAGGTCTAGTGTCAAGAACTGGTGATTCAGAAGGTGAAACTGAGCAAGTGGTGCAGGAATATTGGTGAAGCCAGGACTGGGAATCAGAAAACCAACATGTTTGAAAGACAAAGAAGTGTCTAAACCAGCAGAGGAAGTTTATGAAAACGTCCCACAAAGGAACTCTATCAATGCAGCTGCAATTGCTTTCTGCTAGTCCTTCTTGCTGTTGTTTTCAATTTCCAAGTTCCCCAGAATGCATTAAAGGTCCTGAAAAAGGCATAATGTACTGGTGTCTTTACTGGTCTCTTTTTTTGCCTTAACACGCTTAGCAATCATTACATAGGATAAAAAAATGTACATTTCCTAAATAATAATTGGTGCTTGAAATATTATATCTGTACAAGACCCTAGAGATAATATAACTTTTAACTTTTTTTCCCTTTGGTCTTGTACTCCTCTGGAAGTCCTGTGAATCCTTTCGACCATTTTTCAAAATAATGTTTTTATGGGCATAAAATGTAACACGTGTTATTTCAAAGAAACCAACACTATTGAAACATAATTATCAAAATACTTTAAAAACACCTGTGATATAGTAATATATATCCTTATATGTTAACATATTATTATATAGAGAATGACATAATATTATCTCAATAATATTCTGAGATATATGCAATATTTTAAGTGTAATATGAAAATATTCATGACTGATTTCTCATGGTACCAAATTCAGAGGTGCCATTAATATTTCTGTTATCAATTCTATTATCTATCTACTTATCTATCATCTATCTTATATCTATAATTATCTCTATATATCTTCTATATTCATAAAGGAAGGACACACTAAATTCATGTTAGAAGCTAGTGAGATTTTTTTTACCCATTCAAATTCACAGGCCTTGTGAATTGTACCACAAACCCCCCTGAGTGTCAGTGAATCTCAGCTGTGGAACCCTGATCTAGTGAAACCTTTCCTTTAATGCTGAGGGAGTGATGGAGGGGGTACAGCAGCTTGTCTAATGTCTCATAAATCTTAGCTGAAAGCATTGGAATTAACAGAAATCCCATCTTCTCCCACCAAGGCCAGGGATCTTAACAAGACACTCGGCTTTCATTTTAAGATGGTCATGAATGTTAGTGTGTAAATTACAGGTATATTTTCATAAATTCTCAGAAAGCATCCTGTAAATGGAAGATTTATTACATTGTGTTCACCTCTGTCTTGTAAATCATCTGCCTTACACCGGAATGATCTGTATATCAATCCATCTCTCCCAATAGCCAGTAAGCTCCTGAAGAAAAGTCACTGTGAAATACATATTTCATTAACCCTGGATCTTTGTCTTGGGCTCAGTGGGCTTTCTGGAGCCGAATTTAATTTACTGATTTGTTATTTATTTGCTAACTCACTGTCCTTCATAATTTGCTTTTGCTTCCTGGGGTATATTCTTGTTTCCTCACTGGACTGAAAGCTTTTGGTGACAGGCAATTCTTGCAGACTTCCGTCCCCCTATAGTGTTTAGCACAATGTTCTGTACACTTCAGAAAGATTTCTGCAGAGGGAATGCATTACTTTGAAAAGGGAAGATAATTTAATATTTAAGACAAATTCAACTTTGTATATTTAAATGAGTTTCTCAAAATAATACAGAAAAATAAATTAATATTAAAATTTCCTATTAATGAGCAGCTTTGCATATTTTATATGTTTAATGTATGATTAAGACATAATATTTTTAAACTCTTATGTGAATGTATTGGTTTGGAAAGGTCAATACTTTTTAATTATTCTAAAAGTAGATAACCCACACCAGCGATTTTCAACCTTTTGAATCTCATGGTACACGTAGACTAATTACTAAAATTCTGCGCCACACCAAAAAATATATTTTTTGCTGATCTGATTAAAAAATAGGTATAATTTTGATTCATTCACGCTGGATGACTATTTTTGTGTTGGCTGTTGTCATTTTTTTGACAGTCGCTGAGCATTTGCCAGTCTCACCCTTGGCAGATAATTCACAACTGTGTTTCAAAAGATGGCGTCCTAGAAATTGCACTTTGTGATAGTTAAGAAATAAATTTAATTTGAATTTGCTGCTGACCATATTTTTCTCATCTCTGCTATATTTGGATGTCATCTGATTTCACAGATGTTTTGTTTTTATTGCTGTCTTGGGGAAATTAGCTTCTTTACAAGTGTGATCCCCTATTTTGTTGGGGTGAATGGTTTTCTGTCTTACGCTCATGCTGTTAGCCAACTGAGTGGACCCTCTAGGATCCTGCTATTGCTCTCTCAGGTCAGGTAGAGATCCAAACATAATGCACAAAACTAACACCTGATATGGATATTAAGATATGTACCATTAACATGGGTAAGACATTTGAATCCTAGTAACAGCTTTTCTTATTAACAATGTTTCACATCTTTTCTAAATAAGAATTTTTAAAAATTAAATTTCCACTTGAAGCATGAGAGAAATAAGAGTTTATAAATGATCGGATAGTTTTTGCCCATATTTCTTTTGCTGATTGTCTTTTAAGATGGAGACTCCATTATCTCACTATACTAATTAATTTACTTAGCAACAACATCCAATGGTTTTACTATATTCGACTGTAGTAATCATATTTTCTTAAACCATTTATATTTAGAATTTTTATTTGAATTTAAAATTGGCCAATTTCAAATATAATACCAATTTTTGAAAGCAAAGGGTTAAGAGATACTCAAATTAGAGTGTTTAATGTGACTTTGAATTCTTCTAATGATTTAATAATTAAGATGATACTTTAAAGTTTCCACTGTTATAGAATCTTTTTTGTTAATGGAGATAAGAAACTACTACTATTCCACTACTAGTTTTCTTTCATTCTTTCATTATCAGTTTCTCCTTCTAGAAAATATTCACGGCAGAGTAATAATAATAATATATTTAGATAATTATTTTCAAATGTGGCTTCATTAATTTTTACAATAATCTTGTATAGTAGGTATTCTCTTTTTTAAAGCGATATTCCAGAGGATAATCACTGTTCCTTATTCCCTCATCCCCGATTCTTCTTTATTAATATTAAAATTAAATTATTTAAGCTTCAATTGTTATTTGATCTTTTATAAAAGGAATTAACCTTTAGGATACTAAACATTAATATTTATTATCATAGAGTAAAATAAATAATTTACTTAATTTATCAATGTAATACGTAAGATTTTGCCAAAATATCAATTTGAATAAAAATATTACTCATAAGAAACGTCATATTTTGACAACAGTCTCATCATAGTTCACATCCTGATTTCTTTTTAGATGGCAGAGTGACACCATTATGCTATTATGACACCACATACACTGTAGGAAAAGGGGTGCTGGGTCAGTCAGTGAACAATAGCAGCAGTTTACCTATGAACATCCCATACACATTAGATAAGAGACATGCAGTCGAGTTAAAATCTCAACTACATAATATCAAAAACCCACACATGCCAGAACCACCCCTCCCCTTTTTCTTTATTCTTTGCAAGTATTTTCCCCAATTGTTTAAAAGGAAAAAGATCTCTAGTACAAGACCCGGCAGCAGAGGGGGGAATTACTTTGAGAATTATTTTACAGAGAAGGCGGATCTCGTGCTTAGAACAAAGCTTCTTTGAGTCTCCTCCCACTAAAACCACACTCTTATTCTGACGATTTAGATCTCACAACTCTGAGTAATAAATCAATGATGGATTTAATAAAAAATATATCAAGAAACATTTTATGTTAGTATAGGTATTTTGCTAACATGGAATTATATATAAAAGGAAACTTAGGGGGGGAAAAACCTGTGAGATCCAAAGAGGTGGGAGCTGGAAGATGCTGAGAGATCCATCAAACCCTCTTGTAAGGATGGCCCAGAATGATAAAGAAAGAGAGGGGAGGAAGGAAGTTTGGACGAAAGCATCTTAGGCTTCAGTGCTGTTCCAGGAAATGTTGGCAAGGCTGCTGGTGAACCCTTGAACCAAAGTCGCCCATTAAAGAGACCGGCGCCTCCAGGAACAAGGCTGCATTAGCGCCTCCGCACTCAGTCCCTGGCTGGGAGCAGCCACGGGATGGAAATGCAACCACCACACAAACACTGCGATCGGTTTTAGAGGCTGCAGCTGAAGTCCCTGGTCAATGACACTCTGCAGTTGGAGATCTGAGAGGCACATTCTCACGGCCATCACACGTTTAAACTCTAATGATATGGACTTGCGTGCCTGAGTCTGTGTTACTGACCTCAGGTTAAAACTTCACCTCCAATAACTGTGGAGTCTGAAGATTACCCTGAATTCAACTACTGAACTGGACCAGAGAACCTGGTATTCCTTTTCATTCTTCCACTTAAACACATTTTAATGTCCAGTTTTTCCATTTCTTCTTTATTTCTAGAGTCAAAACCATAGAAGAAATGGCATGTACTCTTGTTTCTATATAAAAAGAAGATGCTTTCTCCCCAAAGGCACATTAAGAAAAGACAGAGAAGGTGCCAGTCCGAGGCTGTGTGAACTGAGCTGCTCTTCACACAGCACCGACTCCTCTCATTCCTCAACCTCACTAGCGAATGGAATACGGTCCTCCAAGGAGTAAGATTTATTCACAAAATGACTCTACTGAAAAATGCACAGGGGTGAAGCAGTTTGCTGCTAGGGTGATGGAATTCTTTATGCTCTTTTTGTGAAGTGACTGGTGTTTATTCTCAGTTCTCTTTATGCTTTGGCTTCAATTTAGATTACCAGGTGTCTGCCTCTCTATGGAAAATATTTTAGGATATTTAAAAGGTATGAGAAACATTTATAAAGCTACATCTTTCTGCTCCAACCAGAAACCTGGGCTGGTTTTGGAGATACAATGATGAATATACATGATCTCAAGCACAGGGTTGCTCACAAACTCTAGGGATTTAGAGAATTCGTATTCAGGAAGGCAGGTAAGTGTAATAATGTTAGGAATCTTGAAATTTTTGTTGTAGTCTCAGTTCTGCTCTGTGACTTTGAGAAAATCATTTAGACACTTTGAATAAAAGGTTTCTAATCTGAGCTGACTAAACTGGCAGACCAATGTGAATGATGCCTCCAGAAATTTTACACTATGGCAGCCCTACCTCATAGTTACTCTCCCATCTTTCAAAATCCATTATTTTAATGGGTAATAAATAGAGTAGATCTCAGATGGAATTTCTATGATAGTGTTGAGCTGAGTGGGTGTGTATGTGTGCGTGCATATACATACATATATATGATAGCACAATTATTTTAAGACTAAAGAAATAACCTCAAATTATAGCAGGAGAACTTTTTAATGAAATACACCAGGTTCTCAAATAATGTCATTTTGTTCAACCTCCTGTAGTTATAACATTGATGAGAAAAATAATTTCAGTTCCTGGAGGGAATTGTCACTGTCTATTGAGGAGTTTATTTTTATTTTATTTTTAAAGAATCTCATATTTCTTTTTATTGTCTACACTATTACATGTCTCCATTTTCCCTCTCTTTGCCCACCTCCACCCAGCTTCCACCCCTACTTCCCTCTGGCCATCACCACACTGTTGTCTGTGAACATGAGTTATGCCTATATGTTCTTTGGCCAATCCCTTCAGCTTCTTTCATCCAGTTCCCCCTCCCTCTCCCCCTGACAGATGTCAGTCTGTTCCATGTATCCATGCATGCTTTCCCCATGTCTCTGTGGGTTTTCTCTGGATATACCACTTTCCTCTCATATCCCAAAAATGTTCACTGAGGTGAATTGTCTCAGTCTGAGTGAGTGTGGATGTGGGTGAGTGCACCCTGTGATGAAATGGCATTCTGTAAGTGTGTGTGCAGGGGGTGGGGGGTGCCCTGGGCCCTTAGTTGTTAGGATAGGTTCTGGACACCTGAGACCTGGAACTGAATAAGTGGATTAGAAAAATTATCTTACTTGTTTTTATTCATGTTTCTTAACATGAATTCATGTATGTATAGCTCATATTTAGTTCAATGTTTAATATTAGAAGTGTTTGGGGTATTTATTTAGAAGTTTGGTGATGTTTTTCTGACCAGAAATATGATGTAGGAACTTATGTTAATTAGCCTATGGTAAAATTGGTTTCATTATACATTGTTTCATTTAAAGTCATAGTTTCCAAGAACCTACCAACAATAGTAGTGAGGACTTATGGTGATTTGTGGGAATGAAAATGAAGCAGTGAATTTTAGAAACAGAAGGCATCTTAGTCCAGATTTTTAAAAAATACCTGTTTTTGGTCTCCCTGAACCACAATCAACTATGATTTTTTTATAATACAGATTCCTGGGTCCCACCACAGACCTTCTAATAATCACTC
Source organism: Miniopterus schreibersii (assembly GCF_964146895.1). NCBI lineage: Eukaryota > Metazoa > Chordata > Mammalia > Chiroptera > Miniopteridae > Miniopterus > Miniopterus schreibersii. The sequence goes on along the minus strand of NC_138113.1, from coordinate 27,564,794 downwards.
TTTTGATATGGGGCCCAGGAATCTTAATTTTTAATAAAGTCTCTGGATGGTTATTTTACACATACATGTTTGAGAATTGCTCACCTAATCCAAATCCTGCATTTTATAGATGAAGAAACTGAGGCTTAGTTGTGATAATATAGGTTATTGAGTGCAATTGTCAAAATAATCCAAATAAATAGTATATGAATTCCAATTGAAATATTAATATAATTTATTCATTCATTTAACAAAAATTTATTGAATATTTACTCAAGCATAATTGTAAGTATATAGATCAGTTTATCTAATACTTAAAATATTTCTATATTATAAGAGCTCAGAAGTTATAATTACATCTCAGGAGACTGAGGCTAAATACTTTAAATAGCTTGGCAATGTTCTGACCTGTAGTAAACTGGTGGTTTTAATTCTAAATCTTATGCTCCTTAACCTAAACTTGTGCTTCCTCCCAAGGCAGAAACACATTAAAATTTACTATGTACCTATGATGTAGCAAGAACTGCTGCACACTATATATAATATATATATTTGTTAGTTGATCTTTTAAGAAAAATTAGATATAGAATTTATCCAAAATATGAAATTGAGTCTCAGAAGTTTAAATGAATGGACCAAGATCACAAAAGCCCAGGCATTGGACTTCCAGTCTTTGACAAGCAATTTAATGTTTTTAAATTTGAAGGCTATTGTAATCAAACCCAGGTTTGGCTGCCTGCTTGTAAGACAGGTGCTGGTAAAAGGAAAAAGATTTATTCAAGTGCTGGCCACCCTAGAAGATGGGGACTCTAGTACCAAACCCCATCTTAACATCTCAATACAGGCAGAGATTTTTATTAGGAGGGAGAGGGAAAGAAGAACAAAGAGATCAGGGAGAGGGGGCCACTGACATTTAGGCAGTGTCTTTGCTGGTCCTGATATAGATTATCATGGTCAGCATCCTTGAGTTGACCATCTGGTTGAATCCCTGTGTCTGGAGGCCTTGAGGTCAGGCTGCTCCCTAGCTTCACACAGGAACTGAAACTGCTGATTTTAGTAAAGTACACTTAGAAAAGAAATTTTTAATGTAAGCTTTCTTCTTGAGAGGAAAAAATCAGGTTAGAGTAACAAGTTTGGTTTATCATTTACTAAGATTAATATGGGTAGTTTTATATAAGTATAGTATATTCATTCTCTATTACACTTCTTGAAACTTCTATAGGTTTGCATGTGAGCATATAGACCTTCTGAAAGTGTCAACTCTGATGATTCTCAGCTTCTGACTCCTGAGTTGCACGTATTACTGACAATACTGAAGCCCAGTCCCACAATGCAGGAAGGCCTTGCAGCCTGTCAGCTGAGTTTTCAATGGCTATGTGTTTCAATCAAGCAGTGAAGTGAAGAGAAAACGAAGGTAGTTATTTCCCCATATTTCATATGAATACTGTCAGCTGGGACCATACATTATGCTAATGTTATTGCAGCATTGTCTTCTTTGCATTCCAATGGGGACTGCTTTTGTTCTCTCAAAGTGTACCTCACTAAAATCTAGGAGTACCTGGCTTACATATTCACTGCTACTCCTGGCTTCCTCAGGGACCATTTCAAAGTACTAGAAGATGGTAAGCAAATTAGTTATTTGATTTTGATCAGCTGAGGTCAACATAACATCTGTTTGCTTCAACTTTGCTACCACCTTTATTTCTGAAGTGTTTGCTTGTGCCTATAATTCAGTCTATCATCTACGAGGATCTTCCATGACCAGAGCCTCTTGTCTTTCCTGTCAGTGCTCTCTTTCAAGTTGTTTTTTTGCCACAGACTGGCCCACAAACTATAACTGACTGAGTAACCAATGAAAATTCTTCAAATTCTGCTTTTTGTCAAACTATACCAATGTCATTCACTTTAGTGAACTGAGCAGCGGTATTTGCCAGAGTGGTATTTGACACTTTTGTTGTCAGCCTAGGAAAGGGAGGGCAAAGTCTGTGGCCACCCCACTTCCATATCAAGAACAGTCAAATAGCTTATGGAAAGAATAAGTTACTGAAAAAATGTTTTAGGTATCACTTTACTTATTTTTAAACCTATGCTCTTTAAGAACTAGGAAACTTAGAAGAATCTTTCAAAATATGAAATCACTATTACCCCCACCCGAAAGTCATCAGCTTTAGTTAGACTAAATTCCCGTTGGCCAATGGCTATTCATATGGGTTCACATGGGGGTGGGGTGGAGTGGTAGATAAAACTAGGTCTTTATTATAATGCATTAGAAGCAATCTCAATCCAAAGGGTAAATACATTTGTAGTCCTGAAGGAGAGCCAAAATCTGAATGAAAGGAGAGATATTAGGTGTCAGGTTCAAGAGTTGAGTGTAAAAAAAAAAAAAAAGGCCAAAAGGTCAGGAGCAGCAATGTAGACCAGACTGGTAAGTGGACTGTATTTTTGCACCCATTCTCTGACCCTCTCTTTTCAACACCCCTGCTTTGCTCCATGGAACACATCATCATTTTCTTCCAGTTTCACTCTGGGCTATGCCTCAGCACCATGGTTTTCCTCCAGCTGACCTACACAGCTTATCAGTCCAAGTCATAAAAGACTATCACATGAGCCTCAACTTGCTTCCTAGCCCCTGTTATTGAATCATCTCAATACATGGTCTATACAGCACTTACAGTCACACATTAGAAAGTCAAGCAGATCATTTTCTTATCCTGTTTAAAACTTTTCCAGAGTTGTTAATTGCTCTTCTATGGCTTGTAAGGTCCAGCATCATTTCACTTCTACCTGCCTTCCCCTTCGTTTTATACTTCCGTGCCTCATTCTCCCACGTCATTACACTGAGCCACCTGTCTTCTTCGCTTTCCTTACATATGACCTTCCCAACAGTGTCCTTGCCCTTGCTCATTATTTTGCAGGTCTCTCCCCACCTCTTTAAGTGACTGACGTTAGCTCCTTTCTTCAGCTCTCTGATCAGATATGAGCTTCTGAAAGAGCCCTCTCTGACCAGCCTTTCATAGTAAGCTCCCCACACTGAGATTATTCTTTATCACGTCCATAAGTGACTTCCGTTTACCATGCATCTCAACCTGCAATGTGATGGATGCTATGGGCTGGTCCACTCAGCCTCCCTGTAGGTTGCCTTCCTATACCTTAGAGACTGGTAAACTGACATCTACATTCTTAGACTCTTTTACAATAGGATTCTAGCTGAAACGAAATAGTATGTGATATTTGGGAAGGAGAAGTGAGGTACAGGCTGTCTTCTTGCTGCTTTTGTTAACAAACAAGATAGTAGAGATGAGAATGCCCAGGCAATATTGAGAAGAACAAACTTTGTGTTTCAGTACATATTCTCTAGTTTCATGAATGTCGGAGGCAATAGTAATGCAAAACCAGCTTCTTGAGCTCAGATGAGCAAAAGTGAAGTGCAGTTGAACATAAGAACACCAGTGGCAGCCCTCTCATGTTCATTTCTTTAGCCTTTCGATCTATTTCATATTGCATTTATCTATTAAATATCCGTTTGCCTTGGCCTGTGTGGCTCAGTTGGTTGGAGCATTGTCCTGTACACCAAGAAGTGGCAGGTTTGATTCCCAGTCATGGCACATACCCAGGCTTTGAGTTTGATCTGAGGTTAGGGTGAGTGTGGAAGCAACCAATCAATGTTTCTCACTCACATTGATGCATCTCTCTCTCTCTCTCTCTCTCTCTCCCCCCTTCTTCTCTCTCTCAAATCAGTAAAGAACATCTCTGTTCATGTTTCATACCTCTTCTGTTTAAAGTACCTAGAGTGTTTCCTTAACTGCACTGAACACTGACCAATTACTATACTGATTTTATTTATTTATTTATTTATGTATTGTTTGTTTGTTTGTTTGCCCATATTATAATGTAAGCTCAAAGAGTATAGGAACATGTCTTATTCAGCACCATACAACTGTTCAACTAAAACAATTCTTGGCACAATGTAAGGGCTAATGAATATGGGTGGAACACGTGAGTGAATAAATGAATGAAATGAACCATATTTAATTCAATCAAGAAATAAATCAAAGATTTCTAGACCATAATAATTTTGGTGCTGATCTTCTTTGTGTATTTATTTTGGACTTCTGTAATTTCAGGGAAAGAAACTACTTTAGAAACCAAGATTATGATACCTATGTTTTTGCTTTTCAGAATACATAAATGTTAACAGTTCCTACTGAATAGGTTTTCATTTAGGTGTCAACGAATCCCAGTGAAAAAATATGAGAGCTGGATTAGAAGCTTTCATCCATAGCAATGGCTTTCAATGAAGTTATTGCTTTTCTGACAATCTGCATATTCATCCTGGTGAATAAATCCTATTTTCATAACTTGGGTTTTGCATGAGGAATCTGGAAATAGCATACATATTGGCTGTGCTTCAAGCTTTTCAGTTACTCTGGCTCAGGCATACAACCTTCCTTTACTTCCAAGTCTCCCCTCCCCTTCCCTTCCTCCCTCCTCCCCTCCCCCCTTCTCTTATTCTCTCCTTCCTTTCTTTTTTTATATGAATTAATATCACACAGCAGGCTGACTAATGCAGCTTACAATATCATCATTCACAGAAATGAGTCAGCATCTTTCATTAAGCAACTTTCTTCCAGGAAAGAGATTTCGATATTTTGAAATACTTGACTTCTTCCAATGGAAAGGGTCCCTTTTAATCAAAAAGGAATTGCTGGTTACGTTACTCTTCTCTCTCGCCTGAAATGCTTAATTAAGATACAAAGCTCTCTTGTCTTCTTTTCTTGTTCTACATATTTAAAATTGATGCGGTGCCCATCACTAATGGATAGATTTTAAGGGGCTAAGAGCTGCTGCTGTTAATGGATGCACTTATAAAGGCTCTGTGGTCTTTTCTATTTGTTTCTTTCCTTTATTTTTTAAGTAACATGTAACTGTCTAGTGTGTATATAGATGATGTACATTTTTAACTGACTCCCCTTGAAAAGATTATAGAAAAGAAAAACCAGTCATGTCCAGCTATTCGAAAGTTGCATAAAAGGGAAAAACTATCAAACCATTTTTCCCTGAGGCAGTTTGCGTGCTCGGAAACAAAGAGCAATGTTAGCCAATAAAAACTGATTCTCTCAAGTGCAGCAGGAAAATGTGGCTCCTTGCAACAGAGGAGGGAGCTGGAAGCCAGAGGACTGATGATGGATGTTGGCTGCTGCCAAAGGCTTTCAGGAGCTCACCCAAAGAGGAGCAGCATTCAGTGTGCAAAGAGCTCAAGAGGCACAGGAGTGTGCACGTTGACGGGCAAAGCCCCTCGCCACTCACCAACTGCCGCCCGCTTCTTCCATGTCCTTTTATGTTGGGAGAAGACAGGACCTAAGAATATGTGTCTCGGAGTTCTCTTTCTATTTATGTTGAAAAAAATAGAGAAAGGAAACTGGCTAGGGGACTGAAATAAACCAGTAAACCAAAGAAGAGCGAAAGGAAAGCAAAGGAGAAGGGGCAGAACCTAAGGAATTACGTTTCTCAAAGACTGATGGCATTTTCTCCTTATGTTCTTTGTTCAAAAGGAGCGAAGCGAGAGGGCGGACTTGGCATTGCGGGCATGGAGGAGAGGCAGGGGGAACAACAGCAGGGTTCCGCTGGTGCCTCTAATTCTCCACACACAGCAACACCAAGAGTGGTTTTTACCATTGCTGCTCACCACCCTGCCCTCCTTTCTTCCCTCCGCCCTTCCTTTCTTCCTGTGTTTCAGGTACTGTGCTGCATCTAAAGATGACATGGCCCATACCCCTCCCCTGTGTGTGAAGGATCAGACGCCGCTTAGAAAATTAACTGAGCTGCCAAAGATGGTCCTATCAATTCCAATAAGAGCTGGACATACAATCCAGGCGACCTGCCTTCATTCCAGGGCTCGTTCCACTATAATAGTAATCCAATATCATTATCATTAACAGTAGTGGGTATTTCTTTATGGAACTCAAATATCCTGGAACATTAACTGTAATGATGCTGTCCTAAAATTTGGCATTGTACACAAGGCACAACTGGCATTGATACAATATGTTTAAAAGAAACTTTTTTAAAAATCAGTATTTTTAAGTTGCAATGAGAAATTACAAAGTTTTAGTTTCTGTTCTCAGGAACTCTGAGTGGCTTCACCTGGAATTAAGATTAAAGAGCAAATTCTTAATCATTTGAACTAAAATCCATTCCACGACCAATACTTCTGAAGTGTAAAAGGGAAGAAGAGAACTATTGTAACCCTTTAAATTTCCTGCTAGGAGGACATGACTGAGTTCCAACAATTGAGGTTTTTGATAGAATTGAAGATCACCGTAGATTTCAGACAATATGAAGTGAGGATGCGGCAGTGAAAAGGAAGTGCCTCGTATCATGCTACTGGGGATCTTTATGGTTTAGGGGCAACTTTGCTAGAAAATACTAGTTATTCTGAAAAGCAAATTAGGTGATTCAAGTCATATTTAAAACAATGATCTTGATACCTAAGGTCAAATAAAATTTTAATTAAAATTACAAATAATTGAAACAAAATATATTTTGCTCTAGGAAGGAATCATCCCAAGAATGTAAATTAATATCCAATTCTTCAAACTACCATAATGACAAAAAACTCAACATTTAAAAAAATAATAAAGATGTATTAATGTATTAAAAGGAAATGCTAGAAGAGTTTCTCAAAATCATGTAATCCAGACCCTTAATTTTGGAAGGAAGAAAATTAAGCCTACAGAGTAAAGCACACCAGAAAGATGCTAATGGATTTAAGTTCTGAAAATGAATGCAGGTAAATATTATCCAAAACTAAACTTCTCAAAACTACCTCCCAAGACATTCTGAGTGTCATTCTGTAGTTCTACAGTATGGGAGGGAGACTGGGCTCAACTCTGAATGCAACAAAGAGAAGAGGGAATTTATAGCCAAGGAGAAGAGTGGGTCAGTGGGTGAAAATTACTAAGCAGAAACATCAGGGGTATTAAAGGGTAGGGGGCAATTCTGGCTAAACGAACCTAACAGGATTCTTGTTGAACACAGGCCCGTGGGATCAGGCGTTGCCTGGAAGATGGCAGAGGGCGAGGAGCCCGGTTAGGTATGGGCTCCATTTCTTGAGTGTGATCAGGCACCAAGAATGAAGGGTTCTGTCTAAACCGACTTAGTACGGTTCTTGCCAAATTTGGATATAAAATGATGATCATGGAATCCCAAGGTCAGGGTCTAGTGGAGAGTTCAGAGGAACCTGACCAAAGTTTGGTCAAGGAGAGAACTTTGTCAGCGGTTGAGTGGCTTATATATCGTAGGCCTAAGACAAATTTCCTATGGAACTGGTCATTCATCTTTGCTTATCCTATAGCTGTGATAGAAATTTGAACGCTGTCTTGAAGTTTTAAATTCTTATCAACTACAAATATCATTTCAAGTAGAATGCTCTTTGCTTTCTAAAAAGATTATTTTAGAAAGTTATCAAAACTCTGGCAAAAAATAAATGAACATAAATTACAAAAAAATCATTTTACTGATTCTTCTCTGTTACAAAGAAAATTCAGCACACTCTTTTAAAATGATGTTTTCTCAGAAATTGTGTCTCTATGAGGTTATGTTAATCTGACCTAAGCACTATTAACAAATTATACATTTGTTCTAAGTTTGGCTCCTTAATATTTCTTTCCGCCAATGACAACTTTTAATGAGATAACAGTTAATTTTAAACAACTTTTTAAGAATGAGAAACAGAAATAATTTATTTTAAGAATGTTCAAATATAATTGTTAATGGTGAAATAAGATATTATTTTAATTCAAACAAAGCAAAGGAACTAAGATACTGCATATTACATAATTAAAATAAGTCCTTTTATGAGAAAGCAGAAGATAAAATAAACTTCAAATACGCTTGGAATGGTTGCTTTTCTAGATTCTAGAAGTACGTTACACATGCCAGGAAACACTTGCTTTATATTAGTAACAGGCATTCAATAATGCTCACTGAATTATCTAAAATTCATAATATCTAATCAAATTGATTTTACAACAAAAGTAGTATGAGCTAAAAACTGAATACATAGAGAAACCCAACATGGTCTGTAGCATAAACAAGTTTACAGTTTATGCGCGGAGTCGGGCTTACGTAGCCACAATTCAGCAGGACGATTGCCATCATGGAGCTAAAACACAGTATAATAAGGACAGAAAGAGGGATCAATTAACTGCCTTACAAAAAATAAAGACGTCATAGAAAAGTGGCATTTCATCTTGAGTTTGAAGGATGAATAATATATTTAAATGAAATTAAGTTTCCAGGGATTTTCCGTTTTTAAAGGAATGAATGAAGCCATTTTGAAATAAGCCTCTTTCAGAATTCTATACATGATTTTGTACATCAGAGAGAAAGAGGTAAATGGTCAGGTGGTTTGAGCTAACTTGCTTTAAGAAAATTTTAAAATTTCACCTGCATGTTTGAAGATTTCAAGAGAAAAAATAAGTTGGCAATATTTTTAAGAGATGAGATTGGTTATTTCAGTTCTTTTTTTTTTTTTTTTTTCTTCCCTTATGATCATCACAAAATTAGACATAATTTAGGCTGGGGCTAGAGTTAATTCTACTAATATTTGTTGATTTTACTCATTTCACTGGAATGGCAATTCCATGCTACTAATTTTACAAGCCAGAAAGAAAAACAACAATAAGGCATGTAATGAGATCTGAATGCAAATGTTTTACTTATTTCTTTGACATGGTCGCACACTCCATAGGGACCAGGTATCAATATCAACTTCACAACCATTTCCGATTGCTCTTGGCACGGTGTCTTACACATCAGAAGAGGCATCTAGTTAACTACATTCCACACAAGAGTTCTATTCTGAGTCAGGGGACAGTGAAATCATAACTGGCCAGCAGAATTAGAAAATACTTCATGCAGGAGGTCAGAATTGAGATGGACTCTGAAGATCAGTAGGTCCAAAGAGCATATAAGATGGCCAATAAGAATGTGATAGATTCTCAGCGTCACCAGCCATCATGATCATGCAAATAAAAATCACAATGAGAGAGCACTTCACACCCGCTGGGATGCTTATAATACAAAGACATATACATATGAGCGTATGTAGAGAAGTGGAAGCCCTCAGATAATGTTGGTAGGAATGCAATATAGTACAGTTGTTTTGGAAAATACTTCTGCAGTTCCTTAAAAGATTAAGTGCAGATGCAGTGTGACCCAGCAATTCCACTCCTAGGTATATACCCAAGAGAAATGAAAACACATGCCCACAAAAGGACCTGTACACAAATGTTCACAGCAGCATGTTCACGACAGGCAAAAACTGGAAGCAACCTAAATTACCATCAGTTGATGAATGAGTAAATAAGCTGTGGTACAGGTTTCTCCTGCTATCCAAAAATAGAGTTTCTCTGAAACCTGGTTCTTATGAAGCCAAAACTATCATAAAGCAAAGAAGCAGTTACCTTAAGACACATCTTAAGGGATGCATAAAATAAATCAAGATAAAGCACAGATGCTCATAGATCTACTTCAAAGCAAGCTTTTGAAAAGCTGGGGATCCCTGTATATATTCCTACAAGGGATACTTATTCAACAATAGAAAGGAAGAAAGTACAGATACATGCTATTCCATAGGTGAACCTTGAAGACAATATGCAAAGGAAAAGAAGCCATTCTCAAAAGATGATATATTATATAATTCCATATATATGAAAAGTCCAAAATAGGCAAATATATAGAGAAAGAAAGTATACTAATACTTAATAAGGCTGGAGGGGAATATTGGCGTTGATTGCTAGTAGATATGGGGTTTCTTCTTGAGGTGATGAAATGTTCTAAAGTTAATAGTGGAGATAATTGCACAACTCTGAATATACAAAAAACCATTGAATTGTACATGCGAAGTGGGCGAATTACGTGGTATAGAAATTATATCTCAATAAAACTGTTAAACATAAATAGAATTTCAAAACTCCTTCCATAAAGCAGGGTAAGGACATCCTAATTTGGAGGATGTCGTGAGCATTGCAGAACAGAGGTGAGAAAGGTCACGACCTTTGGGGTAATAGAGAGTAGTTTAAAGACTGCCACTAATGTGGTAGGTAGAATTCTAAGAAGGTCCCCAAAAGTCCCTGGCCCTGGCATACACATATTCATCCTTATTTCACTAAACTTGAATCTAGGCGTTGTTGCAAAGAGATTTTTTTCACACATAATTCAAGCCCTTAATTAGTTGGCTTTAAGTTAATCAAAAGAAAGATTATCCTGGGTACACCTGACCTAATCGGGTCAGTCCTTAAAAGAAGTGGGAGCGACTCTAAGCAGCAGGGATTTGTCACCTGCTGGCCTTGCAGTGCTGTACATCTGCTCCGTGAACTGCCTGTGGCTGCAGGCCACATTACAAAGACCTGAGAGCGACCTCTACGATATGACAGCAGTCCCTGACTGACAGCCAGCAAGGAAAGGGGGACTTCAGTCCTGCATTTGCAAAGAACTCCATCGTGACAACCACCAGTGAGCTTGGACAAGGACTGAACCTCACATGACATCAGGGCTTGGCTGCATCTTGATTTCAGCCTGATGAGATGCTGAACAGAAAACAAGCGGGTCTGTTTCCAGACTTGTGACCCATAGAAAAGATAAGATCATAAATTTGTGTTTTTTTAAGTCATTAAGTTTGTGATCATTTGTTATACAGCAATAGAAAACTAATACAAGTGCACAATGAAAAATGGAAGACAAGTCTAGAAAAATATATGGAGTCACTTCTGCTAGAAGCCTTCAGTGATTGGTTGTTTTGTCATTAATTTCTTTCCTTTCAAATTTGTTAGCATAAAAATGATCAGGGTGTTACTTAGCTTTATGTATCTGCCTTTCAAGCTGTATTTAAAATATATGTGCACATTTTTATTAAGGCCAACTTTTTCTTTGATTCCAGCTGTGAGATTATTTTACCACCTTGTTTCTTATATGTAATGTGTTTTCTTTTTTATAGTTCAATAAAAACATGTTGAACATTTGTGATAATGTGCTGAAATATGTTGTCATGTATCTGCTTTGGAGAATTTAGAAAACATTAGTTTTCAGATATCAATCTTTGATTTTAAAATTAATTAGTTTATTAATGTCTCTTGCATCACCATTTGTGAGTAGTCTATGAAATCCAAGTATAGTTGAAATAAAAATAATTTTTATTACTTTTTATGAACATTTTACATGTATGCCTGTGATAGAGATTTTGAAAATTTTTAAAACTAAAAGTTATTTTTTATTAGAAAATATAATTTATCTGAAAATATGACTAATAACATAGTTGATTATGATTCACCTTTACACTCTTCTATGTGTATCTCTCTACATTTAAACATTGCAATCAATTCTAAATGCTTTTGTATCCACTTTTCTAAATGTCATGAATATTTTATATTATTTAGTACAATATATAGTATATTATATTATAGTATATAGTATATTATACTACATAGAGATATAGATGTATATGTACTAATTACAAATATTCTTTAAAGGAAATTGAGAAAATATAAATAAACTTTAAAGAAGAATTGCCTATAATATTTTCACCTTGAAGTAAATGCGCTTTTATAAATAAAAATGGCATTATACCTCTTACACTTGGTGCATTTTCCTCCCTGTTATCGCTGTAACAAATTAAAGCTGACTTGGTGGCTTGGAACTTATCTTACAATTCTAGAGGTCCAAAGTCCAAAACTGGGTTCACTGGGCCCAGGGTGTTGGCAGGGCTACATTCTGTCTGGGGATTTCCCCTGACTTTTCCAGCTTCTATAGGTGGCGACATTCCTTTGCTTGCGGCCCCCTTCCACCTTCAAAGCCAGTAGAGCAGCATCTTCATATCTCTCGCTGACTCTGACACTGACCCTCCTGAGTGGCTCTTTCATTTATAAGAATCCTTGTGATTACAGTGAGTCCATGTGGATAATTCATAAAAATCTCTACATCTCAAGGTCAGCTGATTAGCAATTTTAATCCTATCTGCAACTGTAACTCCCACATTGCCAAGCTGCATAGTACACATAGGGGCTGAGGGTTAATTAGAGCATGGACAGCACTGAGTGGCTGTTATTCCACACATCACTCTTGATATTTGCTTTCCAGATAGCACCATATATTCCCTCACTCAATTCATACTAATCATCATTCTAAAATGATTTCATAGGTTCCTTTATATGGCTGCACCAATGTTTATCAGATTTAACTTGTTTCCTAGTTTTTACTTTATAAATTAGTAACAATTAGCATAGTCATTCAATAATTTTTATATATCTTTTTATTAATTCCACATGCAATAGTTAAAATAATTTAAGACAACTATGTGATTTCTACATATGAAAAAGATTAGAGGTCAGTGGTCAATAAAAATTTTGAAATTAGATTATCTCTGGATTCAAATTCCTGTCTCCTTACTTACTGTGTTTTATCTTAGACAAGTCACATAATCATTATGAGCCTCAGTTTCCCCATTTGTAATAACATCTACTATTAAGATTGTTGCTTCTGTAAAGTGCTTAGAGGAATGCCCGGCCTACACACAAACTCATCATTGGCTATCATGATGGCAGGTGTTGGCAATGCAGCCACGAACAAAACGTTCGAAATCCCTGCCTTTGTGGAACATAAAACCTACTAGCTCATGCATCTTTGGCAACAAGTCCATTTATATCCAAATGATAAATTCCTTAGCACAGAATCAATAAATACTATAAATTTAGTGATTTTTGGTAAATATTATGAAGTATGTCATTTATGATCTATCCAGTATAATTCATTTAGCTTTCCCTTATGATTTCATTAGCAGGAACTGACATTAAAATGTTACATGGTTATACATGCAAGCAATCAGGTATTGGCCTTCATTTTAATGAGAATGATTTAATATGGCCTGGTTTTAAAATTGTGTTGGCAGTAGATATACAATTTTTTTTTATGTATAGAAATAAAACTCTTGATAGGATTTTAATTATTTATATAATTCATTATTCAAAAACATATATTGACTTTTATTTAATTTTCATTTGGCATTTCACTGAGAGATTTTTATGGATTTTCCCCTCCTCCGTGATATATGAATATAGCAGACATTAATATATAGCCTAATATGTAATCACCTAGAAAAATGCTTACTCTGTCACAGTCTTCGCTCTGTGCTTTCCTAGAAAACAATGCACATTTGATACTATTTTATTGGATAACGCAATCCCAGTGGGCAGACTCAAAGAAAACTCAAAATGAGGCAGGGAAGGAGGTAAAGCAAATATAAAGAGACATATTCCTGAGTGGCTTCAGCTTTAGTAATAACTGAGATTAATTTTTGGTTTTGCAAGGAATTGTGAGAGGCCTGCAGCAACCTGGCATCCAAGGGGAAGGAAGAGGGAAGGATGCATTTCCCACTGCTCCCTGTCACCCGCACCCCAGTAACAGAGTCCACTCTAAAGGGCCTTAATTCACGTGCACTTCTGTGCTGCAAGACCTGCCCTCTGTCACAGGACGTCCCTGCAGTAAGTCAAGGTCTCTCCGCAGGACAGTTGTTCGCAGTGCAAAGATGTAGCATGTTGCCTCCTTACTGGGTGGAATCATACGGCCTGTGAAGCTCCCTCGCCTATAACTGTGACTTTGGGAGCCATGGAGTGGTCTGCATAACCAAGCTCGGTGGGAGAGAGAAAGAGAGAGAGAGAGAGAGAGAGACAGAGACAGAGACAGAGACAGAGAGAGAGGGCATGTTGCTGGTGGGGTTACCAAGAAAGATCAAAGGACTGTATTAAAGATTCACGAGCACAGTCATGCGGTGTTAGTCTTTAAATACAGGTAGATGCTTTAAAAAACTTTGCTTTGGTGTATTTCTTCAAGTTCTGTATTATTACTTAATTTTAATTGGTATGCAGAAATATTTCAGTCACCATATAGTTCTTTTGTTTTGTTTGTTCTCATACAATATGAGTGTTTTACAGTATTTATGATGGTTCAAAATTCATTCACTGTGATATCTGACATGCTGGTTTTTTAGGCAATGCTATTTTCCATAATTCTTTAGTCACCAAACATTTGAGGAATAAATTTAAATTAATTACAGTTTTCCATAATCTCTTCCTGAAAACAGAAGCAGAGGAAGAAGCTACTAAATCATTGTATGAAGCAAGCATTGTCTCAATACCCTTCTCAGCAGCCTGAGTCCCAGCTGTTTGGGTCATTCGCCTACTTCCTGAAGCACCAGCACCGGTAAGGAAACACCCCCTTTTCAGGGGGCTGGGTCTTCAGAGTTCCTCCCACAGGCTCCTAACAACCCCAAGTCCTTTCCTTTGCTCCCCCTTCACCCCCACCCCCAGGAATGGATAGCTGCTTTCTGTACTTACAGTTTCTATAAAAAGTCAGTTTCTTTTTTCAGTTATATAAGATGAATAACTACTGTTCTCTTTCAATGAAAAGGAGTTTTAGGGTTACTGATCTTGAGTATATTGCTCTGGATCCCTTGTTAACTAAGAACCTTTTTTAAAAAATCTTAAATGGTACTGAATTTAATGAAATAACCTTCCTAGATCTATTGAAATTGTCATGCTTTTTCCTCTCTAATATGTTTATGTGGTAAATACATTAATCCATCCTTGAATATAACTAATTTGGTCATGATATACTATAATAGAAAAGAAAATATTACTTAAAATACCAATGAAAACTATACTATTTTGAGCATAAAATATGCAATGATTTTAAGAAGTACTTTTATTTCCATGTATTAAATTTAGCCTACTGGCTTACCAAAACCAGATAAAGACAAGATAAAAGGAAATACTGCAGAACCAATATCAATCATGGATGTAGATACAAAAATCCTCAGCAGAAATTAGCAAATCAAATCCAAGAATGTATAAAAATAATGATGTAAAATAACCAAGTGGAACTTAACTCCAGTAATGCAAGGCCAATTCAACATTTTAAAATCACATAATGTAATCTATCACAGCAGCAGGCTAAAAAGGGACTATCATACCAGTATGTGCAGAACATGCATTTGACAAAATCCAGTATGTATTCATGATAATCTCTCAAAAAACTAGGAATAGAGAAACCTTTTTTAACTTGATAAAGAATATGTCCAAAAAATCTAAGCTAATACTATATGTAATGGTAAGAACCTGGATGTTTTTACCCCTAAGATCTGGAACAAGGTAAGATGGGTCCTCTCATCACTCTTATTCAATATCACACTGAAAGTCCTAGCTAATGCAATAAAACAATAAAAGGAAATAAAAGATATACATCTTGCAAATAAAGAAATAAAACTGCCTTTGTTCACACATGCCATGATTGTCTACGTAGAAAATCACAAAGAATCAACAAAAAAACTCCTGGAACTAATAAGTGTTGTAGTAAGGTTGCAGGATACAAGGTTAATATACAGAAGTCAATTGCTCTCCTATATACCAGCTATAAAAAATCAGAACTAGAAATAAAAAAAACATATCAGCAAAGAAAATGAACTACTTAGGTATAAATATCACAAAATATGTACAGGATCTATATGAGGAAAGAGATCTAATTAGATGAAGAGATAGCCCATGTTAAATAGTCCAGTAACGTTCAGATGTTAATTATTTTCAATGTGACCTAGGGATTCAACTCAATCCCAGTCAAAATCCCTGCAAGTTATTTTGTACGTACCAACAAACTGATTATAAAATTTATACGGAAGGAATCAAACCCCAGTTTAGCCAAAATAATGTTGAAAAAGAACCATGAATTTGGAGGACTGACTCTACCTGACTTCAAGATTATTATAAAGCTACAGTAATCAAGATAGCATGGTATTTGTGAAATGATAGACAAGTAGATTAACAGAACAAAAGAGCCCATAAATGACTCACACAAACAAAGTCAACTGATCCTTGACAAAGGAGAAAAGGTTATATATGAAGAAAGGACAGTCATTAGAGCAAATGGTGCTGAAACAATTGGACATTCATATGTAAAAAATTAAATCTAGGCACAGATCTTATACTTTGCACAAAAATTAACTAAAAATGAATCATAGGTCTAAATGTAAAATTCAAGATTATAAAACTTCTAGAAATTGCTATTAAGAAAATGGAAAGACAAGCCACAGACTGGAAGAAAATGTTTGTAAAATAAAGGACTTGCATCCAAAACATGAAAAGGATTCTTAAAACTGAACAATAAATAAAAAACAAACAATTTTTTAAAAGTGAGCAAATGAGCCTGGCTGGGCGTGGCTCAGCGGTTGAGCATCCACCTAGGATCCAGGCATCGGGTTCAATTCCTGGTCAGGGCACATGCCCAGGGTGCGGGCTCCATCCCCAGTTGGCATGTGCAGGAGGCAGCCGATCAATGCCTCTCATCATTGATGTTTCCCTCTCTCTCTCTCTCTCTCTCTCTCTCTCTCTCTCTCTCTCTCTATCTCTCTATCTCTCTATCTCTCTATCTCTCTATCTCTCCCCTTTCCTCTCTCTGAAATCAATAAGGATATATTTTTAAAAAATGTTTAAAAACAAATGAGCAAATGATCTGAATGGATACCTCACCAAAGAATATATACAAATGGAAAACAAGAATATTAAGAAATACTCAACATTTATCATATCATATATTTATCATAAGAATATCATTAACTAATCACAAATTTAAACAAGCACTACATATCTATTACAATGATCATGTTTAAATAAATTAATATTCTATTGTTTGATAGCACCCTGTAGAAATCAAGTATGTTAGTAAGTGAGAATATAATGGAGCATGTTTTTTTTTCAGCTTAATTTTAGTTGGTTGGCAGTTTGAAAGTTGGAGTTTCTGTTTTTGCAGTCCTTGAAGGAATATATTGACTGCTAATGGAAGTATGAAATTCTAGAAATATCACCAAGATATTCTATAGTCATTACATAGAATGATTTCTATAAAAGCTCAAGAAAAGCGGGCAACCAAGACATATTAAATGCTGCAGATCAATATTCTCCATCTATTTTTTTTTCAGTTCATAATTTGACCAGAGAAAGGGTTTTCAGCCTCAACAGAATTAGGGTAAAAACTTACCTTTCTTATTGCCCTTTGATAGGTCCTATATTTTAAAATTAAAATAATAAGTTAAATAGATTATAGTGACAATTAAGAATAGTTTTAAATATTAGAGAATAAAAGAAATAAGTCTACCCAAAAAACCATCAAATGAGAGATACAATTGCTAAAAGAAAATAATAAAAGTTGCTGATAATTATCGAATCATTTAAAAAAATTAGTCCAAAACAGATTCTTCAATCACTGATACATAAGTTCTAAAAAATAAATATTTTTAATAAAGAGATATATGGCAGTCATAAGATAGAAAATGTAGCAATACAAAATTGAAATAAGAAAGGACTCAAGGGAAAGAATGGAAAGGCAACAGAGGATTACACACTAGGGCATTATCTTAGCATACTGTTTCAAACCAAACACAATGTTTAACTAAAACAAATATATATATATATATATGAAATCTGTCCTCTCCAGGGTAGGATGATAAAGCAGATGAAGAAATGTTCATAAAGAAAAGACTGGCCTTGAGAAGAGCAGAGGAGTGCTCAAGGGGCATTGCTCTCCTTCTGACACTGAGCAGCACACTAATTGTTAAACTAGATAAAAAGGAGGGTTTTCACATCCTAAAATGAATGGTCTCCATGCAGAAATTGTGTAAAGGAGTGAAGGAGACGGCTTTAGGAGATGATCCAATAAAATCCTAAACAGCCTTATTCTTTGTGAGGAAAACAGTTATACGTTGTCCTTTTCATGCCCTGAATTATGATTCCCTGGAACCTTACCCTGTTCTCTGAGTCCAAATATATTTGAAAAGCAGTTTATAAATGCTGGTCGTCTTAGTTCAAGCATTTTATGCAAAATTCTCAGGATTTGAAACTCCCTTTATGTTTTAGGCTTAATTATCTTTGATCCTCATAATTTGAGGAAGACTATTAGCTTTTTAAAAACCATTAAGTCAGCTTCAGTTTTGTTAGATTCCATATCAAATGCTAAATAAAAAAGACTCTGAGGACTATTTTATGTTTCTATTTTAAGATAAGACTAACTGTCCCCTAGTCTTGTATAAACTTGAGTTAAATAAACACGGGTAATTATTAAGTCTGGGTCAACTCTCATACACTAGGCTCCCATTTTTATATCTCATGTCAAAGATAAACTCAAAAGGCAAAACAAACTCAAATGAGAAACTGGTTGTATTTCTTTCTTAATCACAAGTAAGAAGGTATTTGCCAGTGATACGCCTTGATTAATATCTCTCTTTTTTAAGCTCTTTTGCAGATAGATGTGGCCTTATGGAAGAGGTCAGTTAGAAACAGGCTGATGTTATTAGGAAGGGTATGGGGGAAAAGGCATTATTTCTTCCAGTAAAGGTACTGCACCTGGAAGAATAGCTACAATTGGAATCCCTCTCCGATTAGGTTTCTAATAGTCCACACTTATTCTCTAAGATCTATCGAACACCACACCTGCAAAGCCCAAACTGGTAAATTAAATGAGGGATAGATAGCATCTACCCCCTATAGTGTTACCACAGACTTTTGGACAAAAGAAAGCTAGTTTTCTCAGAGAACAAGGTACTTCTACCAGTAAGAGAAGATCAAGTGATTTGAGGGTTCAAGATGGTTTTATGGTTTCAGATTTCTCTCTATCTGAAATAATTGTCTTAAATCTCATACAGGAAACTCTGAAGACTGAATTCAATTGAGGATGTAATTCAGCACCCTGTACAATTGGGTTTATGTCTGATTTTTCATTAATATTAGCCTCATGGTGAAAGAAATAAGGGATTAATTTTGGGCTATCATGGAAGTTCACTGTTTGTCAGATGGTTTCTGAAAGTAAAATTAAAGGACCCAACCTTGTCATCTGCCTTCTGTAAGTGATCCTGTGCCCTCAGTTGGTGCGACCCATGCCACAGTCCTCGTAATCATCACTATACCATAAAGGTCAAGTGTGAAATCCAATCGGGCTCCCAAGACATTTGCTTCAGTGATCATTCATTACAATTAACCACAGTTTATAGTTTGATTATTTGTAATGTCACTTCATGTCCTTTGTTAGTAGAAGCACATTTCCAATTGACAAGGATTTCAGGACTGTGTTCAAGCCCACAGTCATGATCATATCAATCCTCAAATCCCATCTTCCCAATACTGATTCTCTATTATTTAGCAACCAGTCAGAAGCCACAAACCAGAGAGCAATTCAAATGGGGAAATATTATTATAAAGAATTATTAACAATAACAGGGGACTGTAGTAATGGGACATTAGCTGCCAAGGTGTAAAAAAAGAATTCTAAAGGAAACAGGGGTATCAGATATAAAGAGAAGTGACTGCCCTTAGGGTTAAGGCACAACACAAATTTAAGGAACAAACCTGATAGATACTCCCCACTTCCAGGTCTCCTGAGAGGGTACAGCTATGCACTACTAGATGGTAAAGATATTATTTGAATTGCAGCACTGGTGGATATCTCTATGATCATCCTCTGGGGGTACTGGGAATCAAACCACATAAAGTCGCTGTGCTGTGAAAATGTCTAGACAAAGCCAGATTAAGCTATCAGTAGGGAGATGCTTTACCTAGAATCCACTAAAAACTATTAGGGAGTGGAATGAAGGTGTCTTCAGGGAAATGGCATGTATGAAACTCACTGGAAATCTATCATTATTTGTAGTACCCTGGGAAGATTCTCTCTATAATTTTGGGGGATGTTGCCCATGGGGAGGTGATATGAACTGATGGTCACTACTTGCTGCAAGAGAGTGCACAAAGCAACCAGGTTTAGAGGTACCCCTCCAGTGCCCTCCACCTACAAAGTTTAAAATCATGCCACCTGGCAGAACAGACTTTTTCAGCATCACAAGCAGAACAATGAAGGGTATATTTGGATCTGAGAGGCAATATATTGATAACTAACACACCAGGCATTAGAAGAAACAGAACCAAATGCCCTAAAGCCAAGAGAAAAATAGCAGCATAAACTAATCAATTATGACACAGATGACTTGGCATTGGTAGACTAGAACTTTATGATTGCTAAGTTCAAAAAAATAAAAGAAAACATAGATAATGTTAGGAGAGTGCTGGAACCCATAAGAAATCAAATGGACATTCCAGAATTTAAAAATAAAATAATTAAAATTAATTTTTATTAAAATATAAAAACACAAAAATTAAGAATTCAATAGATGGGGTTAATAACAATTATAAAAAGCCTACAATTAGGAACTTGAAACTAGGCCAGTAGGAAATATCCAGAGGGAAACAAAAGAATAGAAAGTCAGTAAAGCCTATAAAGCATGACATGATGAAGAAATTAACACATATTTAATATATGTCTCCAAAGGAAAGACAAAGCTGGAGAGAGAAAAAATTGAAGAAATACTGGCTTGCTTGATGTACCTGGAATGCATGCTATTAGCTTCAAATGATCTCTCTTAGAAGTCTAGAATTTGCCCTTCCATAAGAGACCAAGATGTGTCCATTTTCCCCACCACACTAACAAGAGAACATAGAATTTCAGAATATGATGGATAGAAGTTGAATAGGTAGGGATTTAGAGGATTTCAAAGATTGGAAAGCTGTTCTCCAAGATGTAGAGAGCCACTAAGACACTGTAATAGAATATCATTGTAATTATATCATAAAGGGATTTTTTTGGTAGTCTGTGAAGTGACCAACAATATAAAAACTTCTACAAAAATTGAGTGAACAAACTATCTTGCAAAGTGGCTATCCCAGTAGATTGAATGATGCCTAATGATTTCATAATTGTCCTGGAAGAAATGAAGATACTATTGAGTATATAAAAGCTTTTGAAGATGAGGTTAGATGCTAGTATTTGCCTTTATACAAGGTAAAGTTAGGACACAAAACCCAGAAGGCACCATCATCACCACATATAACTCCTTTCTGAGCAAATCTTTTTCCTGTTCCTTTTCGTGAAGATTTCATTTCAGATAATGCTTTTAACATAGTAAAAAGTTCATCGCTTGGGTTATAGATCCTCCTTTGAATTTAAGTAAATGCTGATCCAAAGTCCATAAAAATATCATTTACTTGTGGTTTAAGCAAGAAATGCAGTAGTAATTGCCTATATACCTCAGGAGAGTTAGTCTTCTTTGATCCAGTCTCTGAAATTACTAATGTGAATAGAACATAACAAAATATGACTCAGAAGATACTGAAGTTGTTTACAAATGACTTGAAATGTAATTTCAACTTTCTGATTGTTGTCTGTTAAGGAAGAAATTGCCACTCAATATTTGAAATAAAATTGTTTTATATCTTGCTCAGCAATGGAGAGCTGTGCTTTAAGACACTATATCTCTGAACAAAGAACATTTGCTGATTTTCGACATGGGTTTTGGGAAATATGCATATCAGAAATGAGTGGGCTATTAGAAGCAGGTGTATTCAGGAATTGGATGACCTTTGGCTTTTAAAATATATTTCAGTTACAGGATTGTGGCTGCCACAAACCGGTTGACCTATGAGACAGTGGAAGCTCTCCTGGGTTGATTGGGAGGGTTTTAAAATCAGTTTTGTAAGTTTCTTTCTATTAATATAATAATAATAATTAATCAACATAATGATCAATAGTTCTGTAGGAGGATAGCAACTTTTTATTTTGAGGTATAACAGGAAAAAAGAATATACCTTTGAAATAATTAGAAATTCAGCCTCACTGTCTCCATTGCCTGATATACTCAGTGAAAGGCAACGTAGGAAAAGAAAATGCAGGTTAGTTGTGCAGACAGGAAGAGAGTAAACAAATCTGTGTAGGAGTGCAATAAGTGTCAAGTTTAAATGATCTGCATATAGTTTTTCCACACTATGAGTTAACTGCAGCAATTTTAAATTAATCAAAAAAGCAAATTAGCCTGGCCAGGTGTGGCTCACCGATTGAGCATTGACCTAGGATCCAGGCATCGGGTTCGATTCTTGGGCAGGGCACATGGGCTCGATCAATGACTCTCTCATCATTGATGTTTCTATCTCTCCCTCTCCTTTCCTCTCTCTGAAATCAATAAAGATATATTTTAAAAAAAGCAAATTAAAGTAGCTGCCTTTTTATAGAGAATGAAAAGTAACTAAACATATTTACTTTAATCATATCTGCAATAATGAACTGCGCATCATGTTTCCCATCTTCCACTTAAATATGCCATATCCGTCTATTGACACTTCTCAAGTCCAACTGCATACAAGTAGCCCAAAACCACAACTAGAAATTCAGTTCACTTTGTAACAAACGAGTGACTTATTCAAAGTTAGTGCAATATTCTACCAAGAGGCTGAACTTTGATTTTCCTTTAGAAATCTATTTCAATCGAATTAATATTAATATAAAAAACTAGATATCTCCCACCGAATTATCTTCAAAACTTAACTGCAGTGCTCAAGAGAACTGAAGGATGTTGTGGTAGAGGAGACAGGGAATGGAACTACATTTTCTGGAA
Source organism: Miniopterus schreibersii (assembly GCF_964146895.1). NCBI lineage: Eukaryota > Metazoa > Chordata > Mammalia > Chiroptera > Miniopteridae > Miniopterus > Miniopterus schreibersii. The sequence goes on along the minus strand of NC_138113.1, from coordinate 27,542,284 downwards.
CCCCTGCTATTTTTCCAAGTGCTGTTCTATGTAATCAGCTTATTTTCTCATGCTAGCTGCCCTATTTCCTTTATGAAAAACATCACATATAAATAAATATATTATCCCCATTGTTAGACATTTTATATATGAACAACTTATGACTCAGGAAGATTCAATAAATTTCTCATAAAAAATAAATTGGGGGAGCTAGGGCTCAAATCCAGTCCTGCCTAACTAACATCTAAGCCCATGAGAGCTCTATGATGAAATAAAATACAACTCATCACCTCTATCCCATTTATTACAAATTAACCTTATTCTTGGTGAATTATTGTATGCTGTGAATATCAAGAACGTTTAACTATGGGGTTTTCCATTTCTGTTATCTATCCCGTATATTATTTTGTGGGAGAAAAAACTGAATTTGCCAAGTGGGTTATGTTGATAGTGACTCAGTTACACTCTTCATCAAATATTATTTATGGCGTTTCCCCTTGCCCTGCAAATTGAGCCATATACTATGCACACTAAAGTGCATGCCCTGGAGCAACTCAAGTAGGGCAGCTCTAATAGTCTATTTTGCTTTTTAAAGTGTCGGCGTTCAGCTTATTGGAAGGTACATGATAGAATGATGCTTCCCCCTTTTCAGTAAATGATGCCACATTTCTTGTTTTCCAATTTTCTAGCTCTCTGTAGTGTTCCATGACTTTCCAGCTACAACTGTGACTGTGCTGGGAAGTTCATTAGTCAAGTCCCTCAACACCCAGGGATCCATTTTATTTGGTCCTGCTGGTTTATGTATGTTCACATTTTTTAAAAAGTATTCCCTGAGGATTTTTAGTCAGTAGTTATTTTTTATTTCTTTCCAATTCTGTAAACTTCATTTTTTTTTTTTTTTTTTTGGCCAGCATTGCTTTCTTAGGTTGTTACACTGTCTCCAGGTTTTATTTTTTTCTTGTTTCCTGTGAATCACGGGCTTTAAAAAATTACCTAATTTTCTCATCTCTTCAGCAAAACTGCTCATTTCTCTACTTGTTTTCCCCCTTTGCTTTTGGAATCTGTTTTCTGGTATTACTTTAAGTTCTGCTGTTGTAAGTGCTCCCTTCCCCCCTCCCAGATTCTGCCTCCCTTATTCCCCTGATCGATCCACAATCTTGCTGCTTCAGCACATTGGCAGCTACCCTCCTGCTCATTAGCGGATGGATAGTCCAGCTCACAACTTGTATAGTTAAGTTCTCTACTACACTGTTTGATGGGAAACATTCAGAGTAGAAAAAAGAGCAATGTGGTATATGGTATACACAGGTCTATACACACATGTAATTAACATGCGGGTATAAGTCATGAAAGAGCTTTACGCTGCTCAGCATAAATCCAAGATACAGACGCCTAAGCTTTCAGTTCATGAATAACGGCACCTGCATATCACCTGTTTCGGGTTCTGTATTAGGCTCTGACATTTACCCTGTTCAGCAAACAGGGAGGGGCCACCAGTAGTAAAAATACGAACCGAGCCAGAAGTACACATGGCTCTCATAGAGCTGTGTTTCTGACCTCACATATTGGCAATTACTGTTCCATTTTAAACATTATTTTGGGAACCAGCCAAAATTAATTAATGGGTTGTGACAGGCATTCCTTTTAGGTTCCGGAGAAGTTTATACCTGCCTTTTAATGTCAAATATCTACCCGCCATCCCTACTTAGCTCCTAATCTGTACCTTCTTTTTTCTCCACCTGAAGTTGCTATAAAATTGGCATTTGAAAATATAGAATGATATTCTCCTTCTGCTTTTTTATGTGTTTCGTCAATCTTAATATATCAAAATGTAACAGGACAGTAAGCAGCCAGGAAAATCCCTGGGCAAGTGGAATGGGGGAAACTGAGGCAAGAAGATTCAATGAGGCCAAACCGTCTGGGCAGCTCGCAGCCAGCTTGTGAACTGCAAGACCCTCCCTTCCCCAGCCAAGGACACCTGGGAGCAAATGGTTTGTACCCCTTCCCAAACCAGAGAATGCACAGCTTACATCACCCTGGGCTGGGAAAATAGAGAACAGCCACCCAATTAATGCCATTTGTGCCGGCGACACCCAAGGACAGATGAAGTTGGGGAACAAATAACAAAAACCCCACTAAAGCCAGACGGACCTAAGATAAAAGTAATAACAGTAACACAGGCCACAGAATTATCCCAAACACCCCTATACACTCATTTTCCTGCATTGGCAGATTTAAAATGAACCTGGAAGGCTGATGAATATTCTACCGAAACTCTCCACTACAGAAAAAAAAAAAAAAGATAAAAAGCCCTCAGGACACGGACTCAATCGGGCTTGCTCTAGAGCATGCCCTTGCCCCTTCCCAGGCATGAACATTTTATTTCTTTTTAAAAAATATATGTATTTATTGATTTCAGAGAGAGAGAGGGAGAGGGAGAGAGAGACAGAAACATCAATGATGAGAGAGAGTCACTGACTGGATGCCTCCTGCACCCCTCCCCGCACAGGGTTGAGCCTGCAACCCAGACACGAGCCCTGAACAGGAATCCAGCTGTGATCTCCTTGTTCATAGGTCGACACTCAACCACTGAGCCATGCCAGCCGGGCTGAACTTTTTATTTCTAAGGGTCCCAACAAGACTTGCAGCCAGGGTAACACTGGGCAGAGGCATCTGGACCTGGGCTCACCCCTTGATCCTGTCTCCAAGACCCAGTTTTTCTCTGCCTCCCTAGTGAGCTAAAGCAGCCCCACCTAAACTCACTTCTGTCACTGTGACCTTCACTTCCCAGTGAGCCAGCAGCAGCCCCCGCCTTGACTCACTTCTTCCCTATAACATTTCTAGAGAGCCAAGGCAGAGTACCCACCTAGGCAATCCCCTAATTTCTTCTTTTGTTTCACTGTCCCCAGCATTAATAAACATACTCCCAAACCCATCTGGACTTGTGTTGAGAAATCTTTCCTACACAAAATCAAGGATCCACACGTTACGGGCTGGCCTGAGGCAGACCTGCTCAAGGGCAGCTCCCATCCAGTAACAAAAAGCGATTGCCAGGACACTGATTACATGGCAGGATGAAAACTCACAAGAGAATAAGCTACACACACATTAAGCATGCACTCAACCAGAATATCATGGTGAAGCATTTGTTGGCAGAGAACATGGCAATAAGGGCCACTGACTCCCCGGCTAAGAGTTTACAGGACAGTCTGTTGGACTAGCTGTGACCCCCTGTGAATGTAAGACTGCAATCACACACAGTCACAATCTCGCTCGCTCTCACATGTCTATATCTATATCTATATCTATATACATATATGCATTCATGACATTTGATAAATGCACTTAAATATTATTTTGGAACTACTTTAAAGACAAATAGCATTTATGCAAAAAATGGAGGGTTTTAAAATATGGTGTGCATATCTTTGCTCACAAATTCAACTAACATTTATTGGGTACCATGTGAACTACATATATTAACTCTTTCAATAATGTGGCTACATTGATATTAGGATCATATCAAGGCATATCATAGGGCAAAATGGAACAAAACAGAGAATAATAGCATTGCCCTTGTGTGAGTGACTGTCAGGAAAAGTAAACAATGAATAGATATGCAGTTTAAGAAAAAGTGCGGGTAGTTCAATAATGTAGGAGGGCAGGATATGTGGCCCAAAAATATGCTGCTTTGGCATGTCGATTATTTTGAGCTGAAGGCAATGGAGATCTTGCAGGCTCAAGATAAACTTCTGCCCCTCTCGCAACTACCTAGAAGAATATAAATTGGGAGTCTTTCCCAGAATGAAAGTTATTACCAGGGATAAATTTTATAAGAGCAATACATCGGTATGGCCTGGCAAACACCTAATTACCAAATATCCTTTTTTTGGAGCTCTGGGCCCTTATCCGTTCTGTAGCTCAGGATGGCAAATAGACTTCATTTCACCTTTAGGTTTCTGAGCCTCTCAGGTATGTGGGGTCTCTGACTCTCTCATGTATGTGGTGTTCCCATAAATACAAAATAAATTTGATTTTTTTCTGTCAATTTGTCTCATGTTGGTTCGATTATTAGATCGGCCAAAGAACCTTTGTAAAGCAGAGGAAACTCTTCCTCCCTAATAATAACTATTTGAATTAAAACACTGATGCTCTTGACCCAGTCATTCCGCCAACAGAAATTCATCATACAGGTATTTTTGTATGGAACTGGATTATTCCATTTTATTTTAACCTCTATGTACTCTTTTGGAGTGTATCAAGATTTATTGTTATTATATGAAGTGAGACAAGATGCAGAATGATATTATAGAATGTCTTATGTACATAAAATAAGTTTATTATGAACATACATATGTATGTTCACAACACTTACATGCAAAAGCATTCTTTTTGGGGGGTGGAAAGTGAGAAGCAATTTTTCACTGTACTTCAGAAAATAACACTGTGGCAAGAGTGGTAAGATAGAGACATTTTGGGGGGGGGGGCAGAGGAGAGGAGTCCTCTGTAGTGTTCAAATTATTACCCTGGAAATGAGTTATGTTTTCTATGAGGCAATAGTTACATACAATTTAAGAATAACCTATTGGTCTTTGTATCTCTGGGCTGTGAGATTCAATTCTTTGTACACAGTGGGTGCTCCACAATGGATGATCATATGAATCCCAAATGAAACATGCCAGCAGAGACACATGACACAGAGGGAGTCTCCTATGCTTAGGTTGAAGGATTCAGCAATGATTTCATGTCTAAAACATCCTCTCACCCAGGTAGTAGTTAAGCAACATTAGGTGACTTAAGAACTAATTGAGAGAATGGCCAAAGTCCTTGTTAGAGAGCATGTGTCTGTGAATTTCATTGTAATTACGCTTAATGAGGCTATTACCTCCCCGTGTCCACAGTGTCATATTTTTGGTCAAAGGACACCAAAGCTGTTGCACTTCTGCTCAATTTGAATCACAATTACGCTTTTCTAGGTAGAAATTCCACTAAGGTCAGAAACATAATGGGGAAGGACATAAAGATAGAAAGTGTCATGTTGCTTCTTTACCCCTCAACTTTTTCCCAGCCAAATACCTATCTATGGACATTTCTCTCTACATTTCTCATAAAATGAGGTCCTTTCATCAATCTTATCTATTAAAACCCTGGGTTGCAAAGTAAGTCCTGAGCCTAATACCTTTACCTATTTCAGACAAAAATGAGATACTTGTCTGAGCTATAAATGGCAGTAAGGTAGTGGTTAAGAGAATAAGCTTTGTTTACCATGTATTTTGGACAGAGGTTAACTATCCTATAATAATTTTAGAAATAGAGAAACCATTAAATAGGAAAAAATATTGAAGATCCTAAAAGGACTCTTTAGGTTTAGTGTACCATACCCGCTTTCATTTGCCAGGCAAGTACATGCATTACCATGAAAATCTGTAAATGCAGAAAATGTACCTAACATTGTCAAGCAACACAGAAATAAAAATTTTAGTGAACAAAACTTCTTGGGAAGCTGCCTTCAAAACATCATCTATGTGATCTCACCCCTTGGCTCCAAATAGGAGATTAAAACTTTATGTTTGACTGTTACACTGTTTGATACATTCAGTTCAACAAATGTTTACTGAGCACTTACTCTATGCTGAGTCCTCAGTCGTAAAGAGAACACAGGGGATCCTCGCCATAGTGCAGCTTCCAGTCTACAGGGAGAAAGAGACAACAGACAGGTAAGCATATAAGTAAATCCACAAAAACTGATTCTAATACATGGCATGGGCTCAAAACTCAGAGCTCAATAGCACAGAGAAGTAACAGTTGTGGTGGGACGTATTGTGATTTATACAGAGCAGGTTTTATTTAAAGTTGCTGCGCACCAAGATCAATTTATGCCCTCTATATTCAATACAAATTAGAAATGTCTTAAATTCTCAAAACTTACCTAACCTATGTAGTTTTGAAACCATTCATCTTCATAAAAAGAAATGAATACTTTTCCATCCAACTCTGCAAATTCTTATTTTTTATAACCAGCAAATTAAAATTCAGTGCACCGAGAAGAATCCTCAGCCTCCTTTCACTGTAAACGACTGAAGCTCCATCTGTCACTTTAGAGTGTCATTGATTTCATTTTAAATCCTCACATAATGCCTACATGCCACACTCTTCTTTTAGCTTTTAATAACACTTAAAATTAAAAGAAAATGTCAGAAGTAATGATTTGAGACTACTAACTTATTTATGTTTTCCAAGGAATTTTTCGGTTTGATTCTTTACTGGAAAGCAAGCAAGAAACATCCTAACAAAGCGCAGGACAAGGGAGTGATACTGACAGATGTAATTGCTGACGGGGACCCCCTACCACCGACACCATGGCAGCTTGCAGCTGTTTAATAGAATCCCTCTGCTGGTCTATTATTTGCTGGTAAATCAAGCTCTAAATTACTGATTTTCTTTGCCAAGATCTTTATTATCGCTAACGCATCCTTTATCAAAGATTTATTTGAAAAGAACAAAGATGTGAAGGCCAAATGAAAGGCAACAGGGCTATTGGATTATAACTCTGATCCCCTCTACAATTAGTTCTATTTGTGCTGGAGAGCTCAACGAATCATGTGTGTGCTAAGTCATTACTGTTCCCACCTCCTCCTTCCTTCTGTCGTCTTTTGCTAATTTGAAAAATGTAAATCTCTTCTATTTTCTTGTTCTGAGCCTTCACTCCTTTCTACGTAGAAAGCTGAGTGAGACTGGGCAGAGTGGGCCTCTCTCTGCTCATCAGCCATCGCCTCTCCCTCCCCAAAGGCCACAGGCCTGGTTGCTTTCCTGTCTGCTGCTTTGTGGTTGTCTGTGCTTCGTGGGTTGGCCCTTCTGATTGTGTGTGTGTGTGTGTGTGTGTATACATATATATGTATACACACACGCACATATATTTAAAATATAACTTTACTGATTTCAGAGAGAGGAAGGGAGAGGGAGAGGGAGAGGGAGAGAAACTTCAATGATGAGAGAGTCATTGATCGGCTGCCTCCTGCAGCCCCCGACTGGGGACCGAGCCCACAACCAGGGCATGTGCCCTGACCGGGGGATCGAACCCCGATCGCCTGGATCCTGGGTCGATGCTCAACCACTGAGCCACACCGGCCAGGCTGATTGTACATATTTTTGATGGTTTCTGTCCAAGTCATTCATTTACATTCAATTCATAATTTGTAGGAGTAAATAGTTTTGTTACAAGAAGAATCCTGGAGGCGTCTGAAAGAGTTATTCTAAAGTAGTCAAATCCACTTTAGCATTCAATAGCTCTAACTTCCAAGGTTAAAGCCCCATTTCTCACAGGCACACTTTGAATGCTACAGCAGAACCCACTGGGCCCAAGAAGCAGCAAGTGACTGATGATGCTATTGATTTTAGCCTCAGTTGGTTTTCTAAATATGGAGCTTTACAATACTCATCAAGTGCATAAAAAGAAACCAAAATAAACTTCCTACAGCAACAATAAAAATTAAACAGCATTTTTAATAAACCACACAATCACTGACACTTTCCATCTCTATTATGTTAATAATATACAAATTGGTTAAACTTTCTGGATCTTCAAATTAGTGCTATGCACAGAGGAACAGGTATTTTCAATTTATATTCCATGCAGCCTCAAAAGTATTCTTTTATATTTGTTATGATACATGTGGTGATTTACCATCCAACTCTACCCCAGAGACAGGTGGTTACGATGGTCTAGAAATCACCTATGTTTCTTATTTTGTATTTATAGTGAATGTATGAAATTCTCTTATCATAAAACATGAAAATAAATACATTTAAAAATTATGGATGTTTTCCATTTTATATACTGTTCATTTAAGTCAGTTGTCTATAGATTCTGCAAACATTATATATTTATATGGAGTAGTATTTTTATTTAGGCCATATTTTATAATTTTACATTAATTTTATATTTTGAATATATAGCTCATGTAAAAATCAAAGCAATATGAAAGGTATACAAGAAGTCTTGTTCTAAACTTTGTCTGGCCCTATCACATCTACTCTCTATGTAAACCTTTTTAGTTTCTTGTATATTTTCCCAATGTTTCTTTGTGCAACTTCTAGTAAATCCTCTAATATGTTTTCTTCCCTCTTTGAAATATACTGTCCTAAAACTTTTTTATTTCACTTAAGAATATACAGGGTGGGGCAAAAGTAGACTTACAGTTGTGAATACTCAAAACACAGTTTATTATATTATTTATTAAATTACTTTATTATTCTCCACACAAACAACTGTAAGCCTACTTTTGCCTCACTCTGTATTCTGGAGATGATTTAACATCAGGACTGTCTCCACATTTTTGATAATACTGCATAATATTTCGCTGTGTAGTAGCACTCTAAATTTTCATTTTCTTCTGAACCCTAGGAAATGCAAAGATGCTGCAGGGAGTAAGATGCCATATGATGAACCTTACACCTGTGTTATTTTGCACATGTTCCAGTATATCTGTAGGACAGATTCTCAAAAGTGGGGCTGCAGAACCCAAGGATGATACATTTGCAACCTCCAGAGATGTTGCTATACTTTCCCCCAGGATTTGCTTCATCTTCGTGTTCCTGGCAGCAGTTATGACAGCAACTCTTTGATAGTCTTATCAACAGACTATGTGGTCAAACTTTTGGATTTTCACATTTCTCTTATTTGGAATGAATTTAAACATCTTTTCATCTGTTGAAGGACCTTTGTATCTCTTTTTCTGTAAACTATGTACATACTTTATTCATGTATCTAATGAACTACTTGTCTTTGCTTTATTGAATTCTTGGGGATCTCTATCTACAGGAATAAAAATCTTTGTGATATAAAAATCTTTCAAAGTATTTTATTCTTATTTTTTTTAAAAACATGTAGTTATGGTTGATTCTGATAGTTTATAATTTTATGGTTTCTAGGCTTAGGACCATAATTTAAAAAATCTACTGCAGAGTTATAAAATGATTCACTCAGTTTCCTCAAGCACATGCAAGGTTTTATATTTTACACTTAAATCTGCATTAATTTGGAGCTTATATATGTCTCTGGATATGGATCTAAATTCTCTAACCCAGTTGACCCCAACTCACTTATTCACAAGTCCCTATTAACTTCACACATTGGGGATATGGTCTTTCTTATATACAAAATTTCCATATGCATTTAGATTATTCCCAGTCTTCCTTTTTGTTCCCTTGGCTTATGTATGTATTCATGCCTCTATAGCATACTGTTTTAATTAGTGTGACTTATTTTTTAGAGGCTTCCTGAATATTCTTACTTGTTTATTTTTTACAAGTACCTTAAAATTTGCATAACAATTTCAGAAGCCAACCTTCTGTTTAAATCTAATTATTAAACATTGCTATTTATATTGTGGGTTTTCTTATTCTAAAATCAGGCTTTTATTTTCCTGGATGTTTTTCATTTTTAAATTGGTGACTAAGACTTTAACATCTTATAGCTGTGCACTGCTTCTACATTGGAAAGGACCTTCATCTCTGTCCTTCTGATTATGTGACTTGACAGTCAAAAATCTTTAATGATTCTCCATAGTATTTGGAGGCTAAACTACCTCGCCTGTCATGTAAAGACCTCGGAAGCTCTCTAGCCGCCTCACACACTGTGCACGCCTTTTCTACCCAGAGGGATTTATTTGCAATTCTGAAGGAGTATGATATGTCCTACGACAGGACAGTGGCTAGAAATGCCGGTTCCCATTACTCTCCAGCGTTGGGTCTGACTCTAGCCCTTTTTGGAGCACTCAGCCAATGCCTCAGCTCTTCTGGAAAGGTTTCCCTGCCTCTCACTCTCTGATCCAGGATCCCCTCATCTGTCTGGGCTCTCTCAGCTTCCAGAGTGTCTCTTTTATAGCTCTCATCAAACATTGATGAAAATGATTATTTTAAAGCCTTCACCATGTCTCTGAGTGAATGAATTTTGTGTGAACATTCCTACGAGACTAGTATAGTAAATGCCAAAATAATCATTGAATGCCTGTTGATTTAATTAATGTAATATAATCCTTACAATAGGTGAGGCATGATTTTAATTGTTCTTTAATTAGTAGCTCAGATGTCAAAATCACACCCAAAATTTCACTATGTTGATGTTAGACTTGGGACAGAACCTAAGATCCTTGGCTGGGAGCTTAGTATTCCTCCCCCCCCCCATTATAACACAATACACTATTCATGCAAATCCTCCAAGACTGAGTGTGGATGACTACATGGCTATATGTGCCCACACATGGTATGAAGAGCAATCCGGGCTACCTGTATGCACTTACAAAGTAATGCTAGTTTTAAAGCCATTTTCTACGTGTATGATTATAACTTGCTCAATAACATAGATGTATTATAAAAGGTTAGCCATATAAAATATAAGGTCATGTGGTTAATAAGGCCTAAGTATATATAACTAAAGATTCAATCTCTTTCTAAGAAATATACATTCCTTTTAACTGGTCGAACAAAAGCATTTCCAGCAATAAATTCAAGAAAGGCTAAAATTGTTTTGTAAGGTTAAGTATGGCTCCTAAGTCATAAAGCATAAAGAGAAAGTATGAAAGATTTGATTACATAAAATCAATCTTCTGTATATGAAAAAGAGCATAATTTTGCCTTGTAATATAGAGGGGAAATATTTATAAAATATGACAAAAGATAAACATACTTATATAAGTAATTCCCATATCAATATGAAAATTATTTTTAAAATATATTTTGATAGCATAATGGGCACAGAGCATTCCAAGATAATTTGTAAATGGTTAAATTACACCAGTAATCTAAGAAACATATGCAAAAAATTATGTGCACTGTAGTAATGTTAATTATATACACTTACTACTAAGAAAAGGTCACTTCTTTTTACTTTATTGCTCATTTAATTTTGTTCTCAGTCCTCCAATTCTCTGCCTGCTGGGAAATGGCAATTTTACAATTAATAATATTGTCACTTTTTCTGATGTAAACTGTTTTAAGTCTTGGCAAAAGTGTGACTGCTTCTTTTCCCTAGAACTCTTTCGTCTGTGGCCCTTTCTCACTTAAATTAATTAACCCATTCTTCAGATGTTGGCTTGATGACTCATTTCTTCAGGGAAACTCACCTTATTCTTTAACCAGGTAAAGTCTCTCTGCTAAATGTTCTTATATAGTCTTACTCTATTGTCATAGCATGTGTTAGAGTGTGGTGATTTGGTTAATCACCCATCTCTTCTATGACTTTGTTTCCATCCACACTATATCTATTTTCCTCACTCATTTGTTCTGGCGCTCAGCAGGTGCCTGGCCCAGAGCTGGCATCCACTAAACATTATTAAATGAACAAATAGACAAGAGCTCTTGAGTAGTTGAAACATAAATAGGTATGAAATTGTTGAAGATAAAAGTGAGTATACCCTTTGACCTACCACTCATTCATGGTAATTTATTCTGAACTGTGCAAAGATGTAATATTCAACAATCATAATCTATCATAGCGAAAATCAGAAACAATCTAAATGTCCAACAATAGGAAGTTATTAAAATAAATTATTGCACGTTAATAAAACACTGTACAAAATACTCTTTAAAATGTTATAAAAGAGAGATTTTGGATAGACAATAGTGTGGGGAAGACCTGGGAAGAGGGCAGGAGTGGGGAGAGGGGGTCAGTGTGGGAAAAAAGGGGGACATCTGTAATACTTTCAACAATAAAGATAAAATTTTAAAAATGTTATAAAAGAATAGTTTTAGATGTGGGGTAATATTCACTATAAAGTCCTAAATAAGAAAAAACAGTTTTTTGTACATGATGCTTCTACTTTTTAAAAAGAAAACACACACACACACACACACACACACACACGCCTATATGCTCCTACCAGCTGAGCCACCCAACCAGAGTTGTGTACAAATATTTTTAAAAACGTTATGTGTGAGTTGTATGTCTAGATGATTTCTTCCTTATGTATATTTGTATGTTTATATTATTTCTGCATTACACTTGCATTTATTTTTTTAACAATATTTTTATATTGAAAGGCAAAAATTAAAAATAACACTAGTTCTGATCATATGGAAATTATTGTATTTTTAAAATCATACTACCCTTTAAAACTTGATATGTCAGTTATGTATGATAAAAAATAGTCAAACAGAATTTGGCACCAGGATTTAAAAAAAAAGTCATTGTGTTTCAGAATCACTGCATTTGGTATATCTAACTAAAATTTCAAAAATATATACATATATAGTTTTTTACCTAAGGCAATAAATTTGTAGAAAATCTAATAGATTCAAAAGGTGAAAACATTTTCAAAAGCTTCCTCTAATATAAAGGTTACATTGGACAATGCTTCAATACTAGACAAATCAGGCTCTGTGTCAAGGATGGATGAATCTGAGTCGGCTAGGTAGTGGCAATCTGCGTCAGCTGGCAAAGACCAGGAGGATGGCTGCGCATCAGCTCACTGGTCCCGATGAAGACACCTTATTTCCGACGGCTAAATTGAGAGCCCATTGTCGCCCAACCCTTCCTGAGTTTGTCACTCTTCCTGCTGAGGTCCTTTTCTCTACTGCCTGTCACAGTGGATGGCTGGTACTTTGAAGTGCATGTCAGAACTATGGCCCTGAGGTGCAGCAGGGAAGGCATACGGTTGATTGCCTGCAGGTGTCTGACTGCGGGATGTCCTCTCAATTCATTGAAAATCAAGGCACATATCCTAGTTGAACAAGGCGACTGTAAGTCACCTTGTCACCTGAGTCTATTTTTAGATCATCAACAAGAAGAAATAAAAGCAAAATTAAAATTGGCTTTTTGCTGTATCTTGAAATATAATAGAAAAGGGTTGAAGGGGAAAGGAAGAAAAAAAGTTTTAAGAGATGTTGGAGAAAAAGTCAGGAACTGTGGGCTAGAAGTTACCTCTTATATAAATAAATTGTCTACTTGTTGTTGGGTTAATCACATAAGTGGCCTGGGTCTTAATTTCCTTTTAAGAAAATAATGGATTATGTAATCTAAATGTCTCATTCATTTTCTGAATCTTACAACATATGGTTTAATTTGTGAATATATTAATCAGCATTTTAATAATATGCACTCATGGCTGCATTGTGCATGACTATCCTTTCTTAATGACTACTTTTGAATGAAAGATAGTAATCTCTCAAACTCTAATTTTAGCAAAAATTTATTGGCAATAACTGTAATGAACAAGCACAATATTTTTCATTTAATATTTATCCTCTTGGAGAAGGCAGCATTGATCTTCAAATTCTTAATTATGAAAAGGCAAATTTGCGGAATTGATTGTGATACTAGAGGTTGAGTAGGAAGAACAGCAAAAACAGTGGTTGTCAGGGGCTGGGGTGAGGGTGGGAAGTGAGGGAAATGGGAAGATGTTGGTCAAAGGGTACAAACTTTATAAAATGAATAAGTTCTGGGGATCTAACATAAAGCATGGTGATTACAGTTAACAATATTGTCCTGTATACTTGAAACTTGCTGAAGGTAAATGGTACGTGTTCTCACCACATACAGACACACGAAACCACACCCACAATGGTAATTATGTGAGTTGACAGATGTGTTAGTTAACTTGATGATAACAACCATTTCGCAATATATACAAACACATATTAAATCACTGCATTCTACACATTTAAAAAAATCATGTTGAACAACCTAAACTGATACAGTTTTTATCTGTTAATCATACCTCAATAAAGTTAGGGAAAAATAAGAAAAAATCTAAGAAGATCTAAAGGTACTATCTTGACCATAGTTTTATGATCCCATAAGCTTAAATCACCAGAGTTATACCTGAAATAATAATGAAATAATTGAAGCAAAATAAAGTAATCCTTATATCCATTATACTATTACGAAGAAGCGAGAAGGTAGAGCAAACAGTGATATGAACTATCTTCTACTCGGCAAGATCACAGAAAACAAGATGGCCTTGGAAACCAAGGGGAGAGACACGGAGGGCCAATCATGAGTGCATCTGCTCAGATGCCACCTGACCACAGCCAGCATCTCCCACCTTACTTATTCTGTTACAGCCCATTAATCCTCCTGAAGTCTGAAGGGAGAATGACAAGAGTGATAACCTTTGCCTGAGGGACTCTGAAGTGAAAATAAAATGACTTCCTGATCTAAGTCTAGATTTCTCTCAAATTTCTGGCCCTGAGGCAGTATCAGATGGAGGAAAGGACATAACATTCCAGTTAGAAACTCCTAAATTTAAATAACTCTTCTGGTGTTTTTCAGGCAACTAATCTGAAACAACTTCCTCCATGAAATTGGGGGTAATTTTACTACATAGGATTGCTGAGTAAATACATAATGTATTTTTGTAGGCAGAAATGTCTGGAATTTAGTATTTCCTCAGTAATTTTAGTTCTTTCTTTTTCTTTCTTTATCAATCCTATCATAAAAGTAAATGATGATGATGATGATGATAGATAAGTAATCTTGCTCTGAAATCAAAGTAACTGTTTCAAGTGCCCATTTTTATTTCTTTAAAAAATACCTTATTTGTTTTCAGCTATACAACTATACTGCTAATGATTTTACACAGACCATGCTATTTTTCCTCCTTGGATTCCCCCAATGAAATAAAAGGTGGAGTACAAGTGATTATGATGGATTAGACTATAAATGAAAGCACTAGAAATAAATAGTGGAGTTAATTTGATATTTAAATTAAGTTTGGACTTATATGGCAGTCACAGAATAATATGAAAGGCCTCAGAGGACTGGTAATCACATGGCTCCCCAGATGAGGGAGATTTCAATAGGCCTGGGAGCTGGACAGGAAGATAATCGGCTGCTGTTCAGCCATGTCCAGCACTGACAATCCTCATTCCCTTTTACATTTGTGGAGTGAAACTATTTGTAGGCAAGGCAGGCAACCATTGTTCCTGAGTTATCAGACACAGTACACAAGATAGCGTTGAAAATAGCTCTCACAATGCAGCGCTAAAAAGGGCAGAGGCAGAACACTTTACCTGGGGAATTTGAAAAGCCAAGATTTACCATCTAATATATGCTCAGTTTCAAGAATTTTCTGGGGCTTTCATCACTAGAGGCTGTTTTAAATGTTTGATATGTCAGCAGAAGTAGGAGGAGGCAGAGGTTTCTTTCACCTCTGACAGAGAAGCTGGTATTCTCAGGGATGGGTGCTCTATTTAGAAATGATGAAGTGAGATGCCTCCTTGGTGACACTGTGGCCTTCCTGTCACTTCTGCTCAGCATCTCACTTGGCCTGACTGCCTTGAGGCTAAACAACTGGAAGAAGGCCTGGAGCGTTTATAGAGTGGACGCATATGGGGTGTGACATATTGGACACTCCGGGTAACTTCCCTCCTGACAATAGATTTCCGTGTAATTCATCATTTTCCTTTTGCCTTATATTCCTGCTTACTAAAATGGTTGGTTCCATGAACCCAGAAAGACTTCTGAGAGTGAGAATGATGCATCATTATGGTTTTCTAGCCAATGGGCTTGCAAAACCTAGAAGGCAGTCCTGGGAAGACTTCGGTTCAAGGACTGCAGCCGCAGAAAGGATGCCTCCCTTTCTTACATGGTCTGTGCTTTACTGGTACAAGTTAGTGGGAGGTTGGGAGCCACATTCTATCTATATGGATGACATAGATTTTATTTCAGCATAGACATGGTCTGAAGCTTGTCTTGGTGTTAGCAAACATGAGTCACCAACTAAAGGTAAGTTAAACTCTGGTCTTTGGTTTCTTCAATATAAATTAAGAATAATAATATCTGAATTATGTTTTTTGGTGAGAGTTGAATGATATATAGAGAAGGAAATGCTTTTAGAAATATGATTCAAATTGGGACCCAAGAAATCTGTATGTTCCAGATATGCCCACCCATTCTCAGACTCCCTGTCACTATTGTCAAGGGTGAAAACTGGGTGCCAGAACTCCATGTCATCTTGGAAAAACCTTACTCCCTTTCCTAACCCTCTAATACTTATACATTTGCCACCATTATCTGCATCAAGACCATCAGGATTAATCACTTTATGGCCTTATTCCCATTTGAATCACTCATCTTAAAAATCTCAAGCATCTAAGATTAATCTTCATTCCTAGATACTAGTCCCTGTAAAGGTTAATGGAACAACTTTTGTCCCATACCTTTTCCCACTCTCTCTGCATCCCCTATGGCACTTGCTGCTTTATTTTTCTCCAGAGCAAATATTGCCATATGATTTACTATACAGTTTTTTTATTTGTTTTTCTGTTTTCTCCACTAAAATGTAAGCTCCATAAAAAAGGAAGGTTTTGGCTACCTTGTTCACTGCTGCTTCCCAAGCATATAAAATATAACTTGGCATAGAGTAGAGTGGAATTACTAAACTGTAAATGATATTAATAATATATATTTAGCAAATATCCATGAGCACTTACTATATATAACATAGAAATATATTAAAACATGATATATATTTAAAATCAATATCCCAAGATAACAAACTAATATTAATATTTCCAATAAATCATAGGTCTATGACATTGAGTAATTATAATTTCTGAGAATTACAAATTCTGAGAGCCTATGGTTTTCCAGGTCCTATGAAGTATGAAACAATTTTCTGTATTCAAGTACTTCAAAGCACTATTTAGTAAATTAGCCTTGTACACAGATAACTAAAATTCAAAGTAGGAAACGTGATCAAAAGAGAGCTACGGATAAAATAACTTATAAGAGAAGACTATTAAGGGAATTATAATTTGGTTGTCAAAAATACTCCAAAACTAGGCAGCAAACACTCTCTCTTAGTGACCAAATATTTAACATTTTAGTTTAACATTTTAAGCTTCATGGTCTTAGGTAGTTTCAAACTAATAGAATCCAGACAATTATGCTTGGTGATGGCTTACATCAGTGCCTCTCAAATGCTAAAGTGCATTTGAATCAACTAAACATCCTGTTAAGTTGCAGATTCTCATTCAGTGGATCTGGTAAGACCTGGAACTGCATTTCTAATGAACTGGCAGGTGTTGCTGGTAAAGCTGCCAGACCATGGACCAAACTTTGAGCAGCAAGGATCTGAAAGGCACCATAGTCATTAAACAATGTTCATTCTAGCAAGTGGACTTTGAAAGATGAGACATAGAGAAAATCGATTGAATTTCATTTATTAATTGAAAACTGACACCTCAAACATGTTGGGATGCCTTTTCACTAGCATTGCAATCAAGCAGCAGTTCCATTGTGCTGCTCAGAAAGCTCTGACTGTGACTTAGAATGGGAACATGGTGAGATTACAAATCTTGCCTGCCACAGTGCTCCTTTATATATTCATTATCTTGAAACAATACTTATTAAATGCCCACAGGGTTCCCTTGCAACTGCAGGTACTATACAAAAGAGAACTTAACAGAACCACTTACCTCTCTTCCAAGACCTAGCCAACCAGCCCTCACCTACGGTATTCAGTTGTAAAACCTGATACTTTTTAAATATGACCTGAAGGTCATTTTGAACAACCTTAAGAGTCTTATTAAAGATTTAGAAAAAATTTCAAAGCTGAATTCTTTGTGAAGCCTCATTTTCAATTTGATCTTTGGCTAAATCCCTGCTAGGGAAGTCACTGAAAACTGAAAGCATTTGAAATTTGAAAGAAAATATAAAATTGCTCTTTTCAATGTTAGAATAAATAAATGAAAATACGAATAAAGAAAAGTATTTTTATTCCATTTACATGTTGTGCATCCAGACCAGAAATAATGAGTCATTGCAGCTATGGTTTAGTGTCTCTCCCACAAGCCCAGTTTTGGACAGAAGTCTCAATTAGGCACTTAGTCACAGTATATATGAAAAATGCTATAAAGTTGAAAACAAACACATGACTTCTTATGGGGGCAACTTCTTCCATGTGAGATCTTAGAAATAAACCCCAGAAAATTTCATTTATATATAACCAGAGGAGATGATACATAAGCTAGGAAAGTACTATCTAATGAGAGTTTTCATTGGCATGTTGAAGTCATTTTCCTTTTTTTGGACCCCTCAAAGCATACGCAGACTCCCCAGAGACCACAAATCCCTTCACTGTTACTGAGTTAATTGACTGTTAACTCTCCTGTACTCACCTACGGAAAAGAAGTATGTGTTTACTATTTTACTTTTTACCCAATCCCAGAGGTTTCCCTACTTTGCTTTATTGCACCTCCCTAATCTACAATGGACCTCATGTAACCCACTCACATCTCCTCTTTTGATTGTAATGTATAAATTAAGGCGCAAAGCTGACATTCTCTGGAGCATGATCTCAATCCATTGAGATTTGTTTTCCCGCAACTGTCTACAGTGTGGCTCAAATAAACTCACAAAAATTCTTCACAGGTTGACTGTTTCTTACACTGACAATATTCTCCTTCTGAAGCAACCACTGACATATTTTTAAATTAAAGGTACGGGGGTGACATTGGTTAATAAGATTATGTAGGTTTCAAGTGTACATTTCCATGACGCATCATCTGTGCATTGCATTGTGTGCACCACCCAAAGTCAGATCTTCTTCCGTCGCCATGTATTTGACCCCCGCTCCCCTTCACTAACCCACCAGCCCCCTTCCCTCTGGGAACCACCACACTAATGTCTGTGTCTATGAGTTTTGTTTGTTCATTTTTCTTCTTTGTTTATTTGTTGCTTTGTTTTATATCCCACGTGAGTGAAATCATGGTTCTTGACTTTTGACTTATTTCTTTTTTAAATGTGTAAAAGAACATGAGGTTTAAGTCTCAGCTAATACTTATCCACATCTTACTCTCAGGGGAGGGTGAAAAATTCAATAGGTCATGTTAGAAACTGTAATATGAATGAAAAAAATGAGAGAGGAGCGAGAGAGAGAGACAGAGAGACAGAGAGAGACATATTTTCCAAAAGGACTTCTTACCAAATAGTGTGGTTTAAAATTTTTTGCAGAAATGTCTGTGTGAATCTGGCTGTGAGATTTTTAGCTCATTGCTACTTTAAAAATGTAAAGCAACTTGGATTTACCTCATTTTCTCATACAACAGGGATACTTTTCTCCCATTTTCTAGTCCCATATGCAAAATAATGGCTCCTCTTGCTTGCCTCAATAACTTTTGAATTTAAATTAGGTCATGAAGGTAAGTGGGGAGGAAAAAGTGCTAACATTTTTCAATGTTTATTACCCGAACTTACAAATTACTTGAAGAAAATCACAAACTTCTCTCAAAGTGTAGACAGAGCCCCCAAACTGTATTTTACTCGTGCAAACCAGATATGCAATTATATTGGAAGTAGTTATGTTTCCAACTTCAATATTTGTTGTTCTTTTAGTGTTTGAATTCTAAGAGATCTTTCAGAGAAAGACCAGGTAAATTCTATATCCTGACACCAGATAATCTTGAATATTGTTTTTATTATTACCTGGCTAAGTCTAATAGAGGGAATTCCATAGCCAAATATTGTCTACCTATCAAATCTGAAGGGGATAGCATTACCTATAAACTAGATAATTTTAACAATGTAACCCCATAACTGCAGACTTTATTATTCTAAACCGCAGGAATGGGAATCTTAATATAGTAATTGCATTGATGGATTGCCAGCATCCTATTTCCTAAATTATGATTTTCTTGGTGCTTAGATCTCTCTCTCTTTCATTGTCCATTATTTATCAATGCATTTCATACGTCTTATGAATCCAAACCATTTTAATGTCATCTTAGACTGTTTACATCATTAAGACACTTTCAAATCTTTAGCAAAGACATGCACTGTTAGGGTTTCCTTTTTTTATCTTCCTTCAGAAACATAAAAAAATAGTTATTGTACTTGATATTTTATTTCTTAAAGACGATTAAGAAATAACTGGAAAATTTCTTTTAAATTAGCAAAACATAATAATCCATTGAGAGCTGTGCTTACATTCTGGGGAAATATTTTCCTGTTAAATTAGAATATTTGTATAGAAGCAAAATGTTATATTACTCTGTACTATTTTCTCCAATAATGGATTCACTTATATCTGTAAGAGTATTTACAAGATGAAGATCAGGTGACTGAATAGACAAGAACAAGGGGATACACTCCAGACAAAAAACAAATTGGAAGAGTTCTGGACCAGGAGCAAGAACAATGCTCTCAGTTCTACCACTAATTAGCAGTTTGCTATTCAAGTCATTTTACTCTTTTCTACCTAAATATCATTTTTTAACACTGAGAGGTCAGTGACACAGATTATTTTATAAATATATTCAGTTCTATTTGAAGTATCCACTGAGATACTCTGGAATTAGGTTTTATGTGTGTGCAAAATTGCGTTCCTTATTTCAATCCCTGAGAAAATTCAATCCGTATTTTCTGTGCATACAAAGGATGAATTTCGTCATTGCATGAGCTTGTAGTATTTGACTAGAGATTCTGGCCTTTCAACAACTTAAGCTGGGGGTTTGGGTAAATGACTTGATTTCACAGAATCTCACAGTTTTCTTAACTACAAATTGGGGAGATTAATGTTTACCTACCTGCTAAAGTATTATGTGGATTAGTTAACAGAGGAAGAGCATACGTTTTGGAGTCCCACAGTTTCTATTCTTTCTTCTTGGTATCTTGTCTTAGATTGCTTCTATCTTCAAAGAGTTTTATTTTTTTTTTGTCTGCCAAGACTGTTTATTTCACAGTCTTCCATTTATTACCTTAATCATTTGGAAGGTCCAATCTACCCAGTGAATTGCCAGCTCTCTCTCTCTCCTGCTGTTCTATTACTTTAGAAATGAAAGTTCGTTAACCTGCTTTAATATTCATTCTGAATATCTCTAGTAATGTCTTTTTAAGTTTTTCCTTTTGTTGGTTTAAAGAGGACTCAAAAAAAAGATTACAGGAACAACTTGAATTTTTCTGTAGCCTTGTTATGAAAACATGTGAAATGCCATGATGAGCTAGTAATTGAAGTAAAATGACCGATTTGAAAAATCACGTTAAATAACACCACAGTAACAAGACGAAATAATCTAGTGTTTGAGATCGTAGGTTCTGTGATGATGCAGAACCTCTTTTCAAATTGGGTGTATCCCCTTTTAGCATCTGCACGACTTAGAGAAAAAGTATTTTCTTTTCTAAGCAAAGGTCTTTCATGCAGTATTTAGATATTTATAATTTTCTTTATATAGATGTTTGAAACATTAAATAAAACATCATAAGTTAAGAATCAAGAATAATAATGCATAGGAGATGCTCAATAATTTTTGGCTAATATTGTTATTGTATTATTATAATAGTTGTATCCTTCGAAGAAATCTTTTATGATAAGATTTAAAGAATTTGAGGTTGAAAGTGATGCTTCTATATTTTACGACATCAAATGATATCCTATGAAAGCTCAACTTTGTAAATTAGCTGCATCTTGTGAGTAATAGTTTAAGTGTCTAATCCAGTAGAGAGAGATGGCACCTAGAGTCGGATGCAGCACGTTAACCACTCTAGACCTCCATCTGAAGATGTTGATTTCAATGATGCAGAACATACTTTTCTGTATATTAATTCCTTATTGTGTTGTTTTGTAGTTTTGAATATGTTCTGACTTACCAAAAATTGTTGAAAAACAATGGAAAGTATACAATAGAAAAAGTCAACGATCATATGATTTCACTTATATGTGGGATATAAAACTGAAAAAAACAAATGAACACACAAGAAGAACAGACATACAAAAACTCATAGACGCAGAAAACAGTGTGGTGGTTACAGAGGGAAGGGGCGTGGGGGTAGTAAAGGGTAAGAGGGGTGTATGTAGCTGGAAGAAGATTTGATTTTGGGTGTTGGGCACATAATGCAATATACAGATGATGTATCCCAGGGTTGTACACTTGAAATCGATATAATTTTATTAACTAACGTCACCCTAATACATTTAAATTTTAAAAAGCTTAAAAATAAAATAAAATGGATATGGGTGATAAAAAAGAAAGTATACATCATAATTTGCCATGTTTTTTTTATTTTTGTAAAGCCTGAAATAAAGATATTATTTTAATAGCATGCAAACCCATTTAATTGACCTTTTATAATGTACCTTGTACAATATGTAGAATAATAAGTTCTAAATGGTGCCCAGTTATTTTTCCTTTTTATTGAATTTATTGGGGTGACACTAGTTAACAAAATTATACAGGTTTCAGGTGCACAACTCTACAATGCATCATCTGTACACTGTATTGTATGTTCACCACCCCAAGTCAAGTCTCCGCTCATCACCATTTATCCCCTCTATATTCTTCTCCCCCCCCCCACTGTACCCAATTATCTTGGACAGACTGGCCATATTTGAGGATTTTACAACTACTGCATATAATATTTATTATTTGGTATATATAAATTACCTTATACTCTTCTGTGCTGTGCTATTTTGTCATAGCACACTGATCTACATTCTTTTATTTATAATTCAAGAATTCAAAAGCCCCATAAACCGAAATTTTTAACATAATTTTGCAGCCAATTCATTTGGTGACAAACTTGAAATAAAAGATGTGAGGTTCTTTGTAGTCTTTATTAGTTCTACTTGGTGTAGCTCTTCAATGTTTCACTGCAGCAATGGCATGGACTTTGACTATGGAGTGTTATTGTAGATGCTATTGGGGATACTATATAATGCACAGTATATGCACCATTTTACTTTTCAAAAATCTGAAGAATTATGAATCCCCCTAACATACCTTGCCCTAACTATTTCTGATAAAGCATTTAGGACCTCCAATAAAATCATACCATGATAACTAAACTGTGTAAGATTAAATTAGAGAAATAAACAGTGTTATTAAAATAAGAAGAATTTCAAGTGCTTATTTCTTTGTTTACTTGTAGTCCAGTGATTTATGCCCCCAAAAGTCATGTGTTCTGAACAAGGGACTCAATTCTACTTGTGTAAATTTATAAAATTAACCAAAAATTGTCTGTATTCACACTATTCCCTGATCACAACTAGTTTAAAGTTGCCTTTCCATAGTCAATAGCACCTAAAACTTCTGCAAGAAGCTTGCTAAGCTTCCCATAAACAAAATGATCTCTCTTCTTTCTCTAATATGTCAAGTTAATGTCCAAAGTGTATTTGCTTACTTAAAGAAGTTGAAAGTACACTCCATCTCTCCAGGATGATTTGTCTTGCTCTTGCTTTTTTGGTCACATGGGTATCCCATGTGCCAAAGGAAGTGATAGATAAAACTATGAATGATGTGTGTAGGTATTATACTTGTCATAAGCATCAATCATCATCTTCTCAGAAATAAAACAATATATATTCATTGCATTATGAAGTTATTCCCAAATAAATTGCGTTTGCCCTGAGGACTGTAGTTGTGGCATGTAGTTTTAAGCTTGATGGTACTTAACCTTCTCTGAACTTGATTATTGTAATATGATTCACCACTGAGCTATATTTAATATTAGGTGTTAATATAGTTCCAGAACTGGCATGAGCCTGTACAGCTGCATATAGGGTAGGCTAGGTTAGCATAGATTTCACTGGATGAGTTGGAAGCTGTAGATGTAGATGCAAGTAACAATAGAATGTGCCCAATAATAGGAAATTAGTTAAATAAATTATGGTAAATTCTTATGATGTAGCAATGTACAAATGTTAAGAACTACTATGCAAAACGCCATAAATTTAAAGATGGGAAATTATAGGAGAAATTTAAAAAATAATGTTTAAAAACAATATGGAAGTATGTATTATACTATACTTAAATATGTAAATATATATTTTTCATGGAAGATAATACAATGGGATTATTTGGCTCTAAAACATTTGTGGTGATGTTTCCAATGGAATTGAGTTACTAGCGATTTCAATTCCCATTTATTTGTCTTTCTTCATGTTACGCATTTTTAAATACATACACATTACATTTGTGTGTATCCACCATCCATTTACGGCGAGAAGTAGAACATTCCACAAACCAGAAATCCCATATGAGACTCACAATTGTGTTCTTCTCTTCCCTATCGGATATTACCACTTTTCAAGAACTGTGAGGGTCAGAGATGTTACTCTGCTTGCAAACTAACAGCCTGACAGCTTTGCAAATCCTTGAAGACAAAAGATTCTTAGGACAGGGAAGAGAACTGTCATACTCAGAGCAGACAACATTAGCTTCATGTTCCCATTACCTCAGCTTGCTCCCCAGCTCCCACGGAGGTGATGTGCATGTGGAGAGAAGACGCATGAACAGTGGGTTTGTCTTTCAGATGAATGACTTGGAACATAGGAAACTACAATATTTTGAGGAGATTGCTAGAAATCTTCCTAATCTTTGCCCCAACGGGAGACTTATGTTTATTATTCTTGGTAGCAAGCAAATCTGTCCTCTGCCCCAGAGGGAGATACTCTGTCTGTGTTTCAAGGTTGACTGCTGTACAAACACCCTTGAAAACATATTCCCAAACAAAGCTGTCAACGCTTCTGCTCAGAAAATATGCAGAAACAAGTGAGACCCACAGAGAGTGTCTTCCGACACCAACAACTTAAATTTTTCTTAATAATTGCCCTGTTTTATTTCTACTCTTAAATCTAATCAATGTATCTATATACAATATATGGTTTCCTGCTTTTAAAATTCAAATTAATGAAACATTTAGTACTTATTTTCAATATGATGTTTTAAGGCCACATTAAATTTGGAATTCTTCTATGCTAATATATGTAGCTATAGTTTACCCATGATCATTGCTGCATAATATTCCATTGTTTGAATGCATCAGAACTGAACCACCCATTGCATTTACGCATTTGGATTATTTTCAGTTTTCTGTTTATGTGAAAATGTTGCAAATAAATAGTCTTTTACAAGTTTCCTAGTGCTTTGTTCAAGAGTTTCAATAGAGCATGTTGTTATTGGACAGGGGTGTTAGAACAAAGTTTGGGCATACGATGAAGTTTACCAGGTACTACAGTAACTGTGTTCCCGAAGGGTTGGATTTTGAAAACACTTTTATTTTCTATTAATGTTCATTTTCTGATCACCTACAATGAATGCATGTTTCAGGTGCTTAGCATTCCTGCCAACATGTGATATTATTCCTGTTTACTTCTTTTTTCTACTTTTATGGCTTTTTCTTATAGAAACATTGGAATTCTTCATTGTAGTCTGAGTATAATTAATGGCCAGTAATATATATTGTAGCTATAAGTCCCAACTCATGGCTTGCCTGTTCGTCCCCATTTTATTTTCCTTCGTTCATTTGGTATCTTTTATGATCCTAAATTCTTTATTTTAAAGCAAACTGATCATTGTAGCAATGTTTTACTTTGTGCTTCATAATCAATGTCTCATTAAGAAGTTTAATTATGACATGTTATGATAGTAAACATAACTTCCAAAAATGACTTATTCATTTTATTTTTATAAATATGTACATATATATATGCATATATATATATTCATACAGGTAACCAAGTGGCCATATCTATTCATTTTCCTGATGAATAGACTTGCAATAGCAAGTCTATCAAATACAACTGTCCATGTATATGTGTGTCTTTTAGTAGTCATCCTTTGGTTACACTGATCCATTTGTGTATTCTTATTCCAATACCAAAATTAATAACCATAGCTTATAACAATAACTAGCATTAGGTAAAGCAAATACTTCGATCTGGCCCTGATTCTTCAGGGATATTTTGGCTCTTTCTCTTCCACAGAAATTTTAGAATCATCTTATCAAGTCTCCTTACCTACCCACTCAAAAGCATATCGATATTTCTATTAGAATAACATTGAATCTAAAGGTTAATTTAGAAAGAATAAAAATATTTAGAATATTAAGACTTTAATTGCTTGAACATAATGTATACTTCATTAACATAGATCTCTTTTATGTTTTAATAAAAAATGTACTAGTCTCTTGAACATATTGAGTTAGATTTATTTCTAAATATAGACCTAGAACATATTTAGTTAGATTTATTTCTAGTTACTTTGTATTTGTGTTGCAATTAAAATAATATCTTTGAAATTTCACCTTATAAATGTTTGCTGTTGTTATAGAAATTAAATTGACTTTTTGTCTATTGCTTTTGTATCCATCAAACTGTTAGTTTTAGATGTTTACCTACAGTTTCTTCTGGATTTCCCCCCCCCACACACACATCACTTGTGGATAATGCCAGTTTTTTCTCATTTTCTATCTCTTTATAGCATTTTTTTCTTATTCTTGCCTTGTTGGACTGGCCTGGATGTCCTGTATGGTATGGAATAGAATGGAGTCAGTACTGTCATCTTTTCCCTGATTCTGAATGCTTCTAGCACTCATACTTAATTACTGTGATTTTAGTAGTTTTGTTCATAGCCTTTAGCTATTTTAAAGAATTCTCTCTTCTTCATAGGTTGATGAAAAATTTTATTTTAAATTTTTATTTCTATCAAGAATGTAAGCTCCCAGAGGGTAAGAATTTTCAGTTGTCTGTTTTGTTCATTGGTGTATCTGCAGTGCTTGGAAGAGTAACTGGCATATAGTAAATAACCAAAATATGTTTACTGTTGAACTGGATGTTGAATTTTGTACATTTTTTTCCTACATTTATTTTTATATTCACATAATATTTACATTAATATATTTTCTCATATTAAACCAACCTTACATGTCTAAATTTCCCTAAAAGGGAGGAGATGCTAAGAGCCAAGGTAGGCATTGCTGTGGCTAGACAAATTCTGTAGCAAAATATATTCTTATAATCAGGAGGATATGGCATCAAACTGAAACTCTCATTTTAGAATATAACCATACTTTTTTTTTTGCTTGCTTTCAAAGCTAAAAGGTAGAAAGTGGGGCAGTAAGTTACTGTATGCAAAATAAAAATGTATTCATTGCCTTCCAAATGTTTAGTTTCCACATCAATGCCCAAAAAGCTGGGCTTATAAGATAAAGTTCAAAACTGAAATTTCATTAATCACTGTGCTCACATCGGCTATGCAATCTCTGAGAACGAGTCAATGATAAAAAGTAGCTTAATGGGGATGTGTATTAAGACAACTTTAAGTTGTATTTTCAGCTCTAGCCTTGTTGTTCCTTATGAATAAAATATTAGAAAAAAGGTCCTAAATTAATTCTGCCTCATTAATAATTGTGATGCATACTTTTCTCATTCCAAACATGAGATTATAAATGATCTTGCTGTCTGAGGCTCCTTAAGAAACTTTCTTCTGATAAGCTATGTGGCATTTCCCATGTCCAGTCATTTCTTGGAACATTTACTAAATTGTTTTCCCATTGAATATTCCTCTGCCTGGTTATGTTCCTGCCTTTATGACAAGAAACCAGACCTTTCCCTTCCTCGACACTCCTAGAGAAAAATGATGCAGAAGGAAGTAATTTTTTAACTGCTTACATGGCAAAATAATACATGAGTTACCCACATACACACCAATGGACTTTCTGACCTACTTTCCAGGCACTTTGACTGTTAGGGAAACGTTTCTAAATTCAATATTGACAAATTTCATTAGCTGTGCAGGAAATGAAACCTATGATATTGTTGCTTACCGACTCTAACTTTAATGATAGAGATTCATACCAGCAGTATGTGTTTTTTTCACATTAGCATTGGTTCATTAAAGAAGAAAGAATAAAAATAGTCTATATATGACATCACTTTTTTCTAAATGTTATATAAAAACCAATCGGTGGTAGATGCAAATAACCCTTGTGTAATTATTTTGGCCCTGATTAAAATTTGTGACATATTTTTTGGATATATTCCCAGAAGTGGAATCTTATATGTGGAATCTAATGACCAAAATAACAAACAAAGTGGAGAGAGACTCATGGATAGAGAAAACAGACTGGCAGCTGTCAGAGGGGAGGGGGTTGGGGGCTGGGTGAGAAGGATGAAGGGATTAAGCAGAGGAAAAAAAGGAAAAGAAGGACTCCTGGACATAGACGATAATACGGTGATTTCGGGGTTGGGGGTGGGGAGGTGGGGGGAGGGAGAGGTAGAAGAAAGGAAAGGGGGGATAAATGGTGATGGAAGGAGACTTGACTTGGGGTGGTAATTACACAATGCAACGTACTGATGATGTATTGTAGAATTGTATACCTGAAACCTGTATAATTTTATTAACCAATAAATTCAAGTTTTAGAAAAAGAAAAATAAACTTACCTATCTTAATGACAAAAAGTAAATAAATAAATAAATAAATAAAATAAAATGTGTGACATAATCAAGATTTATTATAACTATCATATATGTTTGATAAAATGTCCTTCATAGATATTAAAGATTTCAGGATTCCTGGCCATAGACAAAAATATCAAATTGGGCGGTGTACTTCGCTCACCCATTTATCCCTTACATCACACTCTATGCCCTTTCCATGTCTAACCCTAGCCCTCCACTGCCGCCTCCCATATGGACCCCGCTCCCCTGGCGAACCCTGTTGATGTCCCTTATCACACTTGTATGTGGCTGATTGTACTTGGTAATGTTTTGTTTGGAGGCATTTGCATTTAAGAGAGGCCTATATTTTGTGCCCAATATTTCCCCTTTTCACCAAAACGTTGGCTGTGCCAAGTCTATCTCAAGGCACACTGAGCTTTCTCTACTCCCTGGTCACCACTACGGCACCGGAGGGGTAGAGTGCAGGACAGGATAGTATCCTGTAGAAGCCTTTTTAAGCTAAATTGCAATGGGAAGGACATTTCCGAGCTATCTTGTTTGAAAGACTGGAAGACTGATGATGTGGGACCCTTACAATATTTCAGTGTCAGTTCCATTTGTAATGACATCCAGTATAATTTATTTGTCTCCTCTCTACGAGCAACATCATTTAGGCAAAACTTCTTTCAAGCTGCTAATCAGATCTTTCTCCCTGAACACTATTCCCCAAAGTGGTGATACAGAATATGTAGTTGGATCTGTAACGCTGATTAGGGAAAAAGGTGAGGCAAAGTGTTGATTGATTTTTTTATAATTTTCCTTTGATATCTCCTCTCCTAAAAGACCAAGCTTAAGATTCTATCAAGCCCTCCAATGACTCCAGCAAAGGTCTGGAAAATGAAGCGAGAACTTCTGTGCAAACTGCAGCTGTCGGATAGCTGCCAGCAGGACATCCCAGGGAGCCTGCGAGGCCGCGCTCACTCCGCAAGAGCGCCAAGACCAGCTGCTTCTGGCGCCGGGTGCGGGCGGGAGGCGGGCGGGGGAGGGATCAAACCACCCTCCGCTCTGCCGACCATCCGGGATCACCAGAGGGGATCAGGGCCTGGTGATCTGCTCAGGGGCGTGGCGTTTGGTCTTTACTGTTAACACATTATAAAGAATTCCAGTGCTTCTTAAACATTATTTCATTTATTTGCATTTTTATTTGAAAGGTTTGCCTTGGCCAAAAAGTGAAGAAACGATTCCACCTGTACATAACTGTGGACGTGTTCTTGGGGATTAAGAAACAGAAAGAGTGCATGAGGATTAACTTGGTTATGTTTTATTAAGCTAATCTGGAAAACTCATAAGATGGAAATTATAAAATCAAATATTACTTTGTTATAGCCTTATATATCAGAGTGGCTCTTTATACTTTCAAAATACTTATCTACTAGGTGCTTTATATTTTTAATCCCCGCAATGACCCTCTGAGATAGAGACGGGCAGTCCTAGTCTTCACACTTCATGCAGTTCATGCGAAACGGGACACACAGCAAATCAGCGCTTGAACATGGGCAAGAATTCAGATATTTAACTTTAAAAATGTAATTGTATTTTTGTTACATTACTTTAGCTTCCCTTATACCATGTAAAGAGAAGGAAGAATACCTAATGCGAGGGCAACTTACATGTCAAACACTATATTAGTAACTTTATAAGAGTTATCTCCTTTAATTCTCACCCTAACTCTCTGAGGCTGCTGCTAATTATTTTTACATTGTGAGTTTTATGAATTCGGATATTAAGGTTTAGAGAGGTTAATTAACTTGCCCAATGAAAACAACTAGTACATGGCAAAGCTAGCATGCAATGCTAGGGGCGGTTAATATCAAAGGCTACTACTTTTCAGGGAAATTATGTAACCTTCTAAATGATCAACGATCAGCACACTGTACTCCTTTCCAAACCTGCTCCCTGTTTATGACATCTTATCTGGAACTCTTTGCAGATGCTCTCTGCCAAGTCTTGCCTGTATGCTGGTGTTAACAATCTTCATAATAATTATCCTTTGCTAGTGGCTGAGGTGGTGCTTTGCCCACGCATCACATCTTGTCCAAAACTTTGTGAGGTGCTAAATTTAAATTTGTAAATACCTCACCGGCAGTCGAACAAAAAATAGTAGTGGATTTTACATAATCAAGAACATTGTTGAATTTCAATTTCTCTTACTGTAAAATATACCTATAATTTAGAATTAAATAGTATTATACATTTAAAGTGTCAGGCACATAATAGATGTGGCAGATAATACCTTTTTCCCCTTTCTTGCCTGCCACAAGATGTCAGGCACATGGTAGGTTTTTCCCCTTTTTCTTTACTCTACACCTGCCTTTTATGAGTTCAAAGTAGTAAGTTCTGTCTATTGTTTGCTATTTGGGCTGTTTCTTTTTCTTTTCTGTTCTCTAAACAAAAACAAAGCTTCTTCATATTCTGTATTAGGAGGTTATTGTATAAATAAATTCCCTTAACAATAAACAGCCTGTCTGATTAATTTGATCTTAAGATGCTTCCATTTTAGAAAATATATAATGCTAATGTTTGTTTTACAAGGATAGAAATTTAACGTGTTTTGAGAATATTCAGTATAGCCAGTACAGTCTTGATGGAGACGCTTCCTAAAATATATGAATCATATATGTGTGTGTGCATATATATATACTGTATATGTAAATAAATTCAGTAATATAGAATTTATTGGGGTGACACTGCTTAACAAAATTATACAGGCTCCAGGTGCACAATCTACAACACACCATCTGCACACTGTACTGTGTGTTCAACAGCCCCCGTCAAGTCTTCATCCATCACCATTTACCCCCCTATACCCTCTCCCACCTCCCCCAAGCCCCTCCCCCTTGCAATCACAATATTGTTGTCTGTGTCCATGAGTTTTCTCCCTTTTCTTCTTCTTTTCTTTTGCCCTTATATCTGATTTACATATCTAACTCAGTCATTGAGACATTCGATTGGGGCGCTGCAAATTTATCTGGAACGTCAAACTTCAGTAGCAATCTTGGGAAGCTGCTAAGACCAGTTTTTGCCACCTATTTAGTGAAAGCATCTCTCAGGGTGCCTTTATTTTGGGAATATAGCTTTGTTTTATCATGTTCACAAATATCTCAGTTTCTTCTGTTTCCTGATGCCTTTCTGGATCCACTTAGCCCAACTGATCACTCCTCCTAAGTATATATTTAGCAGCCTGTACCACACACTGCACCACTTAGTTCCTTCTATTCGCTACATGGAAGTTATCGTCTCTCTCTAACTAGATATGTATGTTTTGAGTGTTCTGTAAACTCCAGGGCTAAGCCTAGTATTAGAACTATTACAAGGCACCTGGGAAGTATTTGTACTATGTTAATTAAACTAGAGTCATTGGGGAGAATGACAATGCAAAGGGGAAATTTCCTCTTTTGTATATGCTATTTAGCTACAACTTGACCAAGAATAGCGAATTAATTTGA
Source organism: Miniopterus schreibersii (assembly GCF_964146895.1). Classification (NCBI taxonomy): domain Eukaryota; kingdom Metazoa; phylum Chordata; class Mammalia; order Chiroptera; family Miniopteridae; genus Miniopterus; species Miniopterus schreibersii. The sequence continues at coordinate 27,510,644 of NC_138113.1, read as the reverse complement.
TCTTTTGTACCAGTTATTATCAACTGGTGGTGAAGTGCTATGCTGGAGAGTTTTAGAAACTTTATCAGGGTTCAATAGGTAGAGCAATGATTAATTAATAATCCCTTCTGTAAGTATTATTATTATTGTTATTTAACTTTCTGAGCTATTTTCATATTTCTTATACCAGTTTTTATACATGGAAGTTCAATTTATTAACTAAATAAATGAAATAATCAAAAAGCAAATATAAGAAATTTTTTCCAAGCAAATCACTAATGGTTGAATCTTAGTAATTACTTTAAAAATGCACACATTCCTTATAGCCAGAATCAAATGCCAAGAAAATAAGAAACCATAGAGATAGGATTTAAATATTGCTACCAGTTCTTCCCTTTTATCCATGAAGATGATAATATCATACCTTCTGAGATGCCATAGAGAATGAAACCATTTTTTGGTACCCATCTAATGGTCTCTTCCCTCTCTCCGCACCCTCCCACCACAACAGGCTAATGAATTATTGAGACATTTTACATTTTTGTGTATTAAAAAATCTGGGTTATTAATTCATAGACACCTACACTATGTAACATCACATCATCTTACCATGGGAGGAGCATTTACACACATATTTCCTTTTCTCTCTATTATTCATGAATTTACTTCCATGGCTTAAAACATCTCTAATAATTATAGAAATATCCTAGTAATCTAACAACTCTTGATACACACTGAAAATCATTGATTTGGTTATCTAACTATCATTTCTGACAGGGTCTCCTTTTCTTTGTTTCATATTCCATCCCCCCCTCCCATTATCTGTGACTTAAATGAGAACATTGGCTCCACTCTAGAGTTATTGTCATAGTAATTATTTCCAACTGAATGCGAAATTCTCCCATACATATGTAATTCTCCCCAAAATAGATGGGGTAAAGAATTAGATCTGGAAAACAGAAAAACTTACAGATCAGAATCTGGCTTTTTATTCAGGATTCAACTTTATATCACTTCTTGCTGAAAGCTTTTCTTCTACTTAACCTATTTTTCCTGAGGTTGTGCTATTTTCTGCTCTTGCATGCTTTCATAAAACTCTGTGCTTACATGAACCAGGATCTATAATATATTTTATATTTATTAGCTTGTGAGTTAGCTCTGAGTGCAGGGGAGTGGATCTCATTTATTTCTGAATTCCCAGTATCTGTCATAGTGCCTGGCATATAGTAGGCTCTATTTTTGTAGTTAAGGAGTAATGTAACCATGAGAGATACCTATGATAGCATAAGTAAACGAGTAATAAATTTAATATCACTGAAACAATTTTATTCCAAAATTCAGTTTTGTTTTAACATTAGGATATATACCAATCCTCTATAAACCAGCACTTTGATTTTTATAATGATAATAAAAATTTTACAACCACCGAACTTCTTGGCATTACTGGAACACTTCATCTTTATAAAGCCCCAAGTATTTCCCAGCCAGTGATATAGCACTCTAATTACAATGTTTTGAGGGACAAATAACTTACTAACAATTCCTTACAGCTCATTAGCATCCGGCACAGACTATTATAGTTAAGAAGATCTGGGAGACTGTAAACCACCCACCTCTTCTAACACATGAGACTATGAAACTTCAGAGAAGTGGCACAATCTACGAAGGTCTTACAGTTGGCTAATTATAATGTCATGGCCAAAAGCTACATTTCAAATAGAAAGGACGGGCCACGAATCTCCAGCTGTCTGCCAGGCCTCTACCTCTGTCCGAGGGGCATGATTATAGGAAGATGTGCATAAAGTAGAAAGGCCTATGACATGGACTCTGCTACCTGTCAACAAGATGTCCTAGAAAGGACCCTATTAGCCAAAGGCAGAATTTGGTAAGCTAAGTGGTTCCTTTCCTCTGACAGGTACTTAGAAAGTATATTCCACAGAGACTTGGTCTTATCATGAGATTAAGAAATATTTCCCTGTATAATTAATAAATGTGAATAAGCATTAAGATGGGAGGGAAGACCATATCAGGAAGAAAGAAAATATGTTCAAAGGCTCTTGGGTGGGAGAATGAGAGGCTAATTCGAATGGCTGAAAGATGGACAGTACAGCTAGAAGAGTGTGAGGAGTAGAGCTACTGTTTCTAGGCTAGTGGTCCCTGTCAGTAGACAAAGCTAGGAAATATAGTATGCACACTCACCCATGCAGACGCGCACATCTATGTTTATTTCTGTATCTATCTAACTGTATATAGATTTTTAAAATGTGTGCATACTGATACCTCAATTTCAAACACAAGGCCCATCCTAGCTTCCCACTTTCCTTATCTGTAGTTTCCCTCTCTAACAGAGAGACAATGCTCTCATTATGTACAATATTTTTACTTGTTTCTTCAACCATAGAATTCATTTAAGTTATTTGCAGAATTGCTAATCCATATGGCTATGAATTAAAAAAAAATACTAACTAGAATACAGTAATTGCATATAGATTTGTTGTCTTTTGCCTTATGATATGCAGGCAAAATACTGTTTTTCAAATTTATTTAGTTCTTTTATGAAGGTTTAACATATAATAACCTTCATATGTTATTTTGGTTTATAATTACAAAGCTAAATGGTGCTCATATGTATAAATTTAAAACACACATATTTGTCTTTAGGCTAAAATTAAAGTTACATACACCCAGCTAACCTTACTTTTTTTCTTTTTAATATATTTTTATTGATTTCAGAGAGAGGAAAGGAGAGGTAGAGAGAGAGACAGAAACATCAACCAGAGAGATCGGCTGCCTCCTGCACGCCCTGTACTGGGGATCTAGTCAGCAACCTGAGCCTGTGCCCTGACTGGGAGTCAAACCGGTGACCTCCTGGTGCCTGGGACGATGCTCAGCCAAACCGGCCAGGCGAGTCTTACTTTTCAAATAACGTGACATAAATCTTGAAATCATCATGTAGTTTAAAATCTATCAAAGCCTTACTTTCAGTATGTAAATAAAATATATGGTAAAGAATAAACAGCATTATTCAAGAAAAAAATTGTATTTCAATAGCATTCTGAAAAACCCAACTGAATATATAATTTAACCAAGAATAGATAGATTATTTTTAAGACACAATTAATTATCTTAATGGAATCAGAAATTTGAGTTACTAAGGAATCACAGTGATCATTCACATTGAACTATTTATTTTATAGGTGAGGAAACTGCACCCACACAGATTCAAAAATGGGTCCCATGACACATGGCTCATAAGCATCACAGTTAGGTTTTAGTGCACGTTGTTTAGAGTCACTTAAAGATAACTATTCCTATTGTACCAGAAGCAATAATCTTAGGGTTGTGCTACTGGATTCAGTTCATAGCTATGGCTTTAAACAAAGCTTTATTAGAATATTTCCATGTGTGTTTGGGAGTTAAGAAACATAGATGTATTTGAAAACGATCTGGATTTCCTAATTTCAGTTATTTCTCAGTACTTTTGTTCCCTTGAGTTTATAAAATTCTGATTTTTTTATTCCCCAGTTTCTGAGTTTGGTTTCATCTTCAACCATTTTGGATTCAAATATTCTTTATGAGACGAGTCTACCAGTGTCCACTGGGTACATGAGAGTTCAAAGAAAAGAAGTAAATGAGCCACCAAGGAGTCCAAGGATTGTGGGGCTACACTTTGAGATTAGTCTCATCTGCAAAAAGAATATTCTCCTCCTCCTATGAATTCCCAGTTCTATTTCTGTGGCTTATGATACATAGGTGGGACTTAGAAACATTCAACAAAAAGGGTCATGATTGACTACAATCAATAGAAGAATACAATTTATTTTATGCAGTATTTTTCTCATGTTTGTCTCAGTTTTCACTGCAGTTATATATTTCCTGGGGTTCAGAAGTTACTTAAAACCCTAGTTTCTATGAAATAAGCAAAATGTTTATTTTTCTATAAAAAAATTGAATTAAAGAATCATTTCATTATTACATAAAATATAAAGGAAAATATTAGGAAATTCATAGAAAATTCTAAATGAGGGAAACAATTAACAGTTGTAAGAGGATTTCAGAGAACAGAGTGTTTCTTCTTAATTTACACTACCCACTATTGTGGTCTCCCCTGTGGTATTATTTCTTCTTCCCCATGCTCTGAACATATACTATTTTATTTTATACATTTATTTAAAAAAATAAGCACATCCTCCATATGTGTCTTTTTATTAATTATATGCAGGTCTCACTATATTAACATATATATTATAAAACTATAAAGATATATCATACATATTATAAAATGACAAAGGTAAAATCAGTAGACCGCCCATTCTGTTGACTTATTTTGTCTCTACTTAAGATTCATGATGATTGTGCTTCTGTTAGAACTTACAGACTCTGATTATGTATTGAAGAATCATGAAATTCCTTGTAAGAAGCAGAAAACAATGTCTGGACTAAGCACAAATATGAACTATTAGATGAATGTTGGGGCCTCACGGAAACCAAGGAAGGCCAAGTTTGGATAAGCGGCCAAATTCAAAGTTGTTCTAAGAGCCAAGATTTCTGCTTCATAAAATATGTATATAGTAACAGTGTGGCCAGCATAAGAACAAACTTCCACTATGGCTACAGAAAATAGAGACTTTTCCAAAATGACATATTAGGTTTGATTAAAAGACAGGGGGGAAAAAGTCAAGTTCTAACACTAGTCAATCAAGATTCTCTATACACCCAGTTTTTGCAACATATACACATTCAGGCTCACTCTGCTTAGTGTATCTCAAAACTTGCATTCCAATCCATTGAATTTATCCTAATAATTCTCACTCACCTAATCCACTTCAGTAGGTATAGAAACAGTAACCATGTAAACATTCACCATAGAGCTGATAAGAAATGATGAAATGGTAGTTCAGATTTATGAAAAATTAAACTTCTATATCAATGAGTACTGTCCAATGTCCATTTAGATTTGTCTCACATCTAACAGACTTAAGCTCAGAAGAATATTTATAAAAATAGTTGTATAATGCTTGTAACATAATTCTCTAAAAAACTTAAGAGAAAATTCTGCTTTGCCTGGGTACTGAGAAACTAAATTCCATTAATTCATTTGCTCATACACTAGATTAAATTTATCATATTTAGACTGCAGAGAAGAAAATGACAGGGCTATCCTTCTTCAGTTACAATTCTTTAATACTTTTCCCTAAAGATCAGCATCACTTTTTGTGTGTTATTAAAGACATTAATCTAAAAATAGCTGAAATGACCCTAACAATTGACTCGCTAGTGTGCAGGTCTGCTCAGCTGACTGATCATGTTAATTAGATTGGTGAACTACAGAAAATATCTTTAGTTTTAATGTGAACTCTGAATTTGACAGTTTGGAACCTCTAGACAATCAAAGGGCTGTGAGGAAAGATGGACCATTTTCAGAGTCAAAGGAGCTAAGGTAAAACTGAATTGATTATAGAATAAAATATTTCACCCATGGAGTCCTTTAAAAGACCTAGGTACCACTCCCAGGAATACTTTGAAATGCAGTGTAGTATCACTGGAACACTCAGTCTACAATTTTTGGACCTATCTCACTAGAGTACTTTTTACTGTGTGGTTTAGATTTGGAAAAAATAAGGAAAACTAGACCATAACTAAAAGATAAATGACCCCATTTGATAGTTATGAGGTGTTACATTCTCTAAAATAAGACTCTGGAGTTGTACAATCACTTCCAGTCTTACATGTTCTTACTGCATGTTGGCTATAGTCTATAGTGAAAGTTCAATAGAAGTAGCACCTGATGCCTTGAAGAGTGATTCAATTTGGAAAAACACATAAGAATAACCAGAAACTTGATGAATATAAATCAGAATGGCAATGGTAACATCAGATAAGTACCAAGGGCAAGTCAATTATCAGCACGTGGAGGTGAATGTAGCATTCATGGGGATCAAAACAGAAGCAAGATCAATATTTTTTGAGGAGTCTTTCAATGTATTTCCTAGCATTTTAAAAGGTTAAAGACTTCCAAATGTGGACTTTTTGCACAACATTGACATAAAATTTTTTTAAAAGGCATCATCATCTCTGACCTACATTGGAAAGCTCTCCTAACAGGTCTTCTCGCTTCCACTCTGTTTCCAAGACTGCACATTCTACAGTTCAGAAGTCCCAGATCCCTTTACATAGAGATCTCTTTATTTAATAAAAACGGCAGCATGATCGTGTCATTGCTCTGCTTGCCATGTCCCTTGGAGTAAATGCCAATGCCTTATCAGAGGTGCATGGTTTCACTCCAGCCTTGCCCCTCACCTACCTGGCATTTTATTTTCATGTTGGGACTCCCAGGGATTCCTGAAACACCTCCACTCCTTTCTGCTGCGTGGGCCCTGTGCATCCAGCTCATACCTGATTCCTCATCTCTTAGCTTGGCTAACTCCTATCTTGAAATGCCAGCTTAACTGCACTTTCTCAGAGCAGCTCCCACCAACCACTTCATCTTAAGTAGCTGCCTCCTGCTATCTGCCCTTAAGCACTGGGTTCTGGTCTCTATAACATTTAAAACAGTTTACAGCTGTGTGTTTGTACTAATTAGGATATAAGCTAAGCTGCTGTTAAATAAGCAATATCAAAATCCTGACCCCAAGATTCAGTAGCTTGAATGAGGCATAATTTGATTTCTCCCTCCAGAAACATCTTAACTGTTTTGATGAAAAGCCTGTTTGTAGAAGAAATTGAAATTTTTGGGCTCAGTATACTTCAATGAATTATGAAAAGGATCTAATTAATGGAAGAGCTGAAAGAGGCAAAGAAATACTATTATACATGGTTATGGACAAGTTACTTGCAGTTTTTGATTAAAATTATTATTGGTAATGCACAGTATAATAATTTTATGATAAATTAATTTATAATAGATAGTATTCAGGTCTAGAATTCCACTATCATATTGTATGACTTAATAGAGGAACTGTCCATGTTAGTGAAATTGCATCTGCCTGATCTGTATCTTATTAGCTAATTATAAGTCATAATGTTTCTTAAGTATATTTTAGAGGAGATTACTATTATTATTATTATGACTTATTACTGGGGCTAATGTATAAACAATTTATACAGTTATATAGAATCCAATGCAAACTGTCACAGAATAAAAAGAGAAAGTCATTATAGTTACTAGAGTCATTGCGAAAAGGTTGAATGATATTCCATATAGTATCTCTAAAAGCAGACAAGTATAGAATGCAATATGAAAATATTCTTATCCAAAAATACACAAAATTTAAAGATGTGGCTCTGAAACTAATAAACTTCATCTATTCTATATGGAAAATTAGTTTCTTAAAAGAAGTTACTTACATATTATGTTAGATAAAAGATATTACTTTATTGTGAATTCAAAAACCTACTTTGATTCAACTTTTTAAAAATTTTATTTTATTTATTTAATTTATTGGGATGACACTGGTTAATACAATTATGTAAGTTCTAGGTGTACAATTCTATAACACATCATCTGTATATTGTATTTGTGTTCACCACCCCAAGTCAAGTCTCCTTTCATCACCATTTATCTCCCCTATACCATACTCTACATCCCCACATCTCCTCCTCAGGTGATCAATCACCATGCTGTTGTTGTCTGTGTCTATGATTTTTGTTTTTTTGTTTTTGCTTAATCCCTTTACCTTTTTTACCCATTCCTGAAATCCCCCTCCCCTCAGACAGTTGTCAGCCTGTTCTCTATCTATGAGTCTGTTTCTACTTTATTTGTTGGTTTATTTTGTTCTTAGATTCTACACATGAATGAAATCATATGGTACTTGTCTTTGACTGGTTTATTTCACTTCAACTTTTGAAGAAAGTTCACATGAAAAGCCTGTGATGAGTTCTTGTAAGAACAAAAATGTTATTTGTTTTGAAATCTTCTCTCATATCACAAATCCTTCCTTAAGCTCTTACTCTGCTAAAGCTGGGTTGTAATGATAAACAGTATGGAAATGAATTTGTATTAGAGATTAGCATAAAAATATCATAAAGAGGAGATATGATTAGTAGTTAGAAAAATCCTGCCTTCCCAACTAGTTAATTGGTTAAGGGACAGTCCATTAGCCATTAGCTAACTATGGTATAAATGTATTCAGTACAGACTGGTTGATACAGTTCCACAGGTCATTGATGTTCTATTTAAATTATTCCCATTCACTCTTCTAACCTTGATTAATTTTAAATAATTTATATTCCTATGTCTTCAAGTTAGTATTTTCTTCTTTAATATATAATCTGCAGTTAATCCAATCCAGTCTATTTTTTTATTTCAGATATTATACAGTTTATCTTTGTTTGTTTAACACATCACTCGGGGTATCATTGAAATCTCTGCTTCCAATGATTCTATGTTTGGTAAGTGCAGTGCCAATAGCAAATCAATAGCTGATATTTACTGAACATTTCTTAGGTACCAGTCACTATTCTAAACTCTTTACCTACATTAATTATTTGTTGATTGTAACAACTTTGGAGACCATATTTTCCTCATTTTATGTATACAGGGAAACTAAGATACAAAGAGGAATATAACCTACTCACATAGCTTGAATAACTAGTAAAAGGTGAACCGGGAAAACTGGGTGTCATACGTTAGTAAGCAGTAAGCAGATTCATCAGTTAATTCTTGGGTCCCATATTCCAAATACCATTGTTTTTACTGTTTCTAGATTTTTACCAGAAACTCAAAACAACATGGATTTCTACAGTCAACGACTTTATTCTCATAAAAGTATAAAAATTCAACTTTTCCTTTATATTTTGACCTGATGTATTGGCCAAACCAAGGACATCAAGTCACACACCACCTCATCCAATTAAGAATGCACTCTTCCTTAGAAATTGGCTTTTACTAATCTTATAATTAATTTTAGCTCCAGTAGTAATGTTACAGTCAATTTTTTTCTTCATTAAATTATGACAATAAGCAGGGGCATTAAAATACCTTTGGCTAGCGTGGCAAAAGTATATTTCATTCCTTCTTATGTAAAGCCAACTATTTCTGGATACCTCCTGAGATTAGACAGAAAAGAAAGTATTAGTGAGATAAAGTAGCTTGTACAACTTTCCTCTAACTAGCTGCATTTCCTCTCCCATAGTGACTGTGACAGTGATGTGACTGAAAATGACTTCACTCAGCATTGAGAGTCACCAAGGCCTGTCAGCTTTTGATTTTACTGGCCAGACAGGCCTATTATATCAAGAGTTTGAAGGTATCAATACACCTACATGCATCACTTCTTTAATGAAAGAATCCAATATCCTGTTATCCTCCAGGGAGTCGGAGCTATTTGAATTTTATCACAGCTCTCCACTTCAGTAACTCTAGAAGTTCTCAATTAACATGTTCAATTAAAACTTGGGTAAGTGCAGATTTTGCTGTACCTTAGCTACCTGAGTAGTCGTGGCTGGGTTTCCTATTTACTCAATATCTATACCAGTGATGCATTCTAGTATTAGGATAAATATCTTAACTCTCAAAACAGAGATGTCACCAATATTTGTATTTCCACCCTCTTTTAAAACCTTTTTATTAATGCATCCTCTTGTTCTGCCAAGACTACTATGGAGTATTTGTTAGAGCAGCTAAGAAGTACTGTGATTTGAGCTCCAATATTTAGAAATCAAAGAAAGCAATGCTTCCTGAGCGAAGCCTCATACAGGCCCACTCTGATCCACTTCTATGATTGGATTATTGTCCTGATCAATAATATTTTTATTACTCCGGGTAATTATTTCTGGGTCTTTGCTTTTTGGTTAGTGTTTCATCAAGGTGTCTACAAGCCCAGTTCACATGCTCTGTCAGCGGCTGGCTGTGATATGAGCTTCTGCTGCATCTCTCTCTCCTTAGTAAGAGTTCTGCTTTGAACATGTTCTAAGTGCTCTCAGGCAATTTTTCTCTCAGCATTCTTCATCCAACTGCAGCCAAAAAAAACCCCAAAGTGTGGGGGGGAGTTATGTATGGGAGGGCATGTGGCGCATTGGGCTGTTTGTTTCCTTGTGCTGGGAAGACTTTGTACCTATTATAGTGAAATGAAGACAAATTTCTCATCCAATGGATGAATGCATAGTGAAAGGTGGGTGCTATTGTGCTTCTTGTGCTCCCATTAGTCAAGTCTAATAAAAAATCATCACTGTGGAATCACATCATGGTGACCATCATGTGGTTTATATGTGTAAAACTATGAATTCAGAGTAACAGTTTTAAAAATGTTTCTATAGAAAAAGAAAGACTAGTAAACTGTGATTAAAGTTTTATAGAAATATTGCATATGCTAAAAGTAATGCTATCTCTACACTTCCGAAAGAAGAGAAAGGAAAGAAAGAAAGAAAGAAAGAAGGAAGGAAGGAAGGAAGGAAGGAAGGAAGGAAGGAAGGAAGGAAGGAAGGAAGGAAGGAAGGAAGGAAGGAAGGAAGGAGGAAAGAAGGAAGAAAAGAGAAAATAAAATCTTTCTCCTCTCACTTTTCCCATGAGGATGCCTATCTTGGTCAATCTAAGGGCATTTTGGTGGCAGAAAGAATTAAATTCTTTAGTACTAGGTCTTTATTTTGCTCAAATGGTGTGATCTACACCTAAGAGAAATCTGGCTAAAGAATCTCTCATGTATTTTCTAAGAGGCTTTCATCTTTTATCACATACATTTTTCCTTTGTCTCTAAGATCAAAATAATATAGGAAAGTAACCCAGATAATACTTAACATTTGTAAACTTGCTAGTCAAAAATAATACCTACAAACAGATTTTAGTGAAACAATGCTGACATCCAGTGACTACTTAAGCTAATGTAAATTTTTTAAACACCATAGGTCCTGAGAGAGGGTGTTCATTTATTTAAAGGTCTAGTTAAAGTGAAATACTACTGTTATCTGCCTGACTGATCAATGTATCTAGGTGAGAAGCTAGGAAACGCCTTGCCTGCAAAGTCAGTATGTCTGAAGTCTATGGATTATTAATAACTGCTGCTCAATAATGCCTATAAAACAATTGATGCTAATGTACACAGCACATCTGATGGAGTTAAAATATATATACAGATGGAAATTCATTTTACAAAAATGGACACTATCTTCTTCTAAGAGAGAAACATTTTAATCATTACTATTATATGTATATATAAGATGCCAATTAATATATTTTATCAGTAAAATCATATTAGCTTACTAAAATAGCTGCTTTATGTACTGAATATAGATTCACTCCAGCTAAATTAAATATAAAAGCTATACTAGTAAATATACTAGCAAATATATTAAATCAATAATATATTTTAAGAACACTCAGTTCTAGTGTATCCACCTCTCATAATTCATCTAGAGCTAACATAATTCTTTTAAATACTTTTATAATAGCAAATGCTGAATGCAAATTTTATCTGTTTTTATCATTCATTTTATTTTAATGGGTGGTGATTGTTACGTGCCCTACAGTTGGCCGGACTCCTGGGGACCCTATGAATAAGTGAGCAGTCTCATCGTAAGGTTTTCAAGGGAAGAGAGGTAAGAAAGATAAAGACTGAGGAAGGAAACGCAGCAGTGGTTCACCATTGCCTTCTGCTGTACAACGTGTGGGTCCAAGCCACATGTGCTGGGTCTGTGGTGTAACAAATCATTAAATACCTATGAAATCTAAGCACATCTGGGGTCTTCCCAGTGGTTGGTTAAATAAGTAAAATGCTTGCTAATGGCAACACTTGCGTTCCTAGTTAATTAATGCGTTTTTACGCCTATTACATGCGACCTATTATATGTGCATTAACAGCAGAGGTTAGTTCTATGCTTCCTTACATTTCCCCCATGCGATTAAAAACATTTTATTTCATGTTTTTCTACTTCTCCTTTTCTATGCTGATGAAAGAAATCCCTGATAACTGTGCTTAGAATGCCAGAGATGGGATAATAATGTTAGATAGAGATGGGACTCTCAGTACTCCATCCACAAGTCCTGTATCTTCTCAACCCTGCATCTAGAGTCATCATTTATTTCTCATTGATTTGTTTTTCCCCCTATAATATGAAAGAAAGAAAAGAAAATGATGACTTTGAAGTGCCTGATGCAATTCTCAACTAACTGTGAAGTGTAGTAATCATTTATTGGTACTTTAATCATCAAAAAATATTATTTTTTTTCAAATTTTAAAGTTGTAAGGTATTTTACTATCTATATATGAAACATTCAGTAGAATTTCCTTTCTTCACTGCCTTTTAGGATTAAAACAAGAAATGCATAAACTCTATAAATATTTAATATTTAAGTTAACATTTTAAAGGAATTGGTAAGAGTTTATAAATGAAAATGAGGCATTTTTTAACAGTCATTTTAGCTATTTTATCCTTAAAAAGTAATGTATTTAATAATAAATCATCAACAATTACAGTTTGAGAAAAATTTTCAAACAGATACACTATTTATATAGCACACCTTAAAGGACTGCCAGTTAGATCCCCTTGGAGCCTATCTGAGCTGCCCTTTCCCTGTTCCCCAAGGCATGCTGGCTCCTGGAAGAAGCCTTCTCCCTGCCCTGGGCAAGCATGAAAAGTGTTTTCCCCGTATCTGGGGCCAGTCAAGCTCAGTACCCTTATCCATCCTCCCTTCCAAGTGGTGCTGAGGATGTCCACTTTGACTTGCCTCCAGCCAACATGTGCCTCATATGTAAGGTTCCTTAATAAACTCAAGTAATTGCCAGGCTGGAGCTGTCAGCCTCTTTTCTCAGTCTTTCCTTGCCCTCTGCTTACAGACATAGATTTTCAATCTCGAGGATTTTTCCTGGGTCTGTGTGTACTAACAGAGGGACTTTTTATAGATGAAGTGGAAATAACTCCTTAATCAATAAAATAAAACATAGTCTTTCTTTTTTATTAGTTATACTAAGAAAGTACATAAAGACTCATTCTATGCCATTATTCACCTCTTCAGTAGAGTTGAAAAGAGTTCATAAAAGTTAATGTTCAGAAAAGTTGTCTTGGTAATTAGAATAAAGAAGACTAGAAGACTAAGACCTCAGCATAATCGCCTTACCCTCAATCATTGATATTCCCAAGGTTTGACTGTGCTGTTGACTGGTTACTAGCAGCCTACACCACACATAGCGATAATGAACCTAGGGGTCAGGACATCCCCCTCTTATTATGACCAATTTGTCCAAGACCCCAGCAGAGTGCCTAAAACTAGCAAGTATTCAATAAATATTAATGAAAAAATATATCATGCTTCATAGAATGATATTTAAAAAAAAAAGATCTGCTATGTTATTGATTTGACAGTTTGGTGTGTTCTGGATGTTTTTTCTTAGTTGCCTTTATATGGATAGATGCCATGATTTCCCAAATGAAATGATGGTTTTCTAAAACTAGGCACAATGTTTTTCACCAATTTCTTCTTCACAGTAAAAAAACATATAGTATCTATTCAACAATAATTAGTTGAATAACCAAATAATTTTTTTTGACAAAAATGAAGTGATTTTGAATTACTTCTTTGTACAAATTATGAATGTTCATAAAATTGTAAATATTATGAATATCAGATAAATAATATTATGAATGTAACTTCATAATAGAGAATTTATTTGCAATTTATTATACAGTTCATATATATGGGCACTGTAGAAAATACCCATTTAACATAATAAGTTAGATGGATTGTTTTTGCGTTTAATATACTCTAATTTCTAATTAACTTTTCATTACACATTTAATTATATCACAGATCATTTTAATTACTTAGGAGTAGTAATGGATTACCTAATTTTCATGGTACTTCCCATTGAATTAAAAAATAGTTTCTCTCTTTTCCTTTTCTGATAGAATGTGTCTCTAGTTATATATACTGAATCCTTTCTTAAATGAAACCAATCTCCTTTTTCAAATATTACAGAAAACAGCTCTTGTCTTGGCAATAAAAAATGCCCAAGATGCTGAAGGTCATTAATGAAGCAATTTTGAAGACCAGTCTTGCTCTGTGTTAATATTAAGCTTGTTAATATTATCAAAAGTGAACTCATGTATAATTTGAGGTAAGTTCTAGAACCAAAAGAAACCACTGCATGTAGAGTTTGGCATGCATTTCACTGGGAGAAGTTTCTGCTGCATGACAAACAGGTGAAGCTATGACTCCAGGGAGTAATTTACATATTACCTAACATTTTGATGCTCAGAAAGCATTGGATCATCCCAATTTAGAAGCATTTAGCAATTTCTATACACAAATCCCATGAAACAGGCAAATACCCCCATTTCCCTTAAAATGCAACTTTAGACTTAGGTTTGACTTGTACCCATGCTATTTTTAAATAATAAAAAAGCTATTTGATTAAACACTGCCAAACCACTGAAAAATAAAATTTATTCCTTGACTGCTTATTTAAAATAATTTAGTATTTTAGTATATATAAACATATTTTTATTTTAAGGGGCTAACAGAAAAGAGTCAAAATGAAAATCCTATAGGTGTTAAAAAAAACTTCAGATATTTAATGGACCCTTGCTTCTTGGGCAAAGCAAAGTTTTGTTTCTGTTTATTTATATAAATGCGCCATATTCCCATAGATTCAGAAAATACATCTGGTGTCAAAAACAATCTGTCAGTAACTTGAAGTGCAGAACTTAGAAGCTGACGTAGTGTAATGAGAAAAATCTGTAGAAATTGGAGTATTAGAAGATCCAACATGACTGATAATAAAATTAACATAATAGTAGCTATTACTTGCTATGTATTTTTATGTTTAAAGTATCTTTCAAAGAGCTTCTAATTATTAACTTATTTAATGCCAAACAACCTTATGAGGTTTGCTGTCCTCAGTTTACAGATGAAGACTCTGAAGCAGAAGCACATTTAGATGCTTGTGCAGGAACATGTAAAGAGTAATTTCAGGATTCTGAATTCAGTCTCTGTTAGTGTAGCTTAAATATTTCATTTCAATATTTCGGCTTTTAATAGTGGGAATGTTCAAGAGCTGGACTCTTACTTCCCTTTGAAACGGTTATAACAATAAGAGAGACCTGATAGGTTTGTTGTCAGAATTAATAATGATAGTGCTTATTTTTAAACTTTTATAAAGTAGTCAAGACTTGTTCACTCTTATCTAAATATACAGAATTGATGCATCACCCATGGATAGGTCAGGGTGCTTATGTGAGTGTTTGTCTCATCACACTTGACCCTTGAACAATGCAAGTGTTGGGGCTGCTCACCCCAGCACAGTGAATAATCCACATATAACTTTTGATTCCCCCAAAACTTAACTACTAGCAGCCTACTGTTGACCAGAAGACTTACTGATAGTGCATGCAGTCGATTAACACATATTTTGTATGTTATATTCACTCTATGCTGCACTGTATTTTTACAATAAAATAAGCTAGAGAAAAGACAATGTTATTAAGAAAATCTTAAGAAAGATAAAATCCATTTATAGTATTTATTTTTAAAAAACAGAGAATAAGTGGACCTGCACAGTTCAAACCTGTGTTTCTCAAGGGTCAACTGTACTTACATTGGAGGTTGGCAAGCTTTTTCTGTGAAAGACTCTATAGAATATATTGAGGCTTTGTGGACCATAAAGTCTCTGTCTCAATTACTCAACTCTAGTACTAAGCAGTCATAAACATTATATAAATTGTGTTCCAATAAAATTTTATTTATAAGTACAGACAGCAAGACACATTAGGCTCACAAATGATAGTTTGCCAACCCCTGACTTAAATAATATTATTGGTTTAGATATGATACAGGCAGAGAAACTACATTTAAGTCTTATATTGCAACTTTATAACCGATATGTAGCTGTGGGTGCACATCATATTGAATCTTACCTATAATATGCCCATTATAGTATCTCTTTTAGGTAGAGAGAGCTGCATTGCAGCTTGGTTTGTTTCCCAGCATGGTTTACCTATGGGATTCTGATTATATATTAACTCTCTCAACAACTCAAATGGCAAACGCATATTGTATTTCTCAAATCCCAGGTGAGAAAACAGGTTGACACCTGAATTAATAACTGGATAAACAAAAGCTACTTTCACATATGCTTCTAATGTAGCTATTTTAAATTGTACACAAGACAACTGGAAGATGAAGATTTTATACACATTGTCAAGAACAACTTTAGAAAATGTGACTCTATGTAGAAGCAAATTTCTGGGGAAGTCTATTATATTTATCTGGCAACTTGACAGCTGAGCAGATGATACTAATGCAGAAGGTGCTGCATAAATTTCTCATTAAAATAGAAACATGGACTTTTTATGGGAAAGCAATTTAACTACCTATGCTTTGTATCTGCAGCTTGTTTTCGAGTGAACATTGAGTTTGAAAAGAGAAACCCTGTATGTGTTTTTATTGCTATAAATGAAAAACTAAAATGACATGTTTGGGAAAACACATAGGGAACAAATATTACATGTTTTTACCTGTAGGATGATTCTTGATGAAAACAACATTTAACTCTATTTTTTTCTACCTTCAAATAAAGGTGAAGAAAATTAAAAAAAAAAACACACACAGCAAAAATAAAAAACCAAGGGGAAGAGATTGAGAACTATAAACTGGTAGTAACAGAGTAGTCATGGGGATGTAAAGTACGACATAGGGAATATAGTCAATAATATTCCAATAACTGTGTATGGTATCAGATGGGTGTGACATTTACGAGGATGATCGCTTAGTAAGTTATATAATGTCTTATCACTGGGGTGTACACCTGACACAATATAATACTGAATGTCTACTGTAATTGAAAAATAAAAAATGATTTTAAAAATAGAGATGTAATTTCACTTGGCAGTTATGTTATAATACCCTCAGGGACTTCACTTTCCACTAAATTAATGGAAATTCCAAAATCTGGACTTCTTCATTATCAAGTCTTTGCTCTAATTTTACAAAGTTTACACATAAACTAAATCATCTTCTTTCCCCTCTGAAACAAATATCTCACATATATATGCTTACAAACCCATACATTCACTGTAAAAATGTGCATTGCCTTCCCGTGTTTCTTATGCAAAGCAAATTCCTTTTCCATCTCCTTTCTAGCATGCATCTACTTACTTAATAAAATCATTTGTAGATTCACCCATTCATTATTTTTTCAGCGTCTGTCATGTTTCTGGAAGTGAATTCTTAACTATGTCATTTGCCAGCTTAAAGCCTGTCATTGCCTTAATTCCTTCATATTTAAAACACAGAAAATAGGTGTACCTACCTCATAAAGTCTTTGTGAGAATTAAGTAAGTTGTTACATGTGATAGTGACTATGGTGTCCTGCCTGATGGATAATAAACATTATATAAATGTTCAGTTTTATTATTGTTCTTTTTATTATTATGTTTCAGGTACTGTTTTAGACACTGAGGATTTATTAGTAACCAGGCTGATAAAGACCTTGACTAACAGGAGCCTACATTCACATGAGGGGAGGGCAGGCAATAAACAAATAAATTAATAAGTAAAACAATAATTATCAGCTACTGACACATACTATGCAGATAATCTGAAGTTGATAAACTAAACTGGGATGAAGTGGGGTTGGGGAGGTAATCATCAAGTAAGACAGAGTGAATAGGGAGGGACTTTGAGATACTGATATTTAAGCTGGTATGTAAACAGTGCTAGCCTCATGAGGATGGGAGGAAATGTATTTCAGGTAGAGGAAAGAGAAATTAATAATGTCCCTGACATGAGGATGTGTTTGATGTTTCATTAAAAAATGTCAATGTGGCTAAAAAGCAGTGAGGCTGGGAGAGTGGGTAAGAGAGAGACTACATAAAACATGGGGAGAATGTTATTGGCCATAATAATACAGCCACTGGCACCAAACTCGCCCCCCTACTATACACAACTACAAATTGGACAAAAAAGTACTTCCGATTGTTGGAATCAGGCAGTGTCAGGCTGTGTCCCATGTTCGCCGAGGATGCCTAACGGGAGCCACTCTCCCTAGCGAGTGCAGGGTGGTGGAGCCTCATCAGAGGGGCCGCCTTGCTAAGCTGGGAAGGCACCATAGTGGGAAAAATGTGCGAAGGTCAAGAGGAGATATCTGTTCAGGAGGGTGAGGAGAGGTGGAGTATGAACCAGGAATCTGCAAGTTGGATCCATTGACAGATTTTTGGCAGAGAACTGGGTTCAGATACACTGGAAAAGACTCCATAAGACCTAGCAGAAGGGGTTAATGGGGAAAAAAGGGAACATCTGTATTATTTTGAACAATTAAAAAAAAAAAAAAAAGACCAAGCAGAGGGCAGTTGCTATGAGGCTGAGAACAGAACAGATACCAAAGTTCATTCATGCTGTGGGGCCTTGGAGCTCCAGCCTAGTAGCTGGAGAGATCTTGCTGAGCATGTCTGGCACTCAGATAAGAAAAGGGAAGAAAAATCAGGACCTTGGGGAAAGAACTATAAGGACTATTCCCTAGGAAAAAGGTTGGCAAACATTTTCCATAAAGGGACAGATAGCAATTATTTTTGTCCCATATTCATCTTTTTCGTTTTAACACATATTTTTCAATGTTAAGAAAATTCTTAGCTGTGAACAGAAACAGGCCCCTGGATCTTGTCACCTGGTTACAGTTTGCAAAGCTCTATTATAATGTAAGATCTTCATTCTAAGGCTAAGAGCAAAACAAAAACAGGCCCATCCCAATAAAGAATAAAATCAAGTCTGAATGATCACAAAGATCCACAAATAATGTAACTGCTTATCAGGAAAAAAATTAACATTCTCTAAAGTAAGATGTTTTATAACTGACTATAATGTATCATCAACAAAATGGAATGTAAAGTCAAAAACACATGTTAAAGCAGAAAAATGTGACCTATAATTTAAAAACTGAAGGAACCAATAGAAATAGGTACTAAAATTTGAAATTAGCAGACAGGAATTTACAACACCTATTACAGATATTTTCAAGGACTTTGAAAAAAAGATGGTCATATTGAGCGAACATATGGGGAATCTCAGCAGAGAAATGAAAACTATTTGAAAAAGAACCAAACTGAAATTTAAGAGCTGAATTATAAAATATAGGAAATCAAAAAGTCACTAGATGAACTTCACATGAGAATGGAAATGCCAGAGTAAAGGGTCAGTGATTTGGAAAACAGATCAATAAAAAGCATATGATATAAATAAGCAAAAATAGATGGAATAATAAATGAACAGAGCCAAGGTGAAAGGTGGGGCATTATCAGGCAGTAGGATTGCATGTAACTGGCGTCTCAGAAGAAGAATACACTACGGGGCAGGAAAAAATATCTGAGGATATTATGGATAAAAAAAATCCCCCAATTTGGTGAAAAATATTTGCAACTGAGAGACGCACAAACTTTCGTGAATCTCAAACAGGATGTATATAAAGAAAAGCATGACTGGGAATGTCATGGTCAAGCTACCGAAAAGCAAAGATGAAGAGAAAGTCTTAAAAATCAACCAGAGAAGAACACACTATTAAGAGAGAAATTAAGATGTTAACGATAGCTAGTGATAGCTAATGTGGGTGAGGGTAGTAAATGGTGAGGGGCATCAAATATGTGGGCACACAACGCAATATACACGTCTCCCTAGAATCAATGAAAAACATATCCTCGGGTGAGAATTTAAAAATAATTATTTTACCTTGTTTTTGAGGAGACCATCCCTAGAAATATATTTGTGAGTTGACATATGGTTCTTCCTTTGGTTTTTCGAAGATG
The DNA here is from genome assembly GCF_964146895.1 of Miniopterus schreibersii. NCBI lineage: Eukaryota > Metazoa > Chordata > Mammalia > Chiroptera > Miniopteridae > Miniopterus > Miniopterus schreibersii. Next base: position 27,490,940 of record NC_138113.1, on the reverse strand, counting down.
CCATTTTCTTGTATTTTGGCTTTCTTTCTTTTTCTGATTGTATTATCATATATTAGCTGTCTGTTATTACACACTAAGGTTGGTTTCAACTTTTTCATTAAATTTATTGGAGTGACATTGGTTAATAAAATTATATAGGTTTCAGGAGTACAATTCTATAATACTTCATCTGTATATTGCATTGTGTGTTCACCACCCCAGGTCAAGTCTCCTTCATCACCATTTATCCCCCATTTACCTTCTCCTACTTCCCTCCAACCCCTTTCCCCTCTGTTAGTCATCATGCCTTTGTCTGTCTATGAACTTTTTTCACCTTTTTCATGCTTCTTTGTTTATGGAAAATGTTGGATGCGCTTTAGACAAAATTTAAGTGAAATACTTTCCTAACGTTTGCCACAGCACACCGCTTTTCACTGATTCCAAGGAGTATTGATGTTCTTGCTGATCTTGCTAAAGAAAAACAAAATTTTATAAACAACATGGCATTTCAAGAAAATGTGCTCTGTAAACCCCAGGCATCTGCAAACAAAATCCTCTGTTCCAATTCTGCTGGAAGCTTTATTAGGTGAGCTAAAATCAAATTAAAATTGTTTAACCTGTTTGTTTAAAAAGTACCTAAATCAACAATGCAGTACTGTTACTATTTTAATTTAGTTTTTCAGATTTTATGATAAACTTTCCTCCCATTAAACAGAGTATATATGCAAAATCTATAAAACGTTTTTCCTTGTTTATTGTAAAAAACAAGTTAATGCCTCAAAATATATGCTACACTGAGCAATCCCCAAATGCTTCCATCAATATATCCTATTTTGTATTAGGTTTCAAAAAGGTCATCAGTCTATAAGAAGCAGAGAAAGCCCTGCTGATTTTCATGTCTTAGCTTGGCATTAGCAGTCACACTGTCAAACATGGCCTTTCGAGAAAGTTTGACCTACTGGAAAACAGGCCATTCAGCTGGAGCCTCTGCGGAGGGAGCCACTTGATGGGCAGGTTAAAACAGAAAAATTCCTTTCTCTGCCTTCTTCTCTAAAAGATTCTTTACATGCCAATTTTTCACTTTCATTTAGGAAAAAAAAAATGAACGAAGAGTGAATGTATTCATTCAGCAATGATAGTCATTATGCAAACTCATAAACCGAAAATCTTTAGAGCTCACCTCTTGATTTAGCGTACTCAATTGTTCATTAATTTCAGGGTGATAAAAAAGGAAACACTGGAATTGGAAAGGAAGACAAGTTGAACTTTTAGGTTTGCATTCTGAGTGCTCCGTTCATATTAAAAATGAGACCATCACCATTTTGAAAATCTTGGCTTGGAAAAAAACTATATAAAATAGATAAGTGATAAGCATTATTAGAAAAATCTTCTCTGTATAAAGTTGACCCTTTGGTAAACATTTTTTTCCTTGCTTACTCTAGTTTTTTTTTTTTATCAAAAAATGAAATGTTTCTTCTTTTCCTCTAAATAGGCTTTTATTCTTGCTTATTTAAAAAAATTATAAACATATTTTATATGAACAATTATCAAATTTTTCCACTTTGGGTATTTCTATTATATTTACAAAAAATAAAATTGATGATATACTGCTAAGAGTAGATGCCATAGAGGAACAGATGCTAAGAGGAAAAGTAAAGAGCGAGTATTGACCACTCTTTTGAGAAATTATTCTGTATAGTTGCACAAATAAATGGGGCTAGAGTTGGGATTATGGAAACGTGTCACCTTTTTTAATGTTGGGACTTTACACTGTGTTTGACATTGATGAGACTAACGCAACAGCAAGGAGAAAAGAGGTGGAGAGGAACAGCGTCCTGGGCAATGGCAGAGAGGATGGGGTCCGGAGCAAAAGTGCAGGATTTGGTCCTAAATAGCAGCACAAAACCCCTTATCCACTTTAACAAAAAGAAGGTAAAATACGTGGCTTCCTATGCAGGCGACCTGGCTGATTTGCTACTGTGGTTATGTAGAGGTTCTCTCCTGCCAAACACTAGACAGGAAAGAGCAGAGGAGCTAGACAGGCTGGCTGGAGGGGAGAGATGCCCCATAATCCAGGAGAGGGGTGCAGCTCATTAGCACTAACCGCTTAGGCTCCCGAGCATTTCACAGGCCCGCCTGGGTTCCCTCCATGTAACCCCATGTAAATCTCTGGTCAGGGACAGCGACGATTCCCACATTGGCCAATCGAATATCATTTTTCATCATACATCCTCTCATCCTGCTCTGAATAAATCAGAGCCGTTCTGTGGCCTATGTATACATCAGCCTGCCTCACTTTACTCCCTCCAGCACGGCCCTTCCCCGGTGTTCCCGGCCTGCTCCCTCCAGCACGGCCCTTCCCCGGTGTTCCCGGCCCGCTCCCTCCCGCACGCTCCTTCCCTGGTGTTCCCGGCCCGCTCCCTCCAGCACGCTCCTTCCCTGGTGTTCCCGGCCTGCTCCCTCCAGCACGCTCCTTCCCTGGTGTTCCCGGCCCGCTCCCTCCCGCACGCTCCTTCCCTGGTGTTCCCGGCCCGCTCCCTCCAGCACGCTCCTTCCCTGGTGTTCCCGGCCTGCTCCGTCCCGCACGCTCCTTCCCTGGTGTTCCCGGCCCGCTCCCTCCAGCACGCTCCTTCCCTGGTGTTCCCGGCCCGCTCCGTCCCGCACGCTCCTTCCCTGGTGTTCCCGGCCCGCTCCCTCCCGCACGCTCCTTCCCCGGTGTTCCCGGCCCGCTCCCTCCAACACGCTCCTTCCCTGGTGTTCCCGGCCCGCTCCCTCCAGCACGCTCCTTCCCTGGTGTTCCCGGCCCGCTCCCTCCAGCACGGCCCTTCCCTGGTGTTCCCGGCCCGCTCCCTCCAGCACGGCCCTTCCCTGGTGTTCCCGGCCCGCTCCCTCCAACACGCTCCTTCCCTGGTGTTCCCGGCCCGCTCCCTCCAGCACGCTCCTTCCCTGGTGTTCCCGGCCCGCTCCCTCCAGCACGGCCCTTCCCTGGTGTTCCCGGCCCGCTCCCTCCAGCACGCTCCTTCCCTGGTGTTCCCGGCCTGCTCCGTCCCGCACGCTCCTTCCCTGGTGTTCCCGGCCCGCTCCCTCCAGCACGCTCCTTCCCTGGTGTTCCCGGCCTGCTCCGTCCCGCACGCTCCTTCCCTGGTGTTCCCGGCCCGCTCCCTCCAGCACGCTCCTTCCCTGGTGTTCCCGCGGCCTGCTCCCTCTTGATGGCCAGTTGCCGCAAGTACCCCCTTTTTCGGAACTCTCAGCTTCCTGTATGATACAGCTCCCACTCTCCAAACTTCCTCTCTCTCCCATTACTTACCACATGTTGTTGTTTTTCCCCTTTAAACATTTATCACTTTCTGGCATTTTATCTAACATACACTTTACTTATGTAGTTTGTTTATTACGTTTCCTTCCCTAGAATGTAAGATTTATGGGGGAAGGAATTTTATCTCTTTCATTCATTACTGTAGCTTCTAATATATAAAAATGTTCTTTATAAATAGTAGAGTCTCAAATATTCTTGCTGAATGAATACATTTTATCACAGTATCCTCTGCATTTCTCTATTACAATACCTAATCAATTATTTTATAAACAAAATAGTTACTTTTTTAAAATTTTTATCTGTAGCTATAGCTATATACTCTGCTTGTAGCATGCAATTTAGTACATTTTATAAAAAGGCGCATAAATGTGTTTAGTAGAAACTTAAAATCATCATTTGATGGATTGTTGATATTGTAGTTTTCTTTGCCACTATTCTCATTAAATGCAAAATGATTATTCCTTTTTGGATTCAATTTTAGCAAAGGCTTTATGAGTTATTTGAATAAACAATGTTTCATTGATTTTTATTTATTCTTGGAATGTTTGCAATGTTATTTATATATTGATTCATGAATGTATGTCTGTTTTTATGAATGTATTTAGATATGTCAGTATATCCAGAGTTGCTGACAGATGATGATAATTATTTATTATTGCATATAGCATTAGATAGTAATTATTGTTCCTGGGAAAAACTAATACAATACCACATATCAGCTAAAATAGTCTAGTGACAGAATCCAACTGATGCCTGCTATTTTTCATGCACTGAAACAGGAAAGGGTTGAGTGAGTGAATCAATTAATAGATGCTTGTTGAATAAGTGGACAAAAGTAATAGGTCTCAGCTGGTAAAAATTTCAAATGGTTCATCTCCCCCATCCCCTACTGAAGTTGACATAATTATTTATTATAGTTTTCTTTGAATTAAAGTTCACCAAATTTCTATTTTATTTCTTGTTCTTTGTGCCTTTAATAGCTTTTTGGACGCTATTTTAATATTGTTCTGTGTGCCTCAATATTAAAGGTGGTTTATTTTGAATTTTCATGGTGTTTGTGATTTAAAAACAAATTACTTATTTTTCTGTGATACCTGGTTAGCATGTGTCTCTTGCCAACTTTAAGGTGAGGAATAGCTTTCATTTGCAAGTCTGCAAAACATACCTGGCTTTTTCTCCTCAAGAGCTGTGAAAGGTATAAGCCTTTATTTACAAGCTAATAAGTTAGGCGGCAATAGTTTCTGACTCAAGAGACCCCTGAGACAGAGAGCTGAAGACAGACCATCACTCACAGCAATTGCATGAGCCAGAGTAGCAGCGATTTTGTGCCAGTTAGCTGAGCCCTGGCTTCCACAGGGCAAAACAAAGGGGGCTAAATGCCACCTGCACATGCAGGAGGTTGTGCTACAGGAGAGGAGCCTTGAGATGAAGAACTCGAAGCTTTTATAATGGCCAAACATGCCTGCCCTTTGCTGCAGGAGGAGGCACCTGCCTACTCTCCAAGATTATAAGCAAACCTGCCCTTGGCTCTGGAGAGATGCCTTCTTTCTATCTTTCAGGATTGTTTACTCTTCAAATATCTCTGAAAAGTTCACTTGGGACAAAGAGGAGAAACACTGGAGATTCACGGAGAATTGTCTCCTGACACTTATTTTCCCAAGTGTAGTCTACGTGGGCTGTTATTCTGCATGCAATGAAATCTGCCTCCTGAACCCCTAAATGTCAGGGGTGCTATGAAGTTTATAATTTGGCCTACAAATTAAAATTCATAGAAAGTTTAATTATTAAGACATAGAATGGTTCATCAACTCTCGGTGTTTGAATGAAATCTGCTGTGATTTGAGGCCTCTAAGGACCAAATGATGGTCTTGTCTTCCCTTGGTGGCTGATATATTTATTTGCCATTTCTCCTGACAAGATTTAAATCTTTGAAACAGAGAAATTGTTCCGTTAGAGTTTGACAATGAGGGTCAAAGTTTGATGTTGGATTTAATGTGCTTGTAATATCTAATGTGACACAGTGAACTAAATTATTCTGATCATGATTGAAGTAAAACCTCTTCAGCACATATTTTTGTACTAGGCACATTGTTCATTGTTGTTTTTTTTTTTATATTTTATCTCTTTTATTTCTAATGGCAACGTTAACAGTTAGATAGTGGATCAGGCAAACTTTTGGGAATATAGCATGTAGCATAGAGATGTTGAGAAACCAAAGCAAAGGAATTCAAATATATATCTATTGTCAGCAAGGAAAGAGCAAAACAACATTCTGCCTCTAGAAGGCACTACTCAACCTCCTTGTTCTTTCTACACAAGAGCAAAAATTCTATAGTGGTGGCCGTCAGGTAAGCTAAAATTTAAAATTGACAACCTGACACACTTTTTCATGACAATGCTAGAAATAGCTGGTATCAATAAAGCTACTTTTCCTGCATCACTGGCCATCTCAGTGTTATAAGCTAACTTCCTGGCAGGATCTCTGAGCTGAAACCTAAAGTACAATGTCATGTTGATATTATGTCTTGTTTTCCTTTGATTTTGTAACAGTTTGTGTTTACCTTAAGAGTTAAAATGTAATATTATGTATATTTCTACCTTGAGTACTAAGCATAGGACGTGGTGTATGTAGCCTTCAAGGAGTATGTGATTCATCAAATTGAAGTGGAAGTCAGACAGACACAGCTGCGTAATTCGGACAGTGTCTTACAGAGCTGTTGGCATCAGTTTCAATGCTCTTCAGGGGAAACTGGATTTTATTCTCCTATTTTTGGATGGGCTACATCTTCCCTAAACAGACTTATGTATAGGATGGTAATTAAATGCCTTTAAAGGGCTTCCCCCCACCCCTCAATTATAGGATTTGTTCTTCTGGAAAGAGCCAAGGATGGTGAAAGGTCCTGGTAAAATGTGACTTTTATGTAGTCACATTCCATTCTGCATTTATTGCAGAATCTATGGTGGTTGTTTTGACCATTATTCTAATAAGAATCACTTAAGAATTATTAAATCCCTGGCTTTACTTCACCCCAGAAAAATTAAATTAGAACCTTTGGGAGCAAGCAATAGTACTGTTGAATCTCCCCAAGTGATTCTAACCTGCAGTTAGGAAGGATAGCTACTGGACTAATTTGTCTGTATGGCAGAAATCAATGTCATCTGTACACTTAATTATCACAAGTGACGTTGCACCAAACTATGGATAACTAAACCTAAAAATTTAATGAAATGTTCAAAGAAGAGGAGGAGAGAGATATGACGCATCAACAATATTTGAAGAAATAATGCTAACTTGACAATTATGTCAGCTCAGAGTTAAAAAAGCTATAAGAACCTCAACCATAAGCCAATGAAAAACACTACAGGTAAGCACAACATAGCAAAACAAACAATAACGAAAGGCATACTCAGAGTCTTCCAGGAAAAAGTCACATTTCCCTTTACAAATAAAGGATTAACAACCAGAAATTATGCAAGTTGGGAAAGAATGGAATAAGGTCAATGTAAAAAAATAAAATAATTGCAAACTTAAAAAAAATTAAGCTAAAAATATCCATATGAACTACAAGGAAATGAGAATGTGTTCAGACCAAAAACAAACAAAATCTTAGGAGGATGCATCAGCAGCAGACCTCCACTAGGGAATTTCATTAGAGAAAGGGAAAATGATCACAGAAATAAAGGAGAGAATAAACAACAGAATGAATGTAAATAAAGACTGTCCTAAGTGTTTGCCCTGGCTAGTTTGCTCAGTGGTTAGAGCGTCAGCCCACGACTGAAGGGTCCCAGCTCTGATTCCAGCCGAGGGGGCGCACCTCTGCTGCAGGCCCATCCCTGGCCCAGGTCTGGGCACGTGCGGGAGGCAACCAGTCGATGTGTTTCTCTCACATCGATGTCTCTCTTTCTTTCTCTCTCTCTCTCTCTCCACTCTCTCTGAAAAGCAATGGAAAAAATATCCTCTGGTGGGGATTAAAAAAAAGAGTAATTATGTTTATGGATAAATGTATATAATAGTATGTATAAATGTATTATAAAAATGCATGAAATAAAAGTATTAACATTGTAAACTGTGGTAAGAAGTAACTGGAGGAAAGTGTTCTCAGTTTTTAGTATTTTCAGTAATATTTTAAAATGAATAAATTGAATATGATTGTAACTGGCCAATATATATTTCAGCCTCTAAGATTAAAAGATTTAACTACTCAGGTAATATAGAATTAATGTATAATTAAGAAGAAGGTAAATAGAATAACAACATTAATTAATCCAAAAGACAGAAAGATAGGAGTGGAGGAAAAAAACCCATAAAATAGAAACACAGTAGACATAAATCAAAATATATATTATTATAAATATTCTAAAAATATTAAATACTCATTAAAAGTTATGATTGTAAAAGAGATTTAAAAACATATGTGCTGCTTCTCAGAGGACACCTTAAATATGAGTATGCAAATGCTTAAAAATAAAAAGATTTAAAAAATATATATGAAACAGTTATCAAATGAAAATTGGCATAGCTATACTAATATCATACAATGTAGATATTAATGTCATAACCACTAGACATAAAAACGAACAAATATAGATAAGCACTATTTGACAGAAATAAATTTTAAATCGTTGTGGGAGATACTAAATCACATACCTCATAAACCTTGTACAAGCCAACAAAAATGCAGTAAGGACAGAGAAACCATAAAAAAAATGAAATGGGTATAAACAATCATGTAAAACACCTATCCATAAAAGACAAAAACATGTTCATTTCAAAAGCATGTTAGATATATATTTTCTTCATATTTGAATCATAAAGCATATCTGAATAAAACTTAATGGATGAAATGATATTTAGGCTGTTTTCTGACCATAGGGGGAAAAATAACAAAAGATAATTAGAAAGTCTCCAATTGTTAGAAATTAAACAACATGCTCCCAAACAACCCATGGGCCAAAGAAAAAACACACAATAAAAATTAGAAAATATTTTAAAGAGAAAGATAATGAAGACAGAGTGTATTAACATTTGTGGGAAACCACAAAAACAGTGCCTAGATGGTAGTTTATAGCCTTAAATAGACATATATAGCAGAAAAGAGCAAAGATGAAAACCCAATAATCTAAGCTTCCATCTCAAGATACTAGGAGATATGTTTAGGAAACAAAAACAAATAGAAGAAAGTAATAAAGATAAAAGAACTTAATAAAAGAGAAAGAACACCTGGAAGAGAGCATTTACACAAGAGGTGGTTCTTTGAAAACATGAACGGCCTCAGTGAAATGCTAACAGTGCTGATCAAGGAACTAATGAAACATGTACACGTTACCAATATCAAAAGCACGAAGTACTTCTACTCCAGACCTTGCCCCCATGAAAATAAAAATAAGGGGGTATTTACAGTAACACATGTGACAATTTTTGAGAGAAAAAAAACCTTGAAAACTATAAGCAAGATTGACACAATAAGAAAAAAACTTATGAATAGTCCTGTTCCTATATTGATTTTTTAAAATACAATGATTAAAATCCTCCTCAGAAAGATGATTGTTTCACCAGAAAATGTGTCTAAAATCAGACACAAATCAAGCTAAACTTTTGGGTATAGTCCAGATTGTGTGTGTGTGTGTGTGTGTGCGTGTGTGTGTGTGTGTGTGTGTGTGTGCGTGTGTGTGTGTGTGTGTGTGTGTGTGCGTGTGTGTACACAGTCATCTTTTGACATCTGCAAAACTTGATACCAAAATATGAGCAGAAAGATTCACATAACTTTTTCTTCATGTAATTCTTTTCCTCATTTTTTACAAGGATATTTTAATCATAATTATTTCAAAATCCTTATATGCTCATGGGATAATTCTCTTAATTTTCATCTTGATTTCAACACTTTGGGTATTTCTCATATTTTTTTTTCTAGGCATGTAGAGAGCCTCCAGATTATGCAGTCTTCTACCAGAGAAGGCCCATTCTTTTCCAGATAAATGGAGTGGCAAGCAAATAATTCCCCGTTGAATGGAGTTTAGTAGAGACAGGGCTGCAGTTTTAGGAAGGCTCGGTCGACTTCTCCCTCTAATCCTTAGCTCAGAGATTCCCCAGATTTTCAATTTAGAATTTAGCGGATTCACGAAGACTGTTTCCCTGTGACATCCAGGCTTTATAGCAACATTACCAGAATACTCTGGAAAATTCTTCTGTTTTTCACTATGTTCTATTTAAAATTGTGCCTGCCACTCCACACCGAGTCAGAATTTGGCTAATGCCTTGAAAAGAAAATCGACAGTATGTTTGAAGCCATTCAAGTGTCCAAAGCAGTCTATTTAGGCCAGGCATCAGCCAACTGCAGCCTGTGGGCCAGTCCAGCACACTGACTTTTTCTACCACCTGTGAGCTAAGAATGGTGGTTAGATTTTAAATGGTTGGAAATAAAAATAAAGCACTATTTTATATAATGTAAAATTACAGAAAATTAAAATTTCAATGCTCACAGATTTACTGTAACAGCCACAACCATTCATTTACATATCATCTAGGAGTACTTTTGCTACAATGACAGAATCGAGTAGTCACAACAGAAACTATATAGCTGCAAAGCCAAAATGTTTATTCTCTGGCCCTTAACAACAACAAAATATCACTATCCCTTGCTCTAGTCTATAAAACCACCCAAAGTTCTGGCAGTTTCTATGTCCCTTTGCAAAGCCCAGATTCTCATTGAATGCCTACAGAAAAAAAAAGTGATTTCAGATTGTAAAGTCATCATTCACAATTCTCTCACTCCAAAATCTTTGCCCCTTAAATGTTTTATAATTTCTTTAAACATACATAAATATTTCTACCTGTATTTTACTATTCTATCTTTTTTTTCTTGATGGAAGCAATCACATACCACAAACTACTCCAGTCTCTTTGCAAGTGGAAAACAACTATTAATTTTAAGAGCTGTATTTCATTTTAGGCATGAAACACAGCCCAAAATGGGCATGTTTCATTTTGCTTATTTTAGGAGGAATCCAGGGGGAATAGAAAAGGTAGAAATTAAAAATATTTGGGTCATTGAAGAGTTTTTGATGTAAAAGGAATAGAAAACATGTTCTAATTCAATTCCTTATTTTGCAGATTAGTAAATCATAGGTCAGAGAGGTGTGAGCAGTTTGTCAGGACCTGTCTTTAGATTTCAGTGGTCAAGGCTCAAGTCCTAAACCTCTGGTCTAGAAGACTCCCCTCTATTGCCTTCTGCCTCTGCATGACCTTCACTGTACTTGCTCATATGTGTATATGTTTAGTTGGAATGTTAAGCTGTGTGTGTTTGTGGGTGTCTATGTATGTGTCTGTGTGTATACACCCCCTAAGACCTATGTATATTTGTGTTACTGACACAGATAATGCTCTGATATTTGAAGTTATTGAAAATTATCTTTCAAACTCTTGGGCTTGTGTTTTTCCCAAGAGAGAACATTGTCTTCTTGCCTGTTCAGTACAATGAAATCACCGAGGGTGTTTTTAGGTCAGCGTGACTTCATCCAAAGTAATTTAAATATTATTTTTCAAGTGAAGGTATAATCTATTATTTTAAAAGGAGGGTAAATGAGAAAAATGCTGACCATTTCATTGTGCTAGTGTCACTACAATCTACATTTTTATTCAATGTATCAATTAACTACAAATTTACTTACAGCTTGTCAAAAAAGTTTTTAAAATTTTGTTCAGCTTTTATAATTTTAAGCATAGTTTATCCTTTAAAACATAATTATACTGTACTTGTCTCTATATTGCTAGTTAGATAGCTACAGACTGGCATATCCCATATAGAATACAGTGGAAGCACTAAAATAAATACATTTATTATTTTAGAAATTGACCAAAAAATTAGACCAAGACTGATGCATACCAAATGCATTTTATACCTAACCTTCTCATGAGCACTAAATGATATCAACCAAAATTATTTAGTTGAATGTATTTTGGTATCCAGGACAGGTGTACCAGACTATCATTGATAAGAGTTAAAACATTTATATTTAGAAATTAATTCAAATTTTCAAGTTTTTCACAAAACCTTTTAAAATTAAATATTTCAGCTCCTCATTCTCTATTACTAAAGTGTATTGCAATAGGGCAGAACTAAGGACTGGGGTATAATCAGAAAACATTTATTTTGTTAGTGTTCTTGTTCCTACTGACCTTAGTAATCACTAATAAATATTGATCAAAGCATTTTCTCTTAATATGCCTTTTTTCTGTGAATAGTTTAATACCAGGCAGGGCATACAGTACACAATCATTGAAGAATTAATTGGGTAACTGAATTGATGCAAAATTATGAAGACCAAGATAAATATAAAGTGCCCTGGCCAGCATTGCTCAGTGGTTAGAGCATCTGCTTGCACACTAGTGTGGGAGGAGGAAGAGTGACAGTAAAAAGAGCCAATAAACTTGTAACAATACTTCAGAGAAAGGAGCAAAGTTTAGATTTGGCTTATAATTTTGCTGAGCAAATGCAAAAAAAAAAAGGCCCACAGGAGAAAATCTAGACTTTTCTATGGAGGGAGATACCCAGGACTTGATACTATATTTAATTTTTTTAAAAAAGGAGAGAAATAGAGACACAGTCCCAGGTTATACATTTCAGGGGTTGAGAGTGTGTTTGTATGTTTATCCATAAACACAAGAGAGACAAGACAAAACAAAGCATTTTTAAAAACAAATCAGATTATTGGAGCTTTCTTAATTAGTGAAAATCATATCAAAATAGAAATAAAGACACAAAAAGCTTCTCTCTCTGTCTTGGAATAGCAATATGAAATTAAGGGTGACAAAATTTCCTATTCAGGGATGCTATTCTGCTTTGAAATTTACTCATACACTCTGATATGTTAGAAAGGTAATGCCCTCTGTAATGTAGTCTTTATGATGCACAGTGTGACTGGCAGGGTTTAAACATAGCATTTAGTTGCAATATTACCCCAAATTATCCTAGCAGGGAGAGCCGAGGCAAACCACCAATTTTGTCTCCACATGTATTCCAGATACGGAAAAATGGATAAATTGGCTTCTTTTGTGCTTTCTTTGCTGCTTGTCTTTATGAGCAGTGAAACTGTGGACGGCGATTTCAGCTCATAAAGAGACTTCTAGAGGGAAGCTGCAGGAGTCAGCACCCCGTGGGACCACCTGGACTGCAGGGGAGCCCAGCAGTCATCATGCGGGAGAGGGTGGGTGTAGATTAGGTCAGAGGTAGTTATTTTAAGCACCGAGCTCCAAGTGTCTGAACTTCATTGAGGAAAAGGAAAGCCCAGGAATTGTGGGCAGCCTAGGGAAGATTAATTTGGCTCTTCAAATGGCTGTTACCCAAAGAGTTATCAATGGGTTTCAAAGACTTAATTAGGAATGATTTTACAGGTTTCTATCACTGTAACTGTATGATCCTCAATAAGTCACTCAACCACCCTGTGCCTCAGATTCTTTTTCTGCAAAATGCAGATAATGTCAAAAGATCAGAGAGTAAGTGGGGAGATCACATGAGGTCTCTCCTCACTTTAGGATGTATAGTGCTATGATTCACAAAGCCCTCTAATAATGTAGTGCACAAAGGCCTATAACTACAATGAGGTGCTCCTGTAAATCTTTAACCTTTAAAATTGTGGCCACTTACCTCCTACCTGTATGTTTAACAGCATTCAAGATTCTCAGCTAGCTCTTCTCTCATTTGGAGATAATTTAAAAAATCCTTGATTGGTTATGACTAAGCATTAAGTACCTATCTCTTAGGGTGGTTATGAGGATTGAATGTGTTAGTGCATTACAGCTCTTAACCTACTGCTTGACATATGCTTAGTGTTCAATACGTATTACTGTTGGTGGGCGTGCTGATGGTCATCATTGACATGGCATCATCAACCTCTCTGCTAATTCACTTCAACACGATACATGAATTCCTTGATGCCAGTAGTAAGTGCCAGAGTTTCTTCTTCTCGCTGTGGATCACTAGTGTGTCACCTTGCTTCTCTTTTGTAGCTTGGCTTTATTTCTTGTTTTTGATCCTAAGCTTGACTCCTCAGCTCTTCTAGGAACAAAATATTTCTGAAAGGGCTCTTGGGTGTCTGGTGTGTTTGGATTCCTGATGCCTGTTGTGACTTTTCTGATGCTTCTGTTGGCTTAAGTCTACCATCTGGTGTCCAGCTCTTCTCTCTATTGCCTCCAGTGTCTCCCTCACTACACCTGCCCAGTTTTCGTGGTCTCCAGGGAAGCTGCTGACAGATTGTACTTCTTTCCTAATTTCTGAAAAATTCAGAAATAAGAGAGAAGTCAGAATACCACCTTTCATAGGGATGATATCGGAGAGTGTGGGTTTAGGTAGGAGATAAACACACTTCCTACCAAGGAAACTCAGCAAGACAAGGTGGGGATGCCTACTGCTGGAGGAAACGAGATGGAAGAGAACAGTGTGGGGCTGAGTCAAGGATGCCCTGGTTTTTCCTTGAATTTGCCAATTAGACAACTGAATAAAAGATTAGAAGTGTCCTTAAGAAAAAAGAGTCCTCCCTCGTTTGGGGGAACTAGAAGTGGGGAATATGCATCCCCTTCACGTATGTGACATCCTTGCTCTCTCCTGATTGTCCGCACTGTCCTTCGCAAGGCCTGCTTGCTAGGTCTTGGCCACATTCAGACTAAAGCCTGTAAGAATCATGAAGATTTTCTAAATTTTATTTGGGATAGTAGTAAGAGAATAATATAAGCTCTCTATAAAACTTTTACTTTTTTATGGAGTTCTATATTTAAGTAAATAGAATACAAGATTGTGTTTATAATATAAATTTAGCAAACATAATATTTGGCGTTAATTAAAAACAGACTCGAGAGAGAGAGAGAGATGCTGAAAATGCAACATCTGCCCTTAAGACAAAAAAAAGAGTGTTTATGGAAAAAACAAAGAATAGGCTTATGTGAGTCATTTTGTAAAGGCAAGAGATAAAGAAAATAATTTCTGAGTATGGGCATTAATTTACTATTTGTCATATTTTCCTATGTTATGATCATCTCCTTTAAAACAGGTGACTCGGGGTAATATTCTTGCTGCCGCTTTGTCTCAGTGTTATGTCCTCTAACAACTTCTCTTTTTCATTGTACAAGACGGTGCTGCCGGTCACCATCAGGCACTTTCAGGATTTGGATTCATTAAAATATTTTAATAGGGATGAAAAATATTTCATTTCAAAGTGTGTCCTAAGGGTTCCACAGAAATCAGTAACAAACAATAAATTAACAGAAAAGGAAATTAACATAATGTCAAGCAGTAAAACAATGCAAATAAATTACATGGGTTTTATCTCTAGTAATTATGTTAGAAAAATGAAGCAGGAGACCTGACGGGACTTGGGTGGTTTGCTTCCCGCTGTTAGAATCTCCGTGACTGTGTGGGGTGACGGTGGTGTGAGCATCTCACTTGACAAGGGATAGGCCAGTTCTACTCCTGCAATTATGTTCTTTAAAGCACATTTACAACCACAGCCAATATCCCAGAGTTGTCCTAGAGGCACCCAGAGCTCTTGCTGACCTACACGATCACAATAGGCAGCCTTCATTGAGGATTTACATTGACTGAGCCAAGCATGAGCTAAGCAGTTGCATGGCATATCTCACTTAATCTTTTAACTATTCTGTAACCTAGGTATATAGTATTATTCCCACTTTATAAAAGTCATTTAAAAAAAAACTTCAGCTCAAAGAAGTTATGTATTTTGTGTAAGAAACACATCACTAGAAATAGTCAAAGATAAAAATTTAAATTCTTCTCTGTCTGGCTCCTAACCATCGTTTAAGCCAATAGATTTCAAATTTATTTACCAG
The DNA here is from genome assembly GCF_964146895.1 of Miniopterus schreibersii. Taxonomy (NCBI): domain Eukaryota; kingdom Metazoa; phylum Chordata; class Mammalia; order Chiroptera; family Miniopteridae; genus Miniopterus; species Miniopterus schreibersii. The sequence continues at coordinate 27,475,806 of NC_138113.1, read as the reverse complement.
GACATGAGCAAATAAGATACACTGGAGAATAAAGAAAAAATATTAAGATATATACTTTTAAGTTTATCTCATTCATTTAAATTTTTATTTTTGTGTATGTTTTAGAACACAAATGATGTATTATTAGTAAAGTAGCATATATAGATATTTATAAAGTGCATATGTATGTAAATTTAGTATGTTGGTCCAATTTTATTATGTATTATTTTAATTTTCATTGATATGGATACATGATAAACCCTGAGGCTGGCTCTGACTCAGCTGTATTTGCAAAAGTAACATAATAAGTTTTTGAGTAATGGCATAATGTCTTCAGATTTCCTGTACTTCACATCAAATAAAACTTTTGAAATGGAGAGTGAAGGGAAAAACTCATTCTTTTTCCTTCTTTTCTCAGAGATCTGGAATATCAGTTATGTGGAATCTGTCCAAAACTTTAGGAATGCACGTTTTTCAGGGTTGTTTTTACTTTGCAACATGTTAAAATTTAATAAAACAAAGATTTTTTAACACATGACATTACTTTTTTTTTCTTGAAAGTAGGCATTATCCAAATGCTTTTTACATCCATTTTTTTCCTCTAAAAACTATTTTTTGGCATTTTGAATGTGAAATTTGATCATTCCCATGTGACAATATATGATGTTTTAGAATAAAAGCATTCAACCTCTGGCAAAGACTCAAAGAAGAGTATTCTTCACCATACTTCTTGCGTGGCAAGAACTAACTTCCAATATCAGAAGGGTTTTAGAAAAAAGGCCTGCGATCTGAAAAATGGAAGTAAAGAAGATGAGTGAACTCAGCTAAGCTCTAGTAGGATTGTTAAAGTATTTGCGAAGTCTGATTTGGATGTAATTCCATTTATTCCCTTTATCAGTGGTGAGCATTTCAGTGCCACGCTTTCAGATGACATCAGTGCATTTTATCCCAGCGCTCTAGAGAGCACAGGGCCAGGCGGCGCCAAGGCTGATGAACACATTGTGCGCGAGGCCGAGCACACGCCACAAAGCCTACCCCGTGGCGCGGCCGGCAGGCAGCCTGCGGGACGGTGCCGGCGCTCGGCCCCGGCTCGGCCCCGGGGGGACGGCAACGCACGCGCTCCGGTGGCCAACATTCAGCAGTGAGTGCGCACAGTGACTGTGAGGAACATCAGAAGCCGGTGTGAGCACCCGATTGCTCTTATCAGAGTTTGTCGGTATCGAAATGTGAGCTACATTAATCCTGTAGGTATATTCAAGCTACTTAATCTACTCTCCTTCTGCATCTTCAGAAAGATTAAATTACTCTCAACAGATTGAAAGCATCAAACATGTATTCTGACATAGTCATACCTTTATTATTTTAAACCTTAAAATGTTGAGTAAGTCTTTTACTTTTATGTCTTAGGAAAAATATAGACACGTTTTAACTAGTTTCAGTTCTTTAAAGAATTATCCCCCCTTTTTTGGGCTAGCACCATCTATCATTAAAAAAATCCTGTGTGTGTGTCACATAGTTCTGTCGAGATCGATTAGAATGAGAGAAAAAGTTATTCCGTAGCCAGTAACTAACAAAGAAAGATTTTTCTGTATTTGTTTTACTGAACAAGAGGTTAATTATCTCCATTTTCCAGTACCTGCAATTTAATTTATTAAATATACTGTGTTGAACACAAGTTTGCAGCCACATTATCTTATAACATCCTCCTTTGGTTGCCACCTTTTCCTGACACCACAGACATTATACCCGAAAGAAGAATGGTTCCCCGCTTAATTTACTGATGTGTTGGTACAGGACACATCAGTAAAAACCCAACTTTGAAAACATGAAGACAGATTGACAGAACAGAGAAGCAGTGATTCTAACTGGAAATTATCAGTATTTGTTGTTGGGATAAACATCAGTTATTTTGGAAAATATAATTGTACTTATCCAATGTTCATCTGAATCAGCTTGAAAAACCAGAATTCATATAAGGGAATAAAGAAGGCACAAGCAATGCTGTGATTTCCCAGCATAAATTACCCATACTCCTTGGATTGTGAAATAAACTGAATACACCCATTTCATACGACTCAGAATTATATGTTATGGAGAGGAAGGTTTTACTTTTTTCCCCCTCCCAAGAAAATGAAATGATTAAAATGCATTTTTCTAAAGAAAAAGACAGGTTGGTTAATCGTGAGTATTTTTGAGATGTTTTCTTTTTGTGGGCTTCTTCCTTGGGGAAAAATGGCATAGCCAGAATCTAAAGGTAAAGGCTCCTCAGTCCTTTACAAAAATTAATGTATATCAATTAAATGCAAAACTGTCATATGTCAATGGGAGGTACTAATATATTTACTTTTATAAACCAGTATAGAATTCTACTTATCTTTTACAAATTTAACTTTATTTAAAAATGTTACATATTTTACAATTAATGAATAATGATATGTAATTATTAAATAAATCCATACTTTATTCAGGTTTCCATTATTTTTACTTAATGTCTTTTTTTTTTTTTCTGTTTGAGAGCTCATTCAGATCACATTACATTTAGTTGTCTTTTTATTCTCCTTACAGTGTATTTTTCACAAACATAGGTATATGAGAATAAATAAATAAAAATAAAATTAATATATACAAAATATATCTTATTAAACTCAATATATTCATGTTTTTAATTTTTATGTACACAATTACATTATTAGGTAACTAGAGCAAATTTTCTATCTTTCTTTATTCTCATATACCTATGTTTGTTTTTATAATAAATAATTTATGAAGTTTTTTTAAAAATAAAAGGTGAACTTACGGCATACTATAAACAATAAAAATAAACTAGCTATTAAGTTATGCTTGTTATAAATTAAAATATAGAGAAGTGAAAGTGCTCTTGAGTGGTATAATGAAAGGTGAGTTCAATTATTATTTATCGATTTAAAAATTGTGCATCTTTTATATCTACCTAATTATTGCATTTGCATTACAAGCATACAAACTTCAAACTCTAATAAATTACAAAGAAATTTGTCATAAAATTTTATAAAAGAAATTCAAACCGATGTGAAATAACACTTTTCAACTTGACTATTCTCTTTGAAACAGAAAAAACCACACATTATAAATATGCAATGCATGCTCAGAGGGGAAAAATATTATATACATTTTACTTAACTGGGAACCAGGAAATTAATGTCAAGATGCTGGTGTCATTCCCAGTGAGGTATATTAGCAATGATTTGATTTTAATATTTATTATCCTTTAGTCACATTTTTCATCTTTAATATCAATCTTTAAATCTTTTAAAATGTTGTAGTTTATTGTCTGGATGCACATCTAAGTTTATTAACGTTAGAAAAGAAATAACCAGAATAGAAGTAACTCAAAACAGAGAGCATGGAGGCTTAACAATATCATCAGAGCAACTTTCTTTCCTGCATTCCAGCTAGAACTAGAAAGCATCCCTTCACTAGAATGCATCAGCCGGCTCAGTGGGCGACATATCCCTCACTGAATAATTTTTATAATATTGGGATATCTGGGATATTAGTATATTTGATTCAAATATTTGATTCCTGTCAATTTTCAGAAGTCATAGAGTTGCTAATTTATTAATGAAAATATTATGTTAATGGTGATACATGTTCTAAAGAAGACTGTTTCATCATGTACAGAGAACAAAACATTTCCAAGAGTATAGGGATAATTTTACTATGAATGCAGAGGAACAGCTATAGCAGCCGCAACAGTAAGAGTAACTGCAGAAAGCTGTCCCTGAAATACTTAGAAATCAAGACCTCAGGATACTTTAGAGTTTTCAGACTTATTTTGTTTGTAGAGTTGCTTACTGTGAAGCAACTTCTGGCACATTAGGCCTAATGAGAGCCTCAAGAACGCTTTCATTCACTGTGTACCGGTCTGACCTTGGCACAAACCATATACCATGACCCGTGAGAAACAACTTTGCTGCCTGAAGCCCTGACCTACTTCTTTGTTTTCTGTGATACCTCTTTCAAACTACTAGATCATTCCAAATGGTAGGCTGGTTTCGTTGCTAAGGTCTGAACAGTGACTACACAAGGCCATTAGAAGTGATCCACTCTGACCTGAATAAAATAAGAAGTGGTTTTCCTGTGTTACTCCCTTACCTATGTTGTCCCCTGGCATATTTACCTCACATCAGAGGCTCATGGTAAGAAATGAAAATATAATTAAACCCATAATACCTATTTTGAACAAGAGTCAGTTGTTTCTAATGTCCATTCTTGCTCCAAACTCAACAACCGCTGAAGTTTGAGAAAGAGCCAATCAGTATCACTCCTTCTTCCTGATTTTAGACTAACAAGAGTGATGAAGCCACAGGTAGAGACCATTTTCCTGATAAAGAAAAATTTGCCCTTGCCATCACATTTTGTGGTTACTGAAATTGGACAGGCTTATTTGGATCTAAGGCTATGGCTTTAATTCAGACACTTGAGCATTTCTCATCCTGAAACTCTGGGGCCTTTTTTTACATCACATGGCTGCAGTCATGCAGATGAAAGGCTCACAAGTGAGCACAAAGCAAAAGGTTGAGAAGCCACCATGAGCGATCCAGCTACTGAAGGCAAGAGTGTCTAGTAGAATCCTGTTTGGAATGACAACCCACCAGCAAGCTCAGCTTTGCTGAAGAAGCAGGATTGAGAAAAAGAAAAGCTGTACACTTCAATTATGTCTTCCTGCATTTTAAAAATGAAGGGGCAAGATCATTTTAAGTGGGCCACTTCTCTTGTTGAATAAGTGGAATGCGCAACACAAACCCGACTGAGGCCTGCACTTAGACGGGAGTAGGCAGTAATGAACCGCGTGTTGGTGTGTCTACCGGAGGAAGGAGAGACGTCTGCCAGCCAGGCATCTGGAGCAGGTGAGCCTCTGGACCCGCTTCCTGTTTCTAACAGCTGCACAAGCTGTTGGCCGGCGGCTTGAACTCGTGCCCCTCAACCTCAGTGATTGCGGCCTGCTTGGCTCTAGATCCTGGCATGTCTGCGCATAAAGTGCCGACTTGATTAGGGCCGTAAAAGGCCCGAGTGTTACCATCGAGCGTGCAGATGCAGCGCTTTCCTGGCCAAGCGCACTTCCTGGGCTGCAAAATAGTGCAGCTGCAGCCACTGTGTGCCGCCAGCGGGGACATTCTAGAAATCCTGATGCGTTAAACAGGGGCGCTGTCAGGGGTTGAGCCAGGCTAAACAGTTGCTATTTCAATTAGCTAGTGGGTAGATCTCTATAAATATGCCATTTTCCCCCTTAGAGGCTAAGTTATGTATTTAAAGTGAAAATATAATTTATAAAAAACAGCGAATTTGTAATTGCTTATTTAGCAATAATTTGCAGAGTTTTCTCCTAGCTTGTGTCTTTTGATTCTTCAAAGGGTTTCACTTAGAAAGTGGAAAGTTATTTTGGGGTCAGGGCTTCTAGTTCACCTGTTTCAAATGTATACAGGTACTTGCTGATTCATTAGCCTTGAAGGCAACATTTGTAGGTAATCTTTATATTTCAGTTCCTTAAAATTGACTCCGATCTGTTCAGATAATTCTGTTGAATAGCACAAGGAAGAACAGAATCAGCAAAGATATGCTAAATTAATATCACTTAATGATAATATAAATCCTGTATCAGTGTCAGAATTCGATAAGTACAGAAGTAATAAGCCAAACATAATCATACTAACTTATTTCAACTATTTACTAAAAAAAAAAGTCTTCAGATGACTGAAAAAAGAATATAACCGGCCTAAAGAAATAAATTTTTATAAATTTAGGAGTCATTAATACAGTGACATTTGATATATTAATTGAATATTATAAAGATCTATTATCAATCTATTTTAGCAAGTACCTGGTAGTTATACATATCATAAAAATTAAACATTTCAGCCATTCTTGTGATAGTACCATGACTATTTTCATCACCCTTAAACAGCTGTCCAGCTAATGTAATGTAACTAAATTGGTGAAAAATTAAACCTCTGATTGTTGCAGGTGTGATGGATGGAGCCACGAGAGACAGTCAGAATGAAACACGATTATCTGAAAATGACTTTGTGTGTATGTGTGCAGTTATTTAATGACACTCCATTTTAATTCCTATATACTTTGGTAATGATGCTTGTGTTGAACCTTTTATAAAACAGTGAACCAAACACTATTCATTTGTTTAAAAATTATTCTTTCATTTTCTTTTCTCTTTTTTAAGTATGCTCATTTATTTACTTTTGTAAGATAGGGATCGTATGCATATTGGCTGTATGTGGCTTGATGAAACAGGACATTAAAAAAGAACAAGGTGGCTGTTAGGAATAAGGTTTTTTCCATTCTCCCCAAAATGTAGTTAACCTTCGTCTGCACCTTGTCAGAGCAGTTATCTGATACATATAAACATTAAATTGGTATAAATGTAAATGTATATTTGCAGGTCTGCCCGGAATTTCTATCTGATTTGAACACTGGAAGTGCTCCTTTGAAAGGCTGATGTGTGTAGTCTTCTGGCGGGGGTGCGGGGGGGGGGGGGGGGATCTGATGTCATACACTCCTTGCAGGCAGGGAGAATTTTCTGAAAAGAATGCTGAAGAAAGAAAAGCATGATGGAGTGTTTGGTTCTAAAAGTTACTAAACAATTTGAAAATGTCAGGACACGCATTATTCTGTTTATATTAAACAACCTGTCAACCCAACATTTGTGAAAAATAACAGTGGTTATTTGTTTGGTATTTCCAATGTGTCTGCATTTAACTCAAATACTCACCCCTCTCCCCACCACCGAGAGCCTGCATTAAAAAAACTCTTTCAAACCATTTTGCACCCTCATGTCACATAACATTATTAATGTTTAAATTAAGAGAGAACTAAGTGATATTGCTCTTGCTGTAGGCTTAATGGTTATGTGCCCCCCAAATTCATATGCTGCAATGTAACCCCCAAAGGAATGGTACTTGTAGGTGGAATCTTTGGGAGGTGAGTAGGTCATGAAGACGGAGCCACATGAATGAGATGTGTGCCCTTATAAAAGAGACCCCGGGCAGTTCCCCCGTCCCTTAGCCATGTGAGGACACAGCTGGAAGAATGCTGTCTGTGAGCCAGGACGCGTGCTCTCGCCAGACACCAAATCTGCCCTTACCTTGATCTTGAACTTCCCAGCCTCCAGAATTATGAGAAATATTTTATTGCTCTTTATAAGCCACCCAGACTTGGTATTTTTTTAAGTAAGAAGCCTGAATGGACTAAGAGAGCCTAGTAACTCAAAGAGCAGTCAAAAGAGTTTAGAATATGAATAGAAAGTAATATCATAACAAAAGGTTAATTTAAAAAGAAAATGATCTTCATGTGACATGTAGGGTTTACCTATTGGCAGTGTGAATGTACACATACTAAATTAAAAATACCTAATATAATTCACTAATGACCTTTTATAATGTAAATTGTCTTGTTTCAACTGAATCCTTGTGTGCAAATTTTCAAATCAATCAATTAAAGATGTCTTGAGAGTTGTACTCTAGTTGGCACATCATACTCGGTAGATGCTATGGAGGAAAGAGAGAAGGGCTCTTTCAGACCTGGTGCCGGCCTTGTCAAATTGAAATCACTAGGAAATTGCAGAGAACAGAAAGAAGCCAAATGTAAGCCAAGAGAGCTGGCCAGCATACCAAAATGGGAGGAATTAGATATGCAATAGTAATTAACATTTATAAAGCCCTTACTATCTGCAAGGTACTATGTTCACATTTTAATTTAGTTAATAAACCACAATATGTAATAATCCAATTTAAATTCATGTAAACAAAAATAGTAGAGAATCAACTGAGATTCACTCATAAAAATTTTAGTAAACTAAACAACTGCTGAAATTAATCGAGAACAAAGATAGAAGGTACAAACACATAATATTAGATAAATATGGAGTGTAACATTTAATACAGATATTAAAACAATTATACTTGTACTTTAAATAATGTTATGCCAATAAATTAGCAAAATAATATAAAATAGATTTTTAAGAACTAAAAGCTATCAAAATGACTCAAAAGAAAGACAAAAATCTCAGTATGTTAATAGCTATAAAAATTATCTTGGTATTACTTAAAAATACAACCACAAATTGTTCTGTCAAACCCATATGATTGTACTGATGATATCTCTCAAACTTTCATGAAAAATAGAATTCCAGTCTTATCTAAGATTTTTAGAGAATAGAAAAAGATGTGGCACTCAGTCATTTTATGAAACTCATATCACCTTGATATTCAAAACAAATTAGGGCAGTATAAAATTAATATTACAAGCCAATATTACTTAGGAACATAGATTATGTTGTAAAAATGTATTGTGGCATTATATTATATTCATTCCTTTAAAATGCATTTTTTTCTTAATAAAATATTTTTTGAAATTCATTTGAATTGATAAGATTACATTCTGTTACAATATGTTTTATTTATATGTGGTACTATGTGATATCCTCAGAGAAAAAGACTTAATAGGTCCTCTAGATGCATTATTAGAAATAAAAAAAAGAGTTTAGTAAGGTGGCTAGTGGCTACAAGAATAATAAAAATAAAAGGTACACACCTATATTACAGCAAAATTATAAAATGTTTTAAGATGCTACTATTTATACAAGCAATACAAATATTAATTAATTAATTAATGATAAAATATGGATATATATTATAAAGAAAATTGTGAAAAATTCATAAAGCTCTAAATAAATATGTAATTCACTTAGCAACCTGTAACTAGATCTACCTGTATTATTACAATAAGGCAGCTCTGATATCAAAGTTGATAATATTAAAATAATGATATTAATAATGTTCCCCGCTAAAGACATATTAAAAGTATAAGAAGACAAGCTGTACTTTTTGGAAAAATATTTACAGTATGTATGGTTGGCATAGAAAAATATTGAGAATATATAAGCTGATCATACAAATGTATAAAAAAAAATCCAACAAAAATTTGGGCAAAATATATGAATAAGCATATCACAGAAGAGGAAACTCAATAATAACAAGAAAATGTCAAGAGATTTTGAATCTCTTTAGTTATCCTGGCAAGGAAAGAAAAAACACAATTACATAGAAATTTCACTAAATTGAAATAAATTTTAAATCTGGAAGACCCATAAAACGGTTGCATGAATATTGGAACAGTCACTTTGGAGCGTAATAGGATCATATCTGGCAAAGCTGAAGATGTGAAGATCATAAAACCCAACAATTTTACAAATTATGTTATACATGAATATACTTTCTTGGTGTCATTATAATTGCAAAAACCTGAAAACAACCTAAAAGTCCTCTTATATAAGACTTATACGTTGTTATATATCAGGCATATATTGTTATATACATATATATGTTGTATTTATTACATATATATTGAATATGAAAAACTACATAAACTAAATACTGTATAGTACAACACATTACAATATGTAATATATAGTAGTATATACAGTATATATATTTATGTATAAATTATAGTATATACACATAGAAAGATAGAATTTGACACACTAGAAAGAAGGAATAAAATAAAGGTAACCATAACAATCTGCACTAAAGTAGTAAACAGTTCACTGACCAAAAAGAACATATTTAAGAGCATTAGTAATTACTGGGACCATTTTGTGCGTGTCTTTTCGGGCACATTGATAAGCAATGCTATTGGATATGTATGTGAGAGGGGAATTACTGGATCAGATCATATGGGTACTCACATTTTTATGGAAGAATTTGACAGTTTTACCCAGCGATTGTCCCTCTTTGCATTCTTAACATCAGCCTAGAAGGATTTCAGTAGCTCTGCCTCCTAGGAACACTGGCTATTCTCCATTTTCTAAAACGCAGCCAAACCTACCATCTGGAGCGTGGTCATAACCGTGTATTTTCTGTTAGCCTGAATATCATTGTGACCATCTAGTGATCCCAAAGCTCATCACTTTTTCCCCTTATTAGGAATCTTCAGAAATTGAAACTCACACTGTTTCCTTCAAATTTATCCATAAACAGTCTGAGTGGATAACCTGATCGCCGGTTCACCATTTAGCCACAGCATTATTCTTTGATTAGTTTATTTCATAAACACAAAATGCAATACATTTAGGGCCCACATATTCCTGATTTTAAATCGTCCTCCATAAAGGCTTTTACATTCAACATTATGTTGCGGCTTTCTGTGATTTTCACAGTACAGACCTGTTACGTGATTCTCTCTGTCAGTACAATTTCTCATTCCACTGCAAGCTCCCGACAAAGTAAAAGTCTATCGCCAATAACTGGCTTTGGATTTAATTTTTCCTAATGCTTTATACATATTCCAGGAGCAGGTCTGTCATATTGAGGACTAAAAGAGTAAGTCAATCTATCAGCCTTATTAGCTGTTTTGGAGTTGAAGGGAATGAGCTGGCTCTTAATGAGCAAATTCAGATTCTACAGCCCTGAAACATCTGGCACTTGCTTCCTGAGGCTCCCTTGTTGTTGGAATTTTCTCTTTTGGTTTTACCTTGTATCTCTTTTTAAAGATATGTTTAGATCAGTAATAAAATGATATTCTCTCTTAAACCTTGCCTAGGGCCTTGAAGTGTTTTATGGGTGTGTGTTTTTTACATTTTAACTTTTGTTTTGGTTATGATTGAAATTGTCTTGGTTTTAAAAAATGATTTCTTTTCTTAAATGTTTAAGAAAAATTACTAAGAACAAAACAATTATTTTATCTCCTGTACAGAGTTGTCCACAATAAATTCAGACATTAGGTCTATTGAGGAATAACAAAATAGCTTTTATAGGTAAAAAAACAAAACTACAATCTCTGACTGTATCTGAAAATTTACATAGAAGTCAACTGCTGATTTTTGAAACCTCTATCTGCCAAGCAATTTCCATTGATAATCTTTATATTCTGCTAACTAATTCTATTGGAAAAGTATTATTGTTAATATTTCCTAATGGGAAATTGTAACTGAGCAATATTAAAATAAATAGGTCTCATGAAGAGTAAGTAGCATTTAGAAATTTCCAAAGTAATTATTTAGAGATTAATTAACTTCTAAAATATGCATTTTTAAAATCAAGTTTTCTCATGTTGGGACTATGAGGACTTCACAGGTAGAAAAATCATTTTTTTCTCACTGTTGTATCATGCGTGTTGAACATAGTGCCTAAAACTTAGTAATTATTCAATAAAAGTATGTTTAGGTAAATAAATGAAATGAGTCATGGAATAGGACTTTAAATCTGACAGTAACATACACAATGAATGTGAACAGAGAGGTGAGAAGAACAGTTCTTTATGGCGGCATTTTGAGTGTGAAATTGTTAAGAATCTAAGGTCCCTTTAGTGGGAATAGAAAAGAAAAGCCATAAATAGATAATAAAATTGGCATCCATATAAGATCTCTTTGTGGAAAATAACAAACTGAGCTACTAGCTGTGAGATGATTGGTCACCTTACAATTATTTTGCTGTTCTTTATTTTATGTTGGCATTGCACTAAAAACAACTTATTTTACTCATCACAGCTCTACTGGGAACTTCCCAAAGACTTTTTTTTTTTTTTTCTTAAGCACTTAATCTGGAATATTTTTGTTGGAAGTGTGGATACAGATTTTTCAAAGAATTTACTGTGGCTACAAAATCAGGCACGCATAAAATTGAGATACGGCTCTAGTTTAAGTCATGTTAGTGTTTCGCTGCCTAACATAAAGTCCAGACCTTCAAGGAGCATGTTAATTTATTTCACTTTATGTTTGTAATTTCTGAGCATGGTGTGTTGTTTGCAAAACACCCACAGTTATTTAAGGGGAGTAATATTTTTGGCTCTTAAGGAGTACTTTTCAAAGACAGCCAGACTGACGTAAAACTTGAGCATCTAATATGAGTTAAAGGAAACCATTTTCCTAATATCTGAGGGAGTTTGCATGGAAATTCATCATTATCATTATCTCCAGGCAGTGTGCTGAGCACCAGAAAAGCTGGATATTATTCACTCTGAAGGCTTTGAGGGCACGCCATACATCACCTCCTTGCTTTTTAATAGACTTTAACATAGGAATCGGTGTGTGGGGACTAGGAATGGAAATAGTTTCCCATACAGTTAACATTTTTAACAGTGAAATCCCACATAAAAGAGATATATTTTTTTTTCTGATATCAGGAAAGAAATATACATAGATCTACTTTATACAATATTGTTTAGTGTTTTGTCAAGAATATTAGAATTTCTGTAGTTGAAAGATAGATTTGGCTATAGCGTTTTGCTGTATAGATGAAATTAAAATTCAAATATAAATTCCTTTCTGGTGTCCACTATTTATGGCAGAGAAATAGTGTTATTTAAATTTTCCAAATCTTAGTCACATTGAAACTAATATGTTTTGGAAATAAGTTAATTTGTAAAGAAAAACCTGAGTTCAGTAAGTTATTTGAACATGCCTTGACTTTGTTTATGAGCTCCTGTTTGGTTATATACGTTTTACAAGAGCTTGAGGAACATGATATGTAAACTGTGGTTGGCTAATGCCTTGGGAATCAGCATATTTTGCCATTTCTTTTCCCATTCCTGATCACATACTGGGGAAGCTTTGCAACCTTTAACTCACCTCTGCCCCAAACCCCTCCTTTAGGCTGCTGATTCTTGAGCTGTAAACACATCTAAGAATCACCCAGGGAGCTTATTAAAAGTCGCACAACCCAGGACAAATATACTGTGAATTCTATCAAAATTTCTGGAGATACTACATATGAATCGGTAGTTTTTAAAGTTTCCTAGATGATTCCAGTATGCAGGTAAGATTGAAAACCCACGCTCCTGATCCTGAATTTCCTCTTTCTCACGACGAAGTGTGATTATGAGAATATTAAATGCTTGGTATAAAGCTAAAGGTCTAATTTCCATATTCAAGTAAAGTGTCAAGCGCTCCAAACCTTTTACCCAGACGCTCTTGCCTTTGCATTCTCCATTTGCTTCATCCTAAGGCAGACTTTTTGTTATGAATTTTCACCCTTAAGGCATCTGAGAAAAACTGACACGGTCTCCCTTCCATCAATACGAAAGGATCTATTTGCTCCTTGGATTTTAATCCCACTTTTCAGAAATTGATTCCATCTAAATAAATGAGTGAAATGATTCGCCACTAATGCCAACTTGAGGCTTGAAAATCTAATTCAAAATGTATTTAATTTTAAACATGCACTGATTGTAACAAATAGCAGATATTCACCACAGTTAAAATATCTAGTATATGTCAAACACAAGATTACTGATAACTCTTCTTTCTGTGAATATTAACTTTTGTGTTAAGCCTTTGAATGAAAATGTAAGCCACCACAGGAAAAAATGTGCAGTGAGCCCCGCGAGGCGAGGCTCAGCGGCTGAGCATCGACCTAGGATCCAGGAGATCGAGGTTTGATTCCTGGTCAGGGCACAGGCCCAGGGTTGCGGGCTCGATCCCTGGTCTGGGGCGTGCAGGAGGCAGCCGGTCAATGACTTTCTCATCACTGATGTTCCTCTCTTTCCCTCTCCCTTCCTCTCCCTGAAATCAATAAAGATATATTTTTTTAAATGCAGTGAAAATCAAATATGCTAAATGTTATTTCTAAACCTTTAATTAAATGGGCATATGTGCTCTAGTGGATTTAATAGCAGTAACAATACTGTCTGCCTTGAATGAAGCATTTGCTAAGTACCTGGTAATGTGCTCAGGGGCTTCATATTCATTAATACATTTACTTCTATAACAATAATTATTTCTACTTTACAGGTGAGGAAACTGATGTTTATAGACTTTAAGCAGTTTGTTGGCAAGAAATTCCCTAGCACATGCGGACTACAAATTTGATTTTGTGTGATTCTAAAAGCACGTTCTTGCCATCACTATGCTATGCTGACCATTAAGATTGTCAAGTTACTATAAAAAGTAGTTTGTAAGTGCAAATTGAGGTTAATGCAAAAGAAGGAAAGATTACAAGATTTTTAACATTGTCTACAATTTTATATTTTTTCTTTCATTTGTGCATTAATTTATTAACTAAACCTATATGAAGCATCTACTCATTGGCATAGTGTTAGATCCTAGGAAACAGGGATGAAATACAGACACTGTCCCCCAAGGAGCTTGTAGTTGTGAGGGAAGAAAACTTGAAGAAGCAATTGTAGATTCATAGATTGTTTCTTGTAAGATGAGAAGGCAATACCATCCAGAGGCATCGTTAACACATCTTAAACAAGTAAACAATCATCTAGTCCCCTGGGGTCTGGTAGAAGAAGGCTATATGGGTACAGATTAGGCCTGCAGAAAAACTTTCCATACATTGCTAAGGGAGGGTAACTGTTATTTTTAAATCTCGCACAAACCAACACACATACATATATATGGTGAAACATATTTTGAACATGAAATGGGCCTTTGGGCTTAAAACATATGAAAGAGCTCTGGAGTTTATTTCTTCTGTTTGTTGATTTTTAATTGATGTGTAGTTTAAGTGTGTTAAACGTTTTTCATTTTTAACATACAGTTTTATGAGTGTCAGTTGAAAGCCTCTTTTCTGATGTTTCTTCTTTGACCTTATATGTTTTTGCCCCAAATCTCAGTTTTACGTGTAGATAAACTAATGCTTATGATAAGGAAATTTCTATTGCAGCCAAAGCTACATGCAAACTCTTTGGAATTGCACTAACATTATTGTGACTTGTAGTGTTTAAGGCACACTGTCTCTGACCTGGGCTCAGGTAAAAAAGCTGCAAGGATGGGGAAAAGAAGACCAGAGGGTATAAAATTCACACTAAAACATATTAAACCACTCTGTAGATTACTAACACACGCTACTACAGTAGCAGAGCATCCACAAAACTGCTCATTTAGTTTCCCACTACTGCTAAGATTGCCAAATGGGATGGGAGATCCTTTCTAAAAAGAGATTTGTCATCCTTCCTGACCAATAACCTAATCAACCCTATGCTGCCTCATTGTTGACTTTTAATTTGCCAGTCAGGGGACTTTGCTTTAGTTGGCCTGCCCCTGAGACTTTGCACCTGCTATTCTCTTATTGCAGTGGCTTTAAAACATAGCTGGGAATCTCTGACACTCCTCACTTTAAAAAGTGGAGCCCATTTCCCCTCCAATTAAATGTGGCCTTGATTTAGTGGCTTGCTTCTAACAAACAGAATAAATGTGTCATAAGTGATGCTATATGACTTCTGAGATTAGGTAAAAAAAAAACTTCTGCTTTTCTCTTTTTTAGCTTGCTCATTCTGGGGACAGTCAGCTGCCATGTCAGGAGGATCCTTAAGAAGTCCTGTGGAGAGGGTCATGTAGAGAGAAGCAGATCTACTAGTAACTGGCTCCTAGCTATGAGTGTTGTCCATCCTGCAATCAGATCCCTCAGCCCCAGTCAAGCCTTCTGATGACTGCAGCTCTGGCTGACAACTTATCTGCAAACTCATGGGAGAACCTGAGAGACAAGTGCCTAGTGCAATTTCTTCTTAATTATCAACCCACAGAAACTATACAATATAATGGATATTGGTTGCTTTATGACACAAATTTCAGAGTTATGTGTTCCATGGCAATAGATATAATATAGATTTGGTACTTAGTGGTAGGGTGTTTCTTTAACAAACCCCAAAAATGTGGGCAATGGCTTTGGAATTGAGCAGTGGGAGGCAGCTAGAAAGATTTAGAGAAAAACGGGCATTGTTCCTGCTGCACCCTCAGCCTGGAACACCTTCCTCTCAAGTGGGACAACATAGTTTTTTCATGCCTTTACGCCTTATTTAGTTTTTTCACACCTTTATGTCTTACTTACATGTCACCTTCTTAATGAGATACTCCTTAAATCTCCTAGGTAACATTAAAAACACACACCTAAATTCCTATCTCTCTTCCCTGTATTATTATTTTCCTTAATATTAAATGCAATCTAATATATTATAATTTCACTTCTTTGTGACATTTTGTTTGTTTCCTGCCTGTAGAATATAATTTCAACCAGGGCAGGGATTTTTGTCTGTTTCATTAAATGCTTTACTCCAGTTCCTAGAACTGTGCCTAGGACACAGTAACACTCAGTAGATCATTGCTATTGATCTTGGGGAGAAAAGCTCTGTTGCACGCTAATTTCAAGGGCAAGGACCAAATTCCAAGGGAGGTGTGGTTCTCTAAACGTATGTTTTTCTAGCTCATGAGAGCAAGTAGCAGTGAGGAATGAGATGGCGGGGGTGGGAAGGTGGGGGTAGGAGTGGAGTGGAAGAGAGTAGACACTGTTTCAAGATTCCCTATATATAAGGGACACAATAGTTGGAAAGTTTACATAAGGTAAAAGAAAAAAACTTTCTATTTAGATTTCTTACTAACAGAAACATACACATATATTTCTGTATTTGTGTTCCACTTATTTACCAACTAGTTGCATTCTGTTTATACATATGCATATTTTATACATATGTGCATATGTATATTTAATATGCATAAGGCCAAAAGTTGTGATCTTGATGTCTCAGTCCCCCATCCAATCAATAATGAAACCCCACTGCTTTACTGCTAAAAAGTAGCAGCATCCTCCACCTCAGTTATTTCTTCCTTTAAAACTTTCTTCTCTTTAATCTCATATCATGTGCAAAGTAATTTTTAACTTAAATCTAATTTTATCACTCTTATGCGAATTTTATCAATATTGTCATGTTGTAATTAGAATAAAGCCAAAATCCTTAACATTTGTCCAGGAACCTGCCTCCTGCAGCCTATAATTCAACAATATAGACTTGCTTCCAGTTCTATACTCTATATTTTAGCAAATAGTTATTTATACCTTTGTCTATGTATTTTTTGAATTCGTCTAACTCTTGTCTTTATCACATTTCTCTTATCACTAGCTTTTTTTGGTCATACCTAATTCAATGACATAAATAAATTATTTGGGTATTGAATATATTTTTATAGTCTCTTAAATCTTTTAGGAGTGAGATTAAAACAGTTATATATTATAATCAATCTTGTTTATCTAACAGAAAGTTATTTCCTGTGTGGATTTGTGTGTGTGTGTGTGTGTGTGTGTGTGTGTGCGCACACGCAAGCGCACACAAGGAGTCAGATTCTCTCAGTGTCTGACTGCTGGCTGAGCTTAAGTTACATACTTTTAGCTGCTCCTTTCGATTTTTGGTACTCCAGAGAGCCATTCAGCACACTGGAGCAATAACTAGCTAACCTGAAAAAAGAAAGCAGTTACAGGGAATGTTTGGCTCAATATATATATTCCTTGAAGCTTTATTTCTCAATAGGCACCTATGGCAATATTTCAGGGGGAAAAGTGAAATCATAATACGTAAGAATGAGATTACTGTTCTTACTATCCCTGACTGGGTTTAAAAAATATAATGGCTGTCCATTAACATAAACATTATAACATATTTAGTAGTTTAAATTCTAAATAAAAGAACACACACATATCACACACACACACCACACATTCACAGAGTAGGGGAAGTGAGAAAATGAGGGAGCGGGAGAGAAGCAAAATATTGTGTATCCCTTCTTTTTCATTCTTATGTATTCGGAAATGTGTTCTGCAAAAGGACGAAAAAAGGAAAAAGAAATAAAGCCCAGCTGGGCATGGCTCAGCGGTTGAGCATCGACCTAGGATCCAGGAGATTGCAGTTCGATTCCCGGGTTGCGGGCTCGATCCCCAGCAGGGGGCGTGCAGGAGGCAGCCGATCAATGACTCTCATCACTGATGTTTTTCTCTCTCTCTCTCTCTTCCTCTCTCTGAAATCAATAAAGATATATTAAAAAAATAAAATAAATGAAAATAAAAATGTCAATCATTTAAAAAAATTTTTCCCTAATCAATAATGTGTTGTTTTTTGTTGCTTTTTCCATTCCTATGCTGATTTAATCAACTGGATGTGAGAAAACAAAAAGAAAAGAGTTCATGACATTAGTAAATCAGAAATAAAGTTGTGAAAATATTCAGAGGAAGAATTAGAAACAAGTTCTCATATAACCAAATTCTGGGTAGATTTAGCACTTCAAATACACATACTATTTTCTGAGCTTTATGAGAGATGTTAACATTTTCTAAATACATTATTTTTTACTGAGACTATTATGTAATTATATGAAAATTACTTGCATTTGTATAATTTATTTTAAAATGTCATGTTCACATACTCATGTCCACATACTCATTTCATATGATCCTCAGTAAATTTGTAATTAGAAATAAATTTTATTGCATATATTTCATAAATGGAATAACTATGGACCAGTGAAAATATACTTATAAATATATATTTACCATTTTACCCATTTTTGTATATAGTTCAATAGCACTTAGTACATTTACTTTGTTTCGCAACCATCACCACCATCCATCCCCAGAACTTTCTCCATCATTCCTAACTGAAATTGTGTCCCCATTAACCAATACCTCTCCATGACCCCCAACCCTGGCAGACACCATTCTACTTTCTGTCTCTATGAATCTGACTATTCTAGGTACTCACGTAAGTGGAACTATGCAATATTTGTCCTTTTGTGTCTGGCTTATATCATTTGAAAAGTTTCTTCAAGACTCCTCCATGTTGTAGCATGTGTCAGAATTTATTCCTTTTTAAGGCTGAATAATATTTTGTTTATACATCCATAAATCTCTATATATATGTATATAGATAGATGATGATATACATGATATAGATATAGATGATATAGTGATAGAGATAGATATAGATGTAGATATATAGATAGATATAGATATAGATATATAAAGAGATATAAATATAGATCACATTTTGTTTATCCACTGATCAGCCAATGAGCGAATGGGCGCCTGGGTTACCTTCCTCATTGGCTATTGTGAATAATGCTGCTCTGAGCATAGGTTTACCAATATCTGTTTGAGTCCATCCTTTAATCTTGGGTACATTTCTGGAAATGGAAGCGCTAGACCATATGGCAATTTTACATTGAATTTTTTGAGTAATTGCCATACTGTTTTCCACAGTAGCTGCACTATTTTAGATTCCCACAAGCAATCCACAAGAATTTCATTTTCTCATCTCCGTCAGCACTTGCTATTCATTCTCTCTCCCTCCCTCCCCTCCCCCTCTCTCTGTAGTTGTTTATGGGGGAATAAGATCTGACAATTATTAGTCTATTATCTTGTTGACTTTAAAATATATATATTTTTAATTCATATAAAATTTAGTATTAGTACTGAGTAACATTCCTAGATTCCTAGACTCTTTTTTTCTCCATTACCACAGTCACATAATAGATGGCTTTAAAAGATAAATTTCCTTTGGTATCAATACAAGGAATACTGTTAAGTATTGAATTTGAGTGTCTTTTATTTCAAGGAAATATGATTTCAAGTTTTAAATCATAATCTTGCTCTAAGTTCTACAGCAAGTATTATAATCAGATCCTGAGATAAATAGATGCAAGATATTAGAAAATAAATAAATCTCGCTTTATGCATAGATTTGTAATTAAACATTAGGAATTCTGTACCAATTATCTATTACCCAAAAATAAGTGGCTTAGCATATTCAGCATTTGTTTATCTCACTTGTCTGAATGTTTGCAATTTAGGTTGTGATCAGCTGGTTAGTGTTTCTGCTCTTGGCTGTGCTCACTCACATATTGTGGTCTCTTATGTTGTAGGCTCAGACACAACAGCCAAATGTTGGCTAATTTAGGTTAGTCTTGTCTGGGACCGCTTCCGTGATTTGGTTGTGCTCCAAGTGTCTTTCATCTTTCAGCAGATTAGTCTAGGCATGTTCTCATAAAGATGGCAAAGGTTTAAGACAGCAAAACTCAGTGCCCAAGCTAATAGAGCATTGGAAAGATCAAATCGCATGGCTGAACCCAGTGCCAAGTGATGGGGCAGGTCACTCTGATCTCAGTGGTAAAACAGTAAGAGGTTACAAGGTAATGCATAACCCATGGACGCAAACAGCAGCGTGGGGAAGGCCTGGGGAGAGGAGTGTGGGAGGGGTGGGAGGGGTCAGTGGGGAAAAAAGGGGACATCTGTAATAATTGGAACAATAAAAAATTGTACATATGTTTTATATATATATAATAAAATTTAAAAAAATTAAAAGAAAAAAAAAAGGTTACAAGAAGGCTGAGAAGTTAGAGCCATCATTGTAATCATTCACAACTTGAGAAGAGCTTTTCTGTAATCTTAAGTTTCCTCAAAAACAAATGAATAACTTTTCAGTTATGAAGCATTGAAGCATTTCTGTTATAACTACTGGTTATATTGTGGTAATCTAATTAGCTTTCATATTCTTAATTTGAACTAATGAAGTTTAATTTTCCATCCTCTAGGTCCTTCAGGACATAAAAGCAAGAAGTGGCAACTGGGAAGCAAGGGAGTCAGTACAAGATTTTTCAGCCTACCTTTTACCCATGTAACAATCAGTTCAACTTGCGGTTCATAAGTGTATTGTTGATTCTTTTTATTTGCTTTATATCAATTTTTGTACCAATTGGACATGAATACATGATTTTTCTCCATCTTACTTCTTGAATCAGTGTCTAATCTCAATATTTCCACCAATTATGCCCATTCACTGAATACCATGCCATGCGCATATGGGGCTGAAAATCTCATTGAGACAGCTACTCCACTAAGGGAAATCTAAGTAAGTCATGATATTTCCTAAAGATGTCACATGTTAAAGAAGAAGAATGAATTTGTGATTACTAAAAGTAAAAAGCATGGAGAGTGTAAAATAAAATTTATTGTGGATGACTGGTCACTTAAAAATAAAGAGCTATGTATTCTATATCTTCACTCTGTCAAAACTGTATTACATATTGCAAGGAAAAACTTATATAATTAAATTATAAAGTTAAAATGAATTTTGTATTTAATTTTTATTATCACACCTTACTTTCTCTTTCACATATAATAATATGCAGAAATCAAGCTGCAAAAGAGATAAGAGTGGAAAGGCTTATTGAATCTCTAGTCCATCGGTTTCATTCTACTCACTTTTCCCCACCCCATCACTCAGAACAATTCAGCAAAACCCTTGAGTACCGGCAGAATTCTTCAAAAAATACTGAATCTGTTGTGTTGTAGATAAGAAACTGCGCTGTAGAGATAAGATTAAGTGACCTAAATTAGCATGGATATTTACTAATAGAGCTGGAAATCAAAGTTAAGACACCTAGCGACTGATTGCTGTTTATACAGGGAGGCTAAGCAGTGTCTCCATGCTTTTGTTTGGATTTTGTCTTATTGCCCATAACTGTCATTCTTTCACAGCTTTTCTTCTGAGAGATAATGACTATACGGTTATTTGGAGTAATTGATATTATTAGGCTGTTTGAAAGGAAACTAAAGTATAAGCAGTTCAGGTTTTCAAATTTTCTGTAGGTCGTTTTCCCACGCAAATTGTCCCCCAGCTTTGAGACCTTTAGTTGGTGGACAACACTCTGGCTGACACACACTTTAGTCCAGAAATTGCAAACTATATATCAGATTGCCGACACAGTGGAAAAACAACAACTCCTGTCCTCTTTGCAATGGTTATATCTAATTTGTATTATAAATAATTTTTTAATTCCTTTTAAAAGATTTGTTTTACTGTAATTCTGATATTTGAGATTCTGAAAATTGGTAGCTAGAGATAAACTAAGATTACTGAGTTCAACTCCATGTTTTAGAGCCTGAAAAACACCTAAAATTGTTCAGTTTGGAGCAAGTAAATCATCTTTTAAAAAATATTTGTTTGTTTATCAAAAGGCTTTCTACATAAGAGGAGAAAATAAGTCTGGTCTCATATTCAGCCCAACAACATTCAAGCTTAGATGAAAAATTCATCACCAAAACTGTGGAGAAATAAATAATGATCCAAGATTAGTATACTGGCAAGTTGTGAATCAAGTGACTAAGAAGACATTCTCTTAAAGTTTTGCATATTAGACACTGTTGAAAAAAATCATTAAGTCTAGCCAACCAAGAAGTGAAACAAAATAGGAAATTCAGAAATGAGAAAGCTGTTGACAATGAATGATCTCAAGAGGCAAAACCTCAGACTTGGAACTGAGTTTAGCAATTTAGAGAACCGTTGTTGTACAATAGAATACTTATAAAATGGAAATAATATAAGCACACATAATCAAGATGTAAGAGTGGGTTTTGGAGAGGACTGTGTGCAAATTCCTTTTTCTTTCAAAGTAGAATACCCATCAATGCCAACTATATTAAAACATTAGTTTATAAAATACTCCATTCCTTAATTGTTCTTATAATTTCCCCTAAATTTAGTGAAGTTTTTAAAATAAAAATATAACTTCTAATAAAGTATTTGCAATGCACCAATTATTTTGGTTCTCTGTTTATTTTTCTTCCTTGAAATCCAAGACAATATTAACTTAATATATTATAATCTTACACTACATGTCTACATGATCTAGATAAAAAATCTCTCATTATTAATTTATATAGTTATAAATAAATTGATAGAAATATTAATAGAATTTCTGAAAAGAGGTATGCCACATTTTACAACCGTTTCCCCTCAGTAGTTAGTTTGGGGCTTATTTTTTCTTTTTCTTTTCTTTTTTTTTCTGTAGTGAATTACATTTTAAATAACTATTACAAAGTATTTTCATTAACATAATTAAAGCACATTCCTAAACTACAAAATTTCCTCAGACAGAGCCTACCTCAAGTTAGCCAAACTGCATGGTTCAAAGGCACATTCATCTAGACTGCCAAGTCTGCTCCAGGCTTCAGACACCAACTTCAAGGAGTTAGGGCACAATTACAAGGTCAAAGGGAAGTGTCCACAAAATACCACCCTGACTTTTAACCAACTGCAAATTCGGCAGGAGGGTAGGGGGGATGCCTAAAATCACACTCAGTTCCAAAGCTTTCATTTCCTCAGTACGTAATACCCTCTTGGAATTGATGTGTGACAATATGCACGGAATACTGTCAACCGCAGGAAGCTCATACCATAGCCAGTATCCAGAGTTTTTATTGGGGCCTCAGTACGTATGCATGATTGACTGATTGCCCACATTTTTAAATTCAGATAAAATGATAATATCTGATTCAAAGTCCTCACCCTAAATCATGGTTGAGTTTTCTGACATGGCCAGCCTCACCCTAAGACTGCTGGTGTGGTCAAACCTCACCCTAAATCACATTGTTATTATATAGCTTCTCTAAAATTCCCAGGCAAATAAAGGCTACTTCCAAGGAGAGGAGGGCAAATACCAGGTCTCTCTCTGGGGAAGGTCAAATTCTTTACTGCAGAGCCTAATCTTATGTATCACTTCAAAGATGGACTCCTCAAAAGAATTATCTATACTTACAATTTCTACTTATTCACTTCCCTCTGACTCATCAACCTGGAAAATTTAGCTTGTCATTCACCATCATCGGCATCATTACCATCATTGCAGCAACACATACTGAACACACAGTGTATGCCAGATAGAAAATTACTAACTCACTTAATTCCAAATTCCCAATGAGGTAGGCATTAATATCACACCATTTTACAGATGAAAAGCAAAGTCATTAAATTATACTCCTTAGATCACATAGCTGGTAGAGTACTAAACTAGAATTCATATTTACAAACAAAATAACATTCTCAAAGGTCAAAAACTTTCGTGGTGCTAAATCTAATATGCACTTTTCGCGTCTCATTTTCTGGATCCTCCTGCCACATTTAGTGCGCACACACAGACATACACTCCTTTGGGCTTTGAATTCAAGTACGTGGGTTTTAATCATTTCTCTAAGACATGCTGAATGAATTCAGAAAAAGTTTATAAGCCCTCTTATTTGTCACATTGGGTTTCTGGGAGCATTACATAAAGAATCACTAAATTGCATTCATTCTATATCCTATTTATATTCCAAATCTTCCAACCTGCTCTTCAGCTTTACTGCCTAGCCCACAGCCCCCGCCACCAACATCTCTTCTGTTAGGTACTTCAACTGCCTCCTCTTCTATTGCTGCATGTCTGTTTCCAAGAAATCGATAGCACTTTGTTCAAAATGACTATATTTACAATCCAAAGCTTATCGTGTTACCATTCTTAAAACTCTTTAATTACTTTTTCCTGTTAGAATAACATGTTAAATGCTTTTCGTAGTCCACAAAGCCTTATCCTCTATAGCCATTGCTGCCCCCCCCCAGCCTGAGATATTCTTCATTTTTTCTGTGCCACCCGACATTGGCCATCACCAAGATCTTTGAAGCAGCAAGCCTTCCACTCTAATGATCGTCAGTCTGTGGGGAACATACTCCTTCCATTTCTCTTTAGAAAGGTAACGCCAATGCACTATTGAGATCTCACTATTGTGAGCCTAATGTTTATATCCATATACATACCTATATAATACTATATATTATAAGCACATACAATGTGTAACATTATGTATAACATTTTAAAACAAATACTTGCAAAAATAATTATAAATAATTCCCTTTTAAACTAAGCTTTCTCTCAGCAAACAAAACAATGTCTATCTGCTTCATCCAGTGGTTTTGTAATATCTACCAAATAGTTGGGTGATTAATAAACAGCTGTTAAATAAATAAATGAATGACTTGCAGAATAGATGGCAAACAATTCTTCATTTTATCCTTGCTTCAATAAGAAAGAAAAAAACAAACAAAATCTGAGTATTCCAGATCATATTAATGAGAACGAAGCGGGAGGAGTTAATGAATCAGAACGTATATAAAAAGTCATGGAATCCAAATGTTATCTGATTTGGGATTTTAGCAACCTTTTTGTAGAAATTTTTACTAGCTATGTTCTATATTTTATAATTATTTTGAAATACAATCTAGTATAGTAAAGACAAAAGGCAGATGCACACCAGGAAGAATGGACAAGATGTTCTATTTATAAACTCCCTGCCATTTCTGGGCCCCTTTATTCTTCAAGTTCTGGCAGAAAGTTGTCATGTAGTTAAATAATTACTATACTCAATGGAAACACACAGAATAGTTATTAGTTTTTGTTGTCACATAGAAGCAGACAACTATCTGCAGTGTTTAAAACAATTGGGCTGGTTTTATTGTAAGAGGGGAAAATGTATACATTTGAGGTGAAAGAATAAAAAGACCCAAATCTTTTTCATTTCTACATATTTTTGTCTGATTTCTCTTCTAAAATATTTATTATTCTTTTTTTATTTCCAGGGGCCTCATGGGAATGAAGTGAACAGCTACTGTCTGCGTAAGGAGAGTCTTTTCCATGTCAAGTTGTTTCTACTAGATTGTAGCTAAGATGTATTAGATGTAGTTATTTAAAAGAAGAGCATAGTCTTTGGAGCCTAATTTGAGCACTGTCTCTTTAAGTCGATGGAGAATGTATATACAGCGTTATAACTTTAAAATCTGGGTATCCATAACAAAAAATGTCAGGGTGATCTTGGTATTCCTTAGAAATTAAAAGTGGACTGTTAGGGGTTGGAAACATTTTCATTTTGGCCCAAGCTTGCAGAATTAAGTTGATTTAGAAATCTCTTTACTCAGAACAATATCATCAAGAATCATCAGATCCCTTAATATAAAAGCCAGCATATCAATAGACAGATGCTTATATACTGAGACAATAAGACCATGACAATGGCCAGTGAAAATAACAGTTGAATCCCCTTCCCAAATTTACATATGTCTCATTTAACCAATAAAATACCAGGAAAAGGTGAAGGGATTGGTCAAAGAATATGTACGTACAACCCATGGACACAGACGACAGTCTGCTGATGACCAGAGGGAAACGGGGGCGAGGGCTGGGGTGGGGGGGAGACATCTGTAGTAGTGCCAACAATAAAAATAAAGACACACAAAAATAATGAAAGACTAGGGAAGAACTCGGCTCACTTATGGAATGAGCTGTCTGCAGTTTATTAGTAGACAACACTAGGCTGGTTCACTTTCCCAGATGATTCCGGGAAACTTGTTTCTGACCCGACTTGATTTCCCTACTATTTTTTCGGTACTTTTCTATTATGTCATAGATATTTGTAGTTTAGGATGTCAGCTATCTAATTCCTCTTCCTTCTGGAAAGGAATACCCTGGTTTTCACTTAGAGTTCTATTCCATCCTCGTGAAGCCTGTCTACTGTTACAGAAGCTGCCTTCTCCCCAGATACTTCAGTCATTCAGCACAATATATATTTACCACTGGCTACAAAAATGAAAATATGAATAATGACGTAGACTAAAGAACAGTTCAAGTAAGCTTCTATAACTTTATGTAAATTAGCTTTTAATTGTATAAGTACAAAATAAAATATTTACTCACATTACACGTTAGAATTCTTATATTAAGTATTATGAGTAAAAACTAAATTGATATCCCTTAATTCGAAGCTAAAATATGCAAAATTAGAATATTAACTTCAATTCTATAGGTTAATCTGAATTTATATAAATTTATGATAATGATGGCTATTAACTATACCAGAATTATTCTCATTAGAGGACCAAGTAGGCTTGCTGATCATTATGCTGGCTCTAAGCCTTCACAACTTCATGAATGCTAAAATATTAAAATCTCATCCAGTTTACCATGGAGCCATAATTTATTAGAATAAATGCATAATAATCCTTTAGACTTCAGAAGTAACTTATGAGAAATATTCACACAGAGAATGATGATAATTTACTCTCAATTAGCCCAGCTTGGTTTAAGTCATTGATTGCCCCATGTTTAATAATAATTGAGTAATAATGAAATTAATGCTTACTTCTATTTTTGGATAAAAATTATTAAAGAATCCATGGTGAATTTTAACTTTAAACATGAAGGCTTATAAATATCTTGTTGCAAATTTTTCATTTGCAACTGGTGTCTCCTTCCAGATATTGTTCACTTTATAGAAAACATTCCATAAAAATGTTGAGTCTGTGCATTAAACTAGTTCCTGTCTCTGCCTTTAAGGTACCTCTAGAGGTACCAAGATCAAGTTTGTAGATGCCTGATTCTTCCAAAATTACAAAGACAATATTCACTATCAGGGAATTAAAGAAAGTATGGGTAGAATTACTTATTTCTTATGTTTTGCCATTTCAAAATAAAAAGAAACAGTTCAAAAAATTTTGTTTTTCAAATTACAAAGTCTGTATTTTAAATGTACTATAATCATTATTAATTAAGCAGATATTACCCCAATTCTGCTAAAATGGGTATGGAATAATTTATATATTCAATAATTTTAGAAAATGAAGAAAATGTATCAAAGGTGGCAACATCTAATGAGATTGGACTCATTCCAATGACACTATGGATTTTAAAATGATGTCTTCTTTTTCCCATGGGTCGAATACCTATTTAGGAGACATGTTATATCTGAGCAAGAATGAGGTTAGTTTGCTTGGTTCCATATTTTCATTTGCATTGGGATTGAGGAAATGCTATTAGAGCCCCATATCCCAATGGAAAAAATTCTGATGGTTTTTCAGGTTTGATCAGCAACATTATCTCGAAAATAAACTTTTGCCATAGAGCCACTGTGACTGCCTGATAATTTTGACACCCTCAGAACGTTAATGCTGCCGTTTTTAAAAATGATATTGCCTATGGAAAAATAAAGTAGCAGCATAAGGAGGAAATAGGAAAAATCAGAGTGCTGCTCTTTTCCTTTACTTTAAAGTCAGTATCAGTAAACGGGAAAGAAACATCACTGTAAAATGTCACAGAACAGCTGACATTTCTCTCCTCTTTCTGTCATCAAATACTCCTGTGACCTGGGAAAAGTTACCTTTTGAGGGTGTCGGTTGCATTTATAAGAAGAATGGGAGGGAGGTGGCCAAGGAGATCAGAATTTCACAACTAGGAGTGTACATCGGCATCACTTTTTGACATTAAACAAAACGCAGGTGTTGGACCTTCACAACAAACCCACTGAATTAGAACCTCAGTGGCTGGTATCAGGGAGCTGGAAAGAACCTCAAGGATTCACCTGCTCCCTGATACCAGGCACAGTGGTTCTAGTTCATCTCCGTAACTGGTGCTCTGCTATGTGCTGCAGATAAATAAATGAAATATTAGAAATGATTTCCTGCTCTCAATTAGTTTAGACTATTTGGGTGACAAACCTAACAGAAAATCAGAGGAAATAGTTACAATGACAGGTGAGGCAAAGAGATTTGGAAGATGTGATATATCCTTGTAGTAATAAAGTTCCAGAATGCTGTTGCAAAGGATTAAGTGGAATTTTTTCAGGCAAAAATAGAAAGTACACTTTAGTGTAAGAAAGGCCTGGCACAAGCCAAAATTATACAGTGACTGGGAACATATTTTTAAAATTTAAGAAACTGGAAAAGATATCTCTGTCCATATTGTGAGGGGTTTTTATTGTTTATCTGTAAAGTTTGCACTTCATTTAATGGGCATTAGAAAATTTTTGAATGTTTATTATAAGTTCTGGAATCAGCATTTAAAATGGTGTGAGGATATTACTTGGAAATTAAAATACGAAACATATTCCCTTGTGAGCTTCCTATATGCCAGTTTCTATGTTAATTATATTTTTTTCATTTAATACAATAATTCTTCTTGGTAGATATTATTCTCTAGTTCTCAACTGAGGTTCTGTAAGGACACACTCTCGTCATAGCACACCTAGGTATAGGTGTTCCTTTTCTATTCATGAAGCTGGTTGGTTTAGAAATTACCCAGACTCTGTTTCCTTTGGGGAACCTGTACATACTTAATAAAACAAGTACAAAATCATTTAAAAATTATAACCCTTTTTAAGTGATCTCATCTATTCACTTCCCTTGACTCAATTGTCATCTTATAGTAAATATATATACATATATATAATCTCCTCTTAAAATTTAAGTGTAAATTCCCTTTACTATGAAATATTGCATAAATTCAATAAAGAAGAAATATAGCAGAGCTGAAGAGAAAAGGAATGAAGGACTTTGTCATATTCAAAACAAGGCTCCGGAGGCCACCCAAGGTAAGGACACTCTCAAGCATGCTTCTTAAATGACCCTCTGCTGTGCTCTCTTGAGATTTCTATAATTGAATACTTATCACACTGTATTGTAATTTTTGCTAAACAAAACCCATGAAGTCAGGGACTAGGCTATTTTAACTTGTGTGCATTTAGAAATAGTTGTTGGGCTTAGTGTTTAATAAATGTTTGTTGAATGAAGGTGTGATGAAATAAATGCCTACTGAGACCAATTATATTCCCTTGTTCAACCAGGTTATTTCATCAACATTAAAAATAAAAAGATTAGTTAATTAAATATATATTGATTACCTACTATGTACCAAGCAATAAAATAGGATCTGGGGATACAGTAATAAATAAGAGGTTCAGGGGCCCTGCCTTCAAGGATCCTACACTCTGAAGAAGAAATACATATAGACATGTTAATAAAAAAGGACAATTATACAAAATTTAGTGAACAGAATAAATAGGGGAATGAGACAGAATATAGATGTCAAAAATGGCCTGACTTTAGATAAAGTAGTTTGAAGATATAAAATTTTAATTAAAATATGTGAAGGATACTAATAAGGTAGCATTTGCAAGCTGGAAGACATTCCAGTAAAATATATAGTGTTTGCTGGGGAGGGTGTGGGGGGGTGTGTGTGTTAAGTTTAAAGAATAGAAAAGGAGGCCTATGCACTTGGAATGTAGTTCATAAAGAATGTAATGCAGTAGAATTAGAGTGGTAAGCAAGAGTGAGGTCATGTGGGAACATGCAATCCATTTTAAAGAATTTGCATGTTTATCTAAGATCCATGAAAAGCCACAGGTATTAAGCATGGTCCGATTTATGTGTTAAAAATATAACTATGGCCCTGGGTGGTGTGGCTCAGTTGGCTGAAGTGTCAGCCCCATACACCAAAAGGTTTGATTCCCTCTCAGGGCACATACCCAGGTTGCAGGTATGAACCCCTGTCAGAGTTCATGTGGGGGGGAACCGATTGATCTCTCTCTCTCTCTCTCCCCCCCCCCTTTCTATCTCTGTCTCTAGAATCAATTTAAAAAATAGTTAAATACACACACACACACACACACACATACACACACATATATATAACTATGCCTGTTGTACAATGAATATAGTATATAGTATAGGCTCATAAATGGAAGCAGAGGCAAAAGTCCAAGTAGTCATAAGGAGGTGATGACAATTTGAAATCAAGTTAATAGAGTAAAATTCACAGAGAATGACATTTAACACCCTCATCTGGCACTAAAATATCCTGGTAAAACATAGGACTTAGGCAGTAGAGGCAAAATGAGAGTAGTAATATGTTTTAAGCAACAAGGCCACAGAGGGCACCAGAGGCCTGATACTGATAACGGAATAAAGTGTGGGACTGACAAGGGACTGGTATCTCTGATAGTATTAAAAAGAAGTGCACAGGTCATTGCTAGTTTGACCCCATAATGTCTACTAATATATTTTAATTATTGTAATGTGAATTTATTTTGTGCCTCTCCAAACTTAAATTGTAAGTTATGGTTATGCCAGAGTGTGGGTAATATATTCTTATGCAAGTTTTGTACTTCAACTACAAACATAATAACTGTATGTTGAATGACTGAAAAAGCATATCATAAAAAATTTTTATTAGTTATTAGTTCTTGGAACCTGAAAGATCTCATTTTATAGTTCAAATAAAAGCATCAGATAAATAGCTGATTTTATGATGTCAGTTAATTTCAAGTAAAGTCCTAAATATAGTTTTAAAAACTATAAATGATAGCTAACTAAAATATGTTAATTTTGAGTATGTAAGCCTAAGATTTAGGAGTTGGGAAGGAATAATTCGAGTGTGCTCTTTAAGCCCCTATCTGTTGATAAATTTAATCACAGAGGGAAAACCTCTGATTACCAAGAGTAATTTTGACAATAAAATTAATACAATTAAATAGGGTTACCCCTGGGTTCTCTTTTGTTTGAAACCTTATGAGAGAGCTTTTATAGACATCTAAGTTTTTAGCTGCCTCAATAATACAGGTTTTTTGTATAATGAGATTAGGTACACAAGCTTTGCAAATAATTTACATTGTTAAGATAGATGATAGAGCTCAGCAAGAGATGGAATGAAAGTATTTAGAAATCTAATTATCAGCTGGCATTGGAGTGTGTCTGATCTGGAAACATTATTAAGAAAATGTTTTAGGTAAGTACTAGGCAGAATCATGCTCGTATGGTTTCAAGTACCAGGAGATAAGTACTTCTTTTGACCTCAATTAACTTTCAGATAAAAGTGTTGATAAAATGATCATTTTTCTGAAGGTTATAAGGTGTGAATGCCATGATAACACAAGAATGTATTTCTTGCCTTGCCGGCGTGGCTCAGCAGTTGAGCACTAACCTAGGATCCAGGAGATCAAGATTCGATTCCAGTCAGGGCACATGCCTGGGTTTCGGGCTCAATCCGCAGTAGGGAGCATGCAGGAGGCAGCCGATCAGTGACTTTCTCATCATTGATGTTTCTATCTCTCTCTCTCCCTTCCTCTCTCTGAAATCAATAAAGACATATTTTTTTAAAAAAGAGAGAAAGAAAAAGAATATATTTCTTGAATCCTGGCTAATAGATTTCATGCTGCAATATGGGCTTGCAGGTGGTCCCTGGTGTCACAGAAGATACTTGATAAATAATAATGTAACTGAGATTGCTAACTTTCTCCAAAGGCCATGTTTCCCTTCTTCTGTATGATTGAGTTGAATAAGGAATGGCTGTGCACCTACACGTTTTGCAGCATTCTTTCAATAGGTGTAATCATATGATTAAGTTCTGGACAGCAGATGTCAATAGAAATGATGTGTTTCACTTCCAATGCAAGTTCTTTAAATTAATATGAACTTATGCCTCTTTCTTTTCTTCTTTCCTGCCACAATGTAAAGAGTTGAAACTGTAATTTGGACACAAATATTAAGACAAGTGTTGAGAGTGGTAACACTTCCTTACTAGCTTAGACAACTTACCTCTGTATTCTTAAATTAAATACAGTAAGAATTCAGCATAGCAGATAAGCATGAATAGAGAACTGCTGGCAAATAAAGCATGAGAAAATAGTATAGGAAGGGGACAAAATGAAAGTGGAACTCTACCTTACATTACACAGATGTACAGAGAGAGAGGAGAGAGAGAGAAATGGAGTAAGAACTTATATATAGGGTCGACATTAGCAGTAGGCAAAAAGAGAACATCGAGTTAAGCTTGGATTTTAGATACCCTCTAGTATAGGTATGTACTAAAGCACCAAGGAATATTTTGAGCATAATTATACTAAAGGCTAACTGTTGTTTATCTGAGATCAAATATAACTGTGTATCCTGCATTTTATCCAGCCATAGCACTCAACTGTCAAAAGAAAAATATTAAGAGTGAGGGTCAGCATCATGGCAGCATAGAACATCCCTTGCCCTCAGTTTTGTCCCCCCACTATAACAAAAACTTTAGGCACTTATCCATAAACAACAGTGCCTTTGGAGGAACTGTGAGACCCAGCACCATTCAGCAAAGAACCAAGAAGGAGCCTCGCCCACGTGTACATCAAATAATAGTAGACAGATTGTGGTCCAGGCTGTGAATTCTGCAGTGGCCTGTGAACCAGCATTAGTTCATCCTAGCTGTAGTCTGGGAGTGCCTGGAATACACTGTTTTAGACAACTACCAATGGATAAAAGAGCCTTTGGGAAAGTCCAGGTTTACAAAGAATTTTCTGTACAACGTTGGAACAAAAAGTATACATCTGAACACAGGAGTGTAGGTAAAAGGAACAGCTTGATTTTACCCACTCACTCCTCTCCAACCTGGCACAATTTAGAGAAAAAAGAGATTGTCTTGACCTGTGATTTCTCTTGTGAGGAAAAGGGTAGCATGTGAATGAAATGAAAAAAGATGCAATGGAGAGAACATTAATGGAAGAGCAGATCAGACAGAAGACAGCATGTGTGAGATAGAACACGAGTACTCTGAAATTATTAAGTCAGAGAAAAACAAAGAAAAGAGAAATAAGAAAATGAAGAAAACATACGTAACCTATGGGATACCATCAAAAAACCTATTTTCACATTATTGGAATTCAATAGGAAAAGAAAAAAAGAAGAGAGCAGAAAGCTTATTTAAAGAAATAATGAACGAGAACTTCCCAAATCTTGGGAGATATTTAGATATCCAGGATCATGATGCTCATAGGTAACCAAACAAAATGAACTTAAAGATATCCTCCCAAAGACATATAATAAAGAGTGCCAAAAATCAAAGACAAAGAGAATCTTTAAAACAGCAAGACTAAAAAAGCTAGTAATTTACAAAAAAATCTCCTTTAAGGTTTCTGCTGAGAAACCTTAAAGAGAGCAGGGGTAGCACTAATGAAAGTGGGAGAGGATCTTTTCAACATGTATAACCTATAAAGTTTTAGTGTCCTAAGAGATAATAAATGCTTATAAATCAATAAGGAAAAGACAATAAAAATAGAAAAAAGACAAAGTTATTTCACTAAGGAGAAAAATCATATGGCTAATAAACATAAGAAATACTTAACTTCAAACACAACCAAAGAAATTCTAACACAGAGCAAAATGAGATATAATTTTATCCCTATTAATAGAACAAAATGAAAAATTTCTAAAAATGGCAAGTGCTGGAGAAAATGTAAATTATTAAATTTTTTAAATAACTGCTAACATTTAATTAACAAACTAAGCCACTGACAGATCATTTTTCATTTGTTAATTTTTAGTTTGTTAATTTTTAAAAATAATGCCACAACTGTTACTGGTTTTTAATGTTTTTTAATATATTTAAGGGGTAATTATATATGTATAATTATAATTATACATATATAATTATAATTATATATATGTATGTAGGTATGCATATATATAATTTTTAAAAATTGTTCATTACTTTTCCCTATTTTCCATCTGGCTTCTAGACTTTGTGCTTCACTGTTCATATGAGATAATATGTTTCGCCAGTACACTACAGTGTCACTTTATGTGTAAAACGGAGTCTTTGCACAAACTACTTTTTCATAGAAATGCCTTTTTTCCCTTCTTGTTACTGATGAAATTACTTTTTATATTAATCAATCTCAAAAAGATATCTTCAAATATCACTGCACTACGGTATTCTGAAGAACAAACAAAACAAGAGCAACCAACAGTGATCTGCCCTTTTTCCTAGACCTCTGACTTGAATTAGCACCTTACACTTTAGTACTTAATTGCCTTGCATGGTTCCTTAAATGTTTCCTGTTTTTCCAGCTAGATTTCCTCTTTTGAGAATGGCAGTTCCTGACCTTTAGATGTTTGACACACAAATTTGGATAATGGAATTTTGTGTGTTAAATTAAAGGGAATTACAGTGCAAACAACTGTTTGCAAAACCAAGCTTAGAGGATATTGTAAAGATCTTCCCTAAGTTTTGAATTTTCAGTTGGTCATTTTTCAGTGCTGTATTATCTCTGAATAAAATCTAGCTGACTGCCCTGTGTTTCCTTATATATTCATGGAAGTGTTTCCTGGTTGCTGGTTGATCTCATGACAAGCTGCTTCTTTGCAGCAAGTTATACTCTCTCTACTTTGATGTATTCTGGTGTTTATGGCTTAATAAAAATTTATGCATTGTTAAAATTTGACTTTATACTTGTGAAGGCTTTACAAATAGAATGAGTTATAACCTTCCTAGAAACTAGAAGATCTAACATATTTTCTGGCCAGAATGACTTATTCATGAACATACTAGGGATGAAGTTAAAAAAATAATAATAATACCTATTACAAATGATTTCACATTTCCACTATTTCTGAGTTCAGCATTTCAATTTTCTGTTTATATTTTATGTAATTATAATCAGTTCTCATTTATTTTCTTATAATCGAATTTTGACCACACCATATCTCTAAAACAAAATATATTTTAATTAATTTCTTAATTAATGTTGATTTATAGCTGGTATATTTCTTCTTTTAAGGAGAAAAAAATTGGGCATTTAAGGGATTTTTCAGCACTCACTACAGCTTCAATTGTCATTTTATAAAACCATGAAGAAATAATGCCACAAATGAAATACTAACTGTGATAATGGAAATACCTCCAGAAAAAGGAAACAGTTTAATTTGAATGAGAATATCATGTTAAATTAATTTTATGTAAATTAGGATTAAGAAATTATGAGATTTTAGGAACTGATTTGCCTACAGTGTGGGAAGCACTGTACTTGTGATAATATATTTTGTATATCTCACCTATTTAATATTTAACATAACATTGCAAAGGAGATAACATTGTCCCCAGTTGACAGATACAGAAAATAGATCCAGGACTATTAAAGAAACTTACCCAATGTCTTAGTGAGTCTGTTAAAGAGTTATGATAAAAACTCATTGGGCTATAAACTCAAGCTATTTCCATCATAAATTACTGCTTCACTTAAATAAGAACATTTATTTTTATTGAGCACAGCTTACAATGAGTAAATAACAAAATCTGTAGTATGCTGACAAGTTTGGGTATGAGTGAGTCTCTGATCAAATTTTTTTTTGAAAGATTTTATGTCAAAGTTGATTAGGTAAAATCAGGAATTGCATTTAAATTATTTAATTTATATGACACTTTTTGACATATAATAATTTAAGTTAGTTTCATTATTGCTTTGAATTAAAGTTTACATTATATCTACAACTTTACAAAGCACTTCGTAAAGATAAGTTTTATAATTTTGAATTATGTATTCTTCGAAACTAGAATATGCAAATCTGAATCTTAGATAATTTATTCATTGCTATCACATAACTGACAACTCTTCATACCTAAGGCATGCTAAATTAACTTATATGTATAAAGATAGTGAGAATCAATCTAAAACCCTCAGAAAAGGTATAAGTAATGATAAGAAAGTCACATTCAGGCAGCTGGACCTTCTGGTAATTTTCCCCATATATCCCCATTAATAAAGAGGCCCAGACTCTGAGAAAGGACTGATGTCAACAGATCTCTGGGAAGAACCTGTTTGTTTCCTTGACAGCTCTGTGAGCTAGTAGCAGCCTTACCATTTTCCACCCAAGAGATGTTTAACACAGATCGGGAAAATTAAGATGAATGCAAATAGATTTCTCCCCCTTTCAAAGTGGTAGCCCTGAGTTAGATCTTCATCTTAATATTGAATTAATTGTTAACCAACTAATCAAATTGTAGCAACACCTATCCTAGGGATAGCATTTTCCTAGTCTTTAAGTTTTGGAGAATCACGAGTTTTGCAGAATATAATTTTACCTGATCAAACACCTGATCTGTAAATTGAACAAGCAAGAAATGAGAATAGCAGTGATTATTTTTAGACAAGTAGTATCAGTTCCTGAAGTAATATCTTCTCATTAAGATACTACAGGTGACTATTTAGCAGAGTTGTAGAAAGCAAAATAAAAATATTTGTAAACATTTGCATCAAGTAAAAAAAATTGAGAATGAGTTATAATAAACTGTGCAGTCTTATTACTAACATTAGGAAAACTGTTGAGAAAAAAATTATACCAAAATAGAATTCATAAACAAAGAAACAAAGATTTATTACTGAAAGTAATATAAAAGATAAACTGGTTAAGAAGCAAACATTCAAAGAATTAAAGTGAAATGTTGTATTATACAAGTATAATAACTGAGGCTGAGAGTGCTTATGTGATTTCACCACTTCACAGAAAATTATATTTAATATTCTAATTCAAACTCATTTTCAAATCTACGTGCAAATTTGGGGGAAAAAATTACTTGCTTCTACCTTTCTTCTTAATTTTTGAAATTAACGTAATACTGCACATAAATTATAACCATATCAAATGCTATCAACAAAATAAAAATTAAGCAATCACATGAAAGTTATAATTCCAATTTTTTACAATATTAAATTGGCTCATAATCTAGCATACTTTTCCTAAAGAGTTTATTAACTTGCTTTAATTATTAGGTGCTATACTATTGGTATCCATAAAAGAAATTTAAAATGAAAGTTTCTCATTAATCTCTTGAATTCAGACCCTTTCCCTTGTGTTGACTACTCTTAAATTTTATAAATATGCTTATATGAAATCTTAAAAATACATTATTCTCTATGTCTCCTGGGTCCTTGTGAGGAGGGGGGTCAGAAAATGTAGAAGAGCTGGGAAGATAGAAAAAAAAAGAAAGAAAAATTAGTTAATT
The DNA here is from genome assembly GCF_964146895.1 of Miniopterus schreibersii. Taxonomy (NCBI): domain Eukaryota; kingdom Metazoa; phylum Chordata; class Mammalia; order Chiroptera; family Miniopteridae; genus Miniopterus; species Miniopterus schreibersii. The sequence goes on along the minus strand of NC_138113.1, from coordinate 27,438,623 downwards.
TAGTCAGATAAAATTAGCTCTTTTTTCTCTATTTATGGCAAGTAAAATGGCCACCAAGCTGGACAATCCTTAGTGTTATTAAATGTGCATCCATGACTCAATTCTGCCTAATGCTCTCTGCAGCACGAATACCCTGCAACAGCTTTCAGAGCACTCCTTAAGAGAAGAGACTGATATGCAACCTCTGTCCTTCCTCAATCATGCTTTTCTCCATTCTAGGTCCCGTAACATAGGTATCTTGGCCCATGTGAATGATCTGAAGATCATCCTAAGGATATAAAAAGAAATGAGCTCGAAAGAACCAGGTGCCTGAGGCCTTCATGGAGCAGAGGTACACACTAGCCCTGGACTGCTTGTAGATTTTTATTTTCTTCATGCCATTGTTATTTTGATTCTTTATTTCTCACAGCCAAACTTGACTAAATGATCTAGACAAGTAGTCATATGTACATAATAAACATGAAAGAAGAACAAAAGGAGAAATAAAGTTAGAGAAAAGATGAAATCATTTAAAGTTGGTCTGGAGCTTGGATTAAAAAGGCTCCCTTATTATAAAAACATTACTCCAAAATCAAATGCCTATATATTTCTGCAAGTATGCCATAAGCCTGAGATTTCAACAATAAAAAATAGGAACTGGATGAAAAAATGTTATCAAAAACAAAATTAAAAGATTAATTTAATACATCACAACAGGACGAATATCTTAATGAACAAGTCAGTCATACAAAAATAGAAAATAGGCAACGCACATAGTTATAAAGATAACTATAAAATGTCACTCAACATAAACAAATACTTAACCTTACTTATAGTTAAAATGTAAATTATATTACAAAAAAAATCTGTTTCATCTTTCAGGTTGACAATTATTTGAAATTTTGGTAGCACTTAGGCTTGCGTTTCATATTGACCACTATATATCAGATTAGTTGACACCTGTACATCATTAGTGAAAGTGGAAATTGGTGTAACATCTTTGAAAGAAATTTTTCAGTGAGCATTAAAATGAAAATGCATGTGCTCTTTTACCCCCAAATCCCACTTCTAGGATAGTATCCTTTAGACCTACTTGCACAACAATACAAAGATATTCTTCACAAACATGCTCACTCATAAATTCTTTATATTTCCAGATAAGCTAGAAATATCTGATTGTTCATCAAGAGATGACAGGTTTTATTCATTCATTCACTCAATGAACAAACATTTATTCATTATGTTCTAAATTCTTTCCTAAGGCCAAGAACCCAGTAGTACAGAGGACAGATAAAGTCTCTGCTACCATGGAATTTACACTCTAAGGGCACAGAGAGAGGGAGGGGGGGAGGGAGGGAGGGCGGGGAGGGAGGGGGAGGAAGGGAGGGGGGAGGGGGAGGGGGGAGGGGGGAGGGAGGGGGGACATACAATGAAAAGTAAACAGAAATTAACAAAATCATCTTTTATAATGACAACTCAGCTAAAAGTTAAAGGATACCTTGAAGGCTACTCTGCAAAGTTTGAGGTAGTATGTTCAAGGTAAGAGCCAGTTCGAAGACACAGTTAATGAAGACTAGTCTGGCATATGTTTATCTGTACTAGTAAAAGCAACACACTAAATCTTAAAGAGAACAGAATTTTTAAGGGGTATTAAAGGCCTTTATCATTTTTGGAGGAGAGGGCTGGGTTTTCGGGAATGGCTACCAGCATACTACAAAACGGCTGTGCGAGGGGCCCTAGGAATTTTGAAACAGCCTCTGGATTTGCTGAGTTCCAGCACATGCTGCTGAAGTTTTTTGCAGTGATCCAGATGTTCTACAGTCACAAAGCTGGTACCAGACACTGGAGAGAGACATCTGGCCACTGCCTCTCCACATCCAGGATCTGGAGAATGGATATTAAACACTGGTGTGAGAACTCTCGGGTTCACAAATTTACTTTGTAGAAGGGAAAGGCCAACTGGGCAGAAAGATACTCACTGTTTCATTTCTATCTCCCAAATGCTTGCCCAAGCGCATCCGATTAGCAGTCCTGACACTCATCTAGAAACAAAGCTGGAACGAAGTCCAGGAAAGGTAGTTTTTAATTCCTGCATCAATAGGGGAAGGCATAAATTGTAGTTGGAGAAGCCAGTTCGCAGTACTGGGAAAGTTTTATGAGATGGGGCTGAGAAGGTAAGGGGCGACTGCAATAGATCATGACAAGGAGTTTGGGTTTTTATCCTGGGTGCGATGGAAAGACACTGGAATTGTGAAACTGGGGAAACCTGTAGTCTGCTTTATATTTTGAAATATCTCTTTAGGTGAAATGTATAGATTGGATTGTGAACAGAGATGAAGAAGGAAGGGAAAAAGTCTGTTGCTATAGTACAGGTGACAGGTGACTAGCTTGAATTATTTAAAAAATTCCAGAGAAGTAGAGAGGTTTGGAATATATTTTTGAGGAACAGCTAATGGTATGTACAGATGAATTAGATGTGGGAAGTGAAGCAATGACAAGAATTAAATTTGGACCCTGAAGTTTGATTTGAGGAAAACGACACGAGATGGTATCACCTAATGAACTAAATAGATCCAGAGACATTGGCACAGGCAACAGACGATCATATTTCAGAGGGAAGAGGAAAGGGGGTGAAGGGTGGGAAGAGATCAACCAAAGAAGTTATATGCACACATGCATAACCCATGGACACGGACAATAACGGGGTGAAGGCCTGGGAGGGGGTGGGAGCCAGGTGGAGGGGGTCAATTGAGGGGGGGAATGGGACACCTGTAATACTTTCAACAATAAAGATAAATTTTAAACAAATGGTATGATACGCTGCTATGAGGAAGCAGGGGAACATTATGCTCTGGCATGGGGCTTTGCAGTAGAAATAAAGAATTCTGTTTGCGTGTAAAACTTTTGAGATTTATATTAAATATTAATGTATGGTCCCCTCTAGAATGTTGGCAGTCACCGGAATATAAATGATACCTAAAGGCTTCGGATGCCTGGCCATGATCTAGGCAGAGGGCATACATAAGGCGGAGAGAAAGTGCGGACTTGTGCAGGGTTGTTTCAGTGTGAAGGAGCCGAGCGAGGACAGGAAGGCAGAGGAAGAAGCACGGAATCCTGGCGAAGAGACTGTTTCAAGAAGCAGGGTAATCAACTGGGATAAATTCGTCTTTGTATAGCCATATGGTATGTTGCTATGCAGTCCTTAACCAGGGCATATTTATGTATGCTAGCATGGAAAGAGCTTTAACACATCTTATTAGGTGAGAAAAATGTCTATTATTAATCTCTTTATGTGAACAAAATGTGTTTGCATTTTCATACATATAACTTTTATAATGAGATGCAGTTAATAATAATAATAATGGAGAATTATCACATTGGCTCACTCATTATAACTCATAGACACATTAGAATGTTCTGATTTACAAAACATTTATTCTTTCATGGAAATGCTTGTGTTGTGAGACCAGGACTCTCAGGTAGTAAGTGGACAGGTATCCTTGTGTTGTAGACAGAAGCTCTGGAGCTCCAGTCCTGGCTCTGGTGCTTTCTATCAATGTGGCCTTACCTGGGAAACTCAGACTTATAGAACAGGATCACCATATGGATAAGGGACTTACTCAACTGTGCTTTCAGACCCGTTAAAGATACTAAGTTCCTACCACAGAAAAGAATAATTAGGTGTACACTGAGGAAACAAAATTGAAGAACATAAAGACATTAAATTATATGAAAGTGATGTAAAAATTTTATATGTTACATGTGAAATTGGTTGCCTTGGAATTTCTAGGTAAAGGGAAAATATTGGTTGGAGTTATCTCATACTTTATCTCCTTAATGATGAGAATTTAGTGGAGGAATTTGAGTCTTAAATCAGGACAATAATAAGTTATAAGTTGTAAATAAATACTATTTTATATCCTTTTGGCACACAGTTCAAGTAACTGCTATCAAGCATTTGATATGTAGAAATTCTGCCTTTGATGACTAGATAGACTTATCTGGATCAACAGCATACATTTTCTATTTAAATAACTCATGTGATATAATTTCCAAAGGAAATTTTCTTAAGGATATTAAAACACCTCTTATTCACCCATTTGCATAATAGAATTACATATTATACTTATTCTCTGAGATGTTGAGAATACATTCCTCATTAATTTCCATTAAATATCACCTCATGAAATATAGTTAAATGATTCTTTAATTTTAATGCATAAAAACCACACTGAGTTATTAGTTAAACATACAAATTCCTGGGTTATAACCCAGGCTACTGAATAAAAATGGAAAGGAAACAGGCAGACGTATCAACATTTTAAACAGCCATATTAGTTACTTTTAACACTTGTAGTCTATAAAGCACATTTATACAAACACTGGGGTAGTTTTAACTTCCTTATATATCTATTATTACATGAAAAAGAATCAACTGACTAGGGCTAGCTGGAATACTGAATAAAAATACATTCCCAGTAAATTAGGTATAATTCAGTATTTAAGAGCATTAAAAAATTTAAAACAGGAAATTACAATTGATGTATACTTTAGAAAGATGTTATTCCCAATGACATTTTGATCATTAGAAATCAATTCCTTGAAAAAATTAACTTTAGTGGAATCCAGTGTTTTTGGATAATACTGAATATGTTAAGTATTATTATCAACTAAGCATGGGTTATTACTTTATTTAATAGCATTTTCAGTGTGTTCTCAAATTATTAGTGTGGTAAATGTAATAGTGCTTCAACACAGTTAATTTAGAACCCCAGTAAATCTAAGAAGTTCAATAATCATTTTATGAAATTTACTCTGGCAACCATTTGTGAAAGGCCTGTAACATTATTTTATATTATTATCTAAAAAATTATTTAAAAATGTTTTTATTCCAAGGCAAACAAATGCCATTCTTAAAAAATCTTATTTTACAGTTGTCTCCAGACAATGAAGGCAAAGATTCTTACATATACGCAAAACAAAACAAAACAAAACAAAAAAGATTTGGAAGTCTTTTCTAACCTATTTACGAGAGAACTGAAAGCAAATGATAAGCTGAAGGGAATGCCCAAGAGAAAACCTGTGTTTCAAAATCTGAATTTGTCACTATTCTAAATGAATGTGATGGCAACAACCTTAAAGAATAATTCATATCAGCTGAAAAGGAAACGGGATTACAGCTTCCATAATGTTGGTTTTGATTACATATCCACTGATCTAAAAGAAGTGCATTTTTAGAAGGTAGGTGCTCTTTTCAGGCATTTCATATGAACTTTAGAGAATTATATGCATAGGAGTAACTTTTCCTGTCAAGCGCCCTGCAAGACAAAATTGGTACATGGCCAAGGAATTTCAACACTGGCAACAACTTTGACTTTGCCCTTCCCTAAAATAGAACCATTCTTTTTAAAATTTTATATTACTTTCCAATTTTCATTTTGGGAAAATGTTGAGCAAGTTTTCTTAACACTACAGCACCTGTATTTAGATGACCAATTTCTGTTTTCCTAATTTAAAAAATGTTCACATTCTAACACTCCTTAACTAACTGCATCCTTTCTTGAGGTCGTTTCTGCCTTCCTGCCCCACGTTCCCCTTCTCGTGCCCTTTCCTTCCTCCTTACCACCCTCCCTTGCTCCTGACTTCCTTTCCCCATCTGCATTCACAGAGGATTGGGGAGCTCTTACATGAATCCTTCTAGTACAATATAGGTATCAGGCAGTGGGTCCAAAACTGTAGAAGAGAAAACTACATTTTATCTTAGAAGAGTCAATTCAGATCATAATATCCACTATTGCTATTATATTTAGGGAAAAATTGGTTCTAATATTACTATATATTAACCATTAAGAATATTAGAACTATTATATATAAATATAATTGCATATTTTATATACATGTAGACAATTATATATAATTTTATATATAGTTTACATTTCAATATATACAAATGATATATATTATATAAATATTTGAATATATATATATATATATATATATATATACAGACACACACAATTGTCTAGAAGCAAATATATTTTTTTCTTAACTTAAGCAGAACTTTCTTTTGCACAGATATTTACCAAGTATCTCCTATGCCTATGCCCTGCGGTAGGTGATGACTACAAAACGGGAAACAGGATGAACACACATACATATACATGTGACGGGATGGAAGGTTTTCCAATGTCATACAAGAAATCATTTTGCAAAAGCAAGTGTATCAGATTAGCACATTATGCACCTTAGACTTACACAATGTAATATATCAATTGTATTTCAGTAAACTTAAAAAAAAAGCTTTGTGTGGACATTTGTTCTCACTTCTCATGGATGAGTACCTAAGGGTGAGATTTATGGAAAGTCTGAAGAATGGACATGAAACCTCATGAGACGCTAACATACCATTTTCCAAAGGGGCTCAATTTTTCATTCACATAAGTGGAATCATACAATATGCATGGTTTTGTGTTTGGTTCCGGATTTAGAGTTGTTCCTCATCTTAATTAAACTATGGTCTATCTTTTTATATTTCTGCTATTCTTATACTCACATAGTCATAGCATATTTTGGTTTTCATTTGCGTTTCTCTCATGAATAGTGAATATTCCTTTGAGAAGTACCTGATCAAAATTTTGCTTATGTAAAGTTTTTTTTGTTTGTTTGTTTTTTGACTCATTATTAGTTACTAAAAGGAATGAGGGACTCTTTGGAGAAATAGCTGATTCCATGGTTGGGAGAAGGAAAATGAAAGGTGATCCGAAGCAAGAAAATGAGTGCTTCATGTTAAGCACCTGGAAAAAATATTAAAAAGAAATAGCCCCTAACCTCATCAGGGAGATGCTTGCTTTTCCTTTTTTTTTTAAAGTTGGAACAAATTTATTACAACTCATTGCCAAGTGTTATAGTCTTTAGGATTTTGTTTTATTAATTTTTAATTTTTTAAAATTATAGTTTACATTCAATATTATTTTGCACAGGTGTACAGCATAGTGATTAGGCAATCATATACTTTACAATGTAGTTGCTGCAGCAGAAAACAAAATATTTTTATTGACCCACTGTTAATCCATTTTTTAAATTATTCCTTTCAGTAAAATTTAAAAAAAATATATCTTTTCTGAAAAAAATTAAATATTGCAACCTTTAAAATGACACTTAGCCCGGCCGTGCGTGGCTCAGTGGTTAAGCGTCGACCTAGGATCCAGGCGATCAGGGTTCGATTCCCGGTCAGGGCACATGCCCGGGTTGCGGGCTGCAGCTGATCAATGACTCTCTCATCATTGATGTTTCTGTCTCTCTCTCTCCCTCTCCTTTCCTCTCTCTGAAGTCAATAAAGATATATTTTTTAAAAAATAAAAAAATTTTAAAAAATTTTAAAAAATAAAATGACACTTATTTCAGGACTGATTAAAAAACCTTACATACATTTGATCTTGTTGCCTTCAATTGAAAATAATCCAGTAATAATTTTCCACTTACATTTTATCTAAAAATGTGAGCTATAATATTGTTTCTAGCATTTATGTTTTTGTACCCTTATGCTTATAATACTTGGCAAGATCAGCTTTTTTTAGCATTTTCATCTAATATAATCAGCATCACCTTTCATAAAAAGGGAAGGGAATTTATATATTCTGCCAATTTCATTTTTATATGAAGTATTTTGAGTGTTTTAGTCTAGTTCTCTAAAAGCCTGAATTTAGCTGCTGTCTAATTTACATTCCTCTGCAATGATTAAAAAGCTTTTTGTGATAAGTAGATACATGACGAAGCATTTTATTTGTTAACAGTTAGAAAATCAATAAATTATATCTCAAATCACCCACTATTATATAAAATATAAAAAATATAAACTTTCATTTTTTTTTTTTCATTCCTCATACAGTCCCTTCTTATTTTTAATTGTCAAGCTATGAGATCATGCACAGTTTATATTACATTGGTAGTAGGTAATATCAGCATTTTCATTATTTCTGCCCTGATTTTGGAGGTTGTCTACTATGTGCATTGTATTTTACTTTATTTTGTTTTTAAATTATTTTTAGGGGGTCACATGGGTTAATAAGATTATATAGGTTTCAAGTGTACATTTCTATGCTACATGGTCTGTATATTGCATTGTGTGCCCACCACCCAAAGTCAAATCATCTTCTGTCACCATATATTTGGCCCCCTTTACCCTTTACTGCCCTCCAACACCTTCCCTCTGGTAACCACTATACTCTTGTCTGTGTCTATGAGTTTCAATTTTATATCCCACATGAGTGAAATCATATGGTTCTTAGCTTTTCCTGACTGACTTATTTCACTTAGCACAATATTCTCAAGGTCCATCCATGTTGTTGCAAATGGCTGTATTTTATCTTTTCTTATTGTAACCTGCCCCACCATTCTTTTGGCATTTTTTCTATAAATGCTGCCTGTGACTAATATGTAACTTGTCGATACACAGCATGTTTGTATAAGAATTCTGGGAATTAAGTACAAAAGATACAAGCTCCAAATTTCAGGCATTCCAGCTCCACAAGATTTGCTGAGCTACAACCATAAAATCAGGATGATGTAAAACAAGAATCATGAAAACCAGGATGACACACACCAGGCTGCTGCTTGACCAGTTTCCAGGTACTTATCAAAATAGATTCTGCCCGTCTGCACATAGAGAACTTTTCAACCCCGTCCCCTTAATCTCTTTGTTCTGTTTCCCTCTCTCTCCTTATAAAAACCTCTGCCTGCACTGAAATGTTAAGATGTTCTTTGGGATGAGAGTCACCCATCTTCTCAGGCTGCCAGCTCTTGAATAAACCATTTTTCCTTACACCAGCACTTGTCTCCTGAGTATTGGCTTTCAAAGTGGCAGGCAGCCCAACCTAGATTTGGTATCATTATGGCCGAATAGTACTCCATTGTATATATGCACCACATGTTCTTTATCCAATCCTCTATCCAAGGACACTTTGATTGTTTCCATGTCTTGGCCAATGTGAATAGTGCTAAAATGAACATAGGGGTGCATATATCTTCACAAATAACTATTTTCAAATTTTTTGGGTAGATATCCAGGAGAACTGATTGCTAGGTTATATGGTAACTATTCTTAATCTTTTTGAGGAACCTCCACACTGTTTTCCACAGTGGCTGTACCAGTTTACATTCCCACTAGCAGTGAATGAGGGTTCCTTTTTCTCCACAACCTCTCCAACACTTGTTATTGCTTGTCTTGTTGATGACCACCATTCTAACAGGTATCTCATTGTAGTTTTGATTTGCATTTCCCTAAAAGCTAGTGAAGCTGAGCATCTTTTCAGGTAACTATTGCCATTTGTATGTCTTTTTGGGAGAAGTGTCTGTTCAGGTCTTCTGCCCATTTTTTTAATTGGATTTTTGGTGTTGAGTTGTATGAGTTCTTTATATATTTTGGATATTAACCCCGTGTCAGAGCTATTGTTTACAAGTGTTGGGTTGTTGAATTTGTTTTTTAGAAAACTGAAAAAATTTTTCAGTGTTTGTAACATTTTATATTCCCACCAGCAATGTATGAGTGATCCAGTTTCTTCACATCTTTGCCAGAAGTTGTTGTTGTCACTATGTTTTTATTTTAGCGTTTCTGATAGATGTGTAGTAATCTCTTTGTGATTTTAATTTCTTAATGGTTAGTGATGTGTAATATCTTCTGATGTGTTATTTGCTCCTTAGATATCTACTCACAACTACTTCTGTGAATGTCTGTGCTCAACTCCTGCTCATTTTCGTATTATATTTATTTTTACTGTTGTGTTTAAAGAACAAGTCCTTTACTAGGTCTATGGTTTGCAACTATATTGTCCCAGTTTATGGTATGTCTTTATACCCTCCTTACAGGTTTTTTCCTTTTTTTCTTTTTGAGAGCAAGCATTTTAAATTTTGATGAAATCCAATTTATTGATGTTTCCTTTTATAAATTATGTTTTTGGTATAAAGTCTAACTCTTTCCCCAGTAAAAATCCTAAAGATTTTCTCCAATGTTTTTCTAAAATTTTCATAGTTGTACCTTTTACATTCAAATTGGGGATTCAGTTTGAGTTCATTTTTGTATAACAGTTTAGTGGTCATTTTTTGGTCTATGGATGTTCAATTGCTCCAGCACCACTTGTTGATGATGCTATCTTTCTTCCATTGTATTGCTTTTGTACCACTGTCAAAAATAAATATCGGCTGGGCATTTTCATGCGGGTTTATTTCTGGAATATCTATTCTCTTCCATTGATCTGTGTGTCTGTCCCTGTATCAATACCACAGCCTTAATTTAAGGTAGACAGTAAGTCTCGTAATGGATTAGACTTCTCTCTCTCACTTTATTCTTCTTTTTCAAAATTGTTTGAGATACTCTGTTTCTTTGCTTTTCCATAAAAATTTTAAAACACCTTATATCTTCAAAATATCTCACTGAGAATTTGATTGAACTTATGTTATAGCTGTATATTCATTTGAGGACAATCAACATCTTTACTATGTTTTTCTGATCTATAAAATACAACATGATCTCCTCTTTTGAGCTTCTTTGTCTGCTACTTCATAGTATGGATCTTTAGGAAATGTTTTTGCAATTCTTATTATATTTCAGGCATTGGGTTTCCTCATTTCGTTTACCTCATGTAACTCTAAAAAATATTTTTAAATTATTTATTACTTTTTCTAATTTGCAAATGAGAAGATTAAGAGCAAATGATGTCCATTAACTTGCTCATGTTACCCAGCTGGTAAGTAGCAGAAGATTCCAAGAGCATTTGTTTATTCTAAATTTTATGTTTTTTCTTTTCTGTTTCAAAGCTTTTCTTAGATGAAACTGGAAGTTTTATAATATCCTCAGGACATATTACAGTTATCTCATTTCCTTATTGCTCTTAGCACTCTTTTTTCCCTCATATAGAACAAACCTAAATATACATTACTATCGCTTACAAATTTCACCAATCACATTATTCTTTCCTTCTACCTGGCCCTGATAAGACTCTACTTTTCTGTAATCCAATTGTGTCTCTAATAACTATCATATAATTTAGAAGTTATTGAGTATCAAATAATCTCACTTGTATATTTTTCCTCCAACTAGATGCTGAGAACATTGATGATAAGGACAACTTCTCAATTTCCTTTTGTATTTAATCTGCACCAAAAAGCACTAGCAACTGTGTTGATATTATAATGTCTCAGCATAGAGTCATTTTAGCAGTGGTCCCCATATTTTTGCTGAATTGTGCCATTCAGATTTGTGCCCATTATGTTGTCATCTTCTTATAATTTTCTCTACTGAATTCACTGCATGCTCTTCCCTTTTGTGCCAATAAACCTAATAAAAGACCAACCAAAATTTGAGGCACTTGTAGGGTATTTTTAATCAATTAAAGAGCACTAGAATAAAATATCATCTGCTATATAATAAAATGATGAATTTATTAGACACTTGAGAGTACACACATCATCATGAATTTTGTCATCATTTTCAATAACAATTGTATATGTGGCCACATACAACACTAATGGTTTTTGTTTATGTGAATTATGTGGATTATATACAATCCTATGTGCTAAATGCGTAAGAGAATTTTCTCTGATTCTCTAAGAAATTGATCACCATCTCACCCAAGTACACACATTTATCTTTAAAATTCCATTATTTATAAGTTGAATAGTATGCCTACCCTTGTTTTGGAAACATATCACATATATCTTAATTTTTTTTATCATTTTTATATGAATTTTAATTTTTCTCCAATTTAATATTTTAGTTATGGGAGTAGTAAAAGTGCTTCTTGGTATATTCCCCACAATTTCTAAAACCTGTGCCTTACTATTCAGTTAATTTGAAGAATATTTGATGCCTCATCCACATTTTTCACTTTGACTAGGTTAAGAAAAAGACCAGTGCCCATATTTCTATAGAACTGTTGTACTGAATTTAATGGTGACTTAGTGCCATGGGAGTATGTCTGTTAATGTGTATGACCTTGTTGGAAAGAACTGCAAAGAGTAGCAGGCTGCTAATTAGCTATTTTCAAATTGATGTATCACCTCCATGTGGCTTTCTATGAAAGTTTGCAATAAAGGTGAAAGTTAATGACAGTCTGACCGGGCATTAATACTGGCATAGATCAAGAATGCCATTTAGCATTCATAAACCACAATAGCATCAAAAGATTCTTTGAAAAACAGAGACTTAGGTTTGGGGGCCTCACAAAATCAAATTGACCATGTGTTTTACTGACCCCCAAGGAATAGGATTAAAAAAACAGTAAAGAGACAGGAAATTATAATTTACTTTGTAAGTGTTACTTCCTAGGCTCTTGAGGGAAGAACAAATGCCAAACAAACATCATAGCAGTTCTTCAAGTCTGGAAGTGAGGGTGAGAGTAATGAGGAAAGCTGAGAAAACTAGCAAAAAGATCACCTTCATCTTAAGTGAAAATTTAAACTTTACCTTTTGGGGAGGTTATATATGACCTAGGTTCATAGGCCCTTTTGAAATGACAAAAAGTCAAATAGAAATATAAGAAATCATATGTAATGAGACATATATAGGACTGTACTCACATTACAAAATTATGAACAAAAGACATTAAATCTATTTAAAATCTATCTACTCTACATTAAAGGATAGCAGAGTATAGAAGGAAGGGTGACAAAATAAAAATATCATAAGAGAATGAAATAAAAAATGGGAAATATAAATTAAAAAGAGAATGAAAGGAAGGATGAGATGCCTACATATAAAGCCAAAGGAACAAAATGAGGACAGAAGGGACAACTACAGAAGATAAATGAGCTTTGACTTTCATGAACCATTAGTAAACACTTTTGCTAATTCCCCTCTATTTCCTTGAATTATGGGTCACAATGTATTAACACTTCTTATCGTTACCCTTTGAAAATCTAATTAGCTCATCAGCTACTTTTAGCAGCTCAGCAACAGTTCTCTATCTTTAAACACCTTTGCAGGTCTCACTATAACAACTCACCCCCACTCTCTCTAGTTTGGGGTGTACAAAGTTTTTACATTTTATATTAAATAGTGGTTCTTTCTCTTTTACTCATGGAAAAATATCTTAAAAATAAAACTACATAATTTTTAGTAGGTACTTTTTAATTTTAATAAATTCTGAGAGTAAAAAATATTGATAAAAAGATATATGACAGCTAGTAAAAACTATATGGAGAAAGATCATCTTAGTTAAATAAAAAAAAACTATAAGTTCCCTGGGCTTTGCATCTAGGACCATAATAAAGTATCTAACTATTACTGAGTACTTATTTATGTACACACATGGTTCTAAGTGCTTTACATATATTAACACACTTAATCCACCACAAGCTTATGAGATGGGTATTACTTTTGTCTTCATTTCGTAGAGCAGTACACTAAGAAATAAGAAAGGTTTTAAAACGTAGCCAAAGACACACAGCTAATACAAAGCATCCCTAGACTGAACAATTTCCAGATCCCTTGTCCTTAATCATAGAAAATTACTTTCTTAAAACTTATCATAATTAAACAATAAGCCTTCTGTTCCTTATTCCATTTGATTTGGGTTTTAGTCATTCTACATCAAATTATTTTCTTCCTGTCAAATTAAGTCAATTCATTTATTTTTGAAAATGCCCAAATATTGAAAATAGATTTTCATTAAGGATATTGGGATCAAGGGAACACAAAACAAATAAAACACATGTAAAATATACACATTATCAGTGTTTGATCTTAATATTTTGCTATAAAATTCAGAGAGATGAGTTCATTTCAATGTTTGAGAGAAAAGTACCTACCCATCTCTCTGAGACATCTAATGCATAATTAGATCTTCAGCTGTGCTACAATGATAAGAGTAACTAGAGCTGTTTTATATTGGAAAGATACGGAACATAAAGTCTGAGTTTTCTTCCCAGGTCTGTCAACATGATCTTGCTGTTCTCTCTTTGCTCATCTCTAGTTTGGGGGAAATCCAGTACAATAGTATCCATCCATACTACCTCTGTGTCCTTGAAAGTATCAATATAAAGAGTAGTCCTTTGAAAACCAGTGGTAGTCTCTTTAGTTAAAGTAAAACAAAACAACAACAACAAAAACACCTAAACCCTAAACCAAATCTCAGGATATACACAAACAGCAAGGGTCAATTTCAGAGCCTGATTAACTTGTTCTTATTACTGTCCAAATGGTACAGTTCTATGGTCTGTCTCAGTTTGGTTAAGTTCACTTAAATATCCTTAATAGCAATAAACCATATTATTCACAAAGTAGTACCTTTATGAATTGAGAATGTGATCAGTCCCTTTGCCTCTCCTCAGTGAAGGAGAAAGTGACGTGGTCACAGTGATGGTCTGAATGACTGTTAGTGGAGGGGTAGGTTAACAGATATGACATGAACATATCTGGTTGACTTTGTGATAACAGAAAGCTTTTTCCCACCTCTCAGTTCTATATATTAGCTGCCTGAGTGCCTGCTCATAGCCATCCTTTTATCTTCACCACAGCACCAAATTGGAATAGGTGCTCAATACATCTATCTATTGCCATTAACGATGGCTTATTTCCATTAGTCAGAATTTTCATATAATTTCACCTTCACAAAAAATTTCCCGATGTTTTAACAGTATGTAAAAATTTTGCCTCCCACTTCAATGGTTTTAAAAGTAAATTTAAAGCCCACTCACTTGACCTGTGGAGTTTAAAATTAAGATTTTCTTCTTACAGATTTCTTCATTGGGATTTTGTTGACAAATAATTAGAAGAGTTTTTATGCTTGGTGAACTTCATTTTGAATGCATTTAATTACAAGAGAGTGACTTTTAGTTTATCCCAATGCTAACTACGCTTGGGAAACCAAGGAAACTGAGAGAGGAGGCAAAATGTGAACTCTGTCGCAGAGTAACTCCTTGGGAAATCAAGGTGAGACCAAGTCAGAAACTGAACAGAGTCTGTGGAAGTACCATGGGTTTGTAACCCTTGATTTCAAAGCTGCTTCCATAAGGACTTCTAGAAATCAAAGAGGAAGGATAGAAACTATAAGTATATCTTATCCTCCTTCTTCAGGGAGATCAGAGATGTTTTCAGGAAGAGAATATTTGAGCTGAGCATGGAAGGCTTGGTGGAGATTTTGCAGGCTGAGATGGGTATAAATCAGCTCAGTATGAAGGATGTACATATTTAACAAATAATATTCATAAATCAAACTGGACTGATGGCTTCACTAATCAAGAGACACAATCTATGCTCTTGCACCCTGGCATATAACTCATTATGGATGATTATTAGCAGATACCAGATTTTAAAAGGGCTTGAAAGAGTGTGTGTCTCTTTGTGGAAGAAGCAAGATAAATATTGTTTGCCAAAGTCTGTTTCAATTAATTACATTTTGGTTTTATATTTGTCTGTCCGTTCCTGTGTGTGGTTGGTTTGAATTTTCAGTAAGCTTCAGTGGTATGCATAAAAATAAGTATATTAATTAAACCACTAAAAGTTCGTAAGTATCTACTTAGGTCAAGGCACTATTCTAGGTGCCATGGAAAGAGCAACGAGCAAAGTAAAGTCTCTATCTCCTTTGATTTTTCAATGATAAGAAACTTGCCTCAGAGTTGTTATTATCTTGTTAGAGAGAGAAGAAAAAATATATTTGAAATAACCAAATGCATAAATGACTGGAAAGGATCCAGAGAGACTGTATTCTCTTGCCATCTGCAGTCTTTATTTTATATCCATAAATTTAATTGTATAAAATAGAGCAATGCTGCTCAAACTTTAACATGCATACAGATCTCTAGGACTTGGATAGTGCACCAGATTCTACATTTCTAACAAGCTCCCAGTTGATGGCCATACCTGAGATGGTATAATTTATTAGGCCTTTTCAAGTTTTTGTTTTAAAGGCAACAAAAATATACAGTGGCAAACCCATATTTTTCACATTTTCATCACATACTGTTAGAAGTTTCCAAACTCATTTTCAAGATTCTAAGAGTTGTTACAATATGTTTACCATTACTGATGATGACTTTAAAAAATTATTGCCTAGATGACTATCTTATAATTGAATATTGTCAGTTGTTATGAATACGCATGTTTCCTATAACCTCACAATTTGTATCTGAAGCCTAGACTTCTCCATTAGCCTTCATATATCAGTTTTTGCTCCTATCAATCTACTCTCATAGGGAGAGACCTAAAGTACTCTCATAAAATATAGGTCAGAGCATGTCATTTGTCTGCTCAAAACTCTCCACGGTCCTCTCATTTCCCTTATTGTTACCACATAACATTGCTCCTCTGGTCTCCTTTATCTCTTTCACTCGCCTCCTACTAATCTCCCCTGGCTCACTCTGCGGTAGTGAGTGTCTCTCTGTTGCAACCCAAGCAATGGCAGCCAGAGCTCCTTAGGCCTCTCAACTGCTCCTTCCTCTTCCCCACACTGTTCTCTCCTTTACCTGGCCTGGAACCAAGCTCAAAAGTCACCTTTGATGAGGCCTATCTTGATCACCGTATATAAACCACCTTTCCAAAAGACTCCTTATCTCTCATCATTGCCTAATTTTTCCCCAAGGCAGTCATCACTTCATAATAAATATACTTTACTTCAAGATTAGTGTTTAATATCTGTTATTTCAATAGAAAGCAAGCACTACAAAGGAACTGATAACAGTCTGCTTTTGTTCACTGCTTTTTCCTCCCATTTTCAAAAATACTACCTAACATACAGTTTTTAAGTGTATATATTTTATGTATATATCTAAACATATGTATATATATATCATATAAATAAATATATGATAAGTATTCTCTAAAAAACAACAATAAAAATTATTTGACTTGAGGCCAAGATATGCCATTGGTCTCCAAATTTTTTGTGTATATTTAAATTGTTGGTATCGCCCTAATGTTCTTTAGTATATCTGCACCTTTGTGCATAAGTAAATAGGCATCCTTAAGAGAGGATTCTAGTAACCTTATATCCGTATCTGTGATCTGCTCCCAAAGGGGCATTATAGAATTCAACTCTCTTATACCCTTTTTTTTCTTTTCTTAATTGGTATTCAAGTAATTTTAGAGGAAGCAAACTGTTTAACATTTAGATTTTTTCTCAGGTCATTTTTTCTTTTCTCTTGTTTTAAGATTTTTCACCTTCTGTGGAGCTGGCAATTAATCATCTCAGATTTGCTGGCAGGAGACGGACTCTTTGGCTCCTTTCTAGAATATACCTTATGTTTCTCCTTTATTCTTCTCCACTGCTTTGAGATTTCTCTCTCGTTTTATTTTTTCACTCCATGGCTATGTGAATATATGCTCCTTTAAAGGGAGAAGAGGTTATTTAAATTCACTGAAGTGAGCAAAAGTGGGTGGAATCAGCTTCTGGTCTCTTCTCCTAGCCAGAGATTAGGCTAGTTTGTTAAAATGTTCAGTTAGGAAAAACAAAATTCCTCCTTCTATTTATTCCCACCATCCAGTATGTGTGTGGGGGTGGGGGTGATTAACTAGAGAAGAATTGTTTTCAGCACAAATATTTTCCTAGAACAAACATTATTAGTAAACTGTTTCTCCTTAAGTCAGCAAAGATTTTCTAATGTAGTTTCCAAAACTAATCGACTTGATGAGATCTGATTATTTTTCAAGATGGGCCAGATTTTTATTCCTTACCATCTGCTCAGCCAATTGGTAGCAAGTAAAAATATAGTTGTGAAGATGAATACTAACACTGATTAATTAACCTCTAGGCAAGTGCCTTGGGGCCTTATGACTTCTTCCTATTCTTAGATCTAAAGCCATAGCCCTTTTGTACACAGGTGTCCTCAGACTTGAAATTCTTCACTCTCTCCTGATCCAAAATGGGCCTAAGAGAGTTGCAGTGGAAAGGCTAATTTAAGCTTACTATTCCTGCCACATTTACTGGAAGAACCTAAAAGATACTTTAATTTTGCATAGTTTTATTAGGATGATAGGAAAATCCTTTTTATTCCACCAAAAACCTGGCATTTCTTTTGTTCTAATCATCAGAACAAAAATTATGTAACAGAAAGAACTGTGATGTGATGAAAGTACACTGACACTGCTTACTGTATGTATGTATGTATGTATGTATGTATGTATGTATTTTACTTATGACTGCAGATTAAGAAACAAATGACCATCTAGTACAGTGGTGACCAAATATTTGCCTTGATAAAGGTGAGAGATATTTCATTTGCTCCTGTTTCATAAGACAGGTCAGCACATTGTGGTGGCTTATGTAAAATTTCGTCACAGCATGGAAGAATGTCTCAGCACATGTTCAGCCCTCCCTTAGAGATGTAAGAATCAAAAACTATGAGCAATCAAATCTCATGTCAGAAGTAAAGAACTTCAGAATCACTTCTTTAGGCAGAGCTCATATTAAGATAAATGTTGTTTTATGAATCTTAATTTTGAGATTAAGTTTTATTAATAATGCTTTGAAGTTACTGCATCCAAAAGTTGAAATTGTATGTACCAAATTCTAGTGCTATGAGGACCACTGCAAGTACAATAGCACAAAGAAATCAGCTTGAAGAGCATTAGAATGTTTAATGAGCCTACCTGTCATTCAACCAAGTTGTAAGAGAATCTCTTAAAATCAACTTAAAACAAATCATATGAAAGAAATCAAAACCCCCAACTTACCCAGGCCAAGTTTAAAATCACCAAATAAGTTGTATTCTTATATGTTTCAAAGGACACTAATCTGAGTAAGTTCAGTTAGTATGCAAATTAAGATAATACATTCATTAGAAGCATGATATTCTGAGTTTTCATCAGCTTATATTATTTCAGAGGAACAGCCATATCAGGTTTTAAAAATTCTAACATTTGAATATTGTCATTTATGGTATAGTCAAAAGGCATACGATTTATAGTTCCATGTGAGGGTACATAAGAGATACAATGCATTGCTCACTCTCCTTGGAAGAGCTTCAAGTATTCATAATACAGTGTTTTAAAAATATAGAAATCACATAGAATTAAAAGACATGGGGCTTAAACACACATGCTGCAATGTAAGAGCTATGTGAATTTAGACATTTCTCAGTCTCATTTCCTCATATATATAATGGAAAAATTATATAAGACCTATATACCCAGGAGATTTGCTAGGGTAGTAAAAAAATACGCGATTTTAGAAACTGAGTGTAGTGTTAGCTATTAGTATTATCACCCTTTCATCTAATATTACTCTTGGCATTACTGAGTTAGAAAAGAAATAAAAGGTCTCTTAGAACTATTTAGTTCCTAAGTATAAGCCGAGTGTATCACAATTAAACGAGGGCACCTTTCACCTTTACAATGGTATAAGAATCTTAATCTCTCTGGTTCCCCATAAGCTCTGACTGTTCTCTATGGGCTCTCCCGTAGGTTGTGTCTCGTGTTTAGGAACATGTCCTTCTATGTTAACTGCTCTTCATGGTTCCCCACCATTCTCTACTGCAAAGCCGCTCTATTGTAAATGCCAATGAGATCATTCACTCCTTTTGCTTTCAAGCCGACAATCCTTGAGGTAGCCCAGCATTACTGAGCTCTCCACGACAATTCGGAGAATGCCCCTATCTCTAACTCTGCTTCCATAGTTTGACACCTTGGTGTCAAATTACCATGAACATTATTCAGAATCTCAAAAAGTAGCTTATAAAATAGTACCTTCTTCTAGAAGTTGAAGTCCTTTGGGTTCCAATTCAAAGAGGGTAGAAAGGGCAAGTGACATGTCATACTACAGTCCTCTCCTTTTTCTTGCATCCCCAGTCACCTCTGCCCTAAAATAAATGCATACATAGATACATGTCAGAAGCAAGTCCTGAGATGAAGATTTGTATGCAATAGATTTTTTAAGTAAGTATTACAAACAGAAAATTATAAGAATGTAAGAGAACAAAGGGGAAGAAGTCAAGCAAAGCTCTGATTTCAGCTAAAGTCTCTTTACAGTCAACAAAGGAGCTCTAGGGTGTAAACTGTGCCTCAGTGTTTGTCCTGGTTAAAAACAAGGGAGGAGGGTTTTCATGCTTTGGCAGCAGCCAGTCATGAGCTAAGAGCTGCTTCGGGTGACAGAAACTCAAGGAACATCTGAATATGTGGGCAAAATAGCTCCAGTAGCTGCAGGGTAATGTTCCCCAAGTGTACATTAAAAGTAAAAGCACACAGAAGCTAGGAAAGGAGCATTAATAGGGCTTATTGTAGCTTTTTGTAGGCTAAGGAAAGTTACTCTCATGTTTACAACTCATTTATACACATCCTTGGGAAAAGGAGTGCTTCCTAACCCCACTTGCATTGAAACCATAGCCTTGTCACCAGTAAACACCCTGAAAATAAGATGCATGCAATGTAACTTATGCTTTGATTCATGGAAATTTTCTACTGAAATTACACAGTTGAATTTTTGAATTGTTGCTATTGGCTGATAAAATCTTCCTGGTCTATACTGGTACCCATTACTCTAGAAAATACAGTGGTGACACAGGAACCCATCTAATTTTTCTTTTCTAACTCTCCTTACATATTTGCTGACTATATAAGATAAATGTTCCTAGTAGTATACTAAATAATAGATTTCTACTTATCATAGTCACAGAGTGATTATTATGTGGATACATTTGATGCTTTACCATTTATTTTCAAGGAAAATAAATGATAGCATCTCAGAACATTTAATGCTAAATAGTCACATTATTCAATTCCTTGGGACCACTGAGGCATTAATAAAGGAAACAACTGAATGGCGAATAAGCAATGTATTGACCTTGAATGATCAATTTTCAACCACT
Source organism: Miniopterus schreibersii (assembly GCF_964146895.1). NCBI lineage: Eukaryota > Metazoa > Chordata > Mammalia > Chiroptera > Miniopteridae > Miniopterus > Miniopterus schreibersii. The sequence goes on along the minus strand of NC_138113.1, from coordinate 27,417,851 downwards.
TGAGAACTGTTCCAGGTGCTGATATAAGATAAAAATAAATGTTGATAGCTAACTTTAAATACAGACATTTAAGAATTTTTTTAATGTAAGTTATACAGTGTTACCTGATTGGTTAAAATTCGCTTTTTATATATTAAATAGTGATTAGTGCTTCAAATGTGTGATGTAAGTGATCTCTTTACTCATGATCTTTAAATAAGGCTACATTTAAAAAATAAAATGTAACTTTTGGTTCATTTTAAACCTTTTTAAAAAGTAGGAATAGAAACTCTATTTAGTGAGGAACTCAGAGAATCCTGCTGTTAATGATTCCTTGCCTACTCCCTAGATACAAAACACAAGATTCAATAAGCAACATCTTATCATGTTAGATATTCTCAGCTACAAAATAAAGAGTTTGAGCCTGGAACCCGGGAAGAGATCAAACCAAAAAAAAAAAAAAAAATGTTTTCAGCAGATAAATATGCCTTAGTGCTAAAAAGAGATGATTGTTGGCCTGGAAAGGAGAAAAATATATGCCTCCCAAGGAGAGAATTGAAGAATCAGAAGTTACCTTGATTATCCCCTCTAGTAATAGATCTGAGAGTGGCTTGGAGCGGCCAGTAGAGTGGAAAACCACTAAAAAAGGCTCACAGAATGGAGCTCTATAAACATAACAATAAAGGAGACCACAAGACATTGTCATCATGAGTGTAATTCAAAGCCGCGCATTCTAGTCCCACATTTTGGTGGTTTGTGAGAACAGTCATTTCTTTTCAATATAGTTGTAGGGATAATAGGAGTAGGTTAGGTGACTACTTTTTTCCTGAAGCTTAGCATTTTTGTCTGTATGTTTTTAGGTTCATAAATTGGCTGTTTGGGTTTTTACACTCCCAAATTCTGATAATAGGACATTTTGAGAATTAAAAATCAACATGTTGATTCTTTCAGAAGGAAAAATAGCACTATTTCAGGTAAAAATATTTTTATGTGTATATAACAAGATTACAATAATATAAAATGAAACAGAAATTCATAGAATTCTTTTCTATATAGTTTACTCCTTTCTATATAGTTCACTCCTTTCTTATTGGAGGCCAACTTTACAAGGTTAAGGAAGGCTGACTCAGAGCATCTCACACACCGTGCATTGTTTCTTTCTTGGTCTAAGGTTATCTCTAGATTATCTGCCCTGTGGTTCTTAATCAAATTTCTATATCTCATAAACTATATATAAGACTAAATGTATATCATTTTACTCTCTTTTACTTTAACCTTATCTTATTAAAATGTAACAAAATTTATATAACAAAACTTTAAAGGTATATAGCAAACTTTATCAAAGGATTGTAGGGAAAGGGGTAGCTGTGTGTATGTGTGTAATGATTTCTTCAGATTATACATTGATATGTATAAAGTGCTAATACTAAATTTTTAATCTATTAATAATACCTTCAGACCTCAATTGTACATAATGAGGAGACCAGCATCCTTACATTTCCCCTATGACTTTTTATTTTCCTTCTCAATTTTTGTTAATGCTCAAGTATCTATATTAAGATTTTTAATATCTGTTTTTCTTTATTCCAAATTTCCAGTTATTAGCCTTATTTATATAACTAAAAGGATTCAATGCCTTCTGTGGCTTCTAGAGTGTTATTTTGATTTATAGAATTTTAACATCCAATAAGTTTAAAAATAATTCAAAAGTATATTTTCCATGAAGTTCATGTATTTTTAACCTTTTTTCCAAAATTTAATACCTTGATTGGTTATACAGTTTTTTTTATTAGATTTATTAGATAATTCCCCACCTAATAACTTCATACCTTATCCATCATTTGTAAACCATTATATGCTGCTTTAAGAAATGTAAGACTTGCTTGAATTTTTCCCCTTAACTGTAATTGATTGCTGTTTGTTGTACTTTTTAATTTTAATTTTTTAATTCTAATTTTTTAAAATATATCTTTATTGATTTCAGAAAGAGGAAGGGAGAGGGAGAAGGAGAGGGAGAGGGAGAGGGAGAGGGAGAGGGAGAGGGAGAGGGAGAGGGAGAGGGAGAGGGAGAGGGAGAGGGAGAGGGAGAGGGAGAGGGAGAGGGAGAGGGAGAGGGAGAGGGAGAGGGAGAGGGAGAGGGAGAGGGAGAGGGAGAGGGAGAGGGAGAGGGAGAGGGAGAGGGAGGGAGAGAGATAGAGAGAGAGAGAGAAACATCAGTGGTGAGTGAGTCGTCATTGATCAGCTGCCTTCTGCAAGCCCTGGACTGGGGACCGAGCCCGCAACCGGGGCTTGTGCCCTGACCGGGAATCGAACCTCTATCTCTTAGACCCTAGGCTGATGTTCAACCGCTGAGCCACGCCCAGCTGGCCTGTACTTTTTGTCCAAACAAATAACACTTCTGAAAATGACCTTCACACCTTCCCAAAATAAATTTTATTTTCACAAAGAAACCAATGTCACCAGTACTTTTGCAACTATTTTCCTGAAAATAAACTATTTCATATAGGTATGACTTTATAGGTCATAACTAATTGTCTGGATTTAAGCTTACAAAAATATTTAAAATAAAATAAGAATAAAATATTATAGCTATTCCATTCATTTTATAGATCTTAGAATTTTGTTTTTCTTTAATTCAGCTGTTAAATGGAATTCTTGTGGAATACTAGAGGCAGAATTAATATGTGCCACATATCAAATTAATGTTGTCAAAAACATCCAGGTGAATGTATCAGTTTTAATATTGAGATTGGCATTGCCCTATCACTCTGTCTTTTTAGATACTACAGTCATGGAAAATGCTTATTAAGCATTGGATATTAAGACAAACTAGATTATCCTCTGTAACATGTCAGTTTTGCGCCACTATTTTCAACATGAATTTTTCCTACATGAATTTTTGACTTGTTCTTGATGACTGAGCTCCCTCTTACTCATCTTCAATATCTCAATTTAAGGACCAACTCATGTGGGGACCTTCACTGGTGAATCTTACCCAACTCATCTCCTTCTTCTCAGCACTTACAAAGTAGTATATGGCATTTCCCCATTACAATGTTCCTAATTAGTTCATGTTTGTTTATAGCATTCTTCCAATTTACTCAAGAGCAAGCATTCATACTAAGTATTTATTCATACTAAGCATTCCCACAATGCTTAGTATGAATATAAATATTCCATAAGTTTCAAAGCAAATAGTAGTTGACATATTTGTATATGTAATGGAACAGCGTTTGCCAATTTCTATACACATTCATAAATCTTTTGAAGGCCATCGATAAAACATTCATCAGTGCTTGGCACAGATGAAACGCACAGCAAATGTTAAACAAATGATGACTGCTTGTATATTTTTAGGAGCCCAAAGGGAATGAATCCAAGTAATTAAGAAATGCAGAAGAATTAGCTCTGGTAGAACTGCGTGATAGCTAGAGGTAGAGAATCCTCTGTGGTCCATGAAGTTGGGTAAGTACCTCAGGATATGGACATGCTAGGCCTCACTCCTATTATGGGTCTCTTCATAAGATTTCCAACTCAGCTTAATGTAACTATAATTAATTAAAGGAGAAACTGTGCCTCATTGTTGTTATAATCAATAAAGTCATTAGAACCTTGTACCTAGAACAAGGGACAAACACCTTAGTCTAGAACTGAAGGCCATTTTTCTCTGGCGCAAATCCATCATTCTAGTATTATTCTCTACTTCCCCCATACATGGATTCTTTTCTACTGCTGGAAGTCTACCCATTACCAAAATAACCTAGGTTCCTATTGTCCTTATGCTTTTGTTTATGCAATTTTCTTCTCACTTGAACTGCCATCATCTTTTCTCTGCACAATAACATATTGCCAGTTTTTACAGGCCTACCTAATTCTAACTCTTCAATAAAGTCCACACTAACTCATTAATAGTGTATCTAAGGTTTGTTATACACAATAGAAAATAAATATATTATGAGAGGAGAGGCAATGTGAAAATGGGTAGAAATTGGAGTGATGTGGCCACAAGCCAAAGAAGCTGGCAACCACTGGAAGCTAGAAGAGACAATGTAATCTAATTTTCCCTAGAGGTCACTCAGAAGGAGCCTGGCCCTGCTGACACCTTAATTTTGGACTTCTGGGCTCCAGAACTTTGAGACAATAAAATTATGTTGTTTTAAGCCCTCCAAAAAATAAAAGAAATATATTATGTTAAATTCTGCCCACAGTGCCTGACTCATAGTAAATTCACAATATGAGATGCTCCATTTCATTCCTCTGGTAACTCATATAAATACATATCTATGCCTTTTGATTGGCGCTTTACAGATTCTAACATTACTCATTGTAAATCATTTCATGTAGTTCTTTAGTCTTTTAAACAGGTTAATTATAATAGCCAGCACTCTGTACCTTTTTCTACCAGTTATCGTATGAAATTAAATATATGTGTTAACTCACTGAATCTCTGCCATCACTCACTAGCCCTTTATATACCACAGATGAAGACACTGAGAGATATGGAGGTAAAATAAGTTACCCAAGGTCACAAAGATAATAAATGGTTGCTCAGGTAACTGAATTCAGATAACTTGACTCAATTCTCTAGATCCTAAGCCCAAATAGAGAATGTGACGCCTCTTTATAGCCTGTCTCATTCCCATTTTGGCCATGTGTATTGTCAAAATATATTTGGAACACTTACAGATAAGATTAGTTGATTTATTATTCTTCATTTTATCAATAAAGAAAATTTGCTAAATATCTAAATGCTTTGGAGGAACCTTGGTGAACTATCATTTATGGTGATGAAATCTTCCTAATGCTCACCGTAAAATAAAGATAATTTTTAAAACATATTCACGGAAATAAAACACTTTCTCTTTTCCTAACAGCTATTCTACAATGTGTGTAACTCCTTCATGAGGAGAAATTATGCCTATTCTGTAAAAAGAAGAAAAAAAACATGTTTTCAAATTTTGTGTGTAAAATTATATTTCTCCAAAAATTGTTCTCCCCTCATCTCTAATGATTCCATGAGAGAAGAGAGTCAACTAATTATTGGTAATTCAATGAGGTATAAAAAGGTGTGACTGGATGCTATTTTTGCATATTCTTTGAATGATGTAAAAGAATTATGAGTGAATCCCAATGGGATAGTCATAAAAGCATCTACTGAATCATGCTTTGAAGTTTGGCTACAGACTCTTAGCCTGTATCTCTTTGTGAAGGTGAGTACAGTGGCATGGGGAACTGGTATGAACACATTTTAAAGAGTTCTATGTTGATGAAGCAGTGTTGTGGACGACCCAAAAGTTAGACAGGATAAAATCTTTGACTGATGTTTTCTTAATTCTTGAAAGTTACATATCTTTGTAGCTAAGGAATTCAAAATATAGTTTCAAAGAGGGGAGTCAGCCCTACAATTTGGCAGAATTCTTAAACACTATCAAAATATTTTCCTTTATATAATTTTGTAAAACATTTAAAGAAAAAAAACTGACCATGCATGTGCATGAATATTTTTGAAATAGAAAATATAATAACAATATACATACTAAAAGTCCAGTAATTATTATTTATTGGAATTAATGTGAGCTATACTTTATATTGCTGATGGAAAACCCTATATTCTGACTATTCACCCTATGAAAATTATTTGACATGAGCATATAATGGTAAATTTTGTTCCCTTAATTACATGATTCATTCTTTCTTATAGTATTAGATAATTGCTTGAACAATATTTGATTAGTCACTGATGTTCTCTTTTAATTCAAAAATCTGAGTGTACTGGGAAATTTGGGGTGTGTTAACTACTGACAGAGGATAGCAATTAAGAGCAACTCCACTCTAGTTAACTATTTGACCCACTAAGTGAAAGAAACAGAATCAACTGTGCATTTCAGCACTGGCTTGAAAAAAATCATATTAGAATACTGAAATACATTAACTTTTAATTATTATGACAGGAATAAACCTAATTGACAAATAATTAACTTAATATCAAAGGAGTAATGGAAGATGCTATGCATTTTTGATAACACATTAAATTTAGGATAGAAATTATGTGAAATGTATTCAATTTCTAAAATAACTGAGGTAAATTTAAGTGGATTTCATTTAATCGCTTAAGTATTAATTACTATATATTTAATATTCATCTAACTATAGTTAGAGCTTTAAAATAGATCAGCAGCTGAATTTTTTTCCATGTAAATATAGGTTAGATCAATTTAGGAGAAGAGTATTCTAAATATATAAATAATTTAAATCAATTATTTAGTTCAAAAGTAAAATATATTTTTTCTTAATTTGTTTCCAGATGCAGACACAAAACAAAATATAAATAAAGTGAAAATTACCAGCATGCCACTACCTACAATTAATATTTTGTATATATTCATATATTTTTTATACCATCACATATATTTACATGCCCATATCTTTATATATATAAGGGGAATAATGCTGTCCTTTACCAAACCTTTTTTACTAAGTTATATATTGTTTTTAATGTAGCTATATTTCCATATCTAAAAATATATTTATGATAAAATCTTGGAGTTTCTATTTGTAGAAATACATCATCTAAAAATCTGTATCTATTTAATATTATAAAAGTAATATATGCTTGAAGATAGGAAAATTAAACAATTCTAAAGAGTAATGAATAAAGAGTAAATGTACCTTACTTTCCCACTACCAATCACATTTACAGAAATAAGTTTGTGAGATAATAGAAACTATGTATATATTGGTCTCCACCCTGAGTATCTGGCACAGAGCTCCTGAAACTCTTGTAAACTCCTAAGTGTTAAGAGCACTAAGTACATCTTTTGTTCTAATATTTGGTCTCTGACCCTAATTTCTGACACAGGGCTCCTAAGTTCCTTAGAGTTTCCAGAGTGATAGGAGTGTCTTTTGTTCTAATCAGGAGACTGAGTGGGCTCCTGGATGGCTTCCATATGGGGGCTGGTGGTCAGAAGGACCAAGCCACTAACAGAAGCTTGGAATTTTCAGCCCTGCCCCCAACTTCTCTAAAAATAAAGTTAATAAAGACTGATGGGCATGTGTGGAGGCCTCCATAAAATCCCAATAGCATAGTATTCAGAGAGCTTCCAGGTTGGACATGTCCACGCACCCCAACTCTACGAGAAGCTCTTGCGCTCGGGACTCTCCCAGACCTTGCCCTCTTACATTTCTTCATTGGGATGTTTATCTCTATCCTTTATCATATTCTTTAATAGACTGGTAAACATAAGTGTTTCCCTGAGTGTTGTGAGCTGCTCTAAAACTTTAATCAAACCCTAGGAAGGACTTATGGGAACATCTCGTTTGTAGCCAAGTTGGATAATAGTTGTGGGTAACATGGCTTTAGCATCTGAAAGGGGGGCAGTCTCATGAGACTGAGCTCCTAACCTTTGAAATCTGATGCTATCCCCAGGTAGACAGTGTCAGGACTGAGTTAAATTATAGGACACCCAGTTGGTAAAAAATTCAGTCGGAGAAAACCCCTACAAATCTGGTGTCTGACATGTTGTGAGTGTGTAGTAATGTAAGAGGAAAGAAAAAACACAAGAGGAAAGACAGGTATTTCCCCAACCCAATGTTATTAACAGCTTTATTTGTGAGCTTCCAGATGTGTTCTATAAGTATAAAGATCACATACATATATAAAGACACAACATAGATTCTTAGAAAATATATTTGAATGAATTAAGTGGTAAACAAGAACAAGAAAACGTGCACATGGCATCCAAGAAGAATTCTACAGGATACCTTCTCGTTTTATCAGCTGGCTTTTGTCATTGCCTGTTACAATTTCTAATACGGAGATTCTTACGTCTGGAGCAGAATGTGCTAATTTGCTTGATACCTTAAACTCTTACTTGTCCACGGAAAAAAAAAAGTTAAAAATAGACTAGGCTCATTGTATTAGTTTTCTGTTGCTGTGTAACACTTACTACAAACTTAGGAACTTAAAAAAAACATAAATTTATTACCTCACAGTTTCTGTGAGTCAGGAGTCTAGACACAGCTTAGCGGGGTTCTCCCATCACCTCATAAGGCTGCATTCAAGGTTTTGGCTGGGGCCACCGATTTCACCCGAGGCTCAAGGTTTCTTCCAAGCTCATTTAAGCTGTTAGCCAGATTCTGTTCCTTGCTGTTCCATGACTGAGATCTTTGCTTTCTTGTTAGCTGTACACTGAGGACTTCTCTGGGCTCCTAAAGACTGCCCCTCTATGGAGGTAGTTTGCAATATGCTTATTTGTTTTTTTCCCTCTGAGACCAGATGGAAAAAATCAAGCAAAGATAGCAATAAAAAAAAATCCCCTTTCTATATAATTATGGTAGTAATGACATATTTGCGGGTTTTGCCTACATTCAAGAGGTTCATTTATAAGAGGGTAAAGGTCACTGGGGATAATCTTTGTATTTTGTTAACTATACTATTTGTCTATTGTATATTGAATCACATACTTTTATGGCAATTATTTATTTTCTATCTATAGCAACATTTGCTCTGCCAAGTAATGTCTGTATTCTCATCCAAATGCTGAGGCTGAGATAAAATTCAAACTTGCCTATCGAAATAAAACCAAAGTTGAAAATGGAAGCCAAAACCCTGTTTTTAATAATTTTTTTAAAATCACCTTTTTCCCTTACATGTCCCATATCTTATACTGCTACTGTTGCTTATTTTGCCTTCTTTCATTTCTTCTCAAAAATCAACTGAACCCAAGCAAAATTTGTCAATAACCTGAAAGATTATTTCCTAACTCTTGTGTGTTATGCCCCCATACTTTTTTTTTTTTAACAATAATTGATTGAATAAAAAAATTAGGAGTTGGTATATGAGAGAAAAGTCAAGACAACTTTTAAATGCATATGACTGTCGTTTTCAAAAGGTCAGCTGAGATACATAAATTTATTCTTACCTAATGGACTTGGAAAATAAAACTTTATTTTCTAATTAAGAAATGGTAAAACAAATAGAGAAATACCCTTGTGGGCCCTATTATTGAAGCACTGATAGAACTTTAAGTAGGCATTTGCTCCAATCTATGCCACAGTTCTTACAGAGCTCGATTTTCTTAGTGCTTTTTTATTTTACAGTTTATCAAGTATTACTGTAATTAAATAACTGGTCAAACCATGTCACTTTTAAAATGGGCAGAAAATGTTTTCAGCTCCCTTGAGTGGCTCACTTAATTGTTCTCATCTTCAATACATATTAATTGGAGGCGTATTACTTGGCAGACTGGGTAGCACTGAACCTACAACTGAGAAAAATGAAAAGTACATAATTTCTGCCTTCATAGAGTTTACAGTTGGAGGCGTGAGCTGGGTGTCAAACATTAAACAGATAAATACTTGCACCACAGATTATTTATTTAGAATTGAGTGGAGATTTGTGAAAAATAGGTAAAGGTGATATAACAGTGTATCAAAGAACATTTACCTAGACTTGGTGGAAAGATGGAAACCCTGAATAAGTGATATTTCACCTGAGACCTGACAGATGAATATAAATTATAGATGTAGAGGGGAAGCAGTACAGAAAGAGGGAGAATACATATGAAGCTTCTGAGGTTTGAAGAATCTTAATATAGTGAAAGAAAATCTGAGTATGCAGAGCTTCAAGAGTAAGGAGAGTGGCTCTAGGAGCAGGCGCTAAACCTTATATGGCCACAGAGGCCACGGGAAAGAACCCAGTGCGCTGTCTCATTAAAATAATGAATAATGAAATATTTCAACAAGCAGTGCATCTTACGCTTTATTGGGGTTTCAAATCAAAAGAAGTAAAAGGGAGAGAAAATGGTAAGTAAGGAAGCAAAATAGAGAAACGGGATACACAGCATCTGTAAGTGAGCTGGCCCCAGCTTCACAAGGAAACACTTCCAGTTTCCTGGCCAGCCCTTCCCAAGGACTGGTAATGAAGACAGTGGAGAAGGGAAGACATATGCAGACTGCTGTAAAGCGATATGAATATTTTCATGTTTCTGCATGGTCAGAGTTTTCTGAGCACAGAGAACTAGAACCTGAGCTAAAAGGAAATCCTTAGAGGTTAAAGGTTACTGAATAGCAAAACTGAGATAGTGAGAAACCACCAGAGAGATTTAAAATTTATATCTGTGGAGCTTAAATGTTTACATTTCAAAAGGCAATAAAACTCAGGGCAGCAATTTTCTTAAGGAAAGGATGGTAAGGCATTAAGAAAGCAGAGTATCTTTCCCTCTCTTGGGGAAAGAGGAGTGGAAACTGTCTAGCTTATGTGTATAAGGTGCCAGAGTCATAATTTCAGGGTTCCTCCCTTGCAGTGCAAAATCTCTTTTATATGTGCAGGGTGACATCTGGCTGTCATCACGCAACCTGGAAAGGGGAGAATGAAGTGGGGAAAACACTGCGGGTTTTGCTACAAGTAAGAGTAGCTCTGCCTCTGATCTGAAAACATAGTGTTTGCTTTCAGGAAAAGATAAGTAGATATATTTATCATAGACTAGCAATTACTTAGTGGATAAGAGAAACAAGATTGGGTGATGATTTAGAGATGGGAGGCCATTCTTTTGAAGTTATTTATTGTGTATGGCTATTGCAAAACATTGTCATGGGCTTTAGAGATGCTGCTATAAACATAACTGACAATATCTCTGACCTGATAGAGCTTATAGTGCAATAATAGGGTAAGATCAACACCAAAAAATTATTTTACTCCCTGACACAGGAGTCATTTAGGTCACATGGATGGGAAGATATGACTGGTTGATGCTTCAATTTCAATATCAGAATATCGGGTGCCACTTCTAGCTATTTTTCTTCTAAGAATGGAGGCTTTCTCACACAGCCATCCACCAAAGTAATGAGCCCGCCCACACTTACAAGATGTATATTTCAAACAACGCAAGAAACTTCAGTTGAGAAATTAGAGGCAGGTTGACTACAGCTCCAGAAGAGCTGGCTTGTGTCTTCTTTAAGATGTTCTGGATATAAGACCTATGCTCCTTTCTTTCATTTTGATTCAAACTGACCTTATCCAACACCCTGAGATTCGCCTGCCTCCTTCAGGCTTGCACATCCACTCCCTTAATAATTAAGCCCTCTGGATGATGAGGCCCTGACAGCATTAAAGGATCTTAGGAATAAAGCTTTGGGTCTACTGATCACAGAGACAGAGTTTCAATGAAGCTAAACATAACATCTAAGTCTCAGGTGTTTCAGCTTCAGACCCAGAAAATTAGCACATCCAGATGAAGGGACACCATGGCTGACAATAGGACCAGATGCACTAATAAACTACCCGCCACCCTAGCACTGAGCAATCAGTAGAGACCACGACCCTCACCATGACCCTAATCCCCTTAGCCACCATGATTAATGATTCCCACCCTATATAACCCATGCCCGGAAAACCATGTGGGAGTCAGGTCTTTAAGCACTAGCTCACTTATGATTCCAGGTACAGTGTCAATTCCTCAACTAGTCAAACCCTCATTTTCTTTGTTGCAAGCTTCTGTTTTCATTTTAATGGGCTTTAATATGCACAGGTAAGTGGAACCCTTTAGTTGGGTAACAGCACATTGATGAAAATTCAATGCACCCACCTATCTTCAGAAACTGTAACTGAAACTTGCTCTGTCATTGTCCAGATGTCAAGGGTGACTCCTGGGTTTTGTGGAGGGGTCAGCAGTATTTATTGAAATGGGGACACTGAAGAAGACCCAGTTCAGTGAAAAGGAGTGCCTGAACTTAGATTTTGATAAGTAGGATGTCCTTATTTGTTGGTTTACTTGCTTTGCTACGAGAATTTAAGGTAGCATTCAATCTCACCTTTTTTTTTTACAAAGGTATACACCTAGGGGGAACTTGATAAATATTAAATTTGAACAGAATAAGTCCCATCACTTCTTGCCATGCAAAAGACATGGTTATGATGTAATCACCCCAAATCTTTTAGTCGGCAGACATTTCTCTACAACATGCCCCATGAAAACCCACTGTTGGGTCCACTGCTCTGTCCCTCGTTTATTACTCTTTACTGGCCTCTCTTTGGCATTGTTGTCCTCTCTAATGCCACATTAATGTAAGAATACTGACCACAGTGGTTCAGTAAAGGCCACTCTTTCCTGTACTGACCAGACTTTGTTTCCCATGACACCTCTAACTCAAAGGCAGTCTCTGATGAAGCATAAAACTGGAGGCCAAATGTGTCCTTGAGCTTAAGAAGAAGAAGGCAGAAGAGGGCTCCTCACAAGGCTTGCTTAATTGGCATTCCCAAAACTTTATCCCTATTCCATCACCTGAAAGGTTGTTTGTTTATTTTTAGCAAGATAGACTCATTTCTGAATCCCTCTTAATAATGTTCATGGTACTTATAGAAACTCACCATCTTTGCACCGAAATTGGATTTCTTTCCCTCCGTGTCCTCTCTGAAATTAGAGTGGCTTTAGCAGGATTGCCATGGGATTGCTCTATCACTTCAATTTTGGCTAGATAGTTTGTGTAGCCCTGGACACCACACCTCCAGGTACTATTGGGTAGTTCATGCCAGCAGGAGGGATAAGCATGCCACCTTCTATTCCCCCTGCAGTGTTCTGGTAAACAGCGACTGGACAACCTGTACACATTCCCTCACACCCCTCCTGAAAGCAAACGATACTCAAAACACATTATAAATCCACATCTAAAAAATATTTATTCACTTAATGCACTATACTATTCCTAGTCCTTCTGCTCATGTGAGTGTTACCAACATTATTATGCAAGTAAACGTCTATATGGAAATAATGATTCAGGACCTCCTAAAATGGTGATCCACCAAAACTCATCAGACACGCAGTTTCTGACTGGAGTCTAGGTAATGCAATGTGTAAATACAGTTCCCCTTTCTGGAAAACTCCCCCACGACCACAACCCCACGCAGAGTAGGGCTGGTGGTTAGTCTGCCCTTGCAGTTTGTAGTTTTCTTCATTTACTTCTTTCCTGGGAACACTTTGAACTTTCAAATTCTTTGATGTATTACAAAGCCTTGGGAGAGTCTGAGTAGACCCCTCTTGAGGGTTTTCTGTTTGTTTGTTTTTTGTCTTGTTACTGTTTGGTCAGATATCGGCACTGTCATCACAATCCAATGCTGAAAAATATTTAGAACAGGGCATATTTTTGCCACTAAAAATATTTATTTGTATGTTCTTATTAAAGCAGTATATAAATACCTTGGAGTAGCATATTGACCTCTTCTAAGGTTGTTAACAGTAGGGTCCAGTAACAATTAATTCTGACTACATAAAATCTAGACAATTAGATTTAGTTCAGTTTTTCTACCAATCAACTCTGTATCACTAGATTCATACTTCTCTGAATTTTATTTCTCTCTGCTTTACTGGCTTCTTGGGATTATTGTGAAGAAAATATAGCCAGTGGGGTAGTGATTTGAAAAAGCAATAAGAGAATTCAAAATAGAATCACTGTTTGCTATTTATATTCTGTATCCAACACCCCTCCCAGAACACATATAAACCTGTTTCCCCTAACACTTATTTTCTTGCAGTTGGCTTCTTTCCCCACACTTTTCTTTTGTAGAAAATATTGCCTAGAAAATCATCAAATGCAATTTTTTTCCACATTTACTAGTGATTATGAATCAGCAAATATATTTATTCATTCTTTTTTTTCAGTGTCAACAATCTTTAAGTGGCAGTTAACCCAAGTATGCCTAGTCTTTAAGTCCAAACCTTACCCTTCAAGCTATGCCCATAAAGGTTTACATATCACCCAAATGAGTAAATAGCTTTTGCTCCTATCGCCTCTTAAACAATATTGAAAAAAATATTTTAAATATTTCTAAAACACTTGTAACCATCATCTCTCACATACAGTATTGCAATAACCTCCTAAATGGTCTTTCTGCTTTCTAATTTGCTTTCTATAGTTTATAGTCTATTCCCAATATCAGAGCCAGAGTGAGTCTTTGAAAATATAAGTCAGATAATGTGGATCCTCTGCTCAAATCTGTGCAGTGGTTTTCCATTCCTGCAGCGTAATGGCCAGACTTCTCCCAATGGCCTACTGGACTCCACGTTATCTAAAACCTTCAGAACTTCTGTGGAATTTTCTTTAGTTTAGCCACTAGTGCCAGCCATACTGGTCTCCTAGCTAATCCTCAAGTAGGCTGAATTCTTCCCCCGGTTCTCCTCCCACCCCTCCTAGTGGCATAGATAGCTGCATTGCTAGCTCTCACAACCCCTTCAAATCTTTTTTCAAAGACCATTTTGTCAGAAGGTTACTCTGTTTTATCTAAAATTGCACACCCTAGCATCCTTACCCTACATAATTTATGTATTTATTAGTTGTATAGTTGTTCTTCTTCCTGACTAAAATGTAAACTTTAGAAGGACAAGTACTACATTTTCAACAAATATTTGCCAATACTCATTGTTAAGGAGATTATTATTTTTTTAAATATATCTTTATTGATTTCAGAGAGAGGAAGGGAGATGGAGAGACAGAGATAGAAACATCAATGATGAGAGAGTCACTGATCGGCTGCAGCCCGCAAGCCGGGCATGTGCCCCGACTGGGAATCGAACCCCGATTGCCTGGATCATTGGTCAACGCTCAGACACTGAGCCAAGCCCGGCCGGGCCAAGAAATTATTGAGAAGCAAAATAAGATATGAATGGGTAGGGTTGAGAGTTATAAGGATAGTATTTTGTTGGAGGACAAATATATCAGGGATCTTTGATACTTACAGAGTCACTGAGCTTTATGAGACTAAGTTTCCCTTGTAAAATGTGAAAATTTAATTTGGTGATCTTTCAATGCACCCTAAGCTACAGAATATGACATATGAATGAAAGGATACAGTAAACGTCTATTTTTTTCATTAAGTCCGTAATATTAGAGGGGACTTCCTGGAATTGAAAGCAGTAGTTTTGTAACTCTACAGAGTAACCACTTATTTTGCACAGTAGGTAGTAAACATATGGAACTTATATTCACAGGCCCTGGCCTGACTGAAAATTCCACTAAGTTGAAAAGTGTTTGAAACATTCTTGGATCATGCAATTACTGTTGCTGCTGATCGTCTGAAATCAGCATCCTGAATGCGAACTTTCCCATCCCACACCCTGTTAAAGACATTATTAGAAAAGCTAGATCTTGTTCTAAACCAGTGAGATACATTTCTTAGACAAAATTTGAATTTTAATAAACTTTAAAAAGATGTAAAAAAATGCACTATTACATGTTTGTGTCCTGGGAAGGAAAATGTCCACCTATAAGTGATTGTTATACCTTTAGGAAATCAGAAGCAGGCAGGATTATTCTGATGGTGTAACTTAATAGCTCTTCTTGTAATTATTGCAGTTTTTTAGTTTATTTACTAAATTGAGTTTTGTGGCTTGTGGTTTAGGAATTCATTGTCATTTTTGATTGGACAAATTATGTTATAAAATGAATATTAGCCTTAAATAAATATATGAGAAGTGACTTCATTCCAGAAAAAAAAGATTGCAAAAATTTTTAATATATAGTAAAAGATGAGTTGCTGGTAAAATTCTAGGAGTGATATTTATTTATATTCTTGGCAATCCCAAATTATTCTCTAAATTGCTAAATTTTACCTTGATTATGCACATTTAAAATAATGAGAGTTGTATTACCAAAACAGATATTATCGTCTTGGAAAACTGTGAATTTATCCTGCCCTAAGCTCTTACTGCATACTGTTATTTGACCTTAACTATATAACCTGGTCTCTGTATCTCTGTATCCTTGATTATATGCTAAAAAATAGAAACTTTACCAACACAGAGAAACTGTGAGGTGTGTTGAAGGAGCACATGAATATATGCAACATTCTAAGACTTTTGAAAGAAAAATGACAGTGAATATTATCATAAATTTTCATTAATAGAAACCAAACAAATTTGATTGCTAAATTACCTTCAATTTAGAAGGTAGTGCATTGGTTTGCTTTGTATAACATCTGATTTAAAAAATTGTCCATAATACTGATAACGTATATAGTTACATAGGAAATATTTAAGTTTCTCAAAATTATAAGAAAAATCTGGAATCATTATTCAAACATTTTTATGATGACAATTAACAAAATTTAACAACTAATTAGGGTAGCTATGAGTGAAATTTTTTTGTGAAGTCTAAGATTTATAACACATTTAACTCCCATATGATTTCCTTATGTAGATTAGCTGTGAATCCTTTGCTGTGATGCATGCTGAGATATCTCAGACCAGACTGTTTCAGAAGGAATGTACTAGAGGTGAATGGTGTTTGGTTGAGTGATGAGTGAAGTCAATAGTGATGATCTCTGGTAATGAATCAATAGTCCAATACCAAAGTCCAGCGTATCTTAAATCTAGAGCAAGGGTAGTCCAACTCCTTCCTTCCTTCCTTCCTTCCTTCCTTCCTTCCTTCCTTCCTTCCTTCCTTCCTTCCTTCCTCCCTCCCTCCCTCCCTCCCTCCCTCCCTCCTTCCTTCCTTCCTCTTTCTCTAAAATATGTTTCTATTGATTTTAGAGAGAGGAAGAGAGAAGGAGAGAGAGAGAGAAACATCAACGATGAGAGTCATTGATCAGCTGCCTTTTGCACGGCTCCTACTGGGGATGGAGCCAGCAATCCAGGAATGTGCCCTGATGGGGAACCAAACTGAGACCTCCAGGTTAATAGGCAGATGCTCAACCACGGAGCCATGCTGGCCAGGCTGGTCTAAAACTTTCTTAAAGGGCCAGATAATAAATGTTGTAGGCTTTGTGGGCCATATGGTCTCTGTTGCAATCACTTAATTATGCTCTTGTAATGTTAAAGCAGACATAGGTAATACTTAAACAAATGGGTGTGGATATGTTCCAAGAAAACTTTACTTAGAAACACAGGAAGCTGGGCTGTGAGCTATAGCTCTGAATCTAGAGAATAGAAATCTGACTTGAAACACTAAAAAAAAGTGACGGCCCCTCCACAAAGTCCAAGAATGAGTCAACTTACAGATCTCAGCCCCTTGAATGAGGTTGAGTTGCCTCGAGGAAATAACAGCTACACTGCCAAAAGTGTATGCTGTTAATCTTCCTCAGGGTGACTTTGCACTGTGAAGAAAAAAATATTTTTGGAGGATCTAAACACTGGCTTTGAATTGATACATTATCAGGAAACCCAAAACTTCATTGTAGTCCACCAGTTTGAGTTGGAGGTTTGGAGATGAGATGATCTGTGGAGTTTCAGCTCAGGTATATCTCACAATAAACATAATGATTCCACAAATTCACTCTGTGGTTAATGCCCTCGTTCTAGAAGCTTAGCTTAAATATACATAGTGAACAACTGGCAGAATCCTCACATTTGTTCTCTGACCTACTGAGGACTATTAGGGTAGGAGAAGCCAAGTGGAAATCAGTAGAACTGCCTCCACCTATGAAAACAGTAGAACAAAAGCAATGCTGCATGCAGCCTTGGAGAACTGCAGAGATGACTGACACCATCAATCTCTTCAAAGATCCAGGGGTGGTGATTTCTACCACATCCCCTTTAACTCATATTTTGGCCTTAGCAAAAGATAAATGGGTCTAGGAGAACTGCAATGTAGCATCATAAACTTAACCAGATTGAGACTCCAGTTGCAACTGTTGTTTTAATTATGATTTTTGGAGAAAAATAAAAAAAATCCCCTCATGCCTGGTATGCAGCTATTGATCTGGCAAATTATTTTTGTTTTTATATACTCGACAGTAAAGACAATCAGGAGCAACTTGCTCTTAGATGCCAAGGCCTGCAATATACTCTCCCAGTATTATCTCAAGCCCATCTCCCCTTCCTAGCCCTGTGTCATGTATAGGTAGCAAGGACTTTGCCTTTCTCCTCAACAGGATATAATGGTGATTGGATCTATTGAGTAGGAACCTGCAATTCCTCAATATACATTGGGAAGACAATTACAGACCAGAAGGTTGGAAATAATCCTCCTCCCCACAAATTCAAGAGCTCCAGCAATTTGAAAGCCAGTAATTTGGGGATATTTTTTTCTTCTGTTTTTCTTTTTCTTTCTTTTTTTTTTTTAAGATTTTCTATTGATTTTTAGAGAGAGAGGGAGAGAGAGAGAAACATCAATGTGAGAGTAACACATTGATCGGCTGCCTCCTGCATGCCCTCAACCAGGAAGAGAGCCCACAACCCGAGCATGTGCCCTGACTGGGAATCGAACCAGCAACCTTTTGGTGTTCAGGAAGATGCCCAACCAACTGAGCCACAGCGGCCAGAGCTGGGGATGCTTTCCACCCCCTCTTTTTCTTCACTTTTGATTTTTCATTATTTGACATTCACAACATTTAACTACAGCAATCACAATAAAATGCTAAGGAGGACTTAAACTGTGAGTAAACAAAACAAAAAGTCAAGAAGGAAATATATTTAGTACTGCTATGAAGAAAGATACCATCATGACTATTATTAATATGTTACATACATCACATTTTACTGGCATACTTAAATTTAGACATACTTTAAAATAAGGCAACTAAAAGTCAACTTTTCAGAAGCAAAAATAAAAGTAAAAATCTTATAAAAACTTAAAAAGGTTTTTCTAAAATATCTGGACAGCATTATCTAATAAACTAGTCATTAAAATTTGAAAAAGATAAAAATGTCTCCAATGTGAATACAGTATTGTATTTTAAATAAATAATGCAATGAGAATGTCACACTGAGGGGACCAAAATATTGATTCCATTAATAAATGTACAAATTCTTTAAATTCAATGTATGTAAGGCCACATAACAATCCCATAGCCTCTGTTCTTTGATAGCTGATGAAATAAAATATAAGGAAAAAGAATAAAAATTGGTTTGAATGGAAAATGGTTATCTTATGTCTATCCTTGATCGACATAGCGTCTCTTTAAGCTTTTGGAAAAACTACCACCAAGACACTAAATTGCATAAATTGTATATGCAAAGCAATCTGAGTTATAGAGAAGATTGACAGAATAATAATAACAGTCTCCTTTTAAAACTGATCTATATAAATGTGACTCTAAATTTAACAATTGTCAAAAATCACCACTACCAAATTTGTGATTCTAAATCTTGCAGAAGCCTAAATTACCTTGGGAAGAACTTTAAAGGCACTCTTCTGGGATGTCAAGTGATCTAATTAATTCAGCACTGTTTTTAGTTTCTCATTCCTGTTTTCATTTTAAATTCTTCTTAATTTTAAAAATAATTTAAAGATTTTTTTCTCACTAAGAGGTTTAAAAAAATGAATCAAAGTGATTCTTATTCTGTAGCCTCACATTGGACAGCATGCAAAATCACTCAAGATGGCTTTATAAAATATGTATACTTATTTAAACTATTGTGTTGGATTTTGTGTTTTTTAAATAGATGGGCTAATAAGTAGAGATATTTGTCTCACCCCTCATTCACCAGAGATATTAGTATTAGCATTCTAGTGTTTTAACGTCTAAGACACTTCTGTAACATACACATATCATTTTGTTTTCAAATTAAGGTTTGTATCATCCAAATAATTTCAAACATTTTTTCTCAGTTTGTTATATGTTGTATGAATATTTCCATGTCCACCTCACTCTCTCTCTCTTCAATCTTTCTGTCATTTTTCATATTATTACATTAGAATCCTAATAGCTAATATTGATTTGTCCTATTCTCCGTACACTCTACTAAGGACTTTATGAGAAAACATGATAGATACAGCGTATGAGTCATTAGCAAATACTTGGGTACCTTTCTATTACATAGAGCCTGGAAAGCAAGCATCTTTTTCTGCAGACTCACCTATCCCATCAGATTCACTCTGTGAAATTTGAAAGGAAGAAGTGAGAGGGAGGCCACACCTTTAGTTTTGCTTGAGTCAGAAAAATATTCGCTCTGCTAAGTCTGTCTTCTCTCCGTTACCAGGGATTTGGAACATCCATTTGAATGTCAAATGCTATCATCTTAATGATCAGACAAATATTAAGTAATTGCAGGATTAATGAGGTGCCCATGCGGTCCTGGAAGTAAAAAATAATAATTTTTGGCATTTACTGACATCCTAATGCTGATCAGCTGGCGGTGGCAATGATGCACGAGGCAAAGCTGAAAAGACAGGTATCTTGTATAGATGTAGTTCTGGTCAGAAACCTGTCATGCTTAATCACAAAATTGATTTATGATGAGATCTGATATAAATAAGAGGTCTAATAAAAAATGACCATCTTCCAATCGGATATGTATTTCTGTCAATCTGACAACATATTTTAAACATGCAAAATCATATCTAAGTAGACCATAGGTGGATTTTTTATTGTTAAAATAAGCCGATGATAAAAATTTCATCTGCATTTTACCTAAAATATTAAGTTACATTTAAAATTTAGAAAGCCAAGTTGTATATTCAATTTTGTTAATTGAAAAGCATATATTTTTAAAACATGCCGCATGCACAACACTCTATTAGGAGCCATAGGTGAGAAAAAGAATCATAAGGCCTGGCTCTGAACTCAAAAATGTTTATAATCTAGTTAAGACTATAAAACAGATTAGGGCTCATAAATATAAAAACAAAATACAAAACAAAGCTATGTCCCACAAATGATTAAGCTGCAAATGACTAATAGCATCCAAAATAAACTTAGGTAGAAAAGTAAACCAAACCTGACAATGTGAAATTTATCAAGCAAGGGTTATTTTAAAGTCTAAAGTTACCCACGTGTATGTTGTAGTTGCAAAAAGATCGTTTTTATATGATCTTAATCACATTAAAGTAAAATTGTCTAAAAGTGGTAATCTTATTTTGCTGCTAAATTTTCAGACATTTGAGATGCTGTGTTCAGTTTAGAATGACACATATCAAGAGAACAATACCTGCAGTGTTAACGCAGTCATGGTCCTGATTCAGAGTGAAGGGTTCTCAAAGGCATTTTGACGCGAAACTGAAAACACTGCAAAAACCCCAAAATACTCATACCGGTAGTGATAACATTTAAAAACCCTGTCATTTGGAAGACAAATAAATAGGCTGTTTTTGTTAGTCTTCTTAAGAGAATATGCCAATGAGTAGAATGTGCGTAAGACACATTAATTTACTATAAAGAATTTATTTTAAAATTTGAATTTGGCTGAAATTTCCACCTTAATAGCTAATGAGTTCCCCATTGCAGGGTGGGCAAAAAACCCTGAATTAACATTCTTGAAGGAAGTTGTAGAGGGAATTTATGTTTTCAGAATGGAACTGGAGAAAGGAATATGCTTCCACAGTTTCTACTAGACATGAAAGTGCAAGTCATTCGCGCTATGAATTGTGGTATTCGTTCACTACTTCTAGGTTATGAGTCAGAAGCACATTCAAGGCACTTCAAGTGATGGGAATTTATTGTAAGTTAACACACTAAGGTTGTCTCAGCAGCTACATAGGATTCTTGGCAACAGAGCAACTCATCACTTGCTAAGATGCATCGGCAGCTCTCAGCTCAGTCTCTTAGTGTCCATTCAAAAGTGGGCTCGTGTCTCTCTTTCCCAGTGATGACCCACTCATGGCCCATCTTCCTTGTTCTACCTGTCTTTATATAGGCTTGGCTCTTTACTTTTAGTTTTTCTGGTATGATTTCTACCATATCTGTATATACACTCTCTCAGCCTTCACTATACTTAAACTGCTTTGTTTTACATTTTTCCATGTGTCGCAGTCTACTCGAGTCACTATTTAACATGAAATGTTGTTCCTGAGCAGAGTCTTTAAAAAAACACACCTCGTAGCCTGTCTAACTTCTTTATATCAGGTCTATGAACAGTTTTGGGTCAGTTGAAGATTTGAGTTTAATGAGTTGTGACCAGGACAATAGAGTGAGAAAGTACAGCACAGTGTTGTAGCCAGAGGAAAATCATGTAGCCTCTTTCCATAGAAGAAGGCCGTTCTAAGACAAGCACTGAGAACCTCAAGTGTGCCTCACCATTCTGGTCACACAGCTGAGGTGAAGAGAGATCATCACGGGTTAGGCTGTCCTCGATTCATGAGTGGAAGCCAGGGAAGAAGAAACCATCTTTATTCACATCATTCTGACTCTTTGTAGTATCTTAGAAAGAAATGCTCACGGTTTCAGTCTGAATCATCTGCAGAAACTTGGCAATTTTGCTTTACCACTGTGACTTATGAAATGATAGAATGGCCCCAGGCATAAATGAATTATTAATTTTATAAATATATATTTTCTAATTATAGTATCTAATATATGCAAGAGAATATATGTGACATACACAAACATTATGAATACTAATAGTAAAATGTGTACCCACGTATCTATCATTTCACTTAAGGACTAAAGCAATACGTAGTATGAATAATTTATTCTTTAATCAAATTCCTACTTAAATGTTCTCACCACAATAAAAAGGTAATTATGTGAAATGTTAGTGGTTTTAACTAACCTTATGGTGGTAATCATTTTGCAATACATACATGTATCAAATCAACATGTTACATACCTTAAACTTAATTTATATGTCAATTATATCTCAATAATGCTGGAAAAGTAAAAAATTATACTTTTACTCTATGAAAATTAAACAGTAAAAAGACAAGAACAGACTGGAAACACTAACGATTAAAAAAATAAACCTTATATCCATGCATAATTTTTCAGTTACTGAAAATAGAAAGGTACAAGACAAATGACTAAAGAAAATTATACCAATATTACAAGACATTTTACTAGAGAGAAAATAACATAGCCAATAAACACAAAACTGTTTCCCCTAAGTAGTAACTAAGGAAATGCAAATTAAAACATGAATTAGTTCTAGCCATTTAGAGAAAAGGAGACCATGTAAACATAATCACGGGAGTATGAGAAGCTGTTTGCTATACTTGCACCCAACAATAGACTTTGACTTAGCCCTGGCCAGTTTGGCTCAGTGGTTGGAGCCTCGGACTAAAGGGTCCCGGGCTTTATCCCAGCCAAGGACACATACCTTGGTTGCTGGCTCGATCCCTGCCCTGGTCCAGGCAAGTGTGGGAGGCATCCAATTAATGTGTCTCTATCACATTGATGTTTCTCTCTCTTTCCCTTCCACTCTCTCTGAAAAGCCATGGAAAAAATCTATATCACATAGACACAGACAACCGTGTGGTGAAAGCCAGAGGGAAAAGGGTATGTGAATAGGTGGAGTTGGGTGGGGATGGGTGGGGATGGGTGGGGATGGGTGGGAATGGGGAGAGACTTTGCTTTGGGTGGTGGGTGCATCATGCAGTGTGTAAATGATGTTTTGTTGAGTTGCATGCTTGAAACCTGTTTGGTTTTGTGGAACAATGTCACCCCAATAAATTCAATAAAAAAATAGCAATAGCATCTTGATGCAATAATAAGAGGAAAGGAATATAGAGAGATTTTATGTGCAGATGGTGCCTTGCTATTTACCAGTGAGCCATAAACAATTATCTGGGAAATATTGAGATTAATAGGCCCATTTAGTAAAAGAGCTAATTGTGAGATTCATTGGAATAAATCTGAGCTGTTTTCCATATGAAAAGTTCTCTCTAGGGCAATTGCATTTCCTTCAGAGTTATAACCAACCCATCAATGCCAGCATTACTTTTTCTACAATTTTAGGATGTTCCATTTATGGGAATCTTATTATTCTGGAATTGTGTGGTTATATGGAGAAATACCTGTAAGGTGGCACTAACATTTCAGAAGTTCAGTTGCCCCCATGCATCTGAATCCTCTCTCCTCTGTATATTTCAGAGACTAATACAACCCAGAATGTTTTGGTAGTGGTTTCAAATTAATGAATATTAAGTAACAATGAACATTTGAAAGAGTTTGGAATCTAATTTACCTCGTTGATAACTGGGGGATTTTACACAGCTTCATTAAGTCAACATGAAGTAAACAAAGCCAGGTAAAGAAGTTTTATGGCAAGGGGCTAGGCTATGAGACTGAGAAGTAGAACTCAAAAAGGGAAAAACAGAAGACTGAGTTCAGAAAACACAGATTCAGGTTCCAGGTCCTTTATTAGCTGTGTGATTCTGCACAAGTCAATCAGTGCCTTTTGCCTCTTTTCTGTGGGATGGGATTTACGATCCTGTAATCAAGTGGAGCACATTATAAATGATAAAATATAAAAAAAATATATAAATGTTAGCTTCCCCCCCCCCCCGAAAATTGGGCCATTATAATCATCTTACTCAGACGCAAGTGTTAAGCATCTTTCTACCAAACACCGTAGCCTGGCCTGTAAATTTCAGGAGGAAGGGCTGCAGTGTTAGAAACAAGAACATTCTTAGAATCTTGCTGAAAAGAAAGCATTTGCAAATTGTATTTATTTGACTATGTGTCAGAAAGTTTTATTCTTTTTGAAAAACCCATAGAGGATAAAGCAAAGCAAATGCTTACTTTGAATGCTATAATTTTACTCCTCACATAAAGTACAATGTAGCAACAATACAGCTGAAGCAATTTAGTAGAAGTGATGGGAAAAAATTAAGCTAAATGTCATCTCCTGTAACTCAGGCTACTTATTTAAATAACAACCAGATTTAAGTCTTTTTATTAGCTACAGCTAGACAGGGAAGACATTCACTAACAACTATCAGTATACAAAAAAATAATAATAACAACACTTAGAATCCTACTGAAAATAATACGCATATTTCCTCATGGCCATATGATAATCTAATCGGCCAAATTCCTCTTGCTCTACTAAGATCTGTCTTTGAAAAAAATTAAAATGGGAATGAATTCCATAAAATTTTTAAGAAAACAAATTAAAAGGAATATTTACTTCACTGGAAGTCCAAATCTATAGTAGGGAAATGAACTTATATAGTACTTCCTTCACTGTGTGAACAAGTATTTTCTTTATTTTATTTTGATACTTCTGTAAAATGCAATAAATTTACCACAACTAAAATACAATTTATGAAAGAAGTACAAAAACAGCCCCATGTTTTGTTTTTATTAGATTCAAAGACATGCTATTAATCTGTCAAACTGCAATACCAGCTTCTGAAATGTTTATTCTTGAGTTTCTGTTCTTATATCCTCACAGACAGTAACAAACAGCTTGGGGACATTTACCACACTGCAGACTAGACTTGAGTAGCTAACTATTTTTCGGTAAAGGGCAGATAGTAAATATTTCAGACTTCGTGTGCCATATGGTCTCTGTTATGATTACTAAATTTGGCTTTGGTAACGTGGAAGCTGCAATATACAAAGCATAAATGGTCATAACTGTATGTTGCAATGAAACTATTTGTAAAAACTGGTGGTCTGGTTTTGGCCCATGGGTTGTAGTTAGCTGATTTCTATTCTAAGCTATGACACTGTGGTGTCTGTAGATCTAATACATAAGAAAAAAAATCCTGAGATGGTGACATAATAGAAAATCCTGAGACACTAATGTACAGATTCCACAGGTAGGTGGAGACTTCTATCAGGATTAGTGGAATGGGTGTCATGGTGTGAGAAAAACAAATAGATAACTGAAGGAATCAAGGCCAGATTTAGGGCAAAGCAAATTAAAAATTGGAAGAATAAAGAAGGTTGTCATCTACAGAGAAGAAAGAAGAGTCTCCATACCTGGATGCAGGTGGGATCTGTGTGTGCCGTGTGGCTGTTGAGGACTGAGGCACTGAAGCCAGGCAGCTCTGGGTGCAAATCCTATATTCACTCTTTATTGACCCATTAAAAAGGAGCAATGACTTCAGGAAAGTTTCTCCTTCAAACCTTTATTCTCACAGTAAGATGAAAAGAATACAATACTTAAAAGGTTGTTGAAATAATTAAATGAAATACATGCATTGCATGTAGCACTCTCCCTGACATAGCAAGCATTAAAAAAATGTTGGCCATTATAAGTTTTAGGGTAAAGCTTGTTTATGAGAGATTAAATTGCAACTTCTCTTAGTGGACACTTTGTTGTGCTGTAGTTAATATGATATTTTAAAGTCTCAAACTGTGAGGAACAAAGACATTTTTACAGAAGTAGCATCCTGCTGTTAGTCATGAGACCTAATTATATTTTAAGATACAGTAGTTGCCAGGATCTTGAAAAGTTGATCAGTTTTCCCTCAGTCTGCTCATTTTTAACATAAGGTGAGACGATGAACCAAATATTTTTTTCATCAAAATATAAACATTATTTTATTGATTTTAGAAAGAAGAAGGGAGAGAGGGAGGGAGGGAGGGAGGGAGGGAGGGAGGGAAAGAGAAAGAGAGAGAGAGAGAGAAAGAGAGAGAGATCGATCAGTTGCCTCCTGCATGCACCCCAACTGGGGACTGAACCCTCAACCTGGATATATGCCCTGACTGGGAATCGAACTGGCCACCTTTTGGTGTATACGGGACAACACTCCAACCAACTGAACCACACTGGCCAGGGCACGATGTAAACATTGCATGGCGAAAGGAGCACTGTGTTAAGATACAGGCTTTAGGTTACAGTACTTTCTTTGCCACTGACTGGATAAGCAGTGAAAAACAAGTTGCTTAAGTATCCCAGGCATCATTTCATAGTCGATTAAAATAAAGCTTTGAACTGATGACCTATAAGAAACCCCATAAAAAGAAATTACCTTGTATCAGATTTACCTTTGCTGGTAATTTTCTATATTAATATATAATTGTTGACCCTTAAGCCTTAACACCCTCTCTGCCAAGCATCACCAGGATTTATAAGGTCTTATTTTTCTTTCAGCTGATGAGATCATATTTAGAAAGATCTAAATTATAAAAAAAAACACACAAACATCCAGAAATTTTGTTTTCACCTAATCAGAAGTTCTAGTCTGAGTAATAGTGCCTAAATTACTTAAGACATACAATAGAACAAGCGGTAGAGCAATTATTAATGTCTAGTAAATCAGTATGTGACCTAATATCCCATAGCAACAAAGCAGGGAGTGAATTTTCTTGATCTTAAGAAGTTGTTGGATTAGTGACCTAGGAAAAACAGAAAAACAGAAGGAAAAACAGAAAATGTTTGATCTTCTAACACTCTCTATGGACAAGATAAATTTTGTTTTAACTCTTTTTTTCTCTCCATAAATATAAACTGGATGATAGGTGATGATAGATAGATGATGATAGATAGATGGATAGATGGATGGATGGATGGATGGATAGATAGGTGATGATAGATAGATGATAGATAGATAGATAGATAGATAGATAGATAGATAGATAGATAGATAGATGATAGATAGATAGATAGATAGATAGATAGATAGATAGATAGATGATAGATAGATAGATAGATGGGATTATGAACTATCAAATGCTGCTTAACTTGTTTCTAAGTGATATGGTTACGGTTTGGTTTGGTTTCTAGTGTTTTGTTGTTGTTGTTTTGGTTTCTTTGTTTTTGCTTACTGACATAATCCAATAGTATATCTATTGTAGATCGATGATATCAATACTCAGTGAACTGAAGTAGGATTTCTGCTAATTTACCTTTCTCTTTGTTCTTTAGCAGAGGAAAGCTAGGCAATCGTCACTGTTTGCTGAAATGACCATGGAATTGTTTAGTAGGACCCTGTTAGTTATGAATCTTAACCAGGCCACTTACTAGCTCTGGAATCTTAGGGAATCTGCATAACTCCTCTGAGACTGAACTTCTTCAGCTATAAAATGGGGGTGAAATACAAATACTCATTTTGAAACATTCACCGTTGGATATAATGAACGAGTTACATGAAATGTAGTGTCTGGCACATAGGTGATACAGGGAACATAGAGAAGGGAGCGGGGGTTGGTGGAAGTGGGCAAAGTGGGGGGAGTGGACATCTGTAATAGTGTCAACAATAAAAATAAAGTTTAAAATAAAAAATAAATAACACATTGAAATCTTTGTGGTATAGGAAAGGATAAGGGGGGAAAAGACCATCCCAGGAACAGTGTGAAATAGAGAAATAATACATAATTATGTGGAGGGCCCTAGTCATAAGAACCTTCTTGGAAAATTTACTTGACCTTTATAAAACTCACTTTTCTTCAGTTGGTAATTTTGAAAGTCATTTATAACAGTTAAATTATATGATGTAGGCTGGCTTAACACCACATCTTAACAAACTGAACTAACCACTCACACATAAAGCTCAATTTTTGCTGATTATGTTTTATTACATTAAGTACCAGCCAGGAGAACATTTTTGTCATTACTTGTTATCATAAAAAGGTTATTGTATTATTACATCTTATATTTTAGAGCAAATAACTTCTCTTCTTTTTGAGTCTCACCATGTGAAAAAATTTATTAGCTTCATTTTATTCCATAAATCATCTGTGAGGCATTTCTTGGTGCTTACTACTCTGTGTAACTTTCCCTGAGTGGAGTGTCTCTACTGGGATATTATTCAATAAATTTCCCCTAATATGTCCAGCATGGGAGCAAAGAGATCCTGAAGACTGGCTCTCCAACAGTTCAAAATAGAAATTAGTGAGGCTGTGGAAACTTATCTGAAGTTAAATTCTTGTTTTTCACAGCACTTACCCAGAGGAAATTGAAAAGCCACATGGAAGGTAGGAAGAAAGCTATTAAAATAAAAAAAATGATCACACATTCTTGTTAATTCAAAATCTGAACCTTATTTATGCAAGGCATATTATTTTCTGATGATGTCCGTGTCCTACTGAGATCTTGAAAGCTGATAATGAAAATGCCTACATATACAAAAAAATCCAAAAGTTAAAAAATAAAAAAATACCTTTTGCATTTCAATACTATCCACTATTCTACAGTTAAATTATCACTCGGCAGACTGTGCCCTTTCTTCATTCAGTGCTTCCATCTAACACATACTTCCCTTGTGTTCAATTTCCTTTCCACCAGCCCAGCCAAGCAGGAGGTCAGGATACTGGTTTTAGGTGCCGGAGCAGGCAGGAGGAGGAACGGGCCTAGTCTAGCCTGTAGAGGCTGGAGCAACCTGATAGTCAGTGACCAGTGTGAAACTGAAACCAAAGCCACCTGGGCCAATATGCACCATTTCAAAAGGGTGGGGCATGGCTCTAGGTCCTAGTGACATGTTAACTAGGAATAACAGAACAGAGTTGGAGAAAGGTGAAGGAAACAAATACTGACTCTGAGGACAGTATCGAGGACACATTTTACCACGCATTTTTAATTTTTAAAAAAAATTTTGAATTTTAATAAAATAATTCCTTTCATCTGATATAATCATAGTACAAAATTTTATGCCACTATTTAGATATGAAAAACATATAATTCTCTGCAATTTAATTTCACCCGTTTCAGTATCTACATAGTACAAAATGAAATGGGAATGTGAGAAGCTCTGTTATTTTCACCTGTCATCTGCATTATCCAGAATATGTTAGTAGAATTAATTTATATATATGAACACTTAAAAATCAATAATAAAAGAGAGAAAAAACTCAGCAAAAAAGAAAAATAATTCAATTTAAAAATATACATAGCATCTGAAATGGATATTTATTGAGAGAAGACTTACAAAGGGCCATTAAGCATATGAAAACAATATTATTGGTTAAGGAAATGCAAAACTAAACCACAATGAGACACCATATCACACCCACCAGGATGGCTAACAACAACAATAATAATAATAGACATTATAACTGTTGGTGAGGATATAGAAAATGTGTATCTCTTATACACTGCTGGTGGGAATGTAAAATGATACAGCTGCCTAAGTAAACACTTTCCAGCTTCTCTTTGGCAAATCTGAATTGCCAGCATCAGTACTCCTGCACTTTGGGGCCATTAGTAAGCACAAGGAGGCTTGCTTAAACACAGGCAGTGTGATAGTGCCAGTCAGTCTATAAACCGAGTTGGCTACTAAGTTAAGTGATTAATGGGCATGTAGCATATACATGTGAATATGCTGGGTCCCAGGCAAGACTGAGCAGGACTGTCACTCTTCTCCAGAACAGCACACAATTTAAAACTTAAGAATTGTTTATTTTTGGAATTTTCCATTAAATATCTTTGGACTGCAAATGCCACGGA
Organism: Miniopterus schreibersii; assembly: GCF_964146895.1. Classification (NCBI taxonomy): domain Eukaryota; kingdom Metazoa; phylum Chordata; class Mammalia; order Chiroptera; family Miniopteridae; genus Miniopterus; species Miniopterus schreibersii. The sequence goes on along the minus strand of NC_138113.1, from coordinate 27,387,891 downwards.
TAACTGAAACCACAGAAAGTGACACTGCAAATAAGGAAGGACTACTGTGCTTTTCAAAAATTCATATAATTCCTCACCATTTCTCTTCCTTTGACCCATGGTTATGAACAGAGTTCACTGTAGATGCAGGTGAAAGGGCTTATGAAAATGTAGTAATTTCCATAGACCCAGGACCCTTTGCTACATTGGAGGTCACAGAGAATACCTTCCTTCAGGTTTAGCTGGACCTGATGTCGGAGGCCACATCTAAGCCGCCCTTTTCCTTCACGTTAGAGGACACGGTGGATTTCCTGATGCCGTTCTCCATGTTTCAGTTAGTCAAGGAGACTTGACAACTGGCCTCTGCTTGTGAGGCTGGGTTGCGATTCCTATTCTCTGACCTACATCCACTCCTGAGGACCTTTTCCTCTTCCAGTGACACCAATGTCCTGGTATGAAATCTTTCTCTCTGCACTGAGATGTTTGCCCTCCTACAGCTCGGAGGATCAAGAATCTATGACAGTCCTTTCTGCTTATTGAATATTCAGACAGAGGGAACTAGAGGCGGCTTGTACATATTCTTCTGTGTTTCCCACGTCCTACTGGCTTACCACCTCTGAGTTTTTCTATGGCCTCGCTCTGTTTAGCAAGTATCAAACTCACACTGTTTAACTGGTGACCTGTGACAGATTCAGTCACTTGGGAAACACAATGGCTTCTGCCCTTGAATATTGCAAGTCATATAGGATCTGAGTGAAAATCATTACTGGGCTAAGCATTTACAAATCATTTCCCTGTTTTAGAGCCAAATCATATTGGTCTAATATTTCTTTAATTCCTCTATTCAAAATAAGGATTTAATTCTCTGTGGTTTGCCTCATTGCATAGGCATCTTATTTTAGTAAGAAAAATATATTTCATCTACATTGCTTTGTTCTTCACAAAGCAAGATTCTTGTATGGAACTGAGATCTATCTATCTATCACTTCTATATATATCTATAGAATTTATATATATACACACACGTGTGTGTGTGTGTGTGTGTGTGTGTGTATTCTCTGGTCACAGAAATATTTTATATCCTTGTTTAGAACATCAGCCTAGTAAGGATAATATTTCTATGCCCACGGAACACTAATGTAGGCCTCACTGCAGTTGCTCACCACCTCCCTTAAGCAACCAAAGCCTTGATGTTTATCACTCATAAATTAGTGTTTGCCCATCTCACGTAGATAGGATCTTACAGTGGGTACACTTTTACTTCTTTCACTCAACATGCTTTTGATATTTATCCATGTTGTGTATATCAGTACTTCCTCCTTTTTTATTGCTGAGAACTATATTTTGAATATACCACAATATTTTTCCACTTTTCTATTGATTGTTTTCAATGTCTGTGTTGTTGTTTTTTCACTTTCTAATTATTTGCTGAGGGTAACTTGCTAAATTCACCTCTTAGTTCTAGTTTTGCAGATTCCTTATGCTATTTTATGTAAAAAACAAAACAAAAACAAAAACAAAAAAAGCACACGTTTTCTGCAAATAAAGAAATTTTATTTCTTCCTTTCTACCTTGTGTCTTTTTATTTTTCCTGATAGCCTTGATGCACTGATTAGGACTTCAGGTACAATGTTAAATATAAGCGATGTAAATAGGCCTGTTTGGCTTATTTCTGATCTGAGGGGAAATTAGAGGAAAATACTTCATTAGCATGGTATCAGTGGTAAATTTATTTTTATGCCTTTATCAGGCTGAGAATGTGCCCTGTATTCCTAGTTTACTGAGAGTTTTTCTTATGCATGGGTGTTAATTTTTCTCACATGCTTTTTCTGTGTCTATTGAGATGATAATGTTATTATCCTTTTTTTCTGTTAATAAGAAAAAGTGCATTGATCAATTTTCTAATATGAATCCAAACTTAAAATCCTGGAATAAATCCTACATGCTCACAGGGCACTTATATATTGATGATGATTTTAGCTGATGTTTTGTTAAGGACTTTTACAGCTATGTTCACGAAGGACACTTGTCTGTGAACTGTTTCTTGTAATGTCAAGTTTTGGTACCAGGGTTTTTCTGCCCTTACAAAAATGATTGAGTCTCTACTAATGCCACAAGTGGGAGAGATGAAGATCTAGCAAGATGAATGAATACTTTTTTATTAGGTGAAGCAAACCATTTGCTCTGTCAACCTACTTTTTTGCTTCAGTGATAATGGGGACTTTTAGAAACTCAAATGGTCCCTCACATTCCATCCCTGATAAATATCCATTTGTTACATCTACACACAGGCATGCTGCATTTTCTCCAGCTGGCTTTTCTTTCCACAGAATTTTCTGAAATTCAAATTCTTCTCATTATACCTGGACTCTCTCCCTTGTTGAGGCTGCCAATATATTTCTGGATTTGAGTTCAACATAAAAAGAATTGGTATTTACAAATACAGATAAAACAGTATAATAGCCTCTTCTTCACTCTTTAAGGGTGGTCTTGGGATATGATTACACCTACTGTTTCTTGAACCTAATCTCAGTTTTAACTCTACTGATATCAATTTCCAGGCACCAAATGACCTCCTTTCCTGTCAACAATATCATTTGTAATTTTGCTGAATATAACTTTTTTTAAAACATATTCTTTGATCCTAGTATATAATTGCTATTTTTCTCCCCAAAGTTGTTATCATTTGTATCATTTATTCTATATATACTGTATATTGCCTGTGTTCAACATGAAAAATATCACACCTTTTATAAAACCTCATTTTATATCAAAGGAGGTCGAGTAAAGTAAATCATGTGTCATTATGGTCTGGAGATGTTAACTTCCTCTGATAACAAAAAGTTAGTGATCTTAATCACTGTCATAATCTGATCCTTACTATAGCAATCATATTACAGCTCCAGAGTCTGACACTTTTGCCAAAAATCCCCATTTTCTCTTGGCCTAGCAAACGTATATCTCAGATAAGAGGTTCTCTATCTGGGTACACAGGGTTGATCATGAGTTAAATATCTCCTTGTACTCTCTGTTACAATTTGTCTGTGTGCATGTCTTGCTTTGGGTTCTCACAGTTAATGACTATTTAGACTTCCATCACCAAATACTGATTTTGCCTTATTTGAGGATGAGTCCCTTAGAATATGATTTCTCTTTATATCCTTAGAACTGAGCTCAGTGCCTAGTGCACATTAAATAATGAGTGCTTAATAACTAAAATATAAAGGAATGGTTGAATAAAGGAAAGAAACTGGCCCCAGATTTTCTGACTGGCTTACATATAATCATATAGTAAACAAATGTTTAACATAGCAAGGATTCCCACTCATGTATTTATTCCATTTATTAGTATTTTTAAAAAATTAATTCTCTTATATGTCTATTAATACAGCGTAAGTCATACATCATTGTTACTTTTAAAATTTCTAAATAAATCTGCATGGTTCCAGAGGAGAAGACAACTATTCTTGACAAGCTTCTCCCCCCCGCTGGTGAACTCTCTGCTACTGCCTTTTAACATGGCTAGACGTGGGAAGCCAAACTGTTCGTGTATAGCTTTCAAATGTGGTAAACATAGCTTGTGTGCCAGTTTTAAGGACAAGTTTTAATGTTTTCTGTGAACCAAAATAATATTAATTTGGTAGAAAATATCTTGTCTCTGGCCTGGCTGGCGTGGCTCAGCAGTTGAGCATCGACCCAGGATCCAGGAGATCGCGGTTCAATTCCCAGTCCGGGCACATGCCCGGGTTGTGGGCTTGATCCCCAGTCGGGCAGTGCAGCAGGCAGTTACCAATGATATCATTGATGTTTCCCTCTCTCTCTCTCTCTCTCTCTCTCTCCCCCTCTCCCTTCCTCTCTCTGAAATCAATAAAGACATATTTTAAAAAAAGATCTTGTCTCTGAAATGAGACCTATTATGAAGGTAACATAATTCAGATTTTTTTCAACATACTTTGTGACATAAAGAAACGGTTTATCTGATATGGATAGCATGGCTTGCACACTCATACGTACACAATTATAAAAAGCACTTGTGTTAGAAAAAAAGATGAATCATAGTAATTCATAATGTTTTAAATAGCACTTTTTAATCTAAGTTAACTTTATTTTACCTTATTCTGAATATTGAATATTACACGTTTCTAAAATGAATTTCTGTTGATATCCCACACAACTAAGTAGATGATACTTTAGCCATACATTTATTCAACAAATGTTTGTCAAGATGGAAAGGTACTAGTTGTTAATGGTTAAATGTATATATAGTGCTTCTTTCAGGCAATTTACAAACTAGTAATTATCGACACAATGGACAAATAGAATATATATGTACACAGTTTTTCCTTAGCTTAGTTATCAGACCTTAGCTTATATATCATACATTTCATTTTAATAAGTAAATAAGGTACTGCTCTCGTAATTAGATCAGGTAGTATTAAAGTTTTACTGGGCTTTGATTTCCCAAATTTTGAAAATTTTGTTTTCCAAACATAGTAATTTTACTAAGGTCTACATAGCATAATAAAGCAACATCTCATGTCATAATTTAAAGGCTCTTTGCCAGCAAGTTTATGCCACTATTAGGGCTATTTGGGATCTAGGAAATATGCCATAGCTACCTTGAGAAATCTAAAAGGAAGAAGTTCCTATGTCACTGATTCCAGATCTGCAGTCTTTGATAAACACACCTTTGTACAAGATTCTAGAACTGCAATTCCTTAGAATTTCAGAAAAACTAATCAGGCACTTTTCAAAAGCATTTAATTGTTGTTTTAATCTGTAAATCAAAGGAGATCAGAGCTAATTTCTTTGCCAACTTCATCGTTCTTGTAAATCAGCCTCCTCATTAAAAGTTTCAGACTCAAAGGCTACATGCTAACTTCATTAATGCTGGTTATGAAAGCTTATTTCCTCTTTCACTGAGTAATAGGAGAAATCGATAGTTTTGTTAGCTCTACTCTGCATCATCTGTATCATTTGGAAAGTATACTAAAAAGTTTTTATAGAACCTGAAAGTCAAGGAAACATAAGCTAATCTACACGCACACTAGCTATAGATATGAATAACCAAATGGTGTTGAAAGAAGAAGTTCAACATGCTTAAAATGTCTCTTTAGATTACTATCAATACAAAACAGAGCTAGCACTACATAAATATACTGCCTTTTAAAAATCATTTATGTTAAAGTTAATATTATATATATATATGTATATATATATATATGCATCCACCTATATACTGTGTGTAAGGACATGAGTTTATTGTATTCACTGCATATTACTAATAGTTTCAAATCTTCATTTGTCTGCTTTAATAAATCCAAAAATTATGACATACACCTACATCAGATATCAGATGCAAAATTTGTAAATAAAATCTGCGTCATTATCCTATAGACTTGTGAGCATTTTACCATTCGTACTTGCTTAATCCCTTGATAGTGAAATAAAGGCCTTGAAAATCTTACCAGGCAGTACTAATTTAATAATTAAATTACTCCTCATGAAAGCATCCATGATTATTGGTGAAAGAAATGAATGTTCCCTAATAAGGCCTCCAATGCACTCATTTGTAACTCTCTTATTGTGTTGATTAATTTATTTTTTCAGTCAGTCAATTTATCTTAAAACATTCATTTAGTGGCTCTTTTAGTCATCCTGAACCAAAAATATTGGTAGAGCACTCATACAAAAGATTAGGGTTGCTAAAATGAATAAGCACAATCTCCACTCCTATCAAGCATGCTGTTTTGGGAAGGAGGCAGACATACAAACAAATAAATTTAAGGTAAGATACGATCCCTAATGTTGGAAAGTGAATGAAAGCTTCCATGAGGGAGATTGTTTTTGAACTATGCTGTGAGGTCAAGTGCGACTCCTTCATCAGGTGACTGAGTGGAGGTGGTCTCTGGTAGGAATGAACAGTACGGGTGTGTTGGGTTAGGCTGGAGTGTGATGCAGAAGGAGGGGCTGATGCTGGAGAGGTGTGCAGGGAACACAATCAGAGTGTCTCAATCAGAGTAAAATTTTACTAAAAATTTTAGTCCTTGTAAAACTGAATTAACACATATCCTCTCCCTTCTCCTATATTTCTTATCTTGGCTAGTGGAATATCCGTCTATCTCTTCCTTCAGAAGAGAAACCTGATACAGATCCTAGATCACGGTCTTTCTCGTATTCTGACATTCAGGTGGGTCCGACCTCTTGAATATATCCCTATTCCACACCCTCTCTCTGACTCCAACTTCAGTCTCCTCAACTATACTCTCATCATCTCTCTCCTGGATTATTGCAGTAGACCTATATTATTTTATCTGACTAGAATTCATCCCATTTTCCCATACGTCCACCATGATGCTTCAAAACCAATACCTAAAAATATTAAGTTTCGATAATGTCACCAGCCTACTGAATGGAACTTATTATTTTGATTGCACGTGGAGTGTTTTTCTTCTCTAATGCATTGTCACTTCCTGGAAAGCAAATGTGGTTAATCACTCTTGTGCACCCAAAAGCAGTTATAATGTGATACTTGCTAATAGTAAGATTTAATACATACCTGTTAAATTAATAAGTAAACAGTCTTATATTTTATCAATGCTTGCAAATAGTCTCTCTCAAACAAAAAAAAACTTTATAAAAGTTTTACTTCACTTTACTTTCTTCTTCTACCTAAGTTCGTGTGTGTGTGTGTGTGTGTGTGTGTGTGTGTGTGTGTGTGTAAATTTATAGACAAAAGCATACAGCTGCCAAACCATCAGGTCGGTGACGAGTATTTTTGCTGTTGGATAAAATGTTATAATTAATGATATTTATGATAATTTTAGCCTAAAACTATTAAGTCTTCACATAAAAACAACAGCATACATCTAATGGGATATTTAAGGATGCAGGTATCCAACCTATTATTAGCAAGCTCACAAAATCACTGTCTCAATAAAAAACAAAATGATTGTTCATGTTTTCTACCTTCTTAACTTGGACAGTCCATGCTGATGTGGAAGTACAACATCATCCCATCTTATTACTATTTATCCTCCCCTAAACCCAGGCAAAGGAAATGTTAGAGTGTCTCTCTAAACTTGAACATCAAAATGCAAAGAACAAGAGAACTGTGGACTAAGTTGGGTTAAGACTTGTGCCAGTAAGCCTGATGAAACGGATTTTGGATTGTTTTTGGCAGTACATAATACATACATTCCATTCTGCAGGGGGCGGTTATGTGTGAATTCATGTGCATATTTAATAAATACTTGGAAATCAATCTACTGATTTGTGGAAATTTAGGTGCTTGTATCTAAGCAACTATGAAACCTGTCACAATTCTTCCGAGTCAGGATGAGAGAAAGAAGGGAAATAGTCCACTAATATACTTCAAACACACACACCGTTTATTATGTTCTTCATCCAACAGGGGTCAGCCTGAGAAAGTAGTGAAGTTTGATGCATAAAGACATGATTCAGATGAGTATCAATTATTTTGCACAATTTTTTTCCTCAATCTCTACAAAGTAAAGGGCATTGTACAAAATGTTGGTGCCACAGAGATAAAAATTACTCGGCCGTCTTTTCTTTTAAATAACTTCATTGTTTTTGAAAACATAATACATTTGTATTACAAAAGGAACTCAATATAAAATTTAAGTAATACTGAAAAGCACAAATATAAAAAAGAGTAAAATCACCCCAAATTCCGTCTAATACCATTTTTAACTTTAGATAAACCTCATTCTAGATATGCCTTTCTCTATTGATCTCTTTCTGAATAAATTTAATGAGAGGTAGACAATATTTTTATAGAAATCACATCATGCTAAACATGTTACATTTAATGAAACAAAATTTTGACACAAGGAATTATTGTAAGTAAGCTTTTTCACCAAAAATTTTTATAAGGTTAATAAAAGAGCAAGGGATCACTTTTTCATCTTTAAGAAATGGAGCCTATTTCTCAACTTTATGTTTCAATTTTAGAGAATATTTGAATCCTGCTCAGAATTGGACACATCGTGCTCTCCTGTTTCTCTCTGCCCTCTTCCACTTGTGAATTTCTGTAAGTTACATTACTATTTATACATTGTCAAAGTTTACAAAATTCACACTCTGTTTTACAACCTCCATTTCCAGAGATGTTTGATATTAATTCTATTTTTAAATTTTAAATGATTCAGTGTTCTCACCCGGTCTTTTCATGACAGGTTTTCCATTTCAGATTTTAGTTTGTTTTGCTTCACCACTTAGTTGACTGGAGTTATTTATCAAATTTGCTTTTTCTTCCTTCAAAATGGCCCGTAACTGCTGTATTCCCTGAGTTTCCGCATGCCAGAAAATAATTCATTCTCTATTGTTTTGTCCTATTTTATTGTGTTTGAAGGACAATTTGGGTATATGTAAAATCTTGGCTCAAGTTCTTATTTTCCCTCTGAAGTTTGTATCTATTGCACCAGTATATCTTGGCATTTAATGTTGCTGTGGAGAAATCTAAGGCTAGGCTAAATTTTTATTTTTCCACAATAGATGACTTGTTCTTATGTGCCTATTATCTGATGGATGTTTTGTTTGTATTTTAAGTTCAATAATTTAATCATGCATTACTGTCAATTGTTTCGTGCCCACTTATTTTTTCAAATATTTCCTAGTGTATTTTTAACTTTACCTTTGTTTCTTATTACATATTTGAATGCTAGGTTCTGTTCAAGTTTTTGGTTTCTACTTCAAAAACAAACATTATGTTGAGTCACCACTGTTTGACATCTCATATTATCACCTCTGTTTTGTTGCTTTGATCATCTCATTTTATTCTGACTTCAGTACTATTTGATCAAACCTTTCTATTCATAATTTGATTTAATCCATCCTTTATTGTTTCTAGATGTTTCTAAAGTATTCATTAGTTCCAAAATAGATTTTATTTTGTTTTAATTTATTTTCTTACTCTGTAAAATCCCTTTTTATAATATGTTAATATTACCTCATCTTTTAGTTTTGTTTTTAGTATACATATTTTTTATTACGTTTTCACGACTCAGGGAATATATTCTGTCTATAACCTGTATTTTGGTCTGAAGAAAGTTCACTGTATTTCTTTTTAAAAATAGATATCTATTTTTTTCTTATAATATGCATGTAGAATTATCATACCCTTTTTAAAAATTCTTTCTTACTTTAAAAAAAACACTGATTTATAATTTTATAAATGTCTGTATATAGACATACATAAGTAATTTTGATTAAATGGCACAATTATAAATGCAGATTTTGGATGACTGAAATAGATATCTGGACTGACATAAAGCCGATAACGTAGCATTTCCGTACAGGGTTTTTGCAGTGAGGTGGGCTGGGGGAATGGTGGCGATCAGGCTCAGCTCTGAAAACAACAAGGACAAGGACAGATTAAGGGCCAGGGAGCAGGGTGGGGGGAGGAAATGTCAACGCTACAGCAATCCTTGGTAGAATGCAGGCCAGGGAGATATAATATGGAGAGCGGAAGATGAAGAATTTAAACAGTTAAGGACAGAATTCAACTTTGGGCCTAGTCAAAAAGAAGACTCAGAGGAGCCTTAATCAACTTTGGTCAAGGACGGAGTCTTTGTCATTAGCAGAATTTTTCATAAGGCTAAGACTAGCTTTATTATTTATTTATTTATTTATTTATTTATTTATTTATTTACTTATTTATTTTTAAAATATGTCTTTATTGATTTCAGAGAGGAAGGGAGAGGGAGAGGGAGGGAGAGAAGCATCAATGATGAGAGAGTCACTGATCGGCTGCTTCCTGCACGCCTCCTACTGGGGATGGAGCCTGCAACCCAGGCACGTGCCCTGACCAGGAACTGAACTGCAACCTCCTGGAGATCTCCCAAACCACACTGGCTGGGCTAAGACTAGCTTTAAACCTCCCTGCATGACCATATAATTATGCAGCTGTAAATGATAAGTAAAATATAGATCTACATAAATTAAAAAATATATATTAACAAGTAAAATTTACATTGTGATTGCTCTTATATATGAGAATCATAAACACATCAATTATGGCTCTATAATCTACTTTTAGAAATTATGAAGTTCTATAGCCCTTCAAGTGAAGTAGGGCTTTTTATAATACATCTACAGGGTGGGGCAAAAGCAGGTTTATGGTTGAGAGCAAGTGAAACAGAGTTTATTCTTGTATTATTACTTAGCAATTGTATTATTTTCCATACAAACAACTGTAAACCTACTTTTGCCCCATACTATGTAGAGAGAAAGAAGTCAGAGAAAGCGGAAGCAAGACCAAGAGTGAGACTGAGGGGGTGAGGGAATCAGTATGTTCCATTACTTATTCAGAAATAGCCTCTGGCAGTCAGTGTTTCTGGTGACCTTGATTCTCTAGAAGTATAGTTTTCAAACCTTGTTTGCATTGTATCACACACCATAGACTAGCTCCATGTGTCACAGGTTCCCATGTGCAATTGCCAGAACAGTGAATGCAATTCTATGTCTTTATCCTCAATAAATCACTGTTAATAAAACAGACATTGAAAATATAGAAATAACTTGAATTCTCGCTAATTCTAATTATATATAAATGCAAATTTTGCTTCATCTGTTATATTTTAAAATTTAGCACATAGTTTTGTATTTTTTTTTCTTTGAATTGTCTTCCATATGTGAATAATTCTTTGCAATTGTCATACTATTTCTCTATGAAAAGTAGGTTGGCTGGGAAAGTTATTTTCTTTTTCTCTTTCTTTCTTTCTTTCTTTCTTTCTTTCTTTCTTTCTTTCTTTTTCTTTCTTTCTTTCTTTTCTTCTTTCTTTCTTTCTTTCTTTCTTTCTTTCTTTCTTTCTTTCTTTCTTTCTTTCTTTCTTTCTTTCTTTCTTTCTTTCTTTCTTTCTTTCTTTCTTTCTTACACGCATTGTTAGAGACAATACTCGATGCTTCAGACTTAAATATAAATACTGTATTGAGTGGCTACATAATATAGTGGTTAAGACAAGCGTTTTTTTTATTAGACAGACATGACTTTGAGATTGCTATGCTGCTAACAACAGCAGCAAGAGTAGAAGCAGCCAGAGGAGAGCAAAGACTCTCAGGAGGTGAACCCACTCTTCCAGCTTCCAGCTGTGTGACTTTGAGAAGTCCACTGAAAAATTTGGGCCCCTCCCTATCTTCAAAGGGATAGTAACAGTAATTTCTCCAATGTGTTTTTTCAAAGGCTAAAAATATAATCCATGTACATTTTTTTTGCACAGTTTATGGAAGATATTAAATGTCCTATAAATGTTTGTTGGGAGCCAAGGTAATTGAAATAGTAGCGGTGGTATTTGTCACTATAGTTTAAACTGCATTCATACTAGTAGTACAGTAATTCATTTCTGCTACACCTCACAGTTTTGTCAAATCATCTTGGTTGAGAGTCCATCAGTTCCTTAGAATAGTGCCTTGTGGGAGACATTTTGCTAAAAAACGACTTCCGAGAATCTGAAACACCTGTACTGGTTTGGTACCAATCTCTTTAAAACTTATATCCACAATTTTGTTTTCTAATTATTATCATCATTATTAGCTAGACATTGCTGTACTTTGAACATAAATGTCAGGAGTGGCCAGGCTGAGGGAACAGATGGAGATTAAAAGGCTGACTGTGAGACAAAGTATGCATGAGGGACATACACATACTAGGCCTTGCTGTCCTCACACACCAATGCACTATAATACTGACAGTACATGAGGACACATCTCCTAGATGCTCCTGGATTCTAGTAGAAAAGGTTACTTTTCAGAGGCAGCCTCCATTTGCTGGCTCAACCTGAGTAAATCCAGAGAAAGCAGGGGTGATAAAAGTGCAGCTAGAATCTCAGAAAATTATTGTCCAATAAGTGATGCTAGGATATGGAGGATTTACATTAAGCTTCAGTGAAGTGGAAATATCCACCAAAAAACAAATGTCAGAGAATTAGAAGTCATTCTGTAGAAGTCCATTAAAAAAAATTTTTTTTTGAAGAGATAAGAACTCTGACTATAAATACTGCCTAGGGCAATTATCTTTACCCAAGAAGTTAATGAAAATACATATTTTAAAGTTCTCTCCATATTTGGTAAGTAACGTAAACTCCTTGAACCTTGGTGTGCTGCTCCATAAAACAGGGATCAAAATAATTAAGCATAGGCTATTTTAGGACTCAAATGAATAGTGTATAAAAAACACCTGGCACTGAGCAGCCCTCCATGAAACTAAGCATATATTTTTCTTTTTTTCTACATGGTGACAGAGCAGAGGACTCTTTCACAGGTAAGTTAGAAGAAGAATTATGTAATTTGGTCTTCAAGGTATTTTCACTCATATTTCTAGTCCTCAGTCCTCTCTCATGAAGTCTAGAAATAGCCTTGTTCATGGTTTATAAGTAAGGCACTATCAGCTCAGCTCAGCTCTACACAATAAGTTCAGGTGGTTAAACTGCAATGTTAGTAACTCCAGAAGTCCAGTTTTAATTTCAATAAAAGTCTTTTGGATTAAAATAGAAAAAGAAAAAAAAATCAACATTGTGTTTTATTGACAGGACTACACATCTAACCATTTTAAATCATTTCATTATACCATGGTATTTGTTAAAAAAAAGGCACTCTGTCAATGGAGAGAAAGGAGCTGGACGGTCCATTATTGATGCAGGTAAAAGTAATCTCAAGTTCAGTGAAGAGCACCATCATTATGTGTCCAAAATGACATTGTCTTTCCCCAATGTGGACAAACCCAAACAGAAATTCAAGCTGTATTTGGAGTAAGAACAATAGAGACAAGTGAGTGGCAGTTAAAAGCTAAGAGAATGAAGTACTTTTTCAGTTTTATTTGAGCTTCTCTAACTTGTCATGAAGAATTTGGGGCTGGAAAGGATTTAACAAATAGTAATAATAATGGTAAAATATTTTAATTTAGCCTGGCCAGTGTGATTCAGTGGTTGAGTGTCACCTGACCTATGAAACAGGAGATCATGGTATGATTCCTGGCCCGGGCACATGCCCAGGTTTCAAACTTGATCTCCAGTGGGGGGCGTGGAGGAGGCAGCCGATCAATGACTCTCTCATCATTGATGTTTCTCTCTCTCTTTCCCTCTCCCTTCCTCTCTCTGAAATCAATAAAAACATATCTAAAAAATATTTTAATTTAAATATTACTTAGGAATTTTTAAGAGGTCTCTGTATGATCTAATTACATTTAATTTTCCTAGCCCAGATAAGATATATTCTAGAATACTGAGAAAACTTGCAGGTGAGAATGCTCAACTTCAATCATCCTGGATGAGCCAGGGAACAGTTGCTACAACCTAGAGATAAGCAAATGTGATTCTAATATTTTTAAATAAAAATTTTAAAACTACAATATAAATTATAGTATTTAAGCTATGGAGTTATCATTACTAATATCAATATTTTAGAAAAACTGTATTCAACTTTTGAAAAAAAAATATATGAAGCATTTAGAAAAGTAGGAATGAATTTACTAAGAGCAAGTGAAGCCAGGCAAATTTTATTTATATATATATATATATATATATATATATATATATATATATATGTGTGTGTGTGTGTGTGTGTATAATACAGATTATATATGTGTGTGTGTATGTGTGTGTGTGTGTATAATACAGATTATATATGTGTGTGTGTATGTGTGTGTGTGTGTATATATATATATATATATATATATATACATACATAGATTGATTTTCAAGACTGCTATGTATATACCATAATATAGATTTGAATAAAAATTAAGAAAATATCTCAGAATTCTAAGTCAAATGGAGATTGGTAAATGAGGCAAATAAATCCTTAACACTTTGAAAATATGTACTAGAAAGTGTTGATTAATAGATGAATATTTCCCAATCATATGTTACAGGTCTGTGTTCTTAACTTATTATTTAAAAAATATATATCTTTATTGGTTTCAGAGAGAGGAAGGGAGATGGAGAGAGAGAGAGATAGAAACATCATTGATGAGAGAGTCATTGATCAGCTACCTCCTGCACAGTACCTATTGGGAATTCTGCCCACAACCTGGGAATCGAACCTCGATCTCCTGGATCACAGGTCCATGCTCAACCACTGAGCCATGCCCACCAGACTTGACTTATTTTTAAATTAGTGATAGGGATGAGAGTATATACAAATATACAACAGAAGTTCCCTAGTTCTGTGGGGAAATCAGACATAATTTAAAACCCAATCAGATGTGAATGGGAAACCTTTGGCAAGTATACTTAACTTTTTTACACCTTCATTCCCTCATTTCTGAATTGTGGAAAATATTACTTTCCTTCTAAGATTTTGGAGGTCATATAAAACAAGACATGCAAAGATTGTAGCACATTGCTTGCAACTGATACGAGCTCAATAAATTTCTGTTGCTGTTATTGTTAGGATTGTAGGTATAGTCATACTTCGTGTTTTTGGGCCTTTTATTTGCTTTTCACACAAGCTATTTTATTCCTTGTTCCACTGCCTTTCATTCATTCAAGTATCTAAAGGACTGTAGGGGTAGATAGAGGACACTGCCCCTACCTTATCCCCTACATATGACATCATTTTATTCACAACATTTCTCAGAATAGCCTCTTTCCATTCACTCTTCCATGATCAAGTTAAAGCCCTCCTTGGCCTTATCCTGAATTAGAGAAAGGATTTCTCAGCTAACATTCTTACTTCTAGACTTTCCTTATCTCCATTGATTTAGAAATTCTGCCAAAATCACCTAGTCACCTGCCCAAACCATTTCTAAAATGCCACTGCTGTTCTCTAAACATAGGATGGTGCTTCCCCCACCCTCAGGAAAACATGAGCTTCATCATTTAGATGATGCTCCTTCATGGGCATTCCCATGTTATCCCAGCAGCCTGGATGTCCCTGTTCTCCTTCCGCTCTCTCCATTCAGCCTCACCGTCCAAATACTCTCTGTGCTGCAAGTGAGCACCTTTTCCTTCCAGCACCCTCCTTTTGTTTGCTGGTGCTGCTTCCATGAGCTTAAATGATCTGCTCTTAAAGTTTTCCTTAGTGGGCAACCCTATGTTGATCAGGCTGTCCCATGTCCACCACCCAGCATTTAATTATGCAATTCTTGGTTACTCCAGGTTAATATAATTAAGTCTGATTTTAGAGCTTTACTTGTCATATGCATCCCAGATGCTCTAGCTTGGTATTAAGAAACATATACCATCTCCCCCACCACCACCCCAAATCCATTGCATATAGCAATGTACTATACACAAATTTGGGAAGCAGGTACATGGTAAGCTTATATTAAATAAATTAACAAACGTGCTAACTGGTCAATTTCCTCAAAATTGTGTCCGTGCTGTTGTCTAG
Source organism: Miniopterus schreibersii (assembly GCF_964146895.1). Taxonomy (NCBI): domain Eukaryota; kingdom Metazoa; phylum Chordata; class Mammalia; order Chiroptera; family Miniopteridae; genus Miniopterus; species Miniopterus schreibersii. The sequence continues at coordinate 27,372,561 of NC_138113.1, read as the reverse complement.
GATGGGGTGTAAATCCAAAAGGATGTAAATAGTGTTGGTTTGATAAGCAGCCTCCAGAGACGTGAATCACATTATCTGTAGGGGGACTTTTCTTATCCACAAAGATTTCGCATTTCATGGACATGCTAATATTTTACTCAGGTGTACATTTTACGTATGGATTACTTTGTTTCCTGCCGCTAGTGACTTCACCAAAGGTACCATCATAGAGAAAACAAAGGCCTAGGTTCCCACATGATGCTTCATCATTACTTATATACCATGGAGCGGAGTGACAGCCAGCAGTTGCCAGAATTTCCTATTCCAGTATGCAAACCTTTGTAAAGCCTGTCTGCAGGACAAAGGGAAAAACCCACCGGACTTTCCTCTAGTCTTCCCCAAGGCTTGCACTGAACAATGAGCCCGATGCAATACTGCACATCACACTGCTGAGCTGTCAGAATTCAAACCTCACCAAGCAGGAGAGCCAAGGGAGCTACTAGCACGCTTCTGAACTCAGAGCTTAACATTCTGGATGAGGCTAGTGTTGCAGGTTCCTTCAGAATGTGATTTTTCTTGACTCTTTCCCATTTGGATGTGCGAAAGTATGAGGGAGGCTGAAGCAGTTGGACAGGGAGGGAGAGCATGTCTAGAGGGATGACACATTTAAAAATACCATCCTGAGAAGCTGGGAGCTCTCTAGCTACGGGTTCTAAATATAGTCATGCCAACAGGAGAGAGTGTGCCATGGGGCTTTCAGAAAGAGGCTCCAGCACCAGGGAAGGCTGACTCACCCAGGGGCCATCAGGCAGCGATGTGCCACTTAAGCATTTACTTGCCGGAGCTTTCAAAACAGTGCTTTCCCAGAAGGCCACGCTCTCCTCAGAGAACAGAGGAATCGTAGCACATCAATACTGAATTCCTAGCATTACATCATTGTTAATCCCCTCAAAAACATATTTGTGTTGTTACAAAAAGGCTTTCTAGGTAATGGCTCTATTGACAGAGGAAATATATTTAAAAATGCAGTGGGAATTATTTCATCTTGTACATATGTTGGCTTCAACATTTTCCATTAGGTTGATTTTTTGTAACAGAATCTAAAATCAATGCTGCATTAAACATACAGGGTGTCCCCCAAAAACGTATACACACTTTAACAGCTGATAGCTCAATTTTGAAAATGAAATGTATTTTAATAAACACTGCCTCTATAATTATTCAAAGTGTCTATACATTTTTTGGGACACTCCACATATCTAACTTGCAAACAGTAAGTTGAGCAGGATCATAAGAAGGAAAAGCCATTATTTATTACATGATTTCTTCTTTTTTTTTTTCTTCTCATAAGAACACACACATACAACACACAATTCCCTAAAACCTCTTAAACTACCAAATCTATTTGAGCCTATTGTTAAGGGTGTGAAGCATCTATTACAGTTCTTTCCCTCTGCATATTCATTGTGCTGACGAGATTTATTGCATTTTAACGGCTACATGTTCATAAATTGATTCTTAAGCAGGGCTATTTAAAACCCTCCTGTGATGAGCTAACTATAACAAACTTGCCATCTGTGTCCTTTAGGAAGTAGCAGTTTTAAATTTAGTTAACTGTTGTTAGCATTCTATTTTTCTGTCCAACCTCTTCTGTTAATTCCTTTCTCTAGATCCTTAGTTCTGGAGGCGTGGGGGTGGAAGACAGACACGACTGATTTCTCTGCAAGAGTTAGAAATGAGATTCTATTTCGTGGGGGTTATTTAACATTCTAACCCCAGCCCCTCCTGGACTTGTCCTCACTCCCCTTCAAAACAACTGTGGAGATGCCACCAGTTCTTCCACCCTTACTACTTGGTGAAGCCCGTGGGACGGAGGTGTTGGAGGGAGCCTCAAACGCTGGGATCGGAAGCAGACCGTGGAGTCAACTCCCACCAACAGCTTCAGGCAGCAGTTTCTAATGCCTGAACTTTGTCATTAGGCCTGAAGGGTACCCAGCCAGACCTTTGGAGCCTGTTTCTTTCCTTTCCTTTGAGCTGTAAACTCTTCATCTTATCTTGATGGCGTGGACGATGTCTCCCAGTCCTTATTTCTGTTTCCAATGCTATTTAAATCTGTATGTATCCTTTTGTTTCTCTTCTTGCCTCTTTTCTCTTCTACTTTGCCTATTTCCATTCTGTCCACCACCACCACCCCAAAAATTTTTTTAGAGAATAAATAAAAAATAAGAAAAATTTAAATTATTTCTCCTTTAATTTGGGGCAAAATTCATCATTTTTCATTTGGTGTTTTTCAAAATCTAACCTTAGAGCACTATCGGGTTTATTAATTTTCCCTACAGCTCCATATATCCAGTGACTCTTAACATGAATTGACAAAACAGATGGGTAATAAACTTCAATGGATTTTAGGATTCCCCATCTATCATCACTTAAACCAAACAATACCCCTATAAATGTCGATTGAATTTAATGGGGACTCAATTTATTTTAGAAATACATGTCACGTTTTGTTTGGCTTTTTTCTCAAAATTAAGTCTTACTTTACAAATTCCAGACTCAAAACAGTATTCAAATACCAGAAAGGCTTCTATTCCAAATTAGGAGCTTTTAATTAAAATTAAAAATATGGTGAATCTGAGTTAAAAGAAAATCATGAATTATAGTGTTTAAAACTATGCCCCACCAGGACAACCAGTAAAAAAAAATTAAAATATGTGTTTAAAATTTAACAATGAATGCAAATTAACCTTTGCCTATTACCCATGTGTAACATGGACTAGAAGAACAAAAGCAAATATGACTAGACTATGGCCCTCTTGCATTTGTTTAAATGCATTTTGAAGCCACAGTCACTGAATTATGTCATAGAATTCTTTTGATATTGACACAGACACATACATGTACACAAATCTCATAATTTAATTATTTTGATTCAAAGGTAAAATGGTCTTTCACATACCTAATACCTTGACTTTCGGAATATCTTATATTCTTTCATGAATCTTCACATTTCACTAAAGTCTGAAAATATAAAAGCTGGCCTTTGGGAAGGAGCTTAACTGTGACAAGCAGTTTGAAAGGAAGGATGGGAAGCCAAAAATACCCAACTGATGAATGTGGTGGGAGTAGAAAGGAATCACATATTGAAAACATCCACAGTATAAATTTGGGATTTTCAAAGAAAACTTTTTCTGTTTTGGAAAGTTAATTATGCTTCTCATTATAAAAATCATGGGTAGTATCTATTGAATATCAATTTTGAGACATGCTTCATTCTAAGAGGTTTTCATGTAATAAGTCATTTCATCCTGACAACAACCCAGTTAATATTATAGTCACCTTCTCTTAAAATATGAGTAAGAGAGAGCTTATAAATGAGTCCCAAGTTACATATCAGGGATTTGAACCCTGGTTTTGAAGCTAATCTGATTTTGTACCATGTACTCTAAAGCAGCACTCTGAGGAAGAAAGATACTCACTAAAAGGAATATTCATAATATATGGAAATAATGTGTTTACTTTCAAAATATTGGCATTTTATTCAAGAAATTAAGTTATGTGAATATAATTTTTGATATATGTGTCTGGTATATGCCTAAAGAATACTATTGTAAAGAAAGAAAAACTGAAGTTTTGACAGGTTAAAGAGTTTACCCTTTCCCATATTGCTATGCATTGCTATGTTGAAATAATTTTTTTTGCTGTTACATGATTGACTTCATGATTTATGCATAATTGAACATGACTGAGGCTGTTTAAGCCTGAAGTAAAGAACAGTAAAGATTGACAATTATTATTCAAAATTAATAATTACTAAGGGAGGTATCAAAAAAAGTGATATTATTGGAAGATTGGAATTGTAAGAAGTTTGATAGATTTTACTATATGCATTAAAGAGGCCTTGGCCCCAAATTCTAGCCTTGCTATTAGCAAATGAAAAAGTAAGGATATATCTTGATTAAGGTCCTAATAAGAGGTTGACAACCAGACTTCTTTTATCCAAAGGTCTAGGTCTTAACAGGGTAAACTGACTTTATCTGGAGAAGTTTCCAAAAGTAATGGTCGCTGCTCTAAAATAATAAGAAAAGTGGGAAAAGGTTGAGTTGAAAAGTGGGAAAGGGTTTAGTTTAGCGGTGAACTAAATCTAGATTATGTTCCTGAAGGTTACAAGATTCCTATTGCATATTTAGGTATAACATGGTATCTGAGAGAATTACATCTCAGTTAATCATTTACAAAAATAATGAGCATTCAACTGGTGAAATAAGTTGCAATCAGTTTATTTTACCTAATATTACAAGGGTTTACTTTAATTTCAAGCCTATGCTCTTGGAATAATTCCTAGAAATATTCCATGTTTCAAAGCACTCTTACATCAAGGTTTCTTCCCTTCCACCTGAAAAATGCCCACTGTAATATCGATCAGTTTTACTCAAGATGCTTGATAATCCTATCAGCATATTAGGTAAATATTACTGAGAATTTAAAATTAAATGTCCCTTATTCATTGCGAGGATTTTTCAGGATTGATTTAAAAATGTTATTTTCACTTTATTGTGTTTCATTGCTGATTTAATTTTTGAAATTGCTATTTTAAATCTGCCAATTTAATGTTGTAAATGCCATTAGTGTTCTTTCTAAAGAGGTTAGTTATCACAGTCTGTTTTGAGAACCATCTACTCTGTTGCACTTGGCTTCATGTAATATAAAAAAAGTATTTTTGATATATGTGTCTGGTATATGCCTAAAGAATGATAAAAAACATGCTGATAGTGCTGCACGGTAACCATGGTTCTTGTCACTAAGGGCTTCTCCTTTTTGATATGCAGGTCCTTGCATCATTCTTGAATATAGGTGCTCAACATAGGACTCTTTCTATCACAATGAAAAAAATATCACTCTCTCATACTTGTTTCTGTAACACCCTTTGAATCTGAGTCTATACTCTCTCTTTCTATTATTCTGTAATGATGGGAAAAGAAACATGATTTTTTGGCTTTAGAGAGGAATTTTCCTTTATTTTTAAAATTTGTACTGTTCTAGATTTTTTTCCTCAAAAATTGGCAAAGAGGCGTTCTAGCAGCTGTGGCAATTTAACTCAGATGGATCATTTATATTGGCAAACATATGTACCATAAGCTATAAAGGCAGCCGCCTGTGAACCCATTAGGTGGGGAAATTCTGCTTCAATGTTTGCTACAACTTCAGAGACTAATTCTTTAAATTGAGCTTTGGTGGGTGAATTGACACTTCCAGGTTAAGGGAGGGGACACAGTATAAAGTAGTATAGCCCCGATGATAAGGTTCTGTCATCAAGACAAATATTGCCAGGTTTGGTACCTTTTAAGGCAACATGTTTACCAATCACTTCCATGTTACAATGGAAGGAAAATTTCATCTTGGGCAGATTTTAATTAAAAAAAAAAACTTTTCTATGCTAATCTGTGGCCTCCATCATATTAGAAAATAGGTATCCATTGCCCTTGGACAGTGCCTTTTTAAAGATTTAACTCCTTAGTATACAAACCTAGGAACAAGGAAGGAATGTGAGTAGATTTACACAATATCCTAGGAACTTTCTGAAAAGAAATGGATTGAAGCCCAATCCTTTCAAAGTGACTCAGACCTCACTGATGGACTGAGATGTTCCAGTTGTTACAAGCAGAAAGAGCCACTACTGATCCCAAACAGAAACTAATTTTAAAGGAAGAGGCCTGAGATAGTGACCGGCACAACACCAAATTTGAACATTGGAACAATGCTACTTCTGACACTGTGTGTGTACCAGGCTCCAGCTCACTCTAACTGCAGAACCGCTGACCTAGTGGTCTTATTTTAAGCACAGTGGTGGGAAATGAAGTGTAAACTGAAAAAATTCTATACAGTGGAATACTATTCAACCATAAGAAATGATGAAATTCTGCCATTTGCAACGTGAATGGATCTTGAGATTATCATGCTAACCAAACTAAGTCAGATAGGAACTGTCAAGAACCGTATGATTTCACTCATATGTTGGATATAAAACTGAAAACAAAAAATGAACAAACAAGAACAAACACACAAAAACTCATAGACACAGACAAGGGTATGTTGGTTACCAGAAGGAAAAGGGCTGGAGGTTAGTGAAAGGGGCCAAATATGTGGTGACAGAAGAAGACTTGACATTGGGTGGTAAACACACGATGCAATATACAGATGACATATCAGAACTGTACACTTGAAACCTATATAATTTTATTAACCAATGTCACCCAATAAATTTAATTAAGAAAGAAAGAATTCTAAACTTGGGAACCAGACATGAGGCACCAATGGGGCCTGTGCAGGCATGTGCACAACACAGAGATGATCGAGAACATATCCTGCTGTGTGAATAAAACATAGAGTAACAAGAAATCAAGGGCCCCTTTGGTACAAAAACTCCCTCATTCATTCATTCATTCATTCATTCATTCATTCATTCATTCATTCTCATTTTCTCTCCCCCTCTTCCCCTCTCTGGCATTTATAACTATGACTGCCCCCTGAGGGCTGAGTAAGGAAGCCCTGAGGATTCACTGTGCAAAGATGGAAGGAAGTGAAATTTGAGGGACAAAAAGGAAAACCATAAATGACCTGTTAATAAATTCATGGAGTGCTTGTGTCATTAAATTTTAAAATAAATAAAATAGTATGTGTATTGGATACTAATAAAGAGTACCCTATACTCTGGATCTTTTTTAAAGGAAAAAAAAGATACATCTGAAAAATATTAACACCAAACAAGATTATATATAAATTAAAATTACTTAAGACATTAAATTGTAACTATTTAAGAAACCCATTTGTTTATAATATGTGTTTTCCCCCACAATGCCAGGTAAATACAATTTTACAATATTCCAACAAAATAAAAATTTTGAAACACTACTAGACTTGAACTCATTTTCTACAGCAAGGTCCATGTGTCACTTTCATCAGGAAAGACACTGATCCAGCTTCCTGATTTAGCGCTAGTACTTAGTCCAAGCGCAAGCCATCATCTCTTCATCTTACACATTTATTTTCATAGTGTTCTTAATATTATGGTCAATCTCTTAAAGCCCTATCAAAACCAGATGCTGCAGTGTAAATGTTTCAACCAAATGAATAGTAGATTAGAGACAGTTAAAAATATGGACCATGTGTTGTAGGATATAAATAAAATAAGCTATATATTTTTGAAAAGTAAAAAAAAAGAAACATCTTTCAGAGAGGATGGCAAATGTGGGGCTTCATGCTCCCACATGTTCTTAAATGAATGGCAGCCACTGTTAACTGATCCCATTACCTTTCCTCAGATTTATTTTGAAGTGAGTACTCCACTCAGCCACTATCAATTAGAGTTGGAATTAAAGATAAAAATAGCTGCCTATCCCTAGATCAAGGAGATGACAGACGTTGTGTATAGGTTATTCCGCAAAGTTCCACTGAATATAATCATATTGCATGTTTGTTGCAGCAGCATTAAAAAATATATAAAAAATTTTTATTAAAAATAACAGATAATTGAAACATCCAGATTTAAGAACTATTAATATTTTAGAATTAACTAAAAATTGACATTTAAAATTATTTTATGTGTGTAAAAACTGTATGTGCTTAATAAAATCAAGGCAGTAAGTATGACCCATCCTTACCCTCCTTTCTCCAGTTAGCTCTAAAAGCAGTTTTCCAAATATTTCTCACCAAATGTTCTTCCAAATCAACTTTGAACGGTGACATACTTTTCCATTGCATGGACAGATATAATTGAATTTCACCACTCTCTTTCTGTTGGACATTCATGAAATTTTCACATTTTTCCTTAATAAAAATGTCAAACTCCTTATAAATAAGTGTATGTTTTTTATGTTAAGATTTGGTAGTGAAGGTGAGACAGAATATTATTACAGTTTTATAAATTTGCTCTGGCAAAGTTCTGACAGATGCTTCAGAATATAGTGAGGTAATGACGCAGACCTGGGGAGACGAACAAAAGAGTAGCACAAATCTGGACTGGCAGATAGCACGGTCTAAACAGATTACACCCGAGACAGCCAGGATTGGAAACCTCAGACCTAGCTTTACCTCCTCAGAAAAGCCAGTGTGCAAGCAGGGCTCTACATCACTTCAGATTTGTCAGTGTGGAGTCTCAGGTACAGAACATAAAATACATGTCAGGGCATCCATCTATGACATGTATATTATCTTTAAAATACGTATTTCTTTTCATTTTGAAAAAAGTATACGTTTTCTGCAGTATTTTTAAATTCCCTGTTTGAAAATCTCTTCCTCTCTCTCCCATTCTGTTTCATTCTCTATAATCATTTATATACAAGGAAAGAAAAAGAATAGAAGAAAATATTGATTTGCTTTGGGCTAGAGACTAGGGAAGATACAATGTGATTTTTAAAAATACATTACAAGGATCAAAACAGAACACAGTAAAGTGAGTTTCTGAGTATAAGAATGGGAACTGTTTTAGAGATTATTGTATTTATGAGACTTGAACACACCAAAATGCAACTTTAATTTATAGAATAAACATTTCAAGTAGATTATCTCCTCATGGAAACACTCAATATTTGGGATGTTAAATGTACTTACATATTTCGATAATTTGGTAGATCAGAGGCTCTTTCCCAAGAATTGCCTGCTGTCCTTCCAAAAGCACAAAATTTTAAGGTGTGCTAGCCTGTAACTGAGTGACTCCGGAGATACACAGTTCCTTTAGTAAAGGATTTTGCATTTTCACCTTCCTTTCATCAGGACAATGTTTTATGATTTGGAATTAGGTGTTAGTAAATGCCTCATGGAATTATGGGAACTAATTTAACCAGGAGTGAACCTATGATCAGGAGATGAACCTTAACAAAATGATGTTCTTCTGCACTGTGCCACACCTCATGATTGCCTGTTTACAGTGTTTTGATTGTAAGTGATTGAAGCATATCCATCAACGTATAGTAAGTTCTGAATACCTCCATTACAAATTTGGTTGTGTAGGAAAAATATAACAAGTAGACAGCTGTCTTCTTGCTATGGCCTTACATGGCAGGGAGACAGAGAGGAAAGGAGGGAGAGAAAGGGCTCTCTGGTGTCTCTTCTTGTGACAACTTTATTCCTGTCACAGCAGGGCTCTGATCCATATGACCTCATTTAAACTTAATTACTTCCTTAGAGACTCATCCTTAAATGCAGCCACATTGGGGGTTAGGGCTTCAATATATGGATTTTGGAGGAACACAAACATTCAGTCCATAAAAGTATCCCTTTTATATTATATTTTATTTCTACTATATATATATATATATATATATATATATATATATGTACACACATAAATGTACACACATATGTGTGTATGTATGTAGGTGTGACATGTCTTATTAGAACAGAGGAAACGGAGCCTTTGCACAAGCAATAAAGTTAGAAGACTGCTGATCTAGAGCTATTTTAATTTTAGTGGTGAGAAACTGTCTCAAGACAGGATAGTCCATTCTGAGATAACTCTTTTGGAAGCTTTCTAGTATTTTTAGTTAAAATATGTCACTCAGTAATGCTCATTCATTGGTTTAACATCTACTATTTTGCAAAGAAGAAAGCAAACCTATCCCTCCTTACATGTCAGAGCCAGTTATTTGTATGCAGTTATTAAATTTAATTCAGTGCATTTAAATATCTTTTTTTGAGTCTCTCTTATGCCAGTGAATACTGGGAATATAATCTCCACCCCAGGGATTTTATAGTGTATTTGTGGCAAAATTCAATTACAAGGATTTAATTGAAGTAGGATAAGATCAAGGAGACAGATATAACCACGTGAGGTGACAAACAGATGTTAACTAAACTTACCATGGTAATCATTTTTCAATATATGTTGTGCACCTTAAACTAATATATGACAATTATATTTTAATAAAAACCGAGGGGAGGTTCAACAAGGAAGGCGGCCAGAATAGTGGCTACACTAAGGAAAAGCACCTAATGCACACAGAGTGTGGTGGTTAGCAGAAGCATTCTTGAAAATAATAGTTTTTGTAAAATAAGCCCTCCAATAGGCCAGGGCAGGAAGGAAAGCCTTCCAGGGAGAGTGAACCTGAAGCCTTGAGGGTGTGAAAGTGAAAGAGATTAAGACATGTTTTGGGATGTCAGCAATTCAATAATCTCAAGTAGGAGAGGTGCTTAATGATGAAATCTAAGTTGGAGCTCAATCAAGGAAGTCTCTGGCAATAATGGCAAAAGTTGTGATCTTTATTTTTTAAAAATATGTTTTTAATGATTTCAGAGAGAGGAAGGGAGAGGGAGAGAGAGATAAAAAACATCAATAATGAGAGAGGGTCACTGATCAACTGCCTCCTGCACGCCCCCTACTGGGGATCAAGCCCACAACTCAGGCATGTGCCTTGACCAGGAATCGAATGGTGATCTCCTGGATCTTAGGTTGATACTCAACCACTGAGCCACGCCAGTGGGGCAAAAAGTGGAGATGTTTATATGTAGGGCAATAAATAACAGTTAAAGAACTTTAAGCCAGAAAATTATATACCGAGTATTTTAAGAAGTTCTCTCTGGTTGCACAGTGAGAAAAATGATTGGATGATTAAAGGCCCAAAAGTAAGAATCTATGGTACCCACAAAGTCTACCTGGGCTAGAACTGATTTGATGGTAGCATGGCACTGCAAGAACTGCCAACCCCATCTCCAGGCATTTTTCTTGAGGGATAGGGGCACATTTATTCACTTGTAATATTTTCAGAGTCTCGAGGAAGTTTTAAGGAAAGAAAGTGAAAGTTAGTGATGAGGTTAAGGATGTGAAATGTTTACTTCTAGATGCTCCAAACAACACAGTGGGATGTCTTGGAGAAATTAAATCAAGAGACAGGAGTCCAGAGAGAGTAGGTTAAAGATAAAGTATGAGTGAATTCCTAGAGGAAACTCATCACTAGATATACTAATAAGTTTTGCAAGGTAACCAATTTATAGAAGGATTTAAGCCATGTGGATAATACTCGGCCTCCAAATATCCAACCCCCAGTGAAAGGAGCACTGTAGCACTTTCTGGAAGAAGTGACTGGCAGCCCAAAGTGATTGTGCTACTGAGACTGTCCTGTCATAGCTGACAGCTGTATGTCAAAAGCAGCAGCAGGGTCAAGCAGTGTCGCCATTTCAAGCCCTTCCAAAAGCAGTCCTCTGTGTTCTACGCCAAAAAGCTCCAGTTCCTGTTTCTGGTATTAATTGATTTTATATCCCCTCATAAACCTGCTTAGTCTTGACAAAAGAGATTCTAGTTTACCTATGACCACAGAGCACTTTACAAAATTTAATTTTTAATTTGCACCATCTTTGTTTCCCCCCAAAAGTATTTGAAGTGGTTAAAATAAATGATAGTTAAATATGTTGGTGGGGGAAATGAGACAATAGGACCAAGAGAACAGATAACAAATGTAAGTCAATGGTGAGGTGAGATATGCATGCCTTAAGGTCTTGTGTAAGAGCCAAAACTAGGCTATAAATTTGGCTGCAGTGTTTTCTGCAATATATATATTGTGTGTGTACATGTGCTTAAGGGTGTGCATGTGCATTTGGTCCTGATTTAGAAAAAGAAAACAGTCAGAGAGCTATAAGGCTCTGGTTTTTTGCGACTGTTGGAGAGTTATATGGTAATGTTTAAAGGCTTTAATGTCATGGCCTTTTGTGATGAATCTATCATCTGTGATTTCTGTTCACAGAAAGTTTGCTGAAAGGCAGCCCAAGTGAGTGATATATTGAGGCTGTCAAATATCACAGCAATCACTCCAAAATCCATTTCTGAGCACCTAAACCTGTGAAGTTTATGGAGATTCAAGGGCCCCCTAGCTCTCAAATGCTCTTCTCTGCAGCTAATCATACTAAGCTATATATTTTTAAATGACACTACTAACCCTTCACCCTGGCCAAGTCAGTTACTGTAGATTAAAACAGTTCTGACCTTGCACATGGAGTCGCTAATCTCACTGGTGCTTGGATCTGCTGTCAGCAGCATTCCTGGCTGACTTCAATCATGGCCACTGAACTGCTAAAGTTAGAACCCATCTTGGGCTGCACAGCTCTTTGGATGAACCTGAATTAGAGCCAAATGAGCTAAGGGAAATGAATGATAGAAGTTGTTTAAAAAAAAAATACATGAAGTGAGAGGAAAACACCCATGCTGCTATTATTATTTCTCCTTGTATCTTATACCTTGATGGTAAAGAAAAAAAATAAATATACAATTTCAAATAGTGCATAAAAGCAAATTTATTATTGAATCTCTGTCTAAAAGATTTATAGCATAGAATTCCTCAATGACAATATGCTTTACTCTATATACTATAAGGTTATATAAACCACTGTAGCTGACTCACCAGGACACAGAGAAGCCACTGAATGGATGCTTCTTCACTTACCTTGATATCTACTTTCCTAAGGAATGCATGTCCTACAGGAATGCACGTGTATGTCCTTCTTAAAGGAATCTCCAATTTAGAAGATAAAGGCAACAATAATGTCTGATAACATTTACAAAAAGAACTTCAAAAAAGAAGCATTTTACATTTAGATTTTGGGAACAAGCATTGATGTGAGCCTTTGGAAAAATCATGAATTTATTTATACATTTAAAAAAATTTGAAACCTTTACCTCTCTTTCCTTAGACTCTTCCTGTCCTAATTCTCCAGTTTTCCCACTTTCTACTTATCCCCGTCAGCACGAGCTCTTTATTGTTCTTTTCTTAGTGATATAAGTATGTTTAGTTACTAATACTTAGGTATAAAGTAGTTATTATGGAAAATAGTTATTATTATCAGGTAATTTCAGATAATGATAATTTACATTATATAGCTGATAATAGAAATATTTTACAACTGAGAGATATTATGGAAGAATAGAACATATAAAATTTTACTACTGATAGTAAGATTTATTGAGTAACTCTAATAGCTTCTTAAATATTTTCCAAATGTTAACTCATTTTAAATTCACAGAAGCTTTATGAAGTCCTATTATTGTTTTCATATTACACATGAGGAAATTACGGTACACAGAGATTAAATAACTTTTCCCACTTAGGTTTTAAATAACGTTCTCCAATGTAGGCCCAAGTTCTTCCATCTAGCATTTGAGCTCAGACTTGCTTCACAAATGACACTTCTTATAAATGTGTGCTAAGCTGTCTATATAAAGAGCACAAAAGAAAAAATATATAGCATGCCAGAAATTATTTTTAAAATCATAAATATTTATCAACTTATTATTTATTTAAATAATCTCTGTAACAAGCTACTATATATATTTAGGGAAATATATATGTAGAAATAAATACGTATGTACAGTAAGTAAATGTATATAAAGAAACATGTTCATTATGATGATTTAGGAAATGTACAACTGTTTAAAAGAAATTAAAAATTATGAACAATTTCAACAACCATAGAAAGCCATTGATAGCTTTTTGGTGAATTTATTTTTAATCATTTATGTATGTTCATAAAAGTGTTTATTTTCTTTTATTTATTATATCAACTCTGATATTGTTAATAATATAAATTTTATTTTTCCATTCATAGTTTGCCATTAAATATTGGCCCAAACTTTTGAAAGACCATTTTCTCTGAATGATCTACTCAAGTAAATGAGAATGTTTTCTCCAGAGAATGTTGTAATTCACAGTGACCCACAGACACTCTATCACCATTGTTACTGCCTTAATGGAAAAACATTCACTGAGCCTTCTCCCCCACAAATCATGTTTGAGAAATACAGGGTGTCCCAAAGAAATGTATACACACTGTAACAGCTGATAACTCAGTTTTGAAAATGAAATGTATTTTAATAAACACTGCCTTTATAATTATTCAAAGTGTGTGTATACATTTTTGGGAACACCTTATAGATATTATCTTAGCCATCTCTGAATCCCACTTAGCACCAAAGCACAATGCCTTCTTGTAGGCCCCCAACCAGTGTAGGTTGAATTAAACTCAATGATCACAATGATGAAGATGGATCATAAGCTCTTAAATCTTTAACATTTGACTAAACCACAACTATAATAGTTTGAAAGAGCTATACTAGCAAAGTGTATTTAGAATCAACTAGGGGAATACTATTTCTGTATAGTGCTAGGCTTAGTCAGTGGAGCCTTGTTGAGAATATTAACATCATCAGTCAGTCTAGTACCTTGTGTGTTTGTTGATATCTACAGAATATTCTCCTTAAGTTTAAGAGAATAAAATCCATTTTTATTGCCTTTACACTCACTGAAAGATATACATTTAAAGTATTTCTAAGGATTTAATAGCATGATGGGCTTATGGGATATTGGATCATGTCTTGATCTATTTTGTATGTCCCTAGGTTCTAAAAGGACCTTCCCCTTGCATTCTCCGGAATTTGCAGAGCAGTTAGTTGATTCAATTTGCAGACATTTTAAATCAAGAGTGCCAAGCCTTCTACCTCATGTTGCCTGAGTGAGCGTTTTAAACTATTGTTTCTCCATATACTATTAAAAAATAAATTCCTCGAGTGTTGTATATTATTAGTAGTGAGTGGGCACTCCTAGGACTTGGTGAATAAGAGTATAAGGTCCTAACCTGATCAAGTCCATTACAGGTACGCAACTCACCTCTCCGCCCACAAAAATCAGCCCGAGGAAAGGAGGAGGGAGGTTTATGTGTTTTTCTGTTTGTTTATTTCCAGGTAGTTTATCTCACAGATTACTTTTAGAATGTTAGGAAAGAAAAATGTAGCATATCTCTCCACTAAAGACCCTGAAAACACATTTATGCTTTTATAAGGTGTTTTTTAAAGTAATTCTTAGAAAATGGCTCTCAAAGTACATTTATGTTAAACATCAAAATTATAAGAACTTTGGTATATTTTAATCATTTATTGTAATATTGTTAACCATGGGTTTCATAAGTTTAATTTTTGAGAAAAAATGCTTAATAATTAATATAAACTTTAACTTAAGAATTTAATAATGGGGGGGTGGGGAGAGATTAATCAGGGAATTTGTATGTTTATGGGCATGGCCCATGGATATGGACATTGGTGTGGGGAGGGCCTGGGGGTGGGATAGATGTGGGGTGGGATGGATGTGGGGTGGAGGGGATCAGTGGGGTTAAAAGGGGGACATCTGTGATGGTCTCAACAATAAAGTCAATAAAAAAATCACATGGTAAAAAACAAAACAAAAAAACACACAAAGCAATATCTACTCTGGGGTTCAACTAACAACAGAGCACCATAGCCTAGCCAACTTAAACACATAAAGTTAACTAGCACACTTACACTGACAATCTTAAGTTAAACAATGAAGAACATTTCTACAAACAGGGTGAAGCAGGATCAAGCCAGTGAAAATGTCTGCTTTGTCTATAGATAATTTCCCCTAATAATACCATTTTTTCCACAAGGGGGGGGTGAAGAAATAAGGATATGGTTAGCAAATGAGCAGACCTGCCATTAAAGACATGCCTTTGGACAGAAATTCTAAGTTAGGGTAACATAACTTTTTTCCCTCCAAAATTTCATAGTATCTCCAAAGGGTGACGTCCCAATAAGGATAATAGGAGAGAAAAAAAATAATGAGGGTATTTCCTAGTTCTGTTACTTTATGAAATAAATATGAAAGTATATTTTGGTATAAAACTCTCCTACATGTGATCAAGTATAATCTAAAATGTGTATTAAAACTGTAAGAAATTTTGCCTTTAATAAGGATAGGCACATTTATTTTGACACTATAATTTAAATTCACTAAGTAATCTTTAAAAACTAATCTTTCTAGAGGTTACCTATTATATGAAGAAATAGACAATTAGAGAATTTTATTTTATCTTTTGATTTTGAGAAAATATTTAGCCTTTCTATAACAAGGAAATAATAATAAATGAATAAAACCATGGGCTAGATTTTATGATCTCTCTAATTCTCTTCTGGCCTAAAGACAATGACTATAAAGTGTTGAATAAGAGAAATACTATAGAAATATCAATACATTTTTTAGTATTCTATCAATTTCTATATACCAAACTTTAAATAATTGTTAGGCACTTTAAAATGTTGTTAAAAGGTTTTTCTCTCATTATTGTAATTAATGCAAAGCAATAAAATAATATCTGATATACAGCCTGCATTTATAAATCACACATTTGCCCATCTAGCTAAAAGTTTCCCATTGTGTCCTCAGCTACAGGGTTCCTGAGTATGTGCTGTAATTTATGAAGAAAAAGACCAAAAGCCTTTTAAATTTTACTTTATGATCTAGATCTGGTGATGAGAGAGAAATATAGAGGTTCCACAACTCTTAAGAAGCCATAAACCATTGTGCCTGCTTTAGCATTTATCAATTTTTAACCACTGCTATGAGGCTTCTAGCAATCAATTACTTCCTGGCTCAACGAGGGACTCAAAGCTATACCAGATAAACCAGCAATCAATTTTACTGCTTTGTGGCTGACTTCTAAATATGTTTCTTTTCACCGCATTTAAAATAAACAAGGTTAGAATTTTACTGATTCTGAGACAATTAGTTTTACAGCACACAAAAAAGCAAACAATTTTAAATGGGAGGAAAGAATACTTTTAGATTCATACAACCTCCTTCTATTTTCCTTTATTCAAATTAACAGAGAAAGCTGAAGAAGCAAAGATATTGTTTTTCCTTTTCTGATTTGCATGGAACAGGGTTGTAATTGATGGGAACCTTATTTATTTCAGTTAAGCGAGCATCTTTCTTTATCTCATTTCTTTTAGATTGCTGTCAGACAATGCTCAGCGGAATACTTGATAGGGAGCACTGGTTAATATCTTCATCTCTGCCACAGCCACTGGGATTATGCAATTATAAATCTCTCCTAATTTTCCATTCTCTTATATTTTCACTCCATTTAATTTTTCTCACTTTCCATTCACAGGTCTTTGGTCTCCAATTTACAATGTTTCCACACAATTCAATCATCAGAATACATTATATTTCAAAAAACCTTCAGATTGCTATCAGAAGTAAGGGATATAAGTTAGAGTAATGGGCTGGAAATGATGTTGAAACATTATTTAAAAGTAAAAGAAATAAAAGTATTGATTTCATTTTTAATGATTAATTTTGAAAATATTGCCATAGCTAATTTGAACATAGAGCTATTATGGATATGGGCTCTACATTAACCAAAGTAAGAATTTAAAATTGTGATTCTGATATATGTTATATTGACCTAAGGGTAATTAATTAGCTTTTTAAAAGAATACTTCCTTTAAAAAGTTATTAGTGAAACCTTATAATATAAATATTTTTAATCATATTTATTTATTTATTTAATTCTCACACAAGGATATGGTTATTGATTTTAGAGACAGTGGAAGGAAGAAAGAGAGAGAGAAACATTGATGTGAGAGAAAAACACTAATCGGTTGCTGTCTGGTTCTAGGATTAGGGCAGGAAATATACAAGATAAACATGGAGCATCTTATAGTATCAGAAAGTAAGAAAGTACTCAAAAAATTTTTTTTTGATGGAGTATGTTAGTGGAGCACAAAAAAAGAGATAGGACAGAAAATGTTCTTTATGAATATTAAATCCAAGGTAACATAACAGTATATATCATACACAGTATATATATACACACACATATATATATGCACACAGACAGTATATACAATGTAGCAATGTATATACACAGGATTATACATTAAGAAGTGGAACATATCTCAAGAATAAAGATTTAGATAATTTTCAAAAATCAGTGTAATTTGAAATATTAATAAAGTGAAAAAATATCATGATCCTATCAATAGATGCGCAAAAATGTGACAACAAATCTCACATCCATTTCTGTTAAAACTCTAAGCAAATTAGAATAGAAGGGTACTGCCTAAAATCATAGGGAGAAAAATCTATAACTTGCATCATACTTAATATTGAATGACTAAATAATTTTTCCCTAAGGTCAGGGACATAGTGAGGACATCTGCTCTCACCACTTCCACTCAAAACTGTAGTTCTAGCTAGTGTTATAAGGCAAGAAAAAGAGATAAAGAGCTACAAGATTGGAAATAAAATTGTCTTTATTCAGTTTCCACGATGTCTATATGAAAAATTCTATAAAATATACATAAAGCTATTAGAACTACTAAGTGGATATAGCTAGGTGGCAGGGTATAAGAGTAATATAAAAACTCAACTCTGTTTTTATAAACTAACAACAAACAATTCAAAATTAAAATTTTAAAAACATTATATGCTATAGCATCTTTAAATATGAATGATCTAAGGATAAAGTTATAAAAAGATGGACATGGAAAAGTATGAAATACTGCAATGAGAAACTAAAGAAGACCTAAATAGTGAGATGCACCTTTTCATGGATCATAAGAGACAGTATTGTTAACATGGTAAGACTACTCAAACTGCTCAATGCAATCCAATCTAAATTTAAAGTAAAAGACTACATACAAGATTAAACTAAAAGCAAAAAAAAAAAACACCGTCAAAATAGCTGGGGGGGGAAATAAAATTGTTGGTGAAACGGTGCATCAGTAAGAATTCTCAAATTCTGTTCAAAACACTATGTTAAATGTTTGGTAGTATCCATGAAAGCATAAAACACATATAATATATGACTCATCATTTTCATTCATATATATTTACTCAACAGAAATTCATGTATGTCTTTTAAATAAAGGCATCTAATAAAATGATCATAGCACTATTTATAATTCCCCAATAAAAATATTTTAGTTGTCAATCAATAATATAATATATAAATGAATTGTTTTAAGTTTATATAATAGAATATAGCAACAAAAATGAATGAACTGCTGCCACTTTATGAACCACCAATGTAATGTTGAGCAATCAAAGTCAGAGATAATATATTTTGTGCAATTGCACTTATACAAATTTTAAAAAGTGAAAGCTAATCTATGATGTTCAAAGTGAAAAACATAGTTACCCTTGTGGAAGAATATTGATTAGCAGAAGATAGGAGGGGGCTTCTGTAGATCTGATAATGTTATTTTTTTATTTTTGTATAAGTGTGTTTCCTTTGTCGAATTTGTCAGGCAATGTCCTTCTGTTCTGTGCACTGGTGTGTGTGTATGTTTAACTCAATAATTTTTAATGGACATAGAATCTAAATCGAAGAAGTATTGTTACCAATTTTGTGATAATTTACACATTAAAATATTCATGATGGTAATGGATTATAACATATTGCTAATAATAATAATAATAATAATAATAAATCAAAGAGTTTGAGTGAGTGCAAAAGAATGGGGAGTGTCCTTCATTGCCAGGTTATGCCAGCTAATAAGTACAGAAATGAGAAAGAAGTAGAGAATAAACACTTTGCAATTACCATGTAATTACATATTTAGACAAAGAACACCACTGAGTGTTTAAACAAGGTGGTACATTTTGCTGTGGAACAGGATATTCAAATGGTGCCGAATTATCTTTCCCAGATTGCTTACTAATTATGAAACAGAGAATATAACTTTGTAGAGGAGAATTATGGCAGATACCATGTCAACCGAAGGATCAACAATGGAAAAAAACCAACTGACATTATGTGCTTCTTGATTGGATGCATTTAAAGTTATAACCTACTTGGGGCCAAAATCATTTCCCATAAATCTAATAATAAGAAAATAATCAGATTAATCTATGGGTTTTGACATTCCACAAAATAGCTGGATTTGACTCTTCAAATACACCATGGTCTTGAAAGTAAAAACAAAAAAACCACCAAAAGAAAAAGAAAAGGAGGGAAACTTTTACAGATTAAAGAAAACTAAGGAGATATGAAAACAGAATACAAATGCATGAGCTTAGATTAAATATTTGATGCCCTGCACTCCCTCCAAAAAAAGTTATAAAGCTACTACTGGCATAATTGGGGATATCTGATTCAGACTGTGTATTATATAAAGTGATTGTACCAGTGTTGAATTCCTTGGATATGATGATAATGCTAATAGTCATACAGGAGAATGTCTTTGTTCTTAGGAGGCACCAAAGGAAATTTAAGAATGAAGTGTCATACATTTTGCAATTTATGTTTTAATGGTTCCAAAACTAAGATGTTTTTGTGTGCATGCATGTATGCATATATGAGTATGTGTGTGCACTCCCCTGTTTGTATGTGTGTGTTGAGCAGGGAAAGGGACTGGAAGAGGGAGAGGGAGAGGGCAAGAACGAAATCAATACAATGACAATGGTAGAATTTTTTCTCCTGATCAATATGGTATCAAACAAAATAAGCATTGCTGAATAGTAATACAATGTAATCATTTTCCCTCTCTATATCTTGTGTCTTATCCCCTCAAAATCCCTGTCATTAAGTCTGTTTTACTCAAAAATAATGTAGGAGCAAGAAGTCTAAATTAAAGATAACATCCATTGCAATGCAGGAAAAGAACATGCAGAGAAATTAAAACTTTTTTACATAAATTAAGATAACCAACAATTACCTTATTTATATTAAAGATGGAAATTTGGGGTAAGGAATAAAATTTTCAGCTAAAAGTTTTTATTTGAGATTCATAATTTAATTGAGTAAACTTTTATAATTTGTAATTACTTTTCCAGTTGGATATAACAAACAAAAATTTAAATAGACTCATATTTTCACAGAGATTTTTTTCCTTCCATTTGAATGATCAGGGGAGAAGAGGTTGTTTGTTTCAAATGATGAATAAGACCCCCTTTCTATTCTATTCCTAGAAATTTATAAGACAATAGTACACATTTCCCATTTACTTCAGGACCATACTTTTTAAAATAAACATTTGGTTCATAAAGGAGACCTGCTGTAACGTGAGCTTTGAACAAACACTTTGTTACAGTTGTGAATGCTGAATTTCTTTTCATCTATTTTTCACATGAGGAGGTAATCGATGGCAGGAGATTTCCTTGTGCATTGAAATTATAGCGTGAGGTGAATTGCGCCCTTTTCTAGTTAGCATTTATTTTGGGCCTATCTCAGACTGATCCTTTGTATGCAGTCATCTGCATGTTTCTTTGGCTCTTCCTTCCATCCCTGAAAGGTCAGCAAGTATTACTGTCCTGCCTTGACAGTGGAGGTCACTATAATACACTGAGAATAAAGAAGTCTTGCTAATGATCAGCAAAAGCCATGAAGTTCAGCAGCTCCAACACAGGGAGCATAATCTGCATGCTCCCCGACTACATCTTATGATAGTTTCTTAACCCTTTAGCCATCTCCTTTGCATTTTATTGCTCCCAATACTCAATTCAATTCAACTCTTAGTTCCAGCAAAGTCCAACTTGATCTGAGAGATGAGAATTGCTCAAAACATGGCACAAGGCTCTCAATTACTATACAAATGAATAAACGAATAAATAATTCACAGGTACATAATTGGATATATAATCCATTTTCAAAGGGATATGAAATCTAGAATAGCAGGAAAATGATAAATATGAAAAAAAAGAACAAGTGCAAGCTCTAAAGCAATATATTTTAGACTATAATCTCCAAGGAAGTAGAGAACGCGCATATTTTACTGGCAGTTTTCTCTCTAGTGGGCACAACATTATCTGGCACATTTTAAGTCTCTAGTAAGTTGTGTGTGTTTTTAAGAACAGTTGCTATAAGCACATCTATCAAGGTAGCACTTTCTAGTTAAGTGCTGCTTGAATTAAAAACACAGAGGTCATCGTTAGACTTCCAGTTAGGAAACACGGAACTGGATCCTAAAGTTGGATAGCATTCCTAATTTTGTATTTTTACTAATATATATATATTTATATATATAATTGTAATATTGTATTATTATATATTAATATACATATGTCATATAACTAGTCTCCCTTCTTATGCCCTAGCCCCGAGGCTATTATCAACACGGAAGCCAGAATGATTATTCCACTCTGCTCAAAATCTTTCTCTGGCTTCCCAACAGACAAAGATTATTAACTTGAAATTCTTACAGTGGTTTTTAAATCCTTTATTCTCTGCCTGTAACTTCTTCTCCCACTTATTTTTTTCCATTTATTCTTGCTTCCTTGCAGTTTTTTTAAGATGTCAAGAAAATTTCTGCCCCAGGGCCTTTGGACTTGCTATTCCCTGGGTCTGATAGCCATATAATCCCCCCACCTCATTTCCACCTAATTAAGCTCAAATGTTATTACATCAGCAAGGGCATGCTTAATCACCTTATTTAAAATTTACAAATTCCTCTTACTGGGCCACTCCCGATTCTTCTTACTTTATTTTTCTCCACAGCAATGATGCCCACTTATAAATAATTTAAGCTATCTGTTCATTCTCTCTCCCCTGCTAGAATGCAAGCCTCATGAGCTGAGAGATTTGCCTTTTTGCTTTAGTGTTATATAATTAATATCTCAAATACTCCTTGAACACAGTATGTGCTCAATAGACATGAAAATGAAAAAGCAGAAGTATTTTAAGAAATAAAGTAAAAACCAAACCAGTAATGAGAGAGATAGAGATAGATAAAGAGCACCATAATTGAAGAAAGACTATCATGCAAAAAATATTAAACACAGAATGAAGAAAACAAGTATAACATACTACCAAATGAGATAACACTCATTTATAACAAGGACTGAGCAAATTCTCTCCTTTATCAAACTTCTCCACTGGCCTCCTCCAGTGCTCTGAACATCATCATCATTGCCCCATCATTGTTAAATGCTCCAAAATAAAGTTAGAGTTCTTTTTTCCCACTGATACCCACATGCAAATGCCATTTAAGATTTTTATATTCTACTTTTACTTCCACTCTGCATACACCTTTCCTAACTTGAGTTTATTATCTTAGCTTACTATATTATAATAGATTCTCAACTAATTTGCCTTGTTCCAGAGATGCTTAATCCAAAATCATTTTACTTCCAATGGGTGAAACAGATTAGGAAACATCCCTACATTCTCTTGTTTTTCTATTTCTACATTCCCCTGCCTTCCATGGCCAAAATCAAGGCCTCTAGATTGACAAATGAAAGCCAGATCCCTACTGTGATACTCAAAGCATTTTTGCATATGCAATCACTGTATCACTGCAGTTCAATTTGTGTGAAATGTTGTTACATTTCCCAAATAACCCATCACACAGTATTTTGAGGGCAGAAAAACATCTTGTTCATTCCATAGCCCACTGATAGACATGGTCCATTCAGTCTCCTAGAACCGAATCAGTCTATTAGCAAGCTATTGCTTCCAGAGAAGCTCTCCCCAAGGATCACAGCCACATTCCCGGTTAAAAATAGGCTTAGCTCTTCAGCCTGCAATTCATCAGAGAGGACTAAATGCATGGGAAATTGGTAAGGGAGAAAACAAAACAAAGCAAAAAATCCCCTACCTTCGTCTCTCTACCTTTTCTTAACTGGCTTTCATTTGCAGCAAGATCCACTACTACTATTGCCAGGCAAACAACGATAGCACAACAGCAAATAGCAGTGTTACCCTGTTATTATCAAAACACTTCTTACCTGGGGTGATGTCAAAATTCAGACTCTGGGTTCAGTAGTTCTGGGGTGGTGCCTGGACTCCACATTTCTAAAAAGTTCCCAGGCAATGCTAGTGTCACTAGTTTACAGCACATACTTTGTGTAACAAAGAACTATGAGAAGGCCATGAGTTGAAGTTGGAGGTAAGGAATGCTTATGAAGTGAAAGCAGAAAAGAATAAAAATGAAAAGAAAAAAAAAAAAAAGAATTGGCTTCAATTTTGCCAATGCCAGTTAATCTGTTGCAGCTGGTTCATAATATGTGAATATAAAATCAATTAAGAGAAAGATTTCATCCAAAAACGAATCATGCCACTCTATTTCCACATACTTTGCAGGCAATCCACATATATTTATTGCCTCTTTGGAGAAAATTCATTTGCAATCTCGTAGTTTTTTTTATAACTTTTAGTAATTTCCAGTGATGGTCTCTCCAATCTCTACATGGTTCCTGAGAGTCTCCTTTTCTCCTTCACATGTATGCTGAATATTTTTAAATTTTCATAATTTATTTTTCTACTTTGACCTATGCATTTATGGCAAATTGAAGGGGGCACTGCCTGCCTACAAGGGGAAAGGAGCAAACAATGACACGTGCAAATACCAACGTACTATTCATGATTACCTGAGCTAGGGCCCTGAATATAACCGCATTTCTCCCTGGTTAAACAAGTGTCATTAAATGAGCAAGCTGTGTCTCCAACCACTCCTAACCTTAAACTCAAAACACCAGCCGACCGCAAGTCTGAAGTCATAAGAAGACCCTAATCCTTAACTTGCTGGGTGAGAAAAAAAGAAACAACAGAGCCAGACTGTGAGAAGGGTCACTGCTCTCCTTCACTTTGGAAGAGAATTCTAGAGAAAGTCACAGTTATGTGCAGAATCTATTCATGCACTATGAACCCAAATGCTAGTAGTTGTTGCCCAATCAGGTCCTGGATCAGAAACTTCTCACAGAGGGTGGGGACTATATAGAAAGGAAGTAAGGAAAGGGCAGACTTCAGGATTTAACTACCTCTTTCTCAATTCTGGGTAACTTTAAAGAAAATAGGAAAGAAGAAAAAAAGACACTGAGGTGACTGAGTACATTAAATTAAGCTCATGAAATAAAAATAGATTATGTCAAGCTGTTGGAGTAATTTTTTTTATTATTACATTGCACTGCATTTTAGAAGTTATGCATATATTCTCTGGTTTGTCAAAAATAACATAATAATATGTTATCTCTCATTTATTTATAAAGTCTTTCATTTTTTCATTTAATAATGTAGCATCACAACTCCAGTGAAGTCACAGGCATAGTAAATGGATATATCACAACACCTGCTCTTATCAGAGTCACTGTTATATTGTCATTGTGTTAACAATGGCCCGTGGGCACGCTGCTTACTGGATGGTGCGGCACAGTGGTATAAAGCAAACAGAGGCGCAGTGGCCACATACAGCATCTGTATTGTGCTTGCTGAGAGGCCAGCTTCCTTGTAAGAGAAGCAATCTATGATAAGGAATGAGATAAAATAGAACTTGGTGTATAGAAGAGAACAGACATACAATTTAGAACTAAATTATTGGAAAACTAGTAGCTCCTAGAAGTCATTTTTGAAGTGCGGTTTAGTTCATGCACAATGGTACCAAGTGGGGAGATAATTTTAAAGGTAACAATAGAGCTGAACAACTAGAATAGGCTACATAAAAATCTATACTTGTGTACTAGTGGGTCTATATATCACTTAACAAGTCCCTGCAACTAGTGTTACCAAAAGCATTATTTTATAGATGATTCCAAGATTTTCACTTGTCTAGCACAATTTAAATTTTATAATATATTCTATAAATCAGAAGCATAAAGTTGTTTGATATGTACATAGCATTTATTTATCTGTACAATTAGGATTCCTAGTAATTAAGATAAAAATGTAATGAATTCTAACAGGATGATCATTCAACAATCATAAAATAATTATTAAGCTGAAACTGACTTTAGGGGCAAATTAGTTCTATAACGTTATTTTAGAGATTAAAAAAAATGAAGCCTAACGAGATAAAATAATTTTACTGAAAGGTGTATATTTTTAAGTTAAAATATTATGGTCTCAATTTCTAACAATCCTTTATTTACCTTATTACTCCACTCTCTTATTCAGCAAAATAAAATCACACCACAAGCCGTGTAAGTACACTAGTCTCTCATGAGTCATTGTTTCTGTGGGAGTTTTTCCATTCACATAAATAGTCTGACCATTAAGATGGTGGTTTGGAAATGAATTACAACTGACATCCAGGCTCTTTGGAATCTGTGAGATGAGATTTGTACACACATAAAGTCATAAACACAGAATCCGTTTATGAACCCAATAAAAGAATAACCTGGGTGGAAAACTGTGTTCTGGAATATATGCCTCTCTGAAGCACTCTTCTTATTACTCTCTAGTGACCACTAAACCAAACTAATATTAACTTGTACTTTGACCCCAGTCCCAAATGGCTAGTCTACTTGAAGAGCCAATGCCTTCCATTCTCTTTCCTCTAACGAATCCCCACTTCCATCTCAGGAAATAATGTTACCTCTGACCATGCCTGTTAGATGGCTGAGCAAAGGAGAGCTACTAGATTACCCAGAGGGACAAAATAATAAATTCAAAATAATGTCTCACTATTTAGAAAATGTACTTGTGGGTGTTAGGAAAGCATTTGGGGCAAGTTTTCTAGTAGAAATGAGTCCTTGGATGATTCTATATTCCTTCCATGGACACCTCTTATCTGTAATCAGTGATGAGACATTTTTTGTTTATGTGCAGTAAAGAAAAAGTACACAGTAAAAAGCGTTAACTCTCTTTAAACAAGGAATGTGCATCTATTTTTGAATATGAAACAGAGCATCTTCTAAGTTTCCTGTTTTATATTCGATTGTACAAAAAGTTTGAGCATAAAAATGTAGTCACACACTCAGAGACACATACAAATACACACACATTATCCTGCATATGTACACACATGCTCAAGAACATAAGCCACAAGGAGTAAGTTTACCCAAATAACCTTACTGGCTTTGCCTTCTTTATATATATATATATATATATATATATATATATATATATATATATATATATATATGTGTCTTTATTGATTTCAGAGAGAGGGAGGGAGAGGGAAAGAGAAAGATTGAAACATCAATGATGAGTCATTGATTGGCTGCCTCCTGCATGCCCCATGCTGGGGATCGAGCCACAACCCATGTGCTCTGACCAGGAATTGAACTGAGATCTCCTGGATCATAGGTAAGTGCTCAACCACTGAGCCACGATCCAGCTGGGCAGGCTGGCTGCCTTCTTGACTTAAAGTTTGCATAATAAATTCTTTAAGTTCTGTTAGCTTTGATTTTGACAACAACATAGAGATGCTGCTCATAAATTTAAATAAGGACACTACATAGTAATTGATTAAACACTATGGGTTCAGTAAGTCATTTTTCTCTTCTAAATTCTCTAACCCTTTCCTGATTTCTCTCTCTCTCCACCGTTCCTGATCATGTTTTTGTAGTTGAAGGGCCATGCTGTGTAACTAGGAGGTATACCTGAGGAAACTGTCCCGCCTGTCTAAAGAGAGCCAGTATGTTGATGTTACTTTTTGTTGAACAGATTTTTGGGCCTGCCTTTAGCTTCTCAGGTACATGCATTTAATTTTTATCAATGTGTCCAGACATTTCCAGACTTACTCTAACCACTTATGCAAATGATTATTTGTAGGAATGAATTTCAAATATTAACTGACCATGAGAATTAACAGTTGCTTCTGCAAGCTGGTTATCATTGTCTACACATACATAGGGAGGGGCAAAGAAGGCTTATAGTTGTGAGTATTTGAAACACAGAGTTTGTTCTTGTATTATTATTTATTATTGTATATTTTCTATATGAACAAGTATAAACCTAATTTGCCCCACCCTTAGAAAATCTAAGGGGGGGGAACCTAATGCAATTCAAATTTTGCTTGATATGCTCCAGAATCTAAACCAGAAAAGTTATATTAATTACTAGTGACTTCAAAACATGATATCTTAAAGCAGCAATCTTTATAATAGGTATAAACCTCTTAAATGGACCACTCATGCACAGCAGCTGATTGGGTACTCTCCTAAGGAAGGTTTAAAAAATTCCTTGTAGTATATCCTTGTACTGTTTAAAAATACTCTTTCATCTGATTACAGTTATATTGATTAGACTTAAGTTTTCTTAGTCACAATCATAGCCTAATCATATCTCTTTGGTATTTATCCCAGTGTTCTCTGAACACATGATCACTGCTGTGCAGTAGAGGACTGTCTTTACCAAAAGAAAAGTTTGGTCCTGCCCACTTTCATTCTTGTGGTTTTGTTTTTAGTTGCTTTTTCTGCCTGGAATCCTAAACACTCCAAGCATAATTTAACCCAACAGTAAAAACCTTTACTTCTCTGTCTAAAATGAATGTTTGTTTGTTTATTTATTTCTCTACAGCTGACATTTCTTAAAGTTCTGCATCTCTTAAAGTTTTAAATGACCATTATAATCAAAACATTAGTATTCAATTTTTAACACATATTTAACTTTAAGTATTTTTAAAAACAAAAACAAAAAAAACCTGAGAAATACATAGATTTTTTGTTATTTTTGTGTGTGTGTGTTCTTTTTTTTTTTTTTTTTTTTTTACCAAAGGGTATTGCTGAATGAAAATGAATTTAGAATATCATGGAAGCACAGTTAAAAACTTAAAATATAAAATCAGCCATGCTCAGAAACATGTCTAGGCTAGAAAAGGTGACATTCTAGGCTTTATATGCTCTGGCAGGTATTCACAGCAAGAGGAAAACCTTGAAAATGTCTCCCTGCTCATCACACTTTCCAAACCTGGGCTCTGCTCTAACTCCATGTGGACAGTGACCTATCTGTGAACTTCGAATAATCAGTACAAAGTAAATGGGGTGCCAGCTTGGTTGGTGTGGCTCAGTTGGTTGAGTGTCATCCCACATGCACCAGGAGGTCACTGGTTTGACTCCTGGTCAGGGCTCACGCCTGGGCTGCAGGCCGAACCCCAGTAGGGGGCATGCAGGAGGCGGCCCATCGACTTTTCACTTCACATGGATGTTTCCCGCTCTCTCTCCCTCTCCCTTCCTCACTCTGAAATGAATAAAAATATACTTTTTAAAAAATATATCTTTATTGATTTCAGAGAGAGGAAAGGAGAGGGGGAGAGAGAGATAGAAACATCAATGATGAGAGAGTCATTGATCAGCTGCCTCCTGCATGCCCCCGCCTGGGGATCGAGCCCACAACCCGGGCATGTGGCCTGACTGGGAATGTTACCCCAATCACCTGGATCCTAGGTCAATGCTCAACCGCTGAGCCACGCCCAGCTGGGCAAAAACATACTTTTCTAAAGAGTACATGGGATGCCATATCAGAAGAGGTTACAAGAAACAACATATTAAAAACAAGTGTCAATTATATCTCAGAAAAAGTTTAAAAAAAAAAGTTAAACAGGAAATGTGATATGGCATTACTCTGATACCCAAACCAGTAAGGACACTGCAAGAAAATGAAACTACACACCGTTATCTCTAAAGAACACAGGCACAAAAAACCTCAACAAAATTTTAGCAAACCAAATTCCACAATACATTAAAAGTATCATACACCATGATCAAGGGGGATTTATTCCACAGCGATAGTTTAATACCATATAAGTTTACCATTCTTCCATAAAATCAACTTACAACAAAGGAACCAAAAATATACAAGGAGACAAGGATAATCTCTTCAATAAATGGTACTGGGAAAACACAGGAAAAGAATAAACCTTTACACCATATACAGATATCAACTCAGAATGGATTAAATCTTTATTGTAAGACCAGAAACCATAAAACTCCTAGAAGAAAATGTAGGGTGCAAGTTCTTTGATATTGGTTTTATCAATGTTTTCTTTTAATTGACACCAAAAGCAAAAGAAACAAAAGCAAAAACATAACATCAAATTAATAAGCTTTTGCACAGCAAAGAAAACCATCAACAAAATGAAAAGGCAACCTATTGAATAAGAAAAAATATTTGCACATCACATATGTTATAGGGGGCTAATGCCCAAATATATAAGGAACTTGTACAACAAATAAGCAAACCATCTGACTAAAAATGGGCAGAGGAAATGAATAGATATTTGTCCTAGAAAGACATAAAAATGGCCCACAAGTACACAAAAAGATGCTGAACATCCCTAATCATCAGGAAAATGCAAATCAAAACTACAATAAGATATCATCTCACAACTGTTAGAATGACTATTATAAAAAATACAAGAGATAACAAGTATTGACAAAAAAGTGGGGGGGAAAAAGGAACCCTTTTGCACTGTTATTGAGAATGTAAACTAGGACAGCCAATACAGAAGGAGTATGGTGGTTTCTCAAATAATAAAAAAATAGAATTGCCCTATGGTCCAGCAATCTCACTTATGAATATATATCCAAAGGAATTGAAAGCAGGATATTGAAGAGATATCTGCACTCCCATGTTCATTGCAGCGTTATTCACACTACCCAAGATATAGAAACAACCTAGGTGTCCATCAACAGGTGAATTATAAAAGAAGATGTGAATATATATATATTTATATATATATAGGCAATGAGAAAGAAGGAAAGTCTGCCATTTTCAACAACATTGTGGACCTTGAGGGCTAGGGCATTGTGCTAAGTGAAATAAGTCAAATGTGAAAACACAAATACTCTGTGGTATCATTTATACCTGGAATTAAAAAAACACACAAGTCAAACTCATAGAATCAAAGGGTAAAAATGTGATTGTCAGGAGCTGGGGTTTAGGGGAAAGGTTAGTAAAATGGCACACATTTCTAGCTCTAAGATGAATAGCATCTGAGTATCTAATGTAAAACACGGTGCCTTTAATTGCTAACACTGTGTAGTATAATTGAAACTTGCTGAGAGAGTAGAACTTAAATGATCACACACACACAAAAGATAATTATGTGAGGTGATGGATGTGTTAATTAACTAGATGAGGGGAATCCTTTCACAATGTATACATATCAAATCACCTTGATCGATACTTTAAGCACTTTATACTTTTATATGCTAAATATACCTCAATAAACCTGAAATATATAAAAAAAAGAAGTAAAAGCCTTGAAAGTACACTGGATTTCATATAACTATTTAAAAAAATCAACACACCCCTATGGTGTTATATCGTGAATTGAAAAGCCCAACTACATTTACATGGGATGATGCGAGGTGCAAGACACAAGAGGTTTCAGGGCCCAATCAGAGGCAATGTCTGCTTTCTTGTCAAGAACACTTGTTGCTCAAGAACCATGGCTTTAATAAATGAGCCAAATCCAATTTCTTCTCTCCTCAAGCCCTAGTAAGCAGCTTTCTGAGTCTTTCTCATACCTTTTTTGCCTGTCTTCAGAAAATCCCTGATGAAAATTATACCCTCAGGGAGATAGCCACTAGAAATGATTGCTTATGGTGGCTGCAGGGCTTAGAGCTGGCTTTCCCACTGACAGAGATGGCATTAACCTAGGTCACCCTGGATTGGAAACACACACAGTACACCGGTGTGTAGAAAATCATACACTGACTGCACAAAATAGGGAAATTTCTTTTCTTCCTGCTCTCAGAAAAAAAGGGAAAAAAAAGGTCAAAGTGGTCACTTGAGACCAGAGCTTTTGTGATTTTTCTGTCTGATTAAACTTAAAGTGGAATGTCACTGGGCCAAGGAGCTTAAGGGCAAATGAGAAATTCAGTGTGCATTGTTACAGAACAGAGCTAAATCCCAGCCACAGGAAAGTGGCTTGGGAACTTGTTAATAGCAGAAACTTGGTCAGCTGCAAATATCTCATAAAATACAGAATAAACGCTCTTTAAATCGACAAAGGCTGGCCAGTTTTCAATTGCTTTTCTATATATAAATCACATTTAGGTGAAAGAGCAAGAGAGTAGAAAAATAAAAGAAAATGAGAAGCAACTGCATTAATGAGGATCTTAGGGGACCACTACCCTATAACATGAGGATCAGAGCTGACTCTCTGACTTCACGCTAGCATTTGGTAGGAATGCTTGGTAATCTCCAGAAAATTATTGAAAGGAAAAAAGAAGAGAGGAGAATGGAGGAAGGGAGGAAGTAAAAAAGAAAAACAGAAAAAAAAGAATAAAAAGGAGAGAGGGAGGAAGAGAGGAAGGAAGGAAGGATTTTTCTCTCCTTCAATATTCTCTCTTTCCATTCCCCTGCTGGAACTCTGAATTCCCTGTGAAATGAATCACTTAAAGTTTAACAAACATATGATGTCTTTTCTTTCCCTTGGGTCTTTGCCCAAGACACTCCCTTTGCTTATGATACTCTTGTCCTCACTCTTTCTTTTGAATTTCTATTTTCCTTTAAAATCTGGCTCAGATATCTCACCTTCTGGAGAAATCCTCCCTGGTGTACCACAAGATGGATTTATAGATCATAAAATGCAGTAACCAAAAATAAATCCTTAGCATAGCACTCATTTCAATATATTTTATGTATCTGTTTGCTTTTATGCCTTATTTGGTTGGCTGGTTAGGGGTATTAGCATATATGTTATTAGCACCTAGCACAGTGTGTGGTACATAATAGGTGATCAATGATGATTTTAACGATAAGCCTCATCCTCATAATCACTCTCCTCATGATCATAACCATCATAATCTAAGAAGAGAAATAGCAAAGAATGAATGCCTGTATCAGAACAAATTTATTGCTAATAAAGGTAAAACAGTTTATCCACTGATACCTCTGAAGATGGATCCCTGAAATCATGTTCTTTCAAAGAAGATTAAAGAGTACATTGATTTAAGAAAAAAGGAATATAACTAAAGCCATGAACACATTATTTTTCAGCGGTGGTCGCATATACTTGCTGACAAAACATGGAAGGCATTGCATCCTTTCTAATTCAAGCAAACTTTCAACTGAATCAAAGCCTCCCATCCCTTTTTCTCAGGCCTAGCTCTTCCTTCGAATACAACCCTTTCCCAACTCCAGAATTCCCCTATCTTACTCCCAACCCAAATTCACAGTCTGCTCCTTGACTCTCAGGCTTCCTCTCCATTCCTCCCAACGACCTGCCAAGATAGAACTACTACTGCCTCATACTAAACATATTGGATATAAAATGACTTTTAAAAAGAACATCAAAATACCAGAGTCTCTCAAAGTATCATATGCCTTCTAAGATTGAAAAGGCTGTACTCTTAAAAAATGGAATTCTTAGAGATAAAATGCTCTTGCTTAAAATGTTACATACTCAGGCACATACAAAATTTAACCAAGATAGAGAAGCTAACATGCATTCTCTATCTACCACATGCTAGGCATTAAGTTAAAGAATCTCAGTAAACGCCCAGGACCATTTGATATTATAAGTCTCATTTAGAAGTTAAAGTTTAGACAGGTTTCTGAAATAAAGTGCTAGTGTTTACACAGAAACTAGTAGCACAGTACACTTTATTTCCTTAGCCATGAGTAATTATAAAAGGTAAGTTGGGTTTCAACTCTGGTAATTCCATTCTGAAGTGGGGAAAAGCCTCAGGATAATACTACATTTTTTCTTGGTAGACCAGCATGTTTTAAATAATGAATATATAAGAAAGAAGTTCTGCAATAAGGTGAAAAACAAACATGTCATGAGAGTTCCAAATAAAATTTCTGCTTTGAAACACGGTCACGTTATGTTGAACAAATAAACACAGCAGTGTGTTTCTGTTCTTTGAAATAAATGTGGATGTTGTTTCTATTAGTGGATGTAAAATAATATCACTGAGTGCTTAGGAGTCATCTTTTTTTATTTAAATTTGAAAATCTGAAACAATTAAAAAATACAGTTCACTGGCATTTTTCATTGTGTGGCTTAGGAACTAATCTAATACTTGAAAATCTAATTTATGACATTAGATATTATAGCCCAGTTTTTAAATAAGATTTCAGGGGGATAAATACATGAGAATGTAATTAAAGCTTTAGCACATAACATTCCACAAGTCCTTCTTTAATGTTACCGAAGGATGTTCACATCATCTATAAATAAGTCCCCAAGTAAAATCACTGCTTTGTGATTTTATAAAAGCCAGTTGTATCTGGCTTTTGATTTGTGAGCCTCATTGTTAGATAAAGACTCTAATGCCATCTGTCCCTTACAGCAACTATACAGAGACTCACATATCAAAGTAAATTTTCTCACCAGTTCTGAATTTGCATTTTTACAAAAACGTTAACCCTCAATTGATAAGTTTGACAATTTTTATGCTACTCCAAATATCTAGATCCACATATTTCACCTAAGCCTGTATTCCTAGATGACTTTCATTTCATTGCTCTACCTCTATCTTTTATACTCCTCCCCCAATATCGAATATGAGCATTGCAGAATTTAAGAGCCGCTACTTCTTGCTGATGTTTCACAGTTGCCATGGTTAAGCCCCTCAGTAAAATTTATATTCATTTGTTTTTTTCTACTTCTGAACGGGCCATTTAGAATTAAATGCTGCATAAATCCCTGAACTTGAGAGTATACTTTTGGAGGATCTAAATTAGAGCAATATGACCTTCTGCTCAGTTAATCACTGCAACATGTCTGTGTCTCTGTGGACACGAGCTGAGCTGGGTGTCCGCTCAGTCACAGGCCACCGCATCCCCTCTGACCTCAGCACGACCACTGCGTCTTTATCTGAGGTATGTACTGTGGATTGCTGGGGTCTTTCATCTTCACCCAGGCCGGCTTTTATTCCTCTCCTTTTCCACGCTCCCTTCAGGGCTTGGCTTATTTTTTTCTCATAGAGGTAAGCTGTTCCATGATGCTGCTCCTGTATGTTCAAATGACTTTTATTCACAGATTATGGAACACTTTCAGTTGCAGTTTGTCTTTGCCTGGATCCACTATGTCAACCTATTCTCTCCCACCCTAATACTCTAACTCCTATTCATTATTTTAAGGCCAAGCTCAACACCTTCTCATTCTCTTACGACATAACCCACAGCTATTTCACGTTTTTTTCTGAAATTCCAAATCATCTTCGTATTTTCCTTGCATTGAAAATTGTTCTTTCCTGTATATGTATTATGGATTTTCTAACGATAGTGGAATCTATAACGCAAATTTGGGTAATGATCTCCAATCTCCACAGCTATTTTGCTAACTAATATGATAATCACTGGAACAATTTAAATTTTCATCAGTATTAAGTCTTTCCCTCAAACATATCTCTACCATTTAATTGTAAATTCTTGGGGGGGAAATTTCCCTTTCCCAGAAGATATAGAGCAATGATTTCTTTTTAGTAAACTTAGTAAATTTTCTCCCTCTTTTTTTTTTTTTTTCTGTCAACCATTACTTGAGTAGCAGTGAGATATTTGGCACGTCGGGTGGTTTTTCTTATTCTAAGTTCTACAGGTAGAATATGAACTAAAATAGACAAAGAACTTTTATGGTGAGATGAGGAACAGAGTTGCAAAATCTGCCAGAAAATCTGACTTTAACCATTGAAAGTTAAAAACACAGTTGGGGGGGAGGGGGGAACGCAAATGTTGAACTGTCTCCTAACTCAGTGTTTCAATGCAATTCAAACAATACTGAATGTGTCTACCATGTTCATTGATCTGCTACAGACATTTTGAGTATATAGAATTTGTCAGTGTAAGTTTATAGCTTTCAGCCCTTCTCTATTGTACTCTGGTAGAATTACAATTAAATGGCTCTTAATCTCAGGGTGGTGGTGGTTATTGTTTTGTTACTCTACAAGAAAGACTTTAATTCCAACTAGATAAAAGGTTTGGGGGAAAGAGTATTATTTGTATTGAGCTGCAGAGAAGGAGTAAAATATTGACCAGACACAAATGGGGTAAAGGTCTCCTAATTCAGATGGAAACTCCTGAGCAAAAATGTTGCTACTCTATTTCCAGAAAATGAGTGGGAAACCACTTCTATCTTCAGTGATCATTGTTATGAAATGTTTTCCTAACCTTTGCCAAATATACCACTCATCACTAACATCGACGATGCAGAAAATGACTTCGGCTCTACAGGAATAACAAGACCTTGATCTGCAGAGTCTTTCTTGGGAGGTTAAAAGAAGAAATCGAAAGTACAAAAAACACACTACTCAATATGCCCTCTAGTCCCACTTGTCCTCTGTATCTGATGAATGACTTCAAAGCCAGGGAACATTCGATTTGAAATTCTATAGGAAGGAGATTAATTTAAAAATATAAAATTTTCTAAAGAGTAAAGACATGCATTCCTTATTTTGAATAATATAATTAGTAAAGATGTTTAAATACCAACATAGGGAAATTTTTCATTGGAGATATTCCTAAAGCATGTTGTAATTTGAGAAATTATATAAATCGTCAACATTTATCCTGCCAAAGGAGGATCATTTTGTAATATATTTTTATTCATTTTAGAGAGAGAGGAAAAGAGAGGGAGAGGGGGAGAAAAAAACAATGATGTGAGAGAGAGGCATCTACTGATTGCCTCCCGTATGCATCCCAACCTGGGTGCCCCAAGGAATGAACCCACAACCTGGGTATGTACCCTGACCTGGAATTGAACTGGTGACCTTTTGGTGCACTGGGCGGTGCTCAACCAACTGAGCCACACTGGCCAAGACACGGCAGACCATTTTTGATGAAATGTTATAACTATGATATTTGCATCATCATGAATATACAATTTTTGTGCTGGAAATGGCTTCTGAATAGATTTAGTCCCACCATCTCATTTTAAGGTGGTTAAACAACTTTCCCAATATTAGAGAGAATCACTCTGTCAGTGGAAGAGTACATATTAGAACTCAGGGATTTTATCTTCTACACTTTCTAATGACCCCTTTCTAATCACCCAAGCAACTTCTATTTCATCACTTTCCAGCCCCAATAACCTCTGAAAGAAATATTTTTGAAAATCATCTTAGTTTTCCTAATAGTAATCCTTTCTTAAGATCATATTGGTAATTGGACATTTATTTCATTTGTCATCTTTTCTGTGGCAAAATATAACAGAGATATTGGTCAAATACAGTCCAAATTGAGAATCTCATAAAAAGAAAAAGTCTTATCAAAAATCAATAAAAGTACTTGGAACAATATCTTATGCCCAGGGATCTCTCAGAATGTAGTGTTTGTAAAATATAATTGGAAGATTTTGCTTCATATGCAAATAATTGGTTCATCGTTTATTGATATGTAATTTTTAAAAAGTATTCCTTTAAAAAAGTCTTGGGATTAATATATTTTTTTAAAAATAGTAGAGAGAAAAGTCATATATAGTTTAATGACTGCTCAGTACTGGTTAGTGTTTTGACATTAACTGTAGTACTAGAAAACTCATGTTTGCTCATATCTAAACCTGTGTAAAAACTGATGAAAGCCTTTTCACTCAAATTAAGACAACAGAGATACTGGGTTAAAACTAGACAGACTCCTATTTGCAGCCTCTTTCAGACATATTTTTAGCATTAGGAAAAGGGAGCTAAATGCTAGGGATAGTGACAGAGTACATATAGGCGAACAGGAAAAGAACAGCAGAAAAACAGACCCCGGAAGGAACAATGGTTGAGCATATGGACCCTGTGGTCAAATTATATGGGTTCCAATCCCAGCTCTACTATATGTGGCCTTTTTGACCACAGACACAATACCTTACCTTTCTATAACTCCATTTGCTCATATATAACATTGAGAAAATAACTGCAATCCACTAGGGTTGATGTGAAAATTAAATGGGTTCATATGCCCAAAACACTAAACCAGTGGCTGGTATTTAATGAGTACTCAACAAGTATTAGAAGCTCTTACTAGATACACACATTCACAAGTGGGAGAATATGGTCTGAGGGGAATATGGTGAATAACCCCTGGGCCAAGCTGTCAAAGGGAAAAGAGTTCACAAAATGTATACAGGTGAAGCTTAATAATTTGGATACTGTCAACAAACAACATGTGGATATTCAGGAAGGGACAGGGCAGAGCTTACAGAGGACTGGAAGCAAAGAGTAGGGCCCTTGGCTCATTTTTCACATTCTGGTCATTTTAGATAAGAAAATGGAGATAAGAAAAATAGGGCATCTGTCTTAAAGGAAATTTGCTGCGGTCCTTGGCTAGTTTTCAATAAAAAGTAAGTTAAAGGCAGAGTTCATGAATGTGAAGAAAAGGAATGGGGCTTAATCAGAGGAAAAGAAATAGGTCATAACTTCTCTGGGTCCTGAAGTAAAAGTAGGAATAGCAGAAGAAATGATTGATATTGAATTAGCTGTACTACAAGATAATTTCAAAAATTTCCTAAAGACAAATTTGACCCCTAGGCCTCAGGCATATCAAAGTTATAGATCTTAACTGTGAGCCTACAGGAGGTGGCTCCTGCTCTGTGGACCTCAGGAACCATAGCACAGAGCATAAGGACATATGCATCCATGTGCTTGCTGAATAACCTATAAGGAATGGAGTGATTTTTAGTTGTAAATATTTCAAATTTTAGTTCCAGAAGTCCACTCATCTCTGTTGTTAGAAAAGTAAAATATCAAGCTGTAGCAACATCCTGGCATTGGATTCTGAAAGCCAGCCAAGTAGCCATTGAAAATGCTTCTTATTTTACGCATGAGTAAAGTTCTGAATCATTTTTTTTAAAAAGGAGGGGGAGAGAGTTACTAAAGAATTTATATGCATATATGCACAACCCAAGGACAGGGACAATGGTGGGGAGAGGAACTGCGGAGGGGGATGGGGAGGGGTGGAACGGGTCATTGAAGAGAAAAAGGGACATCTGTGATATTTTAAACAAAAATAAAATTTAAAAATTAAAAAAAAATTTGTTTTGACTGAAACATCTAACTAGGATTCAACAGAAAGTACACAGATTCAGATTCTTCAAATTGTATTTTTAATAGCATTAGCAGTGGTAATTACTTCATTAATTATAAAAATATTTTAACTAATAAGTAACAAATTTAAATGGGAATATATAGCTTTTAATCTGTTTGATTAGTTGACTTCTTCCCACTTTTTAAAAAGCAAATACTAATAATAAAAGAAAATATAAAAAATAAAAAGCAAATGTGAAGCTTCACGATTTGTGATAGAAAGTAATTATCTCTTTCCAAATGAGAAATGTAAATTAGATCTACCCATTTTTATATTTCATTGAGATTATCTTATACTAGAATGAAAAGTACATTTTTAAATGTAATCAATTTAAAACTATATAAAAATGTGAAATCATTTTAATGATTGATAACTAAATGACTCTGAGTTAACTTGAACAGGATTCCGAGAAGTAATGACCCATAGTTCACTTTGATAGTATGGTAGGATAAATGAGAGTGTTTGTAACAAAGCATGACAAAGCGGCAACAAAAACTATTTATTAAACATTTTTTATCTGCCAGGTATTGTTCTAACACACATCTACTGAACAGTTTCTATAATTATTCCCATTTTAGAGAAAGGAAACTGAGGCACATTTCTCTTGCATAAATTCTCCAGTGTCATACAGTGGTAATATCAGAGCCAAGATTTGTCCCTCAAGCCCGGCCGGGCGTGGCTCAACAGTTGAGCATCAACCTAGGATCCAGGCGATCAGGGTTCGATTCCCAGTCAGGCACATGCCTGGGTTCTGGGCTCCACCCCCAGTGGGTTACGTGCAGGAGGCAGCCGATCAATGACTCTCTCATCATTGATGTTTCTATCCCTCTCTCCCTCTCCTTTCTTCTCTCTGAAATTAATAAAGATATATTTTTTTAAAAATAAAAAGATTTGTCGCTAGATAGTCTGGATCCGGAGACCAAACTTAATGACTTAATAATGTTTGTTCTTCCAAAATGCATGCACACAACTATGTAGCCCTCACTTTTTCAAGCACTCTGATATTATGAGAATCATCCAATGGCCCTCTGTAAGTCCTAACTTTATTTTTGGAAGTAATTCACTAGCCAGTGGTACCATCTCTAATAGCATCAAATACTTATATCTTTCCATTTTTATTCCGCTATCTTACTATTTTCTCATGGTACAGATTCAATTATTTCTCAATCTGAACTAAGCTGTGTTGTTTAACAATTATTCTTTAGAACACAATAAGTCAAAACTCAAGGGAAAATTATGCATAGTATGTTAAATTGATATTTTTGTTAATTGTATACTAAAATGATGACCTAGACTAGTATATGGACTTTCTGTAGTAAAGTTAACATGTAGAACTTATGTTTAAAAAAACCCACTAGTATGCTATTAAAAGTAAAAAATAGGGACTATTTAAGTTTCTATGTGGCCATTGAATTGGCTTTTGAAAGAAAGCTCTGCATGCACCTTGCTATCCTTTATTCATATCTAGAATAATGTAAGGAGAAATGGCCTATAAACAGTTCCTAAAATTGAAATCCTGTGTATTATACTTAAAATGATACCTGCTGTACATTATCCAAAATTATTGTACTTAGTTTTAAATAGCACTATTCTTACTAGCATGGGACATGAACAAATGTATTTGAAACTCTTTCTTTAAAAAGGTCACTTTCTGAGTTGGTCTAATAAGCCAAGTTTCTAGTCAAAAGGAAAGATACCCTCGAAAACAGCTCAATTAAGTCCATAGAAAATAAATGGGGCATTTTACATTCATCCGTGTTTAGCCTACTATGCCTTTCAGCACCAGGCTCTGCTGCCGAGTCAATCCCACTTCTGGGAATATATCCTAAGAATCCCAAAACACCAATCAGAAAGAATAGATGCACCCCTATGTTTATAGCAGCATTACTTACAATAGCCAAGATCTGGAAACAGCCCAAGTGCCCACCAGCAGATGAGTGGATAAAAAAGCTGTGGGACATTTACACCATGGATACTACATGACTAAAGAAGAAGGAACTCTTACTCTTTGCTACAGCATGGATGGACCTGGAGAGTATTATACTAAGTGAAATAAGGCAGTCAGAGAAAGACAAGTACCATATATCTCACTAATATGTGGAATCTAATTAACAAAATAAACTGAAAAACAAAGTGAAAACAGAAGCATGGATACATGGAACAGACTGGTCAGTGCCCCAGAGAATGAGGGTGGGGGTGACTGGATAAAGGAGGGGAAGGGATTAGCTAAAGAACATACATGCCTACCCCAAGGCCATGGACAATAGTATGGCGAAGCTCAAGGCATGGGGAGGGGGAGGTCGGGGAAGGTAGACAAAGGGGGGGAGAAGGGGCGCACATGTAATAGTGTCAACATTAAAAATTTTAATAAAAAAATAGTGCTATAAAAAATGAAAGAAAACATATCTACTAGAAACTCTAAAAATAGGGGAAAATG
Organism: Miniopterus schreibersii; assembly: GCF_964146895.1. Lineage (NCBI taxonomy): Eukaryota > Metazoa > Chordata > Mammalia > Chiroptera > Miniopteridae > Miniopterus > Miniopterus schreibersii. The sequence goes on along the minus strand of NC_138113.1, from coordinate 27,331,688 downwards.
TAAAATGTTCATCTAATTGTTTCATATATAGTTAACTTTTTTTTAAGAAGATATATTTCTTCAATTAAATAAGAAAAGAAAAATATAAAATTCAGGGACAGTAATAGGGAAAATATCAGTGTACCCTGGGAAAATTAATCTATTTCCGCATTATATGGTCCCTTTATGAACTACTTTTTCAATACAGGATAAGGCTGCAATCTCAGCTCCTGAATTTAAGTGTAACAAATATAAAAGAAGAAAAATAAAGACACAGCAATATAATCTCATTCTGAATCTCTTTATATTATGCATTGTGAATTTCTTTCAAAAACTACTGAACTCTTGGGGGTTCTCAATCAGAACCTAATTAGAATATAAGCAAACAGAATATGTCAGTAGTGCTGATGTAACAGTATTTAGAAGAGAGTCTTATCGATTCTTTCTCCTTGCTCCCTGGTTTGAGTGAAATATACTTGTCCAGCCAGTGGGCTTTATGTTCACAGGCAGCAATATAAAAATGATGACTCTGAGATAAGGACCTGAATTTCACAAATCCCTAGCCAGAGCCTGCGTTCCCCACTGCGGATAGTAAGATAAAGTTCTAGGCAGATGCCAAGGGGATGATCCATATTTTGTAGGGTGTGAGATTGATACAATCTTGGGGGTGCTCATTAAATAAAAATGAAATAATGCATAGAAATTAGGAATAAATGGCCATATTTATTTTGAATAATGAAAAATAGCAAAAGAATCACAAATTTTAACTACTATTACCATAATTGTCACAAAATATATTAGAACCACTATCAAATGCCCTCCTTCAGTGTTGAACCATCCTGTGTAAGTGAGAGGCCCAAAAGTTAAGGTTCATTATTTCACAGGAAATCTTGAGTTATTTCACCTACACTGCAAAGAAGATGCTAAAACTACATCCCTGATGACACAATTTGAATTTACTTCCTATGAAAATTGAAAAATTTCCTCTGGTTTGAAAAAATAAATTGTATTGTAGAGAAAATGAAAGAGAAAATTGAAGATTTAGGAAATTGGTCAAGGTAACTTAATAATTTCAACAGATATAAATGCCAAATTTGGATAATTGTACTATTCTTCATTTTTCATGAAAGACTAAAATGCTTGACATTACTTCTTTCTGAAACAATGATGTGGTTTTTTTGGTGGGTGTATTTTTTATTGCAAGGTTACACACAACTCTGTTTTCTTCATGTTTCTGCTTAATATATAAATTTCAAACAGCCGTACTTGCATATTTACAGAGCATTTTTTACATTCTTTGATCTCAGGAAATCACAAAAGGAAGCATATGTCTTTAAAATGCATTGGTCTCATGATGCGTATTGTTAGGACAAGACTGAGTAGAGTCTGTGTTTTCTTTATAGTTTCTCCAGTTAATACTTTTTATAATGGTAAGTCAACATTCCTTCAAAGGTCCCAAGTAAAAACATGATTCAACAAAGTTGCAAGCAAATAGATAGCATCTGCAAAAAGGTTTTTAGACTATTTCACTTATTCAGAAATGAGTCATAAAATCAATCTCTACGAACTCTCATAAATAAAGAATTGTTGGTAAAAGACATAAAGGACAATTATGTGTATGAAGACAGTTGGAATTATAGAAATCCGGCAGAAAATAATTTGAAGACAAATTACAAACAACTATGTTAACTAGGAAAAAATGTTAGAATATTACTTGGGTGAACAGGTTCTTAAGGAACAGATTTTGTAGACAAAGAAATGTTTCAAGAAGATTAATACGATGTTCCAATTTAATCCAAAGCTTAAATTTCTGTGTCTGGTATTCTAAATAATATTGTCAAAATTTGAGCTATTTTTACTTTCTTTACCAGCTCATTTTACACAATACCCTGAGTTACTCCTCATTATTTCCTTTGTCCTTTTAGTAGGTCTAGACTCAAATCATGAAGCATCTAAAAGCTTTAAAAAAAACTTGTACTAATAATTTTATGAAAAGTACAATTCTAATGTTAGTCCCCAGTATTTATAGTAAAAACTATTATGGCTCAACCTGGAAACAGACGAGAAGGGTTTTGGTCATAATTTACTCAGATTTTACTTTTAATGAATAGTTGGACTTCCAAAAATTTGGGGAAGAAGTCGTTATTTTTTGTATGCAAAAAGAGGATATTTTTACCATGCAATTACTTGCTAAAAGTCAACTGTATAACATCTGAGGCTTTTATGAAGGATATTTTTAGTTATTCCATTTCCTTAATGATTATTTTGTTTTTTATGTCCCTTTGTGTCAAATTTGTATATTTTTGTTGGTTGTGTCTACAACATGTAAGTTTTAAAAATTACTAAGCATAATATTAGCTTACTTTTAAAAATATCCTGCATTATTTTCACCTTTGTAATTACTTTAGTGAACAAGTCTGTATTTCTTTTTTCTCTTTACCAGTCTTTCTCCATAGTTTCATTCTTGAGTAACTTGTTTTATACTGTTGGTGATTTCTATGTTTTTATATTATTTTATTTATCCTTAATATTTCTTTCTCATCTACATCTCTGTAAAGTATATACTTTAGAATCTTAATTGTGAGTTTGGATTTGCCATTTTGCTCATAGTTCACTCAGATTTTATTTCACAAATCTTGATGCTATTTTATTATGTATAAGCTCATACACTTATAATACATTTTCTTATTATTAAGATATGTCAATCCTGCCCAGCCAACATGGCTCAGAGGTTGAGCATCAACCTATAATCCAGGAGATCATGGTTCGATTCCCAGTCAGGGCACATCCCAGGTTGTGGGCTCAATCCACAGTGGGGGGCCTGCAGGAGGGAGCCGATCAATGACTCATCATCAATGTTTCTATCTCTCTCTCCCTCTCCCTTCTCTCTAAAATCAATAAAGACATATTTTTTTAAAAAGATATGTCAATTTTTGCTTTCTTGTTTGAATTTTACGTTCAAATGTTTTGATATTAATAGCTACAATAATAAAATTGATTTTATTAATTTTATGCCTTCATTTCAACCTTTGTATTATATTTTATGAATGCAAAAAGCAAACATATCAATACTTTGAATAAGATACTCTACCTGTTAATGACAGAATTCAATGAATTTAAATTTATTGGCATCTCTGACATGCTTGGAGTTAGATATACCACCTTATTTTGTGTCTTCTATTTAATATAATTTTCCTTAAGTTTGTTACATTCCCTTTCTTAACCATGTTGGATTTATTGTTCTCTTTATTTCAATTTATCCTCTATTAGTTTGGAAGCTGAGGATTTTATTCTTAAGTAAATATTTATCTATATATACTTTATGACTCACAAAATATCCTTTGTGTTTCTCTACATTCCCAGCCTGCCTTGAGGTTAGATCGGAGCCATGTGACAGGCCAAGCTGATGGGCAATAAGAAGTGATTAGCTGAGGCAATTAAAAGCCAGTGTACCTCTTTTTCCCTGCTGCAATAACCTTGTAGGACATATGTTTCAGAGGCACAGATTTAAGAGGGAGGAGAGCTGCCTGGCTCCCATTAGCTTTTCATATGTTAGGAATAAATTCTCATTATTTAGCCACTGATATTACTGGGTTTGTCTGTAGCAGCACTTAACCTGTTATTCTGACTAAACGAATAATTTTATATTTGCCAGCACAGCCTAAATGCAATCATAATCTCTCTCCTTTTTCCTAACACTAAAAGAACCTTGGAGTTCTCCCTAAAGACACCTCATATAATCCATGATTTTGTAATTATGTTATCAGAATTTTATTTACAATATACTATTATACATTAATTATTTTCTTTAATATTTAACACCTAATACTTATTTGAATTCCTCCACATCTTATTTATTTTTTTGTTCAAAATATTACAGATGTCCTTTTTTCTCCCCATTGACCCATCCCACCCTGCCTCACCCCCCTCCCCAGTCCCTCTCCACACCATTGTCCCTGTCTTTGGGTTGTGCATATATGCATATAAGTTCTTTGGTTAATCTCTCCCCTCCACTCACCCACCCCCCTCCATCCCTCCAAGATTCATCAGTCTGATCCATGCTTCCATGTCACTGAATCATTTCTGTTCATCAGTTTATTAAGTTCTTTAGATTCCACATATAAGTGAGATCATATGATGTTTGTCTTTCTCTGCCTGGCTTATTTCGCTTAGCATAATTATTCTCCAGGTCCTTCCATACTGTCTCAAATGCTACAAGATCCTTCTTCTTTACAGCTGCATAGTATCCCATGGTGTATAAGTCCCACAGCTTTTTTATCCACTCATCTCCTCATGGGCACTTGGGCTGTTTCCAGATCTTATCAATTGTAAATTGCATTGCTATGAACATAGGGGTGCATATATTCTTTCAGATTAGTGTTTCAGGTTTCTTAGGATATATTCCTAGAAGTGGGATCACTGGGTCAAAAGGCAGTTCCATTTTTAATTTTTTGTTTTCCATAGTGTTTTAAAATCTTCCTTACCATTATTGCCTTCATATCAGTCCTCCTGCTGGCCTTATTTTTTTTCTTGCTAATTAAAACTTTTAGCAGTTCTTTTTGCACTGGTTAGTGAAATTTAAACTCTAATTTCTGAGTATTTAGAATATATTGGTTGAACTGAATGAGTTACTACATGTAAAGTGTTTTCAAGTTCTAGAATTAGATTTTGTTTTATAATCTTTTCTGTGAGTTCTACATATTTCCTGAGTTGTAGAGGTTTCTATATAAGGCAGGTATGGCATTCCTTGTCCAGGTTTCCATAGAATCCACTGCTTTCAGGTCATTTTTTATTGATTTCCAGCTCATCCTGCCTCATTACTTTGTTATTACAGCTATTTGGTCCTGCAGTCCTTCACAGCTTTGGCCATGAATTGTGATTTCCAAAGGCTGAGTGTGTTCCACTCATATATCAGGGCAACCTGATCCTTTTTGTACCAAATGGTCAAGCACTACGTGTGTGTTCCTCACAGGTCTAAATTTCAGACAAGGATAACAGTAACTGGTCCCCTCTGAGCACAAGGCCTAACGCCCTGGCACTTGTTAGAACACAAAGCTTTAAGGCGTTTATCTTTTCTCCTGTGGCCCACTCCCACTTCCTCCTTGTTGCTTATAGTACCTGATGGTTTCCCTGGCAAGGATTTGTGCTCCAACGTTGTGTTCATTGTTTGGTTGTCTTTTTTTTATGTAGCATTTTAATGTTTTTGAAATAGAAATATGGATTTTTCATAAGAAATTAAATGTCACTATAGTTAATGTTTCTAGTATCATTTCTCAAATTCCAAAAAACTGAATTGAACAAATTTCTTAAAATTTAGTTCCAGTATTAGTAACCTAAAATTATATTGTTTGTACCATCAGAACCCTCTCTAGTGCCTAAAAAATACAAACATGTTTTAATTACATTCAATGAGCATTTATTCCAACTTCTTTCCAATTTTCTACGTAGAAAAAAAATGATACCAAAACTAGGATATTTCCTCCTAATAATTTTTTTTTTTTTAAACTAGGATATTGCCAAATAAGTTTTCATTCAAAGACAATTTACAAACTCTAGGTGAGAATTTAGGAATTACTCTTGGAGGAGTAGAAACACAAGACTGAGGACCTATAGCAACAAATTGCTTCACTGTTATTCCCAGATTCACGTAGTCTGTTAAATTTTTCATGTTTCCAAGTTCCCAAAGAGATGACAACAAATTCATCGATGAGTCAAACAAAAAGCTTCAGCAGGCTCCATGCATTTCTTTTTGGCTGAGGATAATTCTGGCAATGGCTTGTTTGGTCCTTTGTCAGTTTATTTTTTATTGCTTAGTGTAGATCTCTGAGGACCTGGAAAGAGTAAACATTAGGCCATCAAAGCTAGCCTGAGTCAGCAGGACGACCCTGCTTCCTTTCTTTAGTTTGAGCTAAGGGAACTGGATTCCTTTCTGTTTTAAAATCTGACTTTAGCAAGAGATTCTCTGACTTGAGGATATGGTTCTTGCTTTTGTGCTCTCCCTGAATCTTTAGTTTCTGTACTCCTAGCTACAAAATGAATAAAAATGTCCTCTCATATAGGATCCTGTCTGCCTACATTTCCTCCCAACTTCAGCAAAAGTGGTTACATTAAAAAGATGGGTGGATGGATAAATCAATATGTATCTGCTTTATTAGAAGACCCTTGTAACACATATAGCTGTTTGTGATTGCAGATAAGATGTGGAAAAACTGAGTGTAACCATGATAGTTGATGTTCTTTTAGTTCTTTTAGCTTTAATTAAGAATTAAAGAATTCCGATTAATCAATTCCATATTTACCATTAAGTTTTTTACTTTATACAGCCTTTCTCCATTCCTTTATCAGATCCAGTGATCATGCAAGCAACTGGCTTAGAATTACAACTCATAAGAACTAAAAACTTGTTAATAGCAATTTTCTCTCACTTGTACCAATTCTATAAGCCTCAAATTTACCCATCTTTTTTTTTTCCTTTTTCACGTGTCCTTTCATTCTTTCCCACATATCTTTTCTGGCTTTCCTATTTTCCTTTTTTTCCAGAGAGAAAAACAAACATACACTCCAAAATATAACCTCATGAGGAAGCTGCCAAAATCACTGTCAGAATTCCATATTACCACAAAAGTGCAATAGCTTTGTTAGTTCCTCTGCTGGAGGCAGTCTGAAATAGGTAGACAGAAATTTTAGTTTGCAATGAATAGTTTGTCGCACTGAGAATTGAAAAGCCATTTTGTTTTAGGCAAAAGGAAGTTGCTCTGAAATGTTGAAAGACTCACTTACCAGATTCTCAATTTCTAGCAAACAGCATGCTGCAGGTCTACATAAAACACTTAGGATTCAATGTTTCGTCTTCAAACATATGTGCTGCAGTTAAAGCCTATTGCTCCTCTCTAGTATAGGATATGTGGTGGGGGGAGTACCGTTCCTCGGGCGTGAGGAAGGCAATGCAGTTGGTGGTGGAGAGAAAACTTTTATAGGCAGAAAGTCTAAGAAACAATGAGTGTCAGATGGCACAGCAATCGTGATTTTTGTTGGGAGCAAATCCCTGTGGCATTCATTAGACTGTCTCAATGTACATATTCAGATTAATTTAATTATCATACCCCAGGATGTATAGATTTCAATGGGGTCACATGACAATATACATAGATCAGTCACAGTATAGGGCATGGCCCAAATACAGAGTTGGTGCTGTTACACAGCCTAACCAAACCCCATTATATGCAAGCGCATCTGATACAAATAGTCATTCCAGTTATCTTATGATTATTACTTGCCTAGTATTTATTTTCTCATCCCAGCCTTTAATCTCTCTGAGTCTTTCTATGTGAGGTAGGTTTTCTTATAAATAACACTTGTTGGTTTTATCTAGTTTGACAATCTCTGCGTTTTGAGTATTTTACAATTTATATTTACTGTTATTATTCATGTAGTTGGGATAAAATATATTAGTTTGCTATTTGTTTTTTATTTGTCCAAATTGACATCTGCTACCCTCTTTTATTTTTTTTATATTCCATTTTATTTCTTCTATTGGCTTACTGAGTATAGTTCTCTCTTTTTTTTAACTTATTTTCATAGTGGTTGTTAAAGAGTGCACAATTGTCCATCTTTAACTTATTACAACCTATATTCAAATGTTATACTATTTTCTAACTGTATAAGTCTTAAACATTTTAAAATTATTTTTTGACTGTGTAACCCATTTCTTTAGCTCTTTGTTTATTCTTATTATTTAGATGGTGGATCTCCTTGGCCTATATTTTATTTTTTCTACAATTGCTCTATTTTTCAAATTGTATGTCTACGTGTATGTGTGCTAATTATGAGAAGCTCTCCTCATCTTTATCTTACAACATTTTCCTTTTATATTGTTTCTGGATACCTTACTTTTAATTTCTAAGAGTAATTTTAAAACTTAATATGTTTTTATAGAAATACCTTTACTTATGTATGAATATATGCTCTCTAATGGTATTTATTACAATATTTCTGAATTTTTTTATTTAGGTTGTAATCTGTTTTCTGAATTGTGTTTCTTTTGAGTATTTTACTTATCTCTTTATTTGCTGTCATTCATGTTAGAAAACATGTTAAAATAAATATGCACCAGAAAATCGGGGGGAAAATCTCCCCATGCATCACTGGTATTGGTTACCTTGTTAACTAGTATACCTTCCTGTAGTGTGAGGTGGCTGGGTCATTATGATTTTCTTTTGAGCTGGTTAATTTTTGTAGCCTATTTAAAGCTAAATGGTGAAAAGAAATTTTTGTTGCTATAGTTTTCATTATGAAAAATCTCCTTTAAGTATGCCTAGATTCCTTAACTACCATTTCATTCAATCTTTCCAGAGTATGAATCTGTAGTCTTCTCCATGGGGTCATGAAATCTAACTTCTACAAACTACCAAACAATTCTCTCCTTTTCATGTTCTCAGACTAGTGTTCTTTCTTCATGTATAACTCAGGCTTCCAGCGTCTGAGCCTTTCAGGGGCATCCATGATGCACATGGTCTTGCTTATGCACTTCCCCCACTGCGGGCACACTCTCCACTGTCTGTTAGTATTCAGGGATATGATTTGCAAATTCCAAAACTGTTTTCCTGCCATTTCTTTTTTCATTGTTTGTCCTTAAATATTTTCTCTTCTTATAGTTATGACAAAATTATATTTAGAAACTTACGTTTTTGCCATTTAAGAAATCAGTGTTCATACCCATTCTACATATGTTTAATCAGTAATTCAATGGGTTTAAGTTAATTGGCTACTAGGTATTTAGTATTCTGGCCTCTGGCCTCAAGGAGCTTATCATCTAGAGTGACATGGCTAATTCTTAAACAACACAGATCAGTACTCTATATACTAATGGGTAAATAGTATAACTGCTGTTCAGGAAAGAAGGAAATGAATATGGACCAAATGTTCAGAGAAGATTCTCAAGAAATGGGAAAAAAATAGTGTTTGCTAGATTGAAGAAAAAATTAAAAATAACAATGAAGAACATTTATAGAATGCTTAATCACAGCCAGGAAATATAATACAATTTTACAAAAACTCTCACCTCATCCACAAAACAAATATGTATATAGGCTAGTTACAATATTTTCTCTATTTTTATAAATGAAGAAAGTGTGACTGTGACTTGGTGAAGTACTTCACTTGTCCAATGTCAGACAGCTAGCTAATCAATAGTTGAACCAGAATTCAACCCCAAAAGACTGCCTTCGAAACATAACCCATGGACACAGACAATAGTGTGGTAAAGGCCTGGGGAGGGAGTGGGGGAGGCGTAGAGGGGGCCAATAGGGCACAAGAGGGGACAGCTGTAATACTTTCAACAGTCAAGATAAATCTTTAAAAAACTATGCTCTTAAACAGTAGATTAGACTGATGTTTGTATAGACACAGCTTAAATTCAAATATGTATTTGAATTTGAGGTAAGCATTTTCAAGGATTGTTTTAGAGAGCCAAATATAATTTTAATTGTGACACACCATGACAAGAAAATGTAGGCTTGTTCATGATAAGTCCTAGTTAAAGAAGACATTTAACCTTTTCTTGTTGAAATTTAGTCTATTGAGATTGGGGGAAAGCTGAAGTTTTATTTAAGCTGAAGCTTTAAGCTGAAAGTAAATAAACCAACAAAGCAATGAGCTGACATGGGCTGCAAGAACTTATTCGACTTCTTGGTTGATATACTCAATAAATCTTAGAAAGAAAATACCATAGAATGTTACTGATTCTATCCCAATAAGAAAAAATTCTCTGTAAGAATCCAACAAATGTAAACAAACAAATCAGAACAACACACACATTAGAAATGAATGTGTATAGATTCTATTCCCAATAAGATCTTACCCTAAACTTAAATGCATTAAGATTCTACTAAGGCACATCTTGTGTTGTACCCCCTTTGAAACACAGCAACTTAATAAATTAGAAGGCTGATGCAACCAACCTAGTCAATCAGGCATATAATGACTGCTTCCATTAATTAGCAGTAAATGGTGTCCATAGTGTAAAGAAGTGTTCTTTACTTACATTGAAAAATTAACTTCTGGGCACATTTATTTGGTACATCTCTCCACTGTTCTTGATATTCATTTATGTAATATTTTCTTGTAAGTTTTAAGTGGATAACAAACTTTCTGAGCTTAAAGAGGGAAAATTTGGTGTCATCAAAAGAAGAGAATTGAGTCAGTAATCCTAAATTCAGGTCCCAACTCTGCCACAGTCCTACCTGTGGCTTGGGCATTGACTTCTGTATGGATCTCAGTTTCCTTGACCACTAAAGAAGTGGGTCAGACTAGGTGTGTAAGGTATTTTCTGACCTAATATTCCATGAGTCCAAAATAGAGTTTCATGTATTTCCATTTCAAAAGCAATTTGTGAATCCATGTATCCCCTAGGGAATATGCACCAGCTGAAAATCCTGTGATTTCTCTTCTCCTTGAGTAATTATGTGCTCATCTAAATTATATTAATTTTAAAAAAACTCTCAGAAAGCAAGTCCATTTAAGAACCTAATGGGAAAATGTAATGTATCACACACTTCCTTGCTCCTGGACCCCTAAAAAGAATTTCAAACAGTAATGTATATCTCTTGCCCATTTAAGGTGATTTCTAACTTTTTGCATTAAGTTTAACTGGAAGGCTGGTCATTGTTGGCATTTTGTATATGTATATTAAATACTGCTTTTGTTATCACTATTGATATTATTATTATAGCTAACTGCCTATAAATTTAGCTCATTCAATTTATGAAAAACAATCACCATCAAGTTCATTTGACCTAGCAGTTCTCACAAAATAATTGTGGTACTACAAGCCTGTTGATATCTCATTTCTGAACTCAAATTCTAAGACAGACAGACAGACGGATGGATGGATGGATGGATGGATGGATGGATGGATGGATGGATGGATGGATGGATATATAGGTGGATGGATGGAGTCAGGCAGACAGGTAGATATGATACAGGGAGTTCTGCAATGAGTTCGCTACTGATTCTTCAGTTTCATAATTTTCTTTTTGTGTTTTGTTTTGTTTGGTTTTGTAAGGTTATGTTGCTTTGCTATGCGTTTTTGAATTATGCTTCCAGTTGGTGCCCAAAAATATGGCTGGGGCTAGTAGGACCTGGAAGGTTGGCAAATTAGCTTTTCCTTAGTAACTTGGAAGAATGGCCATTGTGCAAAGTGTGGAAATGGGAAAGAAGCTTCAGAACAATGCAGTAGATATGAACGTCAAAACTCTCAGATCAGTTTTAGAGAGTACATCAGGAAGATGAAGATCTTGTACTCAATTCTTTTAAGTGATCTGTGCCATATAGTCTCTGGAAAGTCTTTGTATCCCTCAGGAATAAGCAGACCTGCAGTTGAAGACATCTGTTATAAAGCATAACTTATTCTTCATGCTAAAAAAATTACTTTGCCTGTTGACAAGGTCAGGAATTATAAAATGAAAATAAATAAAAGAGTTTATTTAAGAAGATTTTAATGCATCAAAAGAGTCGGTCTAGTCTGTCAGGCCAGGAAAAGGAAACCAGCTCTTTGTCTATGCTGGTGTGATTCAGCCGAATTTGATTAACTACTTGAAGGGAACTGTCAACATCTCTGTGAAACTAATCTGAAATACTCTATTTCCTTAAATGTGTTTAATTGGGTTGGGGCCTCAGGGCATATTTTTATCAGTCTTCTAGTGCTTCATGGCTAATGCCCTGTCCTCATGTTTCAAAAATCTGTCTTTCTCATACTATTTGATCTGTTTTTTTATGTTTCAAAGCAGCAGCTTAGAAGTCATGAGCAGACATAAAACTAGCAGCCATAAATCATACTAACATTTCATTAATTGAAATCTATACTGATTTAAATTATTACGGAAAGGTTTATATTCAGAGCCACACGTGTGTGTGGAGGAAGAGGAAGAGAGGGAAAAGACTGGGATAGAGAAACCCAGAGAGAGATTTTTAAAAATTTTAAATAAAAGTAAAAGCCATCTTATTGATTCATGACTCCAGAGTTATTTCAGTAACTTTTTGATCCCTGATCTTTTACCCTGGTGAGTATTCCCTTACTTCCCATTTCTCTCTTTTTCATAGATTGATTAAATCCATAGAAGCATCAGCATTTCAGAAATATTAAAACACTTTAAATAATAACAAAGGATTTAAACAGAATATTTGGTCATATAAACTGGAGATGTACAGAAGTCAGCTAGAGCCTCAGAATCCATTATGTAATCACATTAATCGCACTAAGAAATACAGTCACATTCATCACAATAAAAATGTATCTAATAATCAACGTAAGTGGAGATTTATATATCATGAAAACTTGAAAAAGTACAAAGGTATGCAGGATATGAATTAAAAATTGAATGACTAACATACAATTTTCAAGTTTCTATGCTGAGATGGGGGCAGAAGCTACCTACACTGGAATGTAAGGAAGAAATGCAGGAAAAAAGGTTATGCAAATCACATGCAAATATGGAATGTGCTTAGGACCTCAGTCTTAAAAGCACATTGATAATGATGGTGAAGATTTAGAATTTACATTTCCTTATAGTGCTTATTCCAGTATCATTATTACAGATATCTGTGTAATTTTAGTTTCTAGAATTTGCATCATTTTTTTCCTGAAATGCAATATGTATAATAACTGATTAATTCAAGGTACGCTTTTCTATCTCTTTTCACTTACTCTGTTACATTTTCAATAATTCTACCATTGAAAAAATTTTATTTAATGACATTTTAGTGCAAGAAATGTATTGTTTTATCACTTTGAAATGATTTCTTTTAATGTTCTGAACATTTCTTTCATTTTATCAAGAGAAAAAAATTTCATGAATGTAAACTATTCAAAAGACTCAGTGTTGTTATATAAAAAAGGACTTCAGAGTGTTAGAGGCATGAAGGATGCTATATACTCCACCCACCCAAGTATTATTGCTTTTTTAAATAGATTTTCATTTTCCATTTGGCTGTCAATTGTTTTCCCTTTTAATGAATTTGTATACTTGTATGGATGAAAAATATATACAAACATCATGTTTTGTTAGAATGATAACTAAACTTAAAAAGTAAGCTCTAAGTGAAATTAGAGTGTGATTTCTTTAATTTTTTTTTAAAGGCAAGGTTTGAGGTGCACATTATATTAGAGTCTCTGCATAGAATGACTTTTCCTTCCTTTATATTCTTGCTGTCTCCTGCTGATTAATAGTGTCAGGGAAGTCATACTCATATCTTTCTCAGGTAAAGAAATCTATTCTATCCATTCTGAAAGAGTAGAATAAAAATGCTTGGAGCTCTCGGAAGGCATCCCTTTTCAATCTGTTGCTTTGGAAATGTTCCTTGTTATCTGCAACATTCATGCACCCTCAGTCATGTCAAGAGTACTGAGCGTACGGCCCGGGATATAACCACTAGCTTGCTGTTGTGATCATTTTCCTGGGGTATTTCTTTTTTCTACTTATATCCTTTCCAGGGACTAAATATTCCTAAGAAGGAATATACACTTAAAATATCCATAGACTTCTCTTTTTCTGTATAGAACTTCACTGCAGGCAGTAGAAGTTAGGCTTCCTAGAGTATACACCAGGTTACATTTCTGGTGTATTACTGGCCGAGTCTATGGCGGCAGTGATATACTCAGTATATGGACACTGAGGAGAAAAGCTGACCAACCACCCTTCTCTAATTCAGCCCTGATTCTCTGGGGATCAGGATACTTTTCCAGATCTCCTTGATAACAGGCCCCACAGTGCGCTTCCTTGGGTGAGCTTCTAAAATGAATAAACACTATTAGTTTATCACTGAATATATACTCATTGCATCTTCACCCCTGTTTGTAAGAGAGCCTTTGCATCCTTCACAGTTTTATTTGAGGAAAGACAGTAATCCCTATTTCAGAGGGTGAATGAGTGTTGGAAGGCATATCTTTTCTACATTATGCCCTTGGTAACGTTAACAGCTTTTCACAGGGCTAAAAGATGCAATTAACTGTAGGATTAATTTCTCATTGTACATGATACTGTGTAATGCAACTCAATATTTCTTGCCTTCTAGGAGCTAACATCCTAACCAGAAAAATGCATTCTAGATAGATAGGTAGGTGGGTAGGTAGGTAAGTAGGTAGGTGGATAGGTAGATAGACGATACATACATACATACATACATATCTATGTCTATCTCTATCTCTATCTCTATCTCTACCTCTATCTATATCTATATCTACATCTATATCTAATCATCTATATCTATATCTAACTACATTGAGTGGAGAATGGAAAGCATGATGGAACTTTCTTATTTTTAATTTCTAAAATGTAATTTAATTTGCACTACGAAAACATTAAGAAGGTTTATTCCTGAGAGTTTCTTTGTGACTATACCAAAACACCAATTCAGTGCATTTATTTATTGGAGTAATTAAAGTAAACAAAACAATAAATTTAAAAAAAGAGAGAGAAAGTGACTTAGTTGGAAGACAAAAATATAGGGATGGGGTGGAACCCAGCCTTAATTATTTTTAAATAATGCATGGACAATAAATCTGACTGGACCCAGAGCAGAAGTCAGTATTGACTAAGAAAGACTATGTAAGCAAAATAGGTGGCAGTTGAAAAATTGTCCTTTACTTTATATCACTAAAGCTAGTTACTGCTTAAGTTCATATGTGTTAATGGATGGCTTTAAAAATCATTTGCATTTTGTATAATAAAATATCAAAGCCAGAGACCGAGTGCTTTGGATTTTGTTCTTCCTCAGAAGAGGCCATTTATACTAACTCATAAATCAAGCATTTCCATGAAAATCCTTTGCAGAAAATATAACGTGATGATTGGATTACCGTTTATTTTCAGCACAGCCTAGAAACTGAACAGATGGCAGACTTACCACCACTGAGAATCTGATAGCTATCCTGACTTTCAGTAATTTAAGACAAAGGATGGCACAGTTTAAAGGAGCCTTTAACACAGAGAAGTTTCTCGTACAACACATGTATGGTGCGTGTATTGGTCATGAAATCAAGAGATATGACCACAGAAGTCAAAATCCTATCCTATCATTTGGAAATTCTTACAATATGCATAAAATGTTTGGAACACCAATGACACGTTTGACTCATCAAGTGGCAAATTAGGCTTTGGACCCTCCGACTTCTGTTTATTTGCACCAAAGCCCCCTCTTGGAGAAAGCAGATATTGCTTTGGGTTTTTCACCAAGATATTTTAAATAAATAACTTTAAGTATTAAGGAGTTATCTCCAAATATTTATACCCTGGTGTCTATAATCTGTATTGGACAAGCCCCCTACATGCACTATCTCTAACTTAAGGCTAGTTGATGGTATGGTAATCTATTTTTCTGACAAAGGCATGCTGCCTTGGGAGTAATCAGAATGCTCACTGTAACATCAGGGCCCTGACTCTCCTGAAATGTAGCCATTTTATATAGCTGGTTGCTGTAGACAGGATATTTGGTAATTAATATTTTTCATTGATTTTCGAGGGGTAGAAATTATTAAGCATTTTAACTTCAGATAATAGCATGCCTTTTCCTTAGCTATTTATAAGGCTAAAATACAGTTCTTAACTCTTTTGTGTGAGGAAAAAACATTTACTTTGCAGTAAGTTATTTTATAGGCAGTCTTTGTCTATATTAAAGCAGATTTTGTACAGTGGTGCCCACTACAGGGCCTGCTAATAAGCTTCTTCTTCTTCTTTTTTTATGTTTTTTTAAAATTGATTTCAGAGACAGGAACGGAGAAGGAGAGATAGAAACATCAACATGGAGAACTACTGTTAACACATCTATAATTAACTATGTGTAGGTGTCCATGCTCTGAAACATTAATAGGGTGTCCATATAAGGCCCGTAATTATTCACTTGTTAGTCTTATTTTGCTGATTAACTGTATAACCTACAAGAACCAGAATCCCTAGTAAACTTTATTGTTTGCAGATAAAAATAAAGTATAAAAAAAGAGTGCTTTAGGAAAAAACATAGAAAGTACAAGATATTATAATCATCTCACTAATTTATTTGTATTTTTTTCTTCCCCTCTGTGTCTTTCTTTCTTACTTATTTACTCCAGGGTCTTTTTCTGGTCAGAAAATATATTTTCTTTCCTTATTTTTATATTTTTCTTCTTTTCATGGCCTATTACAATGCACAATTCAATATATACCCCCAAACTCTTTTTTATCTCATTAAAATTTTAGTGCACGTTATTTAGTCCAATTGGATTCAAGAAATTGAGCTTTTGTGTAAAATTACATTTGTATAAAACAACATTGGTTGAACCACTAGCTCTACCTCTTAGTATCAACTGGTTCTCAAGCAGTTTAGTTAAGCTTCTTTGCCTCAGTTTCCTCATCTTTAAAATTGGGAAAAGGCTTTTACAGTTAGTGAATGAGATAATATATATAAAGTGCTTATATATATTATCATATATATATATATATATATAAATATACAGCACATGACTGTCTTATGTGCTGTGGAATACTGAAAAGCATCCCTGGGCTCTCTACCCACTGGATGACAGCCATATCCCCAAAACCAGTTGTGATGATAAAAAATGTCTCCAGATATTTGATTCCCTGGGGACCAAAAGAAACCCAACTGAGAGCCACTACTTTATAGATTGTAAGTTTTCAACATCTGATTTGATTTATAGGTTAGTTTAAACCAGTTCATACATTACCCAAACTGATTTATTCCATTTCCCACCATACTTTAAGATGATATTCTCTGATACTATTTTATGTTCAAGCTGAGTTTTAACGAGATTTCAGTAAAGACTTCCTCTAGCTTTTCTATATTCAAACTTTTTTTCCTAATTTTCTGTCTCTAATATGGGCAAGAAAATCATATTTGTTCATTTGTTAAAATGATTAATATAAGAGTACGCACACATTGACTGATGATGACTTTTAGCCAATGTATCAACTAGTTCCATTGTCTTGTTCATATTACTAATAGTGTTGGAGGGAACGGAGGGAGTGATAGATATTCCTTATAGTTGTCTGCCAATGACAATTGAACTTAGCAGTGACCAGAGCTTAGTGATTCCATGGATACTAGACAAACCCTCTAACATGGTGCAAGATGTATTGGTCATATCCAGATAGGATAACCACCCTAAAGATTTCAAGAAGAAAGGTATTTAATATAGGGAATATAGAAGGACTTGAATATAACTTTTCAATATTTGATAAAAACCACTGCTTCTGGGTAATCAATTATTTTAGACTACTATGTCCCATGTCAGTAAGTCCCTAACTAATGTTCTTTTCTACTAAAGTGTATTATTTTTTCAGAAGAAATGATATAAAGGATATTATTGAATTTATTTCAAGAAATTCCATATGTCCTTGGATGTAAGTGCAGGCAGAAGTGTTTATGGCAGAAAAGGCAAATCCATATCAAGAATTAGTGTCTATACCAGTAATAAACTGCTACCCGCTTCATGATCGAAGGAATCTAGTACACTAAACTGCCTTCAAGTGCTTGACAGGTGCCTATTGAGAGTGGTGCCATATTGGGGGTTCATGGTAGTTTTCTACAGTTGGTAGAGTAGACACTAAGCAGTGGCAAGAAACAAATTAGCCTAAGTAAGGGGAAGCCCCTGTTGTTTAGCTCAGGCATAATTTCTTCACCCTCACTGCCATGCAGACTTTGTAGATGGCTCATTGAGCAAGAACCCAGGTGTCAAAGGAAGAAGCTAACTGATACAAACCTTATCCACTGCACTTTGAGATCCTCCTCTGTAATGAGGGCCATCTAGAGATGAGTCACATAGGACACAGCTATCCTATATTTTATGCCCATTGTGAAATATTCATCTATGTGCTTCTTCTTCAAATGTCTTTGGCTTCTTCCAATCATGCACTTTACATGTTTTTGACCAATTAGTCAAACCATGAACTGCTCTACAAAATTTAATATAGGCCTATCCCTCTGGCTATCTTCTCATCAAAACAAAGTGGACAACAATATACATAGGTTAAACGTCTGCCCACTTGAAGGATTTCCTTTCACCATCTTTCAATGCCAAAATTGCTGAGGTAATGAGAAAATCACGTCCTTCCATTTTGTGTCAAAATATCATGCAGAGCCATGCATAAACCATGTCCAAGTATTTTGCTCATTAGTGCTATATTTAAAGGGAACTCAGTATGAAACCATAGATGTGGGTTAACATAAATAAATCAATGCATCAGGAATAGACGCTTTAGAACTCTGAGCTTCCCGTTCATGAAATTCATAGTGTCTTCATTATTTGTGTATATACAATTTAATAAAGACTAAGTCCATTTGTTTAGAAATTGTGACAGTGCACATCTGATTTTTATGGCTTGGAAGATCAGATAACATTGGATTCAGAGTGTGACCCTTGGAATGAAGAGTCATTGATGTTTTGTGGTAAAGCATTCAGTCTTCAGGAGGGCCCAGGAGCAAGTTCTCAAAAGATAAATAGCACCAGGGGGCAAGGCTTTCCTAATATGCCTTAGAGGTTGGCACTGTGATTATATTTTAAGGCTTGCTACGGGCTCCTTAAATCATCCCTTTCTGCTACAAACATTTCAGTGCCATTGGATTTACTGTATTACAAGGCCCAGGGAACAGAGGATCTTGTACACAGCCTGGATCTGTTTGCACAATCTGTAGCATTGGTTCGCTTTGAGCCTCATTTAAACTGGCATTACAGCTGATGGCTTAAAGCACAACATCCAAATGGGTAAACATTGCCTCCAAAAAAAAAGGAAGAATATGGTACCAAGCATTTTGTGTGTGTGTGTAGGACATGTAGTAGTAAAAGATATTTGACTTTTCTCTCTCTTTTAAGAGAATGTTCTCACAAGCCCTAGACCACTGGAATCTCAAGGGGACTTGGGTGCTCTAGTTGCAGAGACTTACCTGAGTCTTCACAATGCCCTCATTACAAATCTCAGGATCTCATTTGTTCCCCAATAGATTTTCTAATTTTTAATATAAATTTATAAGTCAACTTATATTTTAATTCTCCCTTATGAAAAATCAACTTTTGGGTTTGAATTTCAGTCTTATAACGAGAATAAGATATACTTGTAGCATAATCATAGAATGTTATGGTCCTGATTCTGTGACTTGTGCTAAAATTTTAAAGCCCTGTGCATGTTCTTTTTTCCCCTAAACTTAACCAGAAATTACTAGCAAGCCTGAGTCTTTGTCATCATCTCTCTCACCAACTTGTCTTCAGTTGGAACCCCATCCCTGGCAAAAATAAACAGTGAATTAAATAACTGTTCTCTTACTGCATACCTTTAAATTACCCCATTTTCCACTGTTCATGAAATTATCATGTTCAAGACTAGTCAGGTCAGAAAGCCCACCCAAATTGCCATCTTTACAGATCAATTTTTTGGTATTTTTTCCTATAGCAAGTGCAGCCTCAATCAGATTTCTAGATATTCCAAACAGAGAAAGATTTAGTGAAGGGAACTGAATACAAATATGCATAATTAACTGAAAGAACAAAAGAAAAGAGAGGGTGAGCACTTAAGAGAAGAAATAAAACTTAGAGAGGAGGAGGTCATTTTAACCCTTGGACTTGAACCAACAAGACTCAACTAACTGTCATGTAACTGACATTACTTTATGGCAGGTGTTGAAACCATTGGGAAGAAGCTGAGTAGCAAGTGTTTGAATCCTGAAATGGGGCTACCACTTCAGAAACCAAATGGACTCTTTTTTCTTTCTGACATTTTGTCAAACTTCACAGGATGCCAGCTGGCAATGAATTGGGAAATATAGTCTGCAAGCTTCCAGTCCCTGCAACACCAAGCAAAGAACAAATAAGTGAAAAGGGGCTTTCTTCAAATAAAAAGAATCTGACAAATAGGCGAATAGACAAGTGAATAGAATCACCTAGATATAAACATTGCATATACGTCTTAGTGGGATAATAGGTAACTTTCCTGGAAGGCAAATTAGTCATCGTTCAGAAGTTCCACCTGAGGCAGGCAAACAGAATTTGATGGAGATGCTTTGTGATGGAGGGGATCATGCATCATGATAAGCAACGTCCAATAACTTTGTTGTCCCCAAAAGTAAATTATCCAGAAGGATTGAATCTAAAGAGGACAAAATTTTGACTTAAAGACCTGGAGGTGTAAGAGAGAATCTCCATGGAGAACAAGTCATGAACTCATTTCTTTTTTTAATCTGTAATAAAGAAATCTTTTTCATTATAATTTATAAATATGTTACCTTGTGAATAAAGGTAAGCATTAAAAACTCAATAGTCAACTTATAATTCTGTTTCTACTAAGCTCTGAGATGTGTATGGCGAGAAAGACATCTTATGTATAAATTAGATGCATCTGTTTGAATTAAGTCCTTCATGGTACATAGTACTTGTAGGTGAGCACAGCTGTTTCTCCCCACGAAGGAACATTTGTGATGATATTGCTGTTGACTACACCATCAAATTCCCATAAAGAGGGAAAAGTATGGATCAAGAACATTTCAGCACAATAAAAAGGTGATGAGAAAGTTTTACAAATACAGCAGTAATACTAAATTCCAATCTGTTCTTTGGGTGGAGATGGCTTATGGAACCTTATCGCCTGAGTTGAGGTTTATCAGACTAAATATTATATCTAAAAAATAATTCTAATATATTAAGCTCTGTAACAGAGACTAAAAATCCACAAGATTAAATACTGGATCCTGCCATCTCCTAGCCATTTACTCTTTGATATTTGGAAGCATCTCCTTTATTTAATTTCACTCTAGTTGCATCTTTTTAGCAAGGTAATTCCAATGGGTAGAAAGCTGTTTACATGACATAAAAGTAAGGTGAGGTTCCCTATACACCAATGTATGGACCATAATAAAACCTTGCTTCTACTAAATTCTGAGGTATGTGGCAAGATAATACATTTTTCAAAATTCATCAATATTTGGATAAAATTTCATATATGGAGATAATTTTGATGTCATCTTTAAAATTATCAGAATTTTAGAATAAAAATAGCATGTCATAAAAGTCTTTAAAATCTATATTTACCAGCATTAGTGTATACTTAGGTAGGCCAAGATATCAGGTATAATTTGAACACTACACATAATTTGTGCTCCTTTCATAGTTTGACATATATCTTGCCTGAAGTAAAAAATAAATAATCTGTTTAACATTTATTAGAAGTTGGTTAATAAGGGATAAGGAAGGAATATTTGCCCATAAAATTCATGCTATTAGCTAACCTTTTCACTAATTCTTCAACATTCTTAGTGTTATTTTTGGTAGACTTGTGCTTTACTGAATGGCCCATTCAACTATGGTAATAGATAGAGTAATAAAAATAATATTTTAGTAGAGTAATTCAAGCCATTAAGGAAAAAAATCATGAAATGACAACTACACAAGTTTAAACAATATTGAACTTTTCTTCTGTGGTCCTCAGAATTACTCAAATGAGCATCATTCATTTTCCAACACCCCTTTGACACAGCATGTAAAATTAACTACATATAAGATATGATGCCATTGTTTTCTCCAGGAAGATTATAATCAGCCAAGGACTACAGCAAAACATGATAGAAATAAGAAAGAGCTAGTAGTCAAGGTAACTGATTTCTGCCACTAAACTTAAATGATTCATTTAATCTTTCTGTGTTTCAGTTTTCTCATATGTAAAAGGGGATGGTCATACTCATTTCATCTGCCTCACTGCGTGTTTTGAGAATCAAATGGTTAGCATGAAGGCAATAACATTTCTTGAGCATGTTCAAAGGGTAATGATAAGTTAGGATGATATCTCACAGTCAGTTCATAATGGAGCTATAACCAGAGACTGAGTTTTCTGGTCCCATTCAGTACAGAGAGGACCACAGAACTGATGAGTCAACTCTTGGCATGCACAATAAGAACAGTAGGTTGAAAGCCCTTTAAAAGTGACTACCCACCAAGATTAGTAATGTATTTTGTATTACTGATGAAATCTGACAAATAAACCTGGAGGTAATTAATCAGTGTCTGTTCCATACTTCAAAAATAGAGCAGAATGAACAATAATAGCACTGTGTGGAGTAATTACTAAGAATATTAAAGAGTAAGATTGGCTTGGCTCACAGCCTAACAAAAACTCAGTCAAGGAATCTGAAAGAAAATATTCCCCTACAGCCCATTTATAACCACTTGACTAAAAGCATGGAGATAAATATCTGTTTATTATCATTTTGGAGACAGGGAAAAGTCACAAAATAACCTTGATCCTAGAGTAAATAAAATTTCAATTACAATATAACTTCTTATTTAATGATCTTTCATAAAGGAGCCATATTTTAGTCCCAAGGAATTCAAATATTGGTAAAGATTTCCATGAAATCATAGTTAATTGATCTATAAATATAGGCTCTCTTTTGAATAAAGTAAAAACAGCAACCTTGGAATATGGGAATGACGCTCTAACCAAATGAGCTACCTGGCCAGTGCTTACATTAGTTATTAAAGAAAGCAGATGCCAGTTGGAAGCCAAGAGGAAAGGAAAATGAATGAAGGCCTTGTGGTCTCAAAAGCTCTATAGCCTTAAAGATTATTAGGCTTTTCCCCTCAGCCTTGGTCATTCCTTCCGGCTTATATGGCCTTGGGAAACATACTATAAATATTAGAAAGGGACAGGCACTTTGGGCTTACAATAAAGTAAAAAAATATATATTTCCCAAATCAAAATTAAGTTACATATAGCTACATATAGTGAATACAAAAGTAATTTTAATAGATATTTCAAATAAAAAGTAGTATCAAAATAGTTTTATCTTAATAATCTATATTATTGAATCATGTAATCATTTTCAAACAAAATCTAGAGACTATATGCTCATTAATGACTTATAACAGCTATCCTTTATTTGAGTGTGGCCTATGATCTTGGACTGTAATAAGAGCTCTGCATATATTTTTATTTAATCTCAATGACAACCAACCATAATACTATTATCCTTTTTCTTATGGTTAAGCAAACTGACTTTTACTATGTAACTAAGGCCATTATTTATACCAGGAGAGCTACTGCCACATATTCTATTATAGAAGCTTAGCTATATTTTTCTTATAAAAGTGAAATGCACATAATATAAGATTCCCTTTAACTATTACTGAATACTAGAGAATACATTTCAATTTCTATACTTAACTTGGGACAACATAGTCTTAATGTTCCCCTCACCTTGACTGAAAAACCTGAAAGAGATTTCTTCCTAACTGTTGGTCCCCTGGCTTTACTTTTCTTAGTGCATTTACTTTAGAAAATTGTTCATCTGTAAAACCTTTCTCTGTCCTGTTGAGACATGAATATTCCCTCAGCCTCTTGCCAGACTTACAAACCAGGAATGTCATTCTCAAGGATCAGGGAGATATCCTTTCGAAATGTAATCATCAAGGAAGACAGCACCCCCATCTCCTAGATACCCACATGTCTGTGTATATGTGTATGTGTGTGTTGCTGGAGGAGGGAGCCTACGTTCTATAAGTTTCACATGGCAAACACAGATGGCCTAACCACACTGACCAACCCCTTCCCCGACAGCCTTCAGTACTCTTGCACGAGCTCACCTCAGGGCTTAGAAACACTCCAGGGTTTTGTTTTGGAGGAGTTGGGTTTACTCTCTCCTCCCTATTGCTGTAGTTTTGAGTTGTCTTTTGTTTGTTCGTTTTTTGGTGTTTTTTTAGTTTAAGATAGTTTCTTAAAAATTTATCTTTATTGTTGAAAGTATTACAAATGTCCCCCTTTTCCCCCCTTTGGTCCCCTCCCCAGGCCTTCACTGTTGAATGAAGTCTTCCTTGCCACTTCATACACAAAACTGAAAACTGAATGAAACATCAAGAGAGCTGGTAACAATTTCATAAATTCAAGGATAAAACTGATCTCCATTTTCTAATTATTCGTTTGCTTTTCCACTGGAATTTACATTTTGAATAATTTAATTCTGTACAATGGATTCAAGCAAGGTTTAAAAAGAAAAACTGATGTGTTCTTCAGAACTTTCATACACCTTTTGTAAAATGAGAAGCGCTGCAGAATCTCAAGATGAATGATCTGCTTTAAAAGAAGTTACAAAGCCACACAAGGATTAAGGGAGTATGTTGAGTGCTTGGAGGAGAATTTAACCCTCCCAAGGCCTTGGTTAGTGTGGGTCAAGATCTATGTGATCTGTTGCTTCTTTTTAACAGTTACTTTTCAGCCAGTTTTTTTTCTAATTTGCAGCTGTATTTGCAAATACGAAGCAACTGAACAAGACAGACCCATGCCGCCCATAGAATTTTCTACATGTCCAACTGCTGCATGCTATATAAGTACTTATCTTGATTTTAAACTTAATCTCTCACCTATAATCCAGTTATGTTATTTTTTAATGTCTGACCATTTTATTGGAGAAAAAAGAAAATGATAGCTTGATTTTTTTTTTAATTCTTAACTAAAGTGGAGAAAAATCACACCACCAAATATAAGGTGCGCATCTCCAATTTAGAGTAAAATTGGAGAAACCCAGTTTTGTCTTCCAAATTTTCCTATACCACGCCTCTTGCTGCCAGCATAGAGTCGCTTATTTAAAGCTGAATATTTTGTCTCTACGATGAACACAGTGCAATACGAACGCTGGCAACGCTGCATGACTGTACTCCTGGGGACCTCTCATCAAAATGATATGTTTTTCTCTTGAGGCTCTTTTAGTGAAAATGTCTTCTAATAAAACATAAAATCAATAAAAATGCCCATTTTAAGTTATGAGTGAAAAACATGCATCTGGAATCTGCTTAAATTCTAGTTTAGCTTAGTGTATGTCTACAATCCTATTCTAAATTTCAGATTGCCTAGTTGTCCCTATTGCTCCACCACAAACAAGTTTGCTAACTTACCAACTGTTTTGATATGTGAGTTTGGAGCCAATGTTCTTTCTATTCATTTCATATCTTTTTGTTCATCAAAGAAATGGAGCATCCTCTATCACGGTATTCATACTGCTCATCATGTCGTTTATATTGAAATTGTAATGATACAACAAGCTCTCTCCCAGGGCACTATTAATCCACGTTTCCACAGATGTTCCTACTGCATGTGAAAGCAGGTGTGGATGTGGCAGGTCTAAGGCTGCAGTAAAATGATGACGACTTCCAAACAGCGGGAAGTGTTAAAATGGGAAATTAATGCTTTTACATACGGAAACTTTGTTTATAACTGAATCATGTTAATTTCCAGGTGAACGCTGCTGCCTTGGGTTTCCAGGGAATCTGTGTCTAATGATTATTACTGTTTCTTGAAAACAGCAGCTCATTAAGATGACTATCTCTGGCAGCCTTACCTGCTAAGGAATTAGCTCATGTCATGGAGAAGCTTGAAAAGGAAAATGCTTTCGATGGTTTGATTTATTCATGCAAATGTTAATACACGGAGAGTCACACTGAAATGTCTTGTTTACAAGAGACAATACATATTAAAAGCATGGGGAAGAACAGAATGTATAAATATGTAGCAGCATTCAAGTTCAAAAGTAAGCAGTAAGAGACAGGCAAGTTAACAAAAAGTAGCGAACTATAAGAAATAATTAAGATTTAAGTATATTCAGATTTGTGGGAGAAATTGGTATTAAAGACATGTTTGTTTACTTGAATTTCTGCTATGGCATGATTAAGCATTAGATAAAATTAATTTTAACATTTGCTCTAGCTTTGTGATCTATAGTGGTATCTCTACACTATAATGATGAAGAAAACGTAATAAAAATGAGTATGCTTCAAAAGCATAGATTACTAATATTTTTCACATTGGCAATGAGGTCATCTACAATGGAGAACGGCACATTTTCAGTTGTTCAGTACAGTACTTCACAGTTCTGTATCTTCCTGAAATAGAACCTCTGGGTACTTTTATTTGAAAACAATGTCATGGTTTTGTACTTCAAATATAGTATATTTATTGTAAACACACACACTTTTGGGACTAGCTGGTAATAGTGTCTATACACAATTGGGGGAAACTCATATCTAATTCATAATACTGTAATTCTAAAATAACACAACTTGCCCTGGCCAGGTGGCTCAGTTGGTTGGAGTATCGTCTCATACACCAAAAGGTTGCAGGTTTGATTCCTGGGCAGGAAAGATACCTAAGTTGTGGGTTCGATCCTGGTCCGGCATGAACAGGAGGCAACCAATCGATGTTTCTCTCTCACATCGATGTTTCTCTCTCTCCCCCCCACTTCCTCTCTCTCTAAAACACAAAGCAAAACAAAAACAATAAAAACATATCCTTGAGGATTAAAAATAATTATAATAAATAAAATATAACTGTGGCTTAATATTCTCATAGTATTTTTTCTTTTCAAAATACTATCAAATCCTATTGTTGCCTTCATGACTTAAAAAATTCTCTGAGAATGAAAATGACTGAACATTTAATGTCAAAATAGTTGTCAATTTAAGATTTCAGTAACACTAGAAATAATGCTAGCTTCTTTTTTAAAAGTCAAAGATAATTAATGAAACCAAACCATTATGAATATATTGTCTAATTTTAGACCTTTAATTTCCACTCAAGTTGAAATACCCTAAAGAAAGCTCCCTACACAACATGCTGCCCTTCACATTTGGCCTTTTCTTCATTCTCTGCAGCAGATTTTCTCAGGGAGTTGTCTATGGCCACAATCTCCACTCCCTCATGTTCTGTTCTTTCTGCAACTCATTCCACCTCTATTCCTTCCACTCAGATCTACTGCTATAAAGGCTACAATGATATCCATGCTGATCAGTTTATCATTTTCTTCACCCACCACCTACCCCACCACAATACAAGTCCCCTGAGAGAAGAGGATTTCCGTATCTAATTTACAACTATTTACTGAATGCCCAAAACTCTCTGTACAGCAGTAAGCAAACAATAAATATTTAGTCAGTGAATAAAGGTTGAAAATTGAAGAGAGATTTAATATAAACGTACTTTATTCAAGACTTAAAGAACTCCTTTGTGCAGGTCATGTTCCTAATTAAAGCAGTTACTGATATATATATATTAAACTCTCTTAGGGGGCTCTCCATTAGCTCTCAAGGCTTCCTGACAGCCTTCATGATTCTCAACTAGCCTCCACTTTCTGCAATGATTTTGGACTCTTGAATTTGCAGGAATCCCAGACTGTGACCCAGGGTCCACTAATTGCTGAATATGCCTTCCATAACCCCCTGAACTCTTCCATGAGTATACAGTAAACCAGTTGTTTGTTTTTGTCAGTATATTTGTGAACTTGATCATATGCAAGTAATTTACTTAACTCAGAGATACGTATTATGTACATACCCATTACCAACTTTAAAAAAAAGCCCTCCTAGACATTATGCTAAGTGAAATAAGTCAGATAGAGAAAGACAAATACCATATCATCCCATTTACATGGGGAATTTAAAAAACCTAACTCATAGAAACAGAAAGTAGAATGGTGGTTGCCAGTGGCTGGGGAATGGGGGAAACTGGGAGATATTGGTCAAAGGACACAAACTTTCAATTATAAGATGAATAAGTTCTGGGGATCTAATGTACAGCTTGGTTACTATAGTTAACAGGTCTGTATTATATACTTTAAAGTTGCTATGAGAGTAAATCTTAAATATTCTCACCATACACACATACACAAATGGCAATTACACGAGGTGATGAATGTATTAACTCACCTTATTGTGCCAATCATTTAATAATACATGTGTATCAAATCATTAATTGTACACCTTAAACTTAACACACTATTGTCATCAATTATATCTCAATAAAGCTGAGAAAAGCCCTTTTTTTCTAAATTTACACTTCTTTTAAATACCTCCAATGATTTCCCATTCTTTATAGTACTAAAATCTAAGATTCTTTGCTTAGAAATCATATAGAAATCATATTCAATGCATTTTCTCAAAGTTTACTGTCATAGACAGTAATAGAGGAATACATGTCCTTTGTATAAATCCTAAGCCAAAAATATATCCTATTTCCATAATTTTAAAAATGACTAGATTGGAAGTGGGAGATGATATTGACTGTTTACAGGCAGGGTAAACAATTAAATTAAGAGCAAGTGATCAATTAATTCAATCATTATAAGCAATACAATGATCTGTGGATTATCTAGCATGATGAATGTTTGGAGTAGATCAATGTCTTGACAAGCCAATGTCTTGATGCAACCCTGTATTTCCCATATGATATGCTCCTCTTCCCACCAAAGACATCAAATCTAAAACATTATGGTTAGTTCAAGATGCACAAAAGGAATTGTTCCCTTAGTATTTAATTCTAAGTCCTAAATACTGCATTTAAAATTGTTACTTTATTTTTAAGCTGAGCAATTAAGATAGACACAAGATCAATCTCAGCCAGTTCAGCTCTAACTAAAGAAATTAATGGCCAAATTGTGACTGAGTAGATATATTTCAAAGCTGTTTTCTAACAAAATTGTGAATTAAGCAAGTCTTACCAGATCTGTGATATATATGATGTCTCTTAGAGCTAATTGGATCATTATGATGCATAAGCAGTGCAGGAACCAGGGCCATCTTCACTATCAAAACCCCCCTCCCTTAAAACATCAGGACCTAACTGGAAGGTTTGAAATGTCCTTGGGCACTTGACTTCTCCTCCATAAGCGTAGAAATGCAGAAGGATTAACATCTAAGCCAACAGCTCACACTGACCAAATGGATTCCAACCAAGAAGAAGAAAACATATGGCCAGAACTGTCCATCTATGACTCATGGAGCTGGTGCCAGTGCTTTTAGAAATAGGAAATATGGAATTTTCTTAAGGAATGCTAATAACTAAGGGTGGGGGAGGTAATTGAAGACCATCAAATTTAGCAAGCTTCATTGAACTTCCCTACTCCTATCTCACTGGATTGTATACAGTATTTGGATTCTGGAATGGATCTTTTTAACCCAAAACAACAATTTTATGCTTTATGAAGAAAAGAAGGTTTGGTTTGACATGCAATAAAACATTCTACAAGCCAAAAATATTAGATGACTAGGTAACATCAAATTAGTTTATCTGACAATTCATCTAAAATATCAGAAAACATTACTTTAGAACTTTGCCAACACACCTCCATTTATGGCAGTTCCATGACAAATATCTTTGCATTGTTATAGATGCCAGAATCAAAATGGAGTTATAAAACTGAAATTCATCTAATAAGTTAATGTCTTCTGACTGCCTGGTAAGCTAAAAAAGACAGATTCCAATGGATTTTAGAAGTTTGTTTTTTTCCAATTGTATCTGTTTACAGAACATGACATAGCTCAAGCAATGATAATTTGAAAATATATATTTATAAATAACCAATCAAAGGGAGGGACAACATACTCCCTTTAAAGCTGAAAAAGGCAGTCTTTTAAGATGCTTGAAACAGATTGCACTGAGCCCAATGTAAAGAGTATACACCCTGTTTAAAGTGTTTTCTCACATTTCCAGTGTTTTAACAATATTTATTGTCATTACACTTCACAGCATTCCTAAGAGGTTATTCTCATTTTATAAATGAGACAATCAGAAGTGATATGAATTATTCAAGGTTTACAACTATTTGATAACAGAGCTGGAGTTGCGAATGTTGCTCTACTTTGGCATTACAGGGAGGAGCCCCTTCACTAAGAAACTGGAAATTATAAGAGTTAAATTTTAACATCAAGACTTATGACTCCAAGCAAAAAAGTAGATAGTCATCAGGCAAAAATAAATGAGTCCTGCCTCAGCGAGCCCTAATAATAACTTAATTAGGTATGACTGTATGTTCTTTCTGGAAAAATAAACATCATAAAGGACTGGGAAATCCCTGGCTATTTTCTCAATATCATCAAGGTATAAATGTTTTCAGTCATAGTTAACACAGAAATATATTCATATTTATGACTTAATTTGTGCCTAACTAACCATTGTCACTTAAATGGTCATGAATTAAATTTTAATTTGGGTCTTACAAAAATGTTTTATAGTTACAAAGAAATATGACCAACTGTACTTTGTCCAACATGTAGATTCTTTGTGTGTCCTCCACAAGACTTTTCATTTGATGTGGCCTCACTTGAATCATCTAGTTTGCATGTAATCACTATGCTCATTCACTCATGTAATGAGGAATTATTGCCTCTGAATGACAGCAAACAATGTCTATGCTTTGGAATCAAAATAAAAACAACACAACCCTTACATTCAAGAAATCCACATTTTCAAATAAGATAAATATATGTAAACAAAAAATACGACACAATGCATGTTCTAACAGATTCTGACCATTGTTTACAAAGGACAGAGAAAGTGAGTAAGTATAGGATATCAGAAACTGCTTCCCAGAAGAAAGGATCCTTGTCTTTGACTTTAAAAAGAATAAGAAGAGTTCTGCTGGGCAGCTAAACTGCCAGAAAGACAGTGTGAACAGAAAGGACATACAAAGATATAAAAAATATAGTGTTTTTAAGAAAATAAAATTGCCAGCCTCTATCCATTACCTAATTCCAAAACCAATTCCACATGTTTAGATACCTGTTACAGCAGCACCCTACTCCCAAATACCAAAATCAGTATTAGTCAGAGGTCTCCAGAAAAAAAAAAAAAAAAAATATATATATATATATATATATATATATATATATATATACACATTACTCTCTGAGAAATAACAATATCAACTATCTCAATGAACATATATATATGTTCCCAAAAATGTATACACACTTTGATTAGTTATTAATTCCAATGTTTCTTTCTTTTCAGATTTAACCCATTGGAATTAAATTTCAAACTAGTAAGTTTGAAATTTGTGGAGCTGACCTTCTGGCTGGAAACTCTGGCCTAACTTTATGTTGCAGTCCTAAATCTGCAGGCAGTCTGGAGGCAGAAAACTTTCCTCTTCCAGAGATCTGTCTTTTCTTTAAGGCCATCAACTAATTGGATGAGCCTAAACCACACTATAAAGGGCAATCTACTTTATTCAAAATCTACATATTTAAGTATTAATCACATCTAAAAAACACCTTTCCCGCGACATCTAGATTGGAGTTTGACCTAGGAACTGGGCACTATAGCCTAGCCAAGTGGACATGCAGTATTAACACACGGGAAAATTAAAAACAAAGGATAGGAAAGGATGATTAGGTAAAAAGCTGAGACACTCGTGTCAGATTTAGGGAAGGTAATGAGAGTGTTCTGCAGTGGAAGCTCTCAAAGAGCTGAAACTTAAGAAAGATTTTTTGGTCAACTAATTGTATCAGAGTAGACAGAGGAAGTAAATGAGTCCTAAATTAGAAAGTGTCTATTTTCTATAAAAACCATTGTTGCCTTGGGAGTTTCATAAAGACAGGCAAAAAATTGAGACAGAAAGTATCAGGAAGAAAATTCTGTTTCCTGAAGAAAGACTAAAGAGATAACCTGAGTAAACCTTCTGCCCCAAACAAACTAATAATGCTGGCTAAAATATATTAGAAAAAACAATTCTGGAAGCTTTGCTGAGCTAAGGAGAAATTTAAAAATAAATATTCAGAGGCTTCAAAACATAGTAGAAGCAGACAGTCAGAGAAACAATCTCACAGAGGTCAGATTTTGCCGAGGGGTTTCTTTCAAACTCTACAGACAATAAACTTCTCATCGATCACGGTGCAAGAGACGGTGACGGAGCTGAGAGTATAAACTACAAAGAGATTCTATGTAAAGCTGGGCCCTAAATGTAAACCAAAAGTAAACTTAACACATAGGAAATATAGTTATTCACTCTAATGTTTGTTCTGGATAGAACAGAAATTTAAAAATTAAAACAAAAACAAAAAAGTCCCATGAAATGTGAATGCATCATGTGAATCCCTGAGAAGCCACTGCCTGAATGTGCTGTGATCTGAAACTTCCTAAGGTGAAACGAGGTCTGAGATTTTTATTGCCTTTAAGTATCTGGCGAATTCAAATACAAACTTTTTTCTGGTGGAAACCAACTTTTACTCAGTTATCAAAGAAGTACAACAAATTAAATTCCAAAGCATCTGAGACCGCAATGAATAAATCATGAAATATGTAGGAATAGAAGGCAGAGTGAACAAGAACTAGTAGTAACAGCAGAAAACAGAAAAAAGTAACAAAGATTTTAGATATTGGAATGACCACAAAATAGAAAATTATATTTAATATGTTTTTTAAATGTATAAAAATTCAGTTTATATAAAAAAAAAAAAAATCCTAAAAGCAGCCAGAGAGGAAAGGAAGATCCTCTCCAAACACAAACACACACACACACACATATACATACATGCACACAACTCTGAGTTTATATAAGTTGAGAACACTTGAACTCTGAAGTAAAATGTGCTAGTGTGCTTTAAAATTTAGTAAGTTCAAACAGGATCACCTTGACAGTGCTGGTAAATTCCCCAAGGATTTTTTAAATGGCATCCTGCCCAATGAAAGATGCAACTTATAAAATAATAATTAAGGAGAGTCTTGTGGGAAATCATGTTCTATGAATAGACAAATATTTTTTTAAAGTCTTTTGATTTTGAACTTTGAAATGATGGGAAATTTAAAAGTCTCAAGTTTTCAGAGTGTTGTAAGTTTTCTGCCTTAGAACTTTTTTGAAGTGCTTTATCTGAAGCTGCAGCTAATGATGTCCTCAGCTCTGCAAATTAAGCCAATGCTTTTACATCAATGAAGAGGCATTGAGAGAGAGAGAGAGAGAGAGAGATACTGAGTATGTGGATACTGAATCTCAAGGATGATAAACCTTTTTTTCGGCCTAAATGTTTCATCTCCAGAGTTTCAGATTCTGAAGGGTCTGCCCAAAATTTGAAAGTATAAATGAAGGAGAAATTGCCTGTATGACTCAAGTGTGGTCACCAGGCTACTTGCTTGTCACCACACAGATTCCTTGAAGCTGGAAGGCAATTTCTTCTTTTTTAAAAAAAATATATCTTTATTGATTTCAGAGAGAGGAAAGGAGAGGGAGAGAGAGATAGAAACATCAATGATGAGAGAGCCATTGATCGGCTGCCTCCTGCACACCCCCCACTGGGGATCGAGCCCGCAACCCGGGCATGTGCCCTGACCAGGAATCAACCCCGATCACCTGGATCCTAGGTCGACGCTCAACCGCTGAGCCACACCCAGCTGAGCGGCAATTTCTTCTTTGAAAGTTAGCCTGGCCAAAGAACAGCCGTGAAAATACACAAAGAAAATGAATATGCATAATTAAATGACTAATGATGTGTGTATGGTTAAAGAAAAACAATCAACTAAAATAATCAGGGAATCTAGCAAGTGTTCTATATTTGTCAAAATTAATGCTAGTTTGTAAAGCTAAAAATCATTTGCATTCATTTTTGCCATTCCTGAAAAAAGTTAGGAAACCAGAGTTGTGAGTTTAAGGAAATTAAATTCCTCTGTGTTCATTTAAATAATCCCCCCAAATTCTTTGCTTTCATTTTCCCCTCAAAATGATCATTTGAGAAAGGGGAAATTATGTTTCTCACCAGTTGATCTGCTAATTTGTTGTTGGTGTTCGTAAACCTGATGTTTTTCCTAGCTGAACAGTTAAAAGTAAGCAGGAATTTAGCAAAGTTTTAAGCAAACACCAGTTAAAAATGAGATATTGACTATATAATGAAAGTTCAAACATGCTCCCCCAGTAAATGCCATTATATTAAAATACTTGACAAAAAATATCAGCATTCTACACAGTAATTCACCTGTGTATTACTTCAAAGACTGAAGCATACTCCAAAGAGATGTAATGAATGTATTACTCTATGAAATAACCTAAAATCAATACATTTGTGCATGCTAAGAAAATGAAAAAAAACACACTCTCAGCTCTCTTTACAGGGTTTCATGGACAGGCTTTCATGGGTCATCAATGAACAAGATGGAAAAAGTGATGACTTCCTGATTAATTGTAAAACCTCCCTCATATTGAAATTGGACAAGCAGTGATTAATTATTCTACTTTGGAAGAAAGATAAATTATAATAAATACCAGAGATTTAGTTGAAAAAAATGAAACTTCCAGGTATGACTTTTATCTGTAAAGAATCAATCCAATTTCTACATTCAACATCTGCATATAGGGCTCTATTTAGTTAAGCTTTAAATTTATAACACTGTCATTTATAAAAGATAAGATTTTGACAGATAATATAATAACCGATCGTCTTCCTTTCCAGCACTTGCTAATGATAAGTAGGGGAAAACATTTCTCTATTTCACTTCCTTTATCAAGAAATCTCATTTTGTAAAATCTCACAAAACCAAAGCCGAGCTCTTGCTGAACAGACTTTTTAAAATCTGGAATTATTTTAAGTGTTTCTTGTTTTCCCTTTTAACACATCTGAGACTAGTTTTTTTTAAAGGCTTCATTAATACTTCATGCCCTTATTTTGTTATACTGTGTATTATTGAATGTTTAGAACAGAACGTGCAAAGATTCTGCAGGGCACTGTGAAAACCCAAAAGGCGAAGCAAATGGGCAGCGCAGATAAGTTCAGAGAAATTCAAATGAGGTGAATGACTGGACTTGGGTTATGTTACGCCCAGGTGGGGCGGGGGGCTGAAATGGGCTTCTGAGGAGGTAGGGAGTGAACTCCTGATTTGAAGACAAGGTAGGAACACAAAATAAAAAATCAAGTTGCTGAAGTAGGATGAAAGCAAACGAAGAGCAGAAGAGGGTCACGCAAAGAAACGGGAACAGCATGAGTAAGGGATGTCAGGAGGGGCCGGAGGTCGGAAGGACAGGCACCTAGGTTTACGCGGAGTAAGAAGTGTGACTTGTAAGCAGATTAAGTGCTAGGCTGAGAAGTTCGAACGGACCCTAGTCATAGGACAGCCCTGGAAGGTTTTCAAACTGGGAAGTCACAGGAACACCTATGGTACAGAAAGAGCAAACTAGTAAGAGTCTTGGAAGGAGGAGTTGGGAAAGGAAGTTGAGGTATTACCTTCAATGCAAGTAATTCCAAAACTAAAAGTGGTGTGTGACAAGTAAAAAGGCTTAATTTCAGCAACTGCTCTCCTCTTTCGGAGGCTTTGGAGACACATGGCTCCCTGGTGTCAGGAATGCCTTGGAATAGTTAACAACGTCTGACGGCAGTGATGAATTATTTTTGAGTGCTTATGGGATGATCATTCAGCTTTTCTTTTGCATTATCAGTGATAAGCAAATCCACACAAGGTAGGTAGACTATGGAAATTTATTTTCCATATTTACTACAGTTATTGAGCACACCTTTGACTGGGGATCAAGCCCGCAACCCGGGCATGTGCCCTGACCGGGAATCGAGCCATGATCTCCTGGATCCTAGGTTGATGCTCAGCCGCTGAGCCACACCCAGCCAGGTGACACTAAATTCTTGCTTGTCAATGCCATTATTCTATATTTTTTGGGATATAATTTTCATATCAATAAAATTAGATATCTGAATGATCTCAAACATTTTTCCAGTTTATGATTCCATTCATCCATAAAATACTTTTACAATAACATATCTTAAATCACATTGGCCTCTATTATAAGTTGCTTTTACAAACTAGTGATTGACACAATTATGGAACTGACCTGTGTGGGTCAACGTATCATATTTAGACATAATTTTTAAAGAGCCTTCAATACTTAAGGAAGGCTGGATTATACTGTAGTAACCACCCTGATATCTTAGTAAAGATATATCTTATGATAGCAAAGATTTATTTCTCACTCATATGACATGTTCAACATTTGTGATGCAGGGACCTAGGCCATTAAAGCGTCCACCATCTGAAACCGCAATATGTGAATGTTATAACTACCACATTCACCATGTTCTCACCCTGCTCTTCTGTGGTTCTCCCTAGCAGTGAACCCTGTCATCTCTACTCAGAGCCCATTCGCAAGGATGAGTATAGTGGTCCTGCCTGACAACAAAGGGCTGAGAAGATAAAAAGAGACTTATGAGGTGAGCATTACCTATGATTCCCACACAGAACCACACAGACTCAGAAGGGAGATGTTGTATTATATTAGGTCCAATATCCCTTTAAGAGAGCAGGCTGACTCCAGAGGGATGAACTGGTTTCATCAGCACACAGTCAGGTAGAGGCAAAGCTGAAACAGATAGCTCTGAATGCCCTAGCTTTTTATTTTTTTTCAGAATCCTAAAAGTTTCATTTTCATGACTGAGAAAACATTTTATAAGGTGAATAGTGAAGATGGACAATGGTAGATACTCTGTGTCTATCCAACTCCATGCTTCTGAACATGAAACTTCCAGCCTAGGAACTTCTCAGGTGCATTTTAATTCTAATCCTCTGTGGGTATAGCATTTAATTTCTGGGTCATTGCCCAAAGCTGAACAAATAGCTGAGGCCAGCACAATCTGGATACATTGGGCAAGGATTTAATTTCATTACCTCCTTTGATATATTACACAGATAGCGGAGTTATCTTTTTAACACAGGCCCATTACTCATTTTCAATGGTAAATGCCTAAGCTCACTACAGATAGTTAAGTGCTAGCCATGTGGCAGTGCCTACAGTTTCTCCTGAATACCATCACAGTAAAAGCACTGTTGCACTTTCTAACCTTGGGCACCACTGGGCTCTCCTAAGGGTTATCCATAAACACTTCTAGCTACAGAGGAGGGTCTCCTGCTTGACGCTCCCGTTATACTTTGTGTGTGTGTGTGTGTGTGTGTTCTTTTCTGAACAAATATGTCAAGAAAGAAAGAAAAGAGGAAAGGGGAGGGAGGGAGGGAGGCAGGGAGGGAGGCAGGGAGGGAGGCAGGGAGGGAGGCTACACTTGAGATCACACCCTTTTATTATGTATGTAAACCTTATCATATCTTTCCTACTATAACTTTTTTTTTTTTTAATTCCACATGCATGGCCATTCTTTGATCTGTCCAAGAATTTTAGGCACGAATGTTGAAAAGGTTTGATCTCTTAAGTTTTGCCTAGCTTTATCAGATTTTCCATCTGCTTGTTAATAGTTTTAGTCACTCACATAATTAATAATAAAATAGAGTTTTGCATTGCCTTCTTTCTAATCTTAGCTGCCCTGTCTAAACCTTTCCCCATAGACCTTCTGCCTTATGGCTACAATGCTTGGCTTATTACAATGCTTTGGCTGTCCTCTATCCAGCCAAAATATTTTATCACAGCCCTCCTCAAGGCAAGAGGCTAGTGGTCCAGTCCACAATCCATTAGGTTTTTCCTATCCCATCCTACATTGCATCTGGGTTCTGTCACTAACTGGTTTATCGAATAAACTAACTTGCATTGAAATTAGTGTACCCATGAGTGAAATTAGAGTAGTGCATTGTTTGCCAAATAGCTTTTGAATTTTAGCCCAGAGCTCATTCTTTTTTTTCTTTTTTTTTTTTTTAAGAGAGAGGAAGAAGAGAGAGATCAATATGGGAGAGAAACATTGATCGATTGCCTCCCATAAGCGCCTGATCAGGGATCTAACCCACAACCTAAGTATATGCCCTGACTTGGAATCGAACCAGCAACCTTTCTGGTGTACAGAATGACACTCAAACCAACTGAACCACTTGGCCAGGGCTAGACTCCATTCGTAATTCAGGGAGGTGAATATTAGACATTTTCCATGCTTCATCCAATAAGGGAAAGTCTTTTTGCGTAATTTAGCTTTTAGTTTTCTCGTCAATGATCCCCTATTATAGTTACCTGGTCTGCACAAATCTTGTTCCTCTCGGCTACCGTGTGAAAGGAGACCAGTAATGGTACCTTTCCTTGCACAAGTGCCATGTTGTCATGTTGCATTCTGACAAAGGAGACTGTTTGCAGCCACAGGGTAGAAAACTGACCCACAGGTTAACCATGGGCTCTCCCTTCAGGAGGCAAGAGGACATTTTCTGTTTCATCTATGGAAGAGGAAAGTCTTGGAGAGGAAACAGAAAAGTGAAATAAAGGTTTAATACATCAAACCGATCAAACAGAATTTCTCAGCTGTCTTTGAACGTAGCTGTCCTTACATCTAAATTCTGAGGAGTTGAAAAACCCTTCTAAAGATTATTTAGTATTAAATTGATGAAGGCTTTCACCATTTATCCATGACTAGTAGCTACGTATGGATAGGTCCTTAAGGTCAGTCCAAGATAGAGATGGGAGACCTACATTTTGTAAGCCAGATGATATAACTGTAGGTTATAACTGATTCTTTTCTATTGAGTTAGCTCTGAGTCTTTAGTAAAATTTTGTTTAAATGATCCATTCTACTATCTCTCAGTTATAGATTGTTTGGAACAATTATTCAAATGACCACTTAGGGAGGAGTATTGAAGAGGCAATAATACCACCCTAAGGTCTGTGTAGTAGCAACAGCATTGACCAAAGAACTTGCATGCATATATGCATAACCCATGAACACAGACAATAGTGGGGTGAAGGTCTGGGGAAGGGGTGGGGAGGAGGGGATCAATGGGGGGGGGAAGGGGACACTTGTAATACTTTCAACAATAAAGATAAATTAAAAAATGAAATAAAATCAGAAAAAAAAGTTAAAATATTCCAGGCATTCTTTTAATTTCTATCTCCTTTAATTATTTTTTCCTCACTGAGGATATTTTTGTGGATTTTAGAGAGAGAGAGGGAAAGGGAGGGGGAGGGAGAGGGGGAGAGAGAGAGAAAGAGAAACATCGATGTGAGAGAGAAACATAGATGGAGTTGCCTTCCATACATGCCCCAACCAGACTCAAAACCACAACCTAGATATGTGTCCTGATGGGAATTGAACCCACACCCTTTTGGTGCCTGGGATGATGCTCCAACCAAGGGAGCCACCCAGCCAGGGCCTCCTTTAATTTTATCAACACCAACAGTTGATAGTACTATTTACTAATAAGCTCTTTATTATATGAGAAACCTGGAACATAGAAAAGTTAAGTAACTTATTCAAGGTCATATAGTTTGTAGTAGTAGTGGCCAGAGCCTTAGAGGGAAGTAAACCTTGTTTGGGAATGCCAGACTCAACTATCCCATATGATTCTCTCTTTTGTATGCATTGAGCATTATCAGTTTTATTTTATTAAGGAAGACAGTGGGATTCAATACATCTAAAACCTGTAACTTACTGAACTTGGCTTTGTGGTTTTGTGGTTCTACTATTGAATGAAGACCTAAAAAGTTCTATAGCTTTCTCTACTTGTTACTACTCACCCCTTCTCACCTTTCAGGTGTCAAATCACATATCATCTCCTCTGAAACCTTC
Source organism: Miniopterus schreibersii (assembly GCF_964146895.1). NCBI lineage: Eukaryota > Metazoa > Chordata > Mammalia > Chiroptera > Miniopteridae > Miniopterus > Miniopterus schreibersii. Next base: position 27,292,447 of record NC_138113.1, on the reverse strand, counting down.
TTTATCATATCCTCATTAGCTTCCCACTCCCTTTTATTTTCTATCACAGCAAACATCCTTGCTGCCAGCACAGCAGTTCTTGCCATTCGTTATTATTTTCTCTCTTCTGTCCCCTTAATAATATTTTATACCTCCCTTCAACTTACTAGGATATAAACTTTAGGAGGCAGAGATATTGTCTAACTTGTTAACTTTTATATCTGGAACCTTGTACCTAAAGGGAATTCCGTAGGTGTTTGTTGAATGAATGAGTATGCAGTTGAATTAGATCCTAATATGAAACTACCAGTGATAACATCTCATATATCAAAAGACAGTTTCTATAGCATAAAGTTCCCACACAAGGTATCTCTGCTCCACAGAAATGACATGTGAACTAAATCCCTTAATGTTTTTATTCACAAATGCAATGTTTATTTTATTTCTGAATAATAATATATGAAATAATGTTTTCTCTATGTACTTTTCAGGTTAATTGCTCTGTCTTTTAAAAATTATTTTATTGTTACAAGAACATTTAATCTACCCTCTTAAAATTTCCTAAGTGAACAACATATTGTTGACTAGAGGTACACTGTTGTACAGCATATCCCTATAGCTTGGTCATCTTCTTTGACTGAAACTTTAAGCCTATTGATTATTAACTCTCCATTTCCTTCTCTTGCCAACCCCTGGGCAATTACCACCCCACTGTTTGATTTTATGAATGTGACTATTTTAGATGCCTCATATAAGTGGAATCATGCAGCATTTGTCTTTCTATGACACAGTTATTTCACTTAGCATAAGGACCTAAGGGTTCATCTATATTATAGAATGTGTCAGAATTTCCTTTCTTTGTTAAGGTCTAATAATATTCCACTGTATGCATATATCCCATTTTCTTTATCCATTTATCTTCTGATGGATGATATTAGGTTGTCTCCACACCTTGGCTATTGCAAATACTGTTACAAGGAACATAAGAGTGCTAATATCTCTTCCATATCCTGATTTTAATTATTTTAGATAAATACCCCAAAGTGAGATTGCGGGATCATGTGATAGTTCTGTCTTTAATTTTGTGAGGAACTTCCATACTGTTTTCCATAGTGGCTGCATCATTTTGCATTCCCACCAACAGTGTGCAAGTGTTCCAATTTCTCCACATTCTTGCCAATACTTGTTTTTTGTTTTTGTTGATATAAGCCATAGTGACAGGTGTGAGGTGATATCCCATTGTGGTTTCAATTTACATTTTTCTCATAATTAGTGACAGTGAGTACTTTTTCATATACCTATTGGAGATGTGTATGTCTTCTTTGGAAAAACGTTTATGCAAGTCCCTAGCTCCTGATGTTTTCTTTGGAGGATGGTAGTCATGGAAAATTACAGATTCCATCTGAGAACTTCATTGAACTCACTGTCTCTGGATCAGAGAAATCCAAGAACCTTCAGAATTCCTTTTTTTTTTTTTAATTCTCACCCAAGGATATTTTTTTCCATTGCTTTTCAGAGAGGTAGAGGGAGAGGGGGAGGGGAGAGGGGAGGGGAGAGGAAGAGGGGGAGAAACATCGATGAGAGAAAGACACATTGATTGGTTGCCTCCTGCACTCACCCCGACTGGGACAGGGATCAAGCCTGCAACTGAGGTACGTGTCCCTGACCGGAATCGAACCTGGGACCCTTCAGTCCACGGGTCTAACCACTGAGTCAAACCTGCTTGGGAAGAACTCTACTTTTAAGAAGTGTCTTACTTGTAATATTGAGGGATAGAGAAGGAACAAAGGGCCTCTCTATGCGTCTCTGTAATATTGCAACCCAATACTTAGGTATATTAAGCTTTTAATTGTCTTTTGTGCTATTTTTGATCCCTTCATACAGGTTAAGGAAAACATTAGCAATGACAAAGTACTAAAAGCTCTAAGTTTTCATCTGCAACTTAAACCAGGCCTGGAACCATTACATCATAAATTGGCTGTAGATTCTTTGAGGGGTAAGATTATTAACTGACCATTAGTTACTGAATGAGTTGGTTCCTGGTTTCTAGGCCATCTTTCTTCTCCAGAAAAGCAGGGATTATGCTAATGGGATATGTGAATTGAATTTTAGCAACCATCTTTTTCCTTCATTTCTCCTTTTGGGTGACTTCAGTTTTCTGACCTCAGATATAGGATATGTTTTATTCATTAGTTTCTAGCCATAGTTTCTGAAATCTAATAATCTGATACCTGTTACCACACTTCCAAAAGAAGTGTTTTTGAGATTCCTCATTTATATTGGGAAAGTAAAAACTCTGTTGTTGGTTTTCAGCATCCTGACCCACTGCAGGAATTGTTCCTTCAGTGATTATCTCAGGATAGAAAGATATATTGGTGAACCAAGCAATATTTAATGCTGCTGATCTTACACTTGGTAACAAGGGATAGAAGATAGAGTATCATATACTAATTAAATCCTACAATCCTGGGGTCAAGTTACCATGGTTATGACTTCTAAGAATATACAGGTGCTCATATTTCTCCTTCTTAATGCTTACAGCTTTTTCAAGGACTTTCTAATTCTAGTGCTGCATTCTATTATTTTCAAAGTTTTATAGGGAAAACAAAAAATTGACAGTACAAAAGAAACAGAATAGCAACATATTCATCAATTTTATCTATCCTCTTTGGTGATTCTTGCCAAACCTAATATCTGTCACTAAAGATGGAATATCTTATCTATGTGATTTTGGTCAATGCCTCTGAGAGAAATAAAACTTGACTGCAACAGCCTTCCTAAGAAATACTTATGTGATATATCCTTCATCACTTCTAACATCTGCATATTCCTTACTCTGAATTTTTATTCAAATTTCTTGATGCTAGAGTCTTTATTTGACTGGTAGCTCCCAATTTGGATAGGCTTTTGAAAATGAGCCAAGCTTGCACTTATCAGTAATCCTTATTTTCTTATGGGAAACATTCAAAATGGTGGTAGAATAGGTGAATGTTATGCTCACCTCCTCCCAGGACCAAACCTGAATTACAATTAAAAAAAGAACAGTCAATCTGAATAACCAATTGATAACCAGATGAATATAAGTCTTATAACCAAGGATTTATAGACACCACATCGAGACTGGACTTACAAAGATAACTGTTGCTATTAGTTCTAAAATCTTACCATCAGCATTGGTGAACCTTAAATTATTATCAGCCTATAGTGTAAGAAAAGGCCAGCAAACAACTAAGAACTCTGAAGGAGCTGGGTAGCAAGGTTCCCAGAATCACAGAAATCCCCTTGAAAGGAACTGAAAACAGATGCTCATCTTTCTGGGAAGCCTGCCCCCAGGAGAGTTACGGCCTTAAGGACAAATGTGAAGCATTAGCACAGAACAAAGCCCCTTGTTCTTGCGCATTTTATGGTTTCTGCTGATCACTGTCTCTCACACCTGCCTTTCTGTGGCTCACAATAAAAATAGCTGGAGGGGAGGAGGGTTGTTGCAGTGCCTCCAGACCTCAGCCCTCTGCATCTCCACCTACATTCTACATTCTCTGTGTCTCGAGTTTTCTTCGCCTCCCTCAAGCACAACACTATAGTGCCAGAAGTAGCAAGAATTTACCATTATAATCCATTTTATTAGCTATAACTCAGTTGTTTTAAGTTTTGTTTTGCTTTGCATAAAGTAGCTCTTCAGCAAGGTAAATGAAGGGGACCATGTGTACTTTGAAAAATCTTGGCATGGGCAAATTTAACATATATTCTCGTTTTGATTAACAATGAATCCAAAACTTTTTAGTACCAAAAATCATGGTCACTCTTATTTTTCTTCCTCTTTCTCATTTTTAGTTGGTTGTCTCTAAATTTACTTTAAGGTTAGATGTGAAATAGTAAGGGGGAAACTAGACCACCAACTTTCACCATACACAGAAATAAACTCAAAATGGATAAAAGACTTAAATGTAAGTGGTGAAACTATAAAAATCCTGGAACAAAACATACGCAGTAAAGTCACAGACATCCCACATAGTGGACTTTTCACTGATACATCTCCTAGGGCAAGAGAAACAAAAGAAAAAATAAACATATGGGACTACATCAAACTAAAAAGCTTCTGCACAGCAAAAGAAAACAGCCTCAAAATACAAAGGAACCCCACGGTATGGGAGAACATATTTTCCAAGGATGAATCTGATAAGGGGCTAATTTCCAAAGTGTACAAAGAACTCATAGCACTCAGCAAGAGGAAGGCAAACAACCCAATTAAGAAATGGGCAAAGGACCTGAACAGACACTTCTCCAAAGAGGACATACAGATGGCCAAGACACACATGAGAAAATGCTCAACGCCGCTAATCATCAGAGAGATGCAAATTAAAACCACAATGAGGTGTCACTTCACACCTGTGAGAATGGCTCCATCAACAAATCAACAAACGACACGTGCTGGGTAGGGTGTGGAGACAGGGGAACCCTGGTACACTGCTGGTGGGAATGCAGACTGGGGCAGCCACTATGGAAAACAGTATGGAGGGTCCTCAAAAAATTAGAAATGGAGCTGCCTTTTGACCCAGTGATCCCACTTCTAGGAGTACATCCTAAGAATCCTGAAACACTTACCAGAAAGAATATATGCACTCCGATGTTCATAGCAGCACAGTTTACAACAGCTAAGTGCCCATCAGTAGATGAGTGGATAAAAAGCTGTGGGACATTTACACCATGGAATACTACGCAGCTGTAAAGAAGAAGGATCCCATACCATTTGGGGCAGTATGGATGGACCTGGAGAATAATTATGCTAAGCGAAATAAGCCAGGCAGAGAAAGATAAACACCACATGATCTCACTTATATGTGGAATCTAAAGAACTTAATAAACTGATGAACAGAAATGATTCAGTAACATGAAAGCATGGATCAGACTGATGAATGTTGGAGGGATGGAGGGGGGTGGGTGGGTGGAGGGGAGAGATTAACCAAAGAATTTATATGCATATAGGCACAACCCAAAGACAGGGACAATGGTGTGGAGAGGGACTGGGGAGGGGAGTGTGACAGGGTGGAATGGGTCATTGGGGAGAAAAAGGGACATCTGTAATATTTTAAACAAAAATAAAAAATTAAAAAATTAAAATTTGAATAACAAAAAAAAAGCCCTAAGTTTTTAAGTGAAGTGGAGAAAGGTTTTCTGCATTTTTGAAAAAAAAAATAATAAGAAAAAAAAGCGAGCAGTCTGAAGACAACCGAGAGGAGGCAGTCAGGGAATACCACAAAGTACAAATCCTTACATCTACTGCCCCATTTTCACTTTTTGCCTTTGACATATTTCCCCCTAAATGACTGATACACATGCATGCATTTGTTATTGTCAATAACAAAATTCTAGGAAATTACAGGCTGCTCAGAGGAAAGAGAAAGGTGAGGAGGAGATACTAATAAAGAATCAGAAGGTTTTCACAAAAGAGAGGAGTTTGCAAGTTCTGTCCAAAAAATTTTTTTAAGCCATCAACTTCTTTATATTATAGCTATTTTTTCCATTAACGTTAGAGATTTGCTAGTTCAAACATTTTGGCTTATGGGAGGGCAGATGAAAGTGCGTCATCCAGTTCACTGCAATCGTCTACAAATCACTGCACAATAGCACCAAAGTTTAAAAATTAGTCTCTCTTTTATAATTTTTAAATATCATTTTTCTCAAAGAAATTTCTATATGTTTTTCTTAGGTAATGACAGTGCTGTCAAGTTTTAGAGACATGTCTATATTATTTCAACAATGGTAATTTCAGATTTTCTATAAAAGGATTTTTACTATATTATGCAAGAAAATCTCATTATCACTTTGCATTTGCTGCCACTAAATTTTCCTACCTTCCTTCTTTTAAATATGTTGAATTGACTTCAATGTTGGTAATATACTCTTTCAAAAATTTTGCTTTTCCTAGTTCACTCATCTTCAGAAGAATTGTGTGTGTGTTTCTTTTTTCTTCACTGCTTTTCATTTTTTTCTTTACTCCCCTCTGACTGGATGATTTCAAAGGTCCTACCTTTTAATTCACAGATTCATTCATTTGCTTGATGCACTCTGATGTTGATACTTTCTATTGCATTTTTTATTTCATTCAGTACATTTTTCAGCTCCAGAATGTTTGTTTGGTTCTTTATTGTGATTGCTCTTTCTTTATAAAACATCTCATTTTTTCTCTTGTATTGTTTTCCTGATTTTGTTGAACTTTCTTTCGTTTGTTTCCATATATGTCACTGATATTCCTTAAAACATCTATTTTGCATTTTTTATCCACCTAAATCATCACAGATATCCATGTCTTTTGGGGTGGTCACTGTAAGATTACTGATAATCGTTGGTGGTGTTATGTGTCCTTAATTTTTCATATTCCTTGAAGGTTTGTGTTACTGTCTTCACATTTGAAGCAGCAGTCATCTCCTCCAGTCCTGACTGATCTGGGGAGAGAAATACCTCCCAACAGCCCTGGTAGGCATTTTGAGGCTTTTTTAGATCTTCTATGGATATGCTACTTAATCCACGCATCTTGCTCCTTCTTGTGGCAGAATTCCTAAGCTTGTATGCTTTCTCTCAGTATTGAAACATGCCAGGCTGCAGGTTAATAGCCTCCTTTTTGCTTTCCCAAGGGCACTGCTGAAGTTAAGTTTGTGGTCTCTTCTTGTCCTACATATTTGGGCTATCTTTTTGCACATGCTCACTAGCCATCTCCTAAAGTTTACACACTTCACTGTCAGGAGCATGCACAGGAGCCAGCCACAGGGTTAGGGGTGTACAGGTAAGGCTGTGGGACACTGAAGGTGCCCGTGGGCCAGCTGGGAGGCACTGCAAGCAAAGCATCCCTGGCAGCTCATGGGCAGACTCTGTGATGAAGTCTGTAGTGTGGTCTGCAGGAGCTGTATCTCTTTATTAATCTCTGAGAGCCCTATCTGCTGCTCTCTCAGCCCTTTCCCACCTCCACTCTTACAGCTCATGACTTAGTAACCTTGATGGAGCAAGAGAGAAATCACTCTCTTTTACTGTTTTCCACTCAGCTAGGGAAGCCCACGCTCTCAGTTTCCCCAGCAAGCAGCAGAAATGATGGGACAAGAAGGATCTCTTGGCACTGGCTGTGCTGTCTTAGGGAAGGGTTATGTGGATGAAGTCACACTGTTCCTCTTACCCTTTCCACTATGTCCAAACTGTTTGGTTTTTTCTACTCCAGAGACATACTAACACTTCTCCTCTGTACCCCAGGACTTCTCTAGAAAGGCTCTTTCTTGTGTGGGTGATTGTCTAAGACAGTATTCTCCTGGACCATGGCTGAGAGAAATGAGCTAGTTTTCAGGCCACTGCAGGGTCCACAGCTGAAAGCATGGTCTTCATGCCTATTACCCAATGCAAGAGTGGACGAGACTCCTCCTGGGTCCCTTGGCATGTGGTGCTGGATCCCACAGGTCCCACAAAGACACATTTTTGTGTGTAGATGGATATCTAAGTTGTTGAGGTGTGGAACACAGTGAGGATGTCTTATTTGGCCATCTTGATGACACCACTTGAAGCAGTTTAAAGTCATCCCAAAACTGATTATATTGTGGTAATCCAGGATTGCTTACTGATTTATAGCCACATGCCTGAAGCAAACATATAGCTTATCTAGAGTAAAATTATATCATTCTGTTCTTTAAATTATCTCTATTTTGTAAATAATTCAGTCATCAATCTAAAATAGTCTGACTTATGACATGACCAAACTGTTTGATTGAAAAATAATGAGAAAGAATATAAACACAGAATCACAGGGTATCCAAATAAGACTCATTATACATAGCCTAATAGATTTAGTTCATGAGCTAAACATTTATTTATATATTTAGAGGTTTGTAAAAACAAAGAAATAAACAACAATGACAACAATGAAAATATCACAAAGAAAACTATAGGACAGGACTATATGTAGCCCACAACTTGCCCTCTATAGAAAAATGATTGCCAGCTCTGTACTAAGGGGAAAATGCATTATTAATTCAGTAGAAAAGTGGAAACTTTTCAAACAAGAGAGGTAAAGAGAAATTTTGAACTTAAAATACAATACCTGATTTTATGTAATTACTGGATGAGTTTAACTAAAGATAATATACAGTTAATGAGAGACTTATTAAACTTGAGGAAAGAGCAGAAGATGAAGCTAAGATAGAAAAAAAATAGATGAAGGAAAGATAATTTATCTATGAAATAAAGAAGGGTAATTATGTTAATTGCTCTGTATTATCTTTAAAAGTAGCAGCAAATGGAGATTTGAGAGGATGGTAACAGAAGAAATATTGGAGGAGATCATAGCTGGTAATTTTCCAAAACCGATTAAAGGTATCCAATCACATACTCAAGAATTGCTACAAGCACACAGAAAATCACAACTAGGCAAAAAAGCATAAAAGTACTGAAAACAGACAAAAAAGGGTCTTAAAAATCATATTTTTAAACAAAAGTAGAGTACATATTACCTTTAGTAAGACTTTCTGTTCTAGGGACCTTGGGAGACTGCTGACTTCTGAATGTTAAAATGAAACAACTTCTCAATTAACTATTGCTTCTATCTTGGAAGACAATGAAAGATCTTCAAATATTATATGGCAAGTGAGTGACTTTCTACCTAAACATCCTTATCCAATCAAAATTTTTTTAGAAGAGAAAGATATTTTAGACAGAAAATTAGGGAAATTTATCATAATCAGATCTCCATTTAAGGAAATACTAAAGGTATATATCAGGTATGAGAAAAATGATTCCAAATGCTACCTATAAGATAAAAAACAGAAAGGCAAAAATAATTGCTATTTATTGCAGAAAACAATAGTAGCAATATATTGCATATCTCAAAATATGTGTGTAATTAAAATACACATGGCAAATATGCACAGGACTGCTGCTGAATGCTATGAAGAAGGCGATTGTATTAGATGATTACTGCCCTCATGGGTAAAGAAAGAGAGAGACAATAATACATAAATTATGCTAGATGTTGCATCAAATCCATTCCTGAGGGAAATAACAGCAAAAGATTTCCCAAGAAGTCTCCTAGACCCTGGGGAATTTACCACTTCCCAGGTCACTCTCAAATGCTCAGAAGCCTGATTTTTGTTAGTAAGATGAAAACAGAGTTGCCTCTAAAGGGAAGTCTCTTTTTTACCAAGATCATAAAGCTAATGTGTAAGTTTACAAAGCCAAATTATTAAATTATATCCATACCTCACACAATACTCAAAATATTCACACTCATATGACAATCCATTTTTCTCCATAACATTGAATTACTTTTCTATGAGAATTAACACCAAAAAAGGAAGAAATTTCTTTTAATAATCAGACTAGTTTCACTTTAGACAAGTCTATTTTGAATTAGACTGCATTTCATAATCAGGCTTGTCTACAACATAGAGTCTTTGCCAAATGGGCATATCATCCGCAGTCTATTAGCTGAGGCCACTACTAATACCTCTGTGGATATACCTTTTTGATCCATGGATAATAAATAACCACTGATTACATCCCTTCCTGCCTTATTTGTATTTGTGAATAAGTTAATATATTCAAACTGACATTATAACTTATGTTTCTTGAGATACTTTTGCATATTTCTATTCTAATGTATTATAGGTTGATGTTACATCTTAAATCAGAGAGTACGCATATTTCTTTTATTTCTAACATTTTTGATAACTTCACCTGTGTACTAACAACAGAAAAATTATTACTCTTCTTAAGTAAAATAACTAAAAATGCATCAAATGTACATGTATGTGTGCTATCCCAATGTGTCTCTGCTGGTTACTGTTGCTCTAAAAAAAATCTGATGAAAATTTTAACAGCTGCTTTTTCAACTTACCTGGTGAACAGTGGCAGTTTTCACACCATTTGCAGCTTCATAAGGACTAACAGGCAGTATAGAATGTGTAAATGGCTCTCTTTGACACATTATAAAAACTGACAATCAGTTAAAGCTAGTGGAGTAAAGCAGTAATATACAAAACTAGAGATATGTTTAAAATTTACTCAAATATATGAACACTATTGAAACTTTCTGGACCAAAAAATTAAGGAGCATCTAGATAATTTGAAATGAATAGGAAAATATGACAGCAGCCAAATCTGGACTAGAAGATTGATTTACTATAATTGGATGAGAGAAGGTCCTTGTATACATTATAGTCCTAAAGCACTAAAGGAATTGTTAATAACAGATAATATGGTAAGTAGGTATGACTAAATAGGTGGGAAGATGTGAGTGAATGGCTTTGGGACATTATGAATATAAGACTTTCTATTCTAGGGACCTTGGAGGATGTGCTGTTTGTATTCCTGACAGGCACTTGCCAATACTGCTTGAGAAAGGTCCTTCAGAGGAATGCCTTATTAGAGAGGATGAAGGTCTCCAATGGTTTACCAATGGTCTTACAGATGGGAAATTAAGATCAAAGAAAGAAGCTTTCTAAGGTTACACAAAAATTGAGATTTATGTGAGCATTTACACTAAGATAAATAAGCTAGTTGAATATAAACAAGATAAGATACAGCTTTAAAATAAAAAGGTAGAAGCCCTGGCCAGTTTGGCTCAGTGGTTAGAGCATCAGTCCACAGACTGAAGGGTCTCCAGTTAGATTCCAGTCAAGGGCATGTACCTGGGTTGCAGGTTCAATCCCCAGCCCCAGTTGGGGCGAGTGAGGGAGGCAACCAACTGATGTGTCCTTGATGTTTCTCTCTCTCTCTCCCCCTCCATTCCACTCTCTCTAAAAAAATCAATGGAAAAAAATATCCTCAGGTGAGGATGAAAGAAAGGAAGGAAGGAAGGAAGGAAGGAAGGGAGGGAGGGAGGGAGGGAGGGAGGGAGGGAGGGAGGGAGGGAGGGAGGGAGGGAGGGAGGGAGGGAGGGAGGGAGGGGAAAGAGAGAGAGAAAAGTATAAGAAAGACTTAGTACCAAATGATAAGTTCCATTGAAAATAGCATTATGAGGTGGTCATTAAAGAATGAAACATAAAATATAGAGGAAGTACACATCTAGAATGCAGTTATTCAGACTTCTGAACTCAGCACTGTCAAATCCATTGTGCTATAATTATCCAATTTCTAGCGTGATTTCTCAAGCAAGGCTCTCATAAACTAGAATCCCTCTCCTCAAGGAGTCCATGGCTTCATAGACAAGCAGGATAATCAAGAGTCAATTATAATTTTAAAACAGTCTTAGAAAACAACAGAAAACAGCAGCTATTTATTAAAGTCAAAGGGAAAATCAAGTGAAATTGCAGAAATTGGCAAAAAACAGACAAAAATCAGTCATCTACTTCCCTGTGTCTCTTAGCAGCTCTTAGATTAGAATCTTCTTGTGTCCCACTTTATTACACTGAATCATTTATGTACTTTCAGTATGGTTTGTTGGCCATACCCTTCAGTCCCACATTAGGATGATTTCTTGTTAATTTCCATTTTTCACAGAACAGTCTCTAATTAAAATTGGATGAAAACTAACTGGACAACCTAAGTTGATCCAATTTAAAATAAGACTGAGTAGGTAACAAATTTCAATGACTAGAGAAATACTGTTTTAAAGAAAAATGTCATAGATTTTATGGAGAATGAACTTAAGCAATGCAGTATAGTAAGAAGAACAAATGACTAGGAGCCTGGTGTCCCTGGAAGTATTAATTGTTCCCCAAATTTGTGGATCGTCAGAATCACATTTCCATGTTCCATCAGCAGAAATTCCAATTGAGTAGTCTTGGGATGAGTCAGTAAATTGTTATTAACCATCCACCCTCCCAATATGCACACACAGGCACACTCATCATTGAAGGTTATTATAATAATCATCTAGACTGGGGCCTCATTCAGTTAAATGATTCTGGGAACTTCACTTAACCTCATAATAAACAATAAAATGTAAGAGGTTTAGATAAGATGATTTCTAAAGTGACTGTTGATTGAAATTATATATATATGTGTGTGTATTATATATATACACACACATAAATATATAAAACGATTAACTCATTTATTTTTTTAGGATTTAAAAATAACTTTTCTTTCTTAAAAGTTAACATGTGCATATAATAGGAAACTGAAAAACACAAGAAGCAAAGCTAAGGAAAAAGTCATCCATAACCACAAGCAGTTTACAGTTTGACATGTCCTTCTAGGTCCCCTTTGTGTATCTATACAACTAAGCTTCCATTTTTATGTAATCAAGATCATACAGTTATGTATCATGCTTTTACACACATCATGAATATTTACCATTTCAAAGCCCCAAAGCTATGTGAGAATTTTGATAACCAAGATCTGATACAGCCTCTTGCCTAGTGCAGGAGTTTCTTCTAGAGAGTGCTTGACAGATGACCCATCAACTTTATCTCTCAGAAGCTATTTGTTCCATTGTTATAAAGCTCCTTAAGCTTAGCCAAAATATTGTACAAGTTCTACCCTTTGAAAAATATATTCCTGTCCATCTGATAGCACTTCAAATGCTTAAAGACTGATCTTGCCTCTTTCCTACATAATATCTTCTCCAAGTTAAAGAAAGATGTCAAGATTATTGCCATAAAAGAATAAATTTTCTTCTTGATAAGCCACTTAAAATGGAACAAGTACTCAGAATCAATAAGATGATGTTTCACACCAAAAAAAAAAATCAGTGAAGTAATTTGGAGTCTTGTATCAATACTCACATTTAGAAGAAATCTTGCCAAGGAGAAGGCTGAGAAAAACTGTAGGCGTGTTGGAGCCTAGCAACAGATGGGGTGTGGCAAATCAGAAAGTGAGGAATGGAAGATTGAGAAAAAATAATAAAAGTTGCACACATTTGAATAGTTTTAAAATTTAAACTGTGTAGGCTGTAGCATATTCTTTTAAAATCATGATAGTATTTTGGTTATCCTGCTTATATGTACAAAAAATTAAGCAAATCAATGTCCTTATAATTTATATATATAGACATTCAAATATAACTACATATGTAATGATAAGTGATCAACTGCTTAAAGAAAAATGAAGTGCAATCTAAAAACATGTTAAAGGAGGTGTGATAGAATCTTATTTATCCATAAAAACATGAGCATCATAAACATAAATTATACACCAAAACCAAGAATGATGTTAATAATAGTAGGTTCACTCTAAGATACAAAAGAGGTGAACTCAGTATAAATAAAAGTAAATTCTATGTGCAATTCAGGGAAAGGATCATTAAGCTTATTTCAAGTTCTGCAGTTACTAGTTGCCTATAAATGTATATGTAAGCAAAGCTCTAAAACCTGCAGTCTTACTACTATTTATATTCAAATTTTTCATTTCCTCTTAATTTAGGGTTTCCTTTATTTCCTGTAAACATACTGTTACCCTTTCTGCTCTTTAAAATGGTTATATATTTTACAAAATTATTAGGTTAAAAATCATTTTTTTACCAAATATGTTATGGTAATTTGTTTCGACACTATTGGTCAGTTTTCCTTCTTGAAATTTTCTATCTTTCAGGTCAAAGACTTTATAAAATGTCCTGATTTTCAATGTACTTGTGTCTTTCTTTCTGGGGATTTTCTTCTTTCATTTGTCCTTCTACAAGAAGCAAATCTATTTTTGTTTCTTTTTTTAAATACAAAATCAATAATAATCAATCTTTATTATAACTCTCTCCTTCAGAACTCTCAGTCAGCTTCTAATCCCTTATCTCCAACTCTCTCCTCAACATTTGCTCTTGATGCCAGGCTATTATTTTATAGAATCGAAGGGTGTTAGAGTTCCAACTGACCCAGAGATCAACTAATCAAATCTCAAGTTATAGATAAAGGAATAACTTGAAAGAATAACCCAGGAAAGTCATTCAGATCACAGTGGTAGGATGAAGTTCTGTACTCTCCAAATATTTTGTAATATAACACAACTATCTCTTGTGCTATCTTGCACATAGATGTATACACACACACATATAAACTGGTTGAGATTTTTAAATTCATAAATTGTAGACCATAATTTTATTAAGGTAAATTAGTATTTGGGGCAGGACAGGATTAATATCAACAATTTTAGCCAAATATATATTTGGCAATGTCCAAGATCAACTCACAAAAAACTTGTCTGGTGGACTGAGTAAGGATCATATTTGTAGTTTTCAAGAACCTATAAAAAATTTTGCCTTGAGTTGACTGGCTCAGTTCTACTTGGTTGATATAGTTGATGTCTCAAGTATCCCTTAAAATTTGTAATCTGCTCCAATGACTTTATTAAGAATCTTTTTATATAATTTAGATATTTGGGATGGCAGCTTGAGGAGCTCTGCAAAGCCAGACCCAAGGAAACACTGGTAATAACTGTTGAAAAGATAACCATTTAAAGTCTGAAAATTGTCTTAAGAACATACAGAACATTTAGAAACATTAATATTAGCAAATCTACTAAATCTTGGTAAAAAAAAAAAAAAAAATTCTGTGGTTCTTGGCCATGACTTGCACTCTCATTCCCCCTTCTATGCCCTCTGGCAGTAAGCACAGCCTATACTATGCCTGGACCCTCCAACCCAAACTTCTCTCACTAGCATTTCTTGGTTCATTTCCAGCCCTGCAGCTGGCCCTCCTTCCTTATATTTCCATTTCCTAACCTTAGATATACTTGATTAGCTCTAATAAAGTAATAAAGCTTGGTTGTGAATTTTAAAAATGTAATGATAGAAGCTCCAATCTAAACAGTGTGAACAAGAAAACAGATCCCCCTCTCCCCTCACCTCCCAGGCAAGAGATATGATATTTCAACATGAGGGACAGCCTGTCAGAATTTCTCCTCTCCAAACCCCAGCAACAAGTTGCAGAGGCTAAATTCCTGGTGAGTTTGGCCAAGAACTTGGGGGCTCCCTGTCACAACCCAGCCCCTAAAGAACAGAGGATATACCCCAGGCTGAGAGTTTTGAGGTGCTTGTTGCCCTTTCCCCAACTCATTAATAGGGCAAAAACTTGATATTCAGGGGGGCTAGCTAACACTAGTGACTAGTACGCCCACCCCATACTCACAAAATGACAGGGTGTCACTTCAGGAGAAGGAGGACATTGTCCCTGCTCTCAGCTCAGGAGCAGGGACCCAAGAGATTTTGCTCAATGGGATTGTCAGTCAATAAAAAAAAGAGCTCCAAAATTTTCCTGAAAGAAACTGAGAACTGAGTGTGCTTTCATTGTGGTAGGGCTGGATCTTCCATTTCTGAATGGGCTCTATTGGCGGTTCTGGGCCCAATTGTGTTCATGTCTCTATGGAATGTTAGGGGCCTTTGATTCCAGCTCTGGACCCGGCTAGAGAGCCTGGAAACCAAGTCTCACTCAACCTTGGTCAAAGCACTCAGGGCTCGTTCTATTCCAGCTACATCTAAACCTGATCCTGAACATTTATATCACAGATTCAGAGTAACATTCTAGACTAAAACCGGGTCTCAACCCTAACTCATTAAAAATGATAAGTCCTTCGCCAACCGGAAATACATTTTATAATACTGAGTTCTACTGAAATCAAAGTGTAAAAGTATGGTTTCTTTTTTATTCTACAAGGACATGTTGACTGCATGATCTATTTAGATTAAAAAATAAACTTTATAACAAATGTGCAATTATATATAATACAGCTAGCCACTGCCTCTATTTCAACCTTTGTTGTTATTTTTTCAAATCAAAGTATTTTTCCATGAACATTTTCCCCCTCAGTGAGAAATCTAACCACTAGTCTGCTTCATATTTCCTCTTGATTTTATACTCCTTTATAATATCACTAAGTTTCTTGCTTATCCTGGAAAACACAGTCTTAAATTTCAAAATAATTCTCTTCCAAAACTATTTCCAAGGAAATAGGAAAAATTTAAATTCTTTGCAAGGACAGGAGCCAAGCATCATTCAAGACATATACTCCATTTGTTTTTAGTTTCAGAATTAGAAATTCACATTGACAGATTAAAAAAATAAATAAAATCTCACTCTTTCCCTGCCCTTTTGCACAGAGGAAACCCGGCCCCAAGGCTGCGCGCTTCCCAAGCCCGGAGGTACACGGTTCATTAGCGTCCGGGAAGCACTGAGGCAAACGCCGCAGAACAAAACCATGCCGAGTAACTTCAGGGTCACAGTGCTCCGTGCCATTTTGGGAGCATTGGTCACTCTCGCCGGGCGATTTTTAACACTTTTGCATATTTTCCACTGACCTGGAGGGTGTGCGGCTCGGAGGGGACGGCGACGAGGGGTCGGGCCGGCCTCGGCCCCGCTCGGACGGCGGGACTGAGCCCGGGGCCGCTCCCCCGGCCGGAGAGCGAGGCAGCGACCGGCGCACGCGCAGTTCAGGCCGCTCTGGCCTCAGGCCACTGCGCCTGCGCAGCCCCGCAGGGGCGGCAATCTCGCCCACCTGGCCGCCCACCTGGCCGCACACCTGGCCACACACCTGGCGAGGCGGCCGCCGTGGCGGCCTTCGGGTGGGGACGCGCTCCTGCGGCTGAGGCTTGCTCTGGGGGTGACAAAAACAAGGCTGGTTTCGGCTGGACAAGTGTGAGGAGATGGGCTCCTGGCACCCACGGCACCCAGGTAAATAAAAAAAGAAAAATTAAATTAAATTTTTTAAAAAAAATAATATATATATATACATATAAACTTTTGCTTCTGTGAGGCAGTGCATGACCATAAGGCAGTGCTTACTAGTGCATGGTACAGCTGTATAGTTTTTTTTAAAGAGATATTAAGACACTTGACTTATCGGCTGTGCTTGCGCGCGGTGGCTTCGGCCTCCTGGCTGCCTGTGAGTGGCCGCTGTCCGCAGGGTCCCGTCCTCAGCAGCCCCGCTCAGCCCCTGTCGGCTCGTGCCTGGGGCTTCTTCTGTGGAGCCAACCCATGTCATATGTGGTCTTCCTACTTTCCTGCTGCCTTTGACTTTTCCGAGCATTATTGTCTTTTCCGAAAAACTCTGCCTTCTCGTGATGTGTCCGAAGTAGCACAGCTTCAGTTGTGTCCTTTTTTGCCTCCCCTGGTGTTTCAGGCTTAATTTGCTCCGGCCTAGGCCCTCTTTCTTTTGTCTTTCTGGTGATCCAGGGTATCCACAGAGCTTTCCTCCAACACCGTATTTCAAATGAACCAGTTTTTTCCTATCAGCCTCCTTCACTGCCCAACTTTTGCTTTATCATAAAGGCTACATATTATAAGCTTTTTATCATACATGCTACAATTAGAGGTTGATGCGACTAGCAAATAAATAAAGCGTAAGCTGAAAAACTAGTTACACGGAGTGTCCATTTTTTCAGGAAGTATGTATTGTTTTCATGGATTGGTGTTCCTGGGAAGCAAATTCTGATACAGAGTATTGGGAGAGAAAATCGACCGCCAGCCCTGAGCAATTGCACAGGTTTTACTGGCTGTGCCTAGAAAGTGAGGCCCTGGCCACTCTTTAGACATTCCTCAGAGTTGTGTGTATGCAGAAAGAACTCTTGAGGCATGACACATTGTCCCCCTTCATGAGAAAGAGCGGGCTCCTTCACTGCGTGTCGTAAAATGCCAGATTCCCCAAGCTCGGTGCTTCCCTTCTGTGAGGCATCCAGTAGGGCCTTTCTATCTGTCATTGTTGGACTGGGGGCCACGGGTAAACGGATTCAGATTTTATTCTCAGGCCGCTGCTTCTGCCTCTGAACCAGGAGTCTTGTTTCTTCTGTCAGCACCCATGAGGGGATGTCAGGCTTACTTTTTAATTTGTATGTAGGATAAAAACGAATTTCAGATTCTGATACAGAGGCTTATATGGAGAAAGTTTATTGGAGAGTGCTCTCTGTGGGGACATGAAAGAAGTAAAATTAGGCAGAGGGAGAAAGAACCTGATCTGCGGTATAGTCACACCAAAGATCTCAACCAATGCTACTTGGGATCTGGGGTAACCTTGCAGAGATGCCCCAAATTGAAAGTCTGGCCTTTATGTCCCTATATCAAGCAATCTTTGCATGCGGGTTGCCCCCACTAATGAAGCATGATCTTGGGCCAGGTGGTTCTCTGCCTGAAGGCAAGGAAAATAGGGAGAACCTGGCAGTGGACCTCAGCATCCACTGCAGCTGCACATCAGAAATACCAAATGAATAGCCTCTGTCAAAACAAAGAATTTCCTTTGGAAATATATGGCATTTTCCTATTTTCATGCAATTGCATCTGTAAGTTTTAAAAATGGATTTCTGAGATAAAACACAGTTTTTAAAAATTTTAGTTTGCATGTGTGAATAAACTCAAATAAAATAGTTACTTTGCTAAGTTTTATTACTTCTACTTTGAAAAAATCCACTTTAAATCTAAAAAAAAAATAAAGTGCCAGTTCAGCTTATGTGATTATGGGCAAAATATAACCAGTTATCAACTAATCCACCATTAAATACTTTTTCCCGGTTAAACTTTGCTCTCCTTACTTGTTCACCTGAACACTTTGCTAATGTCTTATATATACTATTAGACATCTGAAATGTGGTATCCAAGCATATGAATTACAGAAACCTGAGTTAAAATTCTCACTTAAACTTATTTTTTGCTTTACTTTTGGCACACTGCTTCATGTGTTTTTGCTACACATTTCTATTTGTAGCAGTGGGGATAATAATTGTATTTAGATGAAGGGGTTATCATTTAAAATATTCCACTTGGCTTAGAAAGGAGTAGGCTGTCCATATGTGTTAACCACCATTATTATGCTTTATCTTAGTTATGTCTAGACTCCAAAGTCCTCCCTTCCTCTTATAAAAAGCATTTATGCCTGTTTAAATAAACTCCTTGGGCTTATTTCATCACCATAATCCCCTTAATGTTTTTTAAGGGAATGGGCAATATCTTATTTACCGTGTATCCCAATGCTTATTACAGTGCCTGACACAAATTAAGTACTTACTCACTGATGAATGGATGGATTAAATGATGAATTTTTCAGTGTTGCTTGATTTGACCCAGACACATAATTTCGTATTTCGAGACCTTCATAAGAAATGAAGATGAGAAATGCCTGTAAGCAAAGGTGGTTTTGAGTCACAAATGTAGTATGTGAGGGCAGTGCTAGTAGGCATCTAGAAATGTTTATTCAATAGGGAAGGACAGCTAATATCACACATGGTATTCTTACCTCTTGGTGCACTTGAGAGCAATTTTTCCTTTTCTTTATTACATATATGTCATATACAATAATGCAAGGTATAGAAGCTGGTAGGGACTAAGCATAAGGCAAACAGGCATTTTCTTATTCAAGGTTATCAGTACACTGATATATAGATTCATATATGGCAGCTCCCAAGGAAGGGCACCTGCTTTATTTGGAGAAACATCATGAGAGAGCTGGTGCCTAAGCTATACCTTGAAGGGCAAGAAAGTCTGAGTGAAATAACAATATGGGTAGAACATGAGGTCTTGGGGAGAGTGTTGCAGACAGTAATGTGAGCAGTATGTGCAAAGCAGCATATATGAGTGAGAGAACATGTTTGCTCAGGTGTAAAAAATGAACAGAAGAATGAAGAGACGTAAGAGGTATGATTGCAGGGAGATCTTTGGATTCTCCCTAAAGCAGAGCCTGAGCCAAGGAATCAAATATTTGATGTTATTGTAGAAGTGTTATGGTACCAAAACAATGAGGAAATAGTTTTCTAATTATTCTTTCCATCGACAGGGGCATTTATAAGTGTTACTCCCATTGGAAAATGAAACTGGATAATACCTCAGGTAGAGGCAAAAGGTACGCTTATAAGAGAAAAAATATTCAGAAAGGCACCTCAGTTCAGAAAGGCATAGAGATGTAGTGTTTTCAGTAATTTCTACCATTCCAGTTGTTTACAGGCAATAATGATAATGCATAACTAGAATTATTTGAGCACAAAAATTTGTTAGACAACCACCACACACACACACATATATTCCCTTTGATGTTCAAAAGAAGTCTGTGATTTAGTTGCTGTGATGGTTTTTGGATGTGTTAACTCGACTAGGATACAGTCACTAGTTATTTAGTTAGTTATTTAGTTAAATGCTTAGTACCTAAGCGTTTCCATGAAGCTGTCTTGTAGACGTGATGTGGTTGTCTTTAAAGTAGATTATTCTAGATAATCTGGGTAGCCCTGAACCAATCAGTTAAAAGGCCTTCATAGGAGAGCTGAAGCCACCCTAATGAATAGGAAATTCCGCCTGTGGACACAAGCTATAGCCAATGCCTGAGAATTTGCCTATCCTATTGAATTAATATTGGCCCAGCCACCCCACAATTGTGTAAGCCAATTTTAATAAATCTCTTAATATATAACCAGCTAAACCCTAACTGATACAGGTGTTATTTTCATCCCTATTTTATAGATTAAAAAAGTTAAATTGCTTATCTATTTTTGTGTACCTAAGCTGGTCATGTGAATGAAAGAGTCTAATTGTTGGAAGAGCAGGACTAGTTTTACAGACTGTCTCCTTAAAACCAGGTGGCCATGATTTGACTAACCTACCAACTTCCACTATCACAGTGAAACTACTTTGAGAGAAATCAACTTTTATTATTGTTTAAAAGTTACTGCTTCCCCCTGTTAATTTAACAAGGAAATGAATGACTGTGCCAATATGTTTTGTCCTTTTAAAAAAAAGTGCCAGGGTAAATATTTGTAATAAGACTAGCAAATGCCAGCACTTTCACCCTTAAGAAAGTACATCTGCTTTTATTTGTGAGTTGTAAAGGTTGTGAGTTTTAAATGTGACCAGCAGACTTTTCACCTAACTCTCAACCATCTAGTAGCAATAAAGAGACAGACCTCATATTAGACAGAGCCTGCACATATTTTCTACTATGTTAGAAAGAGACAACAGTTTACTGAACATAGTCTCAATAGGGAATGAAATTAAGGCACTCAACTTTTTGACACTAGAGTCAGGCTCTCTCAAGAAATGGCATATATAGATATCTAAGTGGGAGGCCCTTATTCTACTGTAACAGTCAAGATTTCTTGCAAAAGCTATAACAGGAAATATATTTAGGCCCTCTTTCATTCCTCTTCCACCCTCTTCATTTAGAATTTTGTCTTTTGATTTGAATATGATGTATGTTTTGCTTTGATAAATATTTTCCTACCGATCTTCACCATCTAAGGGATAATCAGAATGGATATTTTCTCACTTTTTAGCCGTGAGATGTAAGACAAAGAGATTTGACTAAAGAACCACAGCCAGTAAGTGGCTACATCAGTATTAAAAGCAGTTTCTCTAACTCTATTCTTACTTTTATGCTCCACTTGGATCACCCTTCCAGCAGATGCCATACGTAGAGGGCCCCCACCTTTCTAGATGGCCCAATCTCTGAGGTTAGAAACAAGGAAACACCAAGGAGAAATGTTTTACTCATGCATCAAACAGTGGAAATAACAGAATAAATAAACATTTTCCATTGCTGCGTAACAAGTTGCCACAAACTTAGCTGTTTAGAACAGCATCCATTTATGATCTTAGTTTCCCTAGTTCAGAAGTCCAGAATGGCATGGTTCGTTTCAGAACTTGGGATCTCATGAGGTGGAAATCAGAATGTCGAAGTTGCAATTCTCTTCTGGGGTTTGGTGTCTTCCTCCAGAATCACTAGTTGTTAGCAGAATGCAATTCCTCCATGCTTTCCACATGACCCTCTCCATTTTCAAGCCAACAACACTGCGTCAAGTCTCTCTCAGACTTTGAATCTCCCAGATTTCCCTTTCTCCCCCTCCTCCAGCTTTTAAGGGCTCTTTTGGTGGAAATAGCATTAGGCCTGGGTTCTCATCTTCCTTCTGCAACCACTAGCTATATAACCTTTGGGGTCACATAAACTTTCAAGGCTTATGAAATGAGGACAGTGAAATCTGCTTTTTCTCTCAACAGATTTCCTGACCCATAGGAATCCCTGTAGGGTCTCTTTCAGTTCTAACGTTGAATCATTTGAACAAGAAGTTCAGTAATAAAGACATACTTTTTGCGAAATACATAGCAAGATTTCCTGATTATGCTCAATAAAAGTTCATTAAGTGAAGAAATTAGTAAAAATACGAACATGAGCAACACTTTTCAAGTTATCCATATTTCACAAAGGGAAGAAATTATGCAAGAATAGTAGTGCATCTCAGAATTCTGACATCTCTGCAAGATTTATGAATTTTATTAACTGTTGATTCAGGTGAAACCCAGTATCTGATAACTATGAGTCATGAACAGCAATTAATTAGACTGATGCCACTCAAAAAGGACTGGGACCTAATGTGTAACAATGATCAGGCAAGTCTAGAGAAAGCTCTCACATAGATTTAATATTGAACTACCAATATAAAATAATGTCTTTTAAAAACGTAATTATGCCTCTATTGTGCATGGCTCTATACATTATAAGCAACTATGAAGTTAATTTTTAAAAAGTTTTTTCCCTACAGTGTGCTGGGGCATGACAATAAATGTCAATAGACTTCTTTGTCATTAATTGATATTTCTACACACATGTTGAATTGCAACCTCACTTACCAAAACCACTGCTTTGAATATACAGTCAAACACTTTTTTTTAAAGCCTTGTTTAGCAAAGTCAGTGAGTATTAAAAGCTTTGTGCTCACTGGAAATGTAGGTGTTAAAGTGTGCAATCGAGGAAAAACTGAAAATAGTGTATTATGGAAAACAAATGAGCTAGAGTTTCTAAAAGTTCTGAAATTTGAGACATGGATTTTTATGTAGCTGTCAAAGGAGAGGCAGAGACCCTTTATGTTGAGTTTATGTTAATGGAGCTGTGACACAGGAAACAGGCTTTAAGATGGGGAGTTGAATGTAGAAGATTTATTGGGAAATGATCTCATGATATACACCTTTAAGAAATTGAAAGTAGGACTGAGCAGAGTGACAAGCCGACCTGCCATTTACTTCCACTAAGGCCTTTGCAATCCCACATCAGCTAATCATTGAAACACTCTGGTAGCAAGGAAAACTATGGACTAGACAATGCCCTACAAATGAGGACATTTTCCAGTAAGAGACGTATCTGTCATCAGTAGCTTATATTCCCAGCAGCTGGGGGAGTGGGTGCTCTATTAGTTTTCGTTGTGTTAAAACATTACCGCTTACTTAGTAGCTTAAAGCAACACACATTTATTACTTACAGTTCTGGAGATCAGAGGTCTGAAATAGGTTTCACTGGGTTAAAATCAAGGTGTCCACAGGGCTGTGTTCTGTTCTGGAGGCTGTAGGGAAGAATTCATTTTCTTCCTGACTTCTCCAGCTTCTAAAGGCTGTTCTCATTCCTTGACTTGTGACCTTCTTCTATCTTCAAAGCCAGTGGAGTATTTCTCATGCTTCATCACACTGACACTGACACTCCTGCCTCCCTCACTTTATAAGAGCCTGTGGTTACACTGGGCCCACTTGGAAATTCAGGATAATCTTCCCATCTCAAGGTTAGCTGAGTATCGATCTTAATTTCATCTGCAGCTTTATTTTCCCATTACCATGTGAGCTAATGTGTCACAGGTTCTGGGGATTAGGATTTTGACATCTTTGAGGGATCATTATTCCACCCATAACAGATGTATTGACCCCAAAGAAGAGATGTGAGTGGAGCACACCATGTATAGTTGCCAGAGTGGTGAATTAGATGGAGATATAAATGGGCTGTCATTCTTCTGGAGTGGCACTCTTCTTTGCCACTTTCTGCCAGGATGTGATAAGTAATTTTTATAGCTTAACATTTACACATGATAAACTCAGACAAAAGTTTACAATTAAATCATTTTTGGTAAATGTATGGAGCTATATAACTATAACTTCAATCCAATAGTGAAACCTTTTCATTATTCCAGTAGTTTCCTCCTGCCATTTTCAGTCAGTCCCAGCCCTTGTCAGCCCTAGACAACCAATAATCTGCTTTTGATTTCTATAGCTTTGATATTTCTGGACATTCCATATGAATACAGTCATACAAAATATAGTCCTTTGCATTGGGTAAATGTGCTATAAATATAACATTGTGTTTATCCATTTACTGATTGATACACATTTAGGTGGTTTCCAGTGTAGGGATGTTATGAATAATGCTAGTATGAGCAGTCATATACAATTCTTTGCATGGACGTATACTTTTACATTTCTTGAATAAATACCTTGACCGAGAATCGAACCCTTGACCCTTCAGTGCTCGGGTTGATGCTTTAACCACTGAGCAACACCGCCGAGGGTACAGACATACATTTTCAAGTCAGTTAGCTAAATATGTGGGACCATGACTGCTAAACCCTATGGTAAGACTA
The DNA here is from genome assembly GCF_964146895.1 of Miniopterus schreibersii. NCBI lineage: Eukaryota > Metazoa > Chordata > Mammalia > Chiroptera > Miniopteridae > Miniopterus > Miniopterus schreibersii. Next base: position 27,268,203 of record NC_138113.1, on the reverse strand, counting down.
CGCTTAGCTTTGTAAGAAACTGCCAAGCTGTCTCTTAAAGTGGTTCTTCCATTTTGCATTCCCATCAGCTATAAATAAGTGTTCCTATTGCTCAGCATTGTCTTCAGGAACTGGTATTTACAAGTTTTTGGATTTTAGCCATTCTAATTGATGAGTAGTGGTTCTCCAAGCAATTTTTATGCATAGGAAGTTTTGGGAAGATTTACAGGATTAGGGGAAGAAAATTGCAAGTGTTAGAGTAAAACCATTGTCAGTTGTTTTCTGAGAATGCAGAAAACTATCTGCTTTCTAATGGTGATGTATATTCTTTTGATTAATTATAGATATTATTGAATTTTGCCTAGACTTGTCCCTTTCCTTGGAGATATATTAACCTAGAATGTTATCTTTTCTTTAAAATTTCACAATTAAAATCTATAACCAAACCAAATATGTTGTGCAATGAGTATGACCGACCATTACTTTAATGAATATATGCCTATCTCATAGGGTTAAAAGTAAAAAAAATTAATAACATAGTCATAGCATAGATAAGATTTTGGTTTCTTTCCAATTACATAATTTTTAGACTTCCAAATACTTGATTTAATTTTTCTGTTTATTTTTTCAAGTGCAGTTGGAACTGCTAATTATGTTAAAATAATGTGTTTAACTTGGTCCCATGCTTATATTAGGGGGAAATACATTTCAAATAAAATGGCCTTCTTTTACGTTATAATCTACACTTTTATTCACAAATTGGATGATTATTAGGCATATACTTAATAGCTACTCTTAGGTTAAAAATGCTGAATGTAACCTTAACTTTGAGACTGAAACATATAATTTTCACTATTTATACAGTTGAATTTTGCCATTTAATATGCGATTTTAAAAGTAAAGTAGGCATTTGTATATTATTAACTGTCCTATATACATATTTGAGCTATAGTCTCATTGGATTTGAAAGAATGTAATTACATCAAAATTTGATCTTACTCTGTCCAGGCGGCTCAGTTGGTTGGAGAGTCATCCCATACACCAAAAGGTTGCTGGCTCGATTTGAGGTCAGGGCACATGCCTAGACTTCATGTTTGATCCCTAGTCCGGTCATTTACAGGAAGGCAACTGATCAATAATCATGACCTTGTGTGAGGATTAAAAAATTTTTTTTCACAGTTATTATAGCTGTTAAAATATAAAGAGGAGCCCTGGCGGGTGTGGTTCAGTGGTTAGAATGTCAATTTGCGGACCGAGGAATCCTGTGTTCGATTCCCGGTCAAGGGCATGTACCGGGGTTGCACATTTGATCCCTGACCCCAGTCAGGGCACCTGCGATCAGGGAAGAAGGAGGTAGAGTGACCTCAGAAAGCGAAGATTGCAGTTATCCTTTAAAGTAGACATCTTTCATATTATTCCTTTAATAGCGATTCAAAGCTTCAGGCCAGAAGAGACCTTCAGATTAGTTGTTTGCATACCTTGTTTTTAGGAGTAAAACGCCAGTGACATCATTAGGATGGTTAGTATGGCATAATTATTCTCATTAGCTTTTTAAGCCAGTATTTTGATCGATCAATTTCAAAAACTAGGTATCTAATTAGAAACTATATTCCATCAGGCAGTAATAATACGAATATAAAAGAGAAATTTATAGCTTCTCCCTTTTATAAATGTCTTTTTTATTGCAATGGGCTATGTTTTAATGTCTGTTATTTACTCTAAGATACATCAGCATATAATATTAAGTATGTGTTTTTCAGTTTACTCTTCATCTTTAGGGGCAACCCATTGTTCTACTTCCAAATGTATACTCTATGCATGATTAGGACATCAGATATGCCACAATCTAAAGAAAGCTAAAATAAGCTTTTTTCCCCTCCTATCTCAACATTTCAGACTTTGTTCATTAACATTAATTTATTATTTTTTAAAATTAAAAGCGTAATAATTAGTATAATTATAACTAGAAATAAACTTTCATTGGTGAAATTAAAAGTAGCAAAGAAATGTGGATTAGCTAAAATATTTTAGAAACTCTCAATTTTTGCATGAGTAGAATTATAGAATCTGGAGAAAGCTCTTCCCTGCTTCCATAGGGGTGGCATCTAAATTTTCATCCTTGAAAGGTTCTATGTCCAGTCATTGGTTGGGAGTGGTACTGATTCTCTGATATCAGCTAAAGGGTAGAACAAAATACCTTCTTCTAGAAACAGCTTGCATATGTCTGGCATGAACATTTCATGTAAGATGTTATTTATAACACCTAAAATTTACCTGGAATTTACTGAATATGTTGTATAAAATGTGTTGTGACTGCGTACTAATAAAGACTTGTTTAACAATTACCTGTATGTTTGGCAGAGCTTGTTCTGAGATTTACTTATTTAAAACATTGAAATGAGATTACAGGAAATAGCTAAAATTCATTAACCTCGTATTTAAAAATCCAAAAATAACCTAATAGTTTTTCATGACCGTATTTGCTTAGGTCAGTCCATCATAGAATGGTTAGACAAAACAAACAACCACCAACCAAAATAAAGGCAGAGATAAAGTACTAGAAAAGTAATGGAAAATGCTATGAAGTTTCAATAGAGCATGAGCACACACCTTGTGTTGTTCAAGAAAGGAATTCTAGCCCTAGCCAGTTTTGCTCAGTCGTTAGAGCATCAGCCTTCAGACTGAAGGGTCTGGGATTGGATTCCAACCAGGGCACATACCTTGGTTCAGGCTCAATCTCCAGCTCCGGTCAGGGTGAATGTGGCAACCAGTTGATGTGTCTCTCTCACATCGGGGTTTCTCTCTCTCTCTCCCCTCCCCCTCTCCTCCCCCTCCCCTCTCACTGAAAAGCAATGAAAAAATGTCCTCAGGGGAGGATTAAAAAAAAAAGAAAGACATTCTAAATAAAAGATTACAAAGATGAAGAGAGTAGGGCATTACAGGTAGGAAGCATCATGAGAAAAATATTTACAAGGAAAAGCATATGGAAATATTTGCAAAATAGTGAGCAGTGTAAGGTAAAATTCTCATGTAGTAGGTGCTCAATGAATATTTATTAAATGAATAAATGAATGAATGAACAAATGAAGTTGAATTGCCTTAGGCTTTGTCTTCAAGATCATTTATCTGTAGTTTCTTGGGAAATAAAGTAATTAATGGTTTCTTAGGAATTATGTAATTAAATCATTTGACTCTTTCATGCTATAAAATGACTAGGAGTTTTAGGAGGATTATTCTGGATGCAGAATTAGGGATTAACTGGAGTTGAAAGATAGCAGCTACGTAGGGAGTAGAATTAGTGAAATAATAGAGGAAATAATTACAAAAACTAGAATGAAAAATAACTGAGGTCTGGATTCAATAGAAAAAGTGCAGGTTTCCTGTAAGAAAATTTTCGAAGGCTTATAATGTGCCAGCACTATTTTAAGTGCTTTATCTATTGTATCTCAATTACACCTTACAACTAACCTGTAAATAGATATTATCATTGCCCCAATTTTTCAGATTTTTCACTTGCAGCATAGACAGTTCAAAGAGCCTATAACTGATGGAGCTGGAATTCATATATGTGATGTCAAATCTGGGCAAATCTAGAAGTCAAGTTCTTAAACACTGTTCAGTGGGAATCGGTATGACAAACTAAAAATCCTATATTGAGTGGGGAAGAAAAAAAAGACCTCACAACAATAGTACATTTAAGTTTTAAGTGTGGATAACTAGAATACTTTTGATGCAATAAGAGTGATAAATTAAACTTGTATAGTTATTTAAATTATGCATTAGCATATGATAAGGAGAATGATAGAATGTAGAAAGAACACTGGACAGATATTGGTAGGGAGAAAATGACTATGAATTTGAAACATTTTGCTTGGAATAAACATTTAAGTCATCGAGTGTTCTGTATGTGTCAGGAGTGCCCTATGCAAGTAAATTTAGGGTTGGTTGGAAACAAGAGCCTGAAAACATATTGTCATTTTGCATTTAGATACAATAAAATATTGTAAGATATTAGGAAATTAAGTTATTGAGATAAGTTCTGTAAAGAAATAATCAATACCATTTAAGTTTGGTTATGTATCTATTATTTCTAGTGAACTTTTTACACACTGATAATGTTTAATAAGATATAGTGTCCTTAACACAATTTGTTACAACTAATTTTGTCATTGGTAATATCCTAACATGTTTTCCGTAATCACTTTTTTCTTCTAGGCTAGTGCTCTATGCATAAATATATCTGAAAAATGTAAATCATAAACACATCTCTCAATGATATCCCATATTTTTTATTTAAAGCAGGCAGAGGTGATATTTACCCAAACAATTTATATAGTAAGTTACATTTTAGGTATAATCATCATTCAGCAATATAGTCTATACAATATTTTACAGGCTCTTTAATTTTAAAAACCTCATTTATAAGTAGGTTGCAATTTATTTTATAATTATCTAAATTTTAAGATGATTGATAGAAGTAAATTAAAAGAACAAAAGAGTAGCTCCTGACATTCAGAAGCTGACCTGACACTCACAGCGGGGGCATGTTTTTCTCTTATTAGACATAAATAACCTCACAGAATACTAACCTCGAAAAGGTTACTCGAGTTCATGATAAAATGAGACAAAGAAAGGCCATCACATAATTTTTTTTCTAAGCAGAGATAAAAAGTTTTCCTCTACCACCCACTAAAGTACCAAATGCCCATCATTCAGACAAAATGCTTTTCTGCTACTTCTTTAGCAATTACAGCTTTATTCTTATACTATTCTCTCCTTCCTATAGATGATTTATTTAATGCCCAATTATAGAATTTCCCCCACTTTCTGACAGGATCCAATCTAGAGTAAACCCCATTTCTCTAAATCCTCAAATCACCCAACCAAAGCCTAAATCCTATAACAAATTCTTTCTAACATTCTTTCAGAGATTCCCCATGTCCCCAAAGGGTGCATTCTCCCTCAGTGAAACAGGTAATAAATCCACCTTGTACCATTTCAAGTGTGTTCCTGTATGTCTTTGATTTGGGCCATTGACCTAAAAATAATGATTACCTTATTTTTAGACATCCTTTCAGCACAATTCAATGATTACTAAATAATAGGCACTGTGTTAGATATTGGGGAGATGAAGATGATAAATTTCATGGTCTTTTATCATCTAATGGGCTCATAGCCAACATCTGAGCAATCTTTGTAATATCTTTGGACATTCTGGAAAAAATCTGATAAAAATGAAAGAAGGAAAACATTTCCCTTGCTCTTTTCCATTGGCACATGTGAGCAGGCTGGACAGGTTGTAGATAACTTCTGGATGAAAAATATTCTGTGTCAAAGTAACACAAACACATTGGGAGAATAGATGTGGTTAATAGATGTGGTTAATAGATGTGGAACATTTCTAGAGCTTCTAAAGTTATAAAACTATTTTTAAATTGCATTCTTCTTAAAATGTATAAGATGGTAGATAATAAATAGTGCTCTAAAATATTGACCAAGGGGCAGCCCAACATCAGACATATCTAAACCACTAAAAGGGTGGATGGGAAGAGATTAACCAAAGAACTTATATGCATGCATTCATGACCCATTGACGCAGACAACAGTGTGGTGAAGGCCTGGGGTAGAAGGGGTCAAGGAGGGGAAAAAGAGAACATCTGCAATACTTTCCACAGCAGATAAATTTAAATAAATAAATAATAGTGTGCCACAAAAGTATGCCTAACACAGCATGAGTTGAAGCAACATACAAAGGTGTATTGGACGGCTACTGCCCAGAAAACTCATCACATTATAGAGATCGTCATCAATATGAGATCAGAGATATAAGCAAGAATGAAAATGGCATAAAGGTGCATTTTAAAGGAGATAGGCAAGCATATGTGGAGAAGCAGAAAACAAAGCAGGAAAAAGAAAGCATTCCAAAGGGCGTTAGCAAGGTTTTATGATAGGTAGGGAAATAAACAGAAAGGGAGCCGCGGAAGGAAACGACCTTGACTCAGTGTGATAGTCACACGGTCACGGTAGTTTCTCTAAAGTCTTATGTTAAATTAAAGTTTGACAGAAGGATTCTGTGTAGACTATGTGAGAACTCAAGCACTTCATTCTGAAACAGAGAGAAGTTTTCGAAAGCAGCAGGAGCGAGGCAGCATCTGTCACTTTTCACTTGATGTTTCTATATAGGCCCAGAAACATACTGAAGCACAGACACCTGTGTTCCTCAGAATGCTATAAACTGTCTCCCTTTTCATCTAAGGCCACTGCTTTCTATTTCCAACCCATCATCAGATCAGGATTTATCATTATTATTGTCGTCACGATAACTATTATGTGTCACTAGACTCTCCATCCCCAGCAACAGATCATTATGGCTTCATTTTTCCCCCTAAGGCTTCAACTATTTCCAAAATGTAAATGTTTATTATTGCTTAAGAAGGAGACAGCACTGAGCTTCATTCAGGAACTTTTCCAGGCTTCAAACAGCTCTGTTTGCATTCCCTGCTGGCTGCTTTAAAGCTAAAACAGATGAACAATGTAGCGTTAAATGGAAGAAAATTCCCTTTCGAAGTTTATATTTGAATGATTGAAGCAGACTTTATGCAAAATATCTCCAAAGAATATAAAATCTTGATGGAAATAACACTAAAATGCACTACTGTTTAAATCCCTTATTTCAGTTGATAGAGATTTCATGGTAAAGTAGAAATAACCCTGGGCTGAGGGTTGAGGATTCAGTCATAGCTTTAAGTTTGTTTGTTTGTTTGTCATTAAATTTATTGAGCTGACAATGGTTAATAAGATTATATAGGTTTTAAGTGTACAAATCTATGATACATCATCAGTATATTGCATTGTGTTATGTGAACTTGGGCAAGGCACTAATTTTTCTGAGGCATTTGCAAAATTTTAAGGCTCTTAGTGGTGAGCTCTGATGTTATGCTTTGTTTTAAAGTCCTGCCATTTTGGGGTCAAGGACAATGCTTATTTTAAAGAAAAAAAGGTAGAAAAAACTGCATGTTGATGAGGGTTTCGCCAAGCTTGGCATTCTAATCTTCTCTAGAACATGTAAAAAGTTTTGTCTAAAAAAAGGAGAAGATCTGAACTCAAGTACCTAAACTGTGAATTACAAATTGATGATAACCTGAAAAGCTTTAAAGAATAAGTGTTAGTAAAGGAATAACAGATAATTCTAGTTGCTTCCTCTTGAGGCTGTGAGAGCAACTTTTAAGTTGGCCATCAGTTCAAAAAACCAAAACTCACAATCTCTAAATCTTAATCTTCTGACAGGTTGCAACCCTAGCTGGCCATTTTATAGCTTATGATTTTTCCAGGTTCTGTGCAGTTCAGTGATTATATTAGTCTGCACTTAAGATTTCTCACATTACTGCACTCTATCATGAAACTGTTCCAACCATTTCAAAGAAGATATGGCTGTTCCTTTCATGTAATAAAACAAAACAAAAAATGTTTAAGGTATGTGCACTTAAACTGTGTATTGACCAGCTACTTTTATATTTAAAAAAAACTTTAGTTGCAACAGCTGTTTTATATTTTGGTTTTTGACCTTGTGCGTTCTAATTTGTTTCCCCAGATTAAATCATTAATAACTGCTTTGATTGTTTAGCCACATGAACTCTTTAATAATGAGTCATCTCATGACAAAATATTTCTCCAGAGTGCAGAAACAGAATCTTTTTCCAGAATAAGATGATTTCACTTTCCTCACTATGTCCAGAATTTGTATCGGCTTTCCTTGGATAGATGCATGATTATAGTAAGAATGGAGCTTTAACAAGTATATCATTTCTGGAATTAAATTTGTCAACAAATATGGATATTGCACTTGAGGTACCTTGATGATGTTGCACAATATGAAAAAGAAAATGGACTGAAAATCAAGGAGAACTATGTGCTAGTTATGGCTCTCACCATTTTTTTAATGTTGTGTTCAAAACATAGTGTCAGTTTTTCTGAGCCTCAGTTTCTTTTTATACCTAAAGTGTGATGATGAAGGAAAAAATCTTAAGGTTTATTTCAGCTAAAAACATTATGATTTCTCACATCACTCAACCAAGATTGGCCATTTTTATGCCCTGGAATAATGGTAAGGGAGTCAGAGAGACCTACCAAAGTTTAATATTCAAGGATAATCTTTATTCAGTCCTGAGTGATGCTAGTGATCCCGATGTGGACAATTCTGCATGAGCAATGAATCATGCAAATAAAAAAAAACACTCGCATAGTGTTCAGAGGGACAGTTCCCAACATATTTTAATTTATTGTCAATTGTCAACACATCCACACCTGCAACATTATAAAGTAGTTCTCACTTGGTATCTCTTTGGGATTGACCAGCTGCAGTCCAGATATCAACATTAGAAGAAAAATATTGTGATACTTCTTGGAGAGCCAATTAAATTTCATTAGTCAAGCTGCTTAAACTAAAATGTAAGATAAGACAGTCAGCAGTGGGGATGCAAGGACAAGCAGGTGAAATTATATGTGCTTTATAAAGTTTAGAATTTATATAAAGAATTTATGTAAAGTTAGGACACTAGTAGAGACCAAGTAGACACATGGGAAATGGACTCACTTATTTACATAAAAACATATAATCACCAAAGAAAGAAAAGGACAGTTGCTAACCTTCATTGAAGACAAGTATTCTTCCTTTTTTATATATACCTATTTATTTTATGTGCTTTTATATATAATTGTATATAAATATACTTAGAGAGGAGCAACTCTCCATAATTTTGGAGAAAAATAGGAATTGGAATTATCCCAGGATTAGAAATGACTTATAAGTATGAGATTCACAATAATAACCAGGTAGAAAGAAGGCCCCAAAAGTTTCAGGATGATACCCAAGCTAAAATCTTTAAGAAGAAAGTGACTTAAGATTTTACCTTCCTTCTTTTAGGAGATGAAGCCTCTGCATTGCATTATTGAGCATAACAATGCACCAATTAAACATATGAGCAGAGAGCAAACTGATGCAAGCCAAACAGAATAGATATGAGAAAAGAATTGGAAGGTTCCAGGAAGGGAACTAAAAGACACGAAGGGGTGGTGAGAAAGACAAGGTAATATCTTGCATGGTAAATAAATAGACTCTCAGTATGCCAGTGAGCCTCCATCAGTGGGTCACAAGGAAATATGAAATGTTAGTAGAGTCTTTGAGATCTTGTTCTGCTTATTACTTGGGACGATGATCGGTAGCATCTGGGATAACTAGGCGATATTCTCTCGGAATAAATTTGTTTATAATTTAGTAGTCTGAGTCTTGGCATACTGTTTGGCTTGAGCTTAATGTCCTCAGTTTAAATTTGATTTTAAAGCTTTCTATGTAGGTAATATAGAAGGCTCGGGGAGATTCTCATAGACAAGCCTGATTGTCTCTGCACATGGAGTGTACTGAGGGCGTCTTGTGTTATGGTCATTATGTTTTCATTGCTGACTCCTAATGTCAAATGCTGAAAGGGAGGAGATTCATTTAATAAATTCAGAGGATAAGCAGGAGGAACGTCAGTGGCTGGAAATCCTCCCTTCCCCATCAAGGCGTACATATTAAATTATGCTATTCAAACTATTTTTTAAAATTTCAAGTAGAAATAATTATGTTTAGAGAAAGTCAGTTTTAGTAGGCTGAGGTGGATGGCTCTGCTAATCTGAATTGTTACAGGTGAGCAAGTATCCTCCATAATAGGGAAATCGGTCCTAAATAATTTTTGAGGTATAATTGATATAAAGTATACTGCACACATTTAAAGTTTACAGCTTGATGTTTAGACACACACATTTATTCATCAACACATATATATACTAGTGAAACCAACATCAAAATTAAGATGATAAACGTACCCATCACTCCCAAACTTTTTTCATACACCATTGACATTTCTCCTTCCGCCCCACACCCGAACCACAAGTGACCATTGATCCCTTTCTTGTTACTACAGATTAGTATGCATTTTCTAGATTATAATAGACACTCTTTTTTGTCCAGCTTCTTTCACTTAGCATAGTTATTGTGAGATCTATATCTATTGTGGTGTGTGTCAATATTCCATTGCTTTTTCTTGCTGAATAGTATTCCATTATGGATATAGCACAATTTATTTATCTATTCAACTCTTAATAAACATTAGACTTATTTCCAGTTTAGGGCTATTCCAAATAAAGCTACTAGGAACATTCTTGTACAAGTCTTGAATGGAAAAGTATTTTAGTTTCTCTTTGGTAAATGCCTAAGGGTTTTATGGCTAGGTCAAATGGTAGCTGTATGTTTAACTTACACAGAGACTGCCAAACTGGTTTCCAGCTTGGATGTATCGTTTTACATTCCCCCAAGCAGTGTAAGAGAACTCCAGCTGCACCACATTTTCCCCAATATATTGCTTGATTTGTCTTTAAATCTGAGCCATTATAAAAGTTGAGTAGTATTTCATTGTACATTTGTTTCACAATTTCCAAACTTCTAATGATACCAATCCCCATTTTAGATCTTATTTCCTGATCTTCTTTGGTGAAGTGCATGTTGGCATGTTTAGACTGTTTTCATTGGTTTATTTATTTATTATTATTGAATTTATTATTATTATTGTTATTTCTTACTTTTGAATTTTCTAGGTTCTTATATATTCTGGATATAAGGATTTTATCAAATATATGATTTGAAAATATTTTCTCCCAGCCTGTGGCTTGTCTTTTTTGTTTCTCTAGCTTTATTGAGATATTAGCGACACCTGATATTGTATAAGTTTAAGATGTACAGTGTGTTCATTGGATACACTTATGAACTGTAAAATGATTACCACCCACTCTCAGTGGTGGTAACAGAACCTTTGTGACCTTTGAAGATTACTCCTCTATTTTTTCCTGTTAATCATCTCCTGTGTCTGTACTGTCTTCTCATGTGTGCATTGTTCAGCACTCATCCTGGATCTTGAGTGAGACCAGCTCTCAGCTCAGCTTTACCCTTTCCCTGTTCAACCTCATCCTCCCCAGTACTCTGCACGCTTTCGCTCACTCTCCCCAGGTCTCAGGTATGTTTACCCAACTCAGGGAAACCTCTGAGCTCCGTCTAGATTGACTCTCATTACAGGACTGCCTGAAACTTCTCCGTAGGCAGTTAGGATTGGACAGCTGTAGGCACACCTTACTTGTTTCCCCTCACTCAGGGAAAACTATCCTTTTTTGCCAGATGTGTTGAAATGAGTTGTTTCATATATTTTGTCTTGCATTTTTTTTTGTTGCTGTTGTGAGAAAGATAAATCTACTTCTTGTTACTCTAATTGGCGAAAAATATAAAACATCTGGTATCACAATGTTTTTTAATTTTGAAAAGAAGGCAAATGGTTTATAACAGTAAATAAACAATTGTTAATAATATATAAAAATATAAAAAATGTATAGTAAAAACAAAATTAAATAAGAGGGAAATAATATTCTAAATATCTGATATTAGCAGATTAAATGATTTATATTATCTCCTTTAACACAATATTTTGTGGAGAACATTATCTATATGCAAAGTGGAAGGAAAGACTTTGGTTGTCAGTTAGACATTTATGTGACTCCTGGCTCCATAAAATGTAGCTAATTACTTGTACTCAAAGAATTTTATAAGATATATACATATATCCCACCTCTTACAATATTTAGCATACAGCAAGTGATCACTTTATATTAATATTTAATGTCACACAGGCATCTTCCTGGATCTACCTGGGATATGTGAGAAGCTTAACAAAGAAATTTAGAGTTTCCCAGGGAGAACAGGGATAGGATGCTACAGAGCCAACACGTTTTCTTCCACAGCTGATGTCATGCCTCCTCTTGATTTTACTTGGTTTAATCCTACTTCAGCATCTCACCCTTGCCATATAAAGGCTATGAACCATATCACTTTGGGCAAACACTGTCCTCACTCTACTAAAATAGCTATTTTCCTCCTACTTCCTCTCCAAACAACATATTGACATTCCCTGCTGTGCCCCCTCGTGACTGTTCCAGAAACCAGTTATTGTGGGTCTTTGACAGTCTTTGCAATGAGGATATGGGAGTGCACTTAAATCAGATAGATTTTTAGTTTTGAAAAACATAGAAGCAAGTAAATATAGTATCCTTGTCCCACATTAGCCCATCAAATCTAAAAGATCAAAGATTGTTGTTTAGTGAAATTCCTACAGGGACAGTCACATAATATTCATTATTGGAAAAAATATTTGGGTATGAAACTCCTTTAAGTGAAGATAAACATTTTTTGTCCGTCTTACTGCCAAGATTCCTTACAGTAAGCTTTTCCAGGTTTGTAGAAAGAAAAATAAAAGTACAGAGGGGAGTGTGAGGCTATTTTTGAGTTCGCTCTGAATGGATTATAAATTGCAAGCAGTGGAATTATGGCTCTTTTCTCTTTTCGAGGTAGCAACAGCAGTAATGACTATAACAATAATAATATTATACCTTGCACTTACATGTTGTCTTTTACCCCAGTTATAGAAACAATAATTACAATTTACAGTAGTTTTGAGTGTCTATGTGAGGATAGCCATTAAGTCCCATATATGGGGATGAGCAAATAGAGATGTAGGGACCTGTGCCCTTCGTTCTCTTAGTTTCTATGACCAGCTCCACTGCTGAATAAAAACAAAGAATTGATGATATTGTAAACTTGTGGAATACCTAGTGGATTTTTCAGAATAGGGTTACTTAGGAAAGTTGGCTTAAAATGATAAAAAGTAAAGGTTATTTTTATAACTAGACATTTGGACAGAATAATTTTATCTTTCTCTTTAAATGTTTCCTAGAAACGCAAATGAGTCTTAGCCCAGGAAAACCAAGAAAAAATATATAAATTATTTTTACCCTGATTTCTTTGATATTTAGACATTTTTTTGTCTTGTACATATTTTGTAATATCCTAACTCCAGTTTGGGGGGACAAGATGTTAAATTTACTATTATATAAATGGTGACTATTTTTTAAAACTGTACCTATTAGATGCTTCTTTTTTCATTGTTGTTTTTTTTTAAATATATCTTTATTGTTTTTAGAGAGAGGAAGGGAGAAGGAGAGAGAGATAGAAAAATCAATGATGATAGAGTCATTGATCGGCTGCCCCCAGCATGCCCCCCTTGCTGGGGATCGAGCCCGCAACCCGGGCATGTACTCTGACCGGGAATCGAACCCCGATCGCCTGGATCCTAGGCGATCAATGCTCAACCCCTGAGCCACACCCAGCCGGGCTAGATGCTTCTTTGATTTAGCAATTCACCAAATATTTAGTGTCTGCCAAAATACTTTAAGTGACTCTAAGAAACTAACCTAGAACAATTACTTTGGGCATTCTTTGATTAGTACACTCTATTTATCTAGCAATTTCAAAGAATGAGGGAAGTCTGTGAATGTATGTTTTTGATATTTGAAAATTTCCCTTTTGAGAGCAGATCTTTTATTTAAAAGAAACCATATATGATAGATCATAAAACTGCTATGTGTTCCGGAATAACAAGGGAATAGAGAATGTTCAGAAAAGTAGAAATTTCTTCTTTAGCTAGCAAACTTTTATTTTAAAATAAAACATAGTAAACAGGACCATAAGCTATCTAAACCAGACTGTGTGTTTTAGTGAATTAGAAAATTAGATATGTCTGCTGATTTGACAAGAGAAATAAAACTTTCTGATATCTAGTTACCTGAGTGAATCCAGAGGTGGTTGTTTGCCACCAGGGAGGAGGCAGAAGGTGGGCAGTGCAGTTAAGCGTGGTTGATGGGAGTTCTGCTACAAAATCCTTGGCGTCAGAAGCCTAAAAGCAAGAACACACCTCTCCGATGATAGGCTGCCAACATCTCATGTAATAATTTTCCATATGAATATGAAATATTAACAAATATCTCTTTGTTAATCTAATTTCTTATTTCTTGGATCACTAATAACTTTTATTAATAATTTTATGTTCTCTTCTATAAATCATTTTTATCTTATTAAGTTTATAATGTTTCTTTTTTCACTTTATTCATTATTAACCCAGTTTTCGGCAAGAGTTTTAACAATGCTTGATATTTCTAGTGTTAGGTAATATCATCGATTAATATTTTATTTAATTACTTTAATACTTAAAAATTATTTCCCCCCAAGATATACAAAATATAAAGTGAATCAAAGCTATCATATAAATGAATGCTTAACCATTTAATATATCCAAACTGGGGAAGCGGTGTCTTCAACTGAGTCTCTAATTTAAATCATTCCTTTCTAAAAGCTTATTTTCTTCATGTTTTCATTGAAAAATTCCTTCATTTCTAAATGTATGTGTATCATAAAGTCCATTTCATTGATATATTAGGGTTTGTCCTGTGATTATTCTCTCTACTGTGAATTGATGTGTGTGTGTGTGTGTGTGTATCTGTGATTACCATGCCACACAACTTTAATTATTGTTGCCTTAGAAATGTGTTTCAGTGTCAGAGGAAGCAAGTCATATTAGTAAGGGTCCTGCAGAGAACAGAAGCAATAGAATGTGAAAGGAGATTTGTCGTGATGAATAGACTCACACACTTACGGAGGTCTAGAAGCTCCAAACATCTTCCAGCTGCCTGCGCCGGAAAGCCAGGGGTGAAATCCAGTCTGAGTTTCAAGGCCTGAGACCTAGAGGAGACAATGGTATAAATCCCAGTCTGAAGGCAGGACATGATGAAATTAGATGTCCCAGCTCAACAGTGAGGCAGAAAAAAGGGGCGAGTACCTCCCTCCTCTGCCGTTTGTCTGTTTAGGCCCTCAGTGGCCTGGGTGATGCCCGGCGACATGGGGGAGGACAGTTTACTGAGTCCACCAATCCGGATGCTAATCACATCCAGTAACACCCTCACGGACAGACCCAGAAACCGTGATTAATACGAGCACACCTTGGCCCACTCTAGTTGACATTTAAAATTAACACACAAATTCCAATTAATTTACTCCTTTGTAATATTTAGTCTTCTACTCAGGAACATGATCTGCCTCTCCAATTGTTTCATCTTTCAATCTTTATAGCGAAGTTTTGATATCTCTTATTTTAGTTTTTTTTTATGTTTTTATTAATGACTTCTAGATATGTTTGTCTAATGTAAGTATATATTTTATTTATTTATTTTTAATATATCCATATTTATTTCAGAGAGAGGAAGGGGGGGAAAGAGAGAGAGTTGTCATTGATCAGCTGCCTCCTACACACCCCCTACTGGGGGTCGAACCCTCAACCTGGGCATGTGCCCTGACTGGGAATCAAACCTCAATCTCCTGGATCCTAGGTCAATGCTCAACTGCTGAGCCACGCTCGGCTGGGCTATAAGTATACATTTTAAATGAAGCACCCTTGCTGGCTCTAATTGTTCCAGAGTCATTATCTATGTTGCTGTTCATATTCACAGGTAATTCCCCAAGTTCCACCTCGATTAGGAGGCAAGGTACCCCTTCCAAAATCCCATCATTGTTCTCAACCACAGTTCAGACAGCGCTTCACGTTCCAGGACTTCTAACGCACAGGCTAGCCCAGAAGTCACCAGGAGCAACCTTGCTTCAGGGTAGCTGGGCCTCAGATTCACCTCCACCTTGTTCTCTTTCCTGAGCTGTCAGAACGTTCTACCCCGTCCCTGCTCGGGTAGTTCTTGCCCTTGCAGTCGGTTCTTCTCCCTCCCCTTGAGTGAGCCGCCATCCTCTCTGACCGCTGCACAGGAGCCTTATCTAACCAGTATTCCCGCATGCTCCGAGAAGAGTTAAACAGCCGATGAATCTTTTCTTCAAGTCTTGGTTCTTACATAGTTGGTGTCAGGAAGTGAAACGTCCCTCAGGGTTTAAGCAAGAGACTGGAGATTGCTAAGGGCACAAAGAGCAACCCGATTTGTACTTTCCGTTAAAAAAAATCTTTATTATATAGGTATGTATGAAACATACAGTTTTTGCCTAACTGCTCTAAGTACTTATTTGATTATAGTTACTTAAAGTCCTAATGATGTTTATATGAAACATACAATTTTTTCCTAACTGCTGTAAATACTTATTTGATTAAAGTTACTTAAAGTTCTAATGACGTTTTAATTGATTCTTGGATTTCCTTGGTATTTTATATACAAATGAGAATCACTTCCTCCCTTTTTCTATAATTTTTCAACTTAATTTGCTAAACACTTTTCTGCTTTTTTTAAATTGAAGTACAGTTAATATACAACATTGTATTAGTTTCAAGTGTACAACCTAGTGACTGATCACCCCCATAAGTAACCGTGTCACCATGTAGTTGTTATGATATTATAGACTGTATTCCTTGTGCTGTACATTGCATCCCCATAACTTACTTACGTTGTCATTGGAAGTTTGCCCATCTCATTCCCCTTCACCCTTTTCATCCATCCCCAACACCACACCCCTCTGACAACCACCAGTCTCTTCTCTGTACCTAAGAGTCTGTTTCTGTTTTGGTTAGTTTGTTTATTTGTTTTGCTTTTGTTTTTAGATCCCACATATACGTGGAATCATAAAGTGCTTGTCTTTGACATTTCACTTAGCATGATACCCTCTAGGTCCATTCATGTTGTTGTATATGGCCAGAATTCATTATTTTTTTATGGTTGAGTAGTATAAAACATTCATCTGTTGATGGACACCTAGGTTCCTCCATATCTTGGCTACTGTAAATAGTCACTAATAGGGAAATGTCAATCAAAACCACAATGAGAAATCATCTTACACCTATCAGAATGACTTGTTATCAAAAAGTCAACAAACAAGTGTCAAGGATGTGGAAAAAAAAGGAACCTTCTTGCACTTTGGGGAAAGTAAATTGGTGCAGCCACTATGGAAACAGTATGGAGGTTTCTCAAAAAATTAGAAATAGAACTATCATAAAACCAAGAATTTCACTTCCAGGTATTTATTCAAGAAAAATGAAAACACTAATTTAAAAAGATACATGCACCCCTATGTTCTTTACGGTTTTAATTTTAAGGAGTTAATATTGAGATAAAACATTAATATTTGCTTGATGTAAATGTTCAAAGAACAAAAATTATATACCATATAAATATATTTACAAATCATTTTCTCTTCCTTGTCCTTTTGTTGCCAGAGGTAACCACTGTTGACAGTTTATCGCATGTGCTGATATTGCCATCTCAGAAATGTAAGTATAAACTATTTAACTATTACATTGTAACCTTGAACATGGACACATAATGTTGTATTTAGAGATTTAGGTAATTTCTAATTTTTGAGTATTACAACACTGATGCAGTAAACATCCCCAGGATGGATTTGTGTTGCCACTTTGCTCATTTTAATGGAGACTATCAAATCGCCTTCCATGTTGGCTGTTCCAGTTCACGCACATTCCAGCACTTGGTTTACCCTGACGTATGCCAGGGTTAGGAATTGTATTCTCTCTTTTTTTAACAGTTGGGTCACATGTGCACAGAATAAGATTAGGCAGGAAAGTTGATTTATAACACATTCTTATCATTGGTTATACTTTTTGTATATTGTTTATTTCTCAAATGGCTCTTTTTAATAATACAATAGCATTTGTGAAGTAGAACTAAACAAAACAAATATTATGACTTTGACAACAGCCAAGATTTGGTCACTCTTGTAAATGTGACAAATGAAAAAGTGTATCTCACTTATAAAATTTGCATTTCCATGACTATAGCTTTTCTCATGAAATTTTTCTGTAACAATTTGTTTCTATTATGAATTAACTGCTCATATGCTTTACTCAATATCTTATTGAGTTGTTGTCTTCATATTATTTATCTATAAACATTCATATATATGTATAGATATATATAGATATATATTTACATATTAATCCTTTGAAGAGGTATCTCCTTTTGTTTTTCTTTAACTTTAATTACAATTTCTTAACTCAGTGAATTTGTATTTCAATGTAGTTACACTGACTAATTATGGCAGAATGATGCTAGCTATTCACCCAAACTGTATTATCTTCTTTCGACATGTTACAATCTCTCTTGTAGTTAGTTGTAGGGATGTGGCTAAATTCTAGCCAGTGGTTATATGTACCAAATCCAGACCTCCCATCAAGACTGTGGAATACTTTGTTAGCTTTTCCTTGCACTTTGTTGAAATGGAGAATATAGAGTGGTCTTGGGAGCACCATGACTTAGAGCAAAGCTACAAGCAGGAGCCCCTGATTCTGCTATTAGAAGAATAACAGTGGATTGTTAACTTGAGTGGGAAATAAATGTAATCTTATTTTTCAAACATTTGGGGGGTTTGTTTGTTACTTCAAGTACCATTAAGCAGTTCCCTAGCTACTACATAATCTTTTCATATATATTTTGTACTTACTTCTTTTACCGTGAATATGATTACTTTTTAAAGAAAGGGAATAAACATGTGTTTATATAAATTTCCTAATAATTTTATAGTTTTGTTGGTTTGGTCATTAATCAGTCTAGAATTATTTTTGTTCATGCTTTAAAATAAAGCAATTATACATCATTCCAATAGCTAATCAATTTCCCCACACTACTTATTAAATCTTCCAATATTTTTTCCATTAATTTGAAATGGAACTCTAATACTAAATTATCACATATGCGCCATTCTGTTTCTAGGCTCTTTATTATTTTCTATAGATTTTATCTGTTTCTTTTCTGATGCCACATTTTAATTACTATACCTTTTAAAAATACATATGAATAGAATTATCATATGACCCAACAATTCCTCTTCTGGGTATCTAACCAAAAAATTGGGGGGGGGGAATTGTAAATATATATATATATGCTCCTATGTTCATTGTGACATGATTGCCAAGATATAGAAACAGCTGAAGTGTCCTTTGATAGAAAATTGGATAAGAAGATGGGATATAGATAAACAATGCAACACTACTCAGCCATAAGAAGAGAGAACATACTGCCATTTGCATCAACGTGGACAGATCTTGAGAATATCATGCCAAGTGAAATATGTCAGATGGAAAATGTCAAGAACCATATGATTTTACTTACATGTGGAATATAAAGCAGAAAGCAACAAATAAACAAACAAGACAAACAAAGGCTCATGGGCCTGGTTTACTTTATTAAGACAAGGTTCTTAAGGTTCATTGATATTGGATCATGAATGGTCGATCCCTTTTACTACCAAGTAGTATTCCTGGATATGGATGTACCACAGTTTTTTTATTCACCATTTAAAAGACATCTCAGGTGTTTGAAGACTTGGTGATTATGAATATATTAGCTACAAGCATTTGTGTGTGTTTTATGAAAGTATAAGTTTTCATTTCTTATGAAATTGATGGGTAATTGACTTTATAAAAACCACCAGACGATGCCTTCATTTTTCATTCCCACCAATAACGCATGAGAGTTCTGTTACTTTGAATTCTTGTAAGTATATGTTATTGTCAGTTATCTTAATTTTAGCCATTTAGTATGCGTGGAGATTTATCTCACTGAGTTTTATTTTGCATTTTCATAACGACTAATGTGGTTGAGCTTCTTTTCGTGGGCATATTTGCCATGTTTTTCTTTGGAGTAATGTCTGTTTTGATCTTGTGCCCATTTATGTGCTCTAACCTAATAATACAAGTATTTATTTTTTCCCAGCCCTTGCTTATTTTGGCTTTTGTTTGAAAGTTATTTTCTCTTAGCTTTTTGAAAATATTTTCTATTTTTTTCTTGCAGTAATTTTGCTAGTAAAATTTATTTTCTAATGACAATCTACTTATTTTTTGAAGTTTTTTTTTGTTTCTGAAATAGTTTAGGATTCTCCTTTTATTACCATTCTCAAATGCTGCTGCTAAATGTGGAGTCGTGTGTGTGTGTATTTGTGTGTGTGTTTTCACCAGTAATTTTACCACATATCCCTGTCTGTGGCTTATTTTCTGGGTGTCATCACTTGCTGGAATTCTTCCATATTTTAGAAAATCAAACTGGCTTTTATATCTGATAGAAAAATTGGCAGAATAATATTCCTGCTTTCTATGTTTTCCCTTAGAAATATGTGGAATTCTGTCCATGGAATTTAGAATTCTAGTTATATCATGTTCTCTTCATGACTGAGTTTGAACAAGAATATGTCCCCCTCACGTTGACCTCAGTTATTCATATATAATGTCATATATTCTGAGAATAAGTTTCAAACGACAGAAACACCCAAGTGAATTCTAGGGCTTTGTGTTTTCATGATAGTAAATCAGTTCTGTCTCCATCCTTAGAAACTGCGTGGGCCTGCCTTTAATGATTCTGCATTCTTAGACAAAGGGACGGGTTTTTCTGCATCCCCATAAGTTACCTGGAGGGAAGAAACAGGAACAGGGAAATTACAGTCCCAAAAAGATGAGAGAATTAAAAAGATGGTTTTGTTGAGCAAAGTTTTTATAAATAGAGAAGATGCCAGCAGTATCTATTTGGTGGTAGAGAGAGAACCTTGGGTTATTAAGGTAAATGTGAAGATGAGACTCAGAAAACTGGGAGGGAAAAAAACTGTACAGAATTAAATCTGAAATCCCAGGGCAGACTGCCCTGGAATAAGTAGAAACATGATAGAAAATGTAATTTCAACAAAACTGCTTAGCTAAAAGAAAGCTTTAACTGCGAGGGATGTCTTTTAAAAGGAGAGTGATGAGAAACAGGAGAGGTATTATACCGTAGTGACTCGCTGGGGCCTTGCTGCCAGGACTGCGCTGGGTGTGTGAGTCCCAGCTCCGTGAATTACTAGCCTCTCTGTGCCTCGGGTCCTTGGTGTATAAGTGGTGTTAATATTCACTGCTTCATTTTGGGATTTTTGTGAAGATTGAATGTGCTAATGCATGTGAAATACTTAGAGTAATGTCATAATAACTTTTAAAATCAGGCATTATAATATAGTAAACATTTAGAAAATCATATTAACATTTACCCATATTTAGGTGGCAGCACACTACGTTGATGATTACCTTCGATTAATTCCATTCTATGTTTTAGGCATGTCCCCAACCTAATTTGATCTTAGAACAACCCTGTGAATTCAGTACTATTATTCTTTTGTATGGTTAAGGAATCTAAGCGTTTGAGTAAATTAGTGGTTTTCTCAAGTTCACGAAGACAGTAAGTCAAGAACTGGGGGTTTGGCTAGATCCAGACCTTCGGCACTTGCCACTGTGCTAGGGTTCTTTAATTATGAAATCACTGGTCTTCGTATAGGACCTCAGAACAGATGGATGGTTACTGATTTGACATTTTGTCTTTTAATCTTTAATTTATAAAATAATATACTTTCTTAATTGACAATGAAGTTTTATAAGTTCACTATTTAGAGTGATTGAAAGAGAAAATGATCTTTGCTCTTAGAGAGGCATAGTGTGGGTGAGTGAGGTCAAGAGGAGATTCCATCTTGCACAAAGAACTCAACATCACACCCAAAAAGTTCCTAGAAAGAGGCTCTTTCTGTCTAGAGTTTATTACTAATATGAGATTCAAGAAGGAAGATACTATTTGGTATTTCCTATAACTAAAGGGTTTGAAAAATGCCCATGCATAGGATATGTGACCAGTCCCTGAAAATAAACCATTCTCAATAAAGTAAAGAATGAAGATCTGTCCCTGCATTCTCAATGTGTTCTTTAAATAAAAGAAGTTCATCCCTCACATCCAGGCTGACTGTGCTTACAAGGCAAAGTTTATTAATTTGCAGCATTGGCGGTAATAGGAACAAAAAGACAGCAATAGTTGCAAGAACATGTACTGAGAATTCAGCCTGGTGGAAATTTATCACGTATGCTTCTCGATGCTATTTGTATTTTGATGTCTGTTATGAAGACAAATAGTACCTAATTGTAAGACACATACACAACCACTCACAAAATGTATTCTGTCACCCACCTGGAGTTTACTCTCCTTCATTTATCACATATCCTTGTACAGTAACACCTGAAAGTCTGCCATCATGCTGTCTTTTAGAATCTCTTTCTCTCTTAAATGTGGATTAAATCTTCTAACATATGTATGTGTGCATTATGTGTGTATGTATAGAATGTTTATTATGAGTTAAATAATGCAAAAGAAAAAATGTATAACAAAAAAATAATTACCTCCCTCCAATCCCAATGTCTTTAACTCTCCAATCCTATCACTATGGTGGGCATCTTCCTATTTCCATGCTAAACCAAATTTATTACACACACACTACACATACACATGTGCCGTGTTTGCAAGTGAAAACCTAAGGTAACAACGATGCATGTTTCCGTATATCTAACACACTGGCTTTGATAACATAGCATTCACAGTACAGATGTATCATAATTTGTTCAGTTGCTTCCATTATCATGTACTCAAATTTTAATATACTCAATTCTATTATATTGCTGCAGTGAAATCATTGGTACATGTATTAATATCTACTCATGTATGTACTACAACGCAGCCTTCATTTCTTAAAATGCGCATTGATTTTATTGATTTTCTAATGCTCAAGTGTACACTAGATTTATTAGTTCAATTTTCTTATGTGATAATGAAGCATTAGCACAGATTTCCTTCTGTGGCATAATAAATAAGGCTGCAGTTGTCTGTGTTCAGATTAGAGGTGAGAGGCTGTCACAAAGCCACATCCATGAATTATCATAAAACAATCCCCAGTATGTGTGTAAATATCTATGTAAAATTTACATTATTTATGCAATATATGCATATATTCATAGGTGCAGAATTTAAATGTAGATTGATAGTTGTTAAAATGGCTTGTTAGACTTCTGACTCTCAATATTATAAATTTGTGTAGTTTCATTATGTATAATAAATCATATATATTCTTATAAAATTTTATACATGTAGAATCTATTGAAACCATACTTGTTTTAATAGAGACACATGGTTCTCCACGAGAGTAGCTTAAAAAGTATCTGCTGTATTAATCCCGTGGAAGCTAGAAGGAGGAATTCCACGATGAGGCTCGTTCAAAGACTCAGCACAGGAGACTAAGCTCCTCTGACTCCCTCTCTGCTTGCTGGATACGCCACTCTGTCTCCGTGGAGGAAGACGCTGCTGCACTCAAGGCATTGTTCCCTTTTTCTAGGCAAAGAGGCAACTGCAAGGAAAGAAACGGGGATGCCAGTGCATCTGTCCTTTTAAAAAATACTTTCTGAGAACTAAACCATGGCTTCTCTTTGTGTCTCATTGGCAAGTCTTGTCATGGGCTTGCTCTCTGCAAAGGATTCTGGGGAGGCATTTTGTCTGGACATGCCGCCATTAGTAATTGAATAAGAAAGAATGGAATGAGCAAAGCCCGCAAGCCATGTTTGGGGGGTGTGTTGCAAGAGTGTGTGTGCGTTGTTTGTATATATTTGTGTTAACTATCAGAGCCAAATTTGAGTGTGATACAGCTTTACAGTCAAGACAGTGCCTTTCACAGCATAGGTGCTCAATGAAGAGGGATTGATTTATTGAGAAATTTATTATGTCTAATAGAGCTTTATTGGGGGGGCGTAGAAATATATTGACTTTTGTCAGTATGTCAAAAGTTATGTCAGTATTTCTACATAACCAAATACTGAAATGATCCATTAACTGCTCTCTCGTTATGGAAAATATACACAGTACTGAAGTGGCATGAAATGTATCCATTGCATGACATGGGCTGTAATGGAAAATTGCCCAAGCCTGGCGTAGCCTTCAGATGTTAATCTTGTGATCCTCCTCATATATCATACTGTGGTGCATGGACTGTATCCAGCACATTTGATTTAAAACTATTTCCAGACAAATAAATTGTCTTGTTAAGCTTGCTAACCAGCTTTCCTCAGCAGCCACATTTTTCTCTTCGCAAAATGTCACGATTTGTTCTTAACACTGTGGAAGACAATGCTTGTGATTTAGAGCACAGATGAAGAATTCCTAAGGTCATTCTCCACTGAGTTTCTCTATATGCTTGGGGAAAAAACTGGAACATTTGGGAAATTATCTAGATAATTCAGGAAAATAAAATAGCTTTACTTAATGGTCAAGGGTAATAAGTTACTTTGGCTCCAGTTATGAGAATGATAAGTGATAGAATATGAGGACACATTATTTGAGGACGTTTTACACCTATATGTTTATATATGTATATGTGCATATTTTTTTAACTGTAGGGCTATAGTTTGAAGAGCAGGCTTCAGGCCTTAATTTTATAGATGATTGGTGTAATTCTAAAATTGGCTGATTTTTGTAATTGGCTTTTAAACTATTTTTGTATTATGGAAACTTTAGAATTTAAAAGAAATGGAGAGAAAGGTATAATATCCCCATCGCCTATATTGAACCATTGACAAGTCCTGAATCATCTTTGCCCCCATACACTCCCCTTTCCTTTACATTTTATAAACATTTTATCTCTAAATATTTTGAAAGCTAGGACCTAAATGTTATTAAACTTCTAATTCTGGCAATTAAATTATGGGGAATATAGAGGAACTGGAGATAGAGAAACATGACAAACAACATGAAGCGGGTACAACCAGTATAATGCAGACTATGAGGAAAATTAAAAATAAACTACCTAGTTTCTTCACCAAGAAGGAAAAGGGTGGAGGAGGGAGAGAGGAGTTGTGCTATGTGTATTTAAAAATATTTACAGGATCTATCAACCAATATCCATATATGGACTTTGTTTAGGGCCTGATTCAAACAAAAAATATCAATTTAAAAGGAAATATAACTGACAGAAATTAGAAATTTGAAGACTGACTAGATATGTCTGATACTGTGGGATTACAATTTTATTTTTAGATATGATGAAGCTAATATGAATATGCATTTCAAAAACCACTGGCTAGCACGTTACAAATGCTGAAATGAGTTTCCGAAGCCATTACTGTTATAGTTAGCTGTGACCTTGACCTCTGGGGAGGTGCGTCCTGAGAGCCTATGAACCAGTCGGCAATACAAATACATCTATGTTTACAGAAATATGAAGCTGTTTGGAGGTGGTGGGAAGTATGTTGGTACAGGGATAAATACACTAATATACTTGGTGCTGTTATTTAATGTTTACTATATTTTGCCCCTCGCTCATGCCACTTTAATATCCTGACCGTGAAGGGAACTGTAAAAACTCCGCTGGCATCCCCAGCCATTCCTCTGTAATTCCCTATTAAGCCATGTTTGATTTCACTACAGTCTCCTTCCAACCTGCCTTAAATGCTTCTCCCGTGCTTCCCAATCAGATTTGACCCGGCCTCTCACTGTCTGGTGTTTGTGTATTTTCCGTTCGTTACTCTCATGTGAAGATGCTTCCCAACCAGCATCAAGTAAGAAACTTACTCCTCCAGCACCAGGCGCTGGCATACAATCCTGTCCCCGA
This sequence comes from Miniopterus schreibersii, assembly GCF_964146895.1. Taxonomy (NCBI): domain Eukaryota; kingdom Metazoa; phylum Chordata; class Mammalia; order Chiroptera; family Miniopteridae; genus Miniopterus; species Miniopterus schreibersii. Next base: position 27,242,885 of record NC_138113.1, on the reverse strand, counting down.
CACCGGAGGCTTGACTGATACCAGACCAGTGTTTCCTTCTTTATTTGACAAATGAAGCAGGAGTTAAAGGTAGGAAAGAGACAAGATGAGAAAGGGGGGGAAAGAAAGCAAGAAAGAGTTCATAAATTAGAAAGAAAAATGAAGGGAAGGGAAAGAGAAAGGCAACAAAGAAGACAGGAGAGACTGAAGAAGAGAGAAGGGACTAGGAATCCTGAGACTGATCTCCCTCAGTGGTGCGGAATGGGCATCTGGCCCTGAACAGAACTGGTTACCATCGGGGCGGTCGGTTTGTGCATCAGCTCATGGAATGTAATTCATGGAAGTTGCACTATAACAGTCAGTCATGGAATTCTCAGAATTTTATGAGTCATACGTAAATTCCAAGGGATTGCATAATTCTCTATAGCCCAGAAATGAACCTCATAGGGAAATTGCTTGTTATGTACTAAAGAATTATCCAGGAAGCAGTTTACCACATCCTCTTTATCTGTCTTGAAGGCATATTTTATATAATTATTTATATATTTTCCTTAATGAAAAGCCACGCTCAAGCAATTATCTATCTGCCCAGTTATTATTATGTCTCAAGTCTATGGAAATATTTCGACAGAAATAGAGATTTATTAAATATGACTATATATATTAATATCTGCTTTTATTTCTAATACTTAAAAGAAAGGAATTTGTTAGAAAAGGTATATATATCCAGTGAGTGGATTGTCCACTCATGACTCAGGTTAACGAACTAAACTGTAAACTATTAGTATGAAGGCCTAATTTTCCGTCATAATTTCCATTCCCTTCTTCTAAGACACAAATGCTGCAAATTCACCATTATTAGAATTCTAACTACAGTAAATACATTTCTTCATATATTCAATAAAATTTAGCATCATTGGCTTCATCATTTTTACTATAAATATTAGTATTTTTCTTTCAAGTTTTTTCTGGGCATGTATAATCTGTTAAAGCATAAATGATTTGTCCTGTTATTGATGTGTGGAAAGGCAGCTCCGATTTTCCATCCACAATGCAACTTATTGCCTTTGTTAACACACAATAAGATGAAAGTAATGTATACATGAAACATTTCAAAGAAATGAATAGCAAGTATCCCAATAAGCTTCAGCTTGTCACAATTTGTTCTGAGAAGGGTTACAAATGTTAGCAATAAGAATAGTAACTTTCTATGTCCTCAGTAAAGTATTCTAGTCTATCACACAACATATAAGCAAAGTGTCAACAGAATGAATGATGAATGAGAAAAATAAAATTCTTCCCACTTTTAGAGCAAACATTTCTCACTCTGACAAAATATTAATTCACTATTCTTTTACAAAAACCAGTATACACAAGAAGTCTAAATTCAAAGTTTCAGAGTTGCAGGCTTAGACAGTGATTATTTTAGCTCCCTTCTTTCCCCAGTATTTCTAGTAAAGTATGTAAATACATCTTAAATACTTAATAATAATAATCTCATGTATGTAAAATCAATCATAAACTGATTTGGAAACGCACACACACAACACTTTCTCATAATATATTTAGCACGGGATCAGAGTATATGGATGCCACCCAGTCCCATACAAAATGAGGAGAGGTTTCTTATTTATAGTGGGATTGCCTGCACTTCTAAGCAACAGGGAAGATTTGATTAGTAAAAACACAGCTTTGTTGAGAGCAGACATACCTGTACTATGGCTCAAATTTCTGAAACATAAAAGTGAATGTAAGCATTTCCGTGAGATGGCTTCAAGTACTTTAATACACTCGTTGGGAATATTGGCCCTTTGGTTTTATTTAAGTAAAATTGGTAGAGATTTTATTTAACTAATATTATAACAAAAAAGTCAGCTTCCCAGTGCATCTGACCTTTTAAAAGTCAGGAAAGGCCAAAATATCAGATATTTTAAGAACTATTACTGCATTCATGAAATAAGGAGACTACTTGGGGCACAGTATTACTTCAAGCTCATTTGAAAGCCGTGGCTTTTGAGCCATTTTTATTTCAATTACAAATATCTCTTTGCTTGAGGTGTAAAATATTTAGGAAAAACAGATAAATTATATCATACTAAAATTATTCAAAATTTTCTCTCTCACAACTGAGGGTAACCACTACTGATATTTTGATATATGTCTTATAGTAATTTTTATACCTTTTGTCAATTATTGGTAAATGGTAAGCATGTTAAAACAGAGTGTTTTCATAAAAAACTTCTTGCATTTATCCCATCAGAGAGATCATCCAATGACAATTTATAAACTAACACTTGCAAATTGTTTTTTCGAGTGAGTTCCACAGTGCCTGGTGCCTTCTCCCCTCGCGGGTAGACGATCAGCGTGGAACTTGGGAGCCTCCAGCTCAGGAGGGCTCTGTGACTGCCCCTGTTTTGAGAAAAGGCTCCTGAGGCCATATTCATATTAATAGAATCCCACCAATGGTAGCCAGGGTCAGAGTGGGAGAATTCTTCAGAGCTTAACCATAATCTCTTAATGATTTTAAAACAATCAACAGGGACAGAAAGGGGCGGTGGGGGCTGTTATCCAAGCGCACGGTGAGCTCCCGTGTCCTGTTTAATCCTAGCGGCTCCGCGTGTCCTCTCTTTCGCTTTGGAATATTTTATCACCCTGGAGCATCAGTTCCTCATTCCTACTTTTCAGAACTCTTGAGAGGATTCAAAGTACATTTAAAGTCTTGGGCACATAGTAAAATTTATTAATCTGTGGCAATTATTCTCATCAATTTTCTATATTGCTCTGTAAGTCAGATTTAAAAACTTTTAGAGCCAGATTCATCATCTCCTACCATATTTTTTTCCTGATTTATTCTCTCTCTTTTCCATTCAAAAAGCAGAACAAAAGAAGTTTTTTCCATGCAACATTCTTTTGAATCATCTCAGTATCCATCCCATCTGTTATCTCCACAATAAAAGCTGAGTCGTGAGGGCTCCCTCCTCAGATGTGAGACAGTCTCACAAAACTGTACAATCTGGAAAGATGCTGTATACAGACTCGGCACCTTCAAAAGCTTTAAGAACATTTTGTACTTAACCTTTTTTATCTCTTGTCACTTTTGTGAAAGTGTGTAGGTTATGGATCAAGCAACTACAAGTGGTCCCAAAGTTTAAGACTGCTAGATTTTAGTTCAAAAACAATATTAGGAAGTCATTTATTCAAATAATCAAGTTCACAACATTGACTGGATGTTTCCCAAGCACACTATACAAATAAAAGTGTACAAGGTTGTAGACATGAAGTACCCTACTATTGGGTTAATTACCCAAACCAGGTCATTTATACTGCACGTACAAAGTGTGTTAACGGGCAGGTTGTGGTGCAGTCCCAAGAAATGAGTGATCTCTGAGCCCCGGAGGTTAGAAATGGATTATTTTAAGTACATGCAAAACCATGGGATAAGTTAAGTGTTGGACGTGGGCATGAGAAAAATATAAATGCAAAATTCTATGAAGTGGAATCGAGGTATCGGATCAGCCTTGTATATTGGAATGTGTGACCTATCGTAAGATGGAACAAAACCTCATTTCACCAAAATCAAATTTATAAACAAAAATCAATGTGAAATGCATCGTGCGTGAAAATAGACTGGTTTACTGGAAAGTAGGTACATCGGTGGGGGGGGGGGCGGCTAACATTGCATTTTCAGTATATCTCACTAAGGTTTCCATATATTTGTGACAACATGGATGGACCTTGAGGACATTATACTAAGTGAAATATATGAGACAGAGACAAATACTGTATAATATCACTTACCTGTGGAATCTATAAAAGCCTAACTCATAGAAACAGAGAGTAGAATGGAAGTTGCCAGGGGAGGGCGGAGAATAGGGAGTTGTCGGGCAAAGGATGCAAGCTCACAGTCACAAGATGAGCAGGTCCAGGGGTCTAATGTACAGCGTGGTGACTAATACTGTGTTACATACTGGGAAGTTGCTAAGAGAGTGACTCTTAAGTGTTCTCACCACAAAAATAGAAACGGTAACTATGCAAGGCGATGGGCATGTTAGCTAATCCTACTAATCCCGCTGTAGTAATCATTTTGTACTATGTACGTCTATGAAACCATGTTGTACACCTTAAACTTACACAGTGTTTATGTCACTTATATCTCAATAAAACCAGGGGAAAACTAGGCTTAGGTTTTTTAGAAACCAATTCAAATTCTGATGCGCCCTCATACCTAGGCTATGATACTTTGTGGTTCTAGATAAAAGCCCAGGGGATTTATCTGCTCCCTTTCTTAGCTTGATAGGCTCTGAACTTGTTTGTTGCCCAGCCCAGGAGTTTCTCAAAACTGTCAGCTTCTGAGTCTCTCAAGAATCTCTTCTAGGACTGGTCTATGTCTCTAGAGGAATAATGGCCCCTGAAATTGCACCAATAGTGCTTTTAGAAAGACTGGGAAATATCTGTAAAAATGAAACAATTATGCATCTCTTAAGACCCTTGGCCCTTCAGAGGTAATATTAGTACCCTGCCAATCAGTCCTCAGATTCTTGTTTTAGGATTACATGGAAATTTAAGAAATTTATAAAATGGTAAGATATCCTAAGTATTTACATAGACATAATGCAAATACCTGAGAAGAGGGAATTTACATATCTTTTAAAATAGGAATGTAGCCAAAAAATGCATCTAATGGAAGCATTATGTTTGTTTACCAAATTCCGTTAGCTCTAAGATCTAAAAAAAAACACCCAAATACATTCACATAAAATGAGTGGTGTATTGTAAAATTGTGGACATCTCATGGAAATGCAATCTGAGTGCTCCTGTACATCTGGGCCTTAAGGAAATCAGACCCAGAAAGGTTGGAGCCAGTTCTCTCTGTAACTCCAAGAAGGTGCATGGTCTCTCTTCCCAGCGTGAACCTTCTGTTTTCTGCTCACCTCTTTCCCAGTAAAGTCCTTCTACTTCCTTGGAGTTCTTGCTTTCTCCTGTGTTTAGCGTCCTGGTGAGTTTGGAACGCCTTTACAACTCAAGTCCAGGCTCTACATTTTCATTCTGCTTAGTGCTTAACAAAGGCCTCTGCAGCATCTGCATTCAGTTCAGATTTTCAAGGGTAAGAAACTGATTGGTTCCCAACTAGGGAAATAATCTTGATCCTAAGTGAAGTGTTGCCTGTGGTCTATCTTGCTAAAAGGATGGTAAACATTTGGGAAATTAGGAAAACATCACTATGGCTAAATGCGAGAGGGTATGGGCACCTTTCTCTCCACCAGATAAGGGTAGCTTTTAGGATGAGAGAGAAAGATATATCAGCTCCCTCATTCTGGATTCTAGGCCAGGCTAACAAGAGCCTGGCTTTGCCCTCAGGAAGTAGGTCAAGTTCACAAGCTGTAGGCCCCCAGGTTTAGTGTGTCAGAGGATGCTTTTATGCTTGAACAGCTGGGGGGTTCAGCTTTGTTTTTACTGCAATACCTGTACCTGTGGCTTGCACTTTACAGTTCTCCTTAAGCCCTACAAGCCCCATGAGCAGGTTGCTGTTATTTACCTGGCTCTAAGAGGCATTGAAATGCACAGCCCAAGGTTGGAGAATTTAAGTAATAGTCTATAATATCTATGACATTTGCCAAGGTGATCGTTATAAAGCTGTTGAAATCTTCGGCCTATGAAGCCATCCTTGTAACTAGGCAGGAAGGATCCTTTCTAACATAATGGGAACTAAACCTTGTGATGGACAGTTTTAATATACTATCTCATTTAATAATCTCAGACACCCTATAAGATATTCATTATTCTCTGCATTTGGGGGCGAGGAACAGCAATTCTGGGCTCGAGTCCAAGTTCTCTTGCTCACTACCCATGTTTCCTTGGAAAGATATTTAAACTCCATTAGTCTCAATTTCCTCCTCTGTAAAATGGTGGTGATAGTACCTATAATATAGGTTTAATGGCAAGATTAAATGATAAAAGTAGTTAAAATTACTTACATACAACAGACACTTAATTAAGCATTCCCTTGCCTTTTGCTCAATGATTTTAGACAATGCAAATTTCGTTATTTAATGAATCATCTATCATCATCTCTACTCTTGGGCTGCGTGGTTACTACTTTAATTGGGAAAATATTTCTGTAATTTTTTATGTGTCTATATACTTGGGACCAGCGATATCCATTTGAGCACTAATTGTATTAACCTGCCTGCTATGTTAAAGGAGCTATTGACTCAAAGGAGGAGGAGTGAAGTCACATAAAATAATTTGGGTAAAGGGGCTGTGATTCTATAGCATCATTATTTTCAACATTTTACTATTTATAAAGGTCAGCACTGTTTTCTCTAAATTTATCACTAGCTCAAAGGGTGTTAGATTTGTCATACCCTAACTGAACTACTGCAATTTGTAGACCCAGGATAATTCATGTGCATTTAGATTATTTAAAACTTCTTTGTCAAGTCATTCTGTTGGAGCAGAAATATATCAACTCATGCTTATATCATGACGTGTAAATATGATGACTAGAAGCCATGTGTCCTAGTTGATGATTTATTTCCTTCATTGCGCCTCATCTTCTGTGGGAAGTTCATTTTGATTCATCTTTGCATAGTAAACAGATTCTTGCTTCAAGTTTTCCTACTGCTTTCAGATCTTACTCCCAACTAATGACCTTTTATAAAGAATTTATGTATTTGACATAGAAGCAAGGTAGATTTGATTCCTTTGGGGAAATACAATTGTGGGTTTTTTTAGACTGGAACTTTAAATGCTTGGGGAATGTCAGGAGGGTAAACTGCTGAGGTAGCCAGGGACAGGTGACCCATGGATGGCTCTAAAACATTTACATTTTAATCTGAAGCTGATGGGAGAGCAATGAGGGAATTTGAGTAGATTAGTAAGCTGACTTTCTTCTTTTTTTAATGTTTTTATTGATTTTAGAGAGAGAGGAAGGGGGAGGGAGAGAGAGAGATAGAAACATCAATGATGACAGAGAGTCACTGATCGGTGGCCTCCTGCACACCCCACACAGGGGATCTAGCCCTCAACCCGGGCATGTGCCCTTACCAGGAATGGAGCCAGGATCTCCTGGATCCTAGGTAAACACCCAGTCATTGAGCCACGCTGGCCAGGTGTGAGCTGACTTTTTAACAATATTTATTTCCTAGGTGCCTCCCATACAGGCTGTCCCCCAAAAATGTATATACACTTTAACAGCTGATAGCTCAATTGATGTTTCTTTCTTTTCAGATTTAACTCATTGGAATGAACAATTATTAATTAATTATTCACAGTGTGTATACATTATGGGGGACATCCTGTATATTTTGAACAGTTTTCCTGACCACAATGTAAATGATAGGATAGGGTAAGATTTGGAGCTATTACTGAACCTTACTGGGCCTTAACTACAACTTAAAATAAGACCACGACAAAGGGAATACTAAGAAAGAAAAAGATGTAAAGATAGAGAAAGAAAAATAAGGGGAGAGGCTCAAAGTCAGATTCTCACCATAAAATCAATACAAAAAAAGGAAGCATTTTACAGTCAGGACCAGGCTTGCCAGAGGGTGATTTGAGGTTTATGAAATAGTGTTCTCACCATAGTCTTCTTTTTGTATGGTCTCTGGCCCAATCCTTTTACTTTTTTTTCGTATTTTATAACACAACTTTAGTTATGTGGTCAAATTTATGACATCAGACTTATTTAACATATAAATATTAAACATATTTAAAATATAAATTAAATATCAAATATATTCAAAATATAAATATCTGACAGGTAATATTCCTGTGTGAATTAGTCTCAATCAAAATATAGATTTTTACAACACAGACTTCCCGGAGTGTATGCTGCCATGGTGGAGAGATGAAGATTAGAAAGCTCAGAGGGTGAGAAGACTGGATACTTGTCCCAAATGGGAAGTAAGGAGAAAAGAAAGCAGTCAGGGAAAAGTCAAATCTCCTGATCATACACTTTTTAGCTCTAGGTAAGGGAAGGTATTTGTTTATCCTCTGGCAATATTGCTGTGGGTTTAGGGATTCTGAAGAAAAGCTCCTTGTTAAAATTTTTCTTCCTAGTTTTCTATCATGGTTTTAAATTCCTATTCAATATATAATCCATTGGGTTAAAGTATTTTTTTCCAGGACTCTAGATATCTATAATGGTAGCACAGTAATAGAAATATAGATATGAATTAAAATATATAGAGATGTAGATGTAGATATAGATTTTTATAATCTTGTGTTTCCTAGTATAATGTTATATATATGTTTTTATATATAATGTTTTATATATACAGTTCCTCTGGGTAGAGCATATGAGCAATCACCCTGATCTCCATGAGGAATGAGACATATACAGAGTAATACTAGTTTAGAGGCCTAAGGATGGAATGAGCTTGGTGTTTCAAGGAATAGTGGGAGGCTCCTGTGACTAGAGCATAGTAACAGAAGACACTATAGGATAAGAAAAGTCGGGAAGATAGAGACAAGATCATATAGGGCCCCACAGAACATGATAGGAAATTTAGATTTTAAGTGCAAAATAAAGTTACTAAAGGATCATAAGCAGGGAAAGGATATCATTTGATTAATATTTTATTATGACAGCTGTCTGATTAAATAGAAGGGAGATCAAACTAGAGATTGGGAAAACTTCACACAAAAATATAATGATGGTTTTGACTAGGATGGTTGTGGTACACATGGAGAAAACTGGAGGGGATGGATAATGTTCTCAAATTAGAGTCCACAGGACTTTCAGATAGTTCAAATGTATGGATTATAGGAAAAAGGAGAAATTAAAAATAGTTTCCATTGTTACTGATAGCTTTAAAAAGAACAATTTCTTGAAAGTGGTAGAAAAGAGTAGGTTGTGGGGAGAATTGGCTGTTGGGGGAATAGAGACAGTGAGCAGAGGGAACACTGTGAGGAGTTTAACTGCAAGAGAACTGAGAGATGGGATGGTTGCTGGAAGAAAATAAAGGATCTTGGAAGGTTTTTATTTTGAATATTCATAGAAATAATCCAATAGAGAGAAAGTTAATTGAAGATGTTGAGAAGAGATGGAAAAAAATTAAGCTATGTAAGAAGGAATTATTGAAAAAGTGAAACATACATTTGTGCTTGAATTTTTTTAGCATTTTATTATTTTCATTTAATTTCTTGGGGTGACTTTGGTTAATAAAATCACACAGATTCCACGTGTATAATTCCATGATGCATCATCTGTATATTGCACTGTGTGCCCATCATCCACAATCAAATCTTCTGTCACCATATATTTGACCCCCTTTACCCTTTACTACCTCCCGACTTCCCTTCCCTCTGGTAATCACCATATTGTTGTCTGTGTCAATAAGTTTAGTTTATTTGTTTTTCTTGTTTGTATATTTGTTGCTTTCAATTTTATATCCCTCATATGAGGGGAGGGGAGTTATACGGTTCTTGACTTTTTCTGTTTGACTTATTTCACTTAGCATGATATTCTCAAGATCCATCCATGTTGTTGCAAATATCAGTATTTCAACTTTTGTTATGACTGACTAGTGTTCCAATGTATATATGTACCACATCTTCTTTCCCCAATTATCTATCAAAGGACATTTTGGCTATGCTTCAATTTTTAAAATTTTCTTTTGACAAATTTTATGTTTCAAAGGAAAATTATCCTGGCATGTAACAATTCTGTGATGGAGTCGATCTTACTTTTTAAACTCACTAGGAGAACAAGTTGGAAAATCATTTGTGAATCAAATCCTTCTATTCTTTCCTTTCTACTCCAGTATTTTCATTTATTTCTATCTCTGTCATTTTAGAAAGATGAGGTAGACCGGGCCTTGTAACTTATTTATTTATTATTATTTTGCTCTTAGAGTCTGGGAAGGAGAATTGAGCCAGTGTATCTGAGGACAGTAGCTCTGCAGGGAGCAGTCTGGAATCAGACCTAACCACAGTTGAAGAAATCATAGTATTTGCACTTAATAATTTGCTATTCTTTATAGTAGATAATCAGAGTGTTTGAATAGGTTTGAACTGAATTCATTGCTGATGTTTTAGACAGTAACACAGAATTGCCTGAGGGGATATTTGCAGCTGGTTTCAAGAGGAGTGTGAACTCTGGAAACACTTTCTATTACCACAAACAGAACTTGGAGTCTCAATATTGAGATATCGTTGCTGTGTTGTAATCTAAATGATAAATGCAGTCTGGGTTACACATCTTTCATCATTATCTGGTGTGGATTTCTCTTGGGTGTGTTTATGGTATAATTCCTTGATGGATGCACTTGTGGTGTATTAGGGTCATAGTCATCTGAGGCTGTTGGGTAGAGCTGTGTGCATGCACTGTACATTTTCAATGTGCTTGCCTTAAATTTGTGATTCTATATGCTTCATTGCTCTAAGGCACTTTTAGTTTTTAAATCCAGACTCTAGATCTATGTATTTAACCTGTGTGTTTAATTAGAAGTTTTATTTGACCTTCTAGTTTCACTGTGTTTGATGCTAGATGGATAGAATACAGGTTTAACAAAAGTGCTCTTTTATTTGAATTGAAAAATATATTCATGGCAGTGAACTTTAGAAGCTAGCTAAATACTTGGTTTCTTTCTCTTTTGGCTATAAACCAAAATTTTTAAAAAGTATGTCTTTCCTTATTTCAGTAGAATTACAAATAATGTAAAGTGTCATTTATAACAACAAAATAAACAAAATTTACAAGATTCTTTTTAAATGTCAAGCCTCCCAGATGTTTTGGCTTTCTTAGTCATAGCCTAGATTGCCAGTGATCTTGGAAAATAATTCTAAGGTAGTCCAAACACTTTAAATCTCATCTCCTTCTGCAATAAGTGATTTAATCTCTAGAAATGTTTTCCAGTACCTAATTCCATTGGTGCAAATATTTGCTTGTCTATAAAGCTATCATTAGCCACTAGCCATTTATACAAACAATCAGCTTCTGTGTAAATTTAGTGTGTCACAGCCTGTTGAAGGTTAAGTTTTTGGCAGACCAACATTCTATTATTTGTGTTACTGAGGGACTGTCAGAAGATAACCTTTAAGAAATGTGTATAAAGATGGTTAAAGTCATTATAAATAACAGGAGAATTTAGATCTAGTCTTTAGCCAAAAAGCCACTGTATTATATAGAGCTGTCCACGGCAAAGCATCCTGGGGGACGACAGAACGGCTGGGATTTATTCATCTGTTTTCTCATTCAGCAGAGATACTATCAAGTCAGTGACTACTATTTTTCAGATACACTTCTAGGCAAGGGGAATACTGTAGTAAATAGTACAGACACCTTCTTTGCCATCCAGGAGCTTGCATCCTAATGGGAAGGTAGGTAGACAGTAAACAAATAAGTACCATGTCAAGCAGAGCTGCGGGTCACCAAGAGCGCAGTGCACGACACAGGGTCGTGGGGAAAGGGGCATTGCTAGTCCATAAGATTCGTTAAGAAAGACTAATTGATAAGGGAAGGAGAAGTCTCTGCAGGTGTTTGGGAGTAAAACATTTCAGACAGAGGCAAAATCAGACCCAGAGGCCCTGAATGTGCGCAGTATTGAGGTATTTTGACTTATCTGAGAAGCAAAGCAAGGCCGGTGTGACCGGACTGGGGTAGAAAAGGAGATGAGTGGTTGTACGTCAGGTTCTAACACCTCGGAAAAGGCCTGAACACCTCGGTTTCCTAGGTGACTACAAGTATTCTGGCTGTTGTTCTCAGTGAAATGATTAGTGATTAGGTGGCTTTAAAAGGAGAAACAATACAGGATGATACGTATTCCAAAGCAATCACTCTGGTTCCATGGACACAGACAATGACGGGGTGAAGGCCTGGGGAGGGGATGGGAGCGAGGTGGAGGGGGTCAATGGGGGGGGGAGAATGGGACACCTGTAGTAATACTTTCAACAATAAAGATAAATTTAATAAATAAATAAATAAATAAATAAATCCTAATAAAAATCATTTTTAAAATTAAAAAAAAAAAAAAAGAGTAATTGTGTAAGGGGCAAACCATGGACACAGAGAAAGTGTTTAAGAGGTTATTATAATAACTCATACAAGAGATGGTGTTGGCAGTGGAGTAAAAAAAAAAAGAGAGTGGATTTTTTATATCTGTTGAAGATTGAGCTAACAGACGAATGTACATGAGGTATGAAAGAAAGAGGGGAGAAAGATGACAACAGATTTTATTCTATCTAAGTAGAAAACTCGAGTTGCCATTTTCAGAGAATCAAAATAGAAGCAGGCTATACAGGAAATGCAGGTGTTTGTTTCTGGATATGTTGAGTCTGAGATGTTTATTAGATGTTTATTTATGTGGAGATGTTGAGTAGGCAACTGGAGATATAGGTTTATGACATTCATGGCAGGGTTCCAGATTACAAGTGTAAATTTGGGAATTATCAGCATTTAGGAAATATAGGTGGTGTTTAATGTTAAAGACTAGGAGATATTGTGGCACTCAGTTTTATAGAGTGGGTGAAGAATGAGCCCGGGGCACTTCGACTTCTAGAACTTAAGATTTCTTTAAAAAATAAAAAACAACATACAAAAAAAATACCTAGCAAAGAGAAATGTAAAATGTGGCTGGTAAGGTGAAGCAATTGTTTGAATACACAAGTAATCAACCATGTCAAACTCAGCTTATAGATCAATTAAAATGAATATTGAGTATTAATCATTGAAGTTGGCTAAAGGGAATTTACCAGAAACCTTGAGTGGAAGATTGTAGAGAGGAAAGAATCCTTTACTTTTTTTCGCTAGGGAAATAAGCTACTGTGTTAATTTATGATTATAAGTAGAAGAAAGATTTTACACAATTATTGTACTTACAGCTAATTTATGATAATTGTGACAATAATAAAACAGAATATATTATGATTATAGAATACCATACAGAGATTAATATTTTAATCTTACCAAGGTAGTTTTGGAAAAGTCATATTTAATCTTTCCTCTAGTGCTCCCTACTCCTCTGATTTTCTAGCTAAGATGTTACCATTATTTTTAACTAAATTGACGTGTCATTTTTGTGAAGATTAAAAAAAAGTGCATTATCCCAATACCCAACTTCATAGTGCTTCTCTAAGGTTGAATCTTGATCAGTAGAAAGTGCCCCCTCTCCTGTGTTCCCGACCTTCATGCTAGTACAGATCTAATTAAAATAACAGTGTAATACAGCCTTCACCAAAAAGGAAAGGTATCACTGGAGATATTTGAAGCCTGTGATGCACTGGGGATAACAATAACAATAATCTTTAGATCCAGTGCAAGTGCAGACTATAATAACACAAACTTCCCACACTAACGTATTACAGAAGTAAAGGTGCCCTGCAGGCATAGATATAATTGACCTCAGGATCTATGGCCCAATACAGCATGTCCAGCTTTCCAAAGAATAAAATATGGAAAATTTAAAAAATAGTAACTTTATAATCAAGAAACCTATCAAACACCATATTAACCAAGTGATCGAAGTTAGTATCACCAGTGATATCTCATGTTTGTATCGTGTAATCCGTGGAATAATGGAATGAGATGGGCACTTCATCTCTGCAGTTTTCTATCCTAAAACCTATTATAACAATCTAGTAAAAAGGAAAACATCAGTAAAAATAAAAAGGCATTCTACAGAAATTTCACAGGACTCATCAAAACTGGCAATTACATGGGAAAAGGAAAGACTAAGAAATTGTCACAGATCACAAGAGACTAAGGAGACGTGGTGACTAGATAAATGTGGTATTCTGGATGCAGTCCTGGGCCAAAGATGTAATTTTACTGGAAAAGTAATGAATGTTGCTGTCTAAGTTTTAAAAAGTGAACCATGGTAATGTAACATGTGAGCATCAATGGAATTGGAAGAGAGATATATGGGAACTATTTATATTATCTTTGCAACTCTATTGAAAACTCAAGCCATTCCAGAAGAAATATTTATTTTAAAAAAGTCCAAGAATGAGAAAAGATATACTATGTAGACACTAGTCAAAAAATGGAATAGCTATATCAATGTCGGACGAAGTAGATTTCAGAACAAGGAAGATTATCAGAGATGAGATATTACGTAATGATAAAGAGCACAATTATCCAAGAAGATATAAAAATCTTAAATGTGCAAACTCCTAACAATAGAGCTTAAAAATACATGTGACAAAAACTGATTGATATGAAAGCAGAAATAGACAAATCCATAATTATATTAAGAGACATCACCATCTCTCTTTCAATAATTGACAGAATAATTAGGCAGAAAAATAGTCTAGGTGATCTGAAAAAAACCTGTCAACTTTACCTACTTTACAGTTATAGAATTACAGTCAACAACCAGAATACACATCTTCTGAAGTGCACATTACAGGAGATAAAACAAATCTTAACAAACTGATATGACTAGAAATTAAAGTATGTTCTCAAACTGTAATGGAAATAACTGAAAAATCCATAAAAGAATCACATCTGGAAATCCCCAGATACTTGGAAATTTAATAAAACATTTCTAAATAACAAAGAGGAAGAGGAAATTTTAAAATAATTTGAACAGAGCAAAACCAGAAAATATAAAATATCAAATTGATGGGATGGGTCAAAGTAATGCTTATAGTGAAATTTATAGCATTAAAGGCTTCTATTACAACAACAACAAAAGATCTAAAGCCAGTAATGAAAGCTTTTACTTTAGAAATTGAATGGAAAAAAGGAACCACAGAAAAAGAAGTAGAAAGAAGTACGTGATAAAGACTAGAGCAGAAGGGGGACATCAAAGCTGAAGTTGCAGGCATTAAAAGAATAAAAGAATGCTATGAAAAGCCCTACATTTATAAATTCAAATACTTAAGTGAAATTAAATCCTTAAAAGACATGAACTATCAAAAACTCACTAAAGACGAAATAGAATATCTGAATAATGAGAGACAGAAAGGAAAGGAGGAGAGAAAGAAAAAGAGGAAGGGTGGGAGGGATAGAGAAAACTATCACATAACTGGTGATAATACACAAACACATACATAAAGAGCTACTTGGAGAGAGATTATATAGATGATATATATAATATCTGCATATAACACACATACATACACACACACACACATATAGATAGAGATGTGTAAGTAATTGAATGTGTAGCTAACCCCACCAATACAGAAAATTCTAAGTTCAGACGATTTCACTAGCAAATTCTACCAAATATTTAAGGAAGAAATAATATCAATGCTACAAAATCTCTTGCAGAAAATAAGGAAAGAGGGAATAATCCCTAGCTCATTTTGAAAAGCCAACATTACTTTATACATACAGCACTACATTCATAATACACTTATTTAAAATACAGTCATTTTGGATAAAAGTATGGTTGTATTTTAAAGTTAAATACATTGAGAGTATGTCCCATATATTCCACTCTTAGAAAATACCAAAAGAAAGTGTGTGTCCACACATAAGCATTTTAATGATTGTTCTAAGGAGCATGCATTATTCATAATCGTCCCCTGCTGGAAATGACAACATGCCCATTAACTGGTGAATGAATATATACAATTATATATATATTTATATATATTCAATTTATTCATATTATTCATCAAATTTTTATATATTCAATTTATAATATAAATTTCTCTATATGTAGGTGTATATTAGGTATGTCCATGGGAGGTGGTGAATTTAGTCTTCTTACATCTCCATCTTGGGCTTCCCAAATAGCTTTTAAAAGTGAAAAGGCAACAATTATTTGCAGGACAGGAGTTCCTCTCTGATTTTCTCTTCCCTCCTCTATTACTCTTAATTATTTTTTCATGATATGTTATTCGGGTAGTCTATATCCTCCATCACCCTTAATCCTTCTGTAAGTATCCAACCTGGAGAAAACACTGTAAATCAGAATTTTCAAAAATAGACAAACTAGCAGTTACTCATCCCCCACAACAAAAAGGTCTGCCAAGTGAGGCCCAGTTTTGTGAAACAAAAAAATGATTCTTTGCCCCAACTGAAGCTGCGTTCACAAAATCCTGTTTAATGAAAGGAAAATAAAGAGTGTTTGTAGGAGTCTTCAGTCCATTCTTGACTGGAGCTAAGAGGCCTCTTTCATTTCTATTTATTTAAATTTCTGGTGAGTTTAGATAAGTATGTTTAGAAATAAATTTTGTCACATAATTTGATGTTGGTGTTTAGTCTGTAAAGAAATAGGGAAGGGAAGAAATTTATGCAGGTTCAAAATTGAATATCAAATGTTGTATCTCTAAAATATTGTTTTTAAAATTCTTATTGAAGCCTTTATATTAAAACTTAGCAATCAGATTTATTATTATTATATTATTATTATTATTATTATTATTATTATTATTATTATTTAAACCCTCACCGGAAAATATTTTTTCCATTGCTTTTTCAGAGAGAGTGGGAGAGAGAGAAACATCATTGTGAGAGAGACACATCCATTGGTTGCCTCCCACACACACCCTTACCGGGCCAGGGATCAAACCTGCAACCAAGGTTCGTGTCCTTGGCCAGAATTGAACCCAGGACCCTTCAGTCCTCAGGCAACACTCTAACCACTGAGCCAGCCTGGCTAGGGCAACAATAGAATTTAGAAAAGTATGTCCACATACCAGACCTGATCTTTTTGTGGTGATGGTAACATAATATTTAGGGTACAATGATGCACAGGAGCTGAATCCATTAATCTCCAAAAGCATTTTGTATGAATCATGTGTCTTTAATTGTACATCACTTTTAAGTATGTTTTATGACCTTTGTCCTTAAATTTAAAATTGCGTTTTGTTTCTTCACTCTGAAAATATTTGTTGGGCACCTTTCATGTGTCAGGCACTGTCCTGGGTTCTAGTGATGTAACAGAGGATGAAAGAGACAGCGCCCCACCATGAGACTTCAGGGGACATGACAAATTCTTGGAAATAAATGCAGAACAAATGTATAGCTACACCATGGAATAAGTACTATGAAGCAAAACTATGCTATGAAAAAGTGTAGCTGACAACGTAACTTTTGGAAGTGAGCAGAAGACCTTGCTGCAGTGTTGTTGTTGAGTCCCGTGTCATGTGTGGGTGTTAGCAGGGAGGGAAGGATGGCATTTGTGAAGATCACGAAGCAAGAATGACGTGAGCAGTTCACAGAAATGCGAAGAACTCTCTGGGGCTGAAACGTAGGAACAAAAAGGATGAGCTTGGAAAGATCAATGGTAACGTGTCTGGTAGGGCCTAACAGAAAGATGGTAAGAAGAAGGGGGGCCTTAAAGAAGTGGGTAACACATCACACACATTTCACCACATCGGCAAATCTTTATTCAACTTTTCTGTTATCACAAAACTATCCTTTAAAATTGAATGGCTTACATTCCTCCCTCAACCCCTGCTTTTTTTTTTTTTTCTGAGTATCATTTTGAACATGTGATTTTATGTATGCAATGTGAATGAGTCAATTGCAATAATTATTTTTAAAGGAGCCATTGTTATACAGAATTGAGGTATTACTACTTTAGCTCTCTAATTTCAATAATTTTTTGGATATTCAAATTGTCCCATCTTTGGCCACTAGGAAGCTCCTTAGCTTTAGCTTTGGCTCTTGTGTTCCCTTGACATGATTCCCATTAGCCTTGCATAGCTCACTTGCTTTCTGGAGTAACAAGGTGCCTGAACAAGGAATCTGCCATTTCTCTGAATAGCACTGGTTTTTGAGACTACAATTTGTATCCTAAGTGGGTTCATTGCTATTGTATTGTTAACACATCTAGGCCTTTTCAGTGGTATAGCTGTGTGTGTGTGTGTGTGTGTGTGTGTGTGTGTATATTGGAATTTCCAATTCAAATTTAGCATTATAGAGATTTTATTTAACTTTGTTTTTGTATGTGTATCTTCCCCCCCCCCACCCCCATAATGCTGAAAGTGTAGCCTCTTAAAAATGCACCAAAGTTCTTTAAAAGAACAGCTACTCAAGCTACTGATAGACAAGTGGTTAACATCCTGGGGATGGTACGGTCCCTCCCCTAGGCTGCATTTGGAAAGAACAAGGGCATGTTTTGATGAGATATGACTGGACGTGGGTGCTGCTGGTATTTCATTTCAAAAGGGTCCAGGATAATAAGAGCCCTGAAAATCACCATTCCGTTTCACACAAGGGAGAATCACTCAGCCTAAATGCTAAGGGCAAACCTGTAAAGAAAGCACCTAGAAGCAGAGGGGGCTTCATCGGAAAGATGAGGGGGCTTAGGCGTCAGGCACCCTCAGTGGCATGGATTCCTTAAAGGCCCTAGGAGGGCCCTGGCATCCCAGAAATGTATTCACGTGGTCGCATTTCCCTTTTAACATTAACTGTTGTAAACTATTTTAACTAAAGTTAATGAAGACCTCCTCCGTTTCCACTCTCTAATTTTGACTTTCCACTCGCATTTCCCTTTATTATTGGAGGTCCTGGAGGGGCTATCGCCATTCTGGGGATCCTGCTAAGGGGAGTTTATAATGTGGATGCCGTTTTATTTGTTTACTTGACTTAATCTGTTTTGTTTCCTCTGCCCGATCAGTTTCAACTGCTAGATATGAACCAAGTTTTTGCTATTTTCCTTTACATTTTTCCTGTTAGACTTGGTCACCGAGAGTCCCCTGAAATTGTGGTTTATACAGCTGATGATGCCTGTATACGTTATTATCACTGTTATTTATTTTTCTCTCATCAAGCACTCTCTGCTCTCCCTCTCTGCACCAGCCTCTTTCAAATATGTGTTCAATTTCCTTTTCTAAGTACTGGCCCTAGAACCATATCATTTAAAGATATAATCGAGTGGGGACTCAAAAGCCAGAGCAATTTCAGGTCAGCATCTCAGTTGGAGCCCTATAGTGATAATTCATGTGAAGTAAGAAATGGTTCTTGGGTCTCAATGAGCTGTTCACTGCCCTCCAAACCTCCGCTAAGGTGCAGGGACAGGGAACGAGAGAGGGGCGGGCCTCACATGGGAATGTCTGTAAATGCTGCCCCTTTTTGAACGTAATAACAGTCTCTAGAAGAGAAAAATACATTGTAATTCATTCTGTAAAGTGGACAATTCTTATATAAAACACCTAATCACCCACCCATATTTCTTACCTATATATTTCAAAGCTCGGCTGCCTGTCTCCCTCTGCCTCTCCAGAAACCTATTTCCAGACTTATCGCTACTCTTTCCAGCAACTGTAATTTCTCCTTGTCTCTTTTCTTTCTCTCAAAGGTGGTACATTTACTTTATTTTTACCGCTGCTGTCCTCGGCCAGATTGCCTCATTCTCTTGACTGGAATGCCGTCGTGATATTTTAGCTGATCTTTTCTGCAGTCACCTTTTCTCCTGCTTGCTTCCTACCCTTGTACCCCACAAACTATAGCCAGAGCGACGGGTATAAAGGCGTCACTGAGTCTCACTCCCTGTTTAAACATGACTTTTCATTACAGTAAAGCTGAGTCCCAAATCTTACTCCCTCATCTCAGGCCGCTCTTCCTCTTGTTCTTTGCGCTCTATCCACACTGGCAATTTTTAGTTCTTTTAATGAAGTCTCCCCGCGGTGTATTTTGCCAAATTCGTTCTTTTTCAGACCTCAAAGCCTCGTTTAATTGTTACATGTCAAAGAAGTCTTAAATGAGAAACCATACTGGGTTACTAGCCCTCCATTATAACACTTAGCATTCATTATCTAACAACCTCAATTTCTACGTTGTATCGTATGTTACTATTGTGGATAAGAGGCTAGAATCAGTTGTGTATCTACCACCTTGGCCAAAATGCAGCCTCCAAAAGAGCAGGCACTGTATTTGTCTTGCCTAATGCTAAGTCACCAAGACTTCACAATTCCTTGCACACAGTAAGATGTTATTAAGTCTGTTGAGTGAATGGTGATGGGAGGAGACTTGACTTGCAACGATGAACAATCAATACCATATACAGGTGATGCATTATAGAACTGTACACCTGAAATCTATATAATTTTATTAACCAATGTCACCCCCATAAATTCAATGAAAAAGAAAATAGATTGGTCAGATGAAAATAAGATAATCTCATTCCAGAATTGAAGTCTTTTGATATCTTTTTTCAAAATTCTCTTGTGCCTTACCTTCCATTGAACCCCATTTTCCTAAATTTGCTTCTGTATGTTTATTTCTCTTCACCTCTTTAATGCATTTATTTTCCACATTTATACTTTTAAACACATAATTTCATTGTTTTGTTTTATTTTTCTTAAGGTAAGTTTATTTCAGTGTAGTTTTGATTTGCCTAAACCTAATAGCTAATGAAGTAGTTGAGCATCTTTTTATGTCTGTTGGCCTTTTGTATGCCTTCTTGGTACAAGTGTCTATTCAGGTCCTCTGCTATTTTTTAATTGGATTGTTTGCTTTTGTTGTTGTTGAGTTGAATGAGTTTTTTAGTATAATTTGAATATTAACCCCTTCTTGGAGGAGTTGTTTGCAAATATCTTCTTCCATTTGTTTGATGCATTTGGGGTTTTTTGCTGTGCAAAAGCTTTTTGGTTTGATATAGTCACATTCATTTATTTTTGCTTTTACTTCCCTTGTCTTTGAGGTTAAATTACAAATCTACAGTAGAACTGAAGATTATTTAGTCAGCTGTTTATAAGAAAACATGATTTTTGTTGTTGTTCAAACTGTGACAATATTTAAAGTGAAAATGAGCACTATTAATACTTACACTAGAAGAATGCCTAAATACTTGGTCAATTCCAGATTAAATGAGATAATTGGTCATTAAATATCT
The DNA here is from genome assembly GCF_964146895.1 of Miniopterus schreibersii. Taxonomy (NCBI): domain Eukaryota; kingdom Metazoa; phylum Chordata; class Mammalia; order Chiroptera; family Miniopteridae; genus Miniopterus; species Miniopterus schreibersii. The sequence goes on along the minus strand of NC_138113.1, from coordinate 27,222,165 downwards.
TTGGGAAAAAATAATAAGACCACTCAACTTAGCTGAATTATTTTAGGCTGTTACAAAACAGGCTAAATGACACCATTCTAAAGAAGCAAACCTCAGGGACACATGAAATATTAAGTAACATCTAGGCCAACTTTCCATGAAGATGTGTGTATATACTCCATAACATCTCTTAAAGTCCAAATTTGAATGTTACCAGTGACAAGGAACTCATTGAGTTTTGCACATTGCATTATCAGATAGTTCTCATTGTTTGTAAAGGCATTTATTATTTTTACCTCAAGTCTGCCTTATTCTAATGCTTAACAGTTCTAGATTTTCATTCAGAGGTCAGATAAAACCAAATAAATCACTTTATCACAAAATAACGCTTCAAATATACTAAGGCAGCTACCAAGTCCCTAGTGAGTCTTCTGTTTTCCTGGAAAACAATGCTCAGGTCTCTACTCTTCCCATCAGCTCCTTGCCCTGACTGGTCTCTTCCAATTGTGCTCCAGTGTGTCAATAATATTTTAATGTGTCAATATTTTTATTGAAATGTGGCCTGCACAAATAAATCCAGTAATACTTCCTGATTTTTGGTTAAGAACAGATATGATAGTCTTACTTTGCTCTTTGCTGAACATAACATATTGGAAATTCTATTAAGTTAAAGAGTGGGGTGATTTGACATATCTAATAATTTGATCTACTGTTGTACTAGGAGAATATGAGTGGTGTGTGTGTGTGTATTTGTATGTGCCTTTTCTGTAACCTATATCTCTTTACTCCATATATTTGAGAACATCTGTTAGTGTATTGAATTTTCACAATTTTAAAATACAATTTTTTGTCTAACTCAATATGTAGAATGCAAATATAGAAATACAGTAGCCCATGCAAAAAGAAAACAATTTAAGGCTGAAGTTCTCTGAAAACATAACATTATAGTAAAATTGAGCTTGGAAAAGATAATAACGTTTGCAATTCTATGTTTAACTTAAAGAAATGAACAAGAGCATATTTACACTTGTCATAGGATAATATTTAAATTACATATTTACCTTATTGTGGGTTATATAGAAAAGCATAAAAGAGTTCTGTCCTCTTTTTATTTGTAAATATGGTTTTACTTAGTTGATTTTAGAGAGAGAGGAAGAAAGAGGGTGCCTCCTGCATGCCCTTTACTGGGGATCAAACCTGCAATACAGGCCTGTGCCCTGATGGGGAATCGAACTGGGGACCTCTTGGTTCATGGGTGGACACTCAGCCACTGAGCCACACCGGCAGGGAAGTCCTCTTTTTTTTTAAAGTTATGTTTAGATTATTCAAGTGACAAGTTTGAGTGCCAACACCCACAGAACTGAGATTTCAATTGAGCCTGATGGTGCAGCAAATTTGGTTTAGATGAAACAATGAGTCCAGATGCAAATGCATAACTACAGCAGCTGTGGTTTCAGCGCAGACATATTGCTGATCTGCTTTAAAATAATCAAACCCCAAGACTAGTGCTCATAAATTAATTATGTTTGCAACCCTTGTAGAGACAAAGAAAGACCTTAAATCAAAATGGAACCAAACAAAACTGAGATGTTCTATAGCATGATCTCTTCTTAACTGGAAAATTATAGGTAAAATACTAATTCAGAGAATTCAGATGATATTTAGATCATATGTAGATTATAAAGAAATTAATAATGTTCCAATAAAGCCCATTGAATAAAATATATATTTGTATCACTCTAGGTATTCAACTTTTATTCATATACCCCGAAAAACAAAGATCATTAAAAGATAACATTCTATATAAGGGTAACAAAAAGATAATAGTAAAGATTCCCATGGAACACGCGTATGTTCCAGTACATAGCTGAATACGAAAATGAAAGCTAAGTGAATTCAGGAAGGAGACATTTGTTAGAAAGCTTTTGAGCTGGTGGGCATATTTATAAAGGTCCAAGTCAGAGAGGATTGGGGTCAACAATAATGAGGCAGGAGAGTCACTAACGGCATGCCACGAAATGACAGCCCTCATACATAATGGTAATTAAGCTGTAAAACTTCTGGCCAAGGTGCACTTGCCTGAAAGCAGCAGCTCCCTCACTTCCTATTTAAGGGACCAAATGGGCTACAAGTGGGGCAGGGAGTTCACATGTTGCCAGGGGAGGGAAGGTTTTGTCTTTCATATTCTTCTTCCTCTTGTGAGGAAAAGTACATCAAGCAACCTTACCAATTTGAATTCGTTAATAATCCTCCTTGAAATGTTTTTACTAGTTCTATGTAAACACATCGAAATTGTTTATTATGGTTGTGTCTCTGGTCAGACTATATCTTGTAATGTATCTATGAGAGAGTCTTGAACTTTCCCCCCATTGACTCTTATATCTCATATAATGGGTATTTTATTCAAGACTCATCTGTTGACTAAATGTGTGTTTTATTTACATTATTAAATTGCAAAGTCTTTGATAGTCCATAAGTTCTTTTAAATTATAATAAATTAATAATAATGACAACAATAGCAACACTAGAGGCAAATTCCATGTATCTCCTTTAATTTGTACAACCACACACTATGTTCTGAGAGATGTCCAAACTATTGTCAAGAAAAGTGAAGCAACTTGCTGAAATTTACAGAGCTAATCATCTACAGGGCTGGTGATGAAATGTAGACTCATCCAGAAGTCCAGGTGGCTATACTGCATGTTCTCTCATTTCATGCTGAATTATTAAGCTTTTTTAAAAAATATGTATTTAACCCTGTGTCTTATTTATAAAATACTCAGTTCTTCTTATTTATGTTTTGGACACAAGTATGTAAATTTAAAATACATATTTATCAGCAGTAATTAAATAAGCATTCTTTGCCCAGTAAGCCAAAACAAACAAACAAACCAAAAAAAAAAACAAAAAACACTGGTGAGACAAATACAAGCTCTTTCTCAGTTTCCTTCGCATTGTACCACTTATGTGGGGAGGGCCTAAATTTGTATATCTCAACAAGAAAAATAGCATTTAGGGGTTAAAAAAATTAGCAATATGTTTTTAGTCCCTACTGAAATTGTGGTTTCTTGTATATTTCCATCTCTAAGCTTACGTTCCACGGGAAAAAAGGCTACTGACCAGCTCAGAGTTCAAAGTAGTCTCTAAATACCTTTAATCAGTGTTTTGAAAATCACTTTTTTTGCTTGCTTTTTTTAGGAGGAAAAAAATGCTTCTAAAATTTTGTAATTACACTAAAATTTTAAGGGACCAGCCTGGTGGACTACATGATTGAGTTTTACATTAGGCCAGGATGAAGAAGGTTAGTAAAGTGCCCGTGTTCTTGCCACCGGCTCTAACCCTCACCACCGTCACTGTTCCCTCAGGCTGCACTCTGGCAGAGAGGTGCTTGGAAGTGTTCACATAGATAGAGATGAGTCAAAGTCAACTGGAGATCGTTGCCTGCTTTTTCAGACCTAATGTGAGGACCCTGCATCCCCTGGGAGACTCCAGCCCTTGGATATGGATCATGACACAGATGTCTCAGAAGCTATGGAGTTGAGATTTTTGTGGGAGGCAGCTTGGTAAATGGGCTCTCTAGACCATGAGACTGACAGAGAGGCTCTTCCTGTGTCTCCATGAACCCCAGTGAGAGAGCGCTGAGTTGCTGAGAGGAACAGTGGACTATTAGATGTCTGGCATGAAAGCAAATAGACCGCCAAGAATGAGTAGTATTTTACCAGTTACTCAGAAGTATTCAGATGTGAGTATCATCAAAACACTCAGAAAGACAGGTGGCCCCTCAGTGACCACCAGCCCAACACAGAATAGAGGTGGCGCCTCACCTCACCCCTTCTCCACATGGCCAGGTAAGGCTTAGCCCTACACTCTGATGTCACCTAGTATGTAGAAGAACAGAAGAAAGAGGAAATAGAAAAGGCTTAATAATTCAAGAAACAGAATTTCTTTCAAAAAAATAGCTCTTAAATTATTGACTCAAGCTCTTTTATCAGCTTCGACTCAATTTTCTGTTGTTTCTTTTCCTGGTTTGCTCCACCACTGAGTGAGCTCCACTACTAACGCATTGACCCAAATCGCTTTCATTTTACCACCTCTGTTCTTAAAACCCCTCAGCATGGATTGGATATCTATTAAAATTCCTTGGTTAGTTCACCCTCCCCATTTCCCAAATGACTGCTTCATACTTTTTCTCTCACCTTATGCCTCCAACGACCCACAAGTAAACCCAAGTTTTCTTTCACTTCATTGAAAAGATAGAATGAGAAGAAAGCCCATACTTGATTTGCCTTCTCAGTGGGGTCATTGTTTTCATACTCGCCTCCTCACCCCAAGGTCTGTTCTTTAGCAGCAACCAGAGTGATGTTTTCAGTGTATAAACCATAGCACACGACACCCCTAAGTGCCCTCCCACTGCTTTTAGGTTGCAATCTAAACTTCTTTCCAAAGTATACGATGTTATATGAGGTCTTGCCCAAGAAAACCTGTACAACCTAATCTTCTGTCTTTCTACTCTCTCTCTCACTATATCTTAGGCATTCTGTCCTTTTAATTCCCCCAAATATATGAGCTTGTCCCCATGCCTGGAACTTTAAACTTCCTGTTTCCTCTATCTGGAAAATGTTTTCTACAAAAGATCATTATAGTCAGGTGACTTCTTCAGAAACGATTTCCCTGAAATAGCCTCAACCACATTACTCTGTATTTTCCATAACCTGTTTCATTTTCTGTTTAGCTATTACTTATTACTGTGTTGCTAATTTCTCTGTCGCTAGCATATAGAACAGTTTCTGGCACATAAGAAATGTCTTAATAAATAATTTTTAATGAACACATAAATCAATGAATATCTTGCAAAAGGATCAACACATATGACAGTTATCTTATTACAAATAAGTGAAGAAATTATGGAAGTGATGTAAATAACATCATTGAAGTAAAGACCTGACATAAATAGAATTTGTCATTTTTAGTGGTTATTTGTAACTGACCACTTTAGTTGCACAGATGATCCAGATGTGAAAAAAACAACAACAAAACAAAAACTATGGCTTTGATCCTCATGTGGTTCAATTTATTTTTCCTTATTTTGCAGTTACAGAATTTATCATGCTCCAATCAGCCATTTTGTAATTATTTTCTCTTGTTCACATTTAGCTGGAACAATACTAATCTGTTCCCAGTAATAGAAAACTATTCCCAACTGGACGGTCAGTAATATCATCATCATAATTTTATCTGCAAAGGGGTAGTTGTAGGAATATGAGGAATTTACAAGGTTTCATTTACCAATGACCTAGCCAATCACAATGGCTCCTTTTAGAAAACCATTTGAACAAAAGAGAGCTCTTTTTCAAAATAATCAGGAAAAAACAAAACCTACACTTGGGTCTGTATTGATTTCAGATCAATCTCCTGGAATCAGGTCTATTTTCTACTGAATATTGGCAAAGCAGCTTCCTGCAAAAGAAGTTGGAATTTATGAAATAATATGGAGAAAATAACAAGAACAAAGAAATCATATAATGCTCAAAGCTGTAAAGAGGTCTTCTACAAGGTGACTAAAAGTCAGGTGAAATTCCAGTTGGGTCTCTTTTGTTCTGTTTACAACAATGTTGGAAATTGAACTTGGCAGTTAGGAGCCCTTTTGCCCTCTGAACAACTGTGGCTTGAATCCTTTCTTCATATAAAAAACAAAACAAAACAAAGCAAAAAAAAAACCCAAAATATCTTCAATGCACCTAATTCAAGTCTGGAAATGGTTTTGATGCCAAACAATTGTTTTTGAAAAGACCCCATGTTCCAAATAACTGCAATTTAACTGTGCATTCAATGCTCAGCAATGGCAAATAAATTGTAGATCTTTCTGTTTTGTTTTAAATGTTGTTATTCAGCCCAATTTTATTCACATTCACTGCAGCTTTACCAGTCTGCAGGATTCCTGTTCATGGATTAATGAGAGCTTTGTCTTTTCCCCCAAGAGAATGCTATGTTGACTTTCTAAAGCTGTTTTTAAAAGCAAAAAAAGATGATAACGTCTTCAAGTGCATATATAAATCGCATCATTCACAACTGTAACCTTAAAACTGAGTGTCAGGTATGATCCAATTTCAGCTTAGCACATATACAGTTAATGCTGGCCAGTGATCTTTTTAGAACACTTGAGGGGTGGCATTAATTATGTATATTGCTTGCACCTGTGGAAAATCAGCCTGCCCTTCTGGAGCTAATAAGAAAATTAAATGTTAAATTCAGACTGCATTAGAGGGCTTTTTCAGTTATGCCTGCCATCTTCTGCCTGAGAGTGTTCGTATTCCGTCCTGCTCATTTTCATGCAGATTACCATGTATTTTATGAGTCAGATTAAAAAAGAATGCTTTTTTGGAACCCTGCAGCTGCTGGTCTATATTACATAGTCGGGAGAGAGGCGGAGGAAGCTGCTGTCCTGTTAACTGTGAAAATATGGCCTGAAATCCATGGTGAAACTACTGATAAAAAGGAGGCTATTTCCCAGCCACACAAGAATTGTGGTTTTCTGAAGAAGGTATAGATTCCCACTTCGTTTCTCAATGTTTCATACATTTTCCCCCCCCATTTTTCTTGTTGCCGTTCATTGTGGGAAATATTTTCCTTGAGAAGCAATAGATGTAGAAGAGTTTAGTTTCTGATTGTCGGTATCCTGTGTTTTCAGCTCTTATGCTGTTTGCCAGCTATCTACTTGGGGAGTTCACTCAATTTATCTAGATATCAGTTGGTTCATCTATAAGATGAGGTTGATAACAGTATTGTTAATAAGTACCTAGAAGGGAAGGGATAGGCTCTAATAAATGTTAGCCATTTTTTTAATGTTTTTTAAAAACTATGTATTGATTTTTAGAGAGAGAGGAGGGGAGAAGGAGAGCTGCCTCCTGCACACCCCCGACCTGGGATTGAGCCTGCAACCTGGGCTTGTGCCCTGACCACGATCAAACCCACAATCTTTTGGTGCCTGGTAAGACACCCAGCCAACTGAGCCACATGGGCAAGGGTTTCATACATGTTTTGCTGAGTGGTTGACTCAAGTTAATTTGCATTAAAGTCAGTCACCATTTGTGGTCTTCTCATGCTCCCCTAATATGCATTTTTCTCCCTAACAATGTATCTAGTATCCTTACAGGGCAAGAAACAGTTCCTATATAATCTTTGTTCCTATGGAAAAAATATTAGATAGATCAGGCCCAAACTTATCCTAGTTAAAATGGCATAGATCTAGTCTAGAGAGTTCATAAACTCAAACATTTCAGTAAATGGTATACTTACTAACTGAAAATAGTAATTAAAAAAATAACAAAATATCAAGGCAAGCAAAGTCTCTAACATTTTCCCTAAAAAAAAAAAAACAAAAAAAAAAAACAAAAAAAACTACCAGGTATTTGTACTATGTTCTGAATAACATGACCTATATTGAAACTCTTATTTTAGTTAATATCAAAACACCAAACAAAAAAGTTAAAATGTTTTGCTTCTCAAGTGAGTGAAATGACTGGATCCATGTGGAAAACATCTATTCAGCCTCTTAATAGCTATAAATATGCTGAGATTTTCATTTCACGAATTCAAGGAAAAAGATGACTACTATTGAAACATTTAGGGTTTTCCCTAAGCAGTCAATTTTAGTAAATGAATGATAAGTCTCCACTGCTGAGTTTATATTTAATTAGGTGTCAGTAAATTTGAATGATAGAATTGTATAGTTAAATTATGTAAGTTGTGCAATTGTAAATAATGACTACACATCTGCATTTTTTAAAAGTCAAGTCAAACTCTGTGGCAATATCCATATAAGTGCATGCGTGATTTTGTGATGAATTAGGCCAAAGTATATAATTTATATCTTCTACAATCCCATTTTTTAAGGTTAAGTTTGATAAGAGAAATTGTCTCCTAATAAATTTCAAATGACTTAAAGAGGTAATATTCCTTTTAAGTTTCTTCTCCCAAGTGTTGCCATAATTTGAAAGAATTTATAGAACATTTATTAAAAACAAAGCAAAACCAAATTATAAAATGGCCTTTAGATTAGTTTCAACTTGTCTGTAATCTATTTATTTAGACTAAACTGTTTCCCTTGCAATGAATTTTACATATAATAAATTGGGATAAGTCTATTTACATTTAAGCTCAATTCCTCTGATATTACTACTTTATGTGCATTGTTATTGAAATTAACTTAAACATCAGGAAAAATTGATTACCTTCAACCGAGTGTAGGATATTCATGTAAAATCAATGGCTCTTAATTGTTGGCAGTATATGAGAATCACTTGAAAACATTCCAAATTTAATATTTGCTGGTCTTTGTCCCCAGATACTGATTTAAGTTTTCTAGGTAGTGTTCTGGTATTAGAACTTTTTAAAAACCTTCCATATAATTCTAATATGTAGTGATGTTTGAGAACCACTGTTCTACTTTAGTGGGTCTCGGGTTTGAGCATATATCAGAATCACCTAGAGGTGAAAACACAGGTTGCTGAGCTCCATTCCCAGAGTTTCTGTGTCAAGTAAGTCTGGAAAATTTGCATTTCTTTTTTTTAAATTTATCTTTATTGTTGAAAGTATTACAGATGTCCCCCTTTCCCCCCATTGACCCCCTCCACCCGTTCCTGCCCCCTCCCCAGGCCTACCCTGCCCTATTGTCCGACCATGGGCTATGGCATGTGTGCATATAAATTCATTGCTTAATCTCTTCCTGCCCGCCCTCCCTCTGAAATATGTTAGCCTGTTGCATGCTTCAATGTCTCTGGATCTTTTTCTTTCATCAGTTTATTTTGTTCATTAGATTCCACATATAAATCAAGATGAACCCCAAAAGACCCACACCTAGACACATCATAATTAAGATGGCAAACATTAAAGACAAAGAAAGAATCTTAAAGGCTGCATTTCTAATAAGATGGCCAGCTGCTGGTCTAAGAACCACACTTTGAAAACTATAGATTAGGAATGTAGATCGAGATGTTAGCATAAACTCAGGTTTCTCAAATAATTTAAAGTGTGATAACTTTTCTAAATAAGGGTTTAGCAAACTACAGTTCAACACCTGCAGCCTGTTTTTAGGAGAAACTTGGACTAGATTTGTGGGGAGGAAGGTCAAAGGTTTACTATGGGACATGTTGAGTTTTAGCTGTCTTTGAGACATCCAAAAAAAAAAAAAGCTCCACAAAATATCCCCACCCCAAGCCTAACAATGGTGACCATTAAAATGCTAACTTTAGATGAAAATAGAGAGAGAGAGTCAAAAGTCAGTTGGCTATGAAGATCTGAAATTCAGACTCATGGTGTTATCGTAATGATTACTGGTTTTTGTTTTCTTACTGTTTTACGACTACTGCTGTTTTGCTATGTAGGCTATTTGGTTTCTATTATATACTTCCTCTCACCAAAAGTCTTTGCACATGTGATTTCCTCTGCTTAAAATATTCTTCTTTATTCCTTTCATCTAACTAATTCCTACCCATTCTTAAAATACCAAGTCAAGTCCAAGGGGGAGTTTTCTCTGATCTTGGTGATCACTACACCTCTACTGTTGATGCAGAGTAATTTGCCTTTAGCCTTTACCATAACTATACTTTCAGATTTGTTCAAATAATTATTTATATATGTCTCCCCTCTAATGATAGCAGGAGCTATGTGTTTTATACTATTTCCTAGCCTTGTAGTTCTAGTACCTTTCAGGTGCCTGACACATAGTATATGTTCACACGTCATTTTTGAATAAAATGAGTTAATACATAAGCATATGCCAAAAATGGATTTGTGCTACATATGTGCAAACTGATCTCCCCAATTGAAAGACATAGAATCATGCTGGGTACAAAGTTAATAGGCAAAAATGGCAAACTCATGTACTATAAAAGTATGTGTGAATTCATGTATAATTATACTACCAAGACTTTTTTTTTAAGAAAACATATTCTGCCCCCCAAGACTTTTAAAACATAAGACAATACTTGTTAGGTTAAGGGAATAAAGGAGAAAGCAAAATCTTTGTTTGAAAAATGTAAAGTGTATATAAATAGGACTAGAAGGAAGTGAAACCAAATGCTAGCAGGAATTGCTTTTGGTCTGCTACAACATGGAAGAATGTTGAGAACATTATGCTAAGAGAAATAAGCCAGTCACAAAATGACAAATATTATATGTTTCCATTTATATAAGATAAACTAGAAGAGTCAAATTTACAGACCGGCTGGTGGTGGGGGAATAAGGAGTTGTGTAATGGTTATAGAGCTTCAGTTTTGCAAGAGTTCTGAAGGGGGTTGCACAGCAACATGAATGTAGTTAACACTACTGAATGGTACACTTAAAAGTGGTTAAGATGATAAATTTTACATTTTGTGTATTTTTATCACATTTAAAAAAGAAATTGCATTTTGATGATGGAATTGCTGTTTTATTCATTTTAAAACAGTTCATTTTCTATTTAGTTTAAGAAAAAAGCATTTGCTACTAAAAATTTTTGAAAAGAACAAAGCGGCAAAGAGGGAACACCTCTGAGATATATATGTATTCTTAATTACTTGAAAGAGCTTTAATAGTTGAAGGAGTACAATAGGTATTTGATGAATAAAAAGAAATGTAGATAGGTAATAAAGGTTTAATTGTTAAGTCTTTGGAAGTACAAGTGAAATTGCCTCTAGATTTATGCCTAGGGCTATCATTTAGAAGTATGTAATTGTAAGAATAAGTTACTCTGACCAGGTATTTCCCTTTGATTTTGACGGTGATCCCTAGAGAAATGGCCTACAGGAAACAATCTTCTCTGTTGATATTTTTTTTAAGATGGAGCTTTGGAAAAATATTGCCAATCCTCGATTTCAAATTTCCAAATGTTACTGTGTCAGCTAAAGAATGTGTTCCAAATATAAAGCTCACAGTGAAGTCATGCTGATCCTAGATAACTGAGGGGTGATATACAAAAATCCAGGGAGACTATATATGCTATTTCTTATTTGACAAGCTCTTGCATTTGTCAGGCTACCAGACCAATGGTACATTAAGTACCACTTATGGGGTTTAGAAATTTATCATTTGATGAAACCCAGCTGAAAAACAATATTTAAATTCACCGCTACCAAAATGTCTTTGCTAGAAGACTATCATCCTTGTATTGCACAAGTACATGTAAACAAAATAGAGGTAGTTAATTTTTGAAAAGGCAGATATATTTTGACAGGACATTTTTTAAGCCTGAAGGGAAAAAAAAGGTGTATGGGGGGAGGGCAGCACTTAAGTCATGGAATGAATTCCCAGTTCATTGAGAAATGCATTTTATTTTATTTTTTAAAATTTGTATTGAATTTATTGGAGTCACGTTGGTCAATAAAATTGTATAGGTTACAAGTGTACATACAATTCTATCATACATCATCTATATATTGTACTGTGTGTTCCTTACCCAAAGTCAAGTCTCCTCCCATCACCATTTATCCCCCGTTTACCCTCTTCTACCTCCCCCACCCCCTTATTCCTCTTTTAAAATTTAAATATTACATCCCTTAAATATATCCAATTACCTTGTGCAATATGACGGTTGTGCAGTTCAGTTCACTGGAAATGGATGCTTACATCATCACCTTTCCTTGTGTGGGAACACAGACGTTAACTTGATGTAAAAGTCCTAAAAATTACTTTTCCAAATGCAATGGTAAGATCGGTAAGATAGTCATCATTAATTCCTAGAACAACTAAGGGGTTCAGTAAACTGAAGTGTCAGCTCATGAACTGAATAAATTTGAAGGAGACAGAATAATTAGTGTTTTTTGATTAATGAAAGCTAGGTAGGTATAAAATATAAGAAAACATTTTTCCTCTATATTATTCATGGCATATTTGGAGTAAGGGTGAGAATTTGTATGGCAAAAAAATATTTAAACTTTAGTCTCTGTGAGAACTGTTTAAGAACTTAACTGATGAAGACAAGGAGGAAGTGAGCAAGTCTCTCAAGTATCTCAGGGGTTATTTTAAAGACTCCATTGGGAACTTGAGAGATGGAAATATTTCTTCTTCCCTGGATGATGTAGGGTTCAAGGTAGCTGTCAGGACCCCGGATATGTTGTAACCTCCCTCATTTGCTAAGAGAACTAGAGAATGACCTTTGTCTTAGGCAACATCTTCATTAATTGAGTTTTTATACTGTAGTAGGCACTAGAGCTATTAAGATGATCTCTGGGGAGATGACTGGCTAGAGCAGAGGCAGACTTAATAAATAACTAATGCAATGTTGATATTTATGAACACAGAAAAAGGAACTGGAAAAGACTGAATATCATGTGGAAGCGTTTGAAACCCTTCTTTGTTAAAAGATAAAATTCACTTTTGTTTTGTTTTCAGATTCATTCTAAAGGCAGATTCATTTAAAGAGAGGTATTTATGATTTAAATATTTATTTCTCCTCTCAGAGAAGTCCTATTGAAGGCTTTGTAACTCACTGTCTGTCAGGACTGTCCTGTTCTCCCTGGACTCAGATCTTAAACAGAAGCTTTCTCTGTCTCCTGCCTCCTCTTTCATGTAAATATTCAGTAGCCGCCCTGGCCCGGTGGCTCCATTGGTTGGAGCATTGTCCCACACACCAAAATGTATGCAAGTTCCAATCCCTGGCCAGGGCACGTGGTTAGATGGCCCGTTGAGTCCCCTGTCCAGGCGCGTACAAGAGGCAACCGATCAGATGTGTCTCTCTCACATCTATGTTTCTCTCTCTCCCTCTCTCTCTTCCTCTTTCTCTAAAAGTCATAAAAATCAGTAAACATATCCTTGGGTGAAAATTAAATTTTTTTTTAAATATTCAGTAACCGAGCCTCCTGTGGCTTTCATATACAAAATTCCTTTGCTTCAATACCTGCTGTTATATCAACTGAACTATTCTAGTGTACATATAGCTAAACCCTCCCTTCTCTGATTTGTTTCATATTTACTACACATTAATCTTCCTGAAACTCCACTTAAATTCTTTTTTACAATCTTCTGCTTCTCCTCTCTTCCCATACTTCTAGGGTCTTTCAGAAACAGGCCCCAACTCAGCTTTCTAATGAACTACGTCTTAGTCAGGCATCATTGCCCATCTCCCAAGGACAACCGCTGTCTTGGCTTGTACAATTATAGGTTAGGTGTGTCTACTCCTGAACTTTACATAAATAGAACCATAAAAGTGGTCTGACTTGTTCCAAAGTATATTTATGAGATTTATCTATGTTGGTGTGTAACTATGCTTTGTTAATTTCCGCCTTTTATTGTATTTCACTGCACAACACAATTTATTTACCCATTTTTCTATTAATTGGCATTTAGTGTGTTATCCTTCCTCTGAAAAATTTAAATGAATTAAGATGTGCATTTTAGGCCAATTAATACAACCATAACCTATGTGAGCATATCAATAATTTTAAATTGATTGTAACGTTATACTAGGAAAAGTCACTAAATTAGGCAGACAAGAACAATTAGAAAAAATGTAATATCAACACTTTGCATGGACAAGGCATTAACATTTTAATAGAGAGTATCAATCTTATTTTTTTATTAGTGGAGATCCAGTCACCCTTAATTTATACAAAATCATTGGGTTCTACTTATCTCAATTTGTAGCTTCCTGTTACTGTTCTTTGCTTGAAGTACTCCTGTTACACACATAATGATTACCCCAGCAAAAATTAAGTTACTAAGTTAAAATGCCTTCACTTTTCTGGGAAAGAATGCAGCCGTTTTCTCAGATTAAGGTCAATGAGGGTTTAACAGTACATGAAAAATATAGACAGAGTTTTGAAAACACTTCAACTGAGCAGATATTTAATAGCCTTGAAAACTCCTAAGACTCTTATGCGTATAACATTTAATTAAAGTGATTTAAAATTAATATAAAAATTCCTGAGATGTTAAATTGTTGCATTATACAGATTTGGGTTCTTGCTTGGACAGTCTTTCAGAGAATTGGGTATAGCTATAAAGTAATTTAACTTCAGCTCAGGTCTTAAAATGCCAATTTTATGTTCAAAAAAGAATTGCAGTGTTAAATGAAAGTACTTAATCAATGTTTCTTGTGTGGGCTATTCATCGAAAGTATATATAGTTTGCTTAGTGCCCATAATATTACAAGTGGAACATAAATGCTCGATACACGCATGTTGAATTTATGTAGAAATGGTAAAATTGAGGTGGAGGGAGAAGGTTTTCTTATGGAAATGAGCAGTAAACATAGTTTATAACTAAATGAAACATTCCGAGATAGAATATTTTGTTAAGAAACAATTAGTGAGATTGATTTAAATCTAGTGTCTTCTTACTAAAGAAGTTAGTAACGTAATAATGTAATGCTGAGGTTAATGCAAATAGCACTAAGGAAATTGCAGACTGCTGCTAATTCTGTCTAAGGAAATGTCCAGCCCCTTCTTCAACAGGAGCCCTCCAGCAGGGACTTCTAAATATGTAATTAGATTACCCTCCCCGTGATCTTGGCTGGCAAATGTCTAAATAGCAGTAATAAAGTATGGATTTGGAACTCCATCTAATCATTCTCTTTGACCCTAAGAATGTACCATGGAAGTGCACTGCGCGTGGTGTTACTAAGGATTGTAATCAAACCCGTGTTTATTGGAATGGAACAGGGAGGGAATCAGCTGGATTTTGAAAGGTGGAGATCACAGTGCAGTGATGCAGAGGACATGTCCACAGCTGAATCTAAAAGTTGTATTTAGCCCTGGCTGGTGTGGTTCAGTGGTTAGAGTGTCAGCCCCTGCACTGAAGGGTAGCGGGTTCAATTCCCGGTCAAGGGCTTATACCTGGGCTGCAGCTTCAATCCCTGCCTTGGTTCAGGGTGCCTGAGGGAAGCAGCCAATCAATGTGTCTCTCTTACGTTAATGTTCCTCTCTCTCTCCCCTCCACCCCTTTCACTCTCTCTAAAAAAACCCCAATCAATGGAAAAAATATCCTTGGGTGAGGATTAGTAAGAAAAAAAAAGGGTTTAGTTAGAAACATTATAGCCTGAGATTCAGTGTTTGCTAATCAGTTTCTAATTGCCATAGATCTTTCTAATTTCTTCTTAATATACTCCTTATTTCAAAGTATAAAGTAAAAGTGATTGCATCTTGAAGATTTTGAACAGAAATTTAAAAATCTAAATACGATTGAAAGTTATTCCATTTTATATGTGACGGTCTTTCCCATTTATCCTAATTTCTGGATTGTAGAACTCCAGAATGAGAAATAGGGAGGCTATCTATAGAGTACTTTTGTGTGTGTGTGTGTGTGTGTGTGTTTTGTTTGTGTTTTATAAAGATCCTCTATTACTAAAGTAAGGATCTCATTTAGGATTCAGTGTTCTGAATAAGTTTGTTCCTTAAATTTGGTAATATATGGTTCTCTGTCAATTAAGAAGAAAGCTACTGTTCATTAAAATGGTTTAAGAGGTATAAAGATGCAATAGTTGTAAGAAAAGGCTAGAATCAAAACTCTTACTGTAACCAAATCATGCACCATATCCCTTCCTTTTTTTCTAGAGCATCACATAAGCCCTCTTCTCACTCTTTTCAGGAAAAACAAGCAAGCAAACAAAAAACCTCAGATCTGTCTATACCTCTGTTTCTATTTTGGTTTTTGTTTATTTTGTTCATCATATTGCACATGTGAGTGAAATCACGTGGTCCTGGCCTCTCCCTGACTGGCTCACTTCACTTAGCATAATGTTCTCCAGGTTTCCCCACACTGCCTCAGAGGGTAAGACTTCCTTCCTACCCAGTGGTGTTCCATTGTATACATGGACCACAACTTTTTTGTCCACTCTTCTACTCATGGGAACTTGGGCTGCTCCCAAATCTTGGCTATTGTAAATAATGCTGCAATGGACAGAGGGGTGCATATATTCTTTCAAATTAGTGTTTGGGGTTTCTTCAGATGTATCCCCAGAAGTGGAATCTCTGGGTCATGAGGCAGCTCCATTTTTTATTTTTTGAGGTCACTCCATACTGCTTTCCACAGTGGCTGCACCCACCTGCATTCCCACCAACAGTGCACAAGGGCTCCTTTTTCTATCCGTCCGCACTAACATGTTGTTTGTGGATTTATTGATAACAGCCATTCTGAAAGGCGTGAGGAGATGTTTCATTGTGGTTCTCATTTGCATCTCTGATGATCAGTGACACTGAGCATCTTTTCATATGTCTGTTGGCCATCTGTATGTCCTCTTTGGAGAAGTGTTTATTCAGGTCCTTTGCCCATTTTATTTTTAGCCTTTATAGAAACACTATTCTTATTTTATTGTGGTAAAATATGCATAACAGAATTAACCATTTTTAAGTATAAAGTTCAGTGGCATTAGGTACATTCATGTTGTTGTGCAACATCCACTGCTGTCCACGTCCAGAACTTTCTTGTGGGCACGGAACATAAACTCCCCATTCCAACCCCCCCAGTGCCTGGCAACCGCACTCTACCCTCCGCCTCCATGAAACTTCATTCATTTTGTTACCTCCGTAACTAGGTAGCTAATATTAATAATAGGAAGAAAGAAAAGGGAAGGCCAGACATCATAAGCCTGGTCATCTGGACAGCTTCACGGGGAAGCTGCATCTTTACACTCCCCAGGGAACCACTGGCCTACTCCCCCAAATCCCTGGGGGAAGGAGCTTGTCTGTCAGTCTAACCTGGAACAATGATTGGCTCAGGGGTGGAGGCACTGCAAGCTCACAGAAACTTGGGAACACATAATCCATGGGCAAAACAATTCTCTCTCTTGTTCTTTCAGTTGTTGCTATGAAAATTTGAGAGGATGAAATGAACCATTCAAAATTGTATATAGTACTTAATACAATGCTGTACCTATCTGATATTAGTTATATCACCATAATCATCATTATCATCATCATCCACTTCAGCTCATATTGCCATTCTGAAAGCCTATTTTTTTCTGAGAACCTTTTCTTTGTATTAACGAAGATACTCATCATGATATACAATAGTGCCCTGTTTAATTAAACTTAAAAATTCATTTTCTTTAAGTCTGAAGGGAAGCTATTTTATTCTCTCCCCCTACATTTCTGTTCTCTTTGCTAATTCAACTTATAAGAAAGAACTCTAAATTCATTGGATTATTTCACCCTTTAAATTGGAATCATTTGGTATTTTCACATATGAGTGGCATCTATATAAAAGCTGTACTATAAGCACCTGTCTCAAAAAATCCACAATCCTCCTAAATGTATCTCCTCCCTTCATGAAAAACAGTCATCTAATGAAGTCTACACTAAGTAAATGCTATGTGTACTTCGCAGAGCATAGCATTTCCTGGGAGCGCTGACAAAGGCACTGACGAAGCTGAAAGATGGATGGTAGAATAGCTCACATTTAGGACAGGCGGAGGGGACGCTTGACATAGATGGAGAATATTCAGAGCTGAAGTCCTTGCCTCGGAAACCTTACCTATGGTCAGGTACCTTGAGTAGAACTGACCGCAGTGGTCACAAAGCCGATTGGAATTTGAGTGCGCGGGAGCCTGTGACATGGAAGGGGATGACGCTAACGCATCCCAAAATAGTCTGGTTACAACAGTTAAAGAATAATTTCTCCCTATGGTTGAAATAGCACATTATTGACAACTGAGGTGTGGGGCACAGCAGTGCAGTCAGTAATTGCCTGTGAAATGAAAAGTGAATGTTTCAGCAAGATAAAGTATTTGCATTTAAATAAGAAAAAATCAAGTCAGCACTATCTTTGGATTAGGCTTTCTAAACATTGCTTCTATTCTTTTTTTTTTTCCTTTAAGGTTTGTTTTTTCATCTAGCTGTAGAGATTAGCATCAGAAAAGCAAACTCAATGATGTGATCCTGTATCATTCTCATACTGCGGAATAGTGAGTTTGGGGAATAGTGAAAGATAGTTGCAGAAAGGACATAAGATAGTAATTTGCCAGGACTTAACTGACAAAGAAATCGTCTAGAATGATTATTACGCTCCAAAAAACATACAGTTATGGTGACCAATATGCCACATAATTTGTGTGATATTCTTTCTCCCTTTTAAAAGTCTCATGTGCCTTTCACTATTTCTATATGCATGAGTTTTTCCCATTAATGCAAATTATGGTTTCATTTGCATACTTGATAACAGGAGTACATTTACATTAAGTGATTAAAATCAAATGTGCAAGCTAGTAAAGACCATGAGCATTTATGACTAATATATATATATTTTGAAACTAAAATTATAAAATGCATTAACTGAGTCAAGCAAATGTTGGATCATCACATGATGATGTTAAATATATAATATGTCAGGTTGATAATAGATTTGAAAACTTATAGGATTCAGAATATATAACCAGCCCTGGCTGGTGTGGCTTAGGTCCCCGGGTCGAATCCCAGTCAGGGCACATGCCCAGGTTGTGGGTTTGGTCCCTGGTCCCTGGTGGGGGAGGCAACAGATCAATGTTTCTCTCTCACATTGATGTTTCTCTCTCTCTCCCACTCTCCCACTCTCTATTCCTCTCTTTCTAAAGTCAATAAAAACATTTTTTTAAAAAGAATATATAACCATTTTTATTTATGTAAAATATATTCATTCAGTCCTAAGACTGTTTATCAATGTAAAATTTAAGTCTTTCCATCTTAATGCCATACATAGCATTTTTTAAAATGTGGAAAATCCAAAATTATCAGATTATGTCGAAAAGTTTATTCATATTGGTGCTTCATTTTTTTAAAAGAGGAAATTAGTTTAAAAATAAATACTTGGTTAATTCTTTTAAAGGTGATGTACAGAATATGAATTTCTATCCCTTAGAAGACTGGAAAAAATGTCGCTATTATTTTTGCATTTTTTCAAAGAAAAATATTCCATAATATGATGGAAAACAAGAAAGGGTACCAAACGCAGGAGAGAAATAATGATAAATTTTCAGAAGTTACTGAAGCAAAGTGGTTCCCCCCTCTAATTCTTACTCTCGTAAACAGGGGAGTCAGCATGAGCTACTCATTTTCCCTCCTGGAACTGACTCTATATAAACTATAAGACAGACCCAGGGTAGGATGGTATTTGTGTTTCAGTGCAATTTTTAAAAGATAGAGGGTATTTTTTAGGATCATCTGATTCTGATACAATGGAGACTAGTTAGAACTCTTTAAATTATAGATAACTGACAGCAGTGCAGAATAACTCTTATCTCTGGACCTGTAGAACAGTTTTGCTCTATTTGCATATTCGTTTAAATATTCCTGATCTTTAAATGTCTCTCATCAAATTCTCTCTCTTTTTTTACTGCTAGACTTTATTTTATTAGAGTTGTTTTAGGTTCAAAACGACCTTGAGGAGGAAGTACAGAGTCTCATATACTTTCTGCTTCCACATATGCATAAACATCCCCACACCATGGTAGGATATTTGTTAATACTGATGAACAGACCTGTCAGTTTCACTCAAAGTCCAGTTTTCAATAGAGTTCACTCTTGATATTGCACATTTTATGGGTTTGAAAATTGTCTAACGACATCTATCGAACTCCTTCATGCCTTGCCTGTTCATTCCTCCTTTCCCCCAACTCCAGGAAACCACTGATCTTCTTACTTTCTCCACAGAAAAAACAGCCTGTATAAGGTTTGGTACAACCATGGTCTCCGGCATTTACTGGGGGTCTTGGAATGTACCCTGTACAGATTAAGGAGAAGTACTATATTTCATAATTTGGGGTGCTAATATAAAATGGCAATGTGCTTTTAATTTTAAATTCTACTTTTTTATCACTGGTATGTAGGAAAGCTATTGACTTTTTAATAACATTGTAACTTCAACATTGCTATAATCACTTATGAGTCTGAGGAGTTTTTGTAGAATATTTCAGATTTTCTCCATAGATGATCATGTCATTTGCAAACAAAGGGAGTTTTATTTCTTCCTTCCCAAATGTGTGTACCCTTTTGTTTCATTTTCTGGTTTCACTGCATTAGCTAAGTCTTCTACTATGGTGTTTAAAAGCAGTGGTAACAGGCGTCCTTGATCATGACCTTAGCAGAACTGCTTCAAGTTTCTCACATTATGTATGACATTTGCTGTAGGTATTTTGTAGATGTTTATAAATTTGAGAATGTCCTCACATCCTTTGTTTCCTGGAATTTTACAATGTTGGGTGTTTAGATTTTGCAAGTGTTTTTTATTCTGTATATATTGATATAATCATGTTCTTTGTCTTCATTAGCCTGTTAATTTATTATGTAAATAAATTGATTTTCAAGTGCTGAATCAGCATTGCATACCTGGGATAAATCATATTTGGTTGTGATCCACAATCCTATTTACACATTGTTGAATTTGATGTTCTATTATTTTATTGAGGATTTTTGAATCTGCGTTTATGAGAAAAGTAAATCTGTGGCTTTCCTTTTCAATAGTGTCTATATTTCACTTAATTTTAGACTAATGCTAGAATCATAAAATGAATTAAGAAATGCCTCCTTTCTATACTGTAAAATAGATTGTAGAAAATTGGTATGAATTCTTCCTTAAATGTTTGGTAGAATTCAGTAGTGAATACATCTAGGCCTGGCATTTTTTGTTTTGGAAAGTTATTCATTAATAATTCAATTTTTCTGAAGGATTTCGACCTATCCAGTTGTTTTTCCTGAGGGAGTTTTGACAGATTGTCTTTCAAAGAATTGGTCCACTTCATTTATTTTATAAAGTATGTGGATATAGAATTACTTATAATATTCCTTTACTATCACTTCAATATCCATTAGGCCTATAATGATTTTCTTCTTTCTGATATTAATAATTTGTGCTCTCTCTTTTTCTCATAGCCTGGCTAAAGGTTTATTGATTTTATTGAACTTTTCAAAAAAAAAAAAATAGGCTTTGGTTTTGTTGAATTTCTCTGATAATTTCCTGCTTTCAGTTTTCTTGATGTCTGTTCTGTTA
This sequence comes from Miniopterus schreibersii, assembly GCF_964146895.1. Taxonomy (NCBI): domain Eukaryota; kingdom Metazoa; phylum Chordata; class Mammalia; order Chiroptera; family Miniopteridae; genus Miniopterus; species Miniopterus schreibersii. Next base: position 27,201,255 of record NC_138113.1, on the reverse strand, counting down.
TTTTTTTAATGTATTAATTATTAGATACTATATTTTTTTATTTTAGTTTTTTTTAGAAACCTCTATACTGTTTCTATAGTGGCTGCATCAAAATATATTCCCACCAACGTGCATAGGGTTCCTTTTTTTTTTTCTTATATCCTGTCCAATACTTGTTATTTCTTAACTTTTTATAATAGCCATTCTTATCTTTTTATAATAGCCAATAGATGTGAGGTGATATGACCTTCTAGTTTTGATTGACATTTCCCTGATGATTGATACTGAGCACCTTTTTTATGTATGTATTGTACATCTATATGTCTTCTTTGAAAAAATGTCTATTCAGGTCCTCTGCACATTTTTTTAATTAACTTGTATGAGTGTATAAATATATTTTTAATATTTATCAAACATTTGATTTTTCACATATTCCATTCAGTAGGTTGCCTTTTCATTTTGTGAGAGTTTCCTTTGCTTTGTAGAAGCTTCTTAGTTTGATGTACTTACACTTTTTAATTTTTGCTTTCATTGCCTTTGCTTTTAGTATCAAATCCAGAAAAACTATCATCAAGGCCAATGTGAAGGAGCTTACTGCCCATAATTTCTTTTAGTTTTGTAATTGGAGGTTTTACATTCAGGTCTTTAATCTGTTTCGAGTTATTTTTTATGTATGATGTAAGATAGGATTTTTATTCAATGGAATATTGTGCAGCCATTAAAAAGGAGGCAGATCTAAAGGTAATGGTATGGATAGAGTTTCATATTTCTTATAGTTAAGTGAAAAAAAGCTGAAAAGCATATATGCAATATAACCCCATTAAAGGAAAAATATTTATAAATGCAAGTATATATCTATACTTACATGTATTGGTACATAGAGTATAGATAAATAGATAGATAGATGTGTATATGTATGTGTATAAATAAATATACACCAAACTATTAAAAGTGACCATATCTGGGAGGTTCATGGAATTGGTTATAGTTTACTAAGGAACTTTTACTTTTTATTGCTTGAATTTTTTCAAACATTTCTCTAGTATACATATATTTTTATTCAAAAAATAAATAAAATAATTGGCTGAAAAACATCTATTAGCTTTTTCCAAAGCATACTAAATCAGCATAATATACCCAATATGATTTAAGAGTATAGTTAATTATATATCTTTAAGAAGTTACATTTTAAAATTCTATATTGCCTATAATGGAATCTGTCAACATGTAATTTATAACTTGAAGAAATTTTCATTTATTTAAAAAATCTTCTTTATTGATATATAAATAATTATCCTCATTTCATAATTGCATTTTATCTAAAGTTAAAAATGCAGACTAAGTATGGTAGTATAAGATTATATGCAAATATTCCCATGAATGAGAATTATACTTAAACTATACATTAGCTCCCAGATATTGGAAATCCAGGATAAGAAGTGAGCTAAGGTGATTCAAGAAATATTCAACCCACTTTAATATTAGCAACGTTTTAACGATACCTCTATCTTATCCATTCATATCCCAACACTCATGTGTCTGTCATAATGCTTTGACAGGTCTCATCTCTGCCTGCAAAAATAACTTCAGAGTCCCTTGACATTTATCATCTAGATTTACATAAACAGTCACTTTTTACAAAAGGAATAGAAAAGAGAAGCCAAGTTTATTTAACAGTACTTTGATTTTTTTCTTGATTTGGTGCACAAGGTGTGGGTGAGATGAGCTGTCTGATTTTATAATACCTGCAGAAACTAGAAGAAGGCTAATGATATCAATTATTTTAATAACTTTTGGGAAATATCTAGACAATTAACAATAAATCCTAATCTAGGGGGGACTATATGTAAAGGGGACTATATAATAATACATATATATTTTCTAGTGAAGCAAAGAATCTGCTTTTATTGATTTATTTTTTAAACAAAACTCTAGAAAGAAAGTTTAAAACCATAATTCTCCTTCATATCTTCAAAGGTCAATAAAACAAAATCTGCCTTTCAATTATATTTTTCTTTATCTCAGACTGGATCTATATCATGTCTAAGGAATACAAGAGTACACTTCCCAACTGGCCATGTGGATTTTTTTCCACAAATATTACTTTGCTCCAATCTGTTACGTTGACTTAAAAGCTGCCCTTGGTTAACATTTCTTTACCTTTAAGAAAATAAATTACATCAGTAATAGAAATACTAAGTGACTATTTTGTGTATGTGGAATTGGAAACTTGTTGGGTTCTATTACTGTCCCATAAATTATCTACCAAAGCATGGTGGGATTAATTAAAACTATTACAGAAATCCCAAGAGTGATTTTTTTCTTTAGTGCTGAATAAATGTAACTACATTAGAGGCACAAATCATCCTACTCTATAAGCTAATCAGTTCTTCTAAGGCAGTAGAATAAAACCATCCTGTACCCTAAGGATTTGTAATGCCACTCATGTTTTAGAAACATAAAAACCAGTAGGAGCTACTAATATTTGCCTTATTTTTCATTAATATGATAAACCCAAGAGATCAAGACATTAAAGTTGAACCAAATACCAAGACAGATTTTGATAAATGTATATTTTGGTTAACTGTGATTGGTTGGCTTCATATTCCTTCTTCCTAGGATTCATTAAAAGCCTATTTTTTTTTCTCTCTCTTCAATGTTGAGTAGCGTTGGGGCATAGACAACATTTCGCAGCGTTAGCATGTGAAATTCTGAAAGTGAATTCTGAATTTCAGGTCAGCGTGGCATTTCTAGAATCATTTCCTCGTCATTATTAAACAAGCAGCAACGTTACCACACACATACCATTTGCTAAGGAATGAAGGTATAGAACGTGCTCTTTTGTTACACCTTTCAAAAGAAACAAACATGCCTAGTCGTTGTATAAAATCTGTTCCCATTGCCTGGCCGGGCATGGCCTCAGCTGTTGAGCATCAACCTAGGACCCAGGAGATCACAACTTGGTTCCCGGTCAGGGCACAGGCCCGGGCTGCGGGCTCGATCCCCAGTCAGGGTGTGCAGGAGGCGGCCGATCAGTGACTCTCTCATCATTGATGTTTGTCTCTCTCCCTCTCCCTTCCTCTCTCTGAAATCAATAAAAATATAAAATAAAATTTAAAAAACCTGTTCCCATGACTTTTTATAGCACACATTAACACTTAACCTTAGTGCAACTCTGCCAAAGAAACCTGACCTTTTGTTCAAGCTGAAAACTGTTGCCTCAAAGTTTGAGGCACACAACATAAAGAATATTTGTTGAAGAAACTGGGGATATTTATGTATTATAAATTCAATAAATAACATGACTTTTTAATAATTATAAATGTTTGAAATAAAAGGTTATGAGTTGACTTTGAAGCTTAAGTTTTCAAATTCTTGATCTTTTGGGGTTACTCATGTTCATGAAAATTCCTAGTCCATTATATACAAGATTTCATATTTTTTAAGCATTATACTTTTCAAACATACATTTTGTTTCTAGATACTTTCAGTTTCACCAATCCAGAAGGTTTAGAGAGGACTAGCATAAATTTTTTTTAATGATTTTAATTCTTTATTATAAATACAACTTTTAACAAGAAATATCCTAAACTTATAATGATTGCTATTAACATCTATAATTAAGCAAAATAATTCAAAATAAAAAAAGAGATATTGCAGAAAAGCATCTTAAAATGAACACAAGATAGAAAAAATTTATTAGACTTGACACATATAGTTCATAATAGCCAGAATGAATAAATTTACTATACTGACATAGTATTCTATTTTTCAGGCACTGTATTGAGTTATATATATTTAATTATAAATATTATATTTACACATACATATACATTATATAATGCATTATAAAAGATAGTCCTTAAAGGGCCTAGTGCAGTGCAGGTCACATAATTATATGAAGAAATAAATATTTTTAAGAGTCTGCAAATTAAATCCACATTTGTAGTTAAATTTCTTTTGGTTCACTTTATAGAGATGAAAGAAAAACTGGATCCAACATCACTAAGTAAATCTTCAAGCAGAAAAAAGTCAGGCACATCTTCTGCAGCCTTAAATCTGAGAAGCAACATTTTAAAAAACAAACAAAAAACATACTTCTAGGTTGGTGGGCAAGATTTCAACTTTTCTTAACAGTTGCAGAAGGGTTGAAAAAAGTTTCATCTTTCAGATTTTGGCAAATCTTGCATTGGGTGTAGAGAATAGCAAAATGTGCTTTAAGGCACACTATTTTTTAGTACTTTGTAGTTTCTTTGATAATTTATTTTAGTTGGTAAAAGTTGATTTTTATATTTGATATTTGTTTTGAATTTTAACCTATTATACTGTAAATCTGCTTTTTTAGTTTTAATGCATTCTTATAAGAAACAGTTAAAATTTTTGTGTGAAAAAGAATACCAACTCTTTTGTTTGTCCTTAAAATATATGTATTTATGTTTTGAATACTAACAGATAACATTTTGTTTCTGATTTAACAGACCTTAATTTGTATAATAAACATGAAATACTTTACACCAAAAATTTAAATTTATGAAAACTATAAGATATTTTATTTTACATGTCTCTGGGTAATGAATAGCTTTCTGACATTTCATTAAATGTAATTAAACTAAGCCATTCATATCCTTATTGAGGTGCATTTAAGATCACTTCTGTGGAAACCATGATGCTAGATTAAATAACTCAACTGTGTTATATTAACAGAAACATCTGTTCAAATTCATAAAATGTTCTACAGCTTCTGTAATACAGAATATATTAAATCTAAAACAGGAGAGCATAAAAGATAGATTTTATATCTCATAAATATAATAGATTCTGAGATGACTTAATTTATTGAAGGCGTGCAGAACAATATCTTCTTGATTTAGAGAAAACTCAGTAGTCTGAGCTTCTGTTAATTGCCCTGGTTTGGATAAATTTGCTAAGTACTTATTTTCAGTTTGGAAAAATATAAAATAACTTCCTTTCTTATTCAAAATTCTTCTTTGTCTAGAAGATATTTTATCCATGAAATTACAATTCTTTTATCCTTGCTTACATTACAAATAAGACTGGTCCATGTAGGTTGATACCAAAGTTCTCGTTGATATTTTGTTCCAGAGACGCTTGTCCAGCGCTGCTGTATCATTGGACAGCGGGCTTGTCCTAGAGCAGGGAGATGACTGGTTGAAGTCTGAACCTCCATCTTTTAAATTTAGCACCCGCTCTACTTCAGCAAATGGTACAGATTATCAGTCTGATCATTGTTTCCAAAGTGCCCTCCTTAACAAATATTTGAATAATGCCAAGAGCAGATGTTTGGAACCTTCCAGAACATCATTTTTCTGTTTGTTGCCATGGTCACCCCTTTTTAGCTTTTTAAGTTCTCTGTTTTTCAGATGACTTTGTTCTGCTGTTGCTCACATTGACTATCTGCTGTTGTCAAGACAGCTAGACATAATGACCAATACTTACTGATAGTTTAAAAAATAACATTCCCAAAACATTGAAGTTGCACATTGGTTAAGCTTTTCAACCCGGTTCAGAAGCATTTGACTTATTTACAGAGTTATCAAATTCTTTTCTAAGATAACATCAAGCACCAGATAACTTTTTCTTTTGGTAACAGTGGTGAATGTCTTGCTTTTATGAGGACCTCAGAAGAGATTACATATTATCTACCAGTTTTATCAAATACTTAATTAATTTACCATCACAGGCATAAAGCACATTTAAGGCAGTAATCCCAATTGCAGCACAAGTCTAAAGCTACCTAAAATCAATTCACAAATCACTCTTTAAAAATTGTATATAATATAAAGAAACACACAAAACCTTTAAGTAGATCGTGAGTACCATCTGTGACTCAGTCCTTCTCTTAGCATAGGGAGTTTTAATTTAACATCCTATTTTTGAGAGGAATTTTTTGATGCTGTCTTGGAGTAATTAAGATTAATACCCAACTTCTTTTTTTAAACTTACCAGTTTTTGTTTGTTTGTGTGCTTGCTTGTTTATTTTAGACGTGTTAACTGTCTTTCTTAACCTTGGAGTTCTTACATTTCTTTCAGATATATAGTGAATGTATGTGGAGTGTATGTGTGTGTGTACTTCATGGAATATTGTTCCCATAGGATGCTGACAGTGGCAGGAAGGGTAGACAATGAGAGTAATCAGCACCAGGTGCAACCATTTGATTCATTTGTTGTTGGTAGCAAGCCCCAAAATGACGATTGTTCACCTAAATTCCCATTAGTAGGGAACTGGGTTAACTGAACTATAATGGAAAACTATATGCTCCACTTAAAAATGATTTAATTTTATGTCTGCTTCCATGAAAAAAATCTTTCAAGAGTATTCTTGAATGAAAATGGCCTAATATTACATAGAATGCTACATCTATATTAAATATCATTAAAAATGTAATGACAAATACACAGTTTTATATTTTTTTATATTTTCTCAGATAAGTAAGGAAATGGAAGGTTATTATCTGAAAAGATAAATATCAAGTTTAAAATAGAGGTCTCCTCTGCTGGAACACTCATTTTGGACTATGTGTGCATCAACAGAAATTTAAACATAATGAACACTGTCTGGTGATTTTAAAATAATGTATTCGTTATGCATAACAACAACAACAAAGTAAGTGTTTGTATATTGTGAAACACCCCTCAACAAAAATACAAGCTGATTTCCATGTAGGTGTTCAGTGAGACATTTTGTACTTAACATCAAGCATTACTTGTAATTGGTACATATTTTGAATGCAAACTATTTGGAAACAGTTTTCTTTTCTTAGGAAAATATTATTTCTACAATTTTGTTTGTTATCATTTTCAATTTAGAAGATTACTTACACCATATCAAATAGTAACCTTTGCTGTCCCCTAATCATTATAAATACAGAATTAGAGTTTGCTGGATTATTTTTACATAAAACCCAGGTAAGCTGAACTAACACTAAATTCCAAGCAAATAAACTATATTGATTTTATTCTATTAATCAGAGAGGTTTAGATTGTAAGTGACAAAAGGCATAACTCAGAATAACTTAAAAGAAAAATATAAAGATATATTAAAAAGTCTGAGAATTCCTGAGGAGGAACTTTGACATGTGTAAGTCGAAGGTTCCTTCCTACCTCAGCAGTGAGCAAAGGAACCAGGGGGCTATGATTTTCAGAGCCTGATGGTTGAAAACCCAGAAGTAGTAGTTCCACTAAAAATCTTTCCATTGAAATTTAGAGTGAGCAACTTCCCCCCAAAACTGAGCAGGGGGTGAGGGGACGTGCAGAGAGTTGTAGCACATACGCCTACAATGAGACCGCCAGTAGTTACACAGTGCAGTGAGGGGGTAGCTACTACTGTTTGCCAGCTGATTTTTTCCACGTATGTTGTTATGCTTCAATCTGGCAATCTGGGTTTGCTTTTTAATATTGCTTCATGATTTTATATTTCATTTGATATCTTTCCTTTCTCTGAAGCATATTTTTCACTATTTTACCAAACCCTCTTCTATGTTTGCTTTTCCATTCAGAAGGCTGCCTTGACTTTTTTCAGAATTACTCTTAGTAACTTCAATATTCCATCAGGGCTATAGATCAGATTGGGAAATTTAACCAGGGAATATACAATGTTAAGTTTATAAATATACATATATATGCATGTCTATGAAAATTTTAAAATAGAGTATTTATAAAGGCTTAACACTATTGTCACAAAAGCTTGTGAATAGTTTGTACCTTAAGATAATAGAAATATCAAACAACAATTATTGGATTTTAGAGATCATAGCTTGATCTACATATACTGGACTGCAGTTATTGACCTGCGTAAACTGAGTAGTGAATACCAAGAGAAAATTGATCCTTGAGCTTAGAACCTGTCTGTCATTTATTTCCCCACTGCATGGCATATAACAACAAAAATAAAACAAGTGTTTGTGAATCAGAACTCACTGGTCTCCTACTGGAGCCAGAGCCCTGAACTAGGATATTGCAGAACGTACTCTCCTGTTGGTTTCATGATTTCACTTAGGTTACTAGCAATTGTGGCAGCTTGAATTCCCAATCTCTTATTACCATCAATGGAGAATTGATTAAATCTATTTTGAGGGAATAAAATAGAGTTCAATACATTTCTCCTTCCATAAGCCATCTCATTCTTACGATGACGTTTATATTTTCTCTCTCAGTTCTTGGCTTCTTTTCTCCTCTGGGGATTTCCCCAATTATTCTTCCCATTTCTTTCTTCTGCTTTTATCTATTGCCAGTACAAAGGGTCAATAGAAATGTTCAATTCTTCTATATCCTAAAAAAAAATCTTGACCTTGCTTCCCATTGAAGTATCATACTTTTATCTTTAACTACAAAATTTCTCAAAAATTAAATGTAGCTTTTCTGATTCCAAGTTCTCATTTTCCACTAATTCTTCAAAATACTATAATCTTATTATGTGTCCATGAATTCATTTTAAATAAGAAATTTAAAACCTTTAAGTTGCCAGAATGGACCACAGTCTATTCTTAGGCCTCCTTCCTAAATAATGTCCATTGTTGAGCAACATTCTCTTGCGACTCAGTTTATCTTTACCTCTGTGACAATTCTGTGTGCTACTTGTGCTCTTCTCCCTGTTGATATCTCCTCCCCAGTAGTCAAACATTCATGATGTGATATTTACTTAAAGCCTTTCCATGTCAGGGGCGAGTATGTTTGCTGGCTTTTGTTTTGTATGTGTGTGTGTGTTTGCCTGACCTTAATTAGAGGTATTTATTATAGTTTTTGTTTTTCTAGTTAAACTATCCATATTTATTTTTCCCAGCTTATGAGATGTAATTAACATAACCTCCCTGGACTGCTCTTCTTTTTCATTTCATATCTCAGGATATAACTACTAAGTTAACCGAGTTATGGAGTAATGTCCTTTTCTACCATTGTCTCTCCTTTTATCCCCGCATGCGATCTTTTTCAAGTCAAAGTTTCTATCTCCAGAGTGTCTTCAGATCTTCTTATTACATTTCAAGAAAACATTCATAAATCAGATCTTTTTTAATGCTCTTCTATTTTCTAATGTTTTTCTAAGTGTTCTCTTGACCCCTATCATTTCTTATTTCCAACCATTTATTCTGTGAGATTTATAAAACTTTCATTACAAAAATACTGTTTCACTCTATTGTTCAAATTTCTTCCTTAATTTAGATAAATTTTTCTATTATTAATCATTTAGAGTCCTTTCATTCACATGTGATATAACCTATTTTTTTCTAAAATGTCTCTTTTTTAAATTTATCTTTATTGTTGAAAGTATTACAGATGTCCCCTTTTCTTCCCCATTGACTCCTCTACCCTGTCCCCCCCACCCCCACCCCCACCCCTGGCCTTCAACACACTGTTGGCTGTGTCCATGGGTTACACATATAAATTCTTTGGTTAATCTCTTCTCCCCAACCTCATCCCCACCCTGCACCCCCACCTTACCTTTGAGATTTGTCAGTCTATTCCATACTTCTATGTCTCTGAGTCTATTTTGTTCATCAGTTTATTTTGTTCATTAGATTCCACATGTGAGTGAGATCAAGTGATATTTGTCTTTCTCTGAGTGGCTTATTTTGCTTAGAGCAATATTCTCCAGGTCCATTCATGCTCTTCCAAACGGTAAGAGATCATTCTTATTTACTGCTGCATAGTATTTCATTGTATAAATGTACCACAGCTTTTTAATAGACTCTTTCCCAACCTCCAAGACTTAGATCAAATGATGAGCCCTTCCTGAAGCTATTTCTAATGCTCTCAGTGAGAAAAAGTTGTGGTTTGTTTTTGTTTTTTAATATATCTTTATTGATTTCAGAGAGAGGAAAGGAGAGGGGGAGAGAGAGATAGAAACATCAATGTTGAAAAAGTCATTGATCGTGCCTGCAACCCGGGCATGTGCCCTGACCAGGAATCGAACCCCGATTGCCTGGATCCTAGGTTGACCCTCAACCACTGAGCCATGCCTGGCTGGGCAAGAAAAAGTTTTTATCCACTTGAGTCTGTTACTCAAGTAGAGTTCTTACAAAAGCAAAACATAGGGAATATAGTCAATAATATTGTGATAACTATGTATGGTGACAGTTGGGGTACTGGAAATATTGAGCAGAGCCCTATGTAAAGTATATGATTGTCTAACCACTAAGCTGCACACCTGAAACCATGCAAACTAAAATTGAAAGAAAAATAAATAGAAATTTTACTCTATAATATATTTTTATTGGCACAAATCACGAGCACCAGTGAATTCTTAAAACACTTTTCCTAAAATTTTGTTTAATTAGGTTTTATTAAATCACCTCTGTGCTTAGCTGTATTGATTGTATGACTAATCAGTTAACCATACAATTGGCCTACAGTTGACAACATTGGCCTACAAAGAGTTGGTTATAAGACTGATCCTGAGGCTCAGTGATATTTAGATTACTTATTTTCATTCCTTTCCTCTCAAAGTTTGAAGGATTCTATGCAAAACCTCAGGGTGGCCTAGTTGAGTGGACTTGATTCTCAGAAGCCAACCCTTTCCTACTCTTCTTCTGACTCTGCTACTGGTTGTGTAATCGTCTTATTGTGTACTATGTCTGGTCAACAGATGAAGATAATTCTACACATCTTTGACTTGCCTTGTGAGGGAATTAGCTTTCTTTCCCTGCTCCCAGCCACATATATACTCCTTTGTTCTGTTTAAGGTGTGAGTCAGTGTCCCATGGGCACACTCCTAGCTTTCTCTACCTTACAGAAAGCTCCCGTTGGGTATGTGTGTTGGCGTGGGGGAGGGTCAGGATCTTTTCATTGCAGCACAAAGTGGCCTGGGACTTGGAGTTCCATTGCCTGCGTGGGCTGCAGAGTGGACCCACAGTTAGGCCCTGGAGCTCTAATGCATTGCAAAGGGCTAGATCTTGTGCACTCTCCCCTCTTGCTGTGAGTAAAGGCTGTACAACTTGAGCCTGCTATGCTTATTGTTTGCTCTTGGTGACCTTGAATTGTGCACAGGCCTCTTCCCTGGTTTGCACTTATCTGCCTTTTGGCCTTGGCTTTACAGTCTGGCCATAAGGAATAGAGAACATTCCTAAGGCTTTTTGTAACACAAAACATGGAAGACATTTAATAAATATTCATTTAATTAATAAAGTAAGAATAAAGAAAATCTTCTTAACTCCTGTCTAAACATATGAAGTGGTTCCATAATTAGGAAATGGGGGATGATATGAAGTTCAATGCATAATATTTTTGTGGTTAATCCTCATGTAGAGTTAGCTCAATAGCAAGCTTTATATAATTGATTTCATAATGTGCTTTAAATCATATTTAATTAATTATTTTTCATATAATTCTGGGAAGAAGAAGCCCTCTAGTCATTTTTATAAATTACTAACCACACCTCAAATACCTCACATTTTTAGACTAGGTATATTGGGTAAAGGATATTTATTTTAGTAATGTTTCTTTAGTCAGGCTTATTTCTGTAGGGACATTTCTTCTTTGTACTTGCCTGGTCACTACCATTAATTAGGTCTTTAAGAAATACTTAAGATAAGCCTGGCCGGGCATGGCTCAGCAGTTGAGTGCGGACCTAGGATCCAGGTGATAGGGGATCAATTCCCGGTCAGGGCACATGCCCAGGTTGCGGGCTGCAGCCAATCAATGACTCTCATCATTGATGTTTCTATCTCTCTCCCTCTCCTTTCCTCTCTCTGAAATCAATAAAGATATATTTAAAAAAAAAAAAATACTTAAGATAAATGCTAGATTATAAAAGCAAGAGATAAAAAGAAATAAAAATTATTACATCAGTGATTTCATGCTATATCCAGAAAAGATGAAGAATTCCTCTTTTAAAAAGCCTGAAAAAAAAAAAACCTAAAATACATTTTTGAGTTAGAAGTGAGTACCCAAAGGAATAAAAAAATAAAAGCAAGGAAATAATTAATGTTGAATGCAATCTAAGAAAGATGAAAGCAGCACCAAATGTCAAGGAAAAGACTGGACTTTCCATTCTGGTGTTGAGTTGGCAGCAGATGCCTTTGTGATGTTCTTACCTCCTCACCCCAGTTTCATGTGGACTCTGCAGTAAATACTGTTTAGCTTAGCAGTCTATCATTTTCCCTACTCAAGTCTCTATCTAGAAAGGTAAGATTTTGCCCCTGGCTTGCTGGACTATTGCCCTACATAAAGATAATTAGATTTCAACAGAACAGAAGCTAATTTGTGGGTTTAATATAGTGCTGCTTTTAGATAGTAATAAAATCCTTTTCTAAAATACTAAGTGCACATCAGCATTAACATAAATCAAGCAGTCTCCAGTCTTACATCGGAAGGGTGTTTTTCATTATTAAATCCCTAGAGATGGTACCGTGTCTATGGATACCTAATAGGTCTCTGTTATAGATTAAAATGATTAGTATTTTACACTTGAGTTGGAATTCCAGACTCTTTTCAGGGATTAGAAAATGTGGACCGACTTGATTGGTTTGGTCTGAGCTTTTTACTTTTAAATCTTGAGAGATGGAAGACTACTGAATCATTGGATTGCCAGAGTTAAATTTGCTGTATTAACTATAGACTTTATGTGAAATTAGGTCACATGTTTTTTTCTTAGCAATGAAAAAATATTTCTATACTATGTATTCATTTTTATCCATGGGTAGAAATCATCTTTCACTAGGCATATTTTGATGATCTAACACAAAAAAGGTATGAAATCCACAATAATACATGAAAAGGATATGTAACATCCAGTAAAAACAATCACTCCATACTTGTGGTTTCGTGATGCCAAATGGCCATGGAAGTGGAAATAACCTGTATTCTGTCATGTAAAGAACACAGGAGAATAGTTGCCTGATGAGGATGCTTATTTTCTTTAGTTTCATTATATTTTCTTATACTACATAGGAGATATATTTTGATTGAATCATATATTTTGGAATCATGATTAGGACCATTTTCATTCTTCCTGAAATGGCACATAATTTTATAGCCCATCCACAGGAAAATTCAGATCTCGGGTGGAGTACATTTGAAAAGGCCCACCATAAGGCTCTACTCAGAGAGGTCGTTGTTGGAAGTGCAATAGAGACAATATAGTCATACTGTACATTATATTGGCACCTAACACAGTTACTTTAAAATGCTGCATCAGCCTATTCCATCTTTAAATAGTCTTAATCATCTAGGAAGTATTTTTTGTTTTAACAGCATTATTGAGGTATAACTAAATGCAATCAACCGAACATGTTTCAAGTTTACTATTGGATAAGCTTTGAAAAACTATAATTGCAGTCAAGAACATGAACATGCCCATCACTTACACTTTTCCCCGGGCCACACTTTGTCATCCCTCTTTCTCTTCTTCCCCTTTCCCAATCTTTAGGCAGCACCGATTGTGATTTTTTCACTACCTATTTACATTTTCTAGAATTGCATATTAATGACATCATGAAATCCTGCAACTTTCATAGGTCATAATTATTTTGTAAATATCAATAGTTTATCCTGTCTATTGCTGAATAGTAATCCACTATATGAATCCATCATAGTTTATCAGTTCACCTGTTAATGGACATTTGGGTTTTTTCATTTTTGGCTATTACAAAGACATTATGAGTATTTGTGTACAAGTTTCTGAATGTACAATGATTTCATTTCTCTTGAGGAGATACACCAGTGTGGAATGACTAGATTATATGGTAGGATAATGTTTAACTTTTTAAGAAACTGCCAAGATGATTCTCAAGTTAGTTATACCATTATAAATTCCCACCAGAAGTGTCTGATTGTTCCAATTCTATATCCCCATCAACACTTGGTCTGTTTGAACTTTTTAAATTTTACCCATTCTAGCCCGGCCGGGCGTGGCTCAGCAGTTGAGTGTCGACCTGGGATCCAGGCGATCGGGGTTTGATTCCCGGTCAGGGCACATGCCCGGGTTTCGGGCTCGATCAATGACTCTCTCATCATTGATGTTTCTGTCTCTCTCTCTCCCTCTCCTTTCCTCTTTCTGAAATCAATAAAAATATGTTTTTTTAAAATAATAATAAATAAATAAATAAATAAATAAATAAATAAATTTTACCTATTCTAATAGGGTTGCAATTATATCTCATTTTGGTTTTAATTTCTGTTTTCCTGATGGCTAATGAAGCTGAGTATTTTCTTATGAACGTATTTGATATTTCAATATTTTCTTTGCTGAAGTTTTTGTTAAATCTTTTTAAATAGTTTATTGTTATATTTTGAGAATTTTTTTATACAATCTATATACAAATCTTTTATCAGATATATTATTTGCAAATATTTTCTCCTGGTCTATTTCTTATCTCTCCATTTCTCGGGTGTCTTTTATAGAGTGGAAGTTTTTAATTTTAGTGAAGTCCAGTTTACCTTTTTTTATTCTTGTATGACTATGCTTTTGGTGTTTTATTTAAGAAATTTTTGCCTAATCCAAGTTGACAATGGTTGTCTCCTATGTTTTGTTAAGTTTTCCAAAAGTTCTATATTTTAAGATATCATATCTTTTAAGATTATTTTTATATGGTATTAGAGATAGATGAAAGTTCTCTTTCTTAGATATGAATGTCCAATAATCCCAGCACTATTTTTCAAAATACTATAATTTCTCCACTGAATGGCCTTTTCATCTTTGCCAAGACTGTTATCTATAAACGTGTGAATCTATTCCTGCACTCTATTCTGTTCCATTCATGTGTTTGTCTCCCTTGACCAAATTTCCACACTCTTGTTTATTGGAGGTTTATAGTAAGTTTTTATATCGAGTAGTGTTAATCTTCTAACTTTATTGTTTTTCAAAATCCTGTTGGATGTTCTCAGTCTTTTGCATTTTCATGTGAATTTTAGAATCAGCTGATCATTTTCTGCAAAGACTTCTGGGATTTTGATTGGGATTTTGTTCAAACTATAAATCAGTTAGAGTTGAACTGACATTTTAACAATATTGAGTCTTCTAACACGATGCATCCCTTCCCTTTGTTTAGGTACACTTTAGTTTATCAACAATGCTTTGCGACTTTCGGTACATAGATCTGTCATTAGGTTTTCCCTAAGTATTGATATTTTGATGCTCTCATAACTGGCATTTCTAAAATTTCAAATTCTACATGTTTCTGGTATATAGAAATACAATGCATTTTTATATATTGACCCTGTGCCTAACAACCTTGCTAAACCCACTTAATAGTTCTTGTAGTTTTTTGTAGATTCCATTGGATATCTAAAAGAGCTTTCATGTTATCTAAGAAGACAATTTGGCCTCTTTTTTTCCAGGATGCTTTTTATTTCTTTTTCCTTGCCAAATTACACATTGGTCAGAAACTCTAGTACAATTTTGGATATGAAGGAGGAGAGCAGAAATCCTTGTCTTATTCTCCATATTTGGGGAAAAGCTTTCAGCCTTTCAACAGTAAATATTACATGAGTTGTGGGGTTTCCATACATGCTTTTTTCAAGATGAGGAAGTTTCTTTCTATTGGCAGTTTTTGTGGGAGGTACTTTTTCAATAAAAAATTGTTGTTATATATTATAGTTTAGCCATACAATAAAATTGTATGCAGCTATTTAAACTGCTGACAAAAAGATTTATTTTATTGTCAAGGAAAAAATTTTTAGTACATTTAATCAAAAAAATCAAGTTGGAGAGCAGCATTTTTAATGTAGATTAAAAGTACATAATATATTCATTTGATTTGAGTCTTATCTGAGGAAAATAGTTGAAATATTTATGACAACTTTGAAATGTTATACCTGTGTGTATACCTGTATACAAAGAAGTACCTGGAATAGATGGGATATGCATCAGTTTTACTTTATTCTTCAGTGTCCTGTTTGTTGTTTGTTGTTGTTGTTTATGTGTTTATATGAATGTGTACATGTATTTACAGTAGCACATATAAATTATATCATGAGGGGAAAAGCAAACAAACATTGAAGCTAGTTCCATTATGTAACTTAAAATAAAAACATTGGATGAAATGGAAACATGTTTCAGATGAACACATTCAAGCTTATAATTTAGTGCATATTTCAGTGTATTATTTCATCAAGCATTAGCAATAATGACACAAATATATATATTAAAACCTACAAGAAATTTTGAGTCTGTTTTAAACTGTACTTATTTTATCTCTTCAGTTCAGCCAAATTGTATCTTCCATATTATAAACCTAAGAGGTGCAGATGGTGCAGGTTAAGTTTCAGTCGCACAGCTGAAGGTTTTGGGGCTCATCCAAGCTGAGCCTTTGGAGACTCATGGAGCTTTGGTGTGTGTTGACCCTGTGGCCCAATCTTCTTCCTTCTCAACAGCATTCAAAGCGAGACCCATGCAGGCAGAATACCAAACGAGAGTATCTAGCCAAGTTTTTAGGTTTTTACATTGCCTTTTGTGTGCTTACTTTATTTTTAAGTAATATCATTTTTATTTAAAAAGTCACCTAAATGCAAGGAATGGATTTAGAAAATAAATTTAGAAAATACAGAAAATTATAAAGAAAATAAAAAGTATTCATAGGCTTAACATCAGAGATAACTGTTGTAAATATTCTTATCTATTTCTCTTCCTTAGAAAAATTTAAACTTTTATTTTTCCTTTTAATCTGCTTCATTTATTGACTATATTGTGATATATTTACTATACCACTAACTAAGTTTCAAAAATGCAGTTTTTGAGGACTGCTAGAATCCCATTTAATGAATTAAATTTCTCTTGTAAGAAAATTAAGTTGTCGGTATTTTATTATTACAAATAACATTCTGAAGAACAATTTGTGAATTTTTGAGGAGTTTATGATTATTTACTTTTAAGACTAAATATTTAGGACTAGGATTTCTGGGCCAAATTTTATGACTATTTTAAAGGCTATTACAAAATTACAATAACAGTTTACATGTCCAGGAAGGTACCTTTTCTGCTTTATGCTGGTTAATACATATTTTTACAAAATGCCCAGGAAATATTTGGGGGTGACTGTGTGTGTTTGTGAAGATATCATGACTTCTTTTCCATTCTTTTTCTTTTTAAAAATAGTTGATATACAATCTTTTATGTTTTTATGTTAGTTTCAGGTGTACAATATAGTAATTTGACATTTTTATGCCTTACAGTGTGATCACCCCACTAATTCTATTAATTATCTGTCTCTGTGTAAACTTATCACAATACTATTGACTAAATTCCCTTTCCCCTTTTTATCCATCCCCCTACCCACCTCCCTTCTAAAAACCAACCCTTTGTCTCTGTTAGTCTGGTTTTGTTTGTTTCTTGGGTTGTTTTGTTTTAGATTCCACATGTACAGTGGACTATGACACAGCATAAAATTAAAATTTTGCCCTGGCCGGGTGGCTCAGTTGGTTGGAGCATCATCCCACACGCCAAAAGGTTGTGAGTTCAATTCCCGGTCAAGGCACATGCCTAGATTGGGGGTATGGGAGGCAGCCGATCTCTCTAGCCCTCTCTTCCTCTCTCTAAACATATTCTCAGGTGAGAATATGAAAAAAAAAAAAAGAAATTGTGCCATTTGTGACAACATGGACTGTTCTAGAGGGTATTATGCTAAGTGAAATAAGTCAGGCAAAGAAGGGTAAATGGTTTCCCTTATATGTGGAATCCCATCTTTTGACTTTTGAGAATCTTTGATACACAAATAATAACATTATCAGTACAACTTATCAATGCAATCATAGCAACCCAAAAATAATTTCAAAAAATCTTCCTTTTCCCTCTATTTGACTAAATACAAGATTGCCTTATAGTGTAGCTTGTATGTGACATTCCCAGCAGGTAGTAAGCAGTGCAGCCTACCTGTAATTGTTCGCATTATACTCAAGATATTAAATATGTTTTAAGCTACAAACTACAAGATCTACATCCCACAACATTCTCCAGTTTTACTTGGGGACCCACTTCTAATTGAACCTGCCTGTGTTTATATCCATTTATGAAGCCTTTTGCATTTAGTTATCAGGTCATGCTTTTCCGGAATCAATTAATCTATAATTTCTTAATTTTTTCATGAGAGGGACACCATGCTTTAAAAGAAAAAAATAATATATATGGTGTGTATATGTGTGTATATACATAGTTATACATATGTTACTGTTTGCTGGGGATGTATATATGTGTGTTTGTGTGTATATGTGTGTGTGTGTGTGTGTGTGTGTATCAATTAAGGGAAATGTCAAGAAAGGGAGAAAAGGTAATATAAATCCCTGTCAGATTTTTAACACGATGGTAAATTTGTGTCTTATTCTTACCGTTCCAATCTGGTCAATTTATTTATGGCGAGAATTACTCTCAGATGTTTAAGAAATGTAAATGTATTTATTTTCCTGAATTCATTCCAGCATCCTTGTGCTGAGTGACAGGAGTTGGTCGCGATCTAGTTAGGGACCCTCTCTTTACCTTTCCAGTGATTGCATGTGACTTTGAGGGCCAGGGAGCTTTCAGACTCATTGCCCAGAGGAGGGCTAGTGATGTTGGATGCTCAGCGTGGCCAGCTGCCTTGATGGAGAAGCTGTGAGATCTGCGGCCCTGTCTGGGTTTCACTTAGTCCGAGTGGACACTGCTCCCTCTGGACCGCAAGCGCCCTGGTTCTCGGTGCTCTTTGTCGCGTCAGTGCCCATCGAAGCGGCACTGCAGGGCTCCCGCGTCTCCTGAGCCGCATACAAGTCCATCTCGGGTCCTCTGTCTAGGACCCACACTATTTGCACCTTGTGTGTACTCTTTCCCAAGAAGGGAGCCTGAAGTATGGTCCCCTTCCTGGGCTGTGTGGAGAGCTGAAGTGCCAATTACCTACACCCTCAGGTCCCCAAATTCCCCCGGGCATTTCTTTGCTTTCTCGCTTGCAGGCCTCCGTCACAGGGGCAAGAGCTCCTTCTCAAAAACTCACCAAGTTCTCTTTCTTTCCAGTTTGATTCTTTCTCCCTTCTCTCCAGCTTGGGCAAAAGTTACTAGTCTCTAGGGCAGGCAAACCAGCTGTGACATAGTTTTCCAACCTTTTGTCTTAGCTGTAACCCACAGCGTCTGAAAGTCAAAAGTAAAGAATCACATTGCTTTCCTCTCTGTGCTTTTGCCTGGTGATCTTTTCACCTGGAGCATCCTGGCTGCTGCCTGGGTGGGGGGAGAGAGGGGCAGGAGGAACTGTTCCTACAAAATTTGAGTAGAAAATAATCACATACAGTCACAAATGACATTTTTATCACACTATGTCTTTTTTGACAACATCCTTTGCATCTTTAGTCCCTGGTGGGTTCATTTCTCACTATAAAGCTTTTGGGCAACACTTCAGCCACCTTGTCTCTGAAAAGGAGATACTGATAAAAACTAAGTAATAAGATTATAATAAAAATTAAATAAGATAATGCTTACACATAGAATTTCAAGTTTGAAGCACATAAAGTATTAGTGTTAGCTACTATTACTAGCTAATATTTGGGGTAAACCAAGGTCTTTCTCACCTCATGATTATTGCCCCATGATTCTTTACATAATTTAGTCTTTCTAATAACTTCCAGAACTCAATAATACTAGTTGGATGGATGGATGGATGGATGGATGGATGGATGGATGGATGGATGGATGGATGGATGGATGGATTACCACTATCCTTTTTACTAGTACTAATATTAGCATTAAGCTCACTAAGTCAATGTATCAGGATTTCTCACACAATTTTTAAAATATATACATAAAGCCTTTTGATACTTATAAAGCATTATTATTTACTCACAAATCTGCCATTGGCATAGAAGGAAATTGTAATTGAGTCCTTTTTGCCTATGGTAAAACTCATTTGCATCCATTTCCAAAGGACAATTAATGATGAATAGGAAAATATTACATCCAGAAAAGTCTGCTTCAGAAGCCTTTAGGCAGAACTTTCAAATCTGAAAATAATTCTCAGGCATCGTTTCAAAGTGAAAACCTTAAACCACCCATCCAAACACCACAGACCTGCCTTTTGCAGCCCTTCGACAACTGAAATTTGACCCAGGCCCCTTTGTATGATTTGTGATGAAAAAGAATATTCACTATGAGAAAAGAAAAAAAAAAGAATCTTTAAGTAATTGTATTTGACTTTTTAAGAAAAAATATGTTGTGGTATTTTGCTTATTTTAATACATTTTCTTATTTTTTATCTCTACCTTATTCAAACAAATATTTTAATCAACTTCTTCAAGATGATATATGAGAATAAACATAGCACATGACTGAATCGCCAGGTACAAAATTTGGAAATAGGAAAGGCACAACAGTGTGGGAGATGATGCACTAAACTAAATACAGGATTCTGCCACCAAATGGCTGTTTAAATGTTTGAGGGTCTCTTTAACCTACTGGGCATCAGTTTCTTAAATACTCAGAAACCTAAGCATATATGTTCTTTTTTACAGGCAAAAGGAAAGAAACCATTATTTGTACAGTTGATCCTGGAAAATATATGGAGTTTGTATGATGCTGTCTTTTAAATGCCGTCTTTTAAAGGTTAAAAGACTGTACCAGTTAGTTCAGTCTTAGTTTCACCTAGTAGAAAAGTCCACTGAAATTAGGTTAAACAGTGTAGGAAATTTAGTTGTTCATATACCTATAAATTTCAGACTCAGTATAGCTTCAGGTGAGGCCTTGTAAACAACTCAACATGAGTTGGCATGAAACAATGGCTTTCCTATCTTTTTTTATGCAAGTAAAGGGTAAAACAGTGGTACCCTTAGTTCCACAGAGACAGTTTCATCTTCTGATTGGGTGTCCTCATAATCTCATAATGACAAAAGCAGTTTTGGATCTCATTTTCTCACACTACCTTGTTTATAATAGAATTTATTTATTTTTGTATTCTAAATAATTCCTTTGGAGTCAGGCCATGATCCTAATTGCATTTTTTGGTAGTTATCTGTTTGTCTTCCTGTGGTGAATTAAAGCTGGTCATAAATACTTTGACATTGCTTCATTGTAAAATGGGGTCTATATCCTCAGTCCTTGAATCACAGGTGGAAGCTCTGTGACTCCTTTGACCAATGGAATCACGCAAGTGATAGCCAATTTCTGGGCCCGGGCATGAAGACACTTGCAGTTTCTACCTCTTACAGCTTAGAACACTCACTCTTGGAACCTCTCTGCCACACTTTGAGAACACTCCATTAACAAAAGGCTCACATGGAGAGAATCTGGGTACTGCTGATAGCCTGAACTGAGCTATCAAACAGCCCTCCACAATAATTTAGTGAACCAGGTGAGTGACCCATCTTGGAAGTAAGTCCTTCAGCCCTGTTTGAGATGCCCCAGCTGATTCTATGTGGAACAATGAAAGCTATCTTATACGAACCTTACCTAAATTGCAGATTTGTGAGCAGAACAAATTTTTGTTGTTGCCCTAAACCTCTAGATTTTAGAGTAGCTTATTTTACAGTAACAGCTCACCAGAAGACCACTATATCAACATTCACAGGCTTCAATATTTATTCTTTCCTAATTGTGTGTGCTTCTTTCTAATGTGTGAAGTAGCACCTTCCCCAAGTGGTATTGGAATAGCATTTTAATTGTCAGCTTCAGTGTTTATTGTTATAATATTTGATAACATTAACTTGTTTAATTTTCAATGAGAGACACTGAAAGATTTATTTTTATGTTTATTATGTTTGCTTGAAAGTGACATTGTACCTTGTCAAGTATCTTGGAGCTTTCGTTCAAATATGTAGAGTAAAACATTGAGAATTGTATAATTTTGAACAACAAAAGTTAAATTTTGTGTCATGTAATTAGGGCTGCCTCTAGAGTATGCAGGACCCCAGGCAAAACCTTCTGTGGTCTTCTTATCCAACACAATATACACTTGTTATTTTACAACCAACCAGTATTCCATTACAAGAACACATAGCAGCAGATGTGCATTAATCTTGCCTGGCATCAGCTGAGCTTGTAACTAAAGACAAGAGTAGTACCCCCAGTGTTGTGGGTTGGTACAGATGCCTGTTCAAAACAAATTTTAAAAAGAAGCCAGTGCATTAGAAATTAAATTTCTAATCATTGACCATGTGCAAGCCATTTAATAGTGTGAGTACAGATGGCAAAGAGTGTTTCTTTCAAGGAGTGTATTAACATGAGTAAACCTTCTAGCACAACTAATGTACATATATTATTCAAATAGGTTAATATTTCATAAGTGGTGTATATGGGGGAACATGCTGTTAACAGTACAATGATTATAAATATATATACTATATTTTTAAAGGTTAATTCAAACTAAACAGTTGAAGATTCAGAATATAAATTCTTCTGCAAAAGATAATATCAGACCCTCTTAGGCTCTAAAAAGACTCTTTTCTCTGTTGATATGTGAAAGGAAAGGTCATGAACATGAAAAATCAGGCTTTGCCTGATCTTTCCATTTACTGTTTATGTAGAGGGAACACTGATATCTCCACAAAATATCATTCAGAGAGAATATCCTGCAAAACATAAAAATAGTCCTAATGTCAACAGCTTTTATTTCTTTTCCAAGTTTCATTACAGATATTGATGAAAATGTCTCAATTCTGGAAATATTTTTGCCTGAGCAGAATGTTGAATTCAATAGCATTCTGATTGTGTCTTATAACAGTTAATAGGAATTAATTCTATTTAGATGTTTAAGAGGCTTTTCTCATTTCCTTCATCAGGTTCAATCATAAATGGCTTAATCATTCAGAAGACATTACTTAATTAGATTGCATTAACTGCATAATAACAGAAAAGAAAGGGCAATATGGAAACAAACCAAAATGCTATTAGGAAGGAACTAAGTTCATTCCCTTTAATTCCTTTGTCCATTTGTTGAAATGGTTTGATGTGGCCTCAGTCAGCATTTTAGTCTTCTTTTGTTCATCAACTTCTCTTTACTTTAGGATACATGCATTTATATTTTTGAGAAATATCAGGGTTATACACATGTTGAAACAGGGATTTCAGACAACTGAGTTTAGAACTTAGGTTCAAACTTTGATAAAAGGGACCAAAAAACAAATATGAGGTTACATAGTAGATGGGAATTCTTATCTTTGTCAACAGCCATCAGAACAGGAAGATATTATTCTACAGAAAAATATAGGAGTAAGTAGTTGATAAGCATTAATGACATAAAAGAAGTAATAGTCTTTAAGAATGATTAAGATTAAAAGAGCCATACCATTTATTTGAAATACTAGTTTTTGCTGGAAGTAATAGTGGACAAGTGCTAGACTTATGTTCAGAATTTTGAAGAAGAAAAAGAACCTGGAAATCACCTCTCAGTTGCCCATTCTTCATAAATAAGTCTGCAGTCCTGAGTGACTTATTCAGAATCACTGACGTTGTTTCCAGTAGAGTCAAACCCACAGGGCTTGTGGATTTTGATGGAACCAATGTTCCTAGCAGATTTCTTTGCTTCTTCTAAAATGAATGCCTTACACTTGAAGCATTCTTTGTCTTATCTGAAGTTATTTTAACATCCATTATTTGATGCTCATGAGTAACACCATGGCCCTCATTTCCCTCAGCTTATTTTAAAACATAGCGCCATCTTACAAGACTCTCGATACATAAGGAGCAATAAGATTGTACATACACACACACACACACACAATGTTCAGATACCTTTAATACATAATCAAAGCTATATGATCCTTTTTATAAATTGTGCTAAGAACTCTTAACATGAGGTGTACCCTCTTAACATCAACACATTTTAAAATTATGCAATGAGGTATTTTTAACTGTAGGAAGAATTCTGTACAGATTTCTAGAACTTGAGCATCTTACATAACTGAAACTGTATACCCCTTAAATAGCAACTCCCCATCCCCGGCCCCACCTGTCCACCCCTTGCAACTACCATTCTCCTCTCTGCTTCAATGTGTCTGACTATTTTAAATGGCTCATATAAGTAATATGTGATATTTGTCCTTCTACGACTGGTTTATTTCACTTAGCATAATGTCCTCAAAGTTTATCCTTGTGGTCAAACATGGCAGAATTTCTTTATTTGTGAAGTTGGGTAATAATCTGTTGTAGTATATACCACATTTTCTTCATCCATTTACCTGTCAATGGACATTTAGTTTGTTTTACCTCTTGGCTATTATGAATAATGAATGCTATAATGAACATAAGATTGCTAATCTTCCTTCAAAATCCCGAATTAAATTATTTTGGATAATTGATCCAGGAATGGGATTGCTGGATCATAGGATATTTCTATTTTTAATGTTTTGAGGAAGCTCTCTATTGTTTTCCATAAAGCTACCAATTTCTATTCTCAGGAGTAGTGTACAAGGATTCTCTTTCCTCCACATCCTCCTCAACGCTTGTTTTCAGTTGTCTTTTTGATAAAAGCCTTCTTAAAAGGTGAGAAGAGATAGCTCATGTTTTTTATTTTAATTCCCCTAATGATGATTATTTAATTAGTGATTAGTTGAGTATCCTTTTATATATCTGCTGATTTTATTTTTTGTGGTGCTATTGTAAATTGAATTCTTTTCTTTTTCGATAGTTCATCATTAGTATGTTGACTTTGTATGTTCACTTTGTATTCTGCAACTTTATTAATTTTAACAAGGTTTTTTTTCACAGTGTTTAGGATTTTCTTCATATATGATTATGTCATCTGCAAACAAAGATAATTTTACTTCTTCGTTTCTGACTTGGATGCCTTCTATTTCTTTTTTCTTGCCCAGTTGCTCTGGTTAGGATTCCCACTACTATGTTGAGTAGAAGTGATGAGAGTGAGTTGATAAGTTACTAATATGTGTCATCTGTTGTGCTTGTCAACTTACATCATTTCAATATTAAACAATCCTCCAAAGTAAAAATAGTTTTTCTTGGCATATTAGGCAATAAAGGCTTGAAGAAAATGAGACATTTGTGGAAAGTCTCTCAGGTAAGAAGTAATGAAGCTATATTGAAGTCTAGCAAATGGTGTCACTGGCTGAATGTCTCCAAAGTCAACACTTTTACCATTATTCTAAACTATCTTTTTAAATAGATTATTTTTTAATGTTGAAAGTTAGAAGACAATCTGTTTTAGAAGAAGATGTTAGCTTTGAGGTGCAGAAATAAATTCACGAGAAAATTAAAGACACTGGATCCATTAGGAAGACTTTTCCAAGAAATGTAATTTTGGAGCTGAGACTTAACTCGCTTATTTTTTGCTTTATTTTGATGGACATAGTTTTAAAGTAGAACTTCATTTCTCTTATCTGGTGCACTTCAATTTTGGGGATATCTTAAAATGTCTCCAAGTTGTCACTTTTAAAAATACCTCAAATATTTATACTTACTTGTTAAGTTACATACTTTCTCACCTAGGTGGCACCAGTGAATAATTCCATTGACTTCCAAAACCTTTCCACAGTTTCGCCACTCATTGAGATTCAAGGCTTTATATCTGCTACATTTGGTTAAGGTTAATTATGATTCAGTAATTGAACCAAACAGTCTATGTCATTGTAGTGAGAAAGGATCTTCAAAACAGTTCATACTTGTCATGATTCAATTCAACTTATAAATTAATTACAATGTACCCTCAAGCTAAATTTGATATAGACTACTATCTGATATTCTTAAGCAATATGGATTCAAGAGAAAATGTGTAAGTTCTTCAGGCTGATGCACCTTTACCTGTATACTTGAAAATCTTTGATTTTCTACTATTCTGTATTCTCCAGAGATTCAGCTAACCCACTTTAGTATACTCTCTGTAGACTTTACTTATACAATTGAAGTAGTTTCCTAAATTATCACTCTGCCTTCAACCTCCAACTTATCTAAAATTTGCTCTTTCCTAAATAGCCAATGATAATTTTTTTAAAACACAGGAATCATCTGCTTCAAAAACATACAGGAGTTTCCATGCCCAGTAACATAAAGTTAAGAATTTAATTTCCAGACATCAGTTTCTAGCAATATGATGAACTAGGTACACAGACAGGGTCTCTTTCTGTGGAAACAACTAAAAAAATTCTGGGGAAATTTATTTTAAATATTATTTTAAATGTGTAATTGAACTTAGAAGATACAGCATGCTCAAGCTAAAAGTAACTAAAGATGGAAACTCATATAGATAAGCAGGGCATGAAAGCCACATGTACTATTGAAAATGTTTGCTGAATCAGGTTAAGTGACTTCAAAGGACCCAGAGTACAAGAGACAAAATTCAGGGTGTGGCCAAAATATTGTCTAAAAGGAGACCACAGCCCAGAAGGCTAGTGCTTTAAAGGTGAGCCAGGAATAAATCAGTCTGGTCTTCTCACTCCTCCAATTGCCCATTTAAGAACTGGACATTGAGGAGGGGGTTGGAGAAGATGATCTCCATATGATTTTTTTGAGACTATAACACCACTGACAAAAACTCAAACAAGTAGGGTTTTTTTCTAGCCTTTTAAATTTCATGATTTTTAGCTGATGTATTTTAAAAAATACTTAATATTTTAATCAGGAACAACAACACATTTTAACATTTAAATTGAATAACTAATCACATAAATTAAGCAGTGGACATCTGTTGATCAGCTTGGTCATCATGCAGTGTCATTATTCTGGCCCTGCCACTCCCGTTTTCCTTAGGAAATCACTTCTCTCCTGTGCTTAGCTTTTCTGTTTAGAGTGAGACTTCTTTCACATACCCACCCAGCCCACTCCCATTCCCACTGCAGGTCCAGATCTGGGCAGTCAGCAGAGTTCCATTTCCTACAGTGTTGCCTCATTGATGCACACCCCGTCCAAATCTGGGACATAAGCTGTGATAATTAACAAGAAGACTTTGTTTCTTCAGTGACGTTTACTCAAGCTCCAACGATGTGTGCCTTCAAATTCAAAGGCTACCAAATGAAGAAAACCTGCCCAAGTAGCAAAAACAAGACTGAATGATAAAGACAGAAATAATATGCTAATGACATCCATTGAGGCTCTTTAAATCCAGCAACATCTAAAGATAGGTTCACCTCTTGAACTTTCTAGTTGTATGTACCAATGCATTCCCATTTTTATTTAAAGTATTTTGAGGCGAGTAACTTGTAATAAAAGTAGGCACTTTGATCTTATTTATGCTATATTTCCAACATGTAAAACTGTGTGTTAAATGATCAACTAAATGAGTGTTAAATGATCAGCTAAGCGAGTGCCTGAAGGCATCTGCCTGTCCAGAACACACCGATCATTTCTTAAACAGTTGACAGCTGCATTGGGGGTCATCCTTACCAGTTCAGTTTTAAATGAAGCTATACTGTAGAATATTGAGTCACTACTTCCAGCTCTCTGGCTGACTTTTTCTCTAAGTTACAGAAATCTTTTAGGACCCATGCTGAACTCTGGCAATAAAAATGATAGTTCATTAACTACCTTTAGAAAAATACAAAGACGGGGTGGGCAGAAGTAGGTTTACCCTTGTGAGTATGAGAAACCTAGAGTTTATTCTTGTATTGTTATTTGCTAATTATCATAGTATTTTTCCATACAAACAACTGTAAACCTACTTTTGCCCACCTTGTATTTCTGAACTTACTGATTTGTGTGTTGAGTGGCTACTACACATAGCATTGTACTATATTCCCCTTTAAGCCACCTCTGACATCTTCCTGAACATTGCTACTATAGTACTTAGAAAAAGAAAAAAAATTTTAAAAATTAAAAATTTTATAAATAAGCTAGTATATACTAGTAAATGAATAATGGAATAATAGAAACAATACTAAGTAGAATTTATTCCTGCCCAGAAGAACTAGGCTAGCACAGCATGTTTAGTGCATGTTAATTCATATTCCTTTACTGAGTAGTTTCATGAATAAGGAACCACTAAAATCACCTTGACAGGAGGAATTGGGCCAGAGGGTTCATGAATCTACGCAGCCTCTAAAGTGTCAAATGGGCCTAATCCAGTTGAAATGTTAACTGCTGCTTGGCTTGGAGGGGGTTTAATTTGTAACCTTCAGTTCAGTCTATCAGAATTAGCTGTCGATCACAGCACAACATTCAGTTCTGCAGAACAGAAATTACTTGCTTGACAGTCAAGTTCATCTATTTTTTCTTCTCTCTGAGTTTCACTGTTGCGAATGATTCCTCTTTTGATTAGCACCCAAGTCATCCAAGTTGTGATTGAGATTTCCAGTGGGATTGGTCCTGAAGGAAGGCAGACAATTGCAGCAGATTGTCGTTTTAAATAACAATAGAAACCCTGGCTCCCAGATGTTCTGTGTACTTGTGGTAAAAGAGAATCCCAGTGGGGAAATAGGAGCATACATTTGGATTCTAAGAAAATAATCAGTTACTTTCTTATTAGGCTAACCATAGACGGCAGCCTAGTTTATTCAGGGGTTACTGGCAAACAATTCCTATGCCTAATACATGGCCCTGCTGTCTTAGAAGGAATGAGCACTCTCCTTTAAGGTAGTAAAAGGAGATCTTATGAGAAAGGGAAAGAGGAAAATGCTGTCTCAGGGCAAAAGTCTTGTAAATTGTGATACTTCTGGTTGACAACTGGATTCAGGAAAGGGATATTTTAAACTATTTACTAAAATACTGCTGATACTAATAATACTGATAACTGGCGTTTTTGAGCATTTTCCATATACCAAACAATGTGCTAAATTCTTTATGTTCATTAACTCAGTAAACTAAGGATTAAAAAACCTGAATTCCAAGCTGAGCTCTTTCATTTACTTGTCAGTAACATCAGTATTGTCATCTTGTAAAATGGAGATAAAACCTACTATGTAGACTTCATAGTGTTTCAGTGAGGTTCAAATATATACATGGAAAAAATGCACAGTAATGTAAAAGCACATTACCAATAACAAGAATCATCATTGCCATTATTATATTATAATAAAGTTTCAAGCATTTGGGGGGTAAAGTAAAAAAAATGTCCCCATCAAAAATACTCTCTTTATAAATTTTGGATGTTAACTCCGTATCAGATGTATCTTTGGGAAATATGTTCTCCCATTCAGTGGACTGTCTTTTCATTTTCTGGTTTCCCTTGCTGTACAAAATCTTTTCAGTTTGATGTAGTCCCATTTGTTTATTTTTTCTTTTGTTTCCCTTGCCTGAGGCAATGTATAGAAAAAAAAATATTGCTACTAGAATGTCCGAGATTTTACTACCTATGTTTTCTTATAGGATTTTTTTGGCTTTGAGTCTAACATTTATTTTAACCTTTAATCCATATCCATTTTGAGTTTGTTCTTGTGTATGGTTTAAGAAGGCAGCCTAGTTTCTTTTTTTTTGCATGTATCTGTCCAATTTTCCCAACACCATTTATTGAATGGACTATTTTTACCCCATTGTATATTTTTACCTTCTTTGTCAAATATTAATTGACCATAAAAAAACTCTCAAAAACCAAAAGTCCTGGACCTAATGCTTCACAGGTGAATTTTACCAAACATTCAAAGAAGAACTAACACCTGCCCACTCAAAGTATTCCAAAAAATTCAAGAGGAGGAAAGATTCCCAAGCTTATTTTCTGAGGCCAGCATTATCCCAATTTTAAAACCAGATAAAGACACTACAAAGAGAGAAAATTCTAGGCCAATATCTCTGATGAACATAGATGTTAAAATCCTCAACAAAATATTTGCCAACTGGGTCCAGCAATACATTAAAAAGATCATATGCCATGATCAAGTGGGGTTTATTCCAAGGATGTAAGGTTGGTATAATATCCACAAACCAATAAACATGATACACCATAGAAACAAAATGAAGATTAAAAACCACATGATTATATCCATAGATGCAGAAAAAGCATTTGATAAAATCCAGGGCCCATTTATGATAAAAACTCTCGGCAAAGTGGGAACGTACTCAATGTAATAAAGGCCATAATGACACACCCACAGCCAACATGATACTCAATATGCAAAGACTAAAAGAGTTTCTCTTCAGATCAGGAACAGGATGGGGGTGTCCACTTTCAGAACTTTCATTCAACACAGTACTGGAAGTCCTGGCAAAGCTGTCAGGAGGAAGAAGCAAAAGGCATCCAAACTGAAAAGGAGGGCCTAGAACAGTCATTATTTGCAGGTAACATGATACTGTACATAGAGAACCCTAAAGACTCCACCAAAAAATTACTAGAGCTGATCAGTGAATTCAGTAAATTAGCAGGATATAAAACAAATATCCAGAAATCAGTGCATTTTTATACACCAATAATGAACTATCAGAAAGAGAAACTAAGAAAACAGTCCCATTCACAGTTGCTTCAAAAAAGAAAAATACCTAGGAATAAATTTAACCAATGATGCAAAAGACCTGTGGTTGGAAAATTATAAGACACTAAAGAAAGAAATTGAAAAAGATACAGATAAGTGGCAGCATCTACTGGGTTTATGAGATTAGAAGAATTAAGGTCATTTAAGTGTCCACACTACCCAAAGCAACCTATAGATCCAAGGCAATTCCTATAAAGATACCAATGGTGTATTTCACAGAACTAGAACACATATCCTAAAATTTTATATGGAACCACAAAAGACCTTGAATAGCCACAGAAACCTTGAGAAAGAAGAATAAAGTTGGAGGAATCATGCTACCTAATATCAAACTATACTAGAAGGGCATAGTAATCAAACAGCATGTTACTAGGATTAAAAACAGACATATATACTAATGGAACACAGTAAAGAGCCCAGAAATAAAGGGGGCCATTTTTGATAGAGGTTTTTTTTATTATTATTACAAATAAGAATGGATTAAGACATGAGCATTGTTGTTTTAGGAACTTGGCTTGCTAAAAAATATCCAGGATTATATTTTTTTGTCTCAGATTCTATACACATGAACACAGATATGTCCAATCAAACTTATTTTCACCCCTTCTCTAGCTTCCTGGAATAAATTTACATCATCACAGAAATCACTCTAAATATGTCCTTTCCTTTTTGACCTGAAATACATTGTATAACTCAATTGCTTCTATCCTGGCATTATTCATTTAAATAGCCTCCTGGATTTGTTGTTACAGTTGTTCAGAAAGGTAATGGGCTGCTGAGGGTAGAAAATGTGTGTCTCAGTAAGGATTCCTAGAAACAGGGATTCCAGTTGGAGTCATCTGCAGTTCCATGTTAGTACTTGGTTGTTTTGAATTCTTATAGTGGTTTGGTGTAGGTATTTGATATAAGGTCAGCCTAAAGGGTATTTTCAGAAATAAAAGATAGTTTTGGTGAGGATCAAGTTATACTTTGCAAATTTTACTCCAACCCAAAACAGCATCACTATTTCTCACAAGCTGATCATTTCCTTGTTTTACAGTGTTAAAAGGAATGGCAAAATTTTTTGGTGTTTCCTCAACGTACTAGTTGTGAAACAGAACCCAAATGTGAATATTATAATAATGTTTTCAGAAAAACTGCAAAGGGAGTCAACAAGCAATGGTGATGTAATTAGATTTTCAAGTAGGCTTGCTGACAAGAATTCAAATTTTCTTTACCAGTATCTCTGGACAACCAAAATAAACTTAGCCTCGGAACTCTTTGTCCTTCAGTTTGAAGTACATTTAATCTAATTAAGTGTTCATACCTTTAGACACATCTCTATTTTTATCCTCAGATTATTTGAGAAATCTTCAATAAGATAATGTCTAAAAAGTTTTGATGGGGAAAGAGAAAGTTAAAATACGTTTAATGACTTTCATCATGTTTATTTAAATACTTAGTCATCTTTTACCAGAGTATCAATGAGAGATCCTGTGGTGAAAGAGATAATAGTATAAACTGTATGCCTTTTAAAGCTTCCTGTCTGGTTGAAGAACCAGAACATGAGCATGCTGAGACCAACCAATCTCCTCAGACTGCCTAAACTTTAGACGCTTGTCCTCCTAAATGATTATAGGCCCCTACCCTTCCTGTCCTTAGAGCATTTACTTTAGAAAACTTTCAATCCTAAATTATTTTTCTGCACCTTTGAGATAAAAATTTTCTTCCATCTTCTTGCAAGTGTTACAACCGAGGAATTTTTTTCCTCAAGGACCTAGGAACAAACCCCTTGAAATGTAAAATTAAGAACAAGGCCTCTAGCTCCCCGTCTTTGTGGGAGGATAGGAGCCTAACTTTTATAAGCACCAATAGCAAACACGGATGTCCTAATCCCAGTGATGAACCTTCCCTCTGACTCCCTCCATTACTTTTCTGCTGGCTCACCCCAGCGCTTAAAAACGCCCCTGCTTTTTGAGTCCATGCTCTCTCCCTTATTGCAATAGTCTTAAAGCCTTTCTCGCCTATTTAACTTGCCCAGTGTACTTTTTATTTGACAATAAATTAAACAATTTTAGGACGTTTAGGGAGCACTTCTTTATGGTAGCTACCCAATCTCTGAATGCCATCTGTTTGGGGAAATCTCAAGAAAGAAAGGAAAGGTTTTATGATTTTATCTTCCACCATGAAAAGGGAAGGGGGGCGGGGCATATTTGCTGTCTTCTAGGATGTTGGCACCTAAATTGTGGTCCTTTGACACCACCTTACCCTGGGCAATCCCGAGCTGGTACTTTGACTCTAGAGTGATTTGTACAAATAAGCAGGAGCCAGTCTGAAACCACTCCAGGAACAGTAGCAGTGATGGTAAGGTCTGCATCCTACTTGGAGGCAGCAGTGCCACTGGGCACTCCTGGGCCATAGCTGTTTCCTAAGCTCTCTGCTGTGGCCATGAAGGATGACGGTTTATTCATCTGCAGAATAATGACAAAGGACAGGATTCAACAATCCCTGATGTTCTCAGAAAGTGAGTCAGTGGCGTGATCACAGGAGGAGTGTCACAGAAGGTTGAAAGTGAGAAATCTCTGTGAGCTTAAATGGTGAAAAAAAACTCCAAGTTCAAGCTTTTCTGTCATATACTTAAATATTTTATTAGCTGCTCATTCAAGGATCTTTTCTGAATATATACAGGAAATTTTGAATAAATAAATAAATAAATAAATAAATAAACTAACATTATTTATAGATGACTTTTGCAGTGAATTGTATTAAGGAGGTAAAAGGAATGACGAGCATTTAGAGCAGTTGCCCGGCAGTGGCAGTCCAGGCTGCATTCTTGGTTCTGATTATTAATCAATCGACTTGTTATGAAGAGCCTGTCACCGGTGAGACATTATGTAATGGGTGAGAGAGGGGCTATGCAATGCTCTTCCACCCTTAAGAGAGAAATACGTGATGATAAATGCTGCAAGTCACAATTCTCCCTCTCTACCAATGTGTGTCTCTACCACATGTTCTCTGAGGCCCCAAACAGAGGGAGCCTGATTCTCTTCCTGCGCCGCATATGCCTTGATACAAAGATATAAGCGAAACACATAGTTTTATGTTTTCTGACATAGTGTATTGACTCGAGGCATGAGTCTGGCATTTACAGACAGGGATTCAATTCTTGACCTCACTAATTTATTAATTTTTGACTTTCATTAAGTCATTTACCTTCATGAAACTTAAGTTTCCTTACTCACTAATAAATGATCATCATATCTAGGATTGTTGTGAAAAGCAAATAAAAAATGCATATAAAGGGCAAAGTGCTTAGTATTCAGTGAATGTTCAGTGAATGGCTTAATATTATAATTTTACATTATATATAAATTTTTAAATCATTTTTATGACTCATTAGGTAGCATAAGCTGGGAGTGTCATAGAGCCAGAAATAAGCTCATAAGGGCCTGTGGGAAAACTGGAGGACAGCAAATCGTGCTTGAAAATTGATTAATATAGATCCTGTGAGGAGGCAGGTGGCAAGAGGTAGTGGAGGATGAGAGGGAAATTTCTGATCCTGGAACATATATATATATATATATATTTTAGAACTCCCCATCACCAACAAGTATGAGCTGAAGGAAAGAGAAAATTTACAACTAAGTCTACATACGCTGTTACCTAGGAAACCAAGTCATACAGCATATGCGACAAATATCAGTTAAGTAAAAAAATCTGGAGTGTGTTTCCCAAACCTGGAAGAAGAGTTATAGGATTTAGACACATGAGTTCTCTCATGTACTTCAAGGTAAAAAAACAAAAACAAAAACAAAAAAAAACCATGAGAACTTAATTTTGTTTTATGAAAAAATACAAATTTCTACAAAGTTGTGAAACTCGTTGACATAACATTAATAAAACAATCCAAAACAAATTTAATTGGCTGTTTTCTTAGGTAAGTGAAACAAGAACTGGAAAGTGTAAGAAGACTAGCCAACTCTCTAGCCCTCCCCACCCCCTTCTTTTCTCTCTCTCTCTCTCTTGTCTCTCAGTTTCCTGCTTTAACTACATTTTTTCATGTTTTGTATAGGCTTTCTCCACTTTTTTTTAAATTATGTGACATGATGGAGGTGTTAGCTAATGCTATGGTAGTAATCATTTTTTAAATTTATCTTAATTGTTGAAAATATTACAGATGTCCCCTTTTTTATCCCCCCCTTGACCCCGTCCACCCTCCTCCGCCTGCCCACCCCCGAGGCCTTCACCACACTATTGTCTGTGTCCTTGGGTTATGCATATGTGCATATAAATTCTTTGGTTAATCTCTCCTAACCCACCTCCCTACTCCCTTGAGATTCCTCATTCTGTTCCATGCTTCTATAACTCTCGATCTATTTAGTTCATCAGTTTCTTTTGTTCATTAGATTCCACATATGAGTAAGATCATGTGATACTTGTCTTTCTCTGACTGGCCTATTTCGCTTAGCATAATACTCGACTTTTTTGTGAAAAAGGCAGCTCCTCCCCACCTCCACCTATCATGTTTGTATAACTTAAGTCTAAGCAAAGAACTCAGTCTGAATGAGAATCTTTCTGACTTCTAAGAGACTGTACCTGGTCAGTTATCAATCCCTGATTAGCTATGATGGGAAAGCAGGGATCTGTAGGAAAACCATAGTTGTGCTGTTTCATTTTTCTGAGACATAGGAATAGTGGGAATTTGGGTGGATATATTGTCAGAGGAAAGGGTATTATTGGGACCTGCCAGGCACTGCAAATTATACTTACTTATTGTAACTTGAGTAGAATAATCGCATTGTTAATCATGTCAGGATATCAGGGAGAAATTCAACAAATGGCCAAATGCCAACAATTTTTGACATGAAGGCATTCTCAATTTATCTGTGAAAATGAAGGACAGAATATGGGAATAGATAGATCAGAGGTCTTCACAATCAAAACAGCCATGAGTATTTAAGAGGGGAAAAATGATACTTAAATTTATCAGAAGATGCAAACCCCTCACTATCTCTTGCTTACTTTGCCCGTATACTCAGGGGTCAAGGGGGGGATAAAAAAGGGGACATCACCACACTCAGTATGGTGAGTGTGAGCCTTCTGCTGATCCAGCAGCACCCTCAAGTAGAAAATGAGGGATTTAATGGAAACTCTGTGCCTATTCCACAGCTTCTAGCCAGTGAACATTGAATGATGAAGGCTCACTCAAGAATTTAATTGGTAGGTCTCCCTTGGGGATATAAGTAAAGAAAAATTCCCTCAAATACGTGAGGATCAATTGAAAGTGAAAGGAAACTGGGTTAAATTTCATGATGTATTCATTTTTTGTTAGACCACAAAATCATAGGAAAAAATAAAAACTCAATTTTGCAACAGTGCTCTTCCCCCCCCCTTTTTTTTTAAATGTTTTTATTGATT
This sequence comes from Miniopterus schreibersii, assembly GCF_964146895.1. NCBI lineage: Eukaryota > Metazoa > Chordata > Mammalia > Chiroptera > Miniopteridae > Miniopterus > Miniopterus schreibersii. Next base: position 27,165,639 of record NC_138113.1, on the reverse strand, counting down.
TCAGAGAGAGGAAGTGAGAGGAGGGAGAGAGAGAGAAATATCAATGATGAGAGAGAGTCATTGATCGGCTGCCTCCCACATGCCCCCTATTGGGGATCAAGCCCAAAACCCAAGCATGTGCCCTGACCAGGAACTGAACTCTGACCTCCTGGTTCATGGGTCGATGCTTAACCACTGAGCTATGCAGCTAGGCTGCTCTTTCCTTTTTTAAAAAAATATATAATATATATATATGTTTTCTTACTCAGAAAGGCCTTTCAGTTATAAGTGCTAGTATTATACATGTTAAACATAGTATTACATGTGTTATATTTAGTTAGAAGAGCAATTAAAATAGAAAGTAAACAAATTATATAGTATCCCTCTATGCATACACACAAGTGGATTTATTCCGAATTCCGAGAAAAGGTTTAGAGAAGACATTTATGTAAAAAAATTAGAAAAGCCTTGAAGATTATTTCAAAGAACATTTATGTTTTCTTCAAATGATTTCTTAATAGGATTTTCAGAACTCTGCCACTGAGGATGATCTAAGGCCTCAGAGAGTAATGTAATCACAGTGCTACACGCACAGGCATTTGGGTACAGAGCGGGAGGCGGGATGTCTGTTACGCACTCTCACTAGTAGGAAGATAATACGATTTCTGTGAAAGGCCCATTCAGATTACAGCTGCTGTGAGGTTTCCTTTCATCACTTATTGATTGGTGTTGTAAGACCCTCATTTCTTTATAACATGTAAAGGGCTGCATGAGAGCAAGAATTGTACTTAGCATTGTTTCCACTTACACTTACCAAGTGGATTTAATGGACAGTAAAACTGAACACACTGCAATGACATATTTCTTCATTGTTTAATCATTTATAATACTTGACAGAGCTTCATACATGTTTTAATGTTGAGCTTCAATTTTTAATGATGCGAACATTCTATAAAGATCCAATAGTACCTTAAATAACAATTAACTGAGCATGGGAGAGCAGTATTTACAAAAGGAAATACTAAATACTATGCCATGCTGGCTTTGCACCATGTTTTTAATCTTGTTTGATCTTTGTTAACTACACAATTCTAATTTAAAATAAATGAGCAGATAGTTCATTTTGGCAAGAAGGCAATACTGGGAGCTGTAATATGGTTTTAGAAATTCCCAGGCAATAATTATTTTACTATGCATTTATCTGTAGAAGAGATTTGTACTAAACTCTAATTGGAACTTGAACCTCAAACTATCTCAGCCTTGAGGTATATGATGATGTTATCCTAAGGAATAAATCAGCATAAATCAGTGATTTCATATCAATGAACCTCTCTAAATAGTGCATATTCAGTATTGTGAGAGCATAGTGGAGGTGACAGGAAAACAAGACAGTTTGTTAGTAATGAGTGATAAATAGTTAAAACATACCTTGTTTAAAAATATATTCAAGGTGAGCCCCAGCTAGTATGGCTTAGTTGGTTGACCACTGTCCCATGCACCAAAAGGTCGCTGGTTCAATTCCTGGTTAAGTTATAATACCCAGGTTGCGGTTTCAGTCCCTGGTAGGGGTGTGTGCGGGAGGCAACCAATCGATGTTTCTCTCTCTCTAAAAATTGATAAAAGCATTTAAAAAGTAAAAATATATTCAAGATAATATAAATATGGGTAATTGACTAAAAATTTTCACTGGTAATATTACAATTTTGTGAATTAAGTGGTTTCAATATGCCACTGAAGGTCAAGTCCAGGCTAGACCAGTGGAGCATGTGGGTATTCTCTTGGTTAACTTCAAAACAACACTAAAATGTTTTTACATTGAGGTATGACATCTCATGGCTTAGTATTTTCTGAAATAAAGTGAAACCCACTTTCACATAAAATGCAAGTATGCTTAATAGAGACAATAAGATTAAATATTTAAATAAAATATATATTTAGTTTGCGTCAGTGTACTTATGGTTGTACACAGTGAATGTATTTGTGGGAGAGTTCATAACCTCAGGAAGAACAACTCAATAGCCAGGCACCACGGGATCTGACTACAGTGCTGATTAGAGTTTAGTCAAATGAGGATTTTGTAAGGATTCTTAGCCTGGAGTCCATGAAATCACAAGAGTTCTTCTCAAAGAGAATTAAGGAATTTATGAACTTGAGGAAGAAAATATTTGCATCATTGTTTTTGTATATGCTCATTTATTTATAAATGCTTTGCACCAAACATATAACATAGAATAAAGCTATGATGATTGTGGTGCTTACCTCATGGGTTTGGGGAATACTTACGTAAGTATTTAAAGAGTTTATCACAGTGGTTGTCACATAATGAGAAGGAACCTATGTTTATTATTTAGAATAATGGTAAGCCAGCTAGAAACCTTTTTTGCAAATGCCATATTCGAAACATGTTTAGGGATCTCCAATAGACACAAGTTCCCCATCATGGATTAGGGGATGAAAATACTGTTGAGTGCATTAGGAAGAGAAACTGTCATTGTAACTGTCTACTTCATAAACTCAGGGGACAGGCCACTATTTCCTCTTAGGAAGAATTAGTACGACCATAGAAATAATTCATTTGCAGTATTGTCATGGCTTATTCTACTTGCTACGGCAGTCATGTGATTGGGTATAAACCCATTCCCAGGACAAGTATAGGTTCAAGTTGCATCAGGATTAATCTGGGGTAGTGTGTACATGTAGATTTTAAATTGAGGTATGGCCATAGTTACAGGAAGTTTCATAGACCACCTTTTATCTTTTTATTTGAACAAGTGGTTATTGCCAACAGATCCACTGGCTCAGTTTGAAACCCCTCTCTTAACTGAAATAGTATAAGAGATACTTCCACATCAACTTGAAAAATGGGGAGAATGTCCAGTATTAATTAGTCTTTGACTTGCTTGATCTACAACCCTTTTCTCCACCACCAGGGAAATAGTATCAGGACTTATAGTATCAGGACTTGGGGAGCTTTCAAGAAAGCTAAGAACATATTTTTCCAGTAAATGTGCCTTTTGTTTTTGATATTTAATAAGAGAAAATATGAGATTGAAAGTATTACCTTCATCTAGCAGCAAAATCAATCTATCATCTATCTACCTATCTATCTATCTATCTATCTATCTATCTATCTATCTATCTATCTATCATCTATCTATCTGAAAAACTATCCAAGTTTTCACACATTTAAAAGGCTTTTGATACTGAATACCAGTGTAATATCTTTTATGTAAACAGAGTGCATCTGTAACATATTTGATCAGTAATGGTGAAAATTCTCCATGACATTATTTTTCATATATATCAACAATATGAGGGAACATGAATGGAGACACAATTTTGTGGGAACATGTGTCAGTATAATAGTCTTTGGGTACCTTTCTTCACTTTTTTATGATTTGCATTGGTTGTTAAATTTATTTATTTTTGTCTCCAGGATAAACACAATACTCACAATTGATCATAAATCATGCATATAAAGTAGCCATCCTCAGATAACCTCAATATGAATTTTAAAAAATTTCCATACAAATTGTTCCACGAATATGGCTGCTGCAAGATAAGTCATGTACAGAATGTTAATGCTGTTTTAAGTTTCCTAATAAGGTGGTTTATCACCCTGGGGTTCTTTAGTGAAACTTCTATGTTAACATGATTGCTTTAACACTCTTTCTTTGAAAGGAAAACATGTATTAAACAATTAATTTCTACTCCTACTACCCCAAATCCAATTAGAAATTAGGCAGTCAATAAATTTAAGGATACCAATGAATAATTAAATTTTAGTTTTATATTCTATTGTAACACTTCTATTTTCCTTTTTTGTTTTATATTTATATAGATCTTATGTAATAGATCATATATTCTGGACCAACATATATTATTATATAAAATGAATTTATTCCAAACTTAACATGTAAGTAAATTTCAGTATCCTCCAACATTAAATGTGGAAGTAGTAACTATGATTTATTGAATAATTTTATGTTGAGCAGTATAATGATTAAGCCCAAAGATTTAGGTCCCTGACTTCCTGGATGTTAATTCTTTCTGTATTACTCTCTGTGACCTCGAGAAAGTTACTTAATGTCTCAGTTTTCCACACCTCTAAACTGGGGACAGTATTATTACCTACCTCAGGCAAGTTTTTGAAAATTAAATAGGTTAATATTTGTAAAGCACTTAGAACAGTTTTTGTTCTCAGTAAGTGTTATATAACTAAGTAAAAAAATACAGTAAGCTTCAATTTGAAAAACTATGAGCTATACATTTATGAAGAGGTAATTCTCTTATTATATAAGAAAATAGTTGAAATTAATAGCAAATTGCTTTAATTGACAAAATGACCAAAATGTCATCCATTTGTTCTTGGAAGTAGATGGAAGCCTTGGGCAAATTTAGCATAAAATATAATCTATGAATTTTCTAATTTCTCTTTCCTGTAAATTGAAGTTAGAATCCTAGTTGTAGGGAAGACTTACGACTCATCTACTCCAGTCCAGGTACATATTCCACATTTAAATGCACTTTAAAAGCTACTGAGTCAAAGGTCTAGGGTTGGGAGAGTCATTGAATCTCCAGGCTGTTGTTCCATTTTAGCATAGCTTAGGATTTCTCTCTATTTAGTTAAACTGATTCTTCATTTCAGCAAACAGTAATGAATTAAATTAATTTGCACTTGACTACTTTTAACAAATATATATATATATATATATACGTTATATAAAGTAATACATATGAAATAATATATATAAATATATATGAAAAAATATATTAAAAACTCATATATATAAAATATATGAAAACTTTTATTTATCACTTCCCACTCTAAGCCTGTTTTTTTCTGGACACCCTCAATGTTTTCAGTTGCTTTTCAAGCCATTGTTCATAGTCAGTATATTTTATTACTAGACAAATTGTGGAGGTGGAATATAAATGTCCAAAAACAGATGAATTACATAAAATAGTTATAATTTAAGAGCAATAATAGAGTAATTCTGTTAAAGATGATACCATGAATTTTCACTTAGTCATCCTCCCACCCCATGTCCTACTCCAAATGCATACTAATGACAAATAATACTTGACAATGGGGAAAAAAAGACAGTTTTCTCAGAAGAGAATGTGATATCAGTCTGATAATGTCTACACTTAAAACAAGCTCCACACATGACTGTTGACTAATAGAGCCCAGTGGTCTAACCATCCAGATAAATCCAAACAATGAGTTTATTACATCAAAATGCATTGCAAATGTATGTACTCAGAACTGGAAAGCCACAGAAACACTGCCAAATTCATTCAGTGCAGAGATTAAAATGAACTTCTGATCTCACTCTTTGAAATATGAGCATTCTACTATAATTACCATCAAAATCATGGTAATAGTCAGATTGACACTTCAAAAGAAATACCTCTAGCTTCTAAAACACTAGGCAACAAGCATTTTAAACATAGTGTTTAAATAGAAATCTTGATAGAATAGATTCTCTGCCTCTTATTTTTTAAAATTATTTTGAAAAACTCACTTTTTGGAGGAAACAGGCATTTTAAGTGAAAGGTACAGAGGCAAAAACAGAATCACCTCACTTTCAGAGATAAAACAAAAAACAACAAAAACCCAGTGGAAACAACCTCAGTGGATGTTCTTTTAAACATAGTATCGGGGGAAAACATCAGACATTGCAAATAGACAAGACTATATATTGATTTGGTGTATTTGTTTTTATACAACTAAGTTATTTATGTTAAAGTATCAGCACCTATATAACATGTTTCACTAGAATAAAAATATGTTTACTAAATACTGCTGGTGTGTTTATGAGAAACATCCTCAATTATTTGAGTTCATTCATTCATGTCATTTATATTAGCAATCAGAATGTCAGAGTGAGCTCATTAAATCTGCTGCCTACATAATGACTTGCATTCCCTAAGTGTCTATGATGGAGTACTATCAAGCAATTTTGAAGATCCACTCACAATATTTACTTGTAAATAATCACGTTTTTCCTCCCAAAATATCTGTTAAAGATGAATTTTTCTTTCCCATATATAATTTTTAATAACTTTATGTTGCTATTTTTATTATTTGATTTATTACCATTTTTTTCAGTCCAACATCTGAACAATATTAAGTTTAACACCAATGAATTTTTCCTAAATGGTAAGAATGTAGAACTCATACTAAATATAATAAAGGCTGGTGGTTTATCAGGTTATTGTTATAACAATGGCATTTCAAATAATTTTGAATATAGACTGAGCAATATATTAGATGGAGTAGAGACTTATAAGGTAGCGAGAAAGAATGGAGTGTAATATTAAGTTAAAGAACACTGAGGAATAAAGGTCATAGTAAAAGTGGAAACATTTCATAAATGAAAAAATGGAGTAGTTAAAATCTTCAATTAGTCATTCACTAAACGCCAAATAAACCTCTAGTTTATGCTGAGTACTATGCAGTAGATGAATAAAGATTTCTTTATTTTTTTCATTCAACATATTGTTATCACTATTATTTTTTAGAAACTACTGTATGCTTAGAACTGCTCTGGACATAGGCGCTGATGATGCTATAGGCCCACCCAGGCACAACCCTTGTGTTCACAGAGTTTACAGTCTGGCTGAGGAGACAGACATAATAAACAGTCTCACAAATAGATGTAAAAATAATGACGAGGGAGAGGAAATACAGGCTGCCCCGTGTGCTTGCGGAGAAGGGCCTGGGTTAGTCCCAGTGCAGTCAGCCTCGGAAAGGACTCCCCAGGAAAATTTCCGTGGAGCTGAGATCCTGGTTTTGGCCGGTGGAAGGAGCAGCTGGACAAAGCTCCTCTGGCTGGACAGCAGGCCGCAGAGCACATGTGAGACGCTGAGCGGAGGCGGCAGCGGACAGGCTGGATGAACAAGGTCAGAGGGGACGGACGAAGCGGGGGCTGGACGTCCCAGTTCCGCAGTTTCCCGCCCTGGTGGCGCCCTGGACTCGGCTCGCACTGGACGGGCTCCCCGCGGCCCGTGGCGCGTGTCTTTTTCCAGCCCTCCCCTCAGTGGTGTTACATTGCTAGCTTGAAACTGGCCACCGTAGGTGTAAGCTATAGAAATTTGGCAAATGCTACAAATTAGGGATTTTTTTAATCCCCGCCAACTAATTGTAAAACATTTAACATCATAACGCGGGCTCCATCTTTCACATAATGAAAAACTTAAACCCTTTAAAGGGGAGGTGGGACTAAGAATATGGAACAGGGCCAAATTCAGCTTTAAAAAAAAAAGTTCTCTGGATGCAGAATAGGGACTGGATTGAAATGAAGACGTGAATTCAGAGAAAAACAATATAAGGCTCTCAGCATCCCAGCATAGAGAAGTAGTGGTAGTTAGGGTGATGGAGTTAACATTTAAACAGATTTTCAACTTTGTCTTATTTTCAGAGTAAATCAAGAACAGCTCCAAATGGCAATGGGTACAAAGAGTGATGATTTTGTAATTTGAAGAGGTGAATTAGAATCATTTGAAATGATTAGGGTAAGCATATATATGGTGTTAGATGAGCCTTCAGTACAAGAGCTGATGTCAAAAACCGAACTGTCCTATGTTTGGATAGAGCTAAAATAGTTGAAAAAGGCTCTGAAGTTTCCAACAGAAATGGAAGAGAATTCTGAAGAATTATAGATACAATAAAGATAGAGAGATGGCTAACTAAAAGTCATATACTTCAGAATGGAAGAAATGGTTAAACAATGCTAAATAAGTAGGTGTAGGAAACAAAAGAAAATGCTGGTTTTCTATTGATCCATAAATCGGGGGGAGTGACCCTGGAACAGTTTGGGGGGGAGGTGCCCTTAAGAAGAAAATGAAAAGGGAGGGGGGAAACAAAGTTCAATTCAGGCAAGTGTGCATTGCAAGGGGAAAAAATATCTAGGGTGTCTCCATGGCAGCTAAGTCCTGGCCAAATTCTCCATTTTCCTTTGAAGCAAAGCCTTTCAGAATCTGTCCAGTGTTTGGCACACTGAGGGCTGGGAAAGGGGCAGTCATTATTGAAAATTGGCTGGAAGGATATGCAGGTGGAGAGAAGAGAGGCAGATGAGCGGCTGAAAAACACTAATGAAGTGTTTGTAACAAGGGAGTAGCTAAGGCTTGAGAATCCTGTCTTCCATTTCCCGGATGGGGACTCCAAGAATGAGAAGCGGTTACTTTTACTTCCTTTACCACAACAGGCATTTCTTGCTGGTCATCCTTTCTATAAACCTATTTAACCTCCAGTGCTCTGTCCGCGGGAATTTTGATAAAACTTACCTTCGTGTTTGACTTGGCAGAGTGAGAGATGACACTTGTCATCAGTTACTGGAGCATGCAATGTCCTTGGATGGCATTTACTCTGGTAGAATCACAAGTTACATGTCTGGCATTTCCCTGAAACTCAGCGCACAAATCCCTCAGATCTTGATAAATGAAAACGTTGTTTCCTTCATCTTATTATTCAGTACTAATGTTTAGTAAAGAAATGTTTCAGGCATTTGAAGATCAAACTGCAGTATAAAGTTAATTTTGATTTAAAAAGTTGTACTTCTTAAGTATGGTTACCAAACGTCACAAAATATTTAGTGAATCATTTTTATAATGTTATATTTGCCTCACAAAATTGTCCAGAAATGCAATTTGCTATGAATAGACTATAGACATTCTTCCTTCTTAAGTATCATGTACATATATACACATATGTACGTATGTATAAATGTGTATGTGTATGTATGTGAAAATGAGACCCCAAGTTTTTACATTAGATTTTGTCATAATTGCCTAACAAAAGAGAAAACAATTGCAATAGGCATTTTAAGTATGGGCTATTTCAAAATATCAAGAAGAGGAATTATTAACGTAAGGCTTGTATAACAACCTTTCTCAGTAGATTGCAATAATTTGTAGAAAATTGAAGGTCTTTCAGAACTATTTTGTGTTTTGATTTTTATATTTTAATTCTCCTTTTGTCAACATTAATTGCATTGCTCAGTTAATGAAGGGACATTGTGTAAGGTGGACAAACTTGATTAAACATTTCTACCTTCCTTTGGGGGTGGGGAGAGTTTGGACAAACCTTTATATCCCTTCACAGACTTGGCCAGCACAACACAAGATGTCCAATCATAGTATAAAACTTCTAAGACAGCCTTTTGTGTGGAACAGCCTTTTATGTGGAAGAAGTATTTTTTGGGTACCAACAAATAGTTGATTTAGAAGAGGGGAATTTTCTTGAATGTTGATTTATCATATTTAATATGCTGAACATTATTTTTAATAGATTTTTTTAAACATTTTTTTTTTTACAAAAGCATCTTGCTAAACACAAATTCTATGCACACATAATGGAGACTTTTCAGGAACATGTTCCTGAAGTGTTAAGATGTTGTTATACAGTAAAATTAGTGGTGTGTTGGTGGTGGGGGGTAGGGGTGGTCAGGATGGTCACATGGTTAATTATTTTTAATGATCTTTTTGTTTAATAGTTTTTCAGTGTTACTGCAATTATAATTTCCTACTTGTTTGGTAAACTTTATTATATTATAAAATAATTTAATAAATCAATTAATATGCCTCCTTAATTTCTGCATGTTGTTTTATAGAACCACACATAATAAGTCTACAACATGTTTCTCACAACATTAATTTAAATAATTAAAATCAGCAATTATATTGTTTCTATGTTTTAGTATAGTTTCCAGCCTAAATATCCACAAACTTTTTAATCCTAACATGTACTAGTGTTTTTTAGCCATTCTTAATCAATGGATTAAAATGTATTAAAATAGATATTCTTGAGCTCTACCATACGTCAAGAATTAGAATATACAGGAGAAGGCCTGGCCATTCTTAAAAAAATTTTTCTATTCTCAGTAATCTTTATAATCAAACTAATTTGAAAATACAACCTTAGAAGATGCTCCAGACCCCAAACCAATATTGTTCTTACTTGCTACCCCCGAGTCATATTCTCTTAGCATCTCAGGCCAGTTTGTTCTCATATTTCTTGGTTTCTTAGGAACTAAGAAACAAAAACTGTTGCTTTCTTATGAAACAGAGTTGTGGGAGAAAAGGCAAGTACCTACAAGTTAACTGGTGTCCTAACCCTGCAGCAGCAGGGGCGGAAGGGTTGGAGTACACAAAGCCAGATGAATGGAACGATTCTCACCAGGCCTCCAACTTTTTCATTATCTGGGTTGCCTTACCTACTGATCTGTCTTTTTGCCCCCTCAAGGCTATAGTCTGATATATGAACCTTTCCTCTTTAAATCTCATCTATGTTTTGACCTCTGATATTTTATTTCAGTGTCGTCATCAGATTCTGGTTTCTGATTTCTTTCTTTCCTTGATTGTTTGGGTTTGGAACATTTTTCTCTGTTTAATATTCTTGTAAATTTTTCATATATGTATCAGCCAAGCACAAGGAAATATAATCCAATCTAGCAGGAATCTAAATGTTATCTCTTTTTACACAGAAATAAAGTCTTTCCTTTTTCCACCCTGTCAGAGAAATTGGCAAGTTGTGATGAAAGGATCTAAATGTGTTCCACTGCAGTTGAGATCAGAGATAAGATGACTATTCTGCTATCTCCTACCTCCAGCCCACTTCCCTCACTACCTCACGTACACACTCACAGGACTGATGTGAGTCTGGAAAGCTCTGCCCTCAGCTGACCTGCACCCTTCCTCCCCGACACATAACTGTGCTGGGGGCTCGGAGTCATGTGAATCATTATAAAGGAGACGTGTGTGGTCTGGAAGCCCTGCTCCACTGTTTGTCGTAAGGATCGTCTGCCTCCTTGTACAGAAAAAAAGTCCTGTAGCTTCTGCAGATCCACCTTGTTCTGCTTTGAGAATTACTTTGATATTGGCCAGCATGGCTCTCACATCACATGGTTCAGAGGGAGGAGTAAAGGCCTTCTTTCCACTGCTCTGTCTTGGCTTGTGCTTATGTTGGCTTAAGGTCTTAAGAGATTAAATGAGCAAGTTTACATGAAACACACAGCCTGTTTTTTATGTTTATCAACTATGTTCTCTTGAGTGAATTTGAGCATAAGAAGGGGGTTCTATATTCTTCATGCAGGACTGTGGTGTATCTCTAAATATAACTTGATACAGTCATTTGTCTAGATCATGTGAGTTCAGTAATGAAAACTGAAAACCTGCAGCCTAGTAGCCTCATTGTGGAGACCAAGAACAAAGGGCCTTTTTGTTCTAAGAAATTTTGATCTGAGAAGATAAAGCTGTAAACCAATAAATACATTCTTGTTAGTCTCAAGAACTCCTCCAAATACCATGAATCTAAACAATAGATCATTAAACTAGTTCTCTTCTCAAGGGAATAACTTGCACATCTAGGTGGAGACTTTCTTGGGACAAAGGATGACTCTACTAAGGTAACCTGCTTGCTCATCAAACAACTCCTTACTCATCAAAACTATATCCTTGTGTCCATCAGTCAAAAGCTATTTATTGCAATACAGTGTTTGGTCAATGCCAATCAAATTCCACATGCAAAGATCCAACTTAAACTATTCCAACCCAAAACTGTCAACATTCTGGTTGCCCAGTCTTAACCTCCCTCTGAGCAACTGCTAACTCAGTCAAGGTGGAGTGCTCTCTTACTGTACTAATAACCTGGGCTTTGCATGGTCAACAGATTAACCTGGTGGTTTTGTGGAAGGAAATCAATACATTTCTTTTCTGGATCATGTCAATTTGCTAGTATAAGCAACTATTCTGAAATTAATCATAGATAATGATATACAGCTGATTTTTGACATTCTAAAACTTATATCTAAATTTTTAAGAATACAGGAAAACAACCAATGATAACTCTACACAGAAAATCCTTCTGCAAGCCAAATCTCTGACTGTTTTTTGTGCTCATGGTTTTATCTTGTTTTTTTCAAGAGGAGATAAGAAAAATTATGGAAATTAAGGCAAGATTTTATAAAAGTATTTTCTGAATATTATAATCTGTGGAACCTCCCTGGACAGAATAAGTTCAGGCATAATGTAAAAATGAGTCTTCCTTTTTGCAGTAAAGTAAATCTTGCCAAGAGAAGAAAAATGACCCCTGGAAATTCTTTCTTCACCTAGGTTTTTGTATTTTGTTTTTTGTTTTTCCATATGCAGCTTGTGAACACTGACCATTCAATGAATTCATTGAATTAGCAGCTCTGACCAATATGCTAAGTTTATCTCCATTCCATCTGGAGGACAGTTTGACAGTCTGGAAGTTTATTATTTATTTGTATATTTGTGTCAGCCTAAGGTTCTTTATATCGTCTCTGATATTAGAAAGCAAATGTCACTGCAATACCAATTTCTCCCTTAATATCTCAGCTCATTCAGTGTTTTATTTCTTATACTGTTCTGGAGGCTTTCCAAATCTAAAAAAATTGTTTTAGGGCTGCCCTTGTGACTGATAAGAAGCACCTTACTTAATTGTTTGTTTGACTGATTTTGTTTAAATTTTCACTTGTGTTAAGTAAGCTGTATGTAGCTCCTTGCTCTGTTCTGTCTTTAAAATATATGTGTGTATATATATTCATTTTTACTTTGTTGTGGGTTTTTTTTTAGTTATTTTCTTTGCCAGAGGTAATTAAATTGTTTTATTTCTCTTTTATCTTCTCTGGAAAACTAAAATGATCAGAGGATGGAGTCTCAAGCAAAATGTATTATTAACTTTGTCTAGATCACCACTGATTTAATTCTTTAATAAATTGCCAGAAATATTTGGACTTCTTAATGAGTTATATATTGATCAGTTTACATGAGTGATATGTTTTGTTATTTTGCTAGAATAATATTGTGGTCTCAAAGTCTGTTGCTAGGAATTCACATTTTCTACCATCTGCTTCTGTCTTCTGCATATAAAAACATAATCAAGTTTAGTTGTATGTGTGTGTGTGTGTGTGTTACACATGTCTGGATTTCTGTGTACATGTGTCAGCATGTCTAATTCTAGAGGAGGAGGGGAAGTTAAAGTTAAAAGAATCTATTCTAAATCTTTATAAAGCAATACCAAACCTGAGAGATGAAAAATGCTCACAGTCATTTTCACACACTTTCCCTGTCATTTTATTGAACACATTCAGGAATTATATCCAAATGAAAAATAAACATTGGAATATCAGTTCTTTTTCCTCTGTTAATTAAATCTTGCAACTTTATTCCCTATATACAATGTATGTTTCTTCTAGGGTCACCCATTTAAAAAATCAAACTAAGTAAACCCCAGTATTTATAGGGATGCCTAAAGTGGTTAATTATGTTCTCCCCATAGTTACCTCTCATCTTATGCTCCCACTTTCTACTTAGTTCAATTTGAGACTTTACCTTGATTTCTGCTAAGTACCCAAGGGCAAGATATCCAGGTTAAGATGTTAAACATTTTGCTGATTAGGGCAATTTTTTTTTTTTACCCAATAGATATCTAATAAAATTTTGCAGTATATACTTTTAAATGTAGAACTTCACCTAGACATTTAAGTATTAATTCTTATTATGAACTATTGAAACAAAATCTAAAGAAAAATGAATTCACTATGGATATTAGGAATATATAGGTTAGTCCATAAATAGATTCTTTCTGTTGCATTTATATGCTTATACATTAATGAACAGTGATAACCCTTTCATCTAAAAGATTGCCTTTATCTAAACACAATCATATTACTAGAGTAATTATGCCTAAAGCTTGCTTATTGTTCATATTAAGCATTATTTTGTTCAAATTTTTTTAATTTCTGAAGAAGAAATTGGGAATTTAAGGACTATCATTTATTATTGGGCACCTCCATATGTCATAGGTACTGTGCTTCACATAGTTTAAGTTGTTTATTCTAGACAAATGACTTAAATGGTAATTGCTATCATTATGATTTTATAAATAAAAAGACAGATTAAATGAGATAAATGATTTTCCCCATGTCATTAGCTAATTGGAATTTAACGAGAATCGGAGCCAAGTCCTGCCTATCCTGTGATTCACCTTCCTTCTGCTGCAGCAACAGGCTCCCTTCTGTGCTTTTCTGTGATATTTTGCCATGTAGTTTAGGAAGAATGATTAGCAAGTTAATATGTCTATTATTTATGTCTAGATATTTAAATGAAAAATATCATTTAAACCTTAGGCAGAAACTTTGATAGATTGTAATTATTTGTTGTTAAATTCAAGCAGGAAAATGATAAGCTTCAGACTTTAGTTCCTTAACCCTGATGTGCTCCAGAAGAGGATATTTAGTCTTTGGGTTACGTGGTTGAGAAGATGGGAAAGGATGCATGTATAACCTGAGCCCTGGGATTTTAGGGGAACATAATGGGCATGTAGCCGATGCCCTGTGGGCTGAGTGGGCACTGGTCATCTTGATCGAAAAGAGTGCAGTAGACAAGACACTTAGGCTGGGAAGTTCATAGCCTTCATCTGGGACTCACTGTACACTAGAACTCATCCTGCACTAAGACTAAAGAGGCGATATTAAAGAAGGTTAGGTGTGAGAGGCAGAACCTTTAACCAGGAAGGTCTTCTAGAGAAGTTTGTAGGATTGGGGTAAACTGGGACTGCTGGATGACAAGAATGTTTTGTGTTACATTCCTTTGATGAGGAAAATACTCCTAAATTGAGTTGACTAACTAAAGAACTAAATGAAGTCTTCTGTGGCTTGGGATGAAAAATAACATAAGCTTCTATAGTGAAAATAATGAGTGTTTAGACCTTAGGTGTTTTAACCAGACGATTTGTTCAAAATATTTCAGGTCCACTTTGAGTTACCGCCTTATTATTTCAAGGAAGATTCTTAAAGCTGCTGCAAAGATAATTTTTAACTGGCAGCTGCTACTCAACAATTGAAATGGAGAACATGACCCTTGCTCTGACTGGAACAAGTGCATAAGGCTCATTGGCAATGCTGAGGATTTCCAGTTGGCCTGGATTATAGCCTAGTGCTTTAGAGTCAAAAACGTCATATGGCTAATCCTGTAGCATCCACTCTGAAGATGACTTTGAAAATTATACTGATTGACTAATTTCTCAATTGCTTTCACAATGAGTTAGGGGAACTGAGGAATTCCTAAGAAGAAAGAGAGGCCTGCTAAAGTCTCACTTCTATGAAAGATGAATTTATAGTTCACAAATCATGTTTCAGAGCCAAGCTAGGATCAAAGAGATTCTGTAGCAAGTTAGACATGTAATTAAACTAGTTATTCGTGAACAAATTTGGAACAACAGCAATCATAATATACCCTTGGCCTGCATTTTCATTTTTATTCTCAGTCATGTAAGTCTGTTTTGGGTGGGTGGATAATATCAGAAGATTTCTCTGGGACTCTTGACAAATCACTTTACCTCCTTTGGACTCAGTTCCTTTTTCTGTGGGCTGAGAGAATTGGAATCGGTGATGTCTGAGTTTCTTCTGGTTATAAAAGTTCTGTGGCTTTAGGGCTATATACATTGAAAAAATACAACCTTATGGGTCTTCCATATAAAGATGTGAAAAAAATTAGGACTGCTTGTTTATTTATTTGTTTGTTTTCCTGAGTTGTCATAATTCTTTACAAATAGTAGGAACATGGATATATTTTGGGAATTTTATTTTATTTTATTGGAAATTAACTTTAATTTGAATACACTGCATTCGTTGAAGCCTGGGCTGAGAACCAGAGAGCTGGCAAGCATCTTCTTATTACTGTTTCAGTGCCTCTTTCTCTCTCCTCTCCTCTCCTCTCTCTCTCTCTCTCTTTCTCACACACACACACACACACATACCTACACACACCTACCTCCAAGAATCCTCTGTGGTTTCCATGTCTCTACATATTGTCCAAAGACCCTGATTATGTCACACTGGCCAGACTTGCCCATCTCCCCAAACACTTTTTATTCTCAAAGTTCTTGCTCCATTCTCTCCCATCAGTCAAAACTCCTAAATAAATTTACTCAAACTTTAGGAAAATAATCTTATTCAACTATTCAATTGTATGCAATGAGTGATAACCCTTTAGTCTCCTAAACATATTTAATTTTAGGGGGAAAAATGCAATATAAGAAGATAAACTGGCATGTATATTACAATATAGTAAAAATTGAAGGGCAGTTTTGTTGTCTAGGTTCAGAATTGGCTTTACTAATATGATCCTACCTCCCCCTTACCTCTAGCTTCTTCTCTTTCTTCAGTTCTGAGTCCACAGAATCTAAAAATACCCAAAGTTTCACAATGTATTTCAAGCTCAAAATAAGAGGTATTGTGTTAGGATGACATCACCTGGGTGGGGAGGATGTTTTTAGGTAATTATTTTTATCAGTCATTTATTTATAAATGTAAAGAGCCTCCATTTTAGGAGAATCTCTATAAAACATAACTATTTTCACAAAGGAGATACTTTTTAAACATTTTAACATACTCTAATGATAAATTTCTGAATTATTTCATGTATCCATATGATAGGTAGATAGGTAGGTAGGTAGGTAGGTAAGTAGATAGATAGATAGATAGATAGATAGATAGATAGATAGATAGATAGATAGATAGACAGATAAAAGATTGATGATATAAAAATACAAGTATTACCATTCAGTGAAATAAAACTAAATAATTTTGAAGTTCAAAATTATTTAAACTATAAGAAAAGTCTACTTAGAATTATGGCAACATAAATAAAACTAAATTGTTAGACATCTGCAGCTTAAATTATTAAAAATTGCATATAAAATAAAAAAGATTTAAATGTACTAAGAATGGCATATGGAACATTTGAAGTGGTGGATATTGTATTTTACTGGCTACAAATCAATATGCAGTATTATCAACTAATCTATCTTAAAAGTGTAAGGATTTCTGGTAGTGTATCAGGAATGAGTCAAAGTTTTAAAAAGCCGTGGTTATCTGCCTTCAAGAAAAAACTATGATTGTGGGTGAATGTCCTAAATTTTAACAATTTTTTCACAGAATGTTTCAGTGTTGACTAGATTCACATTTTTAAAAATGTAATCTGTACAATGGATTGAAGAGATCACTGGAGTTTAAATCTTGAACATTATTTGCAAATCATCATCTCCCCACTCAGATCAGGATGACTTTGAGTTTAGTCACAAACCATGTAGGACTCAATTTTCTTATCTGTAAAAATAAGAAAATTATTCTAGATGAATTATAAAATCTCTGCTGGAACAAAATGTTATTGATGACTCAGGAGCAAAATGTGTTATTCGACAGTAGACCTAGACACCAAGGTATTACAACACCTTCCAAAGCAGAAAGGATGATTCAGAGATTAAATCTTGAGGTTTAATCCATTTTTCTAACTTTCTTTCTAATGCTTTCAGTAGTCAAACTTTATGAAAAATAAATTGAAGTGAATTAGAAATATTTTTAATAATCCCAACTTTTCAAACCAGTGAAGTTTAGAATCGCCTGGGAGTTTTGTTACAAATGCAGGTTGATTCTTGAAGACCATTTCTAGAGATTCGGATTTGGGAAGTCTTTGGAGAGGGCAGCATATTTGCATTTTAACAATTATCTTCAGATATTCTGATCCAGATAGTATAATGGACACCACTTTTGATAAACATTCTTCTAAACCATTGTTAGAGCAGCACCTGTATAAATTCTTAATGAGAAGACAGTGAATGGTCATGGAACCATCAGTAATATAAAATTTCTCATTTTAATGTCTAACTGAGTGCCAATCTTTGTTTTAGTTAAATCTGAACACTCTGATGCCTCACAATGAGTCCAGGGAAAGAAATTGTTAGTCATCATATCTGAACTTGTCTCTCTGGCCCTGCGTAACATCTAGATTCTAAGAAACATTCTTCTGATCTGTGAATGCTTAATTTTATTTCACCCAGTTTCTGACTCCGCCTATGTAATAGACAAACACTGATTTTTTTTTAATGCTGTATGAGAAAAAAAGAATCAGAATTTGGGGAAAGAATCCCAGTTTCAGGCTAAGAAATATAAAAATATGTCCATAGAATATGTGTTGGGACTTGACTAGGATTGTCGCACCTTTTTGGATTTGGAAGATGGCACTCATCAATGACAGCTGAGGGATAAATGCAGGGGCCTTTCCTAACAGAAAAGTGGTGGGCATGGTGAACAGCTTAAGCCACTGGATCAAGCAGAACCTTCCGAAAGCTGCTCAGTTGAGCACGCTAGCAGCGTAAAACATTGCCTGACCCTGTGGGAGGCAGAATTCTATTCCACGCTGATTTCCTAAGATTCTCTGCCCTTATGCACATACCAAGTTATTCAATCAAACACTCATGTAGCTGCTTCTAGGAAGAGAAGTTGAAGATACAATCAACTTCCCAAACTAACGGACCTTAAAATAGGGTGATTATCATGGATGAGTCTGAGCTCCTCAGGTGAGCAAGTGTGGGAGAGAGTCAGCATGGAAGATGGAGGTAGCCACACAGCGAGGAGTCCAGGTAGGCTCCAGGAGCTGAGAACATCTCCTGGCTGATGTCCACAAGGAAACAGAGGTTTTACTTCTACAGCTATAAGGAACTGAATAATTCCAACAACCTGACTGTGCCTCAAAATAGACTCTTTCTTAATCAGGCCTTCAGATGAGAAGCCGGTCACACCAAACTAAGATTTCTAAGCCACAGAACTTTGAGCTAATAAATTTATGTTGTCTTAAGCTTCTAAATTTGTGAAATTTTGTTACAACTTAATACAACTCCTTATCAATGTTCAGTCACATTACCCCTCAAAAACTGCAAATTCATGGTAAACTCCCAAGTCACAAGTTTGATATTTCCATATACTTTTAGTAGTGACAATTATCCTTTACCTCCCTCTAACTTTTTGAAAATGTATATAACTTGTCCACAATAGCTATGTTAAATGCCTATTAAAGTGAATAATTAAGAGCCTATAATTTGACTATTGCTATTAAATGCTGTTATATTATATATAAGTTCTTATTTAACATAATAGCCATATGAAAAAACTATGATCCCCATTATACGAGAAAACTGAAATTTAGCCAGGATAAGTGAATTGAGTGCCACAATCTCACAAGTTAATGAAAAAATTTTGATTAAAAATAAATTTTTATTCTAATTTCAAGACTCTCTATACTTTTCCACAGCTATGACACACCCCAGCTACTTTAGACCAGGAATAGCAAAGATATTTTATGAACTTGTTTAAGAAGAAATGAAGAGCAATGTAGAAGGCTCTTTCTGTGTGCTTTGGGAATTTATGTAAAGAAGAAACTCTAGACTCAGTACTCATTGATATCCTTTGGGTTGGAGCAGAAGCTCGCCAGCAAAGCAAACTGAGTGAGAGTATTCTTTTGTACCCTCTCGCTTCATTCTGGTTTGGTTTGCCAGACAAGCCTCCAACCCCCGCTAACATACACACACACAGGCACAGTAGACCATCCTGATTTCCTTGGCCTTTATTTTTTCTAAAAATTACACTCATTTGCTTCCCAATCGTGGATGAAAAACGCCATTCTCTCAGCACATCTCAACTAGTTTCCAACAAAACCTCAGGGCAGTTAAGTATTTGAATATTATACACAAATGACCAAGGTTTGAATCAGAGCTCTGAAGCTTACTAGTTATAAAAACTTTGGCAAGTTACTTAAAATGAATTCCCTCTCCATTTTCCTTCTCTGTACAATGTAATGATATCTACTGGCTAAGGAAAATAAATATTTATTGAGGTAATCTTATTATGTCAATGAAATGAGATCTCTCCCTAATGTAAAATGGATAGAACAGCAAATTACTGAAGGTGAAAGAAAACATATACGTGCACACATGCAATCAGAGGCGCATCCCCAGTTTTCTTCCAAATCTTAAGTCAAGCAGCTTCATCACTTCTCCTGTGGGTAGCTAAGTCTCTTTAAGGTCTCAGAGTAGTTCCATGCCTAAAAGTTGCCCAATGAATTATTCTTTTTGTTTGTTTTGACTAGTACTTCTGGCTTTCTGACATTTAATTAAAACAAAGGAGATTAATTTTAGAACTAGAAACATGGGTTAACTGCTCTGAACAAACATTCTAAATGAGAAAAATTGAAGGTGCAATACGGTAATGTGTGTTATTAAGGCTCATGACAAAGTCAGGTGTGAATTCACATTTAGATAACAATCTTGCCTCTGAGTTACAGAAGAGGCAATCATTTAAACTATTAATGTGAAAGAGACATTTGCTTTTATTGTATCCGTGTCTGTAAACCAGTAGTTCTCATGCTTACTTGGCATAAAATTAAGCTTACTGTTTATTAAGGGAAACTTTATATGATTCTATTACCTGCCCTCATGGATTTTACCAAATAATTTACCAAGAAAAAATCAGAATAAACATAATTCTCTGAAGAAAACATAGGATTACATTACCTGTAAGAAATATGAATCCATATTATTTACCTAAGGAAGAGGAGCTATTTTAAATTTGCTAATGGAGTGTTAAAGAATCAGAACTGCTCCCTGGCTGGGTGGCTCGGTTGGTTGGAGCACTGCCCTGTACACAAAAAAGGTTATGGTTCAATTCAGGTCAAGGCACATGCCTAGTCTGTGGGTTCAACCTCTGGTCGGGGTTTGTATGGGAGGCGACCAATCGATGTTTCTCACATTCTCCCTCTCTCTCTTACTCTCTCCCTTCTTTTCTCTCTAAAAAAAATAATCATATCCCCGGGTGAAGATAAAAAAAAGAATTGGAATTGCTATGGTATATATTTCATTCAAAGAACCTTTCTAGCTTCCCTCTGCACACAAATTGCCTGTGAAATACAAAGCTGTGATATTGCACCAGCTAACTTTTTATTAAACTTTTTTCTGGTATGAGTTGCCAGATCCCTGCTTGCCAAGCATCACAATCTCTTTGTTCACACTTTTTTTCTGTTATGCTCCATTATATTTATCCTTCTGACTTTATAGAATACAGCAAATATTAGATAGAAAATAATGATCCTCTATGTTAAGCCTTATAGGAAAGCAGGAGAGATCTAAGCATCTTTTTGATCATGTAGAAAATCATCATCTTCCACCCTAACATTGGCTGAATTCTAAATTTCCACTTTCCTGATTTGTAAAAGGTGTATACATATGTGTAATTCATCTAATTAACTTTATTTTAGAATGCATCACTGTCAAGATTTTCTGGATTTGAATTCCCCTACGTCATCTTAACTAGGCGTTTTTTTCTGTCCTGAATCTTTTTCAGTGGGAGGAAAAAAGTGTGGTAATAAAAAGAAAAGAAAAGAAAAAATAAGTCTTTTGATAGTGGAAGTTTTAAATTGGATTAAAAGGTTTTTATGGGAATCTCTATTCATTAGGTGCATTAGGGGAGGACACCAAAAAATCGATGTTTGACTTTTACTTTAACCTTAAAATGTCATTAAATCCCACACATGAAAAGGTTGATGCAAACACCCTTCTTACTTAATTGACAACACTTCCATTCTCTGTAGCATTTTGTAAAAGAAAAGAAGCTTATGTGAAAGGTGTAGGAAAGGTCAAAATGCAACTTGAAATACTTGGTGCATAGATGGGAGGCCTTTATGAATGCAGGTGACTTTAATAATAAACTTTTCCACTTTTCCCATGTAACTCATCATTGTTAGTTTTCAGGGCCTTAGATGAGTATTTTTGTAGAGTAAACGGCGTGAGTTGTATTTGGGCTTTAAGACGCTGTCCTACCGTTGACAGTCGCCCAGTAACCTTTCATCTGTCCTCACTGTGCTGCCAACCAGGAAAGCGATGGTTGCTGTCTTGTGTTGTTCTCGCTGGTAATCTGCTTTCTTATCATAGCTGTTAATGTGGCAGCAGAAAAGCTAGTTTGTGGACAGAGCATTGACGAAAGTAGTCAATTTCATACTTACCAAATGATACAAGTTAGTCCTTGTAGATGTGGAAAATAAATCCTACTTTTGGAGGGGTCTACTAAGAAATAATTCAGTACTCCATTTCCCATTGATGATGTGTGACTGCTGAGAAGCAAGCAGCCATTAAGTTCAAGCTTTATCTTCCCAGCATTAGTCCCGAGGGTGGTTTTTACATTTCAGTGGGGCATTTTAAAAATCTAACTCAAATAGATTTTATTGGCAACATATTGTAAGGATACGTTTATATTCCAAAAATATACTTCACTATTTTTGTTTGAATGTCAGAAGATAGACCATGATACTAAGTTCCCTTTTAGAAGTGCTAAAAAAGCTAAATTTTGCCATTTACCAATTCTACAAATATCCTGTGAAATTGTTTGGCATTTGTAACAGCCGTTTTCTGCTTGCCAAGTTCGTGCACACATCAGACATTTTATACCATATAAGAATGCATGGATGAAATCAGACAAATTTCTCTAAACTCTATGGGATTTTCTGGGATTTGTGAAGACTTAAGATAGAAAATGGGGGGGTGGGGATCCAAGGCTTTGGAATCCAGAAGTTCTGGTGTCTAAACCCAGTTCTCCAGTGTCCTCGTTCTGTAAAAGTTGCCAACTTATTTAGTGTCTCCGAACCTTAGTTTTCTCACCCATACAAGTATAAATGTCATCCTTAGAGACTATAAGGATTCCAAAACAAGATTTTGCGAATGTTACAAAATGTAATATACACAACCGAACTTCAACTGGTAAATAGCAGATGTTCCACAAATGGTGGATATCCATATATTCATTAATCATCACACAGATATGAAAAGGTGTATTGTATTAAAATACATACGGTTAGACATGGATATAGAATGAAGAAATTTTTCAGTTTCAATTATATATGGATATAAGTGGTATTGAGATTTATTTGACATAAAACATATTAGACTCAGGTGTACAGCACAATGATTCTATACTTGTATCTATTGCAGTGATAGCCACAGTAAGTCTAGGTAACATTCATGACCATACATAGTTATAAAATATTTTTTCTTGTGATGGAAGTTTTAAAATTTACTCTCTTAGCAACTTTCCCATTTGCAGTACAATATTATTAACTGTACTCACCATGCTGTCCATTACTTCCCTGTGACTTGTTTATTTGATAACTGCAATTTTGTACCTTTTGGCAGAACGGGAACTTTTTGATGCAGGGAAGAAAGGATTACCGGACCCTGCACAGCTCTGGGCCCAGCAGCTTGGAGACACTGGTCTCTGAAAAATGTGAAGAACGCCTGAAAGGTATGAAAAGGAGTCTCACCAGTTTTAATTTTGCCTGTTTTAAGAGCAACAACATCTTTAAGAAAAAAAAATTAAGTATAAAACAAGGACTTATTTTTTGGTTAGGTCATAGTAAATGATAGAATCTCTCTATAGAGTATTCTTATGGAAAAATATGTTTTGCAGGGTGCTGTTTGTTAGTTATGGAAGGTTGGAGAAAGATAGCTTGGCTTCTAGAAGAGAGAATTTATTAGGGCTCAAACTTGAGCCACTCGCCACGTGCAGGGAATGATAAGGGGGCAGCTCTGCAGCCATGGAAAACTATTAGCAGAGACTGAGTGTCTGCTTGGTTTTTTCTCAGGCTGCTGAATGGGACTTGCAAATGTGCACTCACCTCATAAATCAACCCTACACTTCCCTTTTCCTCTGACAATGCACATGGGGAACATAACATGGAAAGGGGTTAGGAATCAGTGTGCTCCCTTCTTTCAGGGCCGTCTCTAACCAACACGCTTATTAGAAAATGGAGTTATTGTGAGCAGTTCAATCCCTGGCTGAGAGGAGTGTGCACCACCACCTCCTGGCCCGAGTTAATTGGAGAAAATTCCTTAAGCACACTAGAGGCGTAGAAACCTGGCTGTGGTAGGAAACAGAAACAGAGAAAGGGGAAAAAACTTTCTTGCAATCCAGGGAGTGCCAGGACATGGCACAGGAGATGCCCAGAGAGGAGGTGGAGCGGCCTGGCCGTCACGGTGCAAGACGCGGAGCTCAGACATCAACGGAAGGTCTCAGAGTCAGTGATCATCACGTCTTTCACTCTCTAATGTCAGATATTTTATCTTTCTAACCTGATGGTTCCATTTTTAATTAAATTGAAAGTTTCAGTCAAATTGAAATTTGTGTTCATTTAATATATTGTGTTTCCGGCCGGGCGTGGCTCAGCAGTGGAGCATTGACCCAGGGTCCAGGCGATCGGGGTTCGATTCCCGGTCAGGGCACATGCCCGGGTTGCGGGCTGCAGCCGATCAATGACTCGCTCATCATTGATGTTTCTATCTCTCCCTCTCCTTCCCTCTCCCTGAAATCAGTAAAGATAAGTTTTAAATATATATATATATATATATATATATATATATATATATATATAGTATTCATAGTATTCATTCCAAAAGATAAAATTAATTCATTTACTTTGTGGGTTACAAGCAAATGAACACAGAAGCAATTTACTATGTCCCACTGCCAAGAAACTGATAACAAATGTTAATATAAATTAAAAGATATTAGAGACACATCAACCAATTTTTATTAGTGTTTTTAAAAAGAAGAAGAGGAGAAGGAAAGGAAAGAGGTAGTAGAGGAGATGGATAAGCCAATGAGGAAATTTCTGAGTAGGATGATGGTACTGCAGTTATATTTTAAAAGTAGGATCCATGTCTCAGAAAGAATGTATTGAATTTTACAGATGAACTTATATGATGTTTGGAATTTGCTTTAAAATAATCCATGGCAGCCCGGGCAGGGATCCTCAGTTGACTGGAGTGTCACCCTGTACACTAAAATGTTGCAGGTCCCATCCCCTGTCAGGACATACCAGAGGCAACCAATCGATGTTTCTCTCACATTGATGTTTCTCTCTCTCCCTCTGCCTCCCTTCCTCTCTCTTTAAAAAGTCAGTAAAAACATATCCTCAGTTGAGGATTAAAAATAATAATAATAATAATAATCCCATGGCAGAAAGAAATGGATAGATGTAGAAAAAATAAAATTAGTAATAAATTAATAATTGTGGAATTTGGGTAATATTCCTGAATATAAGATTGCCCTCTAGAAGAATTCTACTAGTTTACATCGCTATCAGCTCTGTTCATTTTCGAAAGCATGTCTTCACCAAAAGGGAGTATTCTCATTTTTTAAAATATCTTCTTGAAATTTTGTTGCATTTGATTTACCACTTCACAGCTCACCCATCATAGTTATTAAACAAACAAGTGCCAAATTTGGAACTTCAAACTTGGGGCTGTGGAGGTAGGAGGTGGGTGACAAAAGGAATAAATTTGCCAGGTCTGTATGGTTGTAAAATGCAGATTGGGATGGGCTGGGGATTGGTTCATGTTCGTGAGGTTTGGGTTCAAGATTTAAAAGTGTTATGTACAAGGTGTTCAACATGAATTGATAAAAATTGACAGTTGCATGATCCTGTTATGTCTCAGTCTTGTATTTTGCAATTAGTGACTTACAAGATGAGTAAGGGCAAAGTGATAACTGCACCTTTTATTTTTAAGACATCCTCTCTCTCTGTGCAACAACTTATAATCCAATTCCTCAGCACTTTCATGTACTATTTGGTCTTGTCTGATGTTGGCAAGCTAGTAAATTGCTTGATATGCTAAAAATAATTAAATTTCTTTGACAATAAGTGCTCCTATTTTATTAAATTCTTTGTAATGGAAGAAGTACTGAAGAGAAAAACTTTTATTCGTAGATATAAGAGGCATGTTATCAACATCTACAGATGTATCATTAAGTCTGAAAAGTAACAGATTTCTTTCCACATCAGGGAACCTTTGTGTGAGAACGTGTGGTCTCATGAATATTTGTTATACTTTAAAGGAGCTAATTAACATACAGCTGAAGTGATTTGAAGTGAAATATTTTATCTCATGACAAGAAAATACTTTTTAAAGGGACGTTACCTTTTATTTTGTGGCACCTACCACTCCGATTGTGGTTACAAACGACAGGGATTCTCTTTTCCACTCTAAGGTAACACCCGGGCAGGAAACGCTGATGATCTGAATTAGATCAGTGGTGGAGAGAACAAAGAGAAGGGCACAGACTGGAGGGAAGCTGGGCAATATTTTCCAAAGGATGGAATGCCAGGCCTTTGTGAGAGAAATCTAGGGTTATTCTTGGGAGTAAGCTCGAGCAACTGAATTGGTGGGAAGAGAAAATCTGGCACAAAAATTAGGAATTTTGTTCAGCCATATGTTTGAATTATAATTAGATATCCAGGTGAAAAAGGGAACTAGACCATTGTTTGTTGATGTTTGATGGGAAAGGTATAGGTGTTGTAACTATGGACATGGAAGTGGATGGGTGAAACCATGCAAGGAGATCACAAAAGTAAGAAGAAAACCAGGTGGGTGGGTTTTTGCTAAATCCAAACTAATGCAGTGTTTCAATAAGGGGGAAACCAAAACGATCCGCTGAATTAATTATTGCTAAGGAGGCAATTTAGCTAACAATAGAGAAACGATCATTAGATTTAGGAGACAGGAAGTTAAAGATGCCTTTGGTAACAGATTAATAGAGTGGCGATGATATAAGCAGGTTAAAGAGAACGTTCGGTGAGTTAATATTCGCAGCAACAAGAGATGCCCCTTTCAAGAAACTCAGCTGTGAGGTATATTCGTTTTTCATGCTTTTATAGCAGATTACTACAATTTGAGCAGCACAAGTAACACAAACTTATTATTTTACGGTTCCGTAGGTCAGAAACCCAACCCAAGAGCCACTGGGCTAACATTAAGATGTAGGCAGCGCCGTGTCCCTTTCCGGAGGCTCCGGAAGAGAATGTGTCCCGTTGCCTTTTCCACCTTCTAGACGCCACCACATTCTTTGGTTCAGAGCCACAGGAGCAAGCAACACAGAGTCTCTTCAAAACTAGCAGCACTGAACCCCCGACCCTTTCCATCTTCGTGTCTCTTGCTCACCCAGCCAGGAGAGGGTCTGCGATGCTAAGGGCCCCTGTCATTAAACCAGGCCCCCCTGAGTGGTCCAGGGTAACCTCCCATCTCAAGGTTCAAACACTGCACTTCTGCAGAGTCTTTGCTTCAAGTGCCTTTCTGCATTGTCTAATGACGCACCTGTAGGCCCCAGGCATCAGGAGAGGTCCCCGACTGAAGGCTGTGATCTTCCCCACCGTAGGAGGGAAGCACAGGGAAGAAGGCAGTCGGGGGAAGATATGGGGTCCAGGGAGCTTATTTCACCTGATATTGGAAAGTTAGAATCAAGTAGAGGGTCTCTGGTATTCAGGAGGTAACATGCAGACATATTCAAGTATGTTTGAACAAACAGCGTACATTGCTCCAAACCTCTCCTCTTTTCCTTTGCTTTCTCTTTGACAACAGGTTTTCGTTCATTTTAATGAATTTTTTATCAAAGTGCTGCTTATATCCCAGTGAAATGCATTCTTCTTGTTTAATGAAACAATCTGAAGACAGAAAAACAGACTTTCCCTGCCTCCCACCTCCTCTTCCCACAGTAGCACGAGGAGAAAGAAAAGTAGTAAAACAAGAGGAAACTATTCCCGGAACACTGTGTGGTTTAGTAATAAATAGTGTTTTATAGTCATTATGATGTAGAAAGTAACTGTTGATTTAACAACAAACTGTGGTTTATATTTTGAGAGAATAGTAAAGCCAATAATGTCTAATTACTCTGTGCAACATGATTTGTGCTGGTAAAAACTTTAAAATGATTTAAATATCCAAAAAAAAGATAAATATAATGAATATTATACAGCTTATGAAGCAGTAAAATAAAAAATGAATATACCCCTACTGCATCAATATGAATAAAAGTAAAAACCTAATAATAGGGGAAAATGTCACAGAAGATACGATAACATCTTTTACATTTTAAAATAGGAAAGCCATATGAAATAGTTTTATGTGTAGAAGTGATACATTTATAATTACTTTGTGGATGGGAAGGATAGGGATTAGAAGTAGAATCATGGAAAGGTACACAGAATACCTTAATTAAATTTTATTTTATTTAAGCTAGGTGATAGCTACCCAGCTGTTCATTATATGCTTTTCTATGCCTGTAGTATTTGATAAAAATAATTTTCAAATAAAATCAAGCAACAGTTAAATAAGCAAACAAACTCTAAGACAAGATGGTTATGAGAATATGTATACTGGAGGAAGGGCCATGAGGGAAAAATAAGATACCCCATGAAAAAGACTTTTATAATGCCTAGCACATATTAGACATGCACTAAGTATGTTCCTTTTATGGAATTCTATAAAGGCTTAAATGGAAAGAACAGCAAGGGAGGGAATACAGGTAACGCTACGAGGAGAGGTGAGTCTGACTTCATAAAAGGAGGGAGCTTAGGAAAGGCATTCTCTAACATGGCCATCCACTCGAACCTCATGGAATTATGACTTCAGTAATTCCTGATTTGTGATGCCAACAGTTTTAAAACTCTAATAGTTTAAAATCCATTAATCCAGCCCCATTTTCCTCTTTCATAAGAAAGGGTGGGAGAATTTTTCCAATTCATATTTGAAAGCATGTTTATTTGCTGCCCTAAAGCAGATGCAACATTAAAAATAATTAGGTTTTACTTTATTTATTTTTTTTAATGTTTTTATTGATTTCAGAGAGGAAGGGAGAGGGAGAGATAGAAACATCAATGATGAGAGTCATTGATGGGCTGCCTCCTGCACGCCCCCTACTGGGGATCGAGCCCGAAACCTGGGCATGTGCCCTGACTGGAAATCGAACCTCGATCTCCTGGATCATAAGTTGATGTTCAATCACTGAGCCACACTGGCCGGGCAGTTTTTACTTTATTTTAATATGCTTTATCTAATGATAAAAATCTCTGGAAAGAAAAGAGGAATGTCACTTAAGCTAAGAGGGTTAAAAGTCATAAAATTTCGTTTTGCAGAAATTATGTTTTATCACATAACTGTATCTTAGAATTTAGGAAGCTGTTTGTTTTGTATTCAGACTATCTTATCTCTTCCAGACAGTCTGAAGTATTTATTTGAGCTACTGAATGTGACTTGTCTACAGTATTTATTGTACTTTCTCACAGTAGCAACTATCATACATTTTGTTGGATCTGTTTTCAAACACCAAAACATTAAGATCGTCATTTCTTTCAAATAACACTATTGTGGCAAATATTTTATTTTTTAATAAATATATTAAGCTGTTTTTCACTATTTAGTATGAAATAATTTGACATCATTATTCTAATTTTCCATGTTTTCTTATTGCTATGTAATACATTACAGCTGACATTTTGAGGTAAATGGTTGTGGCAGATTGTGTTTCCCGAAGGCCTGTGTAACACCATCTCCTGTCACTCCCGGACTTCTTACTATGTGACGTTACCACTTCTCCATCTAGAAAACAGCTGATGTTCTTTCCTCTTGGATCTGGGTTAAGGTTGTTGATGTTGTTGTAGTAGAAGTGATGTGTGATGGATGAGGCCTGGTCATAAAAGACAGTAAGGCTTTATTATTACTGCATCTCTCTGTGTAACTTGCTTTTGACATCCAGTCACTATAACGCTAGAAAGCCCAGGCCGTGTGGGGAGATAAGGCTGAGGTTCCTGGCCACAGCTATAGTCACCTATCAGATAGGTAAGGATGCTGTGGGCATGACTTCAGACCCTGCCATCGTCCGAGTCCAACCTCACGAGAGACCTGTCAGGAGAACGACCTAGCTAGGCAGTCAGTTCCCAAAGCCATGAGAAATAATGATAAATGACTGTTGTTGTTTTACTTCACTAACTCGGGGATGGTTTGTTTTGCATCTGCTGTACCCAGGACTGGGGGATGCTGCTGTAGTAAAACCCAAAACATGTGGCTTTGCCTTTGGCAGTGGATGGTGGGCGGAATCCGAAAGCCCTTGAGACCATTAGCAGAAGCTGAAAGAAACCCGAGGGGAATGTCGGTGAAGGCTCAAAGGACAGTGAGGAAAATGCAAGCGAATGATGGAGAATAAACACTCCTGTAAAGGCAGAAACCTGAGCAACTCTATCACCTGTGAAAATATAGAAAACAGAAAATAAACCCAATCACGTCTATGATTTAGTTAAGGAGATTTCCAGGTGTAATGTTGCATGACATGCTTAGCTTCTTCTAGCTGCCCATAATAAAATGAGAAACCAAAAAATAAGCTTGCAAGGAGTGAACTCTGAAGTTCCCCCCTCCCATGAACACACCAAATATGCAGCTACACACATATCAGGTTTCTCTGAGAGAAATCCAGAGTTCAGTTGAGTGACTCCCATACATAAGGCGACTGAGAAAAAAAAAAAGGTTCAGTGCAATCCCTATCAAAATTCCAATGGCACTTTTCACAGAAATAGAAAAAAAATGATAATATTGAAATTTCATATGGAATCATAAAAGACCTCAAATAGCCAAGCATTCTTGAGAAAGGAAAACAAAGCTAAAGGTATCATGCTTCCTGGTTTCAAGCAATATTACAAAACTACAGTAATCAAAATGTATTATTGTTTTAGCATAAAAACAGACATAGATTAATGAAACAAATAAAATCATTATATTGAAGAGATATCTGCACCTTGATCATTGGAGCATTATTCACAATAGCCACGATATGGAAACAAGCTACATGTCCATTGATGGGTGCATAAAGAAGATGTTAGATACACACACACACACACACTCACACACACACACTCACACATATGTGCAATTGAATATTATTCGGCTTTTAAAAAAGGGAAATCCTACCATTTACAATGGGGCATTATTTTAAGTGAAATTAGCTAGCCCAGCAGAAAAAAATACTACATGGTATCACTTATATATAAAATATATACTTTAAAAAGTGGAACTCAAATAAACAGAGTAGAATGGTGGTTGTCCAGGGCTGGGGAGTGGAGAAAATGGGAAGGACAAAATACGAACGTTCAGTTATAGAATTAATAAGGTCTGAGGATCTAATGTGTAACATAGTGATTATAGTTGATTATAAAACTGGAATTTGCTAAGAAAGTACACAAAGAAAAGGTAAATATGTGAGGTGATGGATGTGTTAATAACTCAATTGTGGGAATCTTTTAACAATTTTATGTATGTGAGATCATCACTTTGTACACTTTAAACACATTGCAATGTATTTGTCAATTACACTGCAGTAAAGCTGAAGAAAAAGAAAAAAGTGAGCTAAAGAAAAGTAGCTCTATACAAAGGAGAAGGACCTGGCGGTTTGGAAATAAAACTCTTCCTCATGTTTAATCTCTCTAGAGAAAAGATGCTAATTTAATAAGTCGCTACTGAGTAGATATTAAATCTAGGATGCTCTCAGGAAAAAAAAAAAAAAACGGTTCAAGCCCGGCTGGACATCAAACTAGGATCCAGGCGATCAGGGTTCGATTCCCGGTCAGGGCACATGCCCAGGTGGCAGCTCGATTCCCAGTCAGGGGCCTGCAGAAGGGAGCCCATCAATGACTCTCATCATTGATGTTTCTATCTCTCTCTTTCTAATTTCCTCTCTCTGAAATCAATAAAGATATATTTTTAAAAAATGGTTCAAAAATTAAGCCAAGAGTAAGACTGCAAAGAATCTTGTCAAGACCTCAGAAAAATATAAGTCAGGGCACTCTTTCAAATAGACAAAAGGCTCTTTTAGAATCTCAAAGATACGCATCTCAAATCAGGTTTCAAAGACTTTTAAAGGTATTGTCTCACAGCAACTTCCCAGAATGCCCCAAATAGAGAGGGCCTTATGTCAAAGAAAGGGGTGTGCTGTTTGTATAATGGGCTAAGCTTCAGCAAGACTCCGAGGGATCCTACAAATTTTTAAGAAGTTGAGAAAACACTGTCACCATGTACTGAAAAAAGATAGGCAGTTTACAAAATTTTAAAAGGGCCTTTAGACCCTTGAAATACTTCTTTCTATAAGAAAGAAGCTATTTGAGAAAACTACTCAACTACAAACATCAGTCATTTCTTTTATAGAAAAGAAATTATTTCCTTTTTAAAAATATGTTTTTCTTGATTTCAGAGAAAGGAAAGGAGAAGGAGAGAGAGAGAGAGAAACATCAATGATGAGAGAGTCATTGATCGGCTGCACGCCCCCGACTGGCAATTGAGCCTGCAACCCGGGCATGTGCCCTGACTGGGAATCGAACCCCGATCTCCTGGATCATAGGTCAATGCTCAACCGCTGAGCCACACTGGCGAGGGGAAAATAAATTCTTTCTTAGAGGGCAAGCACAAGTCCAGTAGATGAAAGCAAGAGCTGTACAGAATAATTCCTGGAGAGTTGGACTGAGGCCTAATCAAGGAGCTAACTGCATGTTGCCAGTCTATATTTCTGAGTTGCTATAGAACTGTGGTTGCTTTGTGCCTTGCATTTTATGAGTGTCTATAGCAGTTATCCTACGCCTGTTCCACTGTTGTTTGCTGGGTGTGATGTTTAAGATAATTAGTCTATTTGATTTACTAGTGTTCAGTTCCAGAGGAACACAGTCCCCAAAAAGCTGTATCTTTGGAGCCTCTTTTGTACCAGAACCTACTTTGGATGAGATCATGAACTTTAAATTGATGCAATAATGGGATGAAACTTGGATATGTCTAGGAGGGGATAAGTGCATTTTTCATGATGGTGGAATGTGAACTCTTGTGGTCAGAAGAAGGATTGTGGCAGATTTTATTTTCCAAAGAGGTTGTAACAATATCTCCCAGCCCACATGCACTACTTAAAATGTGACCTTGCTATTGGAACAGTAGTGCATTACCTGGCTTACCCTTCAGTTTAATTATAGTGCAAAATACTATTTCCTAATATAAAGGAAACTTGAATAGCCATCTGCAGACTTTAGCTCTTCTGCTGGCCCTGTTTGCACTTGCTCTCTCATCTTAAACAGATGTTTTTACCACTCTACACCTAAATTTCTTCAAATGTGAAATTGAGGACTTAAATTTGGTCTGGGAAGTTTAAACTAAGGCTTCTTGACTTGCAGTGGCTTCCACTACCATCACCCCAGGAGCTGAACTCCAAGGCTTAGACCCATTTCAATCAGAGCATCTCTCATTTTATCAGTTTTACATTTTGAACTTGTGCATAAATTTTTCTTTGAAGAAAGATTTACACAGCTTAGAAAATAAAACTTGAAGGCTACTGTCTTTGACAATCCATATTGTCACTTTTGATGGTAAAATTTTGTATTTTTTTGTTTCGTTTTGCCAAATAGATCATCTAATCCAAAGACTTTCAAAATTATGACTTTTCCCTCCTAACCTATTAAGGGAAGTAAAGAATTCAATCAATCTGTTGCCTGAAAGGGGTAGTTGAAAGAGTAAGTGGATTGTCCAGAGTTTTTCTCTGATTCCACTGCAGGCAGATGTGGGAAAAGCATTAAAACAGACACACACACTTTAATTTCTAAGCAATAGGATTTTACCGTAATATTTTATTTTATTTTATTTTTTACTTTATTTTTATTGACACTGTTACAGATGTCCCCATTCCTCCCACAACAGTTTGCCCACCTCCACCCAGCCCTCGCCCTCCTTCCCTCTGTCCAGCACCACACCCTTGTCAGTGTCTCTGGGCTACGCATATATGTTCTTTGGCCAATCCCCTCACCTTCTTTCATCCAGATCCCCCCACCCAGTCCTCTCTGGCAGCTGTCAGTCTGTTCCATGCATCCATGCCTCTGTTTCTATTTTGTTCATCAGGGGTTTTTTGTTCATTAGATTCTATATCTTCAAGTAGTTTCCAAGCAATAAGATTATACTGTAGTACTTTAAAAGGTGTTATTCCTTTCTATCAGATATTAGTAAAATTTCATTGAACTTATTTGATCTTAATTATTCTTTGGATTGTGTAATTATTAAAGGCTTCTTCCAGGTTCAGTAGAAATGGATAAATTCCCAGTAGATTGAGTACTGGAAACAAGGCCCAATGATATGTGTTGTGTCAGGGTTTAAGGAGATTTGTTGTCATGATGAGAAAGTAAAGGGTGTCAGTGACCCAGTGAGAACTGAAAAATGATCTAGAAAGCAATCAGCGGCAGCATACACTTTTGTTTAACCCGGTCTACAGCAAACTCTCATTCTCAATTATTTTAGCTGTTTTGTCCCAGGTGTTGGTCACGCGTGTATTAAAATTAATGAAATAAATATTCCGATGCAAAGCAGTTTCATGGCCCCCTCTGCCGTCTCTGTTCTTTAGCCAGTTTGGCAATGGGGGAAGCTTCTTTTCGTGCTTTGAGGAAAAACGGCCAATGATAACAGCTAAGTCTTACCATTCACAGCATACGCTTTATGTGGATATAGTCTTGTTTGGTTTTTTTGTTTTGTTTTGTTTTGTTTTTTGCTTTTGTATCTTTAGTGCCAGGATACTACATGACATTTAACAGATGCTTAATGAGTATTTACTGAGTAAATAATAATAAATAATAACAATACTTATGTAGCACTAACTGTGCGTCAGGTGACACCCTAACTGATACACACAATCTATTCTTACCAATAACCATGTTAGGTAGGTAGTATTACCACCCTCATTTGATTTTTTTTTTTTCCACTCTTGGGTAAAGAGACAGAGAAATTAAATAATTTACCAATGTCACACAGCCTAGAAAACAAAAGAACCACTTTTTGGTCCAAGGCAGTCTGTTCTAGAGTGCTATGACTCTGTCTTATCTTATCTCTATGAGTGGAACAAAACCTTTTTGTGATAAAACATATCTGTTAAGGAACTGAGGAATACTAAATATAAAATACATAAACATTGGGTTGGAGGGGGTGGAATATTAACCAGCAGACCACCAAATTTTCAATATATGCAGAGCTCAGTATCGTCAAGGTATTTGCCAAAGAAATGAACATTTTGGAGAAAATTAACAGTATAAGTAGGACACATACCATCCTAAGGATAGAATAACTCCTGAGGGGACCTGTAGAGCAGGTGAGATTTACCCCTTCTCCTCCAGTCACCCACTAGTCCTCAGTTACCTTTCAAAGCTTTTTCACCTGAAAGCAGACACCTATTATTCCAATCTATTCAGCTCCCAAGATAACCGCAAAATCTACCTTCAATAGTTGGATTAATTAGATGATTTCATATGCCCAAGCATATTTTAATTTAAAAAATAAGAACAGATGATCTAAGGCCAGAAAGCTTAAAAAGCTGTTGTCTGCAGAAGTATTTTAAACATTGTTGCACTGTCCTTGGGGCATATTTTTAGAGATCGGGGTCTTTCAAATCCCCGTCACATGACATCTTGCTGGAACTTATGGATTCTCCTCATTGTTACAGAAGGCCTTCCTCTTTGCCTCAACGATGTGTCATAGTAATTTTTTTTTAGTAAGACCAACATGTTGCATGTAATTCTGTCTACTTTATTTGAACTTTCTGTTTACAGGCAGTACCAAGGATTTGTTGATGGTCTTCAAATACCATATTTTATCTGAATCAAGACTAAAATATAATTTTTCTAAAATGAGATGAGGCCACACCATGTGCTTTCCAAATGCCACCTCTGATAGTAGCTGTTTATGTAAAAATTGAAATTCTTTATTGTATTGTCAGCAGATCCCTAGAAAGGGAAAATTAACAGCAGTTTCTGATGTGTGCGTATCTATGTTGCATAGCAGGAACAAAACCTCAGGAATAAATGGAGGTGAGAAAATAAAATACTGCATTTAAGTCCAGTCTAAAATATAATGTGTTACTAAAGAAATGTCATAAACACTAGATAAGAAGCTAACATTTTTCTCTCTTTGAAATAAATCAACTTATGGTGAGTTAAATTCCTTCGCTTCTTATAGAATTGCCCAGTTGGCCTCATCTGAATAGAATCTGTAATTTCCACTTTTATCCTCAATTCTTATTTACCTCACAAAGAGCGTTATTTAATACAAAGCTTGATTTCTACATGTCCTTCTGAAAGCAGAACCAGGCAGGATAATAGTACCTAATTAAATTACAACATACTGCTCTGCAGTGGAAGTTTTCATTAAACAGCCTCAAATCCTTCACTTATAATAATTGAGTAGACATATCAAATGCGCTCTGAGATATCTTGGTGGGTGTTTCTGAGCTGCACTTTAACAAGAGGAAATTAAGTGGCCACCTGAGGCTATCCTGTGATGCAGTTGGGAAGATGTATTAAGAGCCCAGGTAGCTTGGATCCCAAAACAATGGGTCAGAAGAAAAGCCTCAGGGAAAATGTCTAAAACTTAGAGAAAAACATGTGAAAAATAGTAATTGAGGTACGTACCGTTGCTCTGTAGAGATGGAGCCAGAATGCCGTTTTTCATGTGGCATGCTGAGAAATTAAAGTAAGAGTTTATGTGTTTGTCGATTGGGAAATCCTTTTCACTTCCACTTAGGCGTAGTTTTATGCGACTCAGAGGGAGAATGACATACAGGCATGTGGCTGGGGACATTCAGAAGGAGAATTTGTTTTGCATGTATGTATTTATATAGTGGCTATGAACTGGCGCTCACATTCTCAAGTGTGCAAGAAATGTTAGATTCATTTTCTTTAAATCAAATTAAATCGAATTATAAGCCTCTTTGCTGCTGGAAAAGAAGGAAATTAATTCTCAGGAATTAACTGGAGGATTAGTTTCTTTCTTCCTATTTCCCCAAAACCAAGGGGGCCTAAGTAGTACTTGACAAAAGGAAGCAGGGCCCTAGTTTTTGTCATACCAGTTACCACTGAGCCAAGATGGGTCCTAGATATCCACCAGGGGTGCTGCGCCTGTTTCATGCTGATGCACAGACATCCTTGCTGAGCTTGAGAACCTGGGTCTGCCTAGAGTTAAGCCATTTTCTTTTGAGCCACTACCACCTCCCTGGGGCTCCTATAGGGAAATAGAACCTCCATTAGGGCAGCTCCCAGTGCCTTGGTCTCCTTCCCAGGCTCAAGGAGTTTCCAATTTGCCCTCTTTAAAATCCAAGGGCTCACCTCTTCCCCATCACTTACAAAACTGGCAGAATGTCTCTGAGTGTCTTCTCTTTTTGACCCCTGCATCACCGCTTTCCCCTGTGGCAGAGAAATCCAAATGTATGGCTACCTCTGTGGAGTTGAAGGGAGGGAGGGAGGCTGAAAGGAATACTAGAGGCAAGAGAAAAAAAAAAAGACAAATTAATATTCCAATAGTTGAATCTTTTAAATAGCATGCATAATGCCTGTAACTTCTAAACACATGTAGTACTTGCATAACCATGTAGATTTTATCTTGGAGGGAACATTATGCAAATGACTATATCCTACAAGATTGTCCCACCTCGCTCAGATATGATAGGAGTGTCAAATTATTCACATCAGCAGTGTGATACGATTGAATCGCTAACAAAGGTTCATTACTAAGTCATTCAAGACTCTGCGGACAGGAGCGCATCTCATGCCTTCTCCTTTTCAATGTCATGAGGAACTAAGGCAACTAGTTGCTGTGGAGTTTGGATGGTTTCACCTGTAGAGCAAGAATATAATACTTTCTTAACAGATGAACCCAAAGACATTCTGATTTAATCAGTGTCCCAATACAACATTAAAAGGATGAAAGGGTGTTGGCAAGCCCCAAACTGTAGCATTGTGATCGAGACATTCCTCCAAAAGTTTTTCAAGTTTGGCTTCAGAGGTCTTGTATTAAAGCTTGGAAACAGAGGGATGTCAACAGAGTTACAACAACTTGTGAAATCTTTTCTGTTTTTTATTTCCTTATTACTAAAATGAAGATAAAATAAGATGTAAATCCCAGGGTTATTGTGAGGTGTGAATGTACTACTGCACATACAGTATTTAAAACAGGACTGGGACAAATGGTATTCCATTCATCTTTGTTTATTAATATTAGTGTTACAGTTATCATTAGCATTGTAATAAATGTGTTGAACATAGTGAGATTATTTTATATGTTGGGCATGCTGGGTGAGGAGGTGTGCCGTGTCTTATGTTAGCTCTCTATCCTGAAAGACCTAAGGAAGCATGACTTATCAGTGAAGACAGTAAGTAGCAAAGTAGCATAATGGGTTACAACTGGGCCTTAATTTATTGTTAAATAGAAGAACCTCCATACAGAATTCAAAATATCAAATGGCAATACCCAAATACAATTCAGAATATTATTTTTAGCTGAATTGTGAATTCTGGGTCTCAGATGAATAAATATTGAAAATTAACCAATACAAAGTTGAGACTATTCTTTTAAGAGCAGAATCAGATTAAGCATGAAAGATGAACCTGAATATTACCTCAAAGTTGTAAGATACTCAAGCAGAGATGCAGAGAAATTGTTTTGCTCCATTTCACCTACTGGGCAGAATAAGGAATTGAACTTGATTTCTGTCCCCATGGTATTTACATTCTACACTCTACCTTCTAGCCCAATGGTTGACAAACTTCTTCATTAAAGGATCAGATAGTATATATTTTCAACTTTACCAGTCAAACCAACAAAAGCAGCTATAGACTATATGTAAATGATGACATGTGGTACCATTAAACTTCATTTATGGACACTGACATTTGACTTTATTGTAGTTGTCATGTCTCACAAATATTATTTTTCTTTTGATATATTTTAACCAACCATCTAAAATGGTAGAAAGCATTCTTAGCTTACAGACTGTGCAAAAACAGGTGGCAGACTGGATTTGACTGGTGGGCTGTAGTTTGCCAACCTCCACTCTGGACCATGGACTGATTATATGACAAGAAACTTGGTTATAATTTATAAGTAGTCAGTGTCTATTATGTGGGAGAACCTATGAAAGTAAAGACTTTTCATCTCCGATAGGTAGCTAAGTCACTCCCGAAGAAAACAGAGATTTTCAACTGAGACACAGAAGTAAGTATATGAGCACCTGTGTATATGTAGGTTCTTATAGATGAGAATATTTCCAATGAAATTAACCTCATAAAGTTTGTACTGCCATTTTTTAGTTTATGAATTCAATTAAGGTTATCAGTTTCCTATTCCACTTCCCACAAGCCATACCAATTCATTTTTATCCAACAGATACTAAACATCAAATATGCACAAAGTAAGTTCTCAGTGAAGCAGTTGTACTTGAAGTTTCCTCTGAAAGCAATCTGTTCTCTTTAATTTGCTGAAAATCAGCATAAAGAAACTCAATTGTTTAGCAGACTCTAAATTCATGGAGACACAAACATTTGTATTAAAAAAGTCAACTGCCTAATCAAGCGATTTTTCCACCTTCGTCTCATTAACTGGCCTTCTAAATGACAGGGTTTCTTATTCTGAGTGTTCATTTAACATCTGAAAATTGATTGCTCATTATTGTGATTAACGCATTATTGTAAGTAAATGATGCATCAGTGTGTTGGCAATCTGAACAGTTTCTGAGCAGATGGAAGATAAATATAGGCACTGTATCTTTTTTTTTTTTTTCTCATTTTAAGCTTCTGACCTTACCTAATACATCTAAATGGATTGGTTTCCACATGGCAATTTGTACTTTCACCTTGGGAATAGCCAATTTGAAATATTAACATTATAATACTTCAAATAGAATTGAAGAGGAATTTAAAACTAAAAAATATAATGGGAAAGAAATATGTCCATTCAGATGAAGAATAATTTTACAGCTCTTTCTTTAGGAAGGCTCATTCCCTGGCAGGCACCTACATAAGTAATAAGCAACTTGAGCACTGATGTGGGGCCATTATGTAAAAGGCCAAAAACATAGACTATTCCCATGTGAAATGGTTAACGCCTCAGTTCCTAAGAATATAGCCTATCCATGATCGTAGCCATTATTCTTGCAAATGAGACCTATTTTGAAAAAAGAAAAAAAAAAAACAAGAACGGAGGTAAATGTATATAGGACTCACTATACCTAAATCTCATGATTTGATGAAAAATTTAAATTTCATACTACAGTATAGTAAACATCTTTAATACATAAATGTGGAGATTTTGATAGTTGAACTCAGTTCTACGTATGAGTAAATTCATTCTTTACCTTAAACGTTTACTTATCTAAGAATTTAACAGACTCTCTTTCCAAAATATCAATCCCTGATAAGAAATAAAGTTGTCAACAATGTGTCTTGTCATCTGGGTGGTTATTAAGAAGAGTCAAGGTTTTATTTGGTTTCTTTTGTGCTCATGGAATTCTGTGCCTGTCAGATTATTTACTGGTACTGCATTTGAGAAGGAAAACAATGAGAATATCTTCTATTTGTCAGATGTGGAACCAAGCATTATGCATTTTATTTTATTAAATCCTCACAACAGTCATATAGATAAGTACTCTTAGCCCTACTTTATATGACAGAAGCAAAAAACTATGGCCCAGGAGCTTCAGTATGTTGTTTAAATTCACCCAGTAGAGAGGCAGGGCTGGACTTCAAACTCAGGGCTCTTAGCCCTCCGAAACTATGAGTTCCATTATGGCAGGGGCCATGTCTGTCTATGCCTTGCTCTATGCCCAAAGTAAATCATAGTAAATATTTGTTAAATGATGAATAAATACAGGGTGGCGCAAAAGTAGGTTTCCAGTTGTTCATATGGAAAATAATACAATAATTAAGAAATAATAATACAAGAATAAACTCTTCATTTCTCATACTCACAACTGTAAACCTACTTTTGTCCCACCCTGTATATATCTCTTTCTACATACTACAATGCCCCCAAAGACTTAAAACATGTTTCTCTTCAAAATGCGTGATTTCAAAATAGGCCACATGTTATTATCTGCTACATTGAGCCTCTTAGTCAAGTGTGACCTGGTGGGACTCATGGAAATTCAGGTACCTTCAGGGACAAAAGATAAATAAATCTCATGTTCCTTTACTTAGGAACATGAGATTTATAATCAAATTGTATGTAATTTTGTTTCCAACCTAATGTTAACCTTTTGACTATACCAAAATAAACATGTCACATGTTTGGAATGTTCAGTATACACTGGAACTCTGTAATACTATTACTTAAAACATAAATGAATGAATGAATCAACAGACCAATGAAGGATATGATGTGATTGCTTGTTTATACTTTTCCTTATTTTACCACCAGTCAATGGA
Organism: Miniopterus schreibersii; assembly: GCF_964146895.1. Taxonomy (NCBI): domain Eukaryota; kingdom Metazoa; phylum Chordata; class Mammalia; order Chiroptera; family Miniopteridae; genus Miniopterus; species Miniopterus schreibersii. Next base: position 27,124,728 of record NC_138113.1, on the reverse strand, counting down.
CTGAACCCATCTTCTAGTAGTAGACCAACCTCACCTGCCCGCTCACCCACATACCTACTGTAGTTGCACATTCAGTTCTTCTTTACTAGAGATGGGACCATCACTCCAGGAGCTAAGAATATGAATTTAACAGATCCCAATAAGAGACACGTTTCTTGGAGTTTTTGTGCCAGACTTCAAAGTAGCCGATGCGTTCATAGGATATAAGCAGAATTTCTTCTATTTCTGCCTGGTAGCATGATAGGTTAAAAAGTTCTCCTCTCCAGTAACTGTTAACTATTTCTAAATAAAACTAAAGACTCCTGCTGTGAAGAATGATGCCTAAAAGTAAAGCAGAATGCCCTGCTTGCGGGCTCCATCCCCAGTCCAGGGCGTGCAGGAGGCGGCCGATCAATGACTCTCTCATCATTGATGTTTCTCTCTCTCTCTCCCTCTTCCTTCCTCTCTCTGAAATCAATAAAGATATATATATTTTTAAATAAATAAATAAAAGTAAAGCAGAAACTGATTTTTATTGAGGACTTAATGTATGCCATGAATCTACAAGGCGTCCTCGTCTATCATCTATCTATGTATCTATCTGCAGTACCTACCCTGTGATAAGAACTGGTGATACAGCAGTGAACAAAACCAATACCTTGGCTCTATCTCTCTTAATTCTCATATTAAGCATGTAAAATTTTATTATGTTTTCTCCATGTTATAGATGAGAAAATGTTTAATGACTGACTTATGTCTCAAAGCTGGCACAGCCAGAATTTGAACCTGGGTCTGCTTAAATCTGTTCATCGTAGTCTTGTTACTATCTTTCTGCTAACTCCTCAAATACTTTGTTTTGAATGTCTAACTAGCATTTTTTGATTAGACAGTGTTTTAGAGCTGAATTCTTATATTGAATTAAGAACCACATTATCTTTAATTGCCAAATCACATTTGCTGCAAGATAATGTTGCACCCAGACTTGTTATGAGAAAAATTGATTTTGTAAAGAGAGGTGCACATTTGATTGCAAATAAATTAGACAGTGTTCTTTGTAGAATGTAGAGGTTCTATGACAGCTTTTACACTGATACATACAACAAAACTAGATTTTTAGAAGTTGAAAAAATATGGAGAAATAAAAACTAAAACAGTGGCAGTGAGATGAAGATGGAGTTACATTAGTACACAGAACACTTAGCATAATGACCTTATAGTAGTAGTAATAACGCTTACACAAACTTGGTAGGTACCAGGTTTGAGTAAGAACTTCTTAATTAGCAAAGCAAAGAGGGAAAGCCTATTATGACTAAATTCACAATACCTCAGATTTTGTTAAATGACTTGTTCAGTGAAAGTTTTGCTGTCAGAGGCTAGCAAACATTTTTATTCGTTTTCTGTAAAGGGCCAGATAGCAAACCATATAATCTCTATAGCAACTAACCAGCTCTGCCACTGTAGGGTGAAAACAGCTGTAGAAAGTACATAAATAAATGGGGATGGCTGTATCACAATCAAATTTTATTTGCAAAAACAAGCAGTGTGCTGGGTTTGACCCTCAGGTTGTAGTTTACTGATCCCTGCCCTGAACCATTACAAATAGGCCACCACGTAGTGTAAGAGATTGCTTCCTTATGAATTTTCCTACAGGAAAAATAATATTTTCATACTTTGTACCTTATAATTCTCTTCAATGTGTCCAATGTTATAATTAGTATAAACAATTCTATCCCTGTTCAGAGGAATCTATTCCAGCTGTATCCGTATCTGATGGCCTGACTTGATCTAGGAAATAACTAGAATAAAAGGTAGATCTTAAATTTTTGAAACACTCTTTTACAGATGTATTTAAAATTAAAAGCAAAACTTTTAATAAGAATTAGGTTTCTGAGGTCAAGATTATATTTTTCATCAAATAGAACCAGTCTGCATGTTCTACATTGTTGATCCTATTCTATAAGAAAAGGGGTATGTAAATTTAATGGATCATGATGCAAAAGGAAGGATAAGGGTCTGGAAGTAGAGTGTTTCTTAGAGATATAGGGAAATCTTGCAATGCTAATTTAGTAACTAAGGCCTGTTAATTTACATGTCAAAAGAATTTTGATCTGCATACATGCAGCCAACAATTGCTGGTACCTACAGGTAAATATTCTGCATTGCTCTCGTATTTATAATTTGCTAATGATTAATATCTTCAGCTGGACAAAACTAAGCAATTACATTTTTTAAAGGCTACATTTTACAGGAATGTTTTATTTGTATCTTTGATGTTTTTTTATATTTGCATATTTAAATACTTGATTGTTTTTGTATCCACTTAACCTAATGCCTATGCATGTTTGCTAAATGATTAGCTAAAGCATAGGTGCTTTCTGAGGTGTTAGACTAAAGCATGTGTAAATGGTTCATTCAGGAAGTGAACTCATTGCTACCACATTATAAGCAACATCATAAGCAATAAGAGCTAACAGATTTCCATAATAAAGTGTATAGAATAAATACGAACCCAATCTTGGAAGTTATTTCTGGACCAATATTTTAGGTTAGTAAATATTTAACTTAGAAAAAGGAGGGGGAAAGCTAAAAATAGACTGAGAGAACTTTTAGTAATCTCCCCATCCTACTCCCTCCAGCTTACATTGCTTAAAGAGACACTTAAATTGTTTGTCTTTTGTTAATAAAGATTATGGTAGCTTTAGCTTGAAAAAATGCTACTTTTTTGATGAATGTATTTTTATAAAATGCATATTGCTTCCTCATATGCCCCAAATTTAGTAGCTGGTTTTTAATAAAAGACAACATTAAGAGCACCATACAAAAGCAAAATTGAATAGAAAATAAAGAAATTGAAAAATTTAAAAGTACATCAAAGTATGGGCGATTAAATATTAAAATTTCAGCATGCTTCCTAAAAACTAAGGGAAATGGAGAATTTGAATAGTTACATAATTCTAATTTATTCCACCTGATCAAACAATAATTTTTGACAATTTTTTATGTAAAATATAATGGGAGTTTATTTTGAAAACCTTTAACAACACCAATTGAAAAAAATTGTGCATAACATTTTCAATGGTAATATTATAGAAGAAACTATGATGAAACTGTTTCTTATTTCATCCTTATTAAAGGTCAATAGCATAATATGAATATGAAATTATAGGCTAACAAGCCCTGGTCAGGTAGCTCAGTTGGTTAGAGCATCCTCTTGATACTCCAAGGTTGGGGTTCAATCCCCAGTCAGGTCACATACAAGAAACAACCAATTAATGCATAAATAAATGGAACAACAAACGGATCTCTCTCTCTCTCTCTCTCTCAAATCAATAAATTAAAAAATTATAAGCTAACAGAGACATTTCAGAAGAAATAAAAGCCAACAAGGTTTGGGTTTGTATGCTCTGATGGTATAATTTGATATGAAGAGACATCCAGCAGATGGAATCAGATCATGATTCTATCTTACATAGCCTCAGTTAGCTCTTTGATGAGATTAGAAAATACTGGTTGAGTTGTCAGAAAAGATCCTGTTGTGTAGCTAATGTGTATTGCTGATAATTAAGGCAAATTCAAAAGCTGTAGATATCATTTATGGTAACAGAATAGTTGGCATTAAGGTTGAAATAAGATCATGAGTTCCATTCTCATCTTGGTGAAGAATCAATTCGTGTTTAAACCAATATAAGCTCAAAGAATTTCTCTTTGAACCAACATTTTCCCGATTTGGGGTCTGCTAAAGTAAATTTAACTGACCTTCCGGTGCTCTCCTTGAATTAAGTAGAGCTGACCCCAAAATAAGAGGAAAACTGGATGGTGAAGTTAAAGCATTGTTGGATAGATGTAAGATGTTCTTTTTTTGTGAAGAGATTATCTTGCCAGGTTTTCTCTCGCAGTCCAGCCATAGGGGCACCACTGCCATTTGGAACTTGTCTCCTTATTGTCAAGTCTAAGGGCTTACAAAAAGTAAATCAACTTACAAGACCCTTTATAACCCTTCATTTCAAGAGAATTATAATACTCTTCCTTAAGAATCTACAGAAAATACATGTTCTACTGTGGCTTCCTAAATTAACTCAATCCCAATGGTCTGGTTCCATGAAAATAATAAAATTAGACTCTGTATCCATTGCATCCCAGGTGACTAATAGGGCCTGATGAAACAATTTGACAGCAAATTGCTTCATTACTCAATAAATGAAAGCTGTACTCATTGAAGGTCAGTGTCTACTTCTTGATGCATATTAAGTGAGGAAACGTAGAAGTCATCATCTTTAGCTTTTCCAGAGATAGCTACCTTTCCTGCTGATAACTGAACCTACCTCATCCCTAAGGAAATTACAAATGAACGTTAACTCCCAGCTCTATCTGTGTCTGCATGAACAAGAGTTTCATGCTTTATAAAGAGATTCTAGGTTTTAAACCCCCAGAGCAAAGGGAAAAACTCATTTCACCACCTGCAAGCAAAAATTGTCCAAATGAGAACCCCTATTACTTATTCAGCAATGGCTCTGGGAATACGCTCCAGATGGGTTGAATCCCTATTCACAAACCTCTACCTTCTGGCTTTGTAGTTCAGCAATGCATTATTACCTGTCCTAAACTGTCTGAATTAAATAATTCCCATTTCAAAAATGTTACATAGTCATTAAGACTCAGACCTTATTAATTTAAATAGGTCTATGTATTCAGGTTTAGTGATCTTTCAAAAAAAGGTTATGTTACACCATCTAATGGTCCAGGCCCTTTCTCCAACTGATATAGCTACAGAGTTTCCTTCTTGGAGTTAAGCATTTCTTTCTTTCAATGTGTAAGACCATGTCCTGAAAAGAGTGAGCACTTTAAACTTATATATACTTAGAGTGAATTGATTTACTCACTAGATTTCTATCACAGGAACCTAGAGCAGCAGGAAAGCAATTTTACATAGAGTCGACCCCTGCTGATGTGTCTAATCACATTCACATTTGTGGATATGTAGTTATCAAGACAACAAAGAAAAAGGATCTTCTGATATGGGAGAAAGAGCTGGGGCAAGATAATTTATTGGCACATTAATTTCTGTGTGTTATTTTTCTATTCCCTCACCTCTAAAATGCAAACAAATCCTAAGTAGGTAGCTAGACAGAGATCTCCTCCCTTGGAGATTTGTACAAGGAGAAACACACAAGCTTTATATCTTTGGTAAAGTTTAAATCTTATTATTCCCATGATCCAGGAGTTGGAATGAGGGTCAGAGAGAAATGAAAAAGCAGATAAAGGAATGCGCTTAAAAGAGGGAAGAAAATAAGATTTTTTTTTCTCTTTCACATTGGGAAGATAAGAGAGATGTGTAGGCCAAAAGTACAAATTGAGTTATGGTCTTGAGTTTCCTTTTCTATGCTTTGCATACCAGCTCACAATAGCGTACAATTTACTTTAAGCCTATAAATATTCTCACTTGTATATGAAAAATACGATTTTTCAGTATTTTAGATTTAAAAGCTCCTTCATATGAATTTCTCTTATTTAAAAAATTATTAAATTTATTGGGGTGACATTGGTTAATAGGACCATATAGATTTCAAGTGTACATTTCTGTGATACAAGATCTGTATATTGCAGTGTGCTTGCCACCCAAAGTCAAACCATCCTCTGTCACCATATATTAGGGGCCCTCCACCCCCACCACCTGACCCCCTTCCCTCTGGTTACCACCACACTGCTGGCTGTGTCCAGAAGTTTCAGTTTTATATCCCACATGTCAATGAAATCATATGGTTCTTAGCTTTTTCTGACTGACTTGTTTCTCTTAGCATAACATTCTCAAGACCCATCCATGTTATCGCAAAAGAAGAATTTCATCTTTTCTTATGACTGAGTAGTATTCCACTATATACATGTATCCCGTATTATTTATCCAGTCCTCTATCAAAGGACATTTATTATTTAAAAATAAGTCGGTTGGCATTCTTAAGTAATGGATAAAAAGTTGACTCCAGAACTGGAGCAGGTAAAGAGTAAATAGATTCTGTTTGAACATCTCATTGTACCAGGAAGAAAGGAGGTACTCAGAAAATGAGGGAGACATATCAAAAGAACACAAGAGGATAATTTGAGTATCAGTTAATATAATGAGAGTAATGAATTACAACTTATTTAATAAATAAGAATTGATGAGCCCATACTAAAAAAATTAAATAAACATTATTAAATTCTTATGTTTCTTGGAGTAGAAACAATATAAAAATGATTAGCTAATGGATATGAAATCTAGAGGGTAAAAAAATGTTATTAAACTTAACATCACTGCTATTGGGACAAACCAGCATCATGTGCCTCCAAATATAATACAGTGAGAACACTATATCACTCTAATATTCCTTCCAAAAATAATATTTAACCTAATTTTTATCATAAGGAACCATCATACAAATGAAAATTAGGTGACTTCAACTAGCTTGTACTTCTAAAAAAATGTTTTAGGCACAAAAACAAAATCTGACAATCTCTTCTAGATTAAAATGACTAATGAAATATGACACTAAATAAAATGTTTGATTCTGTATTGAGTTCAGGAATAGGAACAAAATAAAATGTTTTATTGGGACTAATGTTGAAGTTGGAATGTGGACTATGGATTAGATAACAACTGTATCAATATTAACTTCTTCACTTTAATAATAATAATATGGTTATATAGATAATGCCCCTTTTTAAAGAGATATAAATAAACTAACATGATATAAAGAGTCACAATATCTTCAATGAACTCTCAGCTCATTCTTATCAACAATGATAAAGCAAATGATACAAAAAGTAATTTTCATAAGGGATATATAAGAATTAGTATACAATCCTTGTAAATTTTCTCTAATTTGAAATTATACCAAAATTAAAACTTATTTTAAAAAATTGGTGGGTTGAAGTTGATGATTCTTAAACTTTCCTTCCCTAAAATTTATAACTTTGGAAGTCAGTTTCATCACAAAAATTTCTGTCAGATTTCTCCAGGAAATAATCATCCCTTTCTCTGCATTTAGACCCCTAGGGCCCTCATCATGTTCCATTCATTCATAGTTTCAATAATTCATTCATCAGGTATTTGTTGAGTACCTCATATAAGTTGAACTGAAGCAGGCACTACAAATCTATTAATAAGCAAGACACAAAACCTGCACTTATAGATTCATAGCCTGCCTTATTGTCTTTTGAGTACATATATCTTCTTTCTTTACTAGACTTCTAAAATCTGTTAGAACCTGATCGCTCATACAGGTAGTAAGCATTTAATATTTATATATCAACTAAAATGACAACTGAATATCTGGAATGTGACTTGTTTATAACCCATTAACTCACATTTAAACATACTCATTAAAGAAATTAAGACTATGTGATAAATTTATTTTACAACTAAAGACAAAAACATTTGAAACAATTTTGAGAGTCTACGTTTTATCATTTTAAGGAAGACAAGGTGTCATGTTTGCAAGAAAAGAAACTAATTAGTATTTATTGGGAAGATAATGTGTTCTAGAAATTATGTTCAGCAGTATACATCAATTATCTCATCCATAAACCAATTCTATGAAATAGATATTATTAATTCCTTTTTACAGATCCAGAAACTAAGTCTCAGTACATTTCAGAGGCCTACTTAAGTTCAGTCGTGCTTGGATGGAGATGGGTTTTGAATCCATGGCTGTTCAACTCTAGATCATGCTACTATTATCCTTGTTGATGATGTTTTTGCCAGTCATTTCCTTCTCTCTTTGGAGTTATGGGAGAAAAGGGTGACACATGGAAGAAGACTTTAGAGGCAAAACTAAGTGTCTTATTGGCCTTACAGATTTTTATATGGTTGATTCAATTATTTTAACCCATTTACATTTTGAATTTATTTCCTGTCAAAAGCATGATTGCTGCATGGATGTATGTTTGTCAGAGTATATTCAATGACTGGTTATCATGATAAAAATAAATTAGATAATACAGTGATTTTTTAAAAAGTAAAAAACAGAGACCTGGAGGTGTCAAGAAAAGCCATAAATGTAGTAACTCTTATATTTGTTAACTTCCAATATGAAAACAATTTTCAAGTGAGGTCTTCTAGATTTCAAATTCTGAAATCTATGTATTTTATCTGTAAGAATTAATCCTGATTAATTAACATCAGATGAGTACATTTTTATGGTGTTATTCACTCAAAACTTCTGGGAGAATATCAGTGGATTAGTAACTCCTTGATATATACAGAATTAGGTATTTAAACTTAAAAGCAGACAATGATGCCCGGCCGGGTTTGGCTCAGCATTTGAGCATCAACCTATGAACCAGGAGGTCACACTTTGACTCCCTGTCAGGGCACATGCCCAGGTTGTGGGCTCCATCCTCAGTTAGGGGCGTGCAGGAGGCAGCCGATCAATGACTCTTTCATCATTGATGTTTCTATCTCTCTCTCTCTTCCTCTCTCTGAAATCAATAAAGATATATTAAAAAACAAAACAAAAAAACAGACACTGAGTAAAAATTAATGATAACTAAAACCAGAGGAAAGAGGAAAGGCTTCTACCTCTTTTTGGGTAAGAAATCTGAGCAGATGGTAAATTTCTCCCCTCCCCTCCAATCAGATCAACCGTCCCCCACTGCAGAGAGTGAGAAGGCGGGATATGAATAATGATGACAAAGGAACCATATGTAAAATCACCTGATCCCCTGTCCTTGATATGGCCAGAGAAAGTCTGGGTGAGAAGTAGACAGTTTTGAATTTCTAGAATAAATAGAAAATGTAATTAAGATGTGTTTGAATTTCTTTGAGGCAGATACAGTTGTAGAGAAAATATTTTGCAACTTAAATTATAATCATAAAAATATATAGGTATGTATCTATCTTTGTATATGTTTATACCTGATATAAAGTAATGAATAATAGTAGATATAGTAATGGCCAAGGGACAGAAAACCTAGAATTTTGTTTTTGGCATTTCAAAAATAAATTGGTGATTTTGAGCAAGCCACTTGAATCTAACTCACCCATACCACCTGAAGATTAGAGAAACTGAATAATCTTTATGATCCCTTCAGTATTCAAAATATTTGACTTTCTTTAACCAGATTAATCTCTCTGCCTATTAGTGTGCTTATCCATAGGAGTAATGAAAAGATGTACAGAACTTTTATGAATCAGATGAAAGAAAAAAAAAAGAAACATAAAGCTCAGGATAATTTGGCACTGATGTGGTATTTTTAGGGTTAATACCAACAGTAAAAATTGCCAGTTATTAAGCTCTTTATATGCCCCAGGCATTGATCCATGGGGTTTTCATATATTTCCCATATAATTACCATGAAAACATATAAGTATGTAATTTTATCCCAATTTTTTTTTGAGGAATGAAGGTTTGTGGAGGTTTAGTAATTATTTTTATGTCACCCAGATAATAAGCGATAGGAGCATGACTCAAATATTTTTAACAATAATTTTGAAATCCTTTTTATTTGGACTTCTACACTTTATGTGAACTCTGGTGCTCAGAGGTAGCTTTTTGGGGGAGGGCCAATAAACTTGGTAAGACTTTAAAGGACTAAAGTAAAAAGGAAGACAGGGAAGAAGGGAGAGAGGGATTAGACTAACCTTTATATTTGTATGTTTGCTTTAGTCCAAGCTATCGTTAGAGCCTACATAAACGCAGACCCATAACCACACACACATTCAGGATGGGGCAAACATAGGTTTCCAGTTGTGAGCATGCAAAACAGTTTATTCTTGTATTGTTATTTATTTATTATTGTATTATTTTCCATATGAACAATTCTAAATCTACTTTTACCTACCCTGTATATATATAAATGTGTAGTGCATATTATGTATAATGTCTGAGGTATTTTAATGAGCATTCATTTTTACTACAATTCTTTGAGAAAATATTAGTTACATTAACATCAGTGATATCAGCATTTATCTCTTTTATGAATTTTATTCCTTTATAAATTTTCCAAATTGAAAACTTCACAGATTTCTTGTTCATGCAAAAGGAGTAAAATTTACTAATTGGCAACTTCCCTTCGCAGATGTGGTATATTTACTAACAAATACTATACTGAGTTTGTGTTTCAACAAAAGTATATCCATTAACTTCCCTTGAGTTCTCACCTATCTGTCAACTTGGGTGTTTGACTTTGCTTTAGAGTGTTTGTTGCCAACTATTTAGTTTGCTCATAAATTTAGAATTACTATTCCTATTCCATCTGTACAATGAGATATCATAACATGAGTAAATATATAATGATTGTGGCAGTAAGCAATTCGCAGATGAAGGTAGAGCTTTGAAAGATTTTTAACAAAAATCTAAAAAACTCAACTTATACCTACAATTTTCTGGAAAACAGAAAAATAGAATGCTTTGACCAAATTCATAAAGGCTCATAAATATATACATAAATATTCATATACATAAACATTTACATTTGGAGATGTACATTTACAGATTCTACAGAGACTACTGGGAGCATTAGATTACTGCCAACTGAGTTGTTGGACAGCAGTTTCACATATTTTAATGATATAAATTTTATCATTGGATAGCTAGGAAACAACAATGTGCATTATTTCAGATGGGTTATGTGTTAGTGAGGAAAGAGCACACACATGTACACACATGCAAACATACACACACACACAGTAAGATTAGTTTACGTTCTTATTATAATTAATTACTTAAAGATACACAACCTTACAAAATCAATAAGACATGTAGAGCAGCACTTTCTGGTGCATCACTCTTTGATCCCTAGAGTCCTTAATGGGTGGGAAATGGCTACACAGTTAGAGCAAGAGAGGGTCTTGCCAAATCTAAAGTGAAACTCGTTTGCAGCCCAGAGCTTACATAATTATTAAAGAAGAATAGCAAATATTTGTTTATCTGAGGCCTGCCTTGTTCTTGAGCCAAATTCAGTATTAGCAGAGTTACCATATATCTAGGAGAGAAATCAGTATCTATGCCCAGAAGTCCATGGACAAAGTCTCTACTTAGAGCTTTCCAGCAAACCAGAAAGCCTGACTCTAACTTAATAACCTTTGATCTGAATATTTGTGATAATGAATTAGTCCAAGACTGTGATCATACATTAATGTTGCTGAAAATATCTACTAACTAAATTGTCTCTTGGTATTTCTATGGTGTCTAACTGGAAATTAAAAATATAGATATAATAATATTAGTAAAAGTCAAGATTTATTGAGAGCTCAAATATGCTTGAAAGTGTTACATGGTTTCAATTAGTATAACCATATTGTGTTGTTTATAAGGTAGCTTCTATCATTACATAATTTTATTGATGAGAAAAGTGAGACTTAGAGTTCTAGATAACATACTAGTAAATGCTGAAGCAGAAAATGAAAATGTTATAATAATAGTTTCCATTCTTAAATATTGCTGTACACTGCTTCTCAGAAGCAGCATAAAAATCCAATTTTATCTGATCCTCTAGATCTTAATTTATTTGCTTCTGAATTTTAAGCTTTTTTGCTTGCTCCAAACCTCATATTCAATGTCCTTTTTATAGTTTGTAGTTTGTGTAACACATGCTTCTTCTGAAAGATCAATTTTTTCAAAAAGATAAAAAGTTAGCATAAGATTTTTCCCACCCCTGAGGCAGAATGCTCTAGTGTTCCAGGTAAGCTGGTCCTAATGGAAAATCACTGAACTATACCTAATTACATAAGATGTTAAAGCTGACATTTCGACCAGGACACCAAGATAAGGTACACAGTAGGTGGAGTTTCAGAGTGAGATCTCCATATACACAATTTGCAAAGGAAATTGTTGCTCGTCAGTGTCTCAACTCTTAGACCCCCTCAGCCCAATTAAGCGAAAGCCGCCTCAGTGTTTCAGACACATGGAAATCATAGGCTGGTGCCTGACTCATGCCTGAGAAACTAACGCAGCTGTGCAGCACAGAAAATATGTCTACACTGGGAGAGGCCAGGGCTCCCAAGCTGTGTTAGAGCGTGGAGTATGCAAATATTCCCTTTGCCCTGAGGGTGAGGCCTGCAGGAGGGAGGTAGCCTGGAGCTAGCTGAAGTCCTGTCCAAAAGGACTTCTGCCAGAGAGTAGGAACCTCAGTAGTATCTGAGTAGGGCCGACTGTCAGATAAGCAAAAACGGAAGGGGAACAAAAATAGCCTACTAGATAAAAAATTTACATTTTTCATCATACAAGGAGATTAGGTGAACAATCTTTGGTAATAGGATCTTTTAACGAATCTTGAAACTCCTGCCAGCTCCAGAAAGCACAGAGCCAACTTACAATTGCACTGATTCAAGAAAGACATTTCTTTTTTTTCTTCTTAATTTTTTCTGTTCCCCTCTACCCCCATCATTCTTCAGGGATTTAAAATGGACTCTGGTGCTAGAGAAAAAAGTTTCTTTTAATGCTGGAGAAACCAACTAAGCTATGCTTTTATGCAACCTGAAGTAGGACTGAGTTGGGATAGGGAAGGAACAGGGGGAGGGGAAGGGAGAATATTTAACATAAATCCAATGTAAATTTTTTATTTACTATCTTGGACTAAACATTCTAATTTCTTAATTATGTTCTTGTTTTAAAATCTTAAAGCCATGATAGGACTGTTTATATGTAATAATGAACATCAAATCTATGGGCCCTATAGAATATTTCCTCTAGGTGTAGCATATTGACTACATGTAAAAATATTCTTCTAGTACTCCATGTCTGGTTATGGCAGCATGTGGTGTTTGGGTGATTTTCCTCTGCAGAAAATTAGTATAAAAGTAGATAAAATAATTTTTAAAAACTATTTTAAAGATACTGGAAAATGCTTCATTTTGTCTATGTGGTGTATCATGTTTATTGTTTTATGGATATTGTACCAACCTTGCATCCCTGGGACAAATCCCACTTGATCTTGGTGTATGATCTTTTTAATCTATTGCTGGATTCGGTTTGCTAATATTTTGTTGAGTAATTTACCATCTGTGTTCATCAGGGATATTGGTGTATAATTTTCTTTCTTTGTCCTGTCTTTATCTGGTTTTGTAATTAAGTAATGCTGTCCTTGTAAATGAGTTTGGGAGTCTTCCCTCCTCTTGAATTTTTTGGAATAGTTTGAGAAGTATATGGGTACATGATCATATCAATAGATGCAAAAAAAGCATTTGATAAAACCCAGCACCCATTTATGATAAAAACTCTCAGCAAAGTGGGAATAGAGGTTATGCCGCTGTGATAACCTGGTTATTGTTTAACAGGAAAGGAGGAAAGGAAAGACCAGATAGAGGCATGACATTTATACAGCTTCACCAAAAAGCCACATTTTAACATTCTCCAAGTCTGTTCCCCGCTGGTCGATGGGGGAAGGGCTGGAAAAAGGCAGTTTAAATGCATGCCCAGTAAGGTCTGAGGGACGGGGAAAGGGGCCTACCTGGCCGCCCCTCAGTCACACCTGAAAGCCAAGCAGAATGGGCGAGGCCACTGCAAGGGCGGGAAACCTGAATATTTAAACTTCCAAACAGAGGTAGTTCTCTCTCTCCTCACTCTCTCGTGCCAGGCTCCTGGCTGTCCTGTGGCAGGAGGCTGCTCTGAGGGACTCCACACATGGACTAACAGGCTTCAGTTAGCCTGAACCCTGACCCGCCCCCGGCTGCCGCGTGGAAGGGAAGCTCTGACACTGCTGGAACCCCAGCTGCACCTTCTCCAGGACTCACTTGGGGGGCAGGGGACTTGGGACTCTGAGAAATGTAAGTCCACGCCAGTGAAACCTGTTTCCACATCCCATCCTCCTGTGTGAGTCTTAGAAAGTGCATGTTTTGAAAATATCACAAGAACTTCACTCCCACGAGCCACAAAGGGAGTCTAATTCTCCAGTCACTCTCTGAGCTTTTTTTCTAATGTAGCTACTTTCAATAAATTTTATGTCGTAATTAAACCTGGTGTCAAAAGTGTCAAAAGGAAAGAAACAAACAACGAATACCAACTCCTAGACATTTTTCCTAGTTTGCCTAGGAGTTCATGGAAAGCAGTTCAACGTTCTGAAATAACACAGAACTAAATTTTAGAGTAATCTAGAACTATAATTTCAGTGATGGTGTTAGCTATGTAATTCTGGTGAAAAGAAATGCATTAACTACATTTTTATAATTCATCAAGTTTCATAAAGCTTACATAATAAAACCATGGATTATTTGAAAGTCTCAACATCTATAGCTTCAGTGTCACATTAGGGAGATGGACCCTTGAAGTACTTCATGGATGTTCTAAGGGTGCTCACTCAATTGAATACAGTAAATATAAACAAATTAGGATAACAGCTGAGAATTAGTGTACCATATTCATTCAGCGTCCAAAACTCTGAACTTTGACCATTATTTTTAAAAATATTTTAGTCTCTTTCCAAAACTTGAATGGTCATAAAGCCACTATAATAATCAGTGCCTTATCAATGACATGTAATCAGTGTGAGCTCAAACGTCACCATGCTAATGGAAATATTTATTTTAAGTTCTGACTTTGTCACAACATATAAACGTGGTTGGAATCCAGCCAATCAGATCATATTTTGCTTGACTGGGTTAATCAGATAATCAACATGTTTTTATTAAGGGCCTAAGATGTGAAACAATAAGTTACTTTCTCATTAAAATAACTAATTTGCATAATAATATCAACAGAAACTACCTGAGATGATTGTCTTCTTCAGGAGCAATTTTACTTCACAACATGCAAACAAGATCGCATTCAGAAATAGCCAGGATTGATTCAGATTAGTTGTTGCTGTTGCTGTTTGTTGTTTAGGGTGTTGGGTAGGGAAAGAAAGATTGAAAACTCTAGGAGGAGGAGGATTGCAGTTTACCTTAATTTTTAAGAAAATATTAGAACCAATGTAATAATTTAGTTTTCCTGTGGAATTGAATGTGGAAATTACAGAAAGTGAATTAAAGCATTTTCTACTTGTGATAAGTACTTGGCTTATGTTGTTCAATTCTTTACAACTCCGCAAAATTGGTGTTATTATTCTTAATTTATAGGTAAAGCTACTAAAATTCAGAGAGGTTAAGAGCTGAAATATTAAGAACTGAAATATTTTATGCAAAGTCAACAGCTTGGTACATAGTAGATGCAAGATTGGAATCAATGCCTGTTCTAAATTTCACTAACAAAAACTTTAGGGTTTACACAGCATAGCACAGTCCACCAAAATATATATTTTACAGACATATTTAAGGGAATCATACCTTAAGACTATTTTGCTGTAAAATTTTACTGTTAAGGATTATGCTGTTATCAGAGATTTACCAGTGTTGCAAATTAAATCATATTTTATTTTTTAATAATTTTGGACTGCAAATATTTCTAACTATGACAGGAAGTTGTTTTTTTTTTCTATCACCAATATGATAGCATATTCTGCTCTGTTTTAAATGGAGAAACTAAGAAGTAGTGAAATATTAGGAACCTTACCCAAGGTGACAAAACAAGTGTGCCCAGGAGGCACGATTAGAATGTATTCTCATTTTCCAAAAGATAAGACTATGTCCTGTTTCCATGAAGATACAAAAATATAGCAACAGTGCTTTTGCTGTGTCAGCTTCAATTTAGCAGGTCTTGACATTTGGCCATTTACAATTTTTGTTACATTCTTTGTTGCCTTGGATGTTTTAAGTTCCCCTTAGTGTCTTAGAAGAGAACAACTCATAAAAAATAAAACAGCTTAATATCTCATTCAAATAAATGCTTATTTATTTGTTTATGACATTGTACTTAAACCACTTGGTCTTTTGTTTACCTGAATGTGGTATTGTTCAAATACACAGCTGCTTTTGCTCCAATGCAGGATGCCTTAGATGCACTGCTTGTCCAGATATATTTATATTCTTATAGACTTAAAGCCTCACACCTCACTACACAGTTAACAGCTTGTAGAAACAGCATCCTACTCATGTGAGGTATCAGATATTAGCTCTTCCTGACAGTGTAGTCTAGCATTATTTATTTCATATGACTTATTTATAATCTATTTAGCTCTGCCTCGTTAATGAGGTCTCAGTCCACTTCAAAACCAGTTTGCCATTAAAATATAGCATCTTATGTTTTCAGAGTCTCTCAAATGACATGGATATAGTTGGATTGCATGATCTTTAAAAATAGGATTTTTTTCCTTTCTGACTAAACATTTTTTAAACAAAATCTCCTTCTCTAAAGGAACATATCAGTTGAAGCTGTTTCCATCCACCCCTGGGGGGCGGGAAGGAGAGGAGGAAGGTTTAAGGTAGAAGAGGAATTTCTAGTGCCTACAAATTGGGCCTGTTAATGGAAAAGATTTCTCATCCATAGCTGTAGTCCCACTAGCATAACAACATAATTAGCTTTGGAGTTTTAGTAATTACCAACCAGATTCCCAAGGAAAACAGTCTTGAAATTGCTGCTGCGTAATCACAAAGAAAGCTGTAAAGTTTTCTGTTTAAATTTACTTCAGCTCATAAACAGAAATATTTGTCAAAAGTCTTGTGATAAAGGATCAAGCTTGAAAAAAATTCTCCAATTTCAGAAATCTTTCAGAGGTTTCTCTATAGAACTTCACGTTAACAATTCTGCATCCCAGTACCTCTCACCATTGGCAGCCACATTTGGAACATTGGGGCCACTGAATTAAACAAACTCATTCCACCCAAACTGGTCCCTTCCCATGACTCATTTTGACATTTGCCTCTGGCCGGAGGTTCAGTTTCCTGCCTTCTTTATCTTTGTTTTTCATAATTGCTACCTTAGGCTCAAACTTGAAGATATTTTATTTTGTACTCAGGAGTGTCGTACAAAAAAATTCACATACACAGAGTTCGAATTTAACAAAACAAAGTTACTAATCTTCGTGTTAGCTCTAACTTGTTTCGTGACGGACCATAGTTAAGTAACTTAACCTATATTGACCTGAGTTTTTATTTTTCAAATTTGAAGGATATACTCCCTGTTTTATAAAATGCATTCAATAAACCATACCATATTGTTCCTAATACTTATTAGCTCTAACTGTAATAAATTTACCCGTGCTGTTTTCTCTCACAACACGTATCTCTGACAAACATATGCTTGTTCTAATGAAAAAGGAATGCCATCATCTCCTCAGTCATTTTTACTTTTACCTTCTTCCTGGAAGTGACCCTTAAGATATCAAGGTCATAATTTTGTGTTGTGCATCCACTTAATGCAACAAGGAGGAAAGTTTAGCACAGCTTATTCCTTTCTGAGACAGAATTGGCAACTCTTAAACATCTTTATCAGAAATCACTGAACTTTCTTCTTATCACTCCCTTTAGTTTCTTTTTATTATCATCAATAAAAATGTAGTGCGTATTATGTTAGGCCACCTACATTCATCTTCAGGCCCAAGGCACTCGCTTATCCAACTGCCCAGAAAGTTAGCTGCTGGGGGCTCATGGCCAAATCCCTCTCCAGGAGGAAGAAAGCTACCTCAGTCAAGGTTACGCTCCTTTCAAAACCCTGTGTGCAGTAACTCACTGTGCTATGGATACTGAGGCCTGGCCCCTCGACTTCACTCAGAAAGACTGCGTAAGATCAGTTGAGGCCACTTTGGCAACTACATCCCAGTTCAACTACTACTTCTACCCAGTTCTTTACTCTGCATCTTTGACAGATGTTATTACTTAGATCGTGCCCCTAAAACGACCTGCCCCCCCCCCACACACAAATATCAGAGTCCATGAGCCTGTTTTCCAAGTAACCAAATTCATAATAGTTGGTACCAGAAGTGGTCCTAGGAAGAAAGCTATAAATGGGATTTTGGATTCAGATCACTAACTGGCAGGCTGGCAATGATGTCGTCTCTGGTATCAGATGGAGCACTGATTGCCCTTAGTGTACCTTTGTGATGCAATGTGAGCAAGTTCACTAGTAGTGAACTACGATGGAATCCCAAAGGATGGAAATGCACTGATAAGTATATCAGAGTTGTAGAGAGCTTTGGGGGAAATGATAGATATGCATTAAATGGAATCATTGATGCGTTGGGGGCGGGGGTGGAGGGGAGCGCTGAAAGGCTTGATATAATTGATCACCAACACAAGTGTAGGTATGAAAGTCAAAAGGGCTCCTTGCAGCTTTTAAAAAGATTCTCTCTCCTGCAGCTGGGGTGGGGCAGGAATCAGTCCCAGGACATAATTATGAGTAGCAGAGCTCCAGAAAAGACAAAATTATGAATCCTGGCATGTTTGCTATGCTAAGGTTAGGTCCTAGATTGAGAAGGAGCGAAACCTTGAGACTTTGAAAGGGAATGTCTGAGATAATGCAGCTGCAAATCATTAATTATTAGATGCTCCCGAACCTCTGGGGATGTGGAAGTGGTAATCCTCCTTGTGAAAGGCTAGAGCCTTCTCCACTTGCTTAAAAATAATACAGAGGCCCCTGTCTTTAAAGAATGCATGTCTCTTCTCCCTTCCTCTTAAGATCTGCTATCATTTCCCCTTCTGGCCATCAGGCTAATAACCAGGGTTGTCACAATCATCAGACCAGGGAAATACGGAGCCTTCTAAAGGAGAAAGTTGCTATATGTTGGAGGATCTGCAGGACCCAGCCAACATGTGCCAGCAAAAACCAGTAGTGTAAACATGGGACTGGATCCTCAGGATGCTGGATAAAGGTAAAAGAATAGAAATTTAAATATGGAATATTAAATCAATGTAGGAACACTGCACTCCTGAGATACAATATTTAACATCTTGGAAAGGACTGTTATGTGCTATCCTGGATGATACTAATGAATACACTGCTTTGTTGCTTCTTGCATATTCAGAAAAGACAATACATTGCATTAAATGAGATAAAAATGCCAGAAATACTGTTACAACAATGAAGAGGGAATCAAAATTCTCAAAGAATTGGGCATGATAGAATGAACATAGTAATTAATGGTTAGAATCTCACCAGGCAACTGTTTGGGGAAGCACCATGACGGTGCCATGTTTATCAAAGCGATAATGAAAGCTTTGATAACAAGAAGCCTGGAGTTTTGAAAAGCTCAGTGATGATTGTCTCTGTAAGGAAGGGTTGAAGCACGTGATGTGGATATAGACATAGCTTCCTAATAACAATGGAAATGTTAGGATTTTAAAATAATAAAAGCCACTTGGTGGTGCTTAGCTATTGGAAGCAAGATCGGTGCAATTATTGTTTTGAAAAGCAAGTCAGAGCAGAAGTCAGACAGGCCTCACTTGCAGAGAGCTATGGAAATATTTAATAGAATACTGCATTTCTAAAGGCAAGATAGATGAACAATCAACAGAGCTATTGATCCATCTCTATATCCTGAATAAATCAATGATTGATAATCAGGAGGCTGAGAGCAGCTGCTCCAATAAAGTCATGATCTCTTGGCCAGTTTTCAGATATGAGCCGGCTCTCAAAATCCATTGATTGATGGGGAGGAAGGACCTGCATAAACAGGGGAAGTGTATTCAAAATAATTCTGCTCTTCTTCATAGTGTCATATGGACTTTTACTCAGATACCATACACTAGAGAAAGGGGTACCAAGATGTTTTGAGGAGCATTGGACACAGGGTCTGAGCTGAGATTAGTATTTGGAAATATAAGATATCATCATAGCAACTTTGACAGAATGGAGGAATATGGAGGCCAAGTAATAAATGGAGTCTAAGCTCAAGTCCAACTCTCACTGGGTTCACTAGGTCCAGGGGTCATTTTCAAGGTACCTGAGTATATATTTAAAATGAACAAATTTGTGGGTTGGTTGAATCTTCACATTGGTTCCTTGGCCTATGGAGCAAAAACTATTATGTGGGCATAGTAAAAGTGGAATTCCTTAAAACTGTTCTCTACTCCTGAACAAGATTTTAACTAAAAACCATATCACATCCCAGGAGAAAGGTACAGAAGTAGTATTTACAATAATATGCTCATTTAATTTACCAATCAGGCTTGTAAAAAATAAGTTGGATCATGAAAGTGATATTATTCTATTCAACCCCAAACAAATAATAGACCCAACTGCTGCTGTTCAGATGCCAGATATATTTGCCAAATCATATGAAGACAACCTTAGGTGCCTGGTATATTGCTATTGATTTGGTAAATATACTCCTTTCCATACCTATCAAAATGAGGACCATAAGTAATTCACATTTATATGGGAAAAATAATAAATATATATTTCTGCTCTGGCTCTTGGGCTTCTATACTTTCTTAACATAGAATTCAAAAGGATGAAAATTATCTAGATAATTTACAGAATGACATATTGGTCTACTATATTGAAGACATTATGTCAACCAAGCCATATGATCAAAAAGGGGAAAGTACATTAGAGGTTTTGATAAGAAAGATGAGCTCCAGAAAGTGGTCTGCCATATCTGTAAAACTTTCAGGACCTCCTAGGATATCCACTCCATAGTAAAAAACAGATTATTACATTTCCCAATTCCCACCAGTAAGGAGAAAGCACATCATCTGTTAGGCCTTTTCAGGGTATATGGAGGCAGCATATTTCACACTTGAGAATATTGCTCTGACACATTTACTGAAAGCCAAAGAAAGCTGCCAGTTTTGGGGGCCCAAGGAAGGAGACCACCTGGCAGTAGATTCATGCCATAATACAAGCAGCCCTGCCACTTGGGTATACATTGTGGTAGTCTGTGATACTGTTTTATAATATCTGTGTAATGTAGACTTAGTAACAAGGCCCACAAATAGAATCACAATTTAGAATTGTAGGCTTCTTTAGCAAAAATATTTTACCTACCTTGGCCCAGGTAGAAATAGAACTCCTGGTCATGGAGCATCAAACGAGATCCTCCAACCAGAGATAGTAATTTTGAGCCAAGTCATAAATATGGTCATGCCCAGAAGCAATCCGTAAGATGGAAGTGGAACACCAAGGATGAGGCATGAGCAGAATCAGAAGTGAGCTGCTCAAGAAAGTAGCCCAAACCCCCATGTCACCCATTGATGTTGCGCTAGTACCTCCCTAATCGCTCACACCTTGCAGTCCCAAGCTAACAGAAAAAGGAAAATACCAAGCTTGGATCATGGGTGAAGTAATCTGACAGAGGTATGTAAGTCTAACATGTTCCCCTGTTACACTCTGCTCCCACTCAATGGTGCTCCTGAAAGACAGTGGTGAGGGCCAAGCCTCCCAATCGGTGGAAAGTACTTGGTACACTAGCTCTCTAATTTGGATGAAAATAAAAGTGGTCATATGGGCAGTGTCAAATGACTTGGCAGGTTAGTCAGAGGCCTAGAAGATGGAAAATTGAAGATGAGGAGATCTACTTCAATGACTCCTTCAGAAACAGCCTCAATTTAGGAAGCAATGGAGAAAATCTGAAATCTGAAATATCTAAAATCTGCAGGTAGTTAATCAACAATAAGACCAATTTGAAGACTAGGATACAAAAAATGGTAAAAACATGTAAATGTCTGAGATGAGGTTAGTGTAGATCCTTCATGCAATCCTAGGAAAAATTTACAATGACAAGGATTTTAGTTGGGGAAGCCATAAGGGCTATGACACTAAAATATCTATGAATGAATAGCTTTAACCTAAACAAGGGTATAAAGAAGGGGGGATAAACAAAAGGGAGGGGAGGAGGAGGGCAGAGTCCTAATAAATCAAGTATAAACCTGGATTAAATATTGAATTGATGGTTGACTATTTTTGTCATAGATATGTTCTTGTCAGAAAAGTGAGAAGTGACAGTCTTAAATAATTGATGCTTTGAGCAAGAGCGGATATCTAGGACTTTATGTCTCTTATTACATTGAAACATAATGAGAAAGAATTTAAATAACTGTGTTAGGGAAACCAAAACCCCAGAGCTAAAGATCTTAAATCCACATTTCTTAGAAGACAAACTGAAGTCTCCTAGAATTGACTAATTTTCAAACCTCAGTTTGAAGTGCTTGGAGGATATTTGGCAACAGACAGAATTTGGGAAATACCATATTTGCTTGTGTGAGAAGAGTTAGTCTAGTTTGTTAAGATTTGTAAAATTCCACATTTAATGGAAAAGCTATATCCATCCATTACAGTCTGAAATAGTCTACCCCCCAAAATCATATGTTGAAGTCCCAATGTTCAGTACCTCAGAATGTGACTGTATTTGGAGACAGGGCTTTTATTTTATTTTATTTGAGTAATTATTTATTTCCATTTCATTGTTTCCCCATCACCATTTTATCCCCTCTATGCCCTTTTCCACCTCCACCCAGCCCCTCCCCCCATCACCACACTGTTGTCCATGTCCATAAATTCTCTTTTTTTTTCTTTTTTCTCAATCCCTACACACCCCTGCCACCCCCCCCAAACACACACACACACCAGAGCTGTCTGCCTGCTCTCTATGAGTCTGTCTCTGTTTTGCCTGGTAGTTCAGTTTGTTTATTAAGTTCCACATATGAGTGAAATCATGTGGTACTTGTCTTTCTCTGACTAACTTATTTTACTTAGCACAAAGCTCTCCAGGTCCATCATGTTTTCACAAAGTGTAAAATTTTCTTCCTTTTATGGCAGAGTAGTAGTCTTTTGTGATAGGACTTTTATTTAAAGAGATAATTAAGGTTAAATAAAGTCAATGGGTGGGCCCTAATCCAATCTGACTGGCATCCACCTAAGATGAGGAAACAGGGACAAAGAAAGACATCAGGGATTCTCACCCATAGAGAAAAGGCTATGTGATGATACAGCAAGAGTGAAGCCGTCTATCTACATGCCCGGAAGAGAGGGGTCAGAAGAACAAAACATGCCCACACATTGGTCTTGGACTTCTATCCTCTAGAACTATGAGAAAATAAATTTCTGTTGTTTAAGGCACCAGTCTATTGTATCGTGTTATGACAGCCCTAGAAAATTAATACACAGTACTAGTGGTAAACAGTCTAGTGTATAGCTGCTGAAAGTGACTCTACCAGTAATTTGAGTGAGATCCTTCTGACTGAGCTGAAGTCAATAAGAAATTGAGGGTGGACTAGTAGACATTTGCAACTCAACTTCTCAGGACTTCAGCATTTGTGAGGAAAGAAAATATGGAACATTCTTCCTTATATTAGATATGGAGATATCTACTCATTTGATTACATCTAGTGAGCTGTTGAATAACATGGGTAAATTTAATTTGAGATGGGGACTAGAATGACAGTTTTTAAAATTTCTCCACTGCACTTAAATAACATGATTAAGGCCTATTTCAAAGCCTTGTGTGAAGAGCTGAACTGTCAGTATATGTGGGCCCAAAAGAAAACAAATTACTATTATGAGAATAGCCATTAGATGTGGAAGAACTCCTCTAATGTGCTCTCATCTCTTCCCCAAACAGAAGCATCCCGATCCTGAATAATTATAGCCTTGGTGCCTTAGAACATTGTGTTAAGAATTTTAAAGTAGGGGGATTATTTAGAAGATAATACCTTAACTGCAATAGGAATCTTTCATTTTTGTGAACCCCCTTTACAACACCTTACCTCCAAGAGAAAAAAATTATATAATTAATCATATTCTAGGCTCTCCATTAGACCATGGTCACTTTAGTGGGCTCATTCTCACATGCTTGGCTTTTATCACAGACCTTCTGCTTCCTGATTCTTTGTAGAAAATATTGCAGGAAGGGCCAATGCCTAAGAGGTTACCTGTCTCTTCGTCTCTCCTCTCAAGCTCTTACCTCCTTTCCCTCTCTCTCTCTCTCTCTTTTTTCACTCTCTCTCTCTTGAATGTCTTGCTCTTCATCTCACTATATCCATCTTTTTCTGTGACAATGAAAGAAGATACAGAAAGATCTCTCTTTTTCATTAGACTAGTGGTTCTGAATGTGATAACCAGAATGGCTGTAGTCATCTTAAAGGCATTAGAGAAATAGAATAAGTGAGTTGATCTACTGTTTATGACAATATAATAATGAAATAAAGTGGAAGTATTGATAATATTAATCCTGAGATGAAAATCCTTTTGTTGTTTACCCTACATGAGTTAACATTTTCTATTTCTTGTAACTAAATGTTCTCAACTGATATGCCTAATATACCATTGAATCAATTGTTCTTTTCCTCTACAATTTGGCTAATTTGGAAATATACCATTTTCTAGATGAATCACCTCCTTTGCCATTGTTTCTTTTTCACAAATTAATCCCTCTAATCAGAACTTATTTTCATGAAATAGCTGAACGTGTAGAGACAGGTATGCATATTGGGGGGAGGGGGGATTCAGCAAATTTCTGAGTACCAGCAAAATAATTTTTTGTTTATAAAAATTTCATAGATATATTTAACATATATGCATGTGAATAATAATAATACAAAGAAAAGTGACTACTAACATTTATTAAATATTTGCTCAGAGCTAGGGACTCTGCTGAGTGTTTTACATATACTATAGCAATTAATCCACACCTCAAATAGGTACTTTTTTTTTTATTATTTTCATTTATAGATGAGTAAAGTTAAATTCAGAGAGTAAATAATTTTACCACCTGCACATTAAGAGATAAAATTGAGGTTCAAATTCAGATCTACATAACAGCATATTATATTATAATATACTATATTTTAACATTTATGTCATAACATAACATTTGTATTATTGTATACCATTTATATTACATTGTGCTACATACTATTCTAATATTATATTTATTATATTATATTTTATATTATATATATTATAATGTTATATTATTATATTGATCTGAAATAATTATCTCCAAAAAAGATAATAATAATTACCTTTGGTTAGGAGAATCATTTTTTTCTTAATCATATTCCCCTATATTATTACATTTTTACAGCAAACATCTATTATCTTAAATAAAAAAGAAAGGGAAATAAATGCATACTGTATGCATTTATAAGTTGTAATAAACATTTACCATAAAGTGACTTTCCTGTCCCATTTTGCACAGGGCATCAAGAGGAGTGCTTTTAGTTCCAGATCTACCACTTGACTCTATAACTTTAAGAAGTCATTGAACCTCTTAATTTGCTCATATGCAAAGTAGATATAATCTTACTTAGTTTTCTTCCTTCAAACAGTCATCATAAAGATTTAATGAGGTGGTGGAGATCAAAGAACTTGGGAAGTTTTAAAGCATGCTAAACTCTGCAGGAGCCTTATTTTTTATTTTCTTCATATTGAAACAGATTTTAAATGCATATTGTAGTTTTAAAAATTTGGGTGTGTTGAACATCAGAATATAACTGTCTTTGTTTCCTAATCGATATTTAATATTGATCCCATAAATTATCGTGGCCATATGTTGCTATAACACACACAAAGCATCTTGCACCATAAATTCTAACCCATAGTAGGACCCATATAGGGGTGTGTGTGTGTGTTTTAAATTAAAAAGTCCTGGAGGAAAGTAAGCTTCCCTTTGGATTTCTCTTCTAATATAAACTCACATTTTTGCTCGAAGGAACAATAACAGGAACAATAAATGTGAAATCTGGTTCCCTAAGGAAAAGGAAATCCACACTTAAGAGCTTTCATCACAGGCTCTAATACACTATCTAGTTTGTCAGAGGGGATATATTTATTAGCATAATAAAAGAGTACCAGGAAATTGCATAATGGTAACTAATTGTCTGCCCTTCCTTCTTTCTTGGAAATAAAAGTGTCACTGAAGTTCATGAACACACACGAGGCCTTTTCATCCTGTTGTTTCTAATTTTCCCCCCACTGTTCTTCTATTGTCAGTCTGCAGGGAAATTGTTTTTTGGGGGGGAGGAAGCTCACTGTAGTTGAATCGATTAATTTGCTAGTGTTCCCTTGATCCTGAAGTGACCATGTAATCCGCTGAGTATTCTCTCCCATCCTGTGTTTACATTTTTAGTTTTTGAATCAAAAATCTTCAGCTGAGAAAACAGATTATGAAATCCTATGGGGGAAAAATCTAATAGTTATTTTCTGTAGAAATAGGAAATGATATTTCTTCACTACAGTCATCCTCATAAAAGAGCATTTATTATGCATTTACATGCTGAACTTCCTTGGTAGAAAATGCTTCGTTATTTTTTCTTCTTTCTGTCCTTCTTGCGCCTTAACCAATAACTGAGCTGCTGAGTGAGCCTAGGCTTGGGGAAAGCTATGAACAAGAGGATTTCCAAACAATATCTCATTCTCTGAACATTACTGATGCCCTTTTATGTCATTCAAATCTCCCTTTCCTGTGTCCCATTTCCCAGGCATCAGCTCTCTGTGACCTGACAGATAATCTGATAAACTAAACTCTAATAGCAAACTAATGGCTATTAATGGGTAATGTTACTCTTTCCAGGGAATTTATGTTCCATTTAACCAGATCACTTGAAAACAGAATTTTAGTCTAAAAGAGTCATTATGATGGAAATTACAAATGCCCACAGAAGATCTGTAATGGACTGTGATTGAGGAATTGATGAATGAAAGACTTAATAGTAGGTAGGCTTCTTCTTTCCTCTCTACATATAACTATGACATTCTCAAGGATATGAACCAAACATCTCCAAGAGTCTGTGATCTAAGGCATTTACCAATGAAAGACAGTCTGGAAAACTGGAGACACTAATAACTGCTTAGGCAACAGGTCAAACAGTATAGATCATCAAAATGGTTAGTGACCAGATTGGAAAATATTGAGTCAACCGTGGTATCCACAGGGCATCGATAAGGGTGATGTTCCCATGTAGAGAATTCAGATGCATGGATGACTTACGACACATGGGGTAGAGGTGTGGGCAGAAACCCAGAGGAGGGGAGGCAGAGACAATTTTAAGACGTGGGTATGGGCTAAATTGCCAGGAAGGAGAGAGGCAGAAAAAAGAGCTGAGAAAGAGCATTTGGAATAACTGTGCTAATATAAACATTGAATTTGGGGGCCTTCGCTTGACGTTTAGTGACTTGCATAGCGACCATTTTTGCTGCCCACAAACTGCTCAAGTGAACAAAGTCAGTTCTGTTGCCCTCAGTCTTCTCACTGCCTGCGTTTCCTGCTTTTCTTCTTCCCTCCACCCGTGGCATCTGGAAAGACACTCAGAGGTAAACTTTCTCATCGAGGATAAGTGGCTTACTCTTCTAAAATAAATTTGCATGTTATCAGCAGTGAGGGCTTAATCTCATTTTCTTCTTATTAAATTCCAGTAATATGTGTTTATATAAGAGAGATCATGTCCAAATTGAGATTGTCCTAAGAACCCTGCCATGCATTTGCCTTCAGGGGGCAGACTTGAGCTCCCTCTAAAATAGGTTAATTTCCATGATGCTAAGAACTTCAGGTACTACATGTGAGGCCTGATTGGAATTCCCACGTCGTGTAGTGGAAAGGGCTTGTCAAAGGAGATCTAATTAGGCCCTGGCCCGGTAGGTCAGTTGGTTAGAGTGTTGTCCCATTACGACAAAAGTGAGGGTTCGATCCCCAGGCAGGGTACGTACATGAATTAACCAATGGATGCATAAATAAATGGAACAACAAATCGATGTTTCTCTCCCTTCCTCTCTCTCTAAAAATCAATCAATAAAAAAGAGAGCTAATTAAAAAAATAAGTGATATTCCCTGGGAGATTTTTTTCCCCTTCCTAGCTGTGAATAGATTATGTTAAAAGTGCTAATGGAGGTATCTGCAAAGACTGACAGACTGATATTCTTAACTAGTCAAGAGATGGAAAGGCAAGTGCTCAAAACTGTTCTGAGGTTTAGAAGCCTGTGTAGATTTTTCAGAATTTATATAGTTTAGTTCTAATTTCTATTTTAACTTTTACTCCGTGGGACAAATCTTAAGTCTCCTTTTCTGGGTCCCAGATTGGTACCTTGGCAAGTTTATATTTCTCTACCGCCCCTGAAAGGTGTAGAACTTGATTGATTTGACTTTTCAAAAGCACCCAGATGCCTCATGATAGCATAGGTCCCCTTTTCAGCATACGGCATCGAAGCCCATACTGCTTTATTTAACTCTCCCTCCTGTGGATTAAAAAATAAAAATAAAAATATGTTATTTCTCCTTGATAGCTTTCATAACACCTGAGTCTGAGTTTCAACAAGTTAGCTCTAGCAAAAATAGTAAGATTTTGTTCTGGGCCCCACCAACCATGGGAGATAAAACAGCTGTGGGAGGAAAATGTCATATGAATATGTTATGTTCCCAGGAGGAAAGGCGAATATTTAGTTTGTAGAAAAGAACAGGTCATTCCTTGTATTCTTGGGAAGCATGTCAAGTGGGTAAGGAAATAGCAATCAGTGGAAGAAGCTAGTGGGAGATAAATTTTAGTTCAGTATAAAGACTGTCTACAATGATGGTCCCAAGTTGTTCTAGGTGGCATAAACTTCCTCAGAAAGAAGAAAGCTTTCAGTCACTGGAACATTTGAATTACTGCAAACTGGCTTCAAACACCACATGGGACTAGTAAAAGATGCTCAACCTACAAATTTTGTCATTAGTGGTTTTTTCCTAATTTCTCTTTTCCAAGCATTTTTTCCCTTCTCCATTTAGTGTTTCTTTTCCTACCCAAACTTTGGTTCTCCATGTGATCATAATGTGATCTAGGAACTTATACGCAAAATAAGGGACCAATGACATAACATGTTACCTTTCTCAGAAATTTTTTGCAATTCTAAAGAATATAGGAAAAAAACAATAATGCTTAACTAAACAAAATGAATTGCTAACACTGAAAATTAGAAATGTAAGCAAAGTGAGAAGAAAGTTTTATGTAAAAGCTCCTTTTCCATATCCCTCAACAGAAAATACAATTGCGATGGCTTCTTTGTACAAATATAAAACAGAACTTTACAAAATTTGGGTTTTTAGTAACCTAACAAAATGTTACTCTCTATGAAGCATTTTAAAGCATTCATTTATAATCAAATAAGTCCATTCTAGTTTAACAATGTTAAAAATAGATAAAGGGAACTTGTCAAAAGAGCAGCCAGCGCGTTGGAGGGAAAGATGCCAGGAGAGAGGAAGGTGTGAACTAGAAGCCGAAACAGTCCAGGCCTCATTCTGACGTTCGCATTAGCACTATGGGTCACGTCATACACATCGCTTAACTTCTCTGGGACACTGTTGTCCAATCTTCATAACGAGAGAGTTGAATAATAATCGCTAAGACCCCTTGCAGCCCCACAGCATGGGGCGGGCCTCTCCCAAGGCCTCTCCTCTGAACCTCCCCAGCGGTGGCCCTGAGGAAGGGCCCTCTCCTCTGAACCGCCCCAGCCGTGGCCCTGAGAAGGGCCCTCTCCTCTAACCGCCCCAGCCGTGGCCCTGAGGAAGGGCCCTCTCCTCTAACCGGCCCCAGCGGTGGCCCTGAGGAAGGGCCCTCTCCTCTGAACCGCCCCAGCCGTGGCCCTGAGAAGGGCCCTCTCCTCTGAACCGCCCCAGCCGTGGCCCTGAGAAGGGCCCTCTCCTCTGAACCGCCCCAGCCGTGGCCCTGAGAAGGGCCCTCTCCTCTGAACCGCCCCAGCCGTGGCCCTGAGAAGGGCCCTCTCCTCTAACCGCCCCAGCCGTGGCCCTGAGAAGGGCCCTGCACTGTGGGACGTACACCCACCCAGGGCCAGGTCGCGCACTTTAATACTGACGGAAGCGAAGTCTGCTTCTAAGGCAGGATCACAAAACCCTGGAGAGAAACGCCATCCGCTTGGCTGGTCTCAGCCCCTCATACAATTATCTGTTCCTGGAACTCCCCGAGAGCTAATTGCCAGCAAGCCAGGGTCAGCAGCCCCTGGGGTGAAGGTTCCGTCACCCTCTGCTAAGAGCCTGCATCTGCTCACACACACCCACGTCCTTAGCATTGTGATTCTTGCTTTCTCAGCCTGTCTTTTATTTGCCTTCATTTAAATCCGTTAAAACAAGACTGGCTACCCACTGACTATGCTGACATGTCCTACCTACTTATATAGGTTTTAATCCCAAACTTATTAATGAATCACATGCTTCATGAAACAAAACAAATTATAAGCAGCAACTGGAAGAGTATTATTGAACCGATACGCTAAGCACAATGATTTGAAATGATTATAGATTCCTTCCTCTCTTCCCCATGGATTTATCATGCAATAGTAAAGTAATGAGAAAAATTCCATGATGCACAACCTCATATTTAAGTCAGAATATAACACTCATAGACAATTTATGGGTGTAACTATCTTCCAATAAAGCTTTATTTACAAAAACAAGCAGTGGGCCGTATTTAATGCTTGGGGTGTAGGTTACTTTTGTATTAGAGTGTACTTCATTAGGCGCATGCTATATTTTGGTAAAGTTAGAGCAGGGCAGTATTTGAGTCACAGAACCAGATATATAAAAATGATTGATTTTTCAAAGCCAGTTTCCATAACACTATAATTAGCAAGTCCATTGCTTGCAAACCATTCCTGTCTCCAGAAATTAAGTGATGCCTAAAGCAAATTTATCAAGTCATAGAATCTAAGGAAAACGACTGGGAGTTTAAAATAAAAGAAAGGAAACATAGTATCAACATAATCAAAAGGTCTGTAGAACTTAGTATTTGGCCTATCAATTTATATATGGAAGTGGAAAGCAACATTTATGTAATTATCCAAAACTGCATTCAAGAATGTTGTCTATAATAATGTAAGGTCACCTCAGGCTCCACTGCTCCAGTGCACAGCGTACAATGTTAAAAAATGTACATGCATGTTTGGTGCCCCAGAAAGCACGGCTGCATCCTAATAATCCAAGTTCCAAGGCAAAGGGACCCCTGGTGAACTGTGAGACTGTAAGAATGCAGCAGTGGTGTTCTAAGCAAAAGACAGACCGATTCCAAGGTGAGAGAGACAGACCAGCATGGTGGGAGGGGAGAGGGGAGGCCAAGTGAAGAGCAAGGAGAGAGCACAGGGACAGGGCAGAGCTGAGCTCTGTTGCAAGGTAATTTTTATATTAAGGGTATCCTGTTAAGTTACTTTCTTACTTTTAAGCAGATAAGCATTCCCCAAGTGACAGATATCTGGTGTCAAAGAATCAGATATTTCTGGTTTTCTGTTTGGCCATATTCTCAGGATCTCAGCGTTGTTTCTTCTTCTAGTAAAAATATTTCCTCAAGCTCTGAGGCCCAGAGACCTTGGGAGGAAAGTTGTTAGCTTTCAAGTAACAGTGAATTTTTCCAATATAAATACACCTCATATTGATAAGACTAAAATAATGGATGCCCCAACCAGCAGTGTCTCCTACGTCGCATGAATCTTTGGGATTAAAATTTCTAGTATTGAGGGGGTTTGCAACACTTTTCTCTCCTTTGTGACCTTTACTAACAGAAGAGTGGCGGGCTGCGTGCCAGGGTAATTAGTGTGCCACTCCAGTTTCTCCAAAGGCCTTGGTTCTGCTTCATTATTTAAAGCTTCACTTACTGAAGTGCTATCAACGGTAACTCAAGGGAGAGACACACAGTAGATTGTTTAGTAAATAAGCAGACTGAATCTTTGCTCCTTTCCATGGATGTTGAGTGAAGAGATGTTTGAGCAAATCAATTCACCCTTTTGCATATTAGTTTTTCTTCCTGGAAAATAAATATTAATTACTTTGTGTACTTGTGGCTTCAAAATAATAGATATAATTCTTAAATCCTTTGCAAAGTACAAGCTACACACACACTCACATACGTGTGTGTGTGTGTGTGTGTGTGTGTGTGTGTGTGTGTGTGTATTGTGAGTTTTAGTGTAAAGTTGCAGGAGACTACATGCTCCTAGATATTACAGTAGATTGTGTGTGTTGGTGGATGTATATTTTTAAAGAAATGATCAAGTTATTCTGATATTCCCTAGTTGGCACGTGCCCTTATTCTCATAGGTGACATTCTTTGAATTTGATATTTTAGGTCTTAAGATATCTTATTCTACACTCATAGTGCCTCCTGCCTGTATGAGCAGCCTTTAATTTTGACAAGAATTATGTTTCCAGTTTTTCCCAGAGAAGAAAAAAAAAGCATAAGCAAGAAACATATATATATATATATATATATATATATATATATATATATATATATATATATGAAATGTAGTGCAGCTCTGTGATAGGAAGGTTTGAATTATCTATTACTATTTTCAGGTGCTTGCCACTGAGGTGAGAAAATCCACCTGCTGACCAAGTGAAGAATCAGTATAGCCCTGACTTAGGCTGAAAGGAGATAAGCAGAAGGCAAAATCCTGCCAGTGAATTTCAATGCTAAAAAAAGTGTAGGGTTTGGCCCAGGGGTAGGCACAGTGGGTGAAATCTGACTTGAGCTAGCACTTCATTTATAGTTCAAAGAAGATGACTACTCCCTAGAGAGGGAAACAAGGTTTCCATAACCCTAAAACATGGAGGTGGGGGGAGTGGCAGAAATCACATGGCTGTTTGTTCTGGGAATCAAACAGACATGCTAACAAAGTTATGCAGGAAATTAATGAGCAAGATGGAAATGACTTTTTTTTTTCTTACCAAATAGAAGTTAGAGGTGGGCAAAGACAATAAGTGCTGAAGTCTTCCTGTCTGTATTTGATTATAAATTGTACCATTTCCTAGCTGTGTGACCTTGGACATCTTAACTTCTCTGGGCCTCAGTTTTCACATATGTAAAATGGAATAGTCGTAGTAGTAGTAGTAATTGTTTCCACTTAATGTTTTGAAAGAATTGAATGAAATAGTCTGTGTAAATTAAAACACAGTGTGTGCTCAATGGGAGTTAATTGAGGCCATTATTTTTAGCATTAAGATATTTTTTCGTAATCACCCTGAATACAGCAGAAGAGAAATTTGGAGGTATTTAAAGGAGTGCAATGCTTTTTTAAAATAGATTGTTTGCTTTCTTGATTAGGACAGCACCCTTGTGTAAGCAGATCTCTCATTCTGAAAATAATATCAGGGTCACTTTCCCAGCAAGTGGCATCGTTCCACTGGGTGGTAAAGTGTCTAAACTTTCAGAGGAATGCAGTCTTGGTTTTTGTTGTGAACATTCGTTTATTCTCCAGCTTCCATTTCCCCTTCTTCAAGCAATTGCCCCAAATTTAGAAACAAGCGGGAAATCCATTTCTTCCACATTTTCAGGTCACGGGGTGTGGGTGAGTTCCCTCAGTTTCAGGAGTTTGTGAGACACATGCTTAAGCCAATCAATGTGCCATATTCCCCTGAACAGTTGTTGAGATAGTGTAACTTTACTTATCCACTCTCCTGCTGGTGGACATTCAGGATGTTTCCAAATTTTCTTAATGGATCCCGGCTCCCAACTCCCATAAGCTGGTTGCAAGAAATTAGATAAGCTAAGTCTTCCGTCTTAGCCTTCCTTTTCTCACCTATGCAGTGAGGAGTTTGGGTTAAATGATCTCCGAGTTTCTATTCTGTGCTAAAATTCTATGTTCCATATTCTCCAAATACGGTCATATCTCATCAAATAGCCCGTCCTCGTCAGTGTGTGTCTGTCGGGCTGTCTCACCTTCTTGGTCCCTGTGAGTAACCTGAGATCGGGGTGCTCAGAGGGGTGCTATGCAGAGCACTGCCCGGCTCCCCAGATCCCAGTATGCTCCGAGTGCGCTCCATTTCTTCTAGCCCTGCGTGTTCCCATCGTCCTCACAGGCACTGTAAGGGCTGTGCTGCCTGCTGCAGGCTTCACCTTAGGGCAGTCGTCACCCTGCCTGGAAGGCAGGTGTCACCTTACGGAGCTCTTTGGCTGTTTGGGAAACAAACATGTTCTTCCAGATGGGTTACAGAGCATTTTAGAATTGATTCCATGTTGGCTCTCCTCCAGGAAATTTTGCAAAGAAGCAGTAAGTGAACAGGTTCAGAAAGATCTGATCCTCTTAGCCTATCTAGACTAGACTAGACTAGACTAGACAATGCTGTGCTGTGCTATGCTCTGCTCTGCTGTACTCTACTACATGCTTGTTTTAGGGCATATGTTCTTCCTCTCCCCACAAGCCATGCATGTCAGCAAGGCCTTTCAACCTGATATCAAAACCCCTTCGAGAAAGAAGGCAATAACTCGAAAAGAAACAAAACCTGCTTTGTCAATTAAAATCCCTCTAAAATTAAAAAATATATTTTAGAATATTTACTACCGCTGGCAAGAACCTGATGCAAGGATTTTTTTTTTTAATAAAGCAGTTCCA
Source organism: Miniopterus schreibersii (assembly GCF_964146895.1). Classification (NCBI taxonomy): domain Eukaryota; kingdom Metazoa; phylum Chordata; class Mammalia; order Chiroptera; family Miniopteridae; genus Miniopterus; species Miniopterus schreibersii. The sequence goes on along the minus strand of NC_138113.1, from coordinate 27,090,661 downwards.
TTTTTTAAACCATAAGGGCAGAGGCGGTTCACTTTAATAACATGGGCAGTGTTGAATGGAGTAGAACATTATCAATAAATACCACTAAGTTCCCAGCCAATTATTGCTATTAGTTATTGAAACCAACAGGTATTAAAAACAATGAATTTAAAACTGTGGTCATTAAAAAGAACCTTTAGGAAGTGGCAGCCACGTCTTCCTGGATATCGGCTCTGGGCCCCCTTCTGCCATAAATGGTTGTGGTTATGACCAAGTTTGGGCTTAGACCAGAAGGCAGGTGTGTCCCTGCTCCTTGTGGCACAGCACTCCTAGGAGACTGCTCTTCTTCCTTTCCTCCCCCTTTTTAAAAATTTGCTTGGCCTGGCTGGGCATGGCTCAGTGGTTGAGCACCAACCTAGGATCCAGGAGATCGAAGTTCGATTCCGGGTCAGGGCACAGGCCCGGGTTGCGGGCTCGATCCCCAGCAGGGGGTATGCGGGAGGCAGCCGATCAATGACTCTCTCATCACGGATGTTTCTCTCTCTCCCCCTCTCCCTTCCTCTCTTTATTGAAAACAATAAAGATATATATAATATATCTTTGAAAGTATTGCAGATGTCCCCTTTGTCCCCATTGATCCCCTCTACCCCACATCCCCACTCCCCCAGGTCTTTTCCACACTATTATTTTATAGGTATATGGATTCCTTTATTTATTCAACAACTACTATTGAATTTAGGCACAGCTCTAAAGAACTTTCAAGGGAAGGTAATTCTCATGCTTTAGAAATTATAGTAATAGTTCCAGAGAACCTCATTTCCATCTGCTATAAATACCTTTCTCTTCCAAGTAACATTGGCCATACCTCATGTGCTTCTTAGCACAGGCATAAACTCAATCGCACGTTTCATTCTTATCAGACTCGGGTGTGGTGGCTTATTTGTAAAATTGCAGTAATTTGCCCATCCCGGCTTTCATTCCCCTTTGCAAAGTGACTGTCCTACTCCTTGAAATTAGGCTGTCCTGTGATTTTCTTTGGCTGACATCATATGACAGAGGTGATGTGACATGACTTCCTTGCCTGGACTATACGTGTCCTTGCAGCTGCTGCTCTCGCCTTCTCACTGCTGCCACCAGGTGAAGGCTGCCAGGCTGGCCTCCTGGAGACATATGTTCCAGCTAAGAACCTTTTCAATGACCAGACCTGTGAGCAAGACCAATTCAGACCATGAGGCCCTAGGGATTAAACTACAAGATAACTGCAGCCCCATGAGTAAGCCCAGCACTGTCATTGGGACTTACCTGAGGCCTGGGTGCATTGCTCACCTGTGGAATTATGAGCCAATGAATTGTTGAACTGTGGGATGGTTGGCTACATAGTAAGAGATAATTGAGAGAGAAATTGGATCCAGAAATGACATGTTGCCTTAACAAACCTATAAATTCGTGGCGTTGACCTTGGGATTAGGTGGCAGGCAGATGTGGAGGAGCAGTAAGGAGGCTGCTTGGGGAGGCCCGAGGGCAGCCGGTGTGATGCAGCTGTGTGACAATCATCAGCCCTGCTGCCTGGGGTAATTTGGAAGAATAGTTATATGCACGGCAGTTGATACCTCTACACTCAGATTCATCTCTCATTCCCTAGTGACGAGAAGGTCACTTATTGAATAACGAGACAGATGACTAGCTGAGAGCAAGTGGAAAAGACAAGTAATTCACATTGGAGGAGATATTTGAATTGGGCTTTCACCTGATGGTCTTTTTTGTTTTCCAGTAGGTGAGAGCTTTCCTATGAGAGCTCTTTAGGATTTCCTATGAAATCCAAAAATATTCAGACAAGTAAGAAATTAGGTATGTAGAGGAGCAGAGTGGTGGGAAATGAGACTGGAAGAACAGTTTAGCATTGGAGATGACCCTTGAATATCATGCTAAGTAATTTGAGCTTCAGTGTCTCATCAGTAAACATGTGTGCAATAATAGTTTTTAATATTTTGCCAATTATTTTTTATAATATTCACTGGAATGGCTTTTGGCATGTACACATGCATTTATTCTGTGTCATTACCTGTATTCGGCAATTATTTATTTAGCACATATGTGTGCCCTAGACAATAATAGGCATATGAGAGATGAAGTTTTTATCTCAAAAAGGTGGCCCTAGCTTAGGAGAACTTGTAGATGCATTTAGAAGGCACAGATGAAACAAATAAATAACTTTATTCATTTCAATATCATATCATATTTTTAGGCCATTTTGTGTTCATTCTCATTTGACACTCATAAAAAGAAACTGTGGGTAAGACAGGACTAACTACCACACATTGTATATGAAGAATCTGAGGTATGAAGAATCAGGTGTTTTAAGGACTTGACCAAGGTCAAATAGCAGGACAGAGTCCGAGGTAATACCATCCCCATGTCTTCTCTTCTGGCGCTCTTTCCATCACGACAGTTACCCACAGTGAGAAATACGTGTCAATTCCGTACTCCTTTAAAGATGTATTACTACTGTCTCCATGCATCCCCTAGTTATGTGCTCATATCCACTAACCTGGACAAATAAGTAGGGCCTGCAGGAGGCACTGTCTTACCATATGTTGGTCACAAAAGTCCTCCAGGGAGGACTCTATGTATGCACTGAGCTCTGTGGTTATTACAGCCCCTCCCCTTAACTTTTCTTCCCCTTATAAAGTGCTTTTTCCATCTTGGTCCAGCTAAAACCTCCGTGATTCGCCATGGCTACAGGTACTAGATTGCAGGCCTTTCTTTTTCCGGAATGAACCCTTTTTGGTGAAGGCATACCTAGTCAACTCATGCTTCTGGCCAATGGATCATAAACACCAAGAGGGTACTACATGCATTTTGGACATTCTTTTCTTAGGGCATCAAGAACTTCAATTAATTACTTTTGATAGTTACTTTCCACAAAGCAAAAGGCTTTCAAAATTGCAAGAACTATGTTCTTCTAGTTAAAAATAAAATTAGATCCCATTATTGCATTTCTGCTTACATTCCAGAAGCCTACTGAAAGAAATAAAGGGAGGAAGAATGGAAGGGGAGGGGAGGGGATGGAGAAAGGAAGGCCTCAACAAAATTTAAACACCACGTGCGCTAGGCCTTGGATATTTTAGTATCAAATGAGCTTTGCATTTCATTAACAAGTGGTTCCATCCATTAAATGCAATTATAGCCGTGCAGTTAAAGCATGTTGATTCAGCTGTACTATCCACAGGCTATGCTAATATCTTTCCAAATCCAAGTAGCATATCCAGTTTCTAAATGGCTTTTTCCCCCCAAATTTGACAAATATTATTTAAGGTGTTTTGACTGTTTCTACTAATTTCATACCACATTAAGGACTTCATATTTTGCTTAGGAAACCAAAATGTACTAAAATTTCCCAAATTGCTTTTTAGGGGGATATAATTCTTTTTAGTTTGGCCTATCCAGCAATGTGACTTTTTCTTAACCTGTCTTCCACTGAAGGAAGGGGAAACTGTATAGAAAAAAATATATTGTATATATGAGTCTGCAGGAAAAGTATACTTAATAATGTTCTTTTCAAAATAATTATTCAAAAAGCAGCACTTAATAAAATGAAATATATGTTGCAGTTTAAAAGAAAACTATTAGAAATTTGTGACTTCAGATTAATTTGTAAATTATTTTCTTAAATTATGTCAGCATACCAGAAAATATAGTAACAGTATCTGTAGAACACCAGTATTAATAATAGTGATGCTCTGGCTGGTTTGCTCAGTGGTTAGAGCATCTGCAGACTGAATGGTCTTGGGTTTGATTCCCAGTCAAGGGCACGTACCTTGGTTGCAGGCACAATCCCTCACCCCGTTTGGGGTGCGGTGCGTGCATGAGGCAGCCAATCAGTGTGTCTCTCGTGTAGGCGTTTCTCTCTCTCATTCCCTCTCCCCTCTTCCCCCCCTTCTACTCTCTCTAAAATCAATGGAAAAACTATCCTCAAGTGAGGATTAAAATAAAATAATAATAATGCTAATATATTTTTCTAGTAATGACAATTACCACTTATTGAGAATTTAATATATCCCAGTAATTGTATATAGTTTTTATAGGTAATTAGCTTATAGTGAAAATACTACACTGCCCCTTAGAGTGTGTGTGGCACATGGAAGCAAGCAGAGGTGTGCTTATTAAAATTAAATAAAGTGCTTTCACACCCTCCTTGATAGTCAGCCACACCATGTAACAGGCAGAACAAAAAGTTTTGAAAAATAATTTACACTAAGGATCAGTAATATTAAATGACGATCTGAGATTCAGATTCAAGCAATATTTCTTGAACGTGTATAGTGTGCAAATATTTTTCTAATTGTTTTCTCCTGTGCCACAGCATCCCGAGAGTCACCCTGTGGTTTGTAACTCGGAGGTGTCATGACTCTAAGACTTGCAGTCTGTTCTTAAACTTGAACTTGGACTATAGAGCTATATATGGACCACTGAGCTCATTGCTTTGTCAATAATGGGAAAGAGGAATATTATGTAGGTGCAGGTAATATTAGAGCCTCACTTTCTCTGAACATGTGTCCCTCAATTAAGTAACGTATGATAGTAATGAACATATCGTGAAGAAACAGAATTTTTTTAACACAATGGTGTTCAAGCGTGTGAGTGACTATCAGTGTGTGTAGCGCTTTGCCTTTGGGGAGTTTCGTCAGTCTCTTTTCCCCGGGCATTCGCAGGCCTTCCCTGGACAAGTGAGGCCACGGGCTCCCCAGACCAGAGTGAGCTGCTTCTTCTTGAGTGCTGCTGACTGCTGATTACTGATTGTTACTTCAGTGCACTAAAGATACTTTGTTGGCTTGAAATAGTTAATGATTCTGCTAATTGCCTAATTTACTCCTGGGGAACACTCTTTACTAGAGGAGCTGGCTGAATACAAATTAGTACATGCCAGATGCTTTGACTCTCTTGGCTGGAAACAGCTAGGGAGCTGCAGAGGAGGGATTCCCCCCTTGTCCTCACTTACCCTGAGGGAATTCAAAGACACAGGCAGAGTCCCTGGATTTGAATCCACACAGTCCTGTTACTGTTTCTTTATCTGACATTTAGAGGGGGGAAAGGAGCCACAGAACAGTAAATACACTTAAAGGGGGAAAGTTAAAAGCAGCGCTTATTTTAATAGAAATTAATTGATGAAAATATTTTTTAAATGAATTGCAGATATCTTTGACTTATTAAAAATACAGTAGGAAACTTTTCATCTTTATTAGATAGTTCAGGCTTATCATTTTAACACAAGACAAAAATTGATGAACAAAATTCTCTCCGGTGAGTTTAGCATATGGGAACATTTCTTCAAACGTCTAATTGCCCAAGAATGAAAATAACTTTCTCGGTTCACCCCATTCTCATCCTGCCAGCTTGCCCCTAGTCAGTTATAATACGTTGTGGGCTCTATTCTTTTAAAGAAAGTATAGTTAGGAAAGGAAGATAGGCAATAAAAAACAAGCATTCAAATAAACTTTTCTTAAATTTTACCTTGTTATGCAGGAAATGTGGAGACAAACAGACATTGTGTGAAACATCAAGCTAAAAAATCTGCCCCAAGTGTTGGGTTAGGTGGTTACCAATGGCACTAATGGAGCATTGGACTTTATCTTTGGACCTACAGGGTCCCTCTAAAATCGAAATTCCTTTTTACACCAGAATAAAAACTTTGGGCAAATTACAGATAGCATGGAGCACACTGGGCAGAATGGTGCAGAAACTCGTGGGCCAGCAGTTCAAAGTGAGATTGAGACCAAGAATAAATAAGTAAATAAGTAAATATTTTGAGAAGTATCTTCCTTTGCAAGGTAGGAGAAAAGATGTATCAAAAGCTTATTGGTAAGGTAGGAACATGTCTGAAAAAATATATTATTAAAGAAACCTAGCAGAAGAGAGAGAAGCAAGGGAGAGACAGTCCGCAGTTACAAGGGCAGCTGGGATGAAAGCGGATGAGAAATATAATGAGGCCTTTGGTTTAGTAATTGATAAATTAAGAGTGCGTTTTTTGAAAAATGGTAGACCTAGAAGCCAAGTAGAAATAATTATCCCCATTTATGGAGATAAATGGTGATAGAAATAAAATAAAATAAATAATATAAAATAAAATAATTAATATGAGGTAATAAGGAAATAAATTAGTTAATATATGACTTCTTTCAAGAATTTGACTCAGCTTGAAATGCGCACCTATTTTTTTAAATTGTTATTAATTTGCCAAATAAGCAAAGGGCTCATGTCACAGTGTTTTGATTTGAAAAGTAAAAAATGCTGCATTAGGACCTAAAACTACTTTGTTTCATTTATTATTCCACCATGAATGGGAAAACTTTTCAGAACAATAGGCCCTTTGAAATCTGAGATGCACCAAGTGGGCGTGCACACAGCCTGTATTTGGAAACAGCTATCACTGCGCTCGCACAGGTAATTAGACTAGATAGGCCCGGATTTTTCCAGAGCAACAATAATGCTCATCACCCAACCTCAGCGAACAGGCAGGTGCGTCTCCCAGGACCGGGCAGTGAACAAATGTTGGATCTGATGCCTGCTGCCTCCCACCTGTGCCGGGTCATAATGGATGAATGAGAGCCAGCCTTTCATGTCATTGTTGCACTCAGAGGACACAGAATGATTTAATTATAGAAATCAAAACTGGCAAAAAGTTTGAAAATATTTAATCCAGTCTCGTTATTGTACAGATAAGAAACTTAGTTTTCACAAGGTTATGTGAAGTATCCAAGGTCACTTAACAGGTTTGTAGCAGAACTAGGAGCATAACCCACATTTTCTATTTTAAATTCCACGACCATCTGGAAACTGTTCATTTTAGCTGCCTTTTCTCTTTTGGTTCCTATAATCAAATCAATGTTTAAAAATCACAAGTTAATGAGGAACTTGACATACGCATAAGGGAGAGAAGTGATGGGTATGTATTTGAAATGCAGGGGAATATAAAGCCGTCAAAGCACAGGGGACATGTCACAATTACAAATCAGGCTACAGAAATAGGGCTAAAGACCTAAAATGTGCAGGCGTGTCCCAGCAGGTCGGGCATCGTCCGTGCACCGCAATGTCTCCAGTTCGATTTCCGGTCAGGGCCCAGGCCCGGGCTGCAGGCTGGATCCCAGGTAGCGGGCGTGTCACATCAATGCTTTTCTCTCTCTCCTCCCTTCTTCTCGCTCTGAAATCAATAAAACATATTTTTCAAAAACACCTCAAATTTGCAAAACCATGCAATTCAAAAATGTAACTTGGGAAATAATAAAAGACTTAGAGGGGAAATAATGATGCATATTTGTGCACTTTTCTTGCTCACTTAGCCTTTTAATAGACTTGTCAGAAGGTTCAAGGGATCAGAGACTGTGTTAGTTTAACTTAGTTTTAATAGAGCCAGGCTATACATACACACAGGTTAACAATCATGATAATGATACATTTAAAGTTTAACTTAATTTCACAGAAAGAACACCTGTAAATCAAAACATGTGAGGAACTATTAAATATAATGTATCACTTTGTTTCATCCCATACTTGGTCATCAGCCTACTAGCAGAGGTGGAAACCCCACAGATGATACAACAATATATTTCAAGTTATAAAAAGTGCCTTATCTGTACTTAGCTGATCCTTCCTTCATGTGGTCCTCTGTTCACCTGAGATGAAGAGAATATAAATCCGTCAAGCTGGGCCCAAATCAAGAAGAGCCAGCTGGAATTGCTCTTCTGGACTCATCCTGAGAAGCACCTACCCTCTCACTCCCATGGGACCTTCAGGATTATAATGCCCTCCTCGCTGGGCTGGACCCAGTGCTGCCAGTGTTCCCCTTGTCCTTCCCAGCAGTGATTCACCGAGAACATGGGAATTCCTCCACAGCTTTCTGATGCAAAATAGCATTATAAAAGAAATGTGTTTCTTAGAAGGTGCGCCAGTCGGTATACCATTCTTTGTGCCAAGTGCTATCTTAGCTACTACAATACAAAAATAATGAATTGAAATAATTTACCGTTGAAAACCATGCAGCAAACATTTTATAAAGTAAGACTCTTGACAATGATCTTAATGTAGACATTTTGTTGTTCACAGACCCAGTTTGCGTAAAGCAGAACCAACAGACGCTGACTTTTAAACACTGTGCTCCCTTCGTGACCTCAGTAGGATGGTAGTCGGGGCAAGTGTTGGACTTTTGTGTTGTAAAAATGTAGGTGCTTCGAATAGCTCCTCTTCATTAGATTTTTTTTCTTCTGTTGAATTCACTGGTTCAGTGGCGTCCAGACTAGATCTTTCTAATTCAACTCTGCAGAATTATGCTTATAATCAGATAATAGATGCATCCTTCTCAACCAGAACCATATTGAAAGTGCTCTAGGCAAGTGTGCAGTATAATAAATTTGGCTTAGAAAAATGAGGTATTTTTAGAATATCTCACTTCTACAGGGCTGTTACTCATCTGACTTAGTTAGCTTCCCTGATTAGCACTAAAATTTGCTCTGGGTCATGTTTGGTGCAGGGAAAATAAACAGAAGCAATCAGGTATTGGAAGATGGGTAAACAAACTAGCCTTATTAATTAGCATTGATGCTACTTTTGTGTCATAAATAATAGTCAGATCTCTTTAGGGGAAATGAACATTGGCTAAGAAATAGCGTGACCATGCTAATTTTCTGCCAAATTTTCTTATCTTCAACCACTAAGCAGGCGTTGTTAGCACTTTACACAAAGGTAATTAAAATATTTAACTAAATAATTGTTTTGTTTTGTTTTGTCTTTTAAATCCTCACCTGAGGCTATTTTTTCCATTGCTTTTCAGCAAGAGTGGAAGGAGGGGGAGAGAGAGAGAAAAAAACATTGATGTGGAAGAGAGACATCAATTGGTCGCCTCCGGGACACACCCCCACTGGGGATCGAACCTGCAACCAAAGTATGTGCCCTTGGCTGGAATTGAACCCAGGACCTTCAGTCTGTAGGCCGATGCTCTAACCACTGAACCAAACTGGCTAGGGCTTACATAAAAATTTTAATGTGGATGGCTAGTTCAACTTAGTTAAAGCATCAAGTTCATAGAGATAGATGTACCTTAATGGAAAACCAAGCAATGTGCTATTCTAAACTCACTGATGAAACAAAACGTGCCTTGGACTGTTATTATGTCTATGCTGGTAATCCTGTCTTTTTGCTGTCTATTTTTTTCTCTAGAGATTAAGGCGATGAGATGGGGCTAGAAAGTAAGAACATATAAGCTGATCCCCCACATGACTTCAACAAGGAAATGGACACTGGCATAGGTGGCCAAGGGCTCACTATAGCCTACACTTGGGTGCATGACCTGAGAGAAGTACAGACTGTGATGCAGATTCCCAAAGAGATCCCTCATGTCAGTTAGAGGAAACCGGGATTTCAATGTACAGTCTTATGAGATCCGCATCATATAGGATGTAAGAAGCATAAGCTCCACTCTCTAGACACTAGCAGCTTGAGGGAGAATATATAGCATGGACCCACAAAGTAAAAATGACAGACAGTACATGAAATACACAGATACTGTTCTATAAGAGTTGATAGTGAAAGATGTAACATTCATTCATCAAAATTTTGGGGTTGTCTCTCATGACCCAAACACTGGTAGAAGCTGGGGCCACAGAGAGAATAGGAAGCGTACCTTGTCCCCACACAGCTTATAATCTAAGAGACAACTAAAATAGATTGTTATAAAACAATAAGGAAAGAAATCGTATCTTCATAGAATACTGTGTAAGCTCAATGATATTAAAATTTATCGCATACTTATGATGTCTATGTCCTCGTCCAGGTGCCTCGCACGAATTAACCTGGTTAACTTTCTAATGCCCCAGTAAGTGGATACTGATATTGTCATCCTATTGAAGACATGAAGGAGCTGAAGTGCACCCAGGTTTACATAGCAAATCATTGATGTACTTTGGCTCTGAATGACCCAGGACAGCTCTGGGGCCTACCTGGATCACAGCACTCAGCCATCTTACCCGATTCAGAATCTAAGAACAAGTCCAGCCAGGGTTGCCGTCCTGCTGGAGAAAATGTCTTCCTGATCCAAGCGTTGAAAGTACATTCAGTATTTAGCCAGTAAGGTGTTAAAGGTGAGGAGAGCGCCCAGGGCGAGCATGCCAGACAGGAGACAGCACCAGCCAGGTCAGAGGGGCCTGGTGCACCCTGGAAACCACGTGCATCCCAGGGCTGCGGAGCCCAGACGGGGGCTGGGAGACAAACACAAGGCGGGTGTCCTGGTGACGAAGACCGGGCAGGAAAAATGATATAAGTACTTAATCAATATATCAATATTTAACCTACCAGTGGTCCTGACATAACAGTCTAAAGAGTCTGAGGAACAAAAGAAGTAAAGAAGTGATATAGAGGTGGTTTTGTAGTTGTTGTTGTTTTATTTTGTTTGCTTTGTTTGGGGTTTTGTTTTTGTATTGAGCTGTAGGAGTTCTTAATAGATTTGGGATAATAACCCTTTATCAGATATATGGGTTGTCTATTTTTGCTTTTTTTGCCTAAGCTTTTGGTGTTATTTCCACAAAAATGATTGCCGAGGCCAGTGCCGAGCAGCTTTTCCCCTATTTTCTTCTAGGAGTTTTACAGTTTCAGGTGTCATGTTTAAGTCTTTAAGCTATTTTGAGTTTATTTTTGGGTCCAGTGTATGGTCTGATTTCAGTCATGGGTATCTAGTTTCCCAGTGCCCTTTATTGAAGAGACTGTCCTTTCCCCATTGTATAGCCTTGGCACCTGTATTGAAAATCAGTTGAATGTACACACATGGGTTTATTTCTGACCTCTCTAGTCTGCTCCATTGGGCTGTATGTCTGACTTTATGCCAGTACCATATTGTTTTGATTATGTAGCTTTGTAATATATTGACATCAGAATGCGTGATGCATCTAGCTTTGTTTTTCCTGCTCAAAGAACCTGAATAAAGGTGTCCCCAAGGAAGACATACAGATGCCCAACAGGTACATGAAAACATGCTCAATATAAGTAGTTACTGGGGAAATGCAAAGCAAAACCACAATGTGATATCACCTCAGAACTCGTAAGGTGGCTGATGTAAAAGAAAGAAGTACTGGAGAGGAGTGGAATCAAAAGAACTTTTATGCACTGTCGGCAAAATGTAAATTGGTACAGCCTCTATGGAAAATAGTACAGTCTCTAAAAAAATTAAAAATAATACTTCCATGTAACCCAGAAATCCCACTTCTGGGTTTTTATCCAAAATAATTGAAATCTAGATCTCAGAGGCCTGTCTGCACTCCCATGTTCATTGCAGCTCTGATTACATTAGCCAAGAGATGGAAACAAACTGAACGTCTGTCAGTGGATGAATGCTTAAAGAGAATGTAATGCTTACACACAAGTGAATATTATTTATCTTGAAGAAAGAAAGAAATCCTATTGCTTACAAAGCATCGATGAACTTAGAGGGCATTATATTAGGTGAAATAAGCCAGACATAGAAAAAACAAGCACTACATTATTGCACTTGTATGAAGAATCTGAAATAGTTTAGTTCATAGAAACAGAGTAGAATGGTAGTTACCGGGGACTAAGGGTAGGGGTGGTGGAGAGGCACCAATGGCACAGTTTCAGTGATGCAAAATCAATAAGCCCTGGAGGCTACTGAACAGCACAGTGCTTAGAGTTAACAATACCATATTGCTTACTTAAAAATTTGCTAAGCAGTAAATTTTATGTTAGATATTTTTATCACAAAAATAAAAATAAAGAGGAGGGGAAGGAAACTTTTAGAGGGAATGGATATGTTTCTGGCATAAGGCGATGGTTTCACTGATATGTACCCTAGCCTCCAAAGGCATCAAGTTGAATACATTAAATATGTACAGCTCTTTGTATGTCAGTCGTATCTCAAAGTGTTTTAAAAGAAAACAAAAGGGAAGGGGCAACTTAAACATCATCAGTGTCTGCAAACAGCCTGAACCAGCCTGTGCCCCTCCGCCGGCAGGCCCGGCCTGAGGCCTGGGTGACACACCGCGTGGCCAGGGTGGCGTTCCTGCCGCGAGCCCTACGGCTCCTGCTGTTTTCTGCCCATTCTTCTTGTGGAATTAAATCTGCTTCCTAGATTTTCAGCCTGGTTAATTTTGGTAAGTTATTCTGCATTTTTTTAGTTCTTTTCTTGTTTTCATTTCTAAACACATGGCAAAGCTTTTGGTAAATAATCTTTGAAGAATTCCGTCCAGACCTCCACTGTATGTTAAGGTCCCTTTTCACTTTATCTCCCCCTTGTAATAGACAACTCCATTTCAGGACATAAATGAGTTAAATCCTAGCCATTAAATGGGAATGGAGGCAGCACATCTCTTTTGGGTGCTTCTTGAGCTTTGGGACACATTTCCTTCTGAAGAAAAAAAAAATACGCTTTTAGAAAAGACAATTCAATTGTAGTAATAAGAAAATGCATACCTTGAATAGTCTCCCTTTACCCTGTTTGGCTTCTAAATTTCTTGGTGACCTGGATAACCTTCATTTGATCACAGTTATATCTGAAACATAATTAAATGGGGCAATTTGAGCAAAAAAATAATAATATGAGTTTAGATAAGGAGCTGAAAGATGATAGCTAAAATTCTTTTTGATGTAAAATTAAGCAACTCTATCCAAATATAGCTCATCCTTTGGGAAAGAATGGCTGGCATGGATGGAGCAAAAGCACTGAGTCAGGCTCTCTGCCAGGCACTTCAATTTAACTGTCAAAAGGAAAGTACAAGATAGTTGCTAAGAATTTAGTTTTTTACAGAACACAAAACAAAAGCTATGAGAAATTAAACTGCTACTGAGTGATAGGTCTGTAACCCAATCCAGAGTTAGCTGAGTACAAATTCCTTGTGGTTTCTATCCCGATCCTCTGATCAAATCCTAGCATGTTGATGTCTTCCTTGACTGTATTGGCCCATTCCAATATCTTTTATCTGAAATCCTGCATGCTTACAGTTCATGCAGTTCAATTCACCTAGGTTATGTGGAGCATGTGTTCTTCTCTCCTGGCCTAATTATCTCATTTCATTCACATTTATGCACACTGGACTACTAGACTAAGTACCTGTGATTGATTGTTACCCAGGAAGGCCACCGACTGGTGCCCTGTTTCTGATTCCAGTCTCCAGATCACTTGCATCAGAATTATACACAATATACATTTTGAGCAAGATATTTTGTTGTATCTAAATCTAAGGCATTACTGGCCTACTTAGTTAGGCCCATGTCCTCAACCCAGATAGAAACTCTTTATAAGGCAGAAATTGCATCACCCTTTTTTTTTGTTTGCATTATGCCAAAGGCAATCCTAGGCATAAAATAGATACTTACTATTGATTGAGAGCAAACTGCCAGGCATTGTTCTTAATGTCCACATCACAGGAAATGTAGTCTTTCTCAGTGTGGCTACATTTGAACTGTCTTTTTCATTGATAGCAAGGTGATTTGGTTTAGCAATTAGGTTTAAAAAAAATCACATGTATCCATATTTACCTTGGCTTTGGAAGGATTGCAGAACACTTCTTAGGAGAGACACCCAAGATGACTTAAAAAATGCATGAAAAACATGCCAGCATAGAAAAGTGAATGGATGTTGCAGGTAGGAGGATTGACATGATCAAACTACAGAGACATGAAATAGCACTTGGCGAAGAGCTAGAAGAAATTCGTCACTGTTAGATCCTAACTGTGAGACAGCTTTTGGAGGGAGGCGGGTCTTGTGAATAAGGCTGGAGAGGCCCTAGGCCCTGACCTTGGCCTTCACACAGGAGCCCGGGTTTGCACCGGCAGTTTTGCATGTGAACAGCGCAGCTGTTAGCTTCCCAGCATGGGCTTATTGGGTGCCCTGTGTTCCAGCAGATCCAGATCGGAACCAAACTTGACAAGACTAGAGCCTCCCTTTTCTTTGTCTTCTCTTCCCTCGGAGGAGATTCCTCTTCTCTGCCCTCATTAGTCATCTCATAAATGAATGCATAGCGGCTGAGATTCACACTCAGAAGCGGATGCTGACCAGGATCCATTTCTCATTAACATTCCAGAAATGGACAGTTCAGTAATTGCTGTATAAATTTAAATGTATTTTTTTAAAACAATAATGTAGTCAACCCTTTCCTAGGTGCACAATTAAGGCAAGATAGTGTTTTACCTCTTGCTAGTCTATAAACATAGGTATTAATTATTTGAATTAGTAAAGGGAAAAAAATTAATTGGGACTGATATGGTTCAGAAAGGTTTCTAGATGCGCTGGGAACTAAGTTAGATCCTGGATGACAGGTAGGATTAAGTTGAGTACATACATTCCCCATTATATTTATTCTTATTTAGAGTGTGATATTTTCTTTTAGCCCTATATTTGAATTGTACATCAAAATATAGCTTGTTCTCTGTCTTAAAAAAGCTCTAACCCTTGGCTTCTACCACTAGGTGCTTGTTTTATTTTATTATTACTCATGAGGGGGAAAAATGATGCATGAGCTATAAAAGTAATATATGTCCATTGTAGGAAACTCAGAAAGCATAAAAAATTATTTTAAAAAATCACCTGTAGTCTCACCACTCTAAAACAATCACTGTTAATGTTCTGTCTATTGTCCTACTAGTATATTTTTAAATTACATATATAAAATCTTTGCATAATTTGGTTGGATCACCATTTGTACAAAACTTTTTATATAATGATCTATACACTAAATATTATGAGCATTTCCATTCCATTAAAAATATTTAGTAAATACTATTTTTACTGGCCATATAATACACAATCAAATGAATGTGTTATTTAATCATTTTTCTTATGTTGGACATTTGCATTCTTTTTTATTTTTCACTTTTATAACTGATTTTTGTTATGTTTATACAAACAATACTTGTATAAATCTCTATCTCCTTGGGTTCTATTTCTAGGAAATTTACTCAATCAAATGTTCTCAACGGTTTTAACACATATTGCCAAATATGTTGCCAAAAATACAAATAAACAAAAATGTGTGTGTGTGTGTGTGTGTGTACATATATATATATATATTCAGTTTCTCTGCTTGTTCACTAATTGGGTGTCATTCTCTTTTAAATTATTTTCAGTTATTTTTTTAATTACACAAGTAATATCATAGATGTGTGAAAAAGTACTGAGAGAAAATATCCATTATGTCTACCTCCAGAAATAATAGTATAGGTTAACAAAACACATATTACTTTCTATCTTGAAAGATTATTCAACATATTGAACATCTCTCCATGTGAAAAAAATATCATTTGATTTTATTTGTAAATACATAATAGCTTATTACATGGATGTCATAATTTATTTAATATATTATGGGACATTTAATTACAAATTTGTGCTATTGTATAAATGTGCAAACTAGACATACTTATATGTGTGTTTTGTGCACACATGTAGACCAAATTTGAATAGCAGAATTATTAGGTTAACAATTATAAGCCTCATGCAATCTTTTGATAAATATCACTAGAGTCTTTCAGAAGGGTAATACCGATTTGTGCTTCAAACAGTAATGCATGGTCTTTTTGACCACAGCTTATGTGAGAGGCAAAAGCAGTACTTCATTGATTATTCAAGATGTGTTGCTTTGATTGGTTACAATGTTGAATAAATTTCTCTTATTTATTGAGACCGTATTTCATGATATACAGAAGCTAAGTTTTAAGAATCTGAATTTTTCAAAAATTTCTTAGACATTTCCTGTGCGCACAGACATTTAAAAAATCTTCCCCAGAGAGTTTTAGAGTTCAGCCCCATGCAAACTTCTATTTTATTTTCTAGATTGAATGTATCTTCAACTCAATAGACCAATGGCTTTTGATATAACCTCTTACATTAACCATCACATTCAACTTTTGACTTAGCACTTGAATTCAGAACATCCAATACAGTTGCTTCCTCACTAAAACTTACTGGGTTTTGCTGTTTATCACCAACTTCAGCTTTGTTTTTCTGATGCATTCCTCTGAATAGAAGTTCTGCAAGAAAAAGCATAAAGGGCTTGAAGTTAAGCAAACTACTTACTGTTGGTCTCCGAATTAGGAAAAGGCACTTTGAGGTGTGCTCTTTTTTAAATAGTACTTTTATGTAATGGCTCAGACAGACTCATATCCAAAAGAAGTATGACATATAAAATGAGCCTAGGATTCTACAAAAGTTAGGGTAATTGCTTTTCTGATAGTTTCTTGTAACTTAGAAGTAAATTTTAAAAGGACAATTTCTGAATTGCTGTGAAGTCAGGATCGGAGGCCAGCACATGAAAAGAAATAAAAACTAGCAAAAGTGCAGTTTCATGTTGCCAAGTCAGGTGCAGGTGTGGTCCACTATGGAGCCTGTGGGGACCAGAGGGAAATTTAATTATATCCTATCAATGATTCCTTTAACCTAATACCTTTTGTTCTCTCATACCAGTTGTTGCCATAAATGTCACATGCCAGCCCATATGCGCTGCAGAAATATCCCAAGAGATGATGAAAGACAGGGGCTCAACTTCAGATATTTTAAAGACAGAATAAAGTGCTTGGACACTGTAACATGTGACAGATGATAATATAGAGAGCTTTCATTTGGCCCAAGTCCATGGGGAATGAAAAGCATTAGAATCAAAGAGCTCTTGTTGCTCTTTGTGAAACTAGTTAGTCATTTTATGCCAATTCCTCATGAACAGATGTCTACACAACTGTTGCTGTGGTTACTGTTAACAAACAGATTTTTGAAAAGTGAATCAAACCTATATGCAATATATAATCATTGTATCAGAGCTACTTGCACAGACTCATGAGAATAAACTTAGTAATGCTGCATAGCATTTGAGATTATAGAGGTAATCCTTGGTTTTAGTGTATTTGGACCAGTGAAAACAGCCTCAGAATTAAAAAATTATTAGGAAGTCAAAGAACGCCTTGTATCTATTTTCAGAACCAATGCCATTTAGATCTCTGAGAAAGAGTATACCTTATTTTAAAAACCCATAAAAATAGACTTGGCAACTTTCTTTGACAATATGTTCCAGAGTATGAAAAACTGGGTAATGAAAACATTTTTAAGTGTATTCAAGATTCTCTCTCTATAGTGTAGGTTCTTGTTTTTTATCTTTTCTTCTTCTCATTATAGGGTAAATTATTAGTTTTAAATATTTGTAGGCATTTTTAAGTAACCCAACCTTTCCCTAAGTATTCTATGTTCAGATAATTTTCCAGGATTTTCATTAAATTTATTGGGGTGACATTGGTTAGTAATATCATATAGGATTCAAGTGTACATTTCTCTGATACATGAAAAGTATATTGCATTGTGTTCCCACCACCTAAATTCATATCATCTTCCTTCACCATGTATTTGTCCCCCTTTACCCTTTACTACACCCCACCCCCTTTCCTCTGGTAACCACCGTATGTTGTCTGTGTCTATGTGTTTCAGCTTTATATCCAACATATGAATTAATTCATATGGTTCTTAGCTTTTCCTGACTGACTTATTTCACTTAGCACAATATTCTCAAGGTCCATCCATGTTGTCCAAATGGCACTATTTCATTTTTTCTGATGCCTGAGTCTTATTCCATGGTGTATATGTACCACATCTTTATCCATTCCTCTATTGAAGGGCATTTTGGATGTCTCCGTGTCTTAGCCACCATGAATAATGCTGCAATGAACATATAGGAATATCTATATCTTTATGAATAAATGTTTTCAAATTTTTAAGTAGATATTTACAGGAGGGATTGCTGGGTCATCTTTTGTTTTCTGGTAGCTCTGTGCCTCCATTGGTTCTTTTCCTCTGTGTTTCTGTCTGTTTTTGTTTGGCGTCATTCCATCCTTTTCCCTCTGTTTCTTCTTTTTTAAGCTGTGTGTCTCAGTTCGGTCTCTTGTGTGCGTGGTTACCACTAGGTGTGTGAAGAAGAAAGCTTCATAGACGCTGCAGCCCTTTTTCTGCTGACTGCATCTGATCTCCATCCCCCTTTGCAAATTCAGACATTTGCCCTCTCCCCTTTTACGTTGTTTTCACAAATTGTCCCTGTTTATGCTGTGAATTTGTAAGTTGCCAGTTTTAATTCATGATTAATTTGATTTATAAACAAAGTCCACGTCATTATAATGCTATATCAGGAAACACTCAACCACTTGCTTTAGTGTTGTTTTTGCTTTAGGCTGTTGTCCTATTCAAGAAAATTAACTTGCATGTGCAAATAAGATGCATGTCTAAACATGATTCATTTTATAGAAACTAGTGGTTACATTTATAAGTTTTAAATATTGATGACAAAATTACTCAAACCATTTATCTTAATTGGTGGTGCTGGTAGATGTGAACCCCCTGTATTCTCTTCGCAACTTTTCTGTAAGCCTAACATTACTTCAAATAAACAGTTTCATTAAAAGTAATGTGAGGATTTATTTTAGTAATTGCTTATAGATTTGTTCAATGCTACATCTAGAAAGAATTTTAAAGATGATAATCATGATTTTAAGGAGGTGGCAATAACCAATAATGACTATAATGATAGTGATGACTAATATTGAGTGCATGTGCCTAGTACTGAGCAACACTTTTTAAAAATGCCTTATGTCCTATGCATACATTATTATTTTTCTTTTTTATAACTACTCTCTTTTTGAAGGACACCAATAAGTTGATGGCAGGCTTGTTACTCCCTTAGTGGTTAACATAATCTCCAATGCTATATGGATAATCTAAATACGGATAAACATTTGAGAAATTAAATACATCCTTTCATTTAGGAAAACTTTGTTAATAAATGTGATAAATGTGGATAAATGGATAAATGTAAGTGCCTGATTTGACTTAATTAATAAAGTATTAGTTAAAGAAATGCGCTTTAACATATACATTAAAATTACATAAAGGATAGCAGGGATTTATTTTTCAATGCTACATGAAGACACTGAATGACGAAAGTTAAAAGATGTCATAAACTATAGAGTAAATTTAGTTACCACTGAATAATGCCGTTTTTTTAAATAAGGGGAAAGATCATAAATATCAACATGGCTCTATCATGGTCAGGTTGTTTATAGCAGAGCATTACATATATCGTCCAGTTCTATTGCTGTCTGCTTAGTTTCGGGTGTAAGCACACAATCTAAGCCAGTGGCTTTCCAACTTGTCTTGGTCTCAGAGCTCTCCCTCCAAAAGCTCAGCGGAGATGGGGAGTGTCTCCGGCTGACCCATGACCAGGTTCTAGAACGCTGTGTCTCTACCCTTTTCTTCTTTCTCAGGAGCACTTGAGTGAAGGCAGAGTTTGTATACATTTGGTGTATGATTTGAAAGCCACTGTTTAAACAGTTGAAATGTAGAACTTAGTTGTATATTTGGATAGCATGAGAAAGCAAAGGAGACTTCATCAATTTTTCTACATTTTAGCCTTAGTGATTTTTCTTGGTATTGATTAAGAAGCTTTCAGTTGCAAAAGATGTAAAGGTCAAGCAAAAATGTTTTAAGCAAGTAGAGGAATTGTTTGTCTCACATAGCTAATGGGTCTTAGAATAGGGCTTGCTCCAAAGCCCGAAGCTGAGATTTTAATTGCATCATCAGAGAAACGGGATTTTTTTCCATTTCTCACCTCTGCCTTTGGCCATGCACCTCTCTTCTTGGGAACCAAGAGATGGCCTCTGGAGGCTCACAGGATGACTTAACTTCTCCAGAGCCAGTGTTTCCGCAGCTTCGGTCCATGCATGAGAACAAGAATATCATCCTAAGGGCTTCTCTGTGAAGGTTCCTGGAGTCTTACTGTATCTATCTGGGACATGAACCAAATACACTGATTGACTGGTGCATTAATTGACTTACATATAAGTCACAGGCTACACCTTTGGACCAGGGAGAAGCTTTACTTTAATTATAAGAGCTGAGTTTGGGGGTGAGGGTGGTCCCCAGGGAGAACCTAGGTAGAGTTAACAGAAGAGTGAGGAATAGACGGGAGAAAACAAAACTAGCGAGTGCTTACCGCTTCTCCTGTAACTGCTGGAGCTCAGTTATTAACCATTTCTTTACAAAGCCATCCTAAGCTTTTACTGTTACACTTTTATGTTAGTTGGAAAAATGCATAAAATAGTCACTCTCTGAGTTGCCTATATCTTAAAGAGAGCAAGCTGCACCGTACAAACACAGAGAAATCTATTCTTTTGTCTATCTCTCTGTCTAATCTACATATCTGGTCAAGGATTCACTACATGCACTTTTAATAGAATGTGTGCATTTTGTAAATATTTGAAGCCAAAAATAGTCTTACCATCATTCCTCATTTTCACACATTTCAGTGTTATTGGCAGAAAACTGCAAATGACTTAGGATATTCTAATACCCCTTGTGTTGTGTTAACCAAATTCAGTAAGAAGTAAAGGAAGAAAATTATATACTCCGAGTAATGA
Source organism: Miniopterus schreibersii (assembly GCF_964146895.1). Taxonomy (NCBI): domain Eukaryota; kingdom Metazoa; phylum Chordata; class Mammalia; order Chiroptera; family Miniopteridae; genus Miniopterus; species Miniopterus schreibersii. Next base: position 27,070,243 of record NC_138113.1, on the reverse strand, counting down.
TCATTAGATTAGCAATAAATTCTAACCAAATTCTGTTGCGATTGGGCTATAAGAAACCTCTAAGAAATTACATAAACCTTTTCTTTGGTTAATATTTAAATGAAAAGACTACATGATGATGAATAATTTCTGTATAAATAAAAACATGTAAATCATAAGATATAAAGGCACTAAGCAATGCTAGGAAAAATGATAAATATGCCTATTTATGAATCAAGGTAATATGAAATATAGGTTATATGAGAGATTTATAGAAAAATAAATATGAAGTTTAATGCTAAATGTGAAGTCAGTGCTATTGCAAAAACAAATGAACGGGTAATGTTTCTCTTCAAAATGTCTTCTAACATCATTATTAGATGCAATATTTATTGTCTATGCAGGTAAAAAGTAATTAATAGAAAGGTCATTTACAGAAAAATATAAATAATTAAAACAATGGAGTAATTGTCATAAAATTTGCACATTCTAGCATGCAAAAATTTTAAACTCAGTGAATAGTGTACTTTAAAAAATAGAGGAAAAAACAAAATATTTTATGATTTCATATGCAATCAGCAAGCCTAAATCGCTTCATAATATCTTTATTTCCAAATATTTTATAACCTCTTATTAATGGGAGCAAAATGGTAAAACAGGAGCCCTTCAAATTGTGCATGAAGAACGAATTAGAACAGTCAGAAAAACCATAGAAAACAACAAAGACAACAAGGGTGCATATATAACAGGAGACCCTGTTGTGTGTTCTCTTGCCAAGCAACCTGGGGCAGAGTACAAGTGTGACGCACCCGTGGCAGGCTGCCCGGTCACAGCGCTGCACACGGGCCGTGCCCTGCTTAGGTGACATACACGTGGGAGCAAACATTTGGCCGAGTATGGGGAACAGAGTAATCTTCTTAGTTTGGGGAGAGTTACGAGAGGGGATTAAGCAGGGAAAGTGCACCTTTTTAGTTCAGAAGATGGTATCCGAACTTCGTCCGATCGCAGTGAGAGTTTCTGCGGACGGCCCAGGGTCCCGCCCAGTGAGGTGTGATGCTGAGCCTTCCAGGCCGTGGTGCGTGAAGGGCAGTTCCACGCTGCGTTCATCCTGCCCCGCACACTGCCCAGCCGCCTCCTTCCTGCCGGCGACCGGCGCGAAGGCTCACTGGCCGCGTACGGGCGTCCTTGCTTCCCCACCTGGCCTGCTGCACATTCCAGGCTTTCCCAGCCTCTGAACTGTCCCCTTTCAGCTTCTCTTCCCTCTCCGTTCTTTAGTTCTGCACCTTCACAGATAGAACCTTTAGAATGTTCTCTTCCTGCACCGGAAACCCCTTACTTACCTAACCTCCCAGGTGATATCTTGAGTCTCTGCTACAAAGACTCAAGTATCTTGAGTTTCTGCATATCTTGAGTCTCTGCTACAAAGAACTTATCATTTCAACTTTAATCTGTTTGATCTAAAAACAGTGTGGCCCAAAGAAGACAAAGGTTATCAAATAGGATCAATAAAGCAGAATTGGTTACAAGTTGCACCAACAGAGGAGCCAGTTCTTTAGCTCCATGTAAGAGCTTCTCCATTTCCAAGTAGAAGCTACTGGAAGGTAATTAACTAAGCACTCTGCCCCAAGAGGGTGGTAGAAAACAAAACAAAACAAAAGCTCAGGGCTGAGGAGTAGTCTGTTGAGGAAAGTCAGGGCTTAGAAAGGGTACAGAAATTTCTCATTCAAGATGGAAATTACTATCAAAAGGAAGAGAGTGGGCAGAGCAAGGACCCAGTAAGAAACCAAAATCCATAAAGCTGAACCACAGCTCCAAAGGCCTGTCAATGGAAGAAGCTAATTCAACCTAAATGTAACCCAAGGTGCCTGGTGGCATTACCCTTGTATAAGTTACATTCATTCATGGAAATATAATCTAACGGCTAAAAATAATTGAAAGGTATCCCAGTTTTTACCTGTATAGTTAAAGGAGATCCAATTTAGAGTGAATCGGATACTTTTCAACAATACCTGTACTCTCACCCTAAATTGTCTTTTGTCCCAATAGTGGTCCAAAGGCTTTCTATATACTGTACCCTCCCTGACTCCTCTACAGCCAGAAAGACTTTTTTATTTTCCTAGTGCCTTTTCTTATGGTTATTTTATTATGTAACTTGACAGATTTTCCTGCTTCCGTTCCTCTCATTTTTACTACACATATTCCTGAAAAACAAGTGGCTGTTCCCAAAAAGCCAGCAATATAATTGTTATATTTAGTTATTATTCATCTCTCTCCCACTCTCTGTCCTCTGCCTCTGCCAATGCTTTTTAATCTGTGTTATAAAAAGCCCAACTGGGTTCATCTACGTAATGCTCTCTTAGGGCGCTGTGGCAGGTAAGGAGCTGAGTGCAGGCCAAATTATTTTAGGGACTTGGCGGTGGGAAAAGAGGAAAGAGGGCCCTCCGGTTATCCTGCCACTCTGGTGTTATAACAAGTTAATGGAGTCCAAAATGTAGAACCAGGGCAACAAGCACATGCTAGAGAGGGAAGCAAACACATCAGGAAGAGTTTGCCCAGAAAGCAGATATTTCAGACAATTTCTTTTATGCTCCAATTTGTGTTTGGAGATGTAAGGCACAAGGTTGACTGATTGTAAAAAGTGAAAAGGAGATAAAATTTACTACCTGAACAACATTTCAGAGCAACATATCCTGAGATTATCCCATAAACCATCAATACCATGAACCATTATTGTGGGTGGGGGAAGGAGATTTAGGGGTCAATTTTGAGAAACATGTTTGTCTCTTGATTACTCACAGGGCATAATTGCGTATGAAATGCTCTTAGAGTTCTGCTGAAAGAAAAAAACCTACTTAATTTTGTTTATCTGAGTGTTTCTCAAGTTCATTGCAACAAGATTCTGTTTTCTTGTAGGGTGCTTTTCTGTCAAACACATCGAATAGGGTTGCTTTTCTGAAGGCAATATGTGCATATGCAAAGGGAAACCTGAGTTATTTGAAAAACGTATGCTGACATCTGAGCTCACTCATGACCTATGTTGGAGCTTTGAAAAAATATCCATTTATTGCTCCAGTTCAGCTTCACTTGCTACCAAGTGGTTTAATTACTACAAACTTAATTGTAATTCTCTCTTTTTAATGTAGAGATGTTTCTAGTCAGACCTTTAATGACTCTCCAAACAATATTGTTTGGCAAAAAGAAATGTTGTCAGTCAAGCAGAGCCATAAACATTTGTATTTGTTTAGAATAAAATTCCCTAATTAATTAAATATATAGATATACCAGGAAAATTCCGTGTCACTGAACAGGCCATTGGAAGAATGTGGAATCTTCAAGAAACAGTGTGTGCCTGCTGAAAAAGTCCGTCTCTCTCTCATCAGTAGAAGGTGGATTTTTCATTGTTGTTGTTTTCTTAATGCATGTGTCTTAACTTCTCACCTTCAGATTTTAGAATAATTAACGCTGGTTTTTTATTGTCAAGGGAAAAAGAAAATACATTTTAAATGTGTGGGAGTAGGATTGTGAAAAGAAGTCTTACTAAGAGTAGAGTGTCAAAATTTCTGTTGTGCCAGACTCTGTCATCTTGTCTGTCTTAAAAAATCCTTTTTGCCTCATTTTATAACAAGACTCTGATGAAACAATGGCAGTGTAGTCTCAATTGTTCACTAGTCTAAAAATAGTTCACTAGCATGAATACTAAATGTGATTAGACTCTACAGCATAATTACTTTGTCCTAGACCCTATAACATCCATGTGTCTTCTCTTGAAATGATTCCAAACCTTTTTTAATCTCTAAAAATTTAAAAACTGAAATATTAAAATATAAAAATTATACAAATATATCTATGTTGTATATGCAAATAGTTCTCTGAAAATAGTACTGTGACTTCAAAATAATCTGATTGCTTTATAAGACAGTTATCCTTACATTATATTAATCTTTATAAAACAACAATCAATTCTAAAGAAAGGAGAAATATTGATGACAGTCTTCATAACTCTCTTCCCAATAATATTATCAAATCGTTAAAATATTATACAGTGTAATAATTTGAACAGTTTTCATGGCCATCAAATGAGTAGGTTATCTTGGGTTGGAAAAATGTCGTATCCTTAATAAATGTTATGATTGTGTGTCTTGGCGATTCAACCCTATTTCACAGAGAGTAACTATCAAAGATAATTCATAAGCAAGATCAGTATCCACCTGACTGTACATATGTATATATTGATTTGTATAATATTCATGACCAATAGGAAGACCTTACAGAATATCAAATAGATTTCTACTATTTCCAATTTTTTTCCTTCAAGACATGGCACTGTATTATAAAAATAAGCTAACTTGGAAAGAAAAATATGACACAGGGTAATGATTTGTAGTAAGATTTTTTTCCCCTGTTTTCATTGAGAAAATCTCCAGATGGCAGCTCTTTGTTATGAATTAACACTCATTTGATTTTATTAGCTAATCCCTCTAAAATGGGATGGAAAGTTGTGGCTCCATGGTGCAGGGAGATCTCCATAGTGACTAGTTTTAATGGGAACCTTTCTCTTTTATTCCTGGGGCATGTCATTGTCATAGACTTTTGACTGGCTTTACTAAATTGCCACCTGTGAAATTTGGTTCAAAAATAATCATGAAACACAAGGCCATGGGAGGTAGAATATAGTTTTTTAAAAATATCACTGTCCCTGGCCTTAGAGCTCATGTTCATCCTTATGAAATATTTCAGAGAAGAACAGCTCCGAATGACCCCTATAGGAGCATCAGAGGCCACATGTATGGCAATTAAGCACTCTACCTGCCAAAGACAGGCAATAAGCTGCAGCAGGAGCTGAACAAATTAGCCCTCTCCGACGCCTATTCTGCGACACGCCAATGAGTCGGTATTTCTTGTGTCTGACAGGCCCAGCTGAGGCTACGGTCAGAATCTCACTCGTTACCCTGGGTCCGAGTGTCTCGCCTTCACCTCCTCCAGCAGCACTGCCGCTCTTCATGTGCGCGCCCCTGAGGCAACCTTACTTCTCAAGGTGGTTTTTATTAGACCCCGACAAGTTCCAGATCTTCCTCTCAGCTCGACTTGCTTGACCTTCACCTGTGGTTTAGGCCAGTTTCCGTTCCCAGAACCACGAATATATTCAAGAAGGAAAAGTAAGCAACAGAAGGAAACCGCATGAACACTCTCTGCTTGCCTGCTGGCACCTCACTGGAAAACTGGGTGCTTACTCCTTTCTGTCGGTGTCAATGCGCATATTACAGCCTCCTCGGGAAGGAGGTTTGAGGCTTGTTCCTGTGTCAGTCCCATTCTTGGTGCCCCCCTGTTGCTTTGATCCTGCTTGGTACAGATCTCTGCCTTGCTCTGCTCGCTTACCTCAAGCCCGCAGACCGGTTAAGACCCTGTTATATTTTGACAGACTGACCCAATGCTGAGTTGCTTGCTTGGATTTTAATTCAGCTTATTGTTGTTTTTCCTTTTTTTCCTTACCCGAGGACATTTTCATTTATTTTTTAGAGAGAGGAGAAGGGCCAGAGAGAGAGAGCAACATAGATGTGAGAAAGAAACATCAAATGGCTGCCTTCCATAGGTGTCCCGATCAGTGATCGAACCCACAACCTAGGTATGTGCCCTGACTGGGAATTGAACCCACGGCCTTTCAGTGTACAGGACAACGCTCCTACCAACTGAGCCACACTGACCAGGCCTCAGCTTGATAGCTTTTTATATGATCTTTCCTCTTGTGTTTTACATATTTGTTGGAATAGACTCTCTCCCTTGATCTTGGGCACCTCCTCCCAGATGTTATCATGACTGTATCTCCTAGATAGTATCTACTACTGGCTATATTTCACTTCTGCCAAAATACGATTCTGTGTGCACGTCCTCACATCCTTCCTTACCCAGTCTATGCATAGAGTCCCAGGTATTGTTGATGTTGGTGTTGAAGGACTGAGGTTAGAACAGGAGTTCTATAGCCCAGTTCGAAGTGAAGCATATAACATTTAGGAGAACTGGTTAAATTAAAATCATCAAACGAGAATGCTCTCCTTCACATTTTTCTATAATCAGCCCAATTGGTGATTGAAGTTTCATTACACAACCACAAATACCAGCTGCTTTCCTGTCAGAAATCAACCAAATAAGCCAGGACAAGATTGGAATTCAGGCTTTCCCACGACCACAGAATTATGTAATTGGAAAGGACCAAGTCCATCTGGTCTATTCACCTGCACACTTGGATATGATTATGAAATCACTACATCCAATCTGTTTTTAACATTTCCAAGGACAGAGGTTCTACAGAGTTGGTAGCATACCTGAGAGAAGGTAATTACTCTTAAAGTTAAGGATTCACCCTCATATAGCGACGGTCCCTCATTTCAGATATGTTTGCTGACTTAGAGTTATTTCATCTTTTGTGGGCATAACGTACATCTTCCTTATCGTCAGTCTTGAATACTTAGTGTCATTACTCTGATTTCTTCTCTTCTAGAGATTGCAACTTTGACCTTTTTCTACGTAGATTCCCCCCCATTTTTAATATAAATACCATTTCCCCCCAAAACCCAGCTTTGATGTAATGAGTAAATACGCCTGAGGGCATTAGGTACTCTGCTTCCCCATCCCACTCTGCACAACAGCAAGGACCGTGTCAGACTAGACTAGGTCTTGTTTTCCTCCAATTATCTTCCAAGAAAAATAAGACAGTGAGAGAGCAACTGTGAACTTCCACTTATTACAGAGCTGATGCTATGATTTTGAAACTTAAGTAAGAAAAAAATATTGTTCAGGCTAGCTTAAGGGATGAACCCACAATAAACTCAAATTAAAAAATAAATTGGAGATAAAGCAGTGATGTTTTTACCAAAGTTGGCATTAGGCAGAAATTGCAACCTACACTCTCAAAGCTACTGAAAAATTCACACCCAATAGGAAATAGCCTATGGAGGTATTTGGCTTTTAAAGTGTAATCTCGAAGGCACTATTCTGCTATTGCGACTGTGTGTGTGGCTGGGGTGGAGAGATGCCTGGAGACATTTCAGGAGGTCTTATCCTTTCAACTGCTACTTGGAGACAGCACTTGGGAACTAAAATAAATCATCACCACCATAAACTAATTTTCGTGATTGAGCATCCACCCAGACTTCTGAGGCAAAAGTCAGTCACTTGTACTATGGCTGTTGCCATCTGTTTCACTATTTTTCTCAAAGCTGGAATGATTGTTGATTAATGTGCACTATGCAAATTTACCCACTTTACAGGTAGTGACCCACAATTACTCATGCAAAAGTATCTGATGAAGCAATGAGACAGTCGATCAATGCCAATAAAGCGCCATTAACGATTTTGGCCAGCCTGATGCAATAGAATAGGTAATATTTTTTCAGCTACTGGGTTATATTAATCAAATAGAACTACTCGGTTATAAATAGTTGAATGATGCTTCTGTAAAGACATTTTTCTGACTTTTCGTATAAGATTTCTGATAAGAAGGATATATAGCCTCCTTAGAAATTTATCCAAGTGATTTGCAATTATTAGATAAATTTTATTTCCTGTTTCCGCTAACTCCCTGAATTTTCCCTTAAAGGGTTTATAATTCTCTGTGTATTTATCAGTTAAAATGCAGACTCTGGAACTAAATTTTAAATTTTGGTTCTACAACTTACTGGCTCTGTAACGTTAGGCAAGTTATTCATGCTCTCTGTGCCTTGGTTATGGCATTTGTAAAATGAGAGTGATAATTGTGTTCTCTCCATCATGGGTTTGTGGTAGAAGCTGACTTACCCATAAGCAGCCCAGAAAATAATTGCATGTGTGCACTGTGTGTGGGTGTGTATATTTGTGTAAAAAGAAAGAACATGAAAGAGTAAATGATCGATTAAATATGGTAAAGTGGCAATGGTAGACAAATCTGCGTACAGGTCATGAGTGTTCCTTCTACTGCATTTTATTTTGAAATTGATTCCATATAAAATCTGAAAAAAATATTTAATAAGATTTACTTAGTTTTTTAAAAAATCAATTTATTTAAATAGTATTTTAAATGTTGCTATTAATTAGCCATTTTCTGCCTTTTTACTTAAATAATTATGAATATCTTCAAAGAATGACTTCTCAAAAATTATTTTTAATATTTTAAAATTTAAGTTAATGTGTTTGTTTTATAAAATTATATTCATAGTGTACACAACTGAAACATAATCACAATAAATACTTAGTCTTTCATATCATAAAGTCAGGAAAATAAAAATCAATGAAAATCCTGTACATTGCTATATAAGTAGTGATTTGCTAAAATAAAGGCAAGAAAAATAAATGTTATGGGATAACTATGTGACAATTTGTGAATTATGTATGCCTTATTACTTATCCAAATATCAATAGCTATTCAGCAGAAACCCAGACACATAGAATCATAAATAACTTTGACCATCTTTGAAATCTTCTGACTTTCAATCACGTTAAACCTATGGCTTTAACCAGACTTTTATTTTGTCATAATAAAGATGTGTTTTTCATGGTTGAAAAATAGAAAATATTTTTATGTAACTTTCTAGGCTTGATTTGAAATCTTAAGTATTTATTCATGTATGATATGGGGGCATCCGTTCGTACTCTGCCCAGGCTGTCTAACTGTTAGGGGTACCAGGGCCTATGCTCCATTAATGAAAATTATAAAAGAAGAAACATAAAAGCACACAGAAGAAAACCAAATACTTTCCACTGTATAAATGCATTAAAAAGGGTCAAGAATGAATGCAATCTGATAAAAGATGTTTCCTGGGGAATTGGGGTGAAATAGATACAGAATGATAAATGGAGAAGAAAAAAATCTGTTTTCAGCAGTATTTTTACTTTCCGTGAACAAACTGCATTCACACATTATTATTTTAACTATACTTAAAATAATTTGAAAAACAACCTGCAATGATTTTATTTTCTAAGTTCTATTGCCAAGCTAATAATTGTGTCTTTCCTTATGTACACATGTGATATAAATGACATTTTAAAGTCCAAAGGAAGCATTGCATTTATCTCTAATACTTTTTATCTGGTTATTTGAGGACCATCACTCTAAATTATCAAAGTTATTTTGAATCTGCTTTCTGTCATTTCATGCTCTCTCAGCATGCACCATTGCATTTGATATGACTTATTTGTCATCCATTTACTGTCTTGTGCCGCCCACAAAGCTTTTGAATAATATGGATTTACCTGTAAGAACTTCCATTTCTTTATTTGAACCATCAAACCACCCCATATCTACCTAACTAGCATAGTATTGGAATATTTAAAAGCAATCACAGCTGTATAAACATACTTTTAAAGATCTAGGAACGAGATAAAAGAATGACCCTGAATAAATGAGAAGAGATTAACTCAACAATTGAAGGTTTTCATTTAGCCCATGTTATCCCTGGGGGATACTCTCCAAGACCCCCAGTGGATTCCTAAAACCACGATGGTACTGAACCCTGTATATACTATGTTTTTCTTATATATCCATAACTATGATAAAATTTAATTTATAAATTGGCACATTAAGAGATTAACAACAATAACTCATAAGAAAATGGAGCAATTGTAACAATATAGTGTCATCTTTTATTATACTTGTACTCACCTTGTCACTTAAAGGAAGTACTTTATGTCTTCTCTTTGGCATATCTGAATTTCCAGCATTACTACTCTTGCTCTTTGAGGCCATTATTGAATAAAATAAGGGTTACTTGGACACAAGCACTACAGAACTGCAGTGGCCGATCTGACAACCACAAAAGCCACTGGGTGACCGATGGGCGGGTGTCACATACAGCCTGGACACACTGGACAAAGGGATGATTCCCTTCCGGGCAGGCTGGGGCAGAGCAGTGGCAGATTTCATCATGTTGGTGCGCCAGCATCAATAAAATTTGTGGGTGTTATGATGAATGTAAAAGAAGCTATAACACTAAACTATGGAAAACTTTCACAGACTGCTTTAACTGTTTACCCATAGCAGCCTCTGTGGATAAGAAAATGGTTTGCTGTCCTGGAGGTTTATCAGCAGATCTTCAATCTATGGAGCAGATTCAGTGAGTTACGTGACCAACTGGTGTACTCGCTCAAGGTCTTCTTTGTGATCTTTTGTGGTCTGACCCCAATAAAGATGGCTTAGGCTGGGGAAAAATGACGGAGAAGTATCCTTTACATTTGGTGCAGAAATGGGTGCAGAATTTCTTCATAAGCATAATTTGGATCTTATTAATTGTTTTTTAAAATGTCTGAATTGTTTATTTCTGGAATTTTTCATTTAATATGTTCGGCCCACAGTTGACCATGGGTAACTGAAACTGTGGAAAGCAAAACGATGAAGGGGGACTAATGTATTATACAAAATGCATTTGCAAATTAATAACTTGGCCACCAAATCTTAGATAAGTTTCTAAGTAAATATTTCATTTATCCAACTAATTGAGTTCTTGCCTATCTGCTATGGGTTGATTTTGAAATAGAGGGGAAAGCTATCTATCTTGTTTGAGCAATAGCTCTATTTTAATCTATTCTTTTTTCACATTTTCTGTTTGAGTGTCATTTATTTTAAGTGGTAATTAAAGAACGATTAGACATGTCATTACCCCCCGCCCCTTTCTTGGAGCATTGTCTTGGAAGCACTGTAGGGCAGAAATCTGAGATTTCCACGTGAAAGCACTGAGGAAGCTGACGTTAATAGCAAACATGTGACTAATGTTTTGACAGTGAATTCTAAGTTAATTAATAATGATAGACCACTTCAGAACATTGCTTGGTATGAGAGATTTTTGTCTTTTTTAAAATACCTGTAGATCTTTAGAATGAATTCCTTTGAAAGATTTAATCAATTCAAATTTCTTTAGCTGTCATTTGAGCTCTCTTTAAAATAAGACCTTTTCTCTTTTAAAAAATTCCCTAACATAAATATATACTGTAATTTGTGATTGCATTGTTTCTGCCCTTTTTTCTCTTTAATACATATTTTTCTCAGATGTTATGTAAATTTCCCAGAAGAATTGCTTGAGCTGTAAAACATCTATTAGATTTCACTACTCACCAATAAAATGCCAAAAGAAATTACAGCTCTATTAAAGATTATTTTATTATTCAGTTCCTGCCAAATAAGTTATATATGGTCATATCACAATATTTTGAACTTATTGGGCATTTATTCAATAGGATTAAATCTAAAATGAGAAAATGAAGATATGCAGAGGCCATTCTTAGTTGTCTAAAAACCTGAGCTGTGACTTTTCATTCCTTTGAGGTAAATGACTTCCCAAGATCACAAACCTGATGCTTTGATGAAAGAGTTTCAAATCTCAAATTAGATTTTATATTTCACATGGGAATATGGTTGTGTGGAATATTTATATGCATCTTCTGTGATTCAATAAAGCAATCTTCCAACCTTTCTTTTCCCTTGGGATATTCTTCAACACATCTTATAATGACTTCCATGAAATCATTTTCATTCATGGTGACATCATTCAGAGTTTGCTTTATTGAACTGAAGATGAAGAGATCATATTTTTCTCTCTGCCTCCTGACAAAAGAGAATAAAATCATAAGTGAGTGATGACACTTTTCTAATCCCCTGTCTATCTTATTGCATTATCTTGCTCCCTCTGCATGCTCTTACGTACTTGGACAAGTGCTCATGAAGTCAAGGTGCAGCCTTGTGTGGTTTGTGGGATTATTTTTTTGTTCTTACTGCTCCTCTCCCAGCATTTCTTTTTCAGGGGATAGATCATCCAGATTTGTAAATATAATGACAAAACCTATGGGGATATCCTGTGGATTTATGTATCCTATGTAGAAAGACGTTTTTAACATTTTCCTGATCCAGTGCAAAAGAATGCTTATATTGACAGCTAATGGGCCCACTAAAAATTACTCAAGTTTACAAGACTATCAGAAAGTTGAAATATTTATAAATATGAACCTTAAATATTAACTTACTAATTATCACAGTAAATTTATAAATATCTAATGGTGTACACTTACTTCCATAATATGTAGACTAAAAATGCAGCCCTCTACAGATCCTGCTTCCCTCTTAAAATTGCTCCCACTAATTACTTTCCATTTAACCTCTCCAGGGAAAAGGTATGGACTATAGTGAATAAATCAGTTTATTTTATGGATTTGTCTTCATACATCAGTTTAACTGTTCATGGTTAGATAATTTTAGAACTACAGAAAAACAAATCCTGACTGGTAGAGATTATCTGCTATGAATTTTTAGTTTTTTTATTAACACAATCACTACCACCACTTCAACAAACCACTTTTAAACATTATGATTATCTTAAAATACTTCAATTGACCAATCATTTATTCACTCATTGAATAAATATTTGTTTTCCACCTACTTTGGGCCAGGAACTTTACTAGATATGGGGCCATTGCAGTAAATAAAAAAAGATAATGTCCCTGTCCTCAGAGAGTTTAATTCATATTTTACTGGGGAAGATAAATATTAAACAAACATGAAGATTAAATATGGCATTAATGATAATGTGTTATGAAGATAACTGAAATAATATAAGGGGATTGAAAATGACAAGGAGACTATTGTGTAGTTAGGAAGGGTTCTCCTAGGGTTTGACATTTGAACAGAAACTTGAAGGAAAAGATTGAGTCAAGTGTTTATATAGCTGGGAAAACAGTGTTCTAGACAAAGGGAAGAACAAATGTAAAAGCCTATGAGCTGGGGGTGTGCTGAGCATGTTTCAAGAACATCAAGTTACAGCTGGAGCCCAGTGAATGGGAGGGAGAGTAGGAGGCAGTGAACTAGGATGGGGCCCTCGGTTTATATCAGTTAGAATTTCACAAGATTAGATTTTATTCGGAGTAAAATGGGAAGCCATTGGTGAGTTTTGAGCAGTGCTGTCAAACATTATCTGATTTTTATTTAATATACTCAAACTGCTGTTGGAGTACATATGTGGAAACAGGAAGATGCAGTGTCTATGATGTGGGTGGTCTAGGTGTAGGGTGCTAGGGGCTTATACCAGAGTGGTAGCAAAGAAGGGTGAGATGTGTGAATTTGGTATATAGGACATTTTGAATGTTGTACAAACAGGATTTCACTGATGAATTGATTGTATTTGAGATGCAAATGAAGAATCAGTGATGAGTCTATATTGGACCTGACCAACTGGGTGGATGGAGGTGCTATTTAAGGAGATAGAAATACTGAAAGAAGAACAGGTTGTGGTGTATAGATAATCATAAGTTCTCTATCAGACAGGTTAATTTTGAGATGAGATACCTATTAGACATTCAAGTGTACACATCAAATGGGCAAGTAGATCCATTAACTTTCTGGACAAGTCCCTAATGATTTTTTTTTACTAGTGCACTCTTATATTTTTCCAGCTTTATGGATATATAAGTGACATGTAATAGCATGTAAGTTTAATGTGTACAATGTGATGATTTGATACATGTATATATTGCAAAATGTTTATCACAGTAAGGTAAGGTAATATACTTTTCACCTCACATAAATACCACTTTGTTATTTTTTTTGGTGAGAACATTAAAGTTCTGCTCTCATAGCAACTTTCAAGTACATAAGATAGTGTGTTAACTGTAGCCACCATGATGTACCTTAGATCCCCAGAACTTATTCATCTTGTAACTGAAAGTCTATCCTCTAACCAACATCTCTTCCCATATCCCCCACCCCTCAGCCCCTGGAAACCATCATTCTACTCTCTGTTTCTGAGTCCAGTGTTTTTAGATTCCACATATAAATGAGATCATATAATATTTGTCTTTCTCAGGTTGACTTATTTCACTTAGCATAATGTGATTCAGGTCCATCCATGTTGTCAAAAATGGCCGGCTTTTCTATTTTATGGCTTAATAGCTAAATGATATTCCACTGTGTATATATATCACAGTTTCTTCATCCATTCATCTACATCGGTGGACATTTAGGTTGTTTTTATGTCTTGGCTATTGTGAATAATGCTGCAATGTATATGGGAGTACAGATAACTCTTTGATATAGTGATTTCATTTCCTTTGGATTTATATACATAAGTGGGGTTGCTGGATCATATGGTAGTTCTAGTTTTAATTTTTGAAGAAACCTCACCTGTTTTTCATAGTGACTATACCAATTAACATTTCCACCAACAGTGCACCAGGGATATTTTTTCTCCACATCTGAGCCGTTTGTTTTTTGTTATTTGGTTGTTGTTTTTTTATGACGGCCATTCTAAATGTGCGATGGATACCTCATTGTGGTTTTGATTTGTATTTCCCTGACGATTCGTGCATGATGTTGAGCACTTTTCATGTACTTGTTGGTCATTTTTATGTCTTTTTCAGAGAAATGTCTATTTAAGTCCTTTGTCCATATTTTAGATCAGATTGTTTGGGATTTTTGCTATTGAGTTGTATGAGTTTTTATGTATTTTGGATATGAACCCCTTACCAGATGAATGACTTGCAAGTATTTTCTCCCATTCCATGAATTGCCTTTTCATTCAGTGATTGTTTCTTGAGCTGAGCAGAAGATTTTAGTTTGATGTTGTCCTACTTACTGATTTTTGCTTTTGTTGCTTGGTGTATCTAAAAAATCATTGCCAAGATCAACTTCAAGGAGCTCTTTCCCTACATTTTCTTTTAGGAATAGTGCACTTTCATATCTTACATTTAAATCTTTAACACATTTTGTGAGTGGGATAAGATAGAGAGTCCAAATTCTTTCTTTTGCATGAGAACATCTAGTTTCCCCAGCACTGTTTATTGAAAAAACTGTCATTTTCCCATTGAGTATTCTTGGCTCCCCTGTCAAATATTAGTTAAACATGTATGTGTGGGTTTATTTCTGGGCTCTTGATTCTATTGGTGTATGTACCTGTTTCTATGCCATACCATCTTGTGATTTAAATTTGGCTGTCATTAGCATATAGATGGTATTTAAAATCATTAGCCTTAAAACTAATCTATGTTATCATCTTAAGTTGCTGAAAACAAATAAAGCCAAGAGAATGGACTGAAACAACTCTGATTACATTGAACAGAATTATATTGTATTTTCGTAAAATATATTGTTTTCATAAAATGGTAAAAAAGACTAATATTTTCTTGATAAATATGTGGCCTTCTAATCATAGTTTTGTTATGAAATAATAATAGCAAGCATTTACTATGGGCTAGGCAATATTCTAAGATATATATGTATATGCATATCTTAGAATATAGTGTTATATTATATTATATATTACTATATATTGTAGTATATAAAATTATAATTTGTTTTTACAAACCTATCAGATAACTAGCATTATTCACATTCCATTGTAGACAAGGAACTTAAGGCAGAGGTAAGTAAGTTAACTCACTCAAATTAAAGAACTGATAAGCTCCCAGTCGGATTTTGAAGCCAGGGAGTCCAGCTGCAGAGATGATATTATTCATTAGGCTGCACTGTCTTGGTAAGACTAAGAAAAGAAGCCAATGTGTTAGAGTCTATGTATGCATATAGTTGTAATAATAAAAACCTTAAAATACAAATCTAAAATTATTTTTATTAATCTAAGTTTATGGTGACTCATAAAGAAATAATACTATATAGACATTTATGAGATTAGTATAATAATATATCATTTCATAAAAGTAGTCTAGTAGATTTAGAATTTGCAAAGGTGAGAAAATAATCCCCTATTAGTCTCTTTGAGGTTGTATATTTATATGACAAGCTGTCACTATTACTTGGAGTAACTGTGATTAAGAAAATAAAGCCATTTTAACAATATTCGTGCTACCTGACTACATAAAATGTATTTGTCCCACCATTTTCCTCCCTCTCCTTTTCTTTTTCTATCATGAATCCTTTCTGGCTCATAGTGATATGTTTCAGAAGTGGTGGGTACTCAACCTCTAAGTTCAACTCAGGGCTACTGTCCAGGACAAATAAGGCTTTGTCATAGACCACCCTTCAAAAACAGAGGAATAGGAAATAGGAGTTTTCCATTTACCAACTTTGAAAATAGCTTCTAAAAACATCCTTATGCCTCCAGCTTAAGAAAAGGTGATATTTTCTATGAAATTTGTAGGTGGTTTAAACAGAAAGGTCCTGACTATGGGAACATGACATTTTTTCCTCCTTGTATAGAAGACAATGGGGTTAATTCTGGCTGGCAGTCAGGAGGGCTCTATGATACAGAATTTATGCAAGAGTTCCAATATTCGAGGACCTAAGAAAATCTTCATATTCTTTTTCTAATATTTTATTATAAAAATGCATGAACTATTGAAAAGTTGAGAGAGTTGTACAGGGAACACACATTTATCCTTTCATCCATCCCTCATTACCATTCATCAATCCATTTTATTCCTTGATGCAGTTCAAAGTAAATTGCAAACACGCTCTTCATCATTAAGCATTCAGTATGTATATCATTAACTAGAGTTCAATATTTTCTTACTTTTTCATATAAAATTGCCTGTAGTGAATAGTGCACATTTAAGTTTACCATTTGATGACTTTTGACAAGTGCATACACTAGTATAACAATATCTACCAAGATATAGAACATTACCCTCACCCTAGAAAATGTCCTGAGGTTCTTTTCTTTTTAATTTGACCATTCTGGTGAGTGTCAATGGTATTTCACTGTGGCTTTAATTTGCATTTCCCTGATGACTGATGACTTTGAGTACCTTTCATTGCTTATTGCTTATTGAGTATCTTTTTATTTTTCACTGTAGTAAAGTAATACCTATTCAATAAAACTTAGGGCCTGACCAAATAGCCAAGCCATCTGAGAGTCATAATTATTTCATAGTACTTTTTACTAATAAGAGTTTCATGAAAACTTGTAGTATAAACATTAACAGAATTGTTTGTCTTATTGAAAGATGGTCAAGTGGTTACCAGTGTATTTATTTGAATGACTTTCTCAAAAACTGAATTACTTTATCTCTCCTTGTAGGTTAACATACCTTATGTCTCTGGTTGAAGGTAGCTAGAAAATTCATAGGTGTCAGAGAGAGGTCTGGGTTCCAGAATTCCAATTCTGTCTCAAAGAATTAATATGTAATATGTAATATGTATCTCAGAGGTTCTGTGAACCTCTGAGATACAATATCTATTATCTCAGAGTACATTTCAAGATTAAAATGTAATACTTTTAAAAAATCTTCACGCAGTGGCTCATCCATGGCATTTGCCCAGTACATATGGATTATTGTCACATAATCAAGTGTTACTAAAAGTATTGCTATATTAGCCACTAAAGTGTTCACCATAATCCTGTTCATCTGGCCCAAATGTGGATTAAAGAATACACTGGTTTGTGCTCTATTGAGGGTCTCAGGACACCTCCAAGCCAGTGCCTAGCAAAATCCCAACCTCTTTTTGAGTGTTTCAGAGTGTTTGCAGGATGGGAAGGTTGCCACTCAAAATGTGATCTGACTCCAAGTATAGATTACAACTGCCCCTCCAGTCATCAGTCATCAAAGCTCTCTGCTGGACGTCAGGCCAAAGCGAAATCCAGGATTGCTTGCTCGCCTCACCAAAATGCTGGTCATCAGTGGTGTGTAGGGACTGGGGATGCCAAGGAATCGCGTTTACATAACGAGGGAGTAATTAAGCAGCTGGGAGTGCACAGCAGCCACCCTACCCAGCTTTTGAATTCTGGTGCTGACGCTCACGAGCTGTGTGATCATGGATCAGTTACTTGTCTTTTTATTTTTTGACTTTAAATAATTTGTATTTTTTAATTACAGTTGACACAATATTATATTAGTTTCAGGTGAACAATCCAGTGATTAGACATGATATAACTTACTAGGCGATGACCCTGATGAATCCAGTACCCATCTGACACCATACTGAAAGGCAGTAAGAGAAGTGCAGTGGAGCAGAGGGAGAGGCTGAACCGGGAGTCCCCATCCCCTCACCCCAGGGGATCCCTGGAGCTGGGAGGATTCTTCTGCAAATATAAAAACTACACACTTATCTGAAACAGTCAAGCAGTTGAACCATCCACTCTGAGTGCAGGCAATTTTTTAGAACTAAGTCTAACAAAAGATGTTTTGGAGAATGAGCACTTCATCACTGACATTGTTTAAAATTGCAGGTGCATGGTGATAATAAGAGCAAATTGACTTTTAGTAAGTTTTTACTGACTTTTCTCTATAGAAAAACTTCATCCCTTTATTGCCTGCATCTGGTTGGATATTTATACCACCCTGCTCTAGGAACACCATGACATAAGTCTTAGATTCATTGGAAGTAGTTCAGCGATGTACCTATTTACCCCTGCAGTGTGATAAAACTGAGGCACTGAGGAGTTAAGTATCTTGCTCAGGTTTCATAGCTAGTAAGTGCTGGGGTTGGAACAAGGGTGACTGATATGTAGAGCCTGTGATCTCATGCTATACTGTCTCAACCCTTAAAGAGGTACTATGCAGATTTAAAGCAACAGCCACATATAAATTTTCTGATATTTTGTATTAACAGTTTTTATATATTTTGGCCTCACAGCCCCTTTATATTATTAAAAATTATTGAAGACCTCAATGAGCTTTTGCTTTCATGAGTGCATCTCTATCAGTACTCAATGTATTTAAAATTGAAACAAAAATACAAATATTTATTTATCAATTCTTTTAAAAATAACATTGATAAAATAATTCCATGTTTTATAAAATAAGAGTGTTTTCAAAGCAAAAATATCTAGTGGAAAAAGTGGTATTGGCTTAGATTATTGAAAATATCTCTTCTGACAGAAAAATGAATTCTCATTTCTATTTCCGTGCTCAGTCCGTTAAGATGTATTATTTTGGTTGAAGTAAATAAATACATATACATATATTTATATGTGTGTATATGTGTGTGTGTATACGTGCATGTGCATATATGTATACATATACACATACTATATAGATAATATATGTATATTTGCACACATATACATATATAAAATAATGACTTTCCAAAAATATTAACCTATATATTCTATGATAAGCTATTACTATTACCAAAAGGAGTTTGTGAATTTTCTGCATGTCTTTTTGTTTATAAAATCAAACAGTAAAGTGAAAAGATCCCTGGACTAGCATTCAAAAGACCTGTGTTCTGTGCGGCTTCACCTTATGTTTGTCTGTCTCTCCTTATATAAGTGACTTTTATTCTCTCATTCTTTGTCGACTCATCTAAAAAACTGTGGTATTAACTCTTATCCCAATGATCTCACAGTTATCATGAGAATTAAATGAAAACATGAGTGTAAAAAATGGTTTGTAAGTTATTATGCAAATAAAAGTATTATTACGACTACATTGTAATCATTATAGTTTTATTAGAATTTACACCGTCTAAAAATATAGGCAGCATTAATAATATTGCCCTATTTGGAATTCCTACAGGCAAGCAATGTAGAGCAAGTCTCTCTGCCGAGCGCTCGTATAAGCATATCCGGGCACCACAGATGCCACATGGCTAAAACTGAACTTAGCATTTTCTCTCCCACATTTTTATCTTTTTGTATTCATTAGGTTAATCAAGTTTTATCTTTTCATTTTTCCAGTAACTCAGATTATGCCCCATCTTCAATTCATCCTTCCACTCTTATCACCCATCCGTTTGCCCAAGTTTTAGGATCTTCCGTCTTATGGTTTAACATAGTCACCTCTTGTTTGCTACTTTGACTGTAGAACCTTCAATCAAGCCCTAAGGACTCTTTTTCAACTTTATTTTTTGTTTTTCAATCACGTCCTCAGCTACTCTTGCGCAGACCGTTTCAGTTGTCTCCTGGATGACCGGTTTCTGTGGATTCGCTTCAGTCTCCCACCAATCTTCACCTTGCCCAAGGCTATGTTTCTTCAGGTGAGTGGGGGAAGCTAGAAATTCAAATTCATTGTTTAAAAATGAACCCAACAAGGATCAGGTCACTTTTTTAATTCAAAAAATTTGAATGTTTTCCCTACTGCCTAGAGGATACTATCTAAACTCCTTAGATAGCACTTGCTTCAGCCTATCATTAAAGCTTCATCCTGATCCCTAGCCCCAGGGACTATTTGGCATTCTTAAAATAACCCATTCATTCCTTTAGCACCATCAATATTCTTATGTCTGTAATGCCCTTCACCCAGTTTTTCACCACTGCCCTCAAAGATCTTTAATTATCAACGTCATGCTCATTCAAACCCAGTTTAAATGTCAAAATATTGGTAATTCCTGATCCTTTGGGCTTCCCAAAGGAATTTTCTTTCACCTTTATTATTCGATGTATAAATACTTATTTGACAGCCTACTAAGTACAAGACAAATATTAGGCTCTGTGTAGCATTTTTAATGATCATAGATGAAAACTATGCTAAAATATCTCGCCAAATAATATCATTTTGCTTTATCTTGTATTTTCAGTTTAGATTGTAAGTAATGTGGTAGCATAGGTTGAGACTCAGCTATTTTTATTTCCTCTACAGTATCTAGCACAATGTCTTGCACAGATATCAGTGATTCCAAACAAATGTTAACTTTGTTTGAATTTAGAAATACTCAGGCAGAGGTTGAGGGATTGCACAAAGCCACTGTGCTTTCGGCGTTTCTTTTGCCAATAAGAAACTTGTCATAAAGACACGTGTACTGCCTGCCAAGGCTTCTCAACATCCTACCACTCTTTCTTTTGCATTCTGTGAAGGAAGATCCAGTATACAATATTTTTTCTATACTTTTCTTCTATATCAAAGGAAAAAATCCCTGAAATGTGATAACATGATTACAAAAGCAGGATACTTTTGCTTGACTTCTATTTTTCCTGTTTTCATTCCATTGTCGACTAAAATTTCTAACCTAAGAAATATGGATACATCTATACATTCAACTACCCTTGAAAGTAACAAGATGTTTTATGTGGGGGCATTGTTTCAACCATTAGATATACGGCTTGAAGAGTCAATTTCATATGAGTTTGTCTGGAAAAGAAGTGGTAAATCAGTCAAGAATTATATTATGTTGTGGCTTAAATGAATGAAATGTCTTGTTTTTCAACACAATAAATTCAAAGGATACAGTCAGGAATGGGCATATTGCCTTCACGATGCCCTCGGGCACCAGACACTTGTGCTCCACTTGCTAGACATGAGGTGGCTAGTCTGCCACCTCCAGGCACCGTTTCTGGGCTCGAATAAGAAGAGGGGGAAGGGCACCAAGTCCAAAGCCACATGACAACTGGGCGGGTCCCTCTTAAAGTACACCCAACACTCCAACTTGTATATATCATTAGCTAGATCTGTGTCTGGGCCATCTTTATCATGAAGAGAACCATGGAAAATGATATATTTCTTGGCCACAAAAAATCTTTATGGTAAAGTGAACAAATTAAAAGACTGCTAACATCAGTTTTATGAGCCAAAACAAAGTATTAACAAGTGGTTAAGTAATAATCTCTCAAAAACGATTCTTGTTACATATCTCAATGAAAATGACAATCAGTTAACGGCTAGGATTAGTTCTTTTATTAGACATAAAATCCTTTAGGTTTCCTGAAATAAAGAGGCATACTTTAAAAACGTGAGTATATGTATCTACTGCAGTCATGAGTATGCAAAACACAGTTTATTTTTATATTATTCTTATGTATTATTGTATTACAACTGTAAACCTACTTTTGCCCACCCTGTATATATATAATATAGTTTAATTATATTTATAATTCTCTATTCCATATTCTATATTCTATATATAGTATTCTATATTCTATATATTATAATTAAAACAAATTGATCATACACCTCAATATTCTTGATATAGTCTTATATACAGTCATTAAATTTTAAATTTATAGCCATATTTATTCATGTTTTTCTTAAGTACATTCAGTTTAGAAAGTTTTTATACTTGATTTGGAAGATGTGGAACTGGAAGCCACATGTCTTCAACATCAGGGACTATGACTAGTGCTTTGGTTTCTGTTCCAATTCTAATATCATTAGCAATCTACTAAAAGCTGTTTAATATTGTTAAATAATTAATCATTTAGCATTTTCTGGAAGTAATCTTAATTGGAGATTTGATCATTGCAAACCTCAGAAAAACAGGGGGAAAATTTACTCCAAACCTTCAAGCACAGAAAGTGTCAGATATACGTCTTCTTCAGTAAACTTTGAAAATTGTAATGAAAAGCAATATAGTGCAGTAAAGAAAGTCTGCTCCTGTGTATCAGAGATCAACTGATGGATATATTAGGAAGCATTTATTGACTACCTGTTATTTACTCAGTTGTTTACTAGATGGAATAAGTAAAATAGATAAGATATAGTATTTATCAATGATATATTTATAATCTTGTTTGAAAAGTTCAGTAAAACACACAAAGCAATTGAGAACACAGTCATTTATACTCAAATGCCAAGTTTAGATCCCAGTATTTTACAACTGGGAAAGACTTAAGATAAGCTAATCTATTTCCATGAATGAATCAGGGTGTTTAATGCTGGCTCCGATAACAAACGGCCCCAAAACTTAGTACCTGATAAAAGTCAGATTTATAGTACTCTTGTCAAAAACCAATGTGGCGGAGGGCACATGGTGGGATTTGCTCTAAGAAGTTATACAGGATTCCAAGCTCCTCTAATATATATGTTCATCCATCCCTTAGGGCCATAGAGTCCCTCATTAGATTCTTTGCCTCTCGCTGGTTAAATAAGAAATATAGAGGGGTGCCCGGAAGGCCTGGCTCAGTGGTTGAGCATCAACCTATGACCCAGGAGATCAAAGTTTGATTCTGGGTCAGGGCACATGCCTGAGTTGTGGGCTTTATCCCCAGCAGGGGACATGCAGGAGGCAGCCAATCGATGACTCATCATTGATGTTTTTATCTCTCTTTCCCTCTCTCTTCCTCCCTCTGAAATCAATAAAAATATCTTTTAAAAAAAAAGAAATATAGAGGGGTTAGCCTGGAAGGGGGGTGTATTACACACTTTTCATTGACCATATGTCTGGCCACATCCCAGTGTTTCCTCTGCCCAAAAAAAGTCTGCATTAACTCTTCAACTGGTTAATTCCATCTCATCTTCAAGATCTCCTCTCAAGCTCCACTTACTCAGGAAATCTTTCCCTGGCAACACTAACAAAGACAAATATCTCTGCTTTAGAAACTCATAGCAAATAATACATCTTTTAGTAGCACTATTCAAGTTATAATTTTAGATTATCTGGTTAATGCATTTCACCCTTGCTTTGTTCTAAGATAATCTGGATAGGGGTTTTATCAATTTTTGTTTAATATGTTATCTCTAGGGCTTAACATCTGACTTGGCCTAGGGAAGGTATTTAATAAGACTCTGTTGAGTGAATGAGTGAAAGCATGCACACATGAGTATATGAATAGACCCATGAAGTAAAATGTCTGTGGGGACATGTTTGTCATATGGTGAAACTGAAGTCCAATAATTTTCAGTTTCAGTACAGTTCTCTTTTCATTAGCACCATATGTTTTCTATTAGGTTCTGTTTATAGATTGAAATCTATCTTCATGGCCCTATGGACTTTAGGTATGGGTCACTTAACCCACCTAGATATTAATTTACAGACTTTGAAATATAAGTAATATATACACAGGGTTACTATCACTGTGAGAGCAGAAAATTTCAAAAGCTCTATGAATACATAGAAATGGTTTAGTACCTGAAGAAGTGGCATCATATTGGTGTTGTATTTAATCAGGGCTGAAATGTAGAGGGTGAGTTAGGCAATGACAGCAAGTAATAAGGGATGAAGAACTTCCTTGCCGAGATGAGGAATTAGAAGGTAGAAAATGTCGAAACAAAATTATTCTTAGAATTCAGACTGACATAGGTGTGCCTGGTAAATGAGGATCAGTGTCTGAATCAGAGAAAATAAATATAAAGAAAGGACTTGGGTATCATAAGGTATACATTCATCACATACACACACACACACACACACACACACACACACACACACACACACAAATATTTAACCCAAAATGAATTTCAATCAACACAGTGCACAAGACAGTAACAATGCTGAGTATTGGTGATTGCTACTTTTATTTTTAACAGCTTTATTAAAGGATGATTGACATATAACATACTTATATTTAAAGTATAAAAATTGGTAGATTTTGACATAATGTATATGCCCATGAAGCCATTACCTAAAGTCAAAATAGTTAAAACATATATCAATCTCAAAAGTTTTCTTGTACCTCTTTGTTTTTGCTCCCTGTTATCCCTTAACCCCAACCTACCCACAGTAGCAGGAAACCACTGGTCTTCTTTCTGTCACAAATATTGGTTTGCATTTTTAAAGAATTTTATATAAACAGAATCACACAATATATACTTTTTCCATTTATTTATTTATCTATTTATTATTGCAGGGCAGAGGGATGGTCTGTCTACTTTCACTTACAATAATTATTTAGACATTCCTCCGTGAATCAATAGTTTACTCATTTTTAAAAATTATTGAATAGCATTTCATAGTACAGATATATCAAAATATATTTATATATTCACTTGTTTATGAACATTGGAGTTGATTTAAATTTGGAGCTATAAGTCTTTGTATCTAAGAGAAGAATGACTGGATTCTTATAAATGGTGAGATTTCATTCTTTTTTATAGCCGAGTAATATTCTATTATATATATGAACCACATCTTCTTTATCCAGTCATCTATTGATGGGCACTTCAGTTGCTTCCATATCTTAGCTATTGTAAACAACACTGCAATGAATGAACATACAGGTGCATATATCTTTTCAAATTAGTGTTTTGGATTTCTTCAGCTGGTAGTCATCTTTGCAATGAAATTTACTTTGTCTGATAGTATAGCCACTCCAACTTTCTTTGTATTAATATTAGCATTGTACTTCCATTTTTTGCTTTTACCCTATTTGTGTGTTTATATTTAAAATTCACTTATTGTAGGTAGCATATAGTTGGATCTTTCAATTTTACCATGTCTGATAATCTCTGCCTTTTACATGGAGTGTTTGACCATTTATATCTAATGTGACTATTAATATGGTTTGGTTTAAATATACCACCTATTATTTTCTATTAGGCTTATCTGTGTTTCATTCTACACATTTTAACAGTTGATAGCTCAATTTTGAAAATGAAATGTAGTTTAATTAACACTGCCTTTATAATTATTCAAAGTGTGTGTATACATTTTGGGGGCACACCCTATGTTTTTTCCCTTATTTTCTGACTTTTTCAGTCAACTGAGTATTTTTTATTTCAACTTTATTAAGGTATAATTGTCATATAAAATTGTAAGATATTTATAGTGTACATTATAGTGATTTAATATACACTTATACCTTGTAAAAGGACTCCCCTCATCTAGTTAATTAAGACATCCATCACCTTTATCTTCTGTATGTGTGTGTGTGTGAACATTTAATTTCTAATATCAGTGGATTTAAATTATACAATACAGGATTATCAACTATAGTCGCCATGTTTTATATTAGATCCTCAGATCTTATTAATCTTGTAGCTGAAAGTTTGTACCCTATTTTTATCTCCTTTGATGACTTATTTCTATATTTATTTGTATTGTTTTATTGTGGTTACTTTAGAGTTTATAGTATAGACCTTTAGTTTATACCAGTCTACCTTTAAGTATTATTGTATCATTATACATATATTATAAGAACCATAAAACACTATACTTTCATTTCTTTCCTTCAGGAATTTGCACTATTGTTGTCATGCCTTTTATTTCTACACATGTTATTAACCGCATACTACATTGTTAACATTTTGCTTAAACAATCAAATATCTTTAAAGTGTATTAAGTACTAAGAAAAGAGGCTATATATTTAGTGATGTAGTTACCGTTCTCAGTGTTTTCCATATCTTTGTGTAGATTCATATTTCCATCTGCCAACACATTTCTTCTGCCTGAAGAACTTCTTTGAAAATTTTGTGTAATGTGAGTCTGCTGGTAATGAATTTTTTCAGCTTTAGATATTTGAAAAAGTCTGAATTTTACTTTCTTTTTAACATACTTTGCTGAATATTTATTCTAGATTGACAGTCCTTTTTCTTTCAAATTCTCAATTGCATCTTTCCCCCAACAAAAAAGCTCCTGTTATCCTTATTTTGGGTTCTCTCTATATAATTTATCTTTTCCGAAGCTGCTTTTAAGTTTTTCTCTTTATTACCTGTTTTGAGAAATTTGATTACAATGTATCTTAATGCAATTGTCTTCAAATGTCTTGGGGTTTATTGAGCATTTTAGATCTATGGGTTTATTTTGTTCATCACATTTGGGGAAATTTTGGCCGATATTTCTTCAGTATTTTTTCTTCTCCTTGTCTTCCCACCTTCTGGGATGGTAATTCCATATATATTAGGCTGCTTGAATTCATCCTCACTGCACATTTAAAAGTGAGAGGCACAGAAGGGGATTTGTACTCATTCTGGTAGAATAAAAAAAATAGGCCCTGTGGTTTTGGAGCTGCAGGAAATTTGAGTAGTGGCCAAAAGATTCACAGACGTGGACATCTTAATCATTACAGATGAGATACTGCTTATGGATCCCAAAGATATTAAGAGAGAAGGGATTCTGGAAAGGAGGCTGAGGGCCCAGAATTATTAGTTGGGAAGAGCTATTGAGGTACTAAAATTTACATCTACATATTAAAATGAGTTAGTTTGTATTCAAAGAATGGCAACGCCTGTGATATAATATTCACTTAAAATGGAGCAGGGATTTTACTATATGAGAATACCAAGTAGCCTTTCTAATTGGATACAATATTTAATAGGGTCTTAAATTCAATCAGTGGCATCATCCCCTTAACTTACCAATATTTGTAACATTGTTTAATATTATAAAATATTATAAGTTTCTGACTAGTATAAATTCCCATACCTTCAATTTCTTTTCCAAATGGATTTGTGTTTGTGTGGGTCTCTGTGTGTGTGTGTGTGTGTGTGTGTGTGTGTGTGCGCGCACGTGCGAGCACACATAGTTGTCTAATTAGTGCTTTTGGCTGCTTGACTAAATATAAATATAGAAAACTAAGTATATCCAGAGCTATACTATTAAAACATTACTCTGGAATGAAGTAGAATTCAAGATTATATAAACAGCTTGAGCTCAATTATGAAATATATATACATCACATTCAGTTTAATGGAAGGGTATAGAGAAAGCAATATTCTTTTTGCCTTTACCAAGTGTCTCTCAGCTCACTGATCGTGTCTGCAATTAGTCAGTTATAGGCCTGATTTTGAGTCAAATATACAACAATAATTAGATGAGAAATCTTTAAAATTTAAGCTTTTAAAAAATTCAAAATATTGCATGGGCTGGTAGCTCTTCTGAAGAGACACTTGAGTGTGATTTTTTTTTTTTTTAATCAAACTTCCAATCTGAAAGCATGTAATTAGGACCAATCATGTTCATGATAAAATTGTTGCTTTTTACCAAACTGGAATGCTAAGACTATCAGGACACTAACATACATTTTAAAATTTCTGGGCAGGAGATTTCAAGATGGTGGCAGATTGAGTGGAAGCTACACTGATGTGCTCCAAGGACCAAACTGGAATTACAACTAAAATATAGAAAAAAACACCCTGAAAAATCAACTGTCACTGAAGACTACCTGGAAATCACCCTCATAACCAAGGACGAAAACTGGAGACCACACAGAGACTGGTAGGAAGTGCGGAGGCCTGGAGGGCTGGCTGGGCTCCCACACGCAGCGGCTGAAGGTCAGGAGGGAGATCTCAGCCGTGGGGGTTCCCACTGAGGACTCTGGGGCCTAAACCCCAGGCTGGGCTGCCCAGCCCAGAGCACCAGAACTGAGAAAGGTGCCCACATAACATCTGCCTGTGAAAAGCAGCAGGGTTTCTGTCTCCAGGGAGAGACAGGTGGAAATGCAGGCCCCTCTTACAGAGCCAATGCACAAAGTTTTGTGGGCAGCCACTCACCTTGGGCTCCAGCAGGGGGAGGGCGGAGTGGACTGGAGCTGTGTGAGGAGAATCCAGGGAAGCTGGCTGGGGGAATAGATCTCAGAGGGCATCCATCTGCATGTGCACCCAGGTGCTGAGTCATTCCCCCATGCCACAGACAATAAGAGTTAGTTTGGGCCCAGAAAAGTTCCAGAAGAAATCACAACTGTTTTGAGATTTGGGGACCTACCAGGGAATCTCATTCATAGTATTTCCTAACAGATCATTGAAACACAATGCTACATTTGTGCAAATCCTGGAGAGAAAGGTAGACAAATCCAGGTGTGTGTTTTTTCCTGATATTCAGTAATGTGGATGCAACTTGCAAAGATACAGCTTCAGTCTCTTAGCTAAGTCTTACTAAGGTAAATGCACAGCTTAGAAGTACTAGATGAGAATCTGGGCTGTCGGATTCTAATTAAAGGACTTGGGACAAAAGAGTTATTCTCTCTGGATATATACTTTTACTTATCTGTAGAATAAGGAGTGCAACATGCAACTGTTCAACAAAAAATTTAATTGAAGTATTTGTGATCATCTCAAAGACTGCTTTTAGATTAAACATTTCTGTTCAAAAACTAGTAGAAATATCCTGACATGACCAAAACCTGTGCTACTTAACCTCTTGGATCATCCTGCTTGGCTGCGAAATGGTTGAAATGAGTTTGATCTATGTTTGGCCTCATAAAATCCCATTTCACATAGAATACTTTAAAATTAATACCATAGATCCCCTTGGATATTTTAGAACTGAAGTTAATTGGAGAGAGACGAACAGTGTTAGAAATTTCTTGAACTCCCCGCTGACCTGTAAGGCTTGATAGGCATTAGAGGGGAATGTCCAGATCTCTTTGTATTAACATATGAACTTCGAACTGCAGTTTTCTGACAATAGGCTAATTGTACCTGCAGTTGAGCACTTTCAGATGCAATTGCCTCTGAGTGCTCAGCCAGTTAAAGCTGAAGTTAGCTGATGCAAACAATCACAGGTGTGAAAATTAATAGTAATCACAGTAAAACCAGCATGGGAGGAGCCATGTACGAAATTGGGTGATGGCAGCCTTGTTCTTGGCTATTAAAACCAAAAAGAATGATTAATCAAGGCTTACAATTTCATTAATGCTAACTGTCTATTTTTTCCCAGGGCCAGTGCAGATGTGCTAATGGATAATTGCTTTCTAGATTTCATTATGAAAAGGTCTATAAAATGTTAGATAATCCTGTGCAATTCTCACAACTGAGTTCCTCCCACCCAGTGAGGTGACAAAGACTTCTACTGTCACTAGATAGATAGACATGAGCTGTTCCAAATGACACTTCTGTGGAATTGATGCCTCCTGGGTCCCCACAAGGAGCAGTCTAAACTATTTTACAAACATTACACTGACAAATTTATACTTCAGTTATAGTACCTGGATCATTTGTACAGATTCTATTAGTTAAA
Source organism: Miniopterus schreibersii (assembly GCF_964146895.1). Classification (NCBI taxonomy): domain Eukaryota; kingdom Metazoa; phylum Chordata; class Mammalia; order Chiroptera; family Miniopteridae; genus Miniopterus; species Miniopterus schreibersii. The sequence goes on along the minus strand of NC_138113.1, from coordinate 27,040,817 downwards.
GGAATAGTTTGGAAACATATAAATTGATCACCAAATGCACTAGCAAAGCTTTTTTCTTTCCATTGAAGTTAACTCTAGCATAGTATAGGTCAATATATTACAACACTTTTAACAATTTTAAAAAATAGTTCATTATAGTATGATTTACTAAGTGCCTATGGTACAATTTATCAGTACAGAAAAGGTTAGTCTTCACTATGGACTTCTAAGCATACAAATGATCATATTAGTGAGAACACTGTGAGACTGTATAAAATGATAATCTTCATCTCATAAGATTAACTAGAAAATTCAGATGCCACAGTCACCTTATCACCTACATTGTATTCATCTAATTAAAACTGAAATGTACCCTTCAATACAGTCATGCTCAGTTAACAAAATAAATAAAAGTAATTCATAAATGATGTTTCTTAAAAATTCAAAGTCCTAGGCCTAACTTCCTAATACTTTAATTTGGGATCTCTGGGTTGTAATTCAACAATATTTTTTAAAATATGCTTTTAATTGAGTTTTAGAGACAGAGGAAGGGAGAGGAATAGAGAGACAGAAACATCAATGTGAGAGAAAAATCATCAATCAGCTGCCTCCTGCACACCCCCAACTGGGGATCAAGCCCATAGCCCGGGCGTGTATCTCAACCAAGAACTGAACCTCTGTCTCTTGGATCCTAGGTTGATCCTCAACTGCTGAGCCACACCGGCCAGCACAGCAATATTTTTTAAAATATCACTAAGCAATTATAATACAGGGAACCTAGTAATACACACTAAATAAATACCACATTAAGGTGCCAATAATAATAATAGCTGCTACTATAAATTGAAGACTAATATATGCTTGGCACTGTTTGAGAGCTTTATGTATTATAATTAATGCTCACAGCCAACCTGCAAGCTATTGTTTTTCTCCATTTTATAGAAAACTGATGCTCAGCTTAAGTGACTTTCCAGAGCCTCAGATCTAGTAAATGACTAGGCCTCCCCAACTTCAATATCCATTCTTTATTACCTAGTTAGTAGAAAAGTGCCCCTCACCATGTTTATTGAATCTCAGTACATTATTAGTGTGCCCCTTGATTTATCTTTATCAAAGTTTTTCAGTATCTTTTTTGATCCCTCAAGCTTCCTGCATCTTTATGAGTGAAAAGTATCTCTTGAATTGACTCAGTGAGTTCCAGTAAAATCAGCTGGGGAGAGTAGTGCTAACTTCCTTTTAATTGTTTACACTTATAATTTTTTGAAATAATTATTTCTCCAAGCTTTTACAGAAACTCAAACTGATGTTTAGTTTTATTCAGCTAAAACTGGTTTCATTTTACTAACAACTTCTTCAATTCAATTAGCAGATAGCAATCAGAGAACTGAAAACAAAAACAAAAACATTAGGAGAAAAACAGTGAAAAAATGGTGGAGCAACTACTACCCAAATCTAATTTATTAAATGTTGGCTATAGCAAGAAGCAGACATTTAGTATTTTCCCATAAAATGGAATAGTCCAGCTATTGAAAGTTAAAGAGAACTGGGGAGTAGAATCAGCTACTGCTTGTCTGAATCCATTTAAATTAAGTCCAACTGGAGGCAGAAGGGTAGAGTCGTTGCCTGGTCACCAGGTCTCACAGCCCCGCAGTCTTGCAGGTGTGTCCCACATCCTTAGCACTGATCCAAACTGTGAAATTGTGAAGCTGAAAACAATCTTGAGAGTTGAAGCAGGAAACTAAATGGATTTAAACTCTAAGTTCTATACAGATGAGTAGACTGTTAAGGTTCCCCTAACTCAAAATTCTGTGATCATAAGTAGAACCTACTATGAAAAATATATAGCACAGACATTTAATTGGAAAGTTATGGGTCACCTGCCACTTTTCAAAATGAATGGTTCAGTTGGTCTAGATTAATATTAACACGGTGTTCTCGGTCCTGCGTATGGTGCCATTTTAAGATTACATATTTTAGGATTCCCTCTGTGTCTTTAACCTTTGCCATTTTAATTATGATGTGTCTTGGTGTGGACCTCTTTGGGTTCATCTTTTTTGGGACTCCCTGCACTTCCTGGACTTGTGTGTCTTAAGATTGCTTATTTTGGAGAAAAATGAGAGTTAGCTAAATATGAATTTTGCAGATCAGATCTATAGATGAGTTAAATATAATTTAGTCCCAGTTAAGAAAGCACAAAAATGATAAAGGAGAGAACTTTTGTAAGATATCAATGTAATCAATAGAAATACAAATACTGATTTACAGATAACTAAATGGAAGTTTTGAAGATATCAAAGTTATTTAAGTTATTAAAACTATTTTTGTAGTTTTATTAAGGAATGATTTACTCCCTAATCCCCTGGTATAGTTATTTTCACTTGTGATTGATTTTTAATCAATTTATTTATTGAATATTTATTGTATGTTTATTATATGGACTATAGTAGAAACTTGAGTACAGATTTATTGTTGACTTACAATGGGGTTATGTCATCAGCTAAAAATATTGTAAGTTGAAAATGCATTTGGCACACCTAACCTATCAAAAATCATAACTTAGCCTAACCCACCTTAAACGTGCTCAGAACACTTAACATTAGCCAACAGTTGGTTCATTGTCTTGTTTCATCTCAAGAGTAACTGCCTTTCTCTTATCATCAGAAGCAGGAGACACAGATGGGTGTTTTGTAGACATTATGGGATGCAAAACGCAAAATGCAATATCCACAAATGCTGGCAACACAGCACACTGTAGAATATCAGTTGTTCTCTCAGGCTGGGTGGCTGGCTGGGCGCTTCGGGGCTGCAGATGCCCAGTGTCGCGGGACTGCCTGTTGCCAGCCTGGGGAAATGAGCTGAACTTAAAATCCAAAGTACAGTTTCTACCAAATATGTGCCACTTTTGCATCATTGATTTTAGTAAAGTCAAAAATCACTATTCGAGCCATTGTAATTCCTGGGCCTTCTGTGTTTAAAACGAAAATGTCAATTAGAGTAGAAAGAGCTATTAGTTAGAGTTAAACAGCAACTGCCAGGAGATTACGCAGCAGAGCAGCACTGACCTAAGCCAGCCTGGTGAGGTTAGAGATGGCTCTGGGGAAAGACGGTGTGTGGTGGGTTTGGAAGACACCACAGGAGTGACGTAAAAGAAGAGGAGAAAGGGGAGAAGACACTGTAGGCCAGGAACAGTGTTCTGGAAGCCCTGAGACTAAGAGAGGCTTGAGGTGTTAGAGGATCTGAGAGCAACTAGACATGGCGAGAGAAGGGTCAGTGAAGGGGCCGGGAGGGAGAAACTGGGGAAGTGGGCAGGGTCCGAGGATTAAGGGCTCCTAGTTCACACAGAAGATACACAACTTCAACCACACGCGATTCAGAGGCCACGACCTACAAATTCGAAAGCGATGTGGTACCCAGCACAAGGGACTAAATGTTTAATTAACACTTTTTAATGTTAATGAGTGTTCTGTACTAAGCAATATTCACAAGGACTTCAAAGGAAGCCGGCTACCTCCATTTAAGCAGCAGGTTTTGCTCCATTTTTTTGTTTCTTTTTTTTTTTTTTTTCTTCCCCCTGAACCAAACCTGAGCTTCTTTGATTTGTCCATCCCTTAAGTGACTTAAAAATTCATTTCATCAATAATTGAGGAGAATGGACTGCAACAGTTCTACCAACTATTGTTTAGTGACATGTTCATTACTTTACTAAAAGAAATGTTTAATAAAGAAGATTACAGTACTAAATATAGACATTGAACCTAGAAATATTCAGTTAGGAATATGGATAACGGTAATAATTAGAGGGGGTCCTTAATTTAACACGCAGCTAGTCTTGAAGCTGGGCTAGTCATTCATTTCCCGCTGATGGTAACAGGGCTGAGCCCCAGAATGAGCAAGGTTTCCTGTACCTGAAAGTGATGCATATCGCTACATCTTCTAATAAAATAGCACCGCTGTAATTTCTTTAAAATCTTCTTTTCTGCAAGTTATTGGTAAATTATTTTTAAAATGACTGTGGCCTTTGTGTGAAGCCCTGTTTTTATAAGCAATGATGGCTTTTGCTAGGCAATAAAATATAATAAGTGGTCTTGGGTTTATGATTTTGTCTTAAAATTTTACATAATGCTGCTGGTTAATGTTTATTTCTCTTTCTAGATAAATCTCTTCCCATTAAATTATCACTAATGTCTGTTCCCTATGGTGCATGACTATGGTCATAGGCCCTTAAAATTTAAAGAGAAAAATCTATATGCATTGAAAATAATGTAAGTATTTTAAGCAGGAGTACCATCTACTTTATTTTCTCCTTTACTATCTCATATTTCTTTCAAGCTTTAAGAAAGAACACTTTCTTTTTCTGGATTATTGGATTATCACTTTCTTCAGGAATGCCCTAGGTGTTGGTGAAATATTTGTATCTGCAAACTAAATTTAGGCAAGGTAATCACCAATTTTTGTAACTGGTGGAATCTCCTACCCTAAGGAAATTTTGTGGGACACAGATTTTCTTTGCAGCCCTGATGGCTGTGTATACAGAACAAAAGTCCATTTTTCACTGTTCTTTTTCACTCACATTTTATTTCATCTATATTTATTTCACAGTCATGGGGTCACTTAGCTCCCCCATCAATTCTGAAGGAGAATGGGTATTACTAAGGACTGTAAAGATATGTTTCTGGTCATTGCAGAGCTTATAATACAATGCCAGCTGGTAAAAATTGTCCTCAAATTAAGTTTGTTATAGACAGGGTGGAGCAAAAGTAGGCTTACAGTTGTGTGTACACGAAATACAGAGTTTACTCTTGTATTATTAATTGTATTATTTTTCATACTAACAACTGTAAGTTTACTTTTGCCCCACCCTGTATACATGAAGAATTGTGTAATGTTTATAACCCTGCTTAGAAAAATACATGGCCCACAAGATTCTTTCTGGTTTTGTCTTTAATTTTCTCCCAAGGACATGCTTAGAGAGAAAAACATTGATGTGAGAGAGAAACATTGATCCCTTGCCTTCAGTATGCGCTCCCACCTGGACCAAACTGCATCAGATATGTGCCTTGACAGGGACTCAGACTAGCAACTAGCAACTCTTCAGTGCACAGAATGATGCCTCAGGCCAGGCTCTCTGGGCTTTGATCCCTGACCATTTGGGCCTGTAAATCAGTGTCTCAGCAACTTTGGCCTTCCCTCAGGAACTCAAACACACTGCCACCAGGCCCTCCGCTTGCCGTTTCCTTCTGCCTTTCCTAGTTCACACAGGTTCATCCTTCTGATTTCAGCTTGGATGCACTTCCTCAGGGGAGTTCTCCCTGCCCCCTTCCAGGAAACGACTCCCTCTGTAGCCTCTTCTGGCCCATATCTTTTCTTTAAAGCATGCACCACCCCTAATCTTCATGAATTTATATTTGTTTTTGTCTTAGTAAGAATGTTTTTCATTATAAGTGACAGAATTGTAACTAAAGTGGGATTACACAGTGTGAATATTGCTCAGTATCTGGGCACCTTTGAGATTCTAAAGAAACAATACAGAAATCGGGTCAGCTCTGGGAGTTTGGGGTCCCAGAAATAGAGATAAAATTAGTAGAATTTCATTCCTCTCTTTCCCATTCATACCTAACTTATGCCTATTTCTGTTTGGTTTTATCTTCTCTTTTTCAAATGAACCTGATTCATCTGTTGGGTTTCATAGTGGCCAGAAGTGTCTGGACTCTTTCCTATTGTTCCTAGGTAGAAAAATCCAGAAGAAGGGTCCTATGGGCTACTTTGGGTCACACGACCAACCCTGGACCAATCACAGTGGCTAGAGAAATATGGAGTATTATGATTGGCCCAACCAGAGAGACGGTCCCTCCTAGAGAGGATGATGCCTATTACCATAAATAAAGTAGATATGTGTGACAAGGACTCACTCTTGAAGTATGCTGAACAGAAAAAACAATGGTTATTATTTGTTTCATATCCATATTTCATTTTAGGCAGGGAACATGTCTATTTTCCTCACCATTTTTTTCCTACTCCCTATCATAATACCTGAAGTATCAAAAATATTTGATATTTATTTACTGCTTGAATAAGTAGAAGTATGCAGAGAAAATTGTTTTCATTGATTATGAGGAAAGAGGTTAAATGATAAGGCAATGGATCTTGTCAAATAATGAGAATATTTTAGTATAGTGAAAGGTATGGAACTAATTCTAGCATTCTGTTTGTGTATATGCTCATTTTGGGGCTGACTTGCTTGAAAGTTTTAAGTTTTACTTCAAGCAATCAGAAATAGACTTGCATGAGGAGAAGAACATTAGGTGAACAGATGTTATATTTTCAATGAGCTTGTCCTGCTGAGATCAAATGAGTTATATAGCTGTGCTTTAAACCCTGCAATTTAGCTGAGGAGATGTTAGATCATTCTAACCCTAAATATTCCCCATGTCTTTGGGGATGGCAACTTTATATTTCCCATTTAGAGTAACCATAGTCACTGCCCCCATACAGAAAATGACCCTGCATCTATATTTGCACCTGAATGTGGGTAACATTGACACGGCCAGCATAAGCATGGGAACAAGTTCTTTATGAGGATCCATGACTGCCTGCCAGCAAGTAATTCCTGCTGGATTGGTTTTAATGCATTCCTGGGAGCCTTCTGTTCAGGAGAGTTTTAATTCCCGTGATCCCATGTGAGGTTATTCTTGAGTCTTAATCACTTTCTCAAATTCAACCCTCAGGTCATGGTTGAATCTAACAATAGTGTTCAAGATGCAACTGGGTCAAAAAAGCACAGAGAGACAGCTAAGAGAAAATAGATGGCCTACAAAATTAAAAGCAATGACTTGAAATGTTCAAAGAAGAACTAATACCTATCCTCAAACTATTCCAAAAAATTCAAGAAGATGGAAAAGGCCCCAGATCACTTAACAGGGCAAGCATTATCTTAATTCCAAAACCAGATGAAGACAATACAAAAATGAAAAATATAGGCCAATATCCCTGATGAACATAGATGTTAAAATCCTCAACAGAATATTAGCAAACCAGATCCAGCAATACATTAAAAAGATCATACTCTATGACCATGTAGAATTTATTCTGGGGATGCAAGGTTGGTACAATATCTGCATATCAATAAACACGATACACCACATAAACCTCATGATCATATCAATAAATGCAAAAGAACATTTGGTAAAATCCAACACCCATTCATGATAAAAACTCTCAACAAAGTGGGAATAGAGGGAACATACTCAATGTAATAAAGGCCATATATGACACACCCACAGCCAACGTTATACTCAGTGGGAAAAAATTAAAAGCATTTTCCTTAAGATCAGGAACAGGACAGAGATGTCCACTTTCACCACTCTTATTCAACACAGTACTGGAAGTCCAAGCCATAGCGATCAGACAAGAAGGAATAAAAGGCATTCAAGTTGGAAAGAAAGAAGTAAAACTGTCTTTATTTGCAGGTGACATCATACTATATATAGAAAACCCTAAAGATTCTATGAAAAAATTACTAGAACTGATAAATGAATTCAGTAAAGTAGCAGGGTACAAAATAAATATCCAGAAATTAGTTGCATTTTTATACACCAATAATGAACCATCAGAAAGGGAAACTAATAAAACAATCCCATTACAATTGCATCAAAAAATAAATTAACCAAGGATGTAAAAGACCTGTACTTGGAAAATTATAAGACTCTGAAGAAAGAAACTAAAGATACAAATAAGTGGAAGAATATACCATGTTCATGGATAGGAAGATTCCACATCATTAAAATGTCCATATTACCCAATGAAATCTATAGATTCAATGCAATTCCTATCAAGATACCAATGGTGTATTTCACAGAACTAAAACAAATATTCCAAAATATTGTATGGAAGCACAAAAGACCCTGAATGGCCACAGCAAGCTTGAGAGAGAAAAAAAAAGTTGGAGGAATCACACTACCTGATATCAAACTATACTATGAGGCCATAGCAATCAAACAGCATGTTACTGGCATAAAAACAGACATACAGATCAATGGAACAGAATAGAGAACCCCAAAATAAACCCATGCCTTTAAATTAATTAATTAAACCCTGGTCGATTAATATAGGACAAAGGAGGAAAGAACATACAATGGAGGTAAAGGTAGCCTTTTCAATAGATGTTGTTGGGAATATTGGACATATATATGCAAAAAAAAAAAATGAAACTAAACTACCTTCTTACACCATACACAGGAGTAACCTCAAAAGGGATTAAATACTTATGCAGATTTAAAACCATAAAAATCCTACAAGAAAACATAGGCAGCAAAATCTCGGATATTTCTCATAGCAATATTTTTTCTGATACATCACCTTGGGCAAGGAAAATAGAAGAAAAATAAATAGTTGGGACTACATAAAACTAAACTGTTTTTGCACAGCAAAGGAAACCATCTACAAAATGAAAAGACAACCCACTGAGTTGGAGAACATATTCGCCAATGATACATCTGATGAGGGGTTACTTTCCAAATATATAAAGAACTTATATATACACAACAAAAACCAAACAATTAAATTAAAAAACGGGAAAAGACCTGAATAGACACTTCTCGAAAGATTACATACAGATGGCCAATAAACATATGAAAAGATGCTCAATGTCACTAATCATCAGAGAAATGCAAATTAAAACCACAATGAGATATCGCCTCATGCCTCTCAGAATGACTGTCATCAATCAATCAACAAACAACAAGTGTCAGCAAGGATGTGGAGAAAAGGGAACCTTTGTGCATTGTTGGTGGGAACGCAGGTTGGTGCAGCCACTGTGGAAAACAGTATGAAGTGACCTAAAAAAATTAAAAATGAAACTGCCTTATGACCCAGCAACTCAACTCCTGGGAATATAACTGAAGAGTCCCAAAACACTAATTTGAAAGAACATATGCACCCCTATATTGTTATTTACAATAGCCAAGATTTGGAAGCAGCCCAAGTGTCCATCAGTAGGTGAGTGGATAAAAAAAATCTGTGGTACATTTACACAATGGACTACTACTCAGCCTTAAAAAAGAAGGCAATCTTACCCTTTGCAACAGCATAGATGGACCTAGAACATTATGCTAAGTGAAATAAGCCAGTCAGAGAAAGACAAGTACCATATGATTTCACTCCTATGTGGAATCTAACGAACAAAATAAACTAACAAACAACAGAAATAAAATAAAAGGAGTGACTTAACACTTTGTATGTACAATGAGAGAAAGAATGAGATGGAGGTAGAGGGAAAGAAAAGGGGGGATTGAGAGGTTAACTTTACCGAGCACCTACCCATGTGCCAGTGCCACGCTCTACTAGATATTTTACACAGAAGGACTTTTCTAATCATCCCTTCAAACCAATGAGGTACCTCTTACTGTGGAAGATAAAAAAGTGAAATCTAAGAAAGATGAATCATTTTCCCTAGTTCACACTAGGTCCCAAGTTGTTGCTATAGCTACTTCTTAGGAAATAAAATAAAGAAAAAAGTAAAGATAAAGGGATAAAAAGAACCTGAAAAAATTAGTTAAGAAGGCACTAAAGATAACTATATAGATAGTTATATTTCCAAATTAAACTCTTTTCATTTGGATTCTGTAGTTACACTATGAAGTACACAAAAGTACATAATTATTTTGCGGAAATAATTTAACTCAAAAGAGGAAATGTATTAGAAAAGATCTAGTTCGTTGTAAAAATTACTACATATGAAGGAGCTTAACTTGCCATTTATGCTAAAGACATTTTCTCCATGGGAAATTCTGGATTATTGAGCCATTCAAACAAAATACAAGACTCTAACTTTAGTCCCTTTGGGTGTCTCAGCAGCATTTAGATCTCTTGTGAAAGAGAATATAATGCACCTTGTATAGAGACTGCTAATCCCAAATATGGCAGAAAAATTCTTGCATGAAACAGGCCCACTCTGCAAAATATAGTGATATTCCTGTTCATATAATTAGATGTGGTTTTTTTTTAATGATTCTAGTCTCTGCAGGTCCTGTTGTAATAGAGTAATCTAACATCATGCATAATAGTCATTGGGCCAACTTCTGAATGCATGCTACTGATCTAGATAGTTCTTTTACTATTTTGAAAATTCAATGTTAACATTTTTATTCTAACTACTGATTCTTCAGGCCTTTTATTGCATGATCCCTTTCAAAGATCTCATTCAAAAAGCGTATCTTCCTTCTGTTCTCTTTCCTTTCACCACTGTCTGTTCTTTAGTACTTAAAAAAAAAAAATCAATGTTTTGAAGTTCCATGCTGGTTAAATGACAGACCCATACTTACATTTAACTAGGTTAGGAGGTATATCCAAAGCGTAGTTGGGTGAGGGAGGCTAAGTTCAGACCTTGTCTTCTGCCAGAAAGTGGGAGTTGCAATCTCAGATTGAGATGTAACCCTAGGTGTGCCAGGCACTGCTTTTTGCTAAGAGCATGCTGGCTAAGGCACTCCAATTGTGCTCAAGAAGACAATTTGCCCAGCTCAAATCCACCATGGTAAAGCAGGAATGTAGAGCCTCAACCCGTGATGACTTTCTCAGCAAGCTGCACTAGCCCTAAATTGCATGTATCCCGTTACATAATGAACCATAATAAACGAATCCTTTATTTGGTAAAGTTGGATTTCTGGCAAATGTGGTCTGACAAAATGTTAATTAATTTTTTCATTTCTCATCTTCATGATCTTAGGCCCTGGGATCCAGGCATTATTTTTTCTGGGGTAATTTGAACAAATGGATATTTAAAAGCCCACTTGGACAGGTAGCTGTGAAAGATGTCCCCTAAAATCATAACATGAACACAACATGTCCCACTGTGTTCAGGAGCCCTGTAGCCAGGACAACCATTCTATGATGCATTGAATATGAGGCTTCAAATTGACTGGGCATGGGATCCTTTAGTTTTTTCTAATGCTTCTCATGGGTGACAGCCACTGGTCAGCCACCTGGATTTCTATCTGATGATCATGTTCTTATTTCTGTTCCACAATGGTGCACTATGTAGAAAAGAAAGGAATCTTTTATCTTCTACATAGGATGGAAAGTTATGTAAATTAGTGAATGGGTTGTGTTTTGGTTGTTTTTTTTAAGTCTCTAAAACCATTGATTTCTGTGACATTTCCCCTTACTATTCTCTAACCTTAATCGAGTTGGTAACACTATTGTGCTTTCTCAATTCACTTCCTTATCCTGTTCTCTCAGGAGAAGATATGATATCAGTTATCTGCACCCAAATGGGAAAGTAACTCAGTCAATGGAATTTTAATTGGGGGCATAGTATGTGTTGTACACCAGGGAAATGAGCAGTGAGCAAAAGAGACATGGTTCCTGCCTCCACAGAGCTTATATTTTATAGGGGAAGGAAGACATTAGGAAGAACTTTCAGATTGACCCTTAAATAATTATAATACCTGGTGACTAAAGGGAAACTTCAGTCTGAGGTGACATAAAATGCTTTCTTAAAGAAATGATATATAAGCCGAAAAATAAAGCATTGATGGCAATTGCAAGGGAATGATGATATGTTTTCAAGTGCAGTTGGAAGACCTGGGAATAGGAAAGTGTGGGGGACAGAGAGGAAGGAAGAGAAAAGGCTGAACATGAAGGTGGAGGTGTCAGCAGGAACCAACTACATGGTTCCACCTACCAAGGTCAAGCTCATTCGAAGCTGTGCTTCTAAGTGTCAAATAATGGGACTTTCCTAATGTAAAGGCCTTTCAAGCATCAGAGAACAAATACAAAGTGTAAATTGAGAACTTCTTCTGTCAGGCTGACCCTCTCAGGAAAAAAAGCCCATGTCTTCCAAGTCCCATTAGAAGCAACTAAAGCGGAGTTGCCCTTGGCCCGAAGTCCAGCATTTTAAGAGATGTTCTTCCCTCAAAAGCCATTAGGTATGATTTAGGTAACGGATTCTCTGATACTTATTTTTCTCTTCATTTTTAAAAAATTTATCTTTATTGCTGAAAGTATTACAGGTGCCCCCCCTTTTCCTCCTCCTTGCTCCCCTCTACCTGGCTCCTGCCCCACCCCAGGCCTTCACCACACTATTGTCTGTGTCCACAGGCGTATAAGTTCTTTGATTAGTTTCTTCCCACCACCCCTCCCCCCCTTCCCACTGAGATTCCTGAGAACATGCGATTCCACCACTAAAGAATGAAATAGTGAGCCCTGCCGGTGTGGCTCAGCGGTTGAGCATTGACCTATGATCCAGGAGATAGCAGTTTGATTCCCGGTCAGGGCACATGCCCAGGTTGCCGACTCCATCCCCAGTAGGGGGGCGTGCAGGAGGCAGCCGATCAATGATGACTCTCTCATCATTGATGTCTCTATCTCTCTCCTTCTCCCTTCCTCTCTCTGAAATCAATAAAGATATATTAAAAAAAAAAAGAATGAAATAGTGAAAACCATTTAAATTTACTGAGGTTCAATTTCCTTATATGTTTTTTTGGGCTAATGCTGCTTGCTCCCAGGGTTGCATAGTGATTATGTATCAATCAATTTACTAGAAAACTTTGAAAATATAAAGTATGCAGAAAATGCCATTTCTATATAACATTTGTTTTAGATTTGCTAACAGCCCAAAGAACCTGGAGAGTTACAATCATAGTAGCTTATATTTGCTAAGGCCTTATATGTATCCAGTTCCATCTATTACTCTATTACTGTTCCATTTTAGAGATGCAAAAAATGAGGCTTAGAGAATGGAATAGATTGCTCAAGATTTCATACCAAATAAATAGTGAAGCTGCCTTTAAATCGAGTAGTTGATTCAAAAATTGTATGACATGAGCTCCTGTTCAGAAGCATAAAGTTTGTCCACAGGTGCCTCTACACCAAGTGTTCATAAATTCTTTTCTTGTTCCATTCATCAAAACTTTATATCCATGAAGAATATGAAATACATTCACATTAAGGGTTAGGTATCTTGTGATTTAATGTTTCCCTTGGGGAGTCTAAATCATAGGAATATCATTAAAGTGGAATTACGGGGGTTGTCAAGAGAGGCACGATGGCCCCACTGTAGCCTTTAGGCTTTAACATAACCTTATATATGTGGTCCCTAGTTACCCACAAGTGGAATCTCATACACAGACTCTATGTTTAAGGATTTCTATTTTACTGAGTTTGGGACAAAATTGTTCTTCCAATATAAACCAAAGTTTATTCTAGGAAACAGAAGAAAAGAGTGGAGAATTTACCATAGTTTATTTTTATCTGAAAAGTAAAAGGCTCTTCTTAGGCAATTTTAAGGTCCCATTTGTTTCTTTCTTGAATCTATATAAATTATCGATCTGCCTTTCCTTTTACCTTTTAAAGCAGAGTATTTTCCATTAAAATGGTAAAGATGGTGGTGAAGATATACTGTTTCCTACCAGAAACTAAAAGATACTCTAGCTCAGGGATTGGCAAACTAAGGCCTATGGAGCAAATCCTGCCCACAACCTGGTTTTAATGCGTTTTATTGGAACACAGCCACACACATTTGTTTTCATATTGTCTATGGTTGCTTCTGCACAACTTTAGAGCTGAGTGTCTCCAAAGAGACTTTAAGGTCCAGAAAGCCAAAAACATTTACTATCTGCCTGCCACTGCTCCAGATAAAATGAAAATGAAATAGATACTACATGTGTTACAGAAAGACAGTTTGAGAGTCAGATTTGCCAAAAAGGCCAACAAGACAAGCCTAAGTGGGAGAAAGCAAGAAGGTAGTGGGGATGTTGTTGACATAGTCAGAGAGCTGAGTAAACTAAAGAAACAGTGCATTCCCCAAGCCCGGCGTGGGGGGAGAGCAGGCCGTGGTCATGGAGCGGGGTAGTCGGGGACCAGAGTAGTATACGGGGGCAACGTGCAATCAAACTGTAGACTGCAGTCAGAAGCAGGAGCTGGTTGTAGCCAAGAAGCTAAATGCAGTCCTGAAGCAGGCGTGTGTGCTCAGGAAGTGTGGGTGGTCAAGGAGCAGCGTCGTCACGGTGCAGGGAGGAGCTCGGAATTTGAATAGTCACAGAGCAGAGGACGTCAGAGCGTGGGGCTGTAGTCCAGGAGCAGTGTAGTCAGGCGACCAACTGTAGTCACAGAACAGCCAAGTGCAATCAGAGGCCAGGGTGCAGTCAAGGAGAATGGTGCAGGCAGGGAGCTACATGTAGTCACGGAGCAGAGGACAGTCAGGGGGCAGGGTGTAGTCAGGAAGCAGAGGATGTTTCGGGTCAGTGTGCAGTGAGGCAACGGGCCGTGGGGGTGAGGGTGCTGCCGGGGAGTGTGTACAGTTCACACCAGGCGGTGTAGCCAGCAGCGCGTGATCAGCAAGCAGGGTGCGGTCATGGGAAAGTGTACCGGCCAAAGGCAGGGCGGAGACAGGGAGCAGCGAAGGGTGCAGTCACAGGTCGAATGCGGTGAAGGAGCAGGGCGCAGTGTGGAGGCCGAATGCAGCCGGAGAGCAGGGCAGGCCAGAAGCAGGGCGCAGTGTGGAGGCCGAATGCAGCCGGAGAGCAGGGCAGGCCAGAAGCAGGGCGCAGTCAGAGAGCCCGAATGCAGCCGGAGAGCAGGGCAGGCCAGAAGCAGGGCGCAGTCAGAGAGCCCGAATGCAGCCGGAGAGCAGGGCAGGCCAGAAGCAGGGCGCAGCCAGGGAGCCCGAATGCAGCCGGACAGCAGGGCAGGCCAGAAGCAGGGCGCAGCCAGGGAGCCCGAATGCAGCCGGACAGCAGGGCAGGCCAGAAGCAGGGCGCAGTCAGAGAGCCCGAATGCAGCCGGAGAGCAGGGCAGGCCAGAAGCAGGGCGCAGCCAGGGAGCCCGAATGCAGCCGGAGAGCAGGGCAGGCCAGAAGCAGGGCGCAGCCAGGGAGCCCGAATGCAGCCGGAGAGCAGGGCAGGCCAGAAGCAGGGCGCAGCCAGGGAGCCCGAATGCAGCCGGAGAGCAGGGCAGGCCAGAAGCAGGGCGCAGCCAGGGAGCCCGAATGCAGCCGGAGAGCAGGGCAGGCCAGAAGCAGGGCGCAGCCAGGGAGCCGGGGTAGCCGGGCAGTCGCGAGCCCACTGCAGAGCTTCGGACTCAGCAGGCCGGCCCTGGCGGCGCTCAGACGCTAAGCGCGTTTTCATCCCAGGTCGGAGCCTGTTTGCCCTCGGGCTCCCCCCCCCCCCCCCCCCCCCCCCCCCGTAGGCCTGCGTGGAGAGGCATCGGGTGACTATCTCGAGCCAGGCACTGTGCTGAATATTCTTCCCCCTGCTGGCTGCGCAATTGCCTGGAGCAAGGACAGGTGTTATTAAGGCCTAAAGGAAATGGGAGAGCAGCAAGGATGGAAACTGGTTTGCGACTGAGGCCAGGGTCCTGGCGCTCAGGGGCTATGCTTTGAGTTTATGCAAATAGTAATAAGAAATATTACGGAACTCAGTCCCCACGTGCCAGCTGCCAGTGCTCGGCATTGCCTACAATATTAGTGGAAACTCATTGTGTATCAAGAATAGCGTTTTATGTAATGAAAAACGCTTTATTCAAAATGATTTGTCAGCTTCAAAGAATAAACTAGTGTTGTACAGTAAATTAAACCTTGAGTAGTCGGAGGGTTTTTCCCCATACTGCCAGCTGTTAATACAGTTTGACAATATACCTAATCAAAATCACGCAGCTTAATTGCCTTTGATGCATTCATAATTATGTTTAATGGGACCTTAATACACAACCCACAACACACACGTCCACTTTGATACACAACACACAGAATCCTCCTGCACGTGAGGATTGATTGGTAAAATAATTTAAAGAGGTGGTTATTAGAAGGCAAACGCTACAGTGAGAGTTTTTTAAAAATTGTTTTCATGTTAGGTCTTGGGATAAATGTGTTTCTTTTATTTTTCCTATATATTGCATCTTAGCAATAAACAGTTCATCTAAATATCTGAATATGCTGAGTAAATCCAACTAGTGGGAAGCATTTATTGCCTCATAAAATGAAAACCGAATGAAGCTGTCAATTGGAAGAACAATTAAACCGTTTGGCAAAGTTGTTAGAAACAACAGAATTTTCTTCGGAACCACAGACTTTCAGGAGCCTGCCGTTCCGGGGTAAGCATCCGCAAATACACGAATATCCCGCATGCTGCCAGTCAGCACAGGTGTCTGAGAAAAGACTGAGAGGAGAGCTCGGTTCAGGCTGCCCTGGTCGGTGAAAGGCCTCTTACCTTGCTTTTCGAGCAGCTTTTATTTATTTGTTTGTCTATAAATTTATCCAGAATCTATAACAGTAAAGCCCTCTCAGCAAGCAAAGGGAGCAGTAGAGTCGAAACCATAATCTGCACACACTTTTAAAACTAGTGTTCAGGAAGGAGGAATTCTTTCAGAAAGTACCTTCTTCACTTTCCTAGGCCCCCATTCAGTCAGCAATAGATTAATATGACGGTTTCCTTTAGGAGAGACCCCCTCTCTATATAGGTTCGCTTGACAAGTTACATTTTGATTCTCTGTACTTTCTACAGCTTTCAAATGGCATTTATTTTTTTAATAGCGTTCATTCACTCATTTATTCATTCTATGGATACCGTTCAATTTATTAATAGTCATGCGCAGCTTAACGACTGGGGATATGTTCTGCAAAATGTGTCTTAAGCAATTTTGTTGTGTGTGAACATCACAGAATGAACTTACACAAACCTAGGAGGGTTAACCTACCACACACCTAGGCCATAGGGTTGACCACCTTTGTATATGTGGTTCGTCATTGACTGAAGCGTCCTGATGCCATTGTTCACTTTCATTTGATCTTCAGATTTGTTCCTTGGGAAAAGTGGCGTCGGTATTTTATGAGAATCAGTAAAAGTATACATGAGGCAGTCTTTTTACAGTTTTCCTTAAAATTACTACCGATCCATCTGTTATTAGATTATTTAAAATAAAAATTTTATTTGTTTTCAGCAAAATTCCATAACGTTTGCATTTACTATGACATCTCTATTATCAGAAAGGACCCTGCTTTCCAGAATTACCAGAGTGGGGAGCACCCAGGATAGAGATCAAAATCTGTGTTGTTATTCAAGGGACCAACCTACATACTCTAAGCTGCTGTCATATCCTTCATCCTCATGGTGTTACCAGGTCCATGCTGTGAGTTGAGTAGAAAGAGAATATGCCACGTAGATGTGCTGTTACTTATTAACTGTGACGTGATGAATCTGAAATCTTTGGCTGCCTTGTTCTCCTCGACAAATCTGTTCTCCTCAAGCTCGTGTGGTCACTGACCCACATACATTTGCATGATCTCACCTCTGTGCAATTTCTCTTTCCTAGAAAAATTTCCCTCTTTGCTCATTAAAATCATACTCACTCTTGAGGACTCAGCTAAATATTGATATGTTTTGTAACTCTCCTCGAGGTACCCAAGCACCTGAGTATTTGTGTCACTTCTTGTGTGTGCCTTTGATGCAGGCGGTACCTCTAAGTGAGCCACATTCCAGTGGCCTATTTAACATCTACAGGACGTAGGCATGTTCATTAACAGATCTGGCCACTCATTCTACACGTTTAAAGGCTGTGATCACAAAAGTTGAGATCTTTGTCAACAGAGAATGGCATTAAGCGAACATGGCCTGCAGATGTTTTCCCACTTGAGATATATGTGGCTGGATTCCATACTTGGGGTAGAGGTTTGTCAGAAAACTAGCACTAGATTTCAGTGCTATTTCTAGAGGACAAGAGTCAAGTTCATTGCAGCAGCCACAGCCTGGACCCTGATTATGCCCCACCATTCCCGCCAAGGCAACTAGATTTCTCTCTCACTGCCTCACCTCCCGAAGGTTGTTACGGCAGAGCTGGGGACTTTTTTCTTTTATTGCCTTCTTCTCTCGATAGACTATGAATAAGATTAATTCTTACTGGTTCGATTTCTTTCTCTTATTCAGAGAAACAGAATTTGATATACTTGAGAATCAAAACATTCTTCTCTCCCTGTCAGACTTAACAGACCAAAATCATCTTCGATTTTCTTATATTTTAAACAAAATCCCTTTATCAAACCCTGTTACCTAACCCAGATATAGTCTGTATGACTTCTATTTTAAAGGGGCTAATAGAAAAATAAATATGTATGAGATGGTAAAGACTAACACATTGCTCACCTTTTTTTCTTGTTTTTATAGGGTTATTGGTCAAAAACAGAACTTTGAAAAATGTTCTGTGAAGTCATTCATTTGCCCATTAACTTTTACTGATTTGTATTGATAGTTTGCACCTGCAGATGCTGTTTTAGTTTGGGCTACTATAACACAATACTATGATTAATAACAAATATATAATTCTCACAGTTCTGGAGGCTGGGACACCCAAGATCCAAGGTGCCAAGAGATTTTATGTCTGAAGAGGGCCCCCTTTCTGGTTTGCAGACTGCTGCCTTCTTGCTGTGTCCCCTGGGGTGGGGGTGGGGGAGCAGAACACTCTGGTCTCTTGCTCTTTGTTTTTGGGGCACTAATCCCATTATGGGAGCTCCACCCTAATGACCTCATGTAAACCTAACCACACCCCAAAGGCCAAATCAGCAAATATCGTCATCCTGGGGATTAGGTCTTCAGCATATGAATTGTGGGGAATATAAGCAATCACTGCATAACAGAGACCTTATACTTTTTGGAGCTAGGGATCCATCATTTCCTTTGCCTTTGTCTCTGATTTCCCTCCACCAACTCACTGATGTGCTCATGCGCTTTTTCACTGAGCCAACAGTGATCAAGGGCTGACTCTATATCTGAAACTGTGCAAAGTGTTGGAGACCCAGATGAACAGTATCAGGTGTTAGCCACGAAGGCACTCATTTCCAAGTTAGGGAGACAGGAACCTACATAACTGGGGAAGTAGTAGAATAGAAGTGTGTTCCTGGTGCTGTTGGAATACGAAGAACGGAGTGACGAGCTTCCCTTTTCACAGATGAGTCATTCAGTAGGGCAGAAACCAGATCAGAAAGATTCTTACATATTATACTAAGATGTTTATCTTTTTTTTTTTTTTTTTTTTTTTTACAAATAATGGAGAGCTAGGGGTAACATTTTAGATTGGCATTAGAAAGTTAAAGAAATGTTTTCTGATAATTATTGATTAAATTAAGTAAAATAATAAAAGGGGACCTGGGGGAGAATTTTTAGGATGAAGAAACTATTCTTTCTGGTCGCAGAGTGTAGCGCCAATGACTGCACCAGTTGTAACGGCAGCGATCAAGGCCAGGGAGGTTCACTCTAGATCCAGACAGTCCAAAGGAAACCTGTGGAGCCAAGGAGGACGAGGCGTTTCCTTCATTCAGCGGGTGGCAGGGCTGGGCAGTACACAGGGGACAATCCGTCTTCTTCTTCCTGGGGGTGGCCAGCCCGGCATACACAGGGGACAAACCACACCAAGGGGGACAAACTGCACCCTGGGAGACAAACCACACTCTGAAAGTCCCGGGCCAGTCTTGCTCTCAGTAGTGCTCTCAGCCAAGGATGGGCGAGACATTAGTCAGCTAACACGATGTCTGTTATGACTGTGCTCTGTCATGTTTACATAACTGAGGCCTTCTGCTAGGAGAAGGGGTGAGAAAGCCTAAGTGTTGCACTTTCCCCACACAGAGTGATCCTATAGAAACTGGACATTAAAAGGCATAAATTGTAAAGTATAAAAAGCAAACAAAAACAAGAGTTGACCTAAGTAATTTTGGAAGAAGGTGTTTTGACCAGAAAGTATACGACCATAAGCAAAAAGAATGATATATAAACATTGTAGGCTAGTTAGTAAAGTTGTTTCTTACAGGGGTACACATGAACAATTTTTAAACCACTATATGTTTATACTTAGGATGAACAAATAAGTAAATGGATGGCAGATGGCAGGAGGCAGTTTTCTCACTGTCGGAGAGGGAAGTCACAGATAAACAAGAAAGTAAGGCTAAAATAAAACTTGTGCTATGGAATTAGAGTCAAAGAAATCATTATGGACCTAAATTTTGCTTAATATGTATACAGAGTGATAGATACAGTGACAATATTAGATAAATATAGATGTAGATATAGATATAGATACATAGCTATATAGATGCATGCATTAGTATATGTAAATAAATTGCCTATGCTGAGAGTCACTAAAAATAATGAAACTGGGGAGCAACAACCATATCCAGCACCTGGATCTTGGTTTCTGAATACCGTTCTCCAATAAACTTGACCAGAGCTTCTTGAAGAAATGGCTGATTGGAGGGTCAGGGCAGGTAAAATAGAAAATGATCCTAAAACATATAGTATCAGAGAGTAAGGAAGTATATATAAAACAAAGTATGAATGTATCTCAAAGGGATACAGAAACCAAATTGGAAAGCTCCCAATGGTGAAATATCAAATGATTTTGAGCAACAAAATAAATAATATAGTACTGGATTATAACCCAAAGTGTGTGTGTGTGTGTGTGTGTGTGTGTGTGTGTGTGTGTGTGTGTGTATATATATATATATATATATATATATATATATGCACATTTACAAAAATAAAGTATTGAATAAATTAAAAAGAAGAAATAAAATATTTACAGAATTATCCAACACAAGGATACTGATGTTTATTACTTAAAAGGACATATTTCATATTTGTCTTCTCCACACTCCAACAATTTCTTTCATAAACTTACAAATTCTTTAGTAAACTTAAAGAAATAAAATAAAATAAACTTTGGAAAAAGGGTGAATTTCTCAACACTGAATTACAAAGCCCACTTTATTACTGAACCCAGTCCTTTCCTGTCCATACCAGACCTCTTGCCTGTGACCATCTTTGCCAACCCCTCACTCCTTCATTCCTGAGCTATTCTTTATGGCCTAGTTCAGGTGTCACATTTTTCCTTTAAAACGAATGTCAAACCAGCGTTGTGCAAAAAGAAGAGCTCTTAATAAATCTTTGCTGATTTTAAGTTGATCCAGCTGAGACAATTTTTTTCTTCCTTATACCCAATAGAATTATACAGTATTATATATTTGTATGTATATTTGTATTTATAAATTTTGTGAAATTTGTCGCCCTAGCTAAACTGGGAAGGCTTGAAGGATAGGGGATTTGTTGTATATTGATTTTGTATACCCCACAATACCTCGAATGGTATATATAATAGGCATTCAAAAATATCTTTGACTATTGGGTTAAGATGCTAACTATTTCCTGGAAAGAAAACACCAATGTCAGCAACAGAGCTTCCTCTGGTTGTATTTTAGCCCTTTACCATTCAGAAACTGCTAGATGCAATGTGGAGTCAGAGTTGAATTAAACATAGGAAAATAATACTGTATTTAATTGCGGAAATCGAGCTTCTGCATTTCAGTAGTTCTATATCAGAACTTAATGGAGAAAATATTTTGTGGGTTTCATGGTTGCACACTAAAAATTAAGAAGTTCATTGTAATTAAGCAAAGCCAACAATATATAAACCTTACGACATACATTTCTCTCCTGGCGTCCTGATGGATGACAGCGGGAGCACTGGCCCTTCCCCTCACTGCTTTTGAAAGGGAAAGGAGCTGCTCTTACTGTCTTTTAGTTGGCAGGCACTTAGAAGCCATCCTTTACTTTTTAATAGGTGGCAATCACAGAACAATGCAAGGAGATAAGGCATGTCCTCAGGCAGACATTTTTTACAGAAGTAATTGCCCTTGAACACTTCCTTTTTTTTTTTTTTTTTTGCCTTCAAAAACATAGTTCTGGTAAACAAACTGGAACTTCATAACTCACAGGGACTTATTTATTTTTTATAGTAACTTTTTCTTTTAGAACATAAGGTGGTGGGTGAACCAGTGAATGTAAGCAATGGGGGGGAGGTAAGCTGATTATAAATATACAAGATCTATTATACAGAATGAAGCTTTGTTACTAATGGTACGTAAATAACTAAATCAAGTAGAAAATGAAGACTATCAGAGATGAGGGTACAAACTGTGCTGAATTACAAAGTGCTATGTGTCTACAATGTATCCTGCATCAGTCTGAGTCCAATAAGGAAAGCAACACCACGGTAAGTACTTTAAACAAGGGGGATTTCGTGCAGGTAATTCATTACACATGTAATCAAAGAGGCAGGAAGCCAAGGAGACAACCCAGAGATAAGCAAGAGGAGATTTGGCCGTTCTTGCGACTGTGGAGACACAGGGGTAAAGAGGGGGTGCTACCAGACCCAGAAGGCAGGGCCATCTGGATGGAGTTACAGCCACAGTGAGGGCTGCTTTCAGGACCTGCTCCCCCAGATCACCAGGCTCTCCTCCCCACAGCGGGGGTTACACAGAGCCTCGCCCAGCCCCAGTGGGCAAGAGGACGCCTGAGAAACGGGTTTCGGGCGAGGCCCTGCCGTGCGGAGTAGAAGGGGAGGAGGGAAGGGGCCTGAAAGCCAGCAAGCGGCCGGCAGGACCTCCTTCTGGAGATGCTGTGTGAGACGGGAGCAGGACCCGTGCTCCCTTGTCAGTGGAGAAATTCTCCTCGAACAGATGACTCATTTGCTGGCATATGATAGCCGGATTTTATACTTCCAGTGACAAGACTGAAAAATCTAAGTCTACTGTATCTTCTAACATTGAAAGCTATGAAACGGAATGGACAAGATGAAATGAGGAGGAAGCGATTGGAAATATTAATTTTTTATCAAGTAATAGGCCGTTCCTTGAGAAGCTGCACCGTGCGTGGTATTGTGCTACCTGTTTGATGGCCTCCCAAACAAGTTCAAAAAGCGGGTGGCATCTCCTCTCAGGAGCTGGAAGACTGTTTGTAGGGGTTAACGCTAAAGCGTGAGATAATTGATAGGCGAACAATGCCAAAGTGGAGAAAATCGGGTTAAATTTCTTGGTGCAAATTTAAAGTGCATTAGATTTGCTTAACTTAGCCACTGGCTCCAAATGTTTCAACTTTTAATTATGCTTCCAAGCGGGATGCAACATAAAATAGTACGAAAAAGGATTTGACACAGACAGCCTGGATTCAAATCCTGCCTCAACCACTTATCTGCCCTGCAATTAAAAAAAAAAGTGTGAACTTTCTGTGCCTTAGTTTTTCCATTTATAAAAATAAGGCTTAAGCAGAGCACGTACCATGTAAATTAGTTAATAGTTAATGCATAAAAAGTACTTAGGTCAGCTTCTGCAGCATAGCAAGTGTTCGACAAATATTAGCTATTATTTCTTAGCATTTCAGTCCAGAGATGACACTATTTTCATTTTTGTAAGGAGCAGTAGTAAGATAAAACTAATTACTTTGCTCTTTGTCCATGTTGTTGAATTTTATTTTTAATTTGCTTCAGCTTTCAATGAATATGGATATATATATATGTATACACACACACACACAGATGCATGTCCACACACACACACACACACACACACACACGGGTATAGACACACATGCAATCTCTGAACCTATAGGGTAATATGCATAACTGTCTGGTATTACTGCTGTGTAAATCCCTTAATGCACTTGATACCTTTCTTCTCATATCAAAACGGAGGGAGGGAGTCAATAAATCATTCATTACAGCAATCTGATGATTGCTCAGAAAATAAGAAGGGCAATGGGACACTCCATAAGAAAAACTATTAAAATAATAAAATTTCTCACAATAACCTGTATCCAATTTTATTTTCCCAACTAATTAATTTTTCTCAGACTTATCTCTCTCATGCAATTTAGTGTTTATGATATTAATCTGAAGAATGAGTATGTTTTTTGCAGTATTTTTGCCTGAGCATTATATCAACTTTTCTAGTGAAAATAAAGTGTTCCCAAGTGTTAGCTGCTCCAATTGTTGACATCTCAGACAGTTGAGCACATGGACACTAAAGCGTTTGGATATAGATGAACAGAATATTATTCCAGCCTTTTTGGGAGGGGATTATGGATATTCGTTAAATTGAAAATATCTATTGCTCTAGCCCTAGCCGGTTTGGCTCAGTGGTTACAATGTTGGCCTGGGGACTGACGGGTGGCAATTATAAGGAAAGGAAACCATAGCCTTTGTCTTAAGCATCCTAAAGCCATGGTACACACAAATGTTGATAGCACAGCACATGCCCCAGAATTACAAATGAAGGCTGCTCTCTGAAAGCATCCTATTAAGGAAGCGTTCTGTGGTGCTGCAATGAGAAACACTAACTACAGGCCTGGAATCATGTCTTTTGACAATTTGCCTTCTGAGGAATTTCACTAATATCCTACTGTTTTTCAAGCAGTTAAAATGCAAATAAACATTTAAGGGTACTAGACTGGGAGCCCAGATTTGAAAAGGATATTACTCTATATTCACTGAAGCTGTTTGGTTTCTTTTAATTGAATGATTCTTTGTAGATGTGCCTCCTGATTAATATTGTTCACCTCAGACAGTCTTTCTATTGGCAGAGAGAGCTGTTGTTTCTAAGCTTTTCAGGCTGAAGTCTGGTTCTTCTCCTTTCCTTGGTGAGCATGAAGTGTTCATCAAAAAAATAAAAAAGTAAAATGTGCCGTGCATAAGCGTCTTCTCAGAGATGAAAATTTAAAGTCCTAAGATTAGGTTTAAGCATCTTTAGGATGTACTGAAAAAAGGAGGCATTGATATTTGTTTGCAGATAAAAGAATAGCGGCAAGTTACTGTTGCATTGTTTTCATCGGCGAACTCATCCCCCATGAATAAATGTATGATGAAGGACATTAATCTGTGAAAGGGCTCTGTAACAAAGGGATCCAGATGGTGCTCCTGCAATCTCAGTGCTCCTAATGGAATTACAAGACGCTTCTGCAACTGATGTCAAGGTATTTTATCTCATCTTGTCTGCAAATAGGCTGGTATTATCTCAGACTATAATTATAAAAGCTATCATAACTGTTCGAGGGATTGGTAAAGAGACAATTCTTTTCATGACTCTTAATATTGGTAAAGAGGAATTTGGATTTCGTGATATCTGTCAGAAAATGATATTGCAGATCAAGTGCAACTTTGAAATCGAGTTTCTTTGCATCTTGATTTCCACATACAGTGTTGCAGGAGGCACAGAAGGACATAGCATCCTACAGGATATTTTAAATTGAAATGCCCTTTTTTTGTTTTCTATACTCTTTTCATTACATATGTACCCTCAGCAGGTCACAATGCAAAGAAACAGACATGTGATCATCAGGTTTACCAGTAGATCTGGGGGGTAAGAGCTGGTGAATTGAGACCGCATCATCTCTCAAGCAAGATTTCAGGAGACAAGAAGAGCCACAGGATCTGAGGTTAGTTCTTCTGTATTCATACCAGCAGAGGAGCTCAGTCACACACAGACGAGGCAGATAACAGATGTGCTGGAAGAGGTGAAGGGTTATGGAAAAACAGCTCATCTTCTGTTCAGATCATTGAACGGCTTTGTTTACACCTAAAGTCGAGTTCAAGATCTGGCATGGATTTTCCTCTGGGAGGTGCCCCCACCTGCACCTGGAAGAGGGGGAGGGAACACTCGTCCCCAGAGACTAAGATTGCCACCGAGACGAGTAGGCATAAACAGGCGCGCTAAAATAGCTTGAATTCCATGGCTTCCTCCACACGCTTCCTAGTCGCTTCCCCGTCATTTATTGTCCCCTGAGGCCCAAACACTGCTTCCTTTGTTAAAATGCTACAGAAGCCCGGAGTCGAACTACTTCCTCGAGTTTCACTTCTCTTCTGTTAACTCCTGCGCATGTGAGACATTCACAAATTTTTTTTTCTTTATTAATCTGTCTTTTGTTGGTCTAATTCATATGGCCCCGTAACTTAATCTATGAGGGCGGAGGAAAAGCTTTTCCTCCCTGACAGCCATTCACTGTCTGCTCTTCTATACCGTCTTCGAGTTCCCCACACAACTCAGCCACCCCAGCCCTCTGCTCCGGCCACCGCAGCCCACTTACTCATGCCTGCCCTGCTATTTTTTGCCTGTTGCCTGAAGAGAGTATGAATTATAACCCCCGTAGCCTTATTTATGCTTTTTCATTTGTCTGCCATGCACTTGGTCTGAATCTTTTAAACTGTAATTTAAGTTCAACTCCTTCAGAAAGCTCTCCCTGACTCCTCAGAAAGCTCTCCCTGACTCCTCCGTACACAGTCACTTAGTTCTCTGAACGCCAACGGGAGGTTTGGTTGCTTCAGCTCATTTCCACATGGCATGTCTTGCCTAATAATATGTTTTTTTTTTCACTTATGCTTCTTCGTTGTATATCCCTGGAGATCAGCTTCCACGCTTCATAGTTCTGTATGCCCAGCGTTTAGCACAGAATTTGAAACTCATATGGTATTTAGTAAATATTTGGTAAGAGTGAATAACAGTTGATTTGCCACCTTGAGCCCCATTAGGTTAAAAACTGTATGCCCTGAACTTCTAAAAGTCAATCCTCAGAAATTGGTTTAAAAAGCAGAGATTTTAGCATCATGGGAAGCGCAGAGTGCTACACTGATAGAGCAGAATATGTCATGTTATCTAAACTGATAAATGGCTTAGAGGGGTTCTGTAGGATAGAACCTGTACCTTATTCCTTTAGTCATCAATTAATAAAATTAAAATGTATAAGATGTTTATAAAGTGGGAAACAGGACCATGAAGTGCTCTGTTGGATTATTTTCATTCCTTTGGTCATTTGTGTATCTATTTATTTAATAATCATTTAGTTTAAACTCTTCTGGGAATGTAAGGATGTAATAGGCACTCTCTTTGAGGTGCTCAGAGGCTGAGCCAGTCTGGAGCCATGCTAAACTTTTATTTTTAGTGAATCACTGCAAATACACTTAGAAATGATCATGAGGTAGAGCCACAGGGAGGTTGTGTCTTTTAACAAAAAGATAAATTAAAACTCACTTGATTGGCACAAGAAGGATTACCAGGATGCGACTGGAAAATCTGAAGGCGATGATTCTCCGAAACCAATTAATATCGTGACTCAACAAATTGGTAGCAAGAGGAGATACATTCATTAATTCATGCTTATTGAATGCCTGTAAAGAGTAAGGCACTATATTAGTCCCTCGATGGGAATGCAGCAGGTTCCTACCTTAGTGAAATTAATATCCTAGTGGTGAAAGCATAACATAAACACATAAACACAGTATCATTTAAAAACAGCTATGAAGAAGGTGGATTGATAGTTATGAATTCATGAAAAATGGGAGTGTTGGTTGGCCAGGGAGTTACAGTTAAGTTGAAACCTGAACGACTGAGGCAGGGCTTGGGCATGCAAAGGTGGGAAGGTGGGGAAGTTTCTGAGCCATGGGAAGAGTATGCCCCCGAGGCAGGAAGGAAACTGGCCCGTTTAACTTTAACGGGATCACTTGTGCCAGCTCCATTTTTATTCTAGAGATCACCAGATGGGAAAGAAGTTTGCTGAAGCAAATCACTCTGAGGTGTCTGTCTCATGAGGCCATTCCAGGGAATAGCATTTTTGAAATGAATAAAAATAAAAGCTGAACATAGACATTTGCTTTATTGCCTTAATTCACAACCTGGCTGAGTCACACTTGCTTTGGGAACCATAATTTTGAATTTCTGGACTTGGGTGCATCTTAAAAAATTCTCTTCACAAATGGAAGGTGGGAAAAAGGAAAGTGTTAGATGTAAGAGCCAGACACACAAATAGCTGCTCAAGAGGCAGGATGACAGCGTCACTAAGGGAACTAAACTCAGTTCTCAGTTCTCAAACTCGTGTTTCAAATATCAGCCGTGACACAACATCAGGCTAACCCAGGAGGAAAAGTACTGTGTTCTATTGCTCCCTGGGGTATATTCACACCCAAAGTGTCTCCCCACCCCCCACCAATTCTTTATTGACACTTATTCTTAGACGTAGAGGGAAACTACCTAGGGATGGAAAACTGGAATAAATAAAAGCTAAATTTGAACTAGCTTAAGTGAAAGGTAAATTGATGGAGGGGAACCTTCCATAATGACATTGGATTCCATATAATATACATTCAAGTAATAAGTCAATTAAGAGTCATTTGAACAGAAGTTTAACTCATTATATTAGTAGTCTCTAATAAATTGCCTAAAGAATTTTTTGGTACCACAGCTAGGGAATATAATTAGTACTGATACTATTAAAAGGTGGTTTTACGTTTTCTTACATTGCGTTAACTGTTTCATAATAAAATTGTATAAATAATAGAATATAGTGCCATCGAATTATTAAGGCCTCTTTTACTGTAAAAATATAAAAATTACATTTACTTAATTTTCCAAATCCCACTTAAAATAATATCATCATTATCTGCAAAACTATTTTTGCTTAAATCTTGTAATACAGTAGATAGCTTGTAACATTTATAACATTGTCACATAACTAAATCTATTGATAACATCAAGCTCTAATAATAAAAATGAGCTTGATGGGCATAAAAAACACTTTTGGCCATTTAATAATAAAACAAAATATTTTTAAGAAAAAAACTTTAATATTTCTTTAATTTATTATTGTTTATTATAAATCAAACTATTTAGAGAGTTAAAATGATTCATCCACCCAATCTTTTGACAAATGTTTACTCAGAACCTAATCTGGGTATATAGAAATGTAATGATCCATTTCATATCATCAAGGTGCCTGGATTCCTGTAGGGACACAGATTGGTCTACTTAAAGCGGCTGAGATAATTGCCATGGTAATGTAACACAAAAGATGCACTCTGCATTTCCCTGGGACTCAGCAAAGGTTTTATAATGCAAGAGGTAGTGTTTTAGCTTTCAGTTGAGGATGCAGATAAGGAAATCTTTCAGGCAGACTAAGCAGGGAAGAATGTGGAGGGTCTAGACTCTGCAAAATCTCCAAAAATGAGAGAGTGTGATAAGCTCAAGAGACTCAATGTGTTGGTATATGTTGAAAAATTGAGAGAGAAGATGGAAGAGTTGGTAAAGGAGATAGAACAGGAATCCAGATGCTAAATTTCATACCAGGTGCTTTGCTTAAGTTCCTATAAAAATAGACTTAAGCAAAAGATGGAAGTGCAACAGGTCTATCTGGTAGGTGAGCCCCAAATATACTACTAGGCGAGTAAAATGCTAGGTAGGAAGGCAAGTGTCTCAGTTAAGGTTTTATTATGAAGCATGCTTACCTCCCCCTTAATTCTCTTGGTAAGCTCTGAAGCCAGCGTAAAATAGGAGCCAGAGAGTTATTCTGCTTGAGCAGACAAATGGGATTGAAGTGGTTATACACCAACTCCCTGTGATCATTAGTTAGTGGTAGATGCTAATTCACTGCTACTGTCACCTACCACTCTGGCAGCAAAGCAGGCCCTGGAGCCCAATACGGCGTTCAGGCCAGAAACGCAGGTGGTGGGAGCTGGGCGTCCATCTGTGTGCGCTGCAGTGATAAGTACAAGGTGCTATGCGTAGGATACCAAGAGCTTCATGCAAGTAAATTTATATTTTAGTTTGTAGATCACAGGATCCTTGTGAAAGGATCATGTGAAAGAGGTTTACCACAGTGTGCCGAAGTCAAACTGCCTGAGTTTGAAACCTGACTCTGCCATTCATTAGTTGTGTGAACTTGAGAAAATTGCTTAACTTTTCCATGCCTCCCTTTCTTCACCTGGAAAATGAAGATAACTACCTGATAGGGCTATGGTGAGGATTAGTTGAATGAATTCATATAAGGCAGTGAGAATAGTGTACCACTTAGTAATATCCAGGATACGTGAATTACTACTACAATGATGAAGAAATTTGGAGCATGGGAAGCCATGGCCAGATTTTGTCTCTAAGGGCTCACACTAAAAGTGTAATGGTGACACTAGGGGGTTGAATTTAGTCAATGCCACTCTGAAAAGATAAAATAGTAAATTAATAAGATGTTTTAAGGAAGGAATTTGATTGGAGTGAGGATTTTTGACATGAGCAAGAGGTTGGAGGGAACAGATGTGGGAGAAAGTTGGTGGGTTCAGGTTTGAACAAAGTTGATTCTGCCCACCTCAAAAAAACAAAAAACAAAAAAACCGTAAAATATTCACCAACATGGAAATGTAAGAAGATATATTAAAATTTCTGGACATATGAATATTGCTCAAAGCATTTTATGCCCAAAGAGGAAAATTATATATAAAGTCTACTTCTTCAATCAGGAGCCTGGAGATAAGCCCTTATTTCAAGTTATGGTATAAAAACACATTATTTAGAAAAAAGAGTGGTGAAAACCTATGTAGCTGTAAAAATATGTAGTGTCAAAAGACATTACATGCTTAATTATGCATGAATTTCAAACATTTTATTTCTGTAGAATTCTGAAATACCTTCTGACAGGAAATAGTCAATCATTTCTAGTCTGTGTTATATACAAAAGCTCCCAAAATTCTTTGTTATTTCACTCTCTTAAAAGTTTTGCTACTTTACTCACTATTAATTTTCCTTTATTTTGTCTAAATTCATAGTTAAGGAACTCAAGAGAATATTAAATTCAGAAATTACAAAGTTGGAATGCTTTATGAATTTCTGAAAATTCCTATGGAAGACAATTTGGACCTAAACCTTGCCCTTGTAGTAAATGAGAGCCTAGCTTTGTTTGCTGCACTTACTGTTCATGGTCTGCTCATGTGACATATTTGGTCAAGAAGACACTGCCATATAGAGAGAGGATGGTAGTGGGAAGTTATCCTCTCATTATTTTCTTGGCAAGAACATTCTACATAAAAATAAAATAGCTATACTGTATAATTCCTTTTATTTTAAAAATACTTGTAATTATAAAGAGACTAACGAGCCTAATAAAAAAGAATGAGACCAACTGGAAACTCTGCTACTTTGATTTATCCACCTTGTGATTGCAGACTTTTTTTTTTTCCTTGAAAGTTTAATGATGAACACGTTTAAGGTTAATTAAGTTTCAAAATAAAGCAACTTGCTAAAATAATGAATATAAGTCTCACAATATATAACCAAGCTTTATATCATTGTCAAAATTATTATGCTGTAGAGTGAGTGTTAAAGGCCATTGTTTCCTTTGGTGTGAAATTACTAGTTGAAAATGAGAGTAGTACTTGCCCCTTAAATAATACTAACACAAGGAATGCTGAATAACCAGCTGTATTTTTTATAACTTTGATCTTCCTTGAAGTATTTGAACGATGAACTTGAGGTTGGGAAGTTCAAAAATCTGAAGAAATTTAAGATTTAAAAATATACACAGAAGATTCAGTTTCACTGAGTTAAATTACTCATATTGAACTTTTGATGATGGACAACATATGTAAAAAGAGTAAGTGTAGAAATAGATTTTCTTCCACATCCAATGCATTCTATTTCCCCCATCACGCAATTCACCCATTCATTCTTTTCAACTCGCTGAAATCCACCAGGTTGATATGAAATTTATGGACTTAATGTGAGACATTTATTTGTTTATTTGCATATTTCTAGCTGTGATATTTTCCAAGAGAATAATTCTCATCAATATGTTATCAAGAAAAAAGAGCAGCCCTGGCCAGTGTGGCTCCGTTGGTTGGAGTGTCACCCTGTACACAGAAACGTGTCAGGTTCATGCCGGAGGCAACCAATCAGTGTTTCTCTCTTGCATCGATGTTTATCTCTCTCACTCTTAAAAAAATCAATAAAAACATATCTTTGGGTGAAGTTTAAAAACAAAAAAGAAAACAAAGCAACATATAGAAAGTCCTGTCATGTTATTGCAGATCCATACATGCCTATATTTGAGAGCAGTACTTTTCAAATTACTTTCAAGTCTTACACAAAATCTCAATATATAAAGCATATTTTATCATCAGAAATGATGTTAACTCAAATGATTCTAAAATTAATCGTGAAGAGTAATAAAGAATGCCAAAACTGCTTAAAGAGCAAAAATGTTTATTTGCGGTGTTGAAGATTCACAGTCTTACTTCTGACTCAATATTGTTAATATTCTTTTTTTATTTCGCTGCCTTCTTTGGTTGCTTAATATTTCAAATATTTTTGCTCAGGTGCTGAAGGCATTACTAATATTAACTTTTTCAAAAAATTCTCACCTCATAATAGTCTCAGAACTCTCTTCTGGAAAACAGGTGACAAAGAGAAAAAGTTAATCTGATTGTTAAATGTGTCGGTGACCTCTAGTGTGACGTTCTCTATTATACACCCATGTAGGACATATGGTTTTTTGTGTGTGCATTTAAATATTCAGAAATTTAGAATAAAATATCTGGGAAATCTCTGAAGCAGTTGTACGAGTCCTTAGATTTCTCCTTATATTTCATAGCATAGTTTGGAAAGAAATAATCTGTAGAAAGTAAGGCCAGGCCTGAACAGAATAACTTAAATGAAAATTAAAAGCACTACCCACAAAACTCTCAGCTTCTCTACCTCACTCCCAACGTACATGTACAGCACTGTGTGCGTTTTCCTTTACCTCCAAGTTTTATCTGAGAAACAGTCTCTCCTTCTCAGGCCAACCCCTTCACGTCTGCCCTAATCCCATCCCATTTTCTTCCAAGACCACCCCAGTCATTTTTTCCTTCATTAGCTTGAATCTTCAACTCTCCTCATTTACTTGTTTGTTCTCAGTAAGTTCATTGTTCCCGTCCTAAAATAACAATAGAAACTGTCCTCTTACCCGTTGTCCTCAGCAGTTACTGCAGTGTCCCTTTGTTTGCTGTCACCTCAAAATGCTTTGGAAGCGTAGTTCTAAATTCAGATTTGCTGTTTGCTCTCCTAGTGTTCACTGCTCACTGCTCCAACCATGGCAAAACAGGGCTTCTGTGCTTCCTATAAAGAAAATCATCTCTCTATAAGGTCATCAGTTAACCTTCTAAATTCATTTTCCGTATTAACTTTATTTTAGTTGATCCCTCTGAAAACATCAAATCTTGTATTGCTCTCTTCATTAACTTCTTTCCAATTTGGGTGTCTGTGTACCTGTTAGTTCCCAAATCTCTTTTGTCTTTTTTCCTAACTTTCTTTGATGCCTTCAAAAGCTGCTCTGTCTCACTTTTCAGAAATGAGTTTTTCAGAGTTTTATCCCTGGCCTTCTCTGCTTACTCTTTATACTTTCTTTTGGAGATGTCTTCTAGAACCACAGTTTCAGTACCTTCCTGTAAATGACACCACACCGTTATCTCAAACCTTGATGTGTCTCCCAGCTCAGACTGGTGTCAGGGAACACATTTTCTATCTTTTTCCACTAGAATTTTAAAATTAAAACGTCTGCCATGTACTTTATGAATTTCCCCCCTACTCCCTTGCTCCTAGTGTCTTCCCCGTTGGTTCACTGTGCCCATAGCCATCTAATTGCCCAAATCAGAAACCTGGGCATCATGTGCTCCACTCCTCCTTTCTCCTCAGTTCTCACATCCGGCCAGTGTCCAGTTTCCACGGATTCGATGTTAACATGTCTCTTTAATTCATCGTCTCCCTTCGGCTTCCATTACCATGGTTTTAGTTCTCGATGAGACTTCTGGGTGGTTTCCCTGTCTTGTTTCTCTGTACTTCACCCTTTTTTTTGATACTAGAGTTATCTTTAAAAACTTCCTGTTCCTTCCTGCCTGGAAAACATTATTTTGTTCTTGTTAATCAGTAGGATGAAAGCTAAGTTTTTAGCATGGCATTTAACGCACATTCTGAGCTAGCTCCAAGTTACGTATCCTGCTGCAGGGCCCATCCATTTACGATGCCCCCCAATGAACAGTAAGAAACACCACATTTCACAGAATAGAAGATTCTGTTGCTTAAAAGATATATGAGACTTTCAAGATATTAAAATGTGAACGTTAAGATTATTTAAATGTATATTGCCCTTTCTTAATTGAGCCTTCTAATTTTCCAGTCTCATTCATCGGCACACTCCTCTCTGTTTGGAATGCCTATTTTCTCTTTTCTAGCTTGGGAATATCATTTCACTCCCAAGACGCAGCTAAAACGGCATTTTCACCATGAAGACTTATATGACTCTTTTTCCAACAGTTGCTCTTTCCTTAAATATGTTCTGGCTAGCATTGTCCTTTGGTTCGTCTACCATGCCCTTTGATTATTAAAATGTTATAATCTAATTATATTATTATATAATTACGTTATCTCATATACCATTATCTAATTAATTATGACTAATTAGGTTATATATATCATATGCTTTATTACACACTAATTCAATGGAAATTAAATAATCAATTATCTTATTCATTAAATAAATACTTATTGAGTTTTATTTTATGCTAGCCACTCCACTATGCAAATGAGTAGTGAGAAATCTAGAATTACTTGGTTGTCTCAATGTTAGCTAGCATACTACTCATTTGTACTAGAAATAGAGCAAGCATAGTATTGATTACACAAACCAGGGCACTTTTGATTATGAAAGGAGGTCCTATTTTTAAAAAATATGTTTTTATTGATTTTAGAGAGAGAAACATCGATCAGCTGCCTCCTGCATGCCCCTTCCTGGGGATGGAGCCTACAACCCAGGGGCATGTGCCCTGACAGGGAATTGAACCGGTGACCTTTTGGTGCATGGGGCCAAGCTCAACCAACTAGCCATGCCGCCCTGGCCAGGGCAGAAGGTTCTATTTTTAATTACACTGTTTACCTGCACAGCAAGTAAACCAGAATGCATAGCCACTGTCTTAGCTGTTTTCCCTAGAAAATAGAGCTTTAGGCAAAGACTCATGTGCTTACACTTTATAAAAGAGCACATCCCAGGGAGCAGGAGTGAGAAGTGGGGGAAGGGGAAGAGAGACAGATAGAATATACATTATCTCAGAATTAAGTGTAACAGATTGCTCAATTCTGTGTGGCCTTCTTCTGAGGACAAT
Organism: Miniopterus schreibersii; assembly: GCF_964146895.1. Classification (NCBI taxonomy): domain Eukaryota; kingdom Metazoa; phylum Chordata; class Mammalia; order Chiroptera; family Miniopteridae; genus Miniopterus; species Miniopterus schreibersii. Next base: position 27,006,089 of record NC_138113.1, on the reverse strand, counting down.
AAACACTTCTCACAACAGTCCATCCTGTTGAGGGGGAAAGAAGTATTTATGCTGCACTTTTAGGAAACTCATATGTGGACATGGAGTGGATTTCTGGAACCTCGAACCTCCGTATCAACAGAGAGGCCTCTGGACAGAGGTGGAAAAGTAGAGCAAGCATGATGCAAGACAGTCAGGTGTCTTGTGGGGTTGCCCGGTCACCTCAGCTTTAGTTACCATATAATAGGCACCGGAAAAAGTTACCAAAGCCCTAGTGAGAAGTGAGGTCAGGAGGAGGGGAAATGCACATAGAGGCATCTACTACCATCAATCTTATTAAATAGGTAAAATGGACAAAGAAGTCTTTCAGTCTTGGAAGTGACTATCTCCAATATGATAGTGTTCAAAATTTTGCTCAAGTATGCAATGTATACTGAAAACTCATGGAATATCTGTATATTTATATGATCAACATCATTGATCAGTATGACTTTTGTTCATATCAAAGCAATATGCATACTTGCATTAAAAATATATTTTGGTGTACAAATAATCCCCTTATACTGTTAGTCATAATAGCTATAGCTTAAAAATTTTTTTTAAAGTTTTATTCAAATGCATGATATAAAAATATTAAGTGCAAATATTTATTGGAAATTTTATAATGGAGGTAGAGATAGAAGTTAAATAGATATAATTACCATACAGCTCGAAATTTGTGGATCTCTCCTGGAAGAAAAGATCTACTGACCTACTTACGATCCACAGCTGACCCAGTCAACGGTAGGCCTAGGCCCAATCATAATTTGTAAACTACAATCCAATATTAAAGCACTGATATTTTAGCTTAAGTTCGAAATGTAGATTATAGGGGCAATAAAAACCCCTTAAAAAGTTGTGTTGATATTGCTAAATAGATACAGATCAACAGCAGTTGATATTCAAAAGCTCCGCATACCAAGTTAGTAGAGTAAAATGAAACAGCAGCATGCTTTTGTTGTTAACGGATTGCATGCTGGCATTAATCACTCAGTTTATTTTGCTAGAGGGAATACTCAAGTATTATTATAAAAAAGAATAAGCTTATCAAGTAATAAGAAAGAGGCATTCATAAACACATTTGCAAGGCAAAATTGGTCAATATTTGTTTTGACTTGGGTGTTAACTATCTGGGCAACCTTAGGTAAGTCTTTTGTCCTTTCTGAGCTTCAGGTTTCTCATTCATTAAGTGGGAAATAGTACGTAAACATTCCAGTAAAAACATCTGTTGATCTTCTCAACAACCAGATGCTATAAACGGAAGACATGCTCATTTAAAAAATAGCATTGTTGAGTGGGTTCAAAAGCTACTAGAAATAAAATAGCTCGATTACATGGCTCCCGGTGCTTGTCATGTCCCCTCTAGGCTTGAGTCAAGCTGCTTTCGTAGTGAGCGGAGTGAGGCAGGCTCAGATGATACCCACGCGGGGGACTCCAACAGGAAGACTCCCAGAGTTTCACTGTGCAAATTCATTTTTCTATTAATTAAACTTGAGGTACCTTGAATTTTTACCACCATTGATATATTTATTACTTTAATTCCAAGATCCACAGTGTAGTTTTAATAAACATTCTAACAACATGGATAGTACGATATTGTTAACTTTGATTTCTAGGCCATATATTTTATCTCTGAAATCAAGATGTGACTCATAATTAAAAATGCCTGACAATTGTTATTAGCCTGTTTCCCACATGTAACCATTTCTAATATCAGGATGGATCTTATAATTAATGGTTCTTAAATTCAATGGGACATGGGAAGATATGGTTTGAAATTACACTTAGGACTATTTCACCACCAATAACACATTCAGGAAGGAAGGGAGGAAGGGAGGAAGGAAGGGAGGGAGAGAAGGAAGGAGGGAGGGAGGGAGGGAGGGAGGGAGGGAGGGAGGGAGGGAGGGAGGGAGGGGGAGGGAGGGAGGGAGGGGGAGGGAGGGGGGGAGGGAGGGGGAGGGAGGGAAGGAGGGAAGGAGGGAAGGAAGGAAGGAAGGAAGGAAGGAAGGAAGGAAGGAAGGAAGGAAGGAAGGAAGGAAGGAAGGAAGGAAGGAAGGAAGGAAGGGAGGAAATTCAGCCCATTTGCCATATTATAAAAGATTTTGTCCATCAAACATTAAACCTATGAACTAATTTAACATGTTTTAGTTAATTAAAAGGATGTAACAGCCAATGAAATCTTTGAATTATAAGATAGCCAGTGTTACCATACTGTACAATTTCTGCCATTTTGGCATTTAGCTTTGTTGTAGATAAATATATGATTTATATGCAGCTTTTAGAAATACTGAAAATAGCTCAGAAGCTGTCATTACTATTTCATGGACCCCTAGGAGACTAGAGACACCATGTTGGGAATCTCTGTAGTAGAAAAATATACATTTCTGAATTATAATAAGTTCTCATGTGGTTTCACAGGTTAATCAATTCTGTACAGACCCAGGACGTAGGACTTCTTTATTTTCTTTGAGGTTTGATTGTTATACAAATAAAGAAATATGAATACTCTGTAAATCATTTATATTTAGAAGGTAATTTATTCTGTTTGAAATGTGTAGGAGTCTAAAATTGTGAGAATTCATAGGGCTTCAATAGAAACAGTAAAAGCAGATCGCAAGGATTAGATTGGAGCTATGTAATGTTCAATCATGTGCTTAATTTAAAACCTCATTTTTGAAGTTTATAATGCTTATGAGGTAATAGTAAAAAAGCTATGTAAGCAGTATATATCAATTTTATTTTTTAAAATGATATATATGTCTGTATATGTATATATGTACGTATATATACATATATAAATGTAAATGTATAATTGCTGGAAGAAAATATGAAGAAACAATAAGCGGTGAATTTGCATACAAAGGTTTATTATTTTCTTCTCTATATTATATTCACGTGATTATATACAATGAGCACATATTAGTTTTATATTTAGTATACAATAAATATTATTAAAAGATTAAGCTATGGAAAAATAATGGCCTATTTCTTCACTTTAAGTCCCCATCAAGAGCTGCTAGCCATGTCCTCCTTCCCAAATAATATAATGTATCCTCTTAAGGCACAATGCCCTTTTCTTCCTAAATGGCGAGTCCCCTCCCAGGGGCTGCAAGGTTTTTACTATGGCATGAAAGATTTACCTTCTGGTCTCCATTAATGTTCCCAAAATAATTTAGACATGCAGTATAGCTGATGATGTAAAATATGATCTCACAGATTCATAAGTTTCTTGAAATAAAAATGTATGGTTAATCGATGTCTGTATTTCCATGTGTGTTGCATATCACGAGTGCTCAATACTGAATTTTTTGGAAACACCTCAAAAATTCTGGTTGCTCTAATGCTGTCCCCATTCTCAAATGTTGCAACATCATATGTCATTTTATATTTATGAAATTCACCTCTTATTTTTCATTTATTTTATGAAGATCTTCATATGTTTTAAAAAGGATTCATAAACTTTTACTACCTTTTAAAATTCAAAAAAGTTAGGTACCTTTTAAAAATCTGTATAATTTAATTCCTTATAAACTATCATATAACTTCTAAAGTCACACTATCAATTACCTGATAAAATAACTATATAAACCGTCTCTAGATAATTTATAATAACCTATTATATAAATTTTCATATATTTTAAAATCCAGGCCCCCTGAAAGGGGTGGTTAACCCAAGCCCCTGGAGTGGGCCCAGGGAGCCTGGAGCCTGGGAGAGCTCCCCAGCCTGCAGGGCGCCCTGCGCCCCTGCCTCCAGCCCGCCTCTCCCGGTCCTCATGCCCCCGATGGCCTCTGCCTGCCCGGCGTCCTCCCCAGCCCCTCGCGCAGGTGCTTTCCCTGGAGAACCTTTGTCCATCCCGCCCCGTTTTAGTGTCTGCTTCTCGGAGGACCTGGGCCACCATCAACCGCCTGGAAAAAATGTTTGAAACTAAACCCAGTGGTCAAGTACCTCCATGATTCCAGGTGTAAGTCCAAAAGAAATGAGCGCGTCTTTCCACGGAGGCCCGTCTAAGGGGACACACGGCATTTCTGTTGATAGCAACCCCAAAGTGCAAGCAGCCCACCTGATCTTCAGCAGGAGAATTCATAAAATGAATGCCATGCAGCCATAAATAATGCACTGCAGGTATACTAAACGCCACAATTGAATGTCAGCAATAGTTTGCTGAGTGAAATAAGCCAGACACAAATCAATATATATTGTGTAATTGTATTTATATAAAGTTCAAGAAACAAAACTAATATATAATGATAAAAATAATAAAATATCGTACAAATATTTCTTTGCTGGTTGGTTGTAGCGCAAGTAAAGATCATGTTAAAATATGCCTAGCCCGGCCGGGCGTGGCTCAGAGGTTGAGCGTCGACCTGGGATCCAGGCGATCGGGGTTCGATTCCCGGTCAGGGCACATGCCCGGGTTGCGGGCTCCATCCCCAGTCGGGGGCGTATCATTGATGTTTCTCTCTCTCTCCCTCTCCCTTCCTCTCTCTGAAATCAATGAAGATATATTAAGTTTTAAAAATAATAAAATATGCATAAAAAGTATTGAACTGAACGGTTAAGATTGAGTCTCTTTGGTACTTTCAGTTTATTATTCTTTATTAAAATAATTAAAAGTAAAGTAATAAAACATTCATTTTATGACCTGTACGATATGTAGACATGTATAGGCGTAAGAATATGTAACTAGGATCTAGCTTTCTTAACTGCTAAATTCCTGTTTTTATAGGTAGTTTGCCACTAAAATAATTTTACTTTCTGAATTATCGCCCGTCTTTTAAAATTTTACTTTCCAGTGTTGCTCATTCAAGGGCACATGAAAGGGAGCAGGATAAAGTAAGTGCTTGAGGAAAGGACTGTGTGCCGGGGCTCCCGAGAGCCGCGTGCTAACAGGAGCGGCGGTGACTTGCTCTCAGGCGGCCCGTGAGGAGCTAACCCTGGCCTCACTCTTCCCTCGCCACAGGGAACTGTCCCTCACTCGAGTTCGAAGCTTCTGGACGGCGTGGAGTGACAATGGTTGAAGAAATACTTGAAGCACCATTCTGTCTTTTCTTTGCTATAATTGGGTAGCTATATTTGGGGGGGAAATTTGTTTAACTTCCTTCCTTATGGCTACTGTCAATTTTTTTTTTTTTTTTCTTAAGAGCTAGACATGCTTTTGTGCTTGAAATGATCCTAGGATTTTTTTTTTTTTTACTAGAAATAGGGGTGATTTTTTTTTTTCTTTGAGCGCTGCTGCTGAAGAGAGGTTCTTAATTTTAAATAAGAATTTTATACAATATTTATGCATGCCTCTTTATTAGTGTGAGCCATTTTTCCACTTAATGCTGGTAAAAATGTGTGGAAATGACAGTAAAAAATCATTTCTGTGTGTGCATCTTCAGATAGAAAGATCATTGTAGTTATTAAATAAACTTGCCATGAAGAGGCCTCTTTTTATGTGTATACAGAACATAAAATACTGCAGCCAGTTCTTAGGAGTCGTGTATAATTTATTAGTTTCATTTAAAAGATGTGGAACTTGGAATGACAATGCAAAGCTCCTTATCTTCCTCAGACCTCTGCCTTCAATGTACTGGGTATATCTTAACAGTTTCTATAAATGGAGCCGTAACACCCAGGAGAATATGGCCTCCCTATTCATGCCAAGTGGGTTATATTCCTAACAGTTATAGGAAAAGAAAATAGTTGGGATTGGAACAAACCTTAAGACAAGACTCTCAAAATGTGGCCTGGACCTTCCTCTTTATCGCCTGAGTATACTGTTTTAAAATTCCTGTCCCTGTCCCCCTTCCACAAAATTTATGAGCAGAGAGCCTGGAAATCTACATTTCAAAATTTCGACCCAGATGATTTATAATACAAGTTTTTATTTGTTTTCAAACCAAGAATGAATGTCATGGTCACTCTCATAAAACAATTCATTATGAATATTAAATTTGCTCATTTGTCCCTACAATTTAAATTAGCACCAAGAAGGCAAGGCAAACAACACAGATACAGAGCCTGGTATAATATTTGTTATTCAAACTAGTTTAAAATAATCTTGCATATTTGTTAGTATTATACCAGTCCAGTAAGTAGATATATTTTGTCCTCAGACAAGAACTTTGCCTTACTTATATCATTTAGTGATATTTATAAAAGTGATCTCAGGAATATTACACAATTAGAAGTTAATTATGGCATCAGTGACAATCATATTTTACAACGAAAAGCGATGATTTTTAAAATTCTAGAAAATGAACAAAAAAGCCATGCTATTTCTTGTCCCTTTAGTACTAATCTAAAATTATGTTAATGAATAATAAAAGTAAAAATCTTCCTTAATGATTCATACTTTTGAAAAAGAATCAGGTGAAAGACAGGAATCAGACTTTTCGCTTCTCTCCTACAGACGTGATTCAGTTTCATGCCTAAAATCTTGAAATTCTTAACAAAGTTAGGACACATTTTAAAGCCAACATGAATGTGAGAAATAAAGGCAAAACATTTTATTGTGAAATGATATTTCCTTTAGAGTTTGAAGTAGATTCAAGTGGAGCTGTTAACTTTTACCAATTTAAAATGTGAGAGACATGTCTGTGGTAGGGATCCCAGCTCGCCTTTCACAGGCTACTGGGGAGACAGCCAGGTCCCTTCTCCTTCCTGAATGAGGACAATCTAACCTGAAGGAAGATTACAGAATTCAGTGTCCTTTCCGTGTGGGGGGGTTGGCTGGCTTATTTAATCTGGGCTATATTGATATTTCTACTTTGACTAACTCAATGATGAAATGATAATTAATAGTATAGCCAACTTGCCTCTTAATATTTAAATGTAGTACAGCTCTGATATAACAAAAAATCAAGACAGGATAAATAGCTACAAGTTTTTGTTATAATATTGCCGAAGTGATGATTTTTTGGTAATTTATTATTAGTTGTTATCATGAGAGAAAAGGGTTCATTGAGAAAAAGTGCCGCAGCCCCTCTTCTCCCCCCGTCCGTACAGAGTTAATAACGTCCCTGCTTCACTGGCAGAAACGTTAGCAATTCTTCCCGTGGGTTTTTTCCGCGGTCCAATTTTTTTCAAGGAAAATTAATAAAATATGAAAATAAACTTGATAATTGCTAAAAATAGTGCTTTGGGATTATGAGGTGAAGATTGTCCTTTTTAAAGAAGTCTATGCTAGTGTTAACATGAATTATAATGAGCCCGTGGGCATGAAAGCACGTGGCACTTATATAAGTACTATTTCTAAAAAAAAAGTATAAAATACTATATATTTTATATGTTTATGAACTCAGACACACACGTGTAATTTTATATTATATTAAAATATATCGTTATTAAGTATTATATATGTTACATATGCATGCAAATTATGAAGCTATTATCTCTATATCTTTCTATAGATATCATAAGCTAGATGTTCTCTGCTTTGAGAAAGAGTTCCCCTGGAGAGCCTGGTTGAGCTCTGGAAACACCCCTACACCTACATCATATACATCCAGAGTGCCTCAAGTGGAGGGTCACTCGTTGGAATTTCCGAGCAGTGCTCAGTCACAATTTTACTACAATTATACTTTGAGTTTCATAACTGGAAACAGGCAATCAGACTTTTCCTTAGGAAACCAACTTGAGGCTAAGGGACAGCGCTACATGCCCGTCTTCCCCAAACCACCCTTTTTCAGAGCTATAAGAATTTGTTATGACTCAAGCCACTTCTCCTCCATGTGGGTATCAAATAAGTATTTTTAACCATTTCTCGATTTTGGCACTCAGTTGGTAATGCTTTCTCAATTTGCCTTCTCTACCATTTAAGGGCTGAAGAAAGGGTATGGCCAACTTCATAAAATATGCACAGTGCAGCCCAAATGGATGTTTGTGGCTAAATGATATTTGACGCTGTTTGCAAGGCTGGCAATTTTAGAATAAATGCTGAAAATCAACCTGCTCTTTTAAAGGAAGGGACAGATTGTTATCGTATCATTGATTACAGAGAGCTGTTTAAAAGGAAAACAAAGAATGTTTGCTTGACTCGTCAGACAGGAAAAGAATCTTAGGCTTTGCTGCTAAGTGTATAATTCCGTAGCAGATTGATCCAAGCCTGAGACCAGGCTCTCTCGTTGGCAGGGGGTGGGCCTTGGGCAGTGACTCAGCCCCTTTAAACCTCAGCACCTGCATCTGCAAAGTGAGAATAATCGAAATATATTCAACCAACATGTACTCTGCTCAAGATTTGCCAAGCAGATGTGGATAGTATCTACTTCATAATACTGCTGCAAGGTCTAAGCAAGGTGGTGGAAGTTGTGTTTTTACACTAGGTCGGTACATAAAAAGGAACTCAGTAAATGCTCATGGAAATATTTTGTTGACTATTTTTCCTCAGTAGGTAGCTTTTCTTGGTCAAATAATGTTTATAAAATAAAAAGTTTAACATCTCCAGTTCCCTAGAGATTAAAAATAGGAGCAGTGGTGGAGTGAGTCATCGAGCATAAAGCTGCCCATGGCCTTAGTGGAGGAAATATTTTTCTTGTTCACTATTCTTAGATTTTCTTATAAAAGCCAGTTTTCTTTCCAATAACACAGTATGATTTTACTTAACTAGTAATACATTTTTTTAGATGTGTCCTCCAAAGAATAGGAGATTTTAATTTTAATGAAGTCCAACCTATCAAACTTTCTTTTTATAATTTTTTAAATTTTAGTTTTTAATTATAGTTTACATATAATATTTTGCATTCAATCTTTTTTTATTCATAGTACTTTCTGTTTTCTGGGAAATCTTTGCTAGACTACAGTTGCATACATTTTTAAATTTTATTTTATTCTAGAATGTTTATATTTTAAATTTTCCTGTAAGTATATTATCCATTTCAACTTACATTAATTCCTCTTGAGAACAGAATCTTTTCTGTGATTCAAGAAGCTTGAGAATGTCGTTAACTCTTTTCTGGAGATATAGGAATACTATTGACAACAAACATAACACATTTATTTTTTAGGTGAAGCCATTGAAAGAAAAGTGTTGTGGCTCTGTGAATTAAATTGGGTATCATGTTTACTATGAAATCCTCAGTTTTTAAGATTTAAATCTTAATAGCGTTAAATAGATGCCACCTAAGTGGTACTGCATTTATTTTCATGAATGTTTGTTTCCTTTATTCAAATGGGTAATTCTCAGCTCCCAGCTCCACTGTGATTCAGCAGTGGGAACATCAGGTGAGAACAAAAACCAGTACAACCTTTACAGAGGGAATTCAGCGACGTGACGTGAAATTATCTATGCATTTACACTTGGACAAGAAAAATTACTTATAGGATTGCAACTGGCAAAAATGTAAAAGATCTTAGAGTAAGACCATTTATCATAGCTCTGTTTTAATAGAAAAGACTGAAAACAACCTAAACATTATAAATTAAGGACTATTGAATAAACTACCATTTATCCGCATTTTAGAGTAGTATGTGGCTATTAAAGACACAGTGAATACATTCATATATTGGGTGTAAATATCTCCAAAATACATTGTTAAGTGAACAACAAATTAACCATGGAGAGAAGTGTAATATGTGCCCATGTATTTAATGAAGAAAATGAAAAACTATATAATAAAAATTATATGTAATACTGGTACTTAATTATATAGTTTTGAAAATAAATTAAAAAAAAAAGTAATATAATAAGGGGGAATGAACTGGAAAAATCAGTAAAATAAAAAAAAAAATCATACTCCATAGAAAATACTTTAGTTTATACATTTTATTTATAACTATGTAAATGTTTCATATAATTATAAGAAAAAATATAAATTCTTACAGCAGTTTCTAAGACCAAAGGAAAATAAACATAGCAAGGCATTAGGTTGGTGCCTAAATCACATAGTGAAAAGTTATAAATGGCTGCTAAAGTTAGTAATTTGATGATTAATCCCTAGGGGGAATATAGCATTTAAAAATAAACTACAAAATAAACCCCAGGGTACTTTCAGTAATGATATTTTAGTACTAATAATATTAGTATTCTGAAATCATGTTATACATATGTAAGAAAAGAGACATATTTATAAATTAAAGATATTAAGTAAGACATATCTTAAATTCTCACATTTTAACTGGAAATATTTGTGTAAACTTACAGCATATTTTCTCTTTAAAAAAAAAAAAAAGAAAGAAAGAAAGGAAACCTCTAGTTCTGTCCACTGAATCAGCTTAAAAATTGATCAACATAGAACTAATAGCATCTCTAGCATGAAGATTATTTTATTTAAGTAACATTTCACACTAAAAGGATACAGGGATTCTTGGAGAAATGGCTTACTCCAGGCCTGGGGCAGGAAGACAGGAAATGTACAAATGAGCTTGGAAAATCTAGTTATAAGAGAAAGCAATAAAGTTATCGAAGAATATTAAAGTTCCATCAAACAGATTTAGGAGCAATTTGAAGAGACTCCTACTGGATAAAAGTGAGACATTAAAAATATTCTAATAGTAAAACAAATGGATTGAAACATAGTAAACCTCTTAAGATTCATCAGGTGATAATAACATAAAATTCTCATTGGTCACTCTATCAGTCTTTGATTACCAATAATCTTGTGAAATACACCATCCCCAAAACTCAATAGCTTAAGCAAAACTCATGGATTCTTCCTCACGTGTCTGGATGTCTCCTGAAAATCAGGTGCTCTGGTTGGGTTGGCCTGGGCTTCACTTCAAGCAGCAGATGGGATCCAGCTCTCTCCTGCATTTCTGTCATCCTCACGTCAACAGCAGATGTGTTCTTCTTGGGATAATGGCGGAAGTCAAGAAAGAAAGTCAAACCACACAAGTTTATTTCTTCATGGCTGTTAATGTGCCTTTAGTCAGAGTAAGTCTTACGACTGAGCTCATTTGTACATTTCCTCTCTTCCTGCCCCAGAAAGGGAAGAAAACTCTGTTTCTACTAAAAATGAACTAAAAAGTAACATAGCAAGGACCTAGATGCAGATAAGATGAAGAATTAATGTCAATAATTTAATCTCCCACAGTAACTTTAGACACTTTTTTAGAGAGCCAACTAATATTCTAAAATATTGGTAAATAAAAAGATATGCTTAAAAATATTTATTCTGCCTTTCCAGTACAAATTATATCAAGCCATTCAAATTGATAAGGGGAATGTATTTGTTCATATAAAAATGAAGAAAGAATGATAAAATTAGAATATTACCATTCTTGAATTCTCTAGAATTAAAATATCACCATTCCCTACCTGTAATGAAATAATATATTGGCTCCTTATTACCATAGCTTGATGGTGATATTAAATAAAAGGCTGGTGGAGCAAGGAAACTAACAAATAACACTAGAGTCCTCAGGAAGTAATTGAGAACCAACCTAAATAGACTCCCACTAGCCAAAGATGACAAAATTTGAACATCTATAAGCATAATAACAGCAGTGGAACAAAATCCGTTAAAATATTTAAATGCATGAGTCATGAAGATATTGAATACACCAAAATTCAAACAAGCAAAGAAATACATTGTTAGCATCTGGATGACAGAAAGAAAACAAGTCATTATTTTAAGCATACGAAAATAAAGGAAACAGGCATTTTCCAGTTTTTCCTTTCTATCTGAGCTATGACTCGGGGTTGATAATATAAATTTGCTCTTTATACAAGTATTTCAGTTAATAAATTAGCAAGGATTAAGTGAATTAGAATATCACCACTTTATAATCCCTAATCAAGCAATACATTTATGCAGTGATCATCAATTGCTAATATTACCTGAAGACAGATATTACATATCTCTTGAATAAAATGCATAATGCCATCAATAAAGTACTATTCCCAAAACCTTCCAACTTCAATCTAATCAAGTCTCTAGATCTCATCTCTAATTTATATGAGATGTAGGCGAGATAGAAACATGTTACGTTAAACCATGGGATGCAATTTGTAAAGCCCAGAGTGTAGGAAACTATAATGCAAAAACTCTCAGAACAAATAAGATTGACCATGGATTAATAACTGTTAAAGCTGAATGAAGGAACATGGAGGTTTTAATCCCATTTTTGTATGTATCTAAATTCGAATAATATTTAAAAAAAAAAAAAGCCACTGCACATTTTTTGAAAGCCACATGTGGTTTAAACAGAGAAAACAGGTCCTATTTTGGGGGTAGAACCCAAGTTACCCTTTAGAGAACCAGAGTGACAGAGGTTAGTGGGCATTTTCTGAGTCACTGGGCTTCCCTCTGCATACTATTCAAAGTTACACCTAATATCAGTGACATTCAAAAATTAAAGGCAACGCTAGAATGGGTGCTAGTTTCTAAGATTCAGAAGTTAATCTCTCATCCAGAGCAGTGAATAAAATTCCTGGAATAGAAGATTGAACTATTCTTCTTTTAAAAATAACCCATGCGGCCATATTCATGCATTAGGCTTTCCTGTGTGTCTGATGATGAAATATCCTGAGAATCTTTATAAGTAACTTTTGATATGTCCTCATAAACAATTGTATATTTCATAATAAGAAACTCTTGCTGATGTGAGACAGTCAATGAATTGCTGCCAATACTTAAATTAAGGAAGTGAGATGGGGACATGGTGACTCTCCTCTGCCGTCATTTATATCCTTTATTATTCATGAAGGACCATCATCAAATGACATCGTTTACTTTGTGCCACAAGGCTCTTGTGTGCTAGAGCTATCTTCTTTTTGCTTTTATGTTGTTAAGCCTCTTCAAGAGGGTAATCTAATAAGAATTTTAACAGTGCGAGGACAGTGTGGCTCCAAATAAAACCGCAGGGGCTATTAAGAAATATTTACCAGTGCTCTTGTTGCCTTAACTACGGAGGCTTTCATTTGCAGATGGGACTTGGTGGGGGTATAATATCTAGCTGATTTCTCTAGACTTGAATTTCACAAGATACAACATTGATTCTTGAACACATGGCTTTGGGTGAATGGTGTTTACTGACTTTGATTATGCTTTCTAACCAAGAGTAACGTGAAGCTTTGACATTAGAAGGTATGCTAACTGTGTTGAATTGTATGTTTGAAGTCAATTAGTAAATCGTAAATCTTTACTTTGGAAGGGAAAGGCATTGAGGCCACAGTCAAAGGCTAGGAAGTTGGATGGAGAGGGAGAGAAACAGGGATTCAGAGATATGAAGGGAAAAGGGGATGGTAAAGGGCATATGAATAAATACACAGACATAAGTGCCCTGTATGCTCTCCGTCCATGACACTGTGCTCATGGAACTTGATGTCTTGTGTTGGTTAAATTGACCAAAATTCAAGTACTTTAGTTTCAGGAGGGAAACTGATAAATAATTGATACTAGTACCACAAAAATTAAGAACATGTCCTTCCTGTACTTTCTGTGAGGTTCACTTCTACAGCAAGAGTGCTACTATACACAGCCAAAAGAATTAATGGTTTGGCTTTGTATGTCAGCTCTCAGGCCCATACAGGACACTTATGGGTATAAAGATACAACATAAACCGTAAAATCCCCCCAAAAAGCATCATAGTGAAATCCAAAATACGGTTCTTGCTCAGCCACAACTCTTGTTACTATTTATGCTATGCCCTTATTTTGCTGTTTATGAAACAGGGAAAGTGGTCATATGTTTCTTTGCATTTGGAGACTAATTAAAAATAGGCAGAACTCCTCGGAAGGCTGGCTTATTCCACCAAATTGCTATATTAAAGACATATATAAGAATTTGTAGGTATATTTATAAGCATACAGATCTCCATTGCATAATCACATGCAATATTCTCTTACTCAGGTACTAATTTTTTAAAAATGTGAAATATTTCAAATGATAAATTTTCAAGGTAAATAAAATTAAAGCCCAGACCACCTAAGCATAGCATTTACCAATTCTTGTCATTTTCAGCATACCAGATATATTTCAATTTAAATTTTCAAACTGCACAACCTAATAAAAGTCATATATCTGTGAAAGCCCTATGGAAACGCAAAGAGACATAAAAATGCCAAGTCTTTTTTATTCTTTGGCATTGTTTTAAATATAACCAGGCAGTCCCTGGCCATTTTTTTAACCACATAGTTACCCTAAAGAACACTTTCCTCTGTCAAGGGAGAGACAAACACTAGTGAACAGCTGGTGGCGTCTACCATTATCCTCAGACAACCTGCAGCAGAATCACATGGTGTTTATTATAAAGTACAGATCCTTGGGCCCTCCCTTGCACACATTAAACCAGAATCTAGTTGAAGGAGGGCACCAGGATGATCATGGATGTATTTAAGTAAATACTTTCCAGTTTTAGAGTTTGAGATGCACTGCTTAAAAATGTGGTTAAGTCATCTCATTAAGTGCAACAGAGAGGAAAAGGTGAGGTGGCTTGAATTTCCACTGTATTTTCTGAAACTTTGAGTCCTTTCAACGGTGACAAAGGAAAGCCTGCAATGCAGGGCCGGGGCTAAGATATGGTAAGTGAGGCACTTGCCTTGAATATAAAAATCAAGGGGTAATTTAAAATAAATAAATAAAAAATAAATAATGGAAGCAGGACACAAGGCCTTACCAAGCCATATTGGAGGTAAAGTAAAATAAGTAATGCTTAAAAGAAATAAAATAAGCAATACTGATCCTGTCTTTATTCGAAATTTTTATTTTTTGTTCATCATGGATATTTTTGGATAAATTTATTTTAAAATGGTATATTAAAATGTCATTTATCTTGATGACTGAGTTTTCCAGCCCCCCCAGAGGCAAATGCCTTACTCTGGTTCCGTCTCTACTTCTCTACACTGTACAGAATGAAATTGCCCCCGTTATTTAAAAGCATAGAACATTCAAACTTGGTAGGTTGTTCTATTCCAGTTGCATCTCTTGGGGTAAATATGTTTCTGCCTGCATGTAGAACCAATCATGCTCTTCCAAATTAATCAGATCGATTATGCAATGAAGCCAAATGAAGTTATGTATTTCTAGACGGAGTGCCCTAAAATGTATGATCTGGCTAATATTTTTTAAAAAATTTAACCAGCTAATGTACTAATTCTAAACTAAGGTGGAGAGGAGGATGCCTTAAGAAACAAAAATAAAATTCTGAACTGGAATGCCTGTATCCAGGTTTGGGTATAAAGGAAAAAATACTGGGTTGATTCAATAATAGCCCTCAACAACAAATATCTCTTCCAAGATTCTATTTTGTTGTTATTATTATATTGTGTGTGGAAGAGTTTTTCTAAAGAAAAGGCTTTTGAAGCCCCATGACCAAGAAGGAAAAAACCCAAGCCAAGTAAGTATTTGATTGCCTACTAAGTACTTGTTGTGACATATATTCGTAGAAGCAGATTTTGTCGCACTGGCTCTTTCACTATTGCAGTTTCGCTATTGTCTTCATTGGACTGAAACAGCTTGTTTAAAACCTACACATGGCAGGGCTCTTTTGAAAATTGTTTGTTTATGACAGATTTGCAGACTAAAAAGTAATAAGAAATCTGAAACATAAAGTTAGCCTTTTGAGCACAGTTAAAGGAGCCAGGATTTGCTTAATTGTGGGAGTAGAAAAATGAACTCAGGGAAGCACATGTTGTTGATAATTTCTTTTTTATATTTCTACTTTCTTTATTTTAATTTATCTTTATTGTTGAAAGTATTACAGATTTCTTAAAAGCCTTAGAGCAAGTGTGGATGAATTCAATTAGCAGTAGAGATGTTCACCAATGTGTCCGTAGACAGGATCTCCAGAAACATGACCTACGTGCTTTTAACTTCCTATAGAAAACTGTGTTGTTCGACTTTTGTAGAATGAGATTGTTTTGCCTATATACAAAATATTATAATAGGGTCACTTTCAAAAATATATTCATATCCTAATGTTAGTGGGAAAGTTTTTGGTTTGTGACCCAAAGGGAATTTTTTTGCATTATAAGGATTATGAGGCCCCAAATTGCATCAATTTTATATAGTAAAATTTTAAGATACATTAAAAATTGAAATTGATATTTTATTAAAGTATTTATTCTATTGTCCTACACAATGGTAGAGAAATGAGCAGAAAGGTTACTTTAGGTCATTTCAAGCTTCACATTTCTATTATTTAAAACGCTTTGTAAAAAAATAAAGAGTATTACAATAGGTTCTCAAGAATTTTGCCAGTTCCATTAAGTTACTGTATGAATGGGGTTCCCTGACCCCATTCCAACATGGTGGGGGGGGGTCCTCCTACACAAACCAACAATTCTTGGACACCAGTGGGATGTCTAAGAATTCAACTCAATTCTGACAGTACCTACCCAGAGATAGCATCAGAGTCCACTGGTTAGGGGTTCAGTCGACGAGACTGCCCCACCTCCAACACACACACACACACACACACACACACACACACACACACACTTTAGACATTGGCCTCAAGTCCAAGTTCTGTGCTTATGACTGACTGGCTACAGATTGGAGGTTCCAATGACCCTCTTCTTGGGTTCAACGAATTTGTTATTATGGCTCACAGAACCCTGGAAAACCTGCTTACTCACTACATTATCAATTAATTATAAAGGATATTAAAGGATATACATCAACAGCCAAACAAAGAGTTACACAGGGCAATGTCCAAAGCCAAGGAGCTTCTGTTCGTGTGGAGCTTGGGGCACAGCATAGGGGCATGTGGAAGTGTCCTGGTTCCCCAGTGTGGAAACTGTCCAAAATAAAAGGACCAAAGAGCTGTCCTCCTGGGTCTTTATAGAGGTTTCATTACGTATCCATGATTAACTAAGTCATCCAACTGAACTTCACGTCCAGTCCCTCTCCCCTCCTTAGAGGTCATTGGGTGGTGGGACTGAAAGTTCCAAATGTCTGTTCTCACTGTTGGTTCTCCTGGCAACCAGCCCCTACTCTAGGGTGGGGTCCAAAGTCACCTTCATTGACAGAACAAAAGACACCTTGTTCATTCTCAACACTTAAAAAATTCCAAAGGTTTGGACAGTTATAAGCTAGGAACTGTGGATGAAAAAGACCAAATAGCCTATAAATCATAATATTGCAGTCAACCCCCTCCCTATTCTTTGGACGTGGGTCCCTCTCAGCAACACAGTCACATAAGCCAAATGATGCTGGCACATTGGTAGAATCCCCTTCCATCATTAGTAACTATTCAGTCCATCGTCATAGCATATGAAAATATCTCCCAGGGTGAGGACACTCAGGTTTGCAGGCTTCCACCTGGTCTTGTCAGGTTCCGAAAGCAGGACTGGTTTAAGTAAAACATGGTTTCTCCCTTTCAGGCCTCTAGTATAATGGGGCTAAGAAACAATATTATTTCTTGCTCTGAACCTCTTTCAAGGTGTAATAATAATAATATAATATGATATGATATGATATATAATAATATATAATAATATATAATAATATATAATAATATATAATAATATATAATAATAAATATATAATATAATATAATATAATATAATATAATATAATATAATATAATATAATATAATAAATATAATATAATATAATAAATATAACAAATAATATAATATAAAATATTACATAATGAGTTCTCTTAAAACACATTTATTTTTTCTTTTGCCCTCAGCTACTATTTTTCATTCTCTCCATGTATACCTCTACTTTTCCACCTTTGGAAGGGACATTAGGTTTGGCCCCTGTGCTGGTCTAGATGGCTGACAGCAATACTAACCTCAAAGTGCCTCTCCCTCAGTCCACTTCTATTCAGATAGTGTAAGTACATAGCTGCAGAACTGCTGGCTGTCTTCACCAACTGGCCATACAGCCACTTTCACTGTTAACCCTAAATTTGCCAGATGAGGTGAAGACTCATCCTGCCCCATCAGGCCCTTAGGAATTCGGACATGAAGATTAAAAACACAGTTACAGTTTCTTGCTTAGGACTCATTCCTGCTTCCATCCCTTGTAGTTACAGCCCCGAGACTCTGACTACTGCATCAATTAAGGGGAAAATAAAGTTGAGGTGATGTGGGGAAGAAAGTGCACCTGCCTCTTCCCCACCCTCTCTTCCCTAGATCCGTCAGAAAAAGAGACAAGTCTACCTAGTAGGAACATTCCTTTACCCCTACTCATGTTCATGTTTAGTGTGAGCACACACTCATGCAAGCATGTAAACCAGTCCTTCATGCCTTTATCTCCCCCCACTTAGATAATCAGTGTTTTAGTTGCCCATTCCAATTCTCTGTCAAACTGTTACTCAGAGGAGGATACCACTCTCTGACCATTGCTGAACATTGTGGGTGGTAAAATGTGTTCCTTGGTCTGAAGAAATGACATTCAGCCATCCTAATTTGTGCATTTTCTATCTCTTGTTCCATTTCTTTTATGGCACTGAGTATCTGCATCTAGTTTCTAGGTGGCTTTGAGGCTAATAGCTAAAGTTCAGGTGACCTAAATCTGCACTTGGTTCAGCAGAGATCCTATATAAATTACCACCAAATAAAATTAGTAAAGGAGTAATATATCATAACCAAGTAGGGTGTAGGTCAGAAATTTAATACTGGTTAATATTTGAAAATTAATCAGTGTTGTTAATCGTATTAACAGAGGAGAGAAGAAAAAGTATATGATTGTATCAAAGGATGTTGAAATAGCATTTGAGGGAATTCAACAATGTTAGTAGATTGAGATTATAAAAGAATTTACTTAATGTGATAAATATCTAATAAATAAAATGCAATAAGCATTATGCATAACGTTGAATTAATAAAAGCTACCAGATAATATATTTCATTATAAAGGTTCATTAATTGATACAAAAAGATAAATAGGCCAATAAAACAAAATAGATAGTGTATGAGACATACATTCACATACATTAACACAGTTTTTATTTCTGACAAGATACTGCAGAACAATAATGAAATTATCTTTTCAATATGTTGTTTTGAGTTAACTGGCTATTCTTATTAGGAAAAAAAATGATATCTGATGTAATGTTGATCTAAATGTAAAAGTTTTTTTAAGTGTCTACAAGGTAACATAGGAAAATATGACTCAGGATAGGCAATGTTTCTTAAATAAGACACACATAACAACCACAAAGGAAAATATTAGTAAATTTGACTACATTAATATTTAGCTTTCTGTTTATTAAAAAAATCACAAAGTTAAGCTACCAAAAAGGGGAAGATATTTTAATACACCCAAATGTAAAAGAAATCATATCAAGAATACATAAAAATGCCTACAATTAATTTTAACGATAGGTAATCAAATAGAAAAATGGGCAAAATATACTTGAATAGGCTACTTCCCAAAGTGGATATCCTAATGACATCATTAGTCATCTGGAAAATAAAAAATAAAACCATAACAAGGTACCAAAATGAGATCAACTAAAATATCTAAAATTAAAATGATTGACAAATATTTGTTAACCAGAAAGTGACAAACTCTCATACACTGCTTTTCAGAGTGTAAATTGCCACAACTTTGGAAATCTGTTTGGCAACAACTACTGAAGATAACCTTTGACCCAGCAATTACGCTCTTAAGCATAAACTCAATGCAATTGTGTATATATTTGCACCAAATAACAGTATAAGAAAGTTTATAAAATGTTATTTGTAAGTTTTACCTACTGAACACAATGCAAATATTTATTGACAACTGGATAGATAAAAGTTATTTACAAACCTGAATACAGTATTGAAAATGAACAAATTACTGCTGCCTGCGCCAACATGCGTAGATCTCACAAATATAATCTGGACACAAAGGAGAACATACTGAATTACACCATTTGTGTAAGTGGAAAAACAATCACCAACTTAATTTTGGAAGTTAGAAATAAATATATTGATTACATTTATGGAGAAAGGGTTAGGAAATGGCTGAAAGAAATATGAGTGTGATACTCTATTATTTTATCTTGATGAAAGTTACATGGGGGTGTTTACTTTTTGAAATTAAGCTCTAAATTTGTGTTTTCTATGTTGCATTATGTCATACTATAATAAATGGATTTGTTTTAAAACATTAATGATACCAAGTCACTGGAAAAGTACAATATTTCTTTTTCTTGTCTTAAAATCCTACCCAAGGCCTATATATACCTGAAATGTATTGAGATGTATCCATTTGGGCAAGGTATTCTTGCTTTATTATGGGTTTTGTTTTGTTGTTTTTCAATTTCTTAAAAATTAAAGACGACTCCATTGCTAGCCAGCAAAGATGTTTGTTTTTACTGCATAGTGTTGTGGGTGTGCGGGTTGTTATTTTTTAATGACTTAATAATTAAAAAATCAGAAGATTTTGCATGAAATCCCATACTCCCAGCTGCTCTTGAAAAATCAGATGGTCTGGCAACACTGTGCCTACATGACCACAAGTGGCTAGAGCTCAGGAGCGGATGCCCTTTTAAAAAATTATGAGATTTTGAGTTGGCCACAGGGTCAAGCAATCCTCATTGTATCCCCAGTTCAGTTTACCTCACTCAGGCACATCACACAGCCAACTTTCTTAGCCATTTCAGCCTGCTCTCCTTGATCTGAGAAAATTAAATTTCCTAGAACTGGACCACAGTCTCATTCAATGAGATGTCTAGAGCAAGTGCACAAATTTAATTTAGGGTTTAGTTTATTTCCATTTCAGTTATTTTTCCTTGAGCAAGAGTAAAGAACTTATAAAAATAAAACTCTTGTCAAAAGCCTAACATCATTTTTTGTGGAGAAAAGTAGGTATGATTACTCTAATTTGTGAACGTCCAAAGGAGTATATCTAACATCTACCCTTTTGTTTATTGTTAACATTCTTACCTCTGTGTGTATGTACGTATATGATTACAATATATATTTAAATACTTTTAAGAGTATAATTAAATGAAAAACAATATTAAGCAGATACTGCAGGGAAAAAACTGGATGTTAAAGATAAACAAGAAGACAGAAAACTTGTAAATAAGCAATGGGGCTCGAAACTATATATAAAAGGTGGGGGTACAATGTGAAAATGATAGGAATGGGAAACAAACACACAACAGACAGAAACATAGGGTGTGTTTAGAAAGCCAGCTAGAAAACATTTCAGGAGCCACCACAGAAAAGGGGTTCCGCGGTTTCCAGGGGCAGAAATGGGCTGAAATGAAGCAGAGAGCCCCTCAGGCTGGGGTGGCACCGGCACCCAGAGCTTCAGCGCGGCACCCAGGGCTTCGGCGCGGCACCCAGGGCTTCAGCGCGGCACCCAGGGCTTCAGCGCGGCACCCAGGGCTTCGGCGCGGCACCCAGGGCTTCGGCGCGGCACCCAGGGCTTCGGCGCGGCACCCAGGGCTTCGGCGCGGCACCCAGGGCTTCGGCGCGGCACCCAGGGCTTCGGCGCGGCACCCAGGGCTTCGGCGCGGCACCCAGGGCTTCGGCGCGGCACCCAGGGCTTCGGCGCGGCACCCAGGGCTTCGGCGCGGCACCCAGGGCTTCGGCGCGGCACCCAGGGCTTCAGCGCGGCACCCAGGCTTCGGCGCGGCACCCAGGGCTTCAGGGCGGCACCCAGGGCTTCGGCGCGGCACCCAGGGGCTTCGGCGCGGCACCCAGGGCTTCAGGGCGGCACCCAGGGCTTCGGCGCGGCACCCAGGGGCTTCAGCGCGGCACCCAGGGCTTCAGGGCGGCACCCAGGGCTTCGGCGCGGCACCCAGGGGCTTCAGCGCGGCACCCAGGGCTTCAGCGCGGCACCCAGGGCTTCGGCGCGGCACCCAGGGCTTCGGCGCGGCACCCAGGGCTTCAGGGCGGCACCCAGGGCTTCAGCGCGGCACCCAGGGCTTCGGCGCGGCACCCAGGGCTTCGGCGCGGCACCCAGGGCTTCGGCGCAGCTCCCCCGCCCTTCCCTCCCAGGCCGCGGCGAGGGGCGGGCAGCGGGCTGGTTCCATTAGACAAACAGCTGGGGCAGGAGCCCCAGGACAGGGAGTGGAGAGTGAGGAAATGCCCCCCTGGAGGCTGGCCGGGAGGCTGGAAGGGACTGGCCTTAGCGGAGGGTGGCGGGAGGGGCAGGAAGGAGACAAAGGTCAGGCCCCAGAGGGGACGTCAGTTCTTCCCGGGGGTGAAGGGCCAGCCCGAGGGGGCGAACCAGCCGAGGAGGGGAACCTCCCCAGGCGGCCTCTCTGGAAGGCGGGCGGGCCTTGCCGGGGCGGAGGGCCGGGGCAGGCAGGGAAAGCGCTTAGAGACAGTGCCCGTCCCCCGGCGGGGCAGGCCCCTCGCTGAGGCCTCCAGCGGTGCGCGGGGCCAGGCCCACCCGCTGCCCGAGCACCCACCCCGGTGCTTCCTCCCTGCAGCTTGAGACCTGAACGATCATCCTTAGGCGAATGGCTCGGAGCCGTTTGAAAATCACATTCTGCGTTCTGATTACTGAAAAATTATATACTCATGTGAAAGTGGCCTAATTTTACTGTGCTGAAGTTTTTTTCAAGGAGTACAAAAGTATTTAACATGCTAAGTTGGCTTATTCCTCCTGTATTTCCCAAGTAACTTAAAAAAAAAACTTCTTGGGCAATATGTGGGCTTTTTCTGTATGTAAACTCCAGTATGTTACAGTCTGTAGTTGAGACCAAAGCCCTAGACCCGACACCATTTCCTCGCATTTAAAAGTTTCTCTTGTTGTTTTGTTGAAAATGAGGTTTATACAGAAGCATGTTCAATATCGATTCACCAACTTTTGTAACAAGAAAATTCATATTTATTTATATAAGGGACACCAGCCAGAGACATGTAATCAAGCCAGATAACGAGTTATGTTTATTGTTAAAATAAATAAGTTGTAAACTAAACAACATTCCAATCACACAATAATGATACTATAATTGGTTAGAGGAATTCACTGTTAAACTAAAATTTAGCTGAGAATGTCATGTCATCTAATCCCCCTGAGTAACACCATCCGCTGCCTTTCTGTTCTCTCTGAATTCATCTCTCCCTCAAAAACAGTGCCCCTTAGTTTCATTTATTTTTAGTGTGGAGTGAGTTTCCAGGTTAGAATGCATATTAATATTTAATACCTTATGGAAATATATTTGTTTATGATGACCATGCATTTTTATTTTCATTGTCGTAAAATGTTTATCAGTTGATGGCATGAGATATTATTTATGTTTCCATATTTGGGTTGTCAGAAATTCTCCCAATCAGACATAATCGTAAACAACCACCTTGATTTCACAATTATCTCATTTGTACTGAGTGGTAGCGAGGGGCAGGAGTTAAAATCCTTCAGACATTCCTGTGAGCCTAAAACTGGTAGATTCCCTAAAGAAGTTCGAGAGGAATTAATCCTAGTTTCTACCTTTCTAGAAAAATACTAGATTTGTCTGATACATGACCAATTGCCTCAAATTCAGATATGTAAGAAACATTTTACATCTTACCCAAAAACAAACAAACAAAAAGTCACTAACATTAAAAACCTCTTGCCCTGGCCAGTGTGGCTTACTTGGTGGAGCATCGTCCCATGAACTGAGAGGTCGCTGGTTCGATTCCCAGTCAGGGCACATGCCCAGTAGGGGGTGTGCAGGAGGCAGCTCATAGATATTTCTCTCTCTCTCTCTCTCTCTCTCTCTCTCTCTCTCTCTCTCTCTCTCTCTCCCCCTCTCCCTTGCTCTCTCTCTCTCTAACATCAATAAAAACATATTTTTAAAAATATAAAACAACAACGACAACAAAACCACCTCACCTGTTTTCCTTAAGATATTTCTTATAGTATTTGTCATTAAAGAATGGCATTACAACATTCCAAAGTTGACGGTTTAGTTTCCTGGATTCCTTTTGCTGAAACTCTTAGAGAGAAAAGGGGAATTAACACTTATTAGCATCTGCACTGTGCCAAGCAGTGTGCTAGGTGCCTTTGATCTTCATTTGATGAAAGGCAGTGGAGTGAGGTGGTTAAGATCAGAGTTGAGTTTGTGTCTTTCCTTGCACATATGCTTGCTAGTGTGACCTTGACTGTTTTAATTTCTCTCTTCTCTTTGGTGAAATGAGTGAAGTCCTAGAGTCTACCTCATAGGGTTGTTGTGAGGTATAAACTAAGTTAATGTAAGTAAAGCACTTGTAGCGCTGTTTGGCATGGAGTAGGCACTCAGCATTGGAAACTGGCCCTCTCCTCATCATATCTTATCCCCATTTTACTGATGAGGAAACTAGTGTTTAGAGAGTTGAAGCAATTTATGTGGAAACAGCACAGGAAGTCATACTTTAAAGTAAGAGCTTTTATCATTAAATTATGTTGAGATTTTTTTTTTTCCATTCTAAGCACACACGATAGCTTTCCCTCTGCATACTTAGACTAGATACAGTAGTTACTTTAAATCTGATAACTGCAAAGGTGATTATTGCAATACATAATAAAGTCCCTTGCTTTAGATAGTGTGTGTGTGTGTGTGTGTGTGTGTGTGTTCGCGTGCGTGTAAGGGGTGGGCACACAGGGTTTATTGTTTCAAAACTTATTCATGAAGAATGTTAACATGTCTTTGGATCAGAAAACCACAGGAAAGAGACCAAGGAAAACCAGGATCCAGTGGAAACACTGTGTAACCCCACCGAAGATCATATTAAAATTCACAAAGGCAAAATTAAATAAAGTAGATAATTGTTCAGGTCATAAAGCACTAGAAGCAATTAATAGGTTTTCTAAGAGTCCAGGTAAAACTCAGGGCTTAGACTCTTAAGAATGACTCTAGAAATCTTCTGTTAACATCATAAGATTCACTGATGAATGTACACACAAGACCTTAAGGGCATTAAGGAACCCTTTTAGGTTCAGTTTTTAAAAATGGGATGTCTATTCCTCTCACTTTTGCGATAAGCTTTCCTTCCATACCAGACACATATGGGCATACCTCTGTGCGATTTGCTCTAGCACCTATAGGTAAATCATCACAAAATTGAAAAAGTCCCTGAGTTCACTTAATGATTGCAAACCTTACATAAGGTATTTTTTCTGAGACAGCTTTATGTTATTTAAATTTTTATTTAAATTTCTCAAGTCATGTTAACCGTTATTACTGCATTATATTCTCCAAGAAACCCTGTGGAATAATTTGTCAATCACTAGAATACCTATTGAACAGTCAAGGATTCTAGATTTCAGAGAAGTGGCTTTCATCAGGTCAGACAGAACAGAATGGGCTTGGAACTAGTAAAAATAGCTACTATTTTCCCAACACAATTCTAAATATTGTATGTCTATTATTTAATCACAAAAACAAACAGATGAAGTAGGAGTTATTAATATATCCATTTTACAGATGAAAAGACTGAGTTTCTTAAGGTTACCTATCTTATCCAACATCACAGCTAATAAATGACAGAGATGGAATTCAAGCCCAAACTGATTCTAGTTGCCACACATTTAATCACTTGACCACACTGCCTTTCTGAATGCAATAAAAATAATAAGAGTTGTGGTTCCTGCCTTCAAGTTATTTAGAATATTTTACAAAAGCACTGAAAATATAAATAGGCTTAACATAGGAATGAGTTCTGGTTTCTTTGGAAGGAAATGAATGCTGCATTTGGAATGTGTATTATTTCACTACTCCTGAGTTTGGTTGTTACAGTCTTGCTTTATAGGGCCTAGAGGCAGAAAATAGTCTTACCTTATAGCATTTGAGGCTGAAGCTATTCTATTAGGCTTGTGGTGTTGAAATAAATATGTCTGTTGTTTCAGTTCTAAGACTAACCCAGGCTAGGAATATAATAGGGTTAGGAATTTAAATGTCCATAGGACTCAAACTATAAAGCCACACAGTTGGGACTTCTCTACCCCCTATTCTGCAAGCTCCCTTGGAGTTAACTCCTTTGTCACCAAAGCCAGTAATGCCCACTGGGCATGCCCAGTGATATGGGTAGAGCCTGCAAACAGTTTCGCTCCAGGTTTTACCAGCTGCGAGGGAAAGGAAGAGACAGAGGGAAGAGTTAAACAGGTAGGGAACTCGGATCCGCTCGAGGTGCCCGCGGCCAAGGCAGAGCACTGCAAGCTGGGGGGCGACGAGGTGCGGCCGGGGAAGCACCCGTCAGCCAGCCTTGAGTCTGCCTGGTCTTCAACTTAGTGGCAGCGTTAGGCTGGTGGGTGCCCCTCGCGTCTTTCAGGCACGGCCCGGGCAGATGGTGAAGGTGTGAGGCGATCACTCAGGCCGGGGCGGGTAAGGGGTGGGCCGGCGCGCTGGATGGGGGGGGGGGGACACACACAGGGACGCCGGCGACCGTGTGGCTCGCCTGCCCCTGCGTTCCTCGAAGAGCTGCAGCTCTTCAGGGCTTCCAAGGAGAGCAAAGTGCGCAAGTAACAGCAGCGCTCATCTTAAATACTGACTCCTGGCCCCTTTCCTTCGGCTGCTGAGCCCGTCCCCGGAGCCCTCGCAGGTGCCCGCGCGCAATCCCGACACCGTGGAGAAGTGAGATCTTCGCATAGCTGTCCGTGGGTCTAGCAGGGCCTGGGCATGCTCAGTAGGCTACTTGGTTTTCTGGTGTTCCCCCTCTCGTCTCTCTCTCTCTCTCTCTCCCCCCCTCTGTCTCTCTCTCTCTAAGGGTGGGTGGCGACAAGTTAGAAGCGCTTGCGGCAGGTCCCCGCCCCCGGGATCGCCCCCCCCCCCCCCGCTAGGGGACGAGGCGAAGGTGCGCAGCATCCCGACCTGGAGCTGGAGGGGCTGCGCCCCGGGCGGACCCCGCCAGGCTGGGGCGCGAGGCCGCCCGCCGCTCTCCACGGTACTGCGGAGAGCTCAGCTCCGCCCTTCGCTTTCAGAAGGACAGCACCCCGCGTCACGTAACCCAGCCTCCCCGGGCTCCGCCGCCTCCTTCCAGCCGTTCCCTCTCCTGCGCCGCCCGCTCCCTCCGATGCCTGCTCTTCCCTCCCGCACTCCGGAGACGGACGCTCACGCCTGACGCCTCTGAAAAGGCAGCGGCAGTCGCCTTACCCACAGACCTCAGGAAATTCGCTGTGGCCGATGCATGCTTCAGGCTCAGGCTCGAGCTAAGGGGAGTCACCAGGCAGGTAAAGCAGCTCAATTTGGGTTGGGGGGGGGGATGGGGCGAGGCAAGCTGGAGAGGATATCTTTCCCCGTTGTAACTGAGCCAGGATCTGCTACAAATGCTCAGGGAAGGCTGGGTGGTGGGAGGGTGGAGTATAGATCCTGGTGGTTTTGCATGCAGCTTTTTAAATAGATGGCAGGGAGATGAGATGGTGGAACCGGGCTGGTAACTTAAAGGCTAAATGCAGTGATTTATTAGCAAGAGAAAGAAAACAGGCAAGTTGGAAACCAAAGCGATACAATGTATCTGTTATCCACAGCTTTCTTTCTCTTCCCCGTCAGCCGCATGCTGTGCCTATCCTTAATTTCTGTAGTCGGCTCCAGGCTCCAAGAAACTGCACTGGTATCAGAGATGGAGCTTAGAGACTGGGCGGGAAAGCCGGGGAGAATTTTGGGTGTGCATTGGTATTGATGGACTTTGCAAAAGCCGGGGGGAGGGGGGGCGAATGATAGACACTTCTAAAAATTCTCCCCAAATTTTCAGGTTCTTTATGATGGTAAATATTGGAGGGTGCACAGAAAGGTGTGTGTGCATGTGTGCATATGTGTGTGTGTGATACCACAAACATATTAAAATAAATGCAACTGCAGCCGTTGAGCACACAGTATCGATCCTTCCAGTGGCTTGGGAGTGATTTTGATTCTAGAAATGAAAGAAAAGATTAATGAGGCTGTTAGTCTGCTTTTGAATTAGAGCACTTCTTCCTTTGGCTGCAGTAAGGTTGTTTTTCAGACCCTTTTATTCCATTCTCTAATTTGCGAACTCCCAGGTTTTCCGGCACCTAGAGAGAATCCTGTTTCTCCATATCAATACAGATACTCTCTCACACACAATGAGCTTCCTCTAAGAACTGGGAGAGTCGGTTGACCTCCCCTGTGGTTAAGAATATATATATGTTTCCCCCCCTTCTCTTCCAATTCCTTAAAAAACTGTCTAGGTATGCATTGCTGGAGGAGGGCAGAAACGAGGGTGAAGAAAGGTCTTGTGATCTGTGTAACATTAACTAATAAAATAATCGGATCCAGCCGAGTTACCCATAAAAAAGGTTTTCTAACCCATGAGCTTGTGGATGGTTACAAAGCACTATTCTTGATCTTGAAATTCCAGAATCATTTCACAAATGATTGAAGATTTGGCAGATTCCCGAGTGCACTTGAAAAAACAAGAGTATATTGAATAACATGCTATCTTAGAATGATTTTTAAGAGCACCTTTCTTTGGGCTTGGCATAGGAGTAGACAAGATATGGCTGGTGGCTGCTGATGGTGTGGGATGTATCAGCCATAATAAATAAGCAACTGAGGTTTTTATTTCCTTTTGCTAGTGGGCAGTGTGTGTGTATGTGTGTGTTGTGTATGTGTTGAAAGAGAGAGAACCAGTCATCAATTTCATCTGGGGAGGAACTTGAAGTGGGATCCCCTAGCTTGGTGGCTCTCAGCTGACACCTGTAGGGATTGCTCTGTACTGAAGAGAAATGCTGTCAGCTCCTCCATGGAGGAGCAGCAGCACAATGCGGTGCCATAAATTACTGCTAGTTTCAGCTTGTAGGGGGAAAAAAGTGTTAATTGAATAGTGAGCTTCAGTGTCCAGGCAATAAATTGTGTGTGTGCGTGTGTGTGTGTGGTGGTGGTGGTGGTGGTGGTAATACATGTGTTTGCTTGAGATGACCAGATTATACATTTGCAATTTTTGTCTAAATATGAGAGTAGTATTTTTTGGTTAAAAAATCATGACTTTAAAACAATTCACTATTTATGATTTCTGTACCATTTCAAGAATCTGTCAGATTAGAGTTAAATATTAAGACAGGAGATTTAATAGTACAGTAATTCAAAGATATGATTTTAAATTCTAGCATCTTAGAGCCATATCAGCTAAGGTAACACATATGCCAACTGCTGTTCTGACCACACAAATTCTGAGCTGACAGCCAGCTAAGTACTTGAAGAGGAATTAAGATCACTATGCAGTTAGGCAAAACACTAAATACTTTACACATCTGTAGAGGAGTTAGTAATATGGCAATTGAGTCATAAATGCTGCCAAAAATAAAATATCTAACTCCAGTAGGACGTTTTCTCCTATTATAGATTACTCCTTTAATAAAAAAGGAGGAAAATAGTTGTTTTAAATTTAACAAGTCTCCCAAGAAACCATCAGTATTCCTTCTCTCTCTGAAAAAAATAAAATGGTAGGAATGATACACAAATCCAAGGTGGCAGTTTTGGATTTGTCCACACAAATCCAGCGGACAGCTTGATCTGCTCTGCCTGTTGTAAAATCAGCTATTAACTGAGATTAGAATAGGTTTTATTTTTGTTGTCCACATAACCACGACACAATATAAGCATAGGTCCTTTAAAGAGCCCCCTTCATATATTTTAAAAATTAAGCTTTCTTAGGAAAAGTAAGAAATAACCATAATCAAATCTCTATGAAAACCTGGGAGGGTTACCTATTAACAGTTATGATAAACTGTAAGTGTGTAATGGGTGATTGTGAGAGTGTGATATTAACTCTTAGGACACATTAGGTCTTACTTGTAGATCAGGACAAATAAGCTCCTTCCAATGTCAACTCTGGCTTACTAACAGCAATAGTTCTATACCTGGTTTCTGAGCTGAATAATGATTTATACGATACTATGAATTATTTAGAACTTTATTTTAATTCTCTGCAGATTTCTGGGTCCTTATTAAAAGAAAAAAGTGAAACCAAAATGCATCACCAACACACAACCAACTGATTCGCTGGCATCTTAGCAGAGGCCTTGCAGAGGCGGAGAGGCAGGAAGAGGAGCTGCTGTGATTCCCTGGTCTCACAGCTCCTGGCAACTTCCCAGCGCTGGGTTTGAACCCTGCTGTCGGGCAGGGAGAAAGAGACCCAAAACCCAGCCTGCGAGCCCGAGCCGAGGCGGTGCGCGCTCCGACCGCGGGAGCCAGCCTCCGAGGCTGCGCCGGGCTGGCCAGCGGCGCTCCGGGCCGACAAGGGGCCCTCCGCCTCCCGGCCTGGGGCCCTCCGCCTGGAGAGGGCGCTCGCGCGCACCCGAGGATTCCCGCCCCCCGCAGGCTCCCGGAACTTCCCCGAGAAGCGCGGGCCTCTCCCCCGGCGCGAACTGCTTCCCTCGGGCCCGGTGCCACGGAGGGCGCCGGGCACATGATGCCGTCTGAGGCCTGAAGCCGACACCGCCGGCGCCCTCGACCTCGTTCCTCGGACTCAGATGGATCCGTGATTCCCGCCGGCCTTCTGTTGACGCCTTTTCCGGACGTTGCTTCCAAGGTGCATCCTTCCTTTGGCGCGGGCGCCGGTGGGCCGCCGGGTACCGCGGGGGCCCACGCTCTCCAGGTGGACGGGGACCCTAAGGCGAGAGGGCGGGGCTGCCGGAAGCGGAAGCGGAAAAAAGAGCGCGAGAGAGGAGGGCGCGCCCCCGCCGCTCCGGGCCCCGCCCCGCCCCGCCCCCTCCGGGCCGCCTCCTTCGCGCGCCACGCTGTCCGGGACGACTCCGACCCTGTGGGCCCCGGCGCCCCCCCGGCGCCCCCCAGCCCCGAGCATGGGGACGGCGCTGCTCCGGCGCGGGGGCTGCTTCCTGCTGTGCCTCTCGCTGCTGCTGCTGGGCTGCTGGGCGGAGCTGGGCAGCGGCCTGGAGTTCCCGGGCGCCGAGGGCCAGTGGACGCGCTTCCCCAAGTGGAACGCCTGCTGCGAGAGCGAGATGAGCTTCCAGCTGAAGACGCGCAGCGCGCGCGGCCTGGTGCTCTACTTCGACGACGAGGGCTTCTGCGACTTCCTGGAGCTCATCCTGACGCGCGGCGGCCGCCTGCAGCTCAGCTTCTCCATCTTCTGCGCCGAGCCCGCCACGCTGCTGGCCGACACGCCGGTCAACGACGGCGCCTGGCACAGCGTGCTCATCCGCCGCCAGTTCCGCAACACCACGCTCTTCATCGACCAGGCCGAGGCCAAGTGGGTGGAGGTCAAGTCCAAGCGCCGGGACATGACCGTGTTCAGCGGCCTGTTCGTCGGCGGGCTGCCGCCCGAGCTGCGCGCCGCTGCGCTCAAGCTCACGCTGGCCTCGGTGCGGGAGCGCGAGCCCTTCAAGGGCTGGATCCGCGACGTGAGGGTCAACTCCACGCAGGCCCTGCCCGTGGACAGCGGCGACGTGAAGCTGGACGACGAGCCGCCCAACAGCGGCGGCGGCGGGAGCCCGTGCGAGGCGGGCGACGAGGGCGAGGGCGGCGTGTGCCTCAACGGGGGCGTGTGCTCCGTGGTGGACGACCAGGCCGTGTGCGACTGCTCGCGGACCGGCTTCCACGGCAAGGACTGCAGCCAAGGTAAGGCCCGACGCCCGCCCCGCCCCCCAACTTCGCCCCCCCCCCACCCCCAACCTCGCCCCACCCCCCGGGGCCTTGGCGAGGCAGGGCTGGCGCACGGGGCCTCCCCCGGATGGCGCTGCAGCTAAGTGTCCAGCCGACGTCCTGGCGTCTGGCTCTCCGCCTCCTCCCCTCCCACGGCTCCTCCCGTGGCATCCTCTCAGTGGCCGAGCTGCCACGTGTCCAGGTTCAGTTTCCTCCCGGGAGCCCTTTCTACCCGCCCTGCTGCCGACCACGTGGCCGGTAGGACGGCCTGGGCTCCCCATTGCTTGGGTTCTTTGCCAGGCTGCTCCCCATTTTCATCGGGCCGTGGCCCACCCGAGTAACCGCTGTGCTCTCCTCTGCCACCTTGAAGCCCCTAATGCACAGGTTTCCCCCATTAGATGCACTCAAGCATCTAGAAGATTGGACACGCATGTGGTGAAGCGTGAAGTGCAGAACGGGGTCACCATGGCTGGGAATCTCCACGTAGTTACTCTTGGTAAAGGGCAGGGAGACAGGATTCATGGGCACTGCTGTGCCTTTTGCAAGTAAACTGTGAAGTCCTCCTGGTTGTGGAGAAACAGGGGAGAGGGGGCATGTGAAGATTTTCTTTGGTTATGACCAAGTCCAGCGTTTGGCAATTTAAGTAAAATTATGTGATTTCTGTGGTTTCTTAAGTGGGAGACAGACCAGCTGATGTTTAGAAATTTTAGAGATTAAATAGCATTTCTCATTTAGCAGGTGCTTTGGGAAGATAAATTAGTGGAGAAATTTAGATGTTGCTGGACTGGGAAGCTAATAAACGGGGTGCATATGAAGGATTGCAAGAGATTTTCTGAGGCTATTCAGCTAATGATATTTATCTGAGTAGTGGAGGCCACCCGTTGCAATTTCTGTTGTTCTTAGGGATTGAAACAGTGGAATTTAAAATAAAATCAGATCTAAGTTTTATTTTCTCCCCTTTATAAATTCAGTCATTAGTGTGTTTCTCCAGTGTTACTACATGACAGTGATCAAGGGAAAATATTGTTGTATAAATACAGAAAAGCCTCTGAGCAGAAAGTGAGTGATACCAAAACAATGAAACATTGTTTCTGACCAAGAGAGATGTCAGGGTTTAAAGTAGATAGTTTATGGGTCAAAGCAAGGCAATCAACATATGGGTAAATGGTTTTTATGGCTGAAATTTAAAAGGAGGTGAATTATTAAATCTGATTTTGAAAGCTGTAGGGGCTAGGCTCTATGTATGGCTGAGTATTACTGTATAATTTCTTCTGGCCTTTTTTTTTTTTTTTTTTTTTATGCTGACACTGCTAAGGGGAACTAGCCCTTGTAAATCTTACTGGAGTTGGCAGTTCTCTCTCACCTGACTTTAAGAAAAATGAAGGCTTGATACTTTGTAATTATTTAAACAGCGAAGGGACATAGAAAGAAAACAGGCTGGTCATTAGGAGAGTTCTTGGGTTTATGAAAAAAGTAAAAGGTTATTTTCTTGCTCTGTCTTCATGAGGACTTTTGTTTTCACGCTTGTCATTATAGAAGACTGTATATTCCATGGCCTATACTGCACTTCAGCTTGGCCAGTAAATTTCCATGGGTTTAGCATCAGGCTTTGTAGTTTTGTTTTACATAAATAAAACAGAATATGTTTCCCTCTACCAAATCTAACTTAATTTTAAATCATGAACAAGATAGCTACATGTGATGATTTGCAGTAATATAATTTAAAGTTGCATGCCTCTACACTGATGAATAGAAATGAATAAAAAGGAACATTATTTTATGGCAAAAATTGCTCTAAGTATTCCAATGCCACTTTAAAATTCAGTGCAGGCAATATAATGACGGATACATGAGGTATAACTTCCTTCCTTAAATTAGGAAACCAGTATGACACAGCTTGTTCTCTATGGGAGAGTGTTTTAAATGAAAATTTTAATTTTCCCATGTATTTTTTAACATAGGGACCCAGGGATCATGCATAATCAGGAGTAGCTAAGAGTGGAGAAAGCATGGCAACAGTAATATGTTGAAGAGAAGCAGAATTAGATGTCTTTGAAATGCTTTATATTGCAAATGGATAGTTCTTTCCACAAGGTGAAGAATTTGGAATTACCGAGCTACATAACTGAACAGTATAGTACCTGATACATAAGGTAATTCAACCCAGAAAAGAAAATCCATTAGGATTGTTCTGGAGCATTGATTCGTTTTGAAAATTTGAGCTTAAACCGGAGTGCAAAGATCACCACTAGCCATGAAAAGAAAACAAAAGGCTGGATTCCTTTGATTATCCCACAAGTGGCAGATGGAGGGATAAAGGCAGAGTCTTTCTTCCCAAAAGGATTGGCTCCATTTTTATTATTTTCTCTGTTTCATGTGTGTCAAGTGACTATTAAATAATTAATTGAGAATTGATGCCTCTCCCAACACCAATCATCCATTGATGGCTGGGGATAGATGATTTCTATTCAGATGAAGTATAAACAAAGCCCTATATTCACACTGATTGCCACATTCTTTTTAAAAACTAATTTAAAAACAAATAAATCCACATTCATTAGAGAAAATTTAGAAAAAAATTAACAGCAAACATTAAATAAGATTTAAATAATGTCTCAACTATAATTTTTTTTAACTTAATAAAAATGTCTAATATTATTTTAGTTGCCTTTAAAAATACCATAAAATTACTAAAAAGACAGTAAGACAATTCTCTCCTCTCCCTTCACCTCATGGCCTAGAATATCTTGAAACAGTTTATGCACTGGTGAGTTTCTAGAATGTTTTTATTGAATGAGTTCACTTTTATCCTTACTCTATTTTTTCAGGCCACGCATATTTTATTTTTATGTAGTAACAGAAAGAGAACAAAAGAAAGGGTATAAGTCATGAATATGTTAGTGGCAGAACCTGGGTAAGAGCACAAACGCTTATCTGGAGCCCTGGATTATCATGCCTGCTGACTAAGATTTCCAGTTTATCAGGATTGGTATTTTTTCAGGTTCAAGCATGAATCAAGAGAAATAGTATATAAATGGCTGATGGAACAGATCTAACTTATGCATCAGTTCCGTTCTTTGACCCCAAGAGTCAGTCCCAGGACTTAACTATCAAAGAATGTCATCTTTCCTAAATGATGGATGCTCATGGAGTACATAGCTTTTTCAGTGAATCATACGCATCTAAGTGCCCCAGGGCCATTATTATTTAATACGTTTCTACTTAAGAGGACTAATAGTTTCCTAGCAGCTTAAAAGAATTAGTGAATTCCATGGCTCTCCAACTTAAAAATGAGAATAAAAAGCTGACCAATGAAAAATTATGTTAAACTTTTTATGATTTCCAGATTCAGGTTTCAGGTATTTTGGGGTCATTTATACTAACATTTCATACCAGTCTCTGAGTGTCTCTTTTGTTTACATTCCCTGTTTAATGGCCGCAAACATTTATGGCTTGTGATGGTTGATTGCTTAATATTAACAAACATGAAAGTGCGATAGACATCATTTAATAAAGCCCCTGTTTTCTATGACCTTAGTGATAGGACCAGATAGACCGTCATATTTATTCATTTGCACATTCACATCTTGATCCAACAAATATCAAGGGCTTTGTATAAGCCTGAGTACTAGACTCAGGCAATAAACCGATAAGCTCTCAGAAACAGTTCCTTTCTTCACAGCCCTTGCATTCCAGTGAGGAAGCATAATAATTTAAAAAATAAATGGGAATTTTAAATGGTAGTATGTACTTTGGAGCACCGGTACACACGGTACTGTGACAACGAAAAAATAGTGTGAACAGACCTAATCACAACAGGTTTTCCCGAAGAGTGATGTTTAAACTAAAATCAGAGAGATGAGAAGGAATTGACTAGGTAATAGCAGAGGAGAAATATTAGGTACAGAATCCTGGTGCAGGAGATGATGGCATGGCCCATTCAAGCAATGGAGAGGAGCTGCTTGAGTTTGGAGCTCCTAGGGAAAGGAGCGGGACCAGGTCCTGCGGGGCGTTCTAGACCTTCTAATCCTTATTGTAAAAGTGGTAGAAAAGCCATGGGAGGAGTTTAGTGTGGAAGGTGAGGAGGAGGATGCCATTATTATATTTCTATTTCAAAAATGTCACTCTGGCTACCGTGTATAGAACAGATTGATAGGGGGCCAAGAAAAAAACATTATTTTCTGTTTGTCAGTCAACAACATTTGTTAAGCACCCACTGGAAGCTGTAGACAGAACTGGGGCACATAGAGAAAAACAAGATCCTTTCTCTAAGGAAGTTAGAATCTTTGTGAGTTTACTTACGTAGAGAAACCCAAGTCCCTTCGTTGTTTGGAACACTTTGGTTCTACCTGGAGAAAGCAAAGCATTGTCTGAACCCTTTATGTGATTTGTCCTGTGGCTTCTCTCAGATAGACCCACTGACTCTAAAGGCTGTGGAGCACATTGGCAACGTCATACTTTATTATACCCTCAAGTACCTTGCTAGACATGTCTTTCTTGTGACAGTATATATTAGTTGATTGATTCTAGGCTTTCAATATTTTAACTGCTACAGTAAAGGAAAATATCACGTAGGTACTTATGATCTTTGTTTAAAAAAATATTAAGCATTTACCATATAAGTAAGTACTAGACAAAAACGATCCAGAGATTTTACCAGTTTTATTTGACTTCTACCGCTGTAGGAAAAGGTGGATCATCTGTGCTGAAAAAGCTTGGAGCAGAATGGAGAAATTCATCAATAATTTTGATCTAGATAAAATGTTCTGGGAAGCTCTTAAAGTATGGCAATTTAAAGGCATTTGATCTAGTAAAAAAAGCTTATCTTGACTATAAATTGATAATCAAAATTGAGTTACTATTCTAGAATGCTACATAAGGGGTGGGAGGTATTACTTTGAGATTTTGTTTAACTGTTCTAAGATGCAATTGTAGTGTAGAGGTTAAATTATACAGACTCTGGGGCCACACTGCCTGCTTTGAGGGGTTATACACTCAAACCTCTGTTCCTCAGTTTTGTCATCTGTGACACTGGGATAATAATTATACTTACTTCATAGGGATCTCATCAGTGTTAAGCAGGTAACTTTATGTCAAGTTTTGTAAACAGTGCCAGGCACATAATAAACATTCTGAAGTGTCCACTTGTTATTTTTCTTCTAACTACTACCACTGTCACTAGCACAGAGCCTTTCTTTAGGGGCACTTTCTAGCACATTTCAAATATGGAACATTTTTTCTCTCTCATTTAAAATAAATTCTAATGTAATAACGATCTTTGGTTAGCTCCAGAGTTTCAACTTATAAAGAAAAGCAGATTGTAAAGACAGTGACCACTATTTTACATAGTGGTACTCTAATGTTACTTATGTCTAGGCATGATTCAAAATATTTTTAAAAATTGTTTTCTATTTGAGATATTATACTAAGATTAAGCAGCCTTTAACACAAAAGCATTTGTAAAAACTATCTCTCTCCACATAAACTAATACCTTTATCCAGCCCAATCCTATAGATAGTGATTTTTACTGTAGCTATCCTAATGTATAGATGTAGATATCTGATGGATCTGTCCTGTTTATAACTTGTTTTTGAGTGTCTCCTATAAGTTAAAGTTATTTATGTGTATGCTGCAGAGAAGCTAGATAATATGTTTGAGCTTTAAAAACTCAAACAAGATATTCTTATAGTTATTATGAACAGGTTATATTTTTAGCATAAAATTATATATATGCCATTGAAATCCTGTTCCAGTTTTGGATATCATTAAATAAAATGTGATAATTAAGCAGATTAATTTTTTTAAAACCTCCTGATTGACTGTAGAAAGGACTTTATAATATTTCTGTTATTCTTAGCTGCATTGTAAGAATTAGGACCTGAGCCACACTGGTTCCTGAAAACAGTCATTGACCCCATCTATCCCTTTCTCAGTGAGCATTTGGTGACCACACTGGTTATAGGGTTAACTCTTATAAATGTGCATTGAAAATTAGACCTTATCATAGATATTCAGGTTTTGTTTTGTTATGGAGATATAATAAACCTACTAATAGAAGGTACCATGCAAATTGTACAGTCAAAAAGTATTTTTGACATACTTCAAAATAAATCACTTTTGCATTCTAAAAGTTTTTAGTTTATTATGCAAAACCCTTATACTTTTGTGTTGTATTTCTCTATAATTTTATGGCTCAATCCCTTTTCTAATACTCGGAAGTACAGGAATCAGTAACTTCATGATCTTCGCTAAATAGTAAGCCTTAAAATGTTTCAATTAGGATTTGAAAAAAAGGTTTTGTTAGTTGCTTTAGAACTCTTCAGAAATTGCCTGGCTTTTTGATCTTCTCTCTCACGCGTGGATTTCATGTATTTCTACTTGCATGTGCGAATAGGTGCAATGCTGCCTCATTACTTTCCTGCCATGTTATTATTTACACCGTATGTGTAGACAGAATGTGGTATGGGATCTGAAAAGCTAAATTCCAAATGTGACATTGCCTCTAAATCACTGTCAAAAGTAGAGTGAGGCCACTGATGTCTATGTTTTCATTTCCAATATTGTAAATTGAGAAACACTTAACCAGACTACTAATACATTGTGAACTCCTGCTAACCTATCTTGCACAATGTTTATGAGTAGCGAATAGATGTTAACTCTCAGAAAAACTTGAAAATTTGAAAAAAATATCCAATGGCAGCAGGGAAGATGGCTCTAGGATGTTATGAATGTTAATAGTGTTACTGTTAAACATGGTTCTATAAATCTACTTTGGGGTCACTTTAGATAATTTATGCTCAGTAGTATATATAAAATTTGGTAGAATTCTCTTATTACATATTGATACATCAGTACAGACAAGCTGATTAAAGAGGGCATTGGTTCCCTTGTTCCTCATGTGTAAAACCTAATGAAATAAGTAACTTAAGGCAGCAACTGTATGAGTGCACATTATATGATTCTATTTTTATGAAGTTCAAAACAGACAACTAATCTATGGTGATAGAGGTCATAATAGAGGTTACCTTTTAGTGGTATTGACTAAGACACAGTGGAGCCTTTGACTTGATCTGGATGGTGGTTACATGGGTATATATATTTGTAAAAACTCAATGAACTATACACTTAAGATTTATTTTCTTTACTGTATATGAGCTCTACCTCAATTTAAAAAATCTTTTGAATTATAAAAAATGCTGATCAATGAATATCAGTGCACTGAATACATATAAAAATTTACAGAGGAATCCTTTATGGAAATCCTTGTTTTAAAATTTTAGGCAAGAGTGAAATATTTGTAACATAAACCCAAAGACCATTTCAGAGAATAAGTGTATTTATATTTGAATAAATCTAAGAATAAGAAAAGAGATTATTCTGTTTTAAACACCTGTACAACCTTTGAACTTGTTTCTAATTTCTTTGTCTTAATAATAGAAATTAGACATAGGTTTTTATTTTACATTTGCCTTTATTTAGTGAAAGACCTAGCAACACATTCAAGCAATGTAAGTTTTCCCATTAGGACAACTTAACTGCTGAAATTTTAAGTAATTGAGTAATAAAGATGTTAAAAGAGCTCAATACATTTTTAAATGTGTAATTGGATAGTGGAAGAAACATTACTAGTCCAACCATAAATTTCATAATACTGTCTAAATCTATAAATATGCATGATTCTACCCTAAAATATTAGGAATCACATGATTTCAAAAGGTGTACTAGTACCCCTTCTTTATTGGTGCTATAAGAACCTGTTGAATTTTAATACAATTTAAAGTTATTCTGTTTAGAACCACAATAGTTATAATTGCTGTTTAGTGTTTACTGAGTGAGAGGCACTGTGCAGTGTGCTTTGTCCATCTTATTTATTCTTACAACATACTGCTTGGTAGGGTTTATAACATTCCCATTTTATAGATAGGAAAATTGTGGATTAGAAAGGCTAACTTACCCAAAGTTTCATAGCTCAATGGCAGAGCTGAAATTTCAGCCTAGGTGTGCCCATCACCCCAGCAGGCAATTCTATCCTATATATGATATAGCATGTGCCTTTTATTTAACAAACAGCCAATGGATGCTGGGAATTTGTTCACTAATTGTTGACTTGGTGCTAATTTGAATGGCTGACTTATAGTAAAGGCTTCAGAACTGAGGATTGTGGCAGACCCTTAAATTTCCTGCCATTTCCTAATACCATCATAATAAAGAAGAGGAATAGCTTGTAAGAATTCATCATGCTTTGTTTCTATAATTTGCCTATTTGCTTTTTTGCTGACCTATTCATAT
This sequence comes from Miniopterus schreibersii, assembly GCF_964146895.1. Lineage (NCBI taxonomy): Eukaryota > Metazoa > Chordata > Mammalia > Chiroptera > Miniopteridae > Miniopterus > Miniopterus schreibersii. Next base: position 26,966,435 of record NC_138113.1, on the reverse strand, counting down.
TATGCTTAATGTGTTGATTCTACTCTAATATTAGTAAACCCCTGTATATTGGATCTAAGGAACATTACAACTAATCCTTTATCTTTTGAATAAAAATGCTTAGTTTTCACAAAACAAACAACTCAAAATTTCTATTCATTTCAGAGGTTGGGAGATAAAATTATTGAAAATATCGAAGTCGATGGTGATTCAGCACAAATGTAAAGACCTAGTCCAGCCACGTGAATAATAGACATATCATTAGAGTTGCTGAGTTAGAATGTGGTTCTGTGGAAGACAGAGATGTTGGTACACAGGGCACTCAATACATAATGAGAAGATGGTATCTCTTTTTGGATAAGTGAGTTTGGCCTTCCTAATGCATTGCCTAAAATTGAACTCAGGAACCTTTCTTCGAGTTTAGAAAGATAGTCTCTGTGCTGTTTCTGGTATACATGAGAAACTATTATTGGAAAGAAGTGGGAGGAAAACAAGTCTGACCTGGCAAGCCAAAGTTGCTGACCCAATCTCTTGTCTAGTTACTCGTGCTCAAAACTATCTGGACTGTAATTAGAAATACACTGACACCACATTACCGGAGCGAGTGCTACTTCCAATAGCACTTTCTCAGGCTGGTTCCCAGGAGGGATCTGTTGGTCCAAAAGTTAGAAGAGGAGCTGCCAAGAAGAACAGTTGCTTCACTAGCATTCTGATGTCAGGAGGGGCTTTCTATGTTTAATTATAGACATAATGAATTCTGTGTGGATGACAACCCATAATGGAAGCAGCTACTCTTGTTCGTGACCTAACAATACCTGGCCTCATATGTGGAACCAGCTAAGCTTATGTGCTAGTCACACATTGCTAGATTCAGCAGAATGAGCCACCCCAGACCTGTAGTGGCAAGGAAATTAAACTCATGTTTTTCTTCTAAGTAATGATGTCTCTCTATAATTAAGCATGTCCGGACTCTCCTTAGGGAAATAGCTGGCATGGCAGCATGTAACTGTTGTACGGAAGACACTGCTCATCAGCTTAAGGTCTTTATCTTGAATACAAAATTGATGTTTTTTAAGCAAATAATGTAATAATTTACTTAAAATTATTACATGTGATGCTTAAGGTACTAAATGTTTAATTTATCCAATTAAAAACATTATAATGTAGGAAGTTACATATTGTAATTTACAACCCAAATGCACAATTAAATGTGTAGGAGAATACATATATGAATCCTTATTTTAAAAATTGAGCCAACTTTCTGTGACAGAAAGTATTAAGGTATTTTAAAATAATGAGACATTCCCCCGGCCGGGTGGCACATTAGTTGTTGTTGTTGGGTGGTTGTTTTTTTGCTTGAATTTCCTCTATCTTTTATTCCTATACTCTCTCTTTGATTTCCTTCATGAAAGTACAGGCAGAGGTGGAGCTTCAGGAGTCAGAATAACCCTTCACCTGGGAACAGCGCTTCCCTATGACTGCTAGCTGAGAGCTGTGCGTTTTCCTAGAGGTCCTTGGAAATAAAGAATGTTAGGTACCTCCTCTGCCCTCAGGCCCCAGAGGTTCTTCCTCTTGGACAAAGTTCTTGCTTGCATGGCACAGAAAATACTGTGTTTCATCCTAAACAGAGACAATAAACATTTGGAGTGTGGCCAAATATACTATGACCTGGAATGCCTTCTGCCTGCAAGAGATGGAGGGTGGAAGGGTGATGAGGCCTTGGGGAAACCTGGAATGTATAGTAATGGAGAAAATGAGACAGAAACCTGAGAGGAGCAGGGGATAGGGGAACAGAAGACGACTAGGGAAATGAGTGTTGGAGAAAGGTAAGCTGAAAGAGAGAAAGAGAGAGGAAAGGAGAGGGGAGGGCGGAAGGGAAGGGAAGGAAAGGGACGGGGAAGGAAGAGGAAGGGGAAGGAAGGGGAAGGAAGGAGAAGGGGAAGGAGATGAGAAAGGGGAAGGGGAAGGAAAAGGAAGGGGAAGAGGAAGGGGAAGGAAAGGGAAGAGGAAGGAAGGGGAAGGGAAGGGGAAAGAAGGGGAAGGGAAGGAAGGGGAAGCGGAAGGGGAAGGAAAAGGAAGGGGAAGGTGAAGGAAGGGGAAGAGGAAGGGGAAGGAAAGGGAAGAGGAAGGAAGGGGAAGAGGAAGGGGAAGGGAAGGGGAAAGAAGGGGAAGAGGAAGGGGAAGGGGCGGAAGGGGAAGGAAAAGGAAGGGGAAGGTGAAGGAAGGGGAAGGGGAAGGGGAGAAACCTAACCTAATTTGAAGCGACTGGAACATTGAGAACTGGTGATTTGAAAGATGAAGAATCACACCTCTGGTTAGTGGGGGAGGGACTAGAACATAGATTTCTTGCCTTGTAACCCTTGGACTGTTGGAAAGAATGGCAGAAGAACAGGTTGGGGATAAACACCTTCTTGTCTACAATCCAGTCTTATGAAGCACGGTCACTCTTCTGGCCGTGTCACTGGACTTTTTCATACTGACTAATAATAATAGCAGTAGTAGCGAAATCTTATGGAACTCATACTCTGTGTTAGGCACTATTTTAAGCTCTTTACACAGTAATTCTTTCAGACATTCCCAAAACCTTATAAGGTAGATGCTTTTGTCTCCGTTTTACGGATGAGACTGAGGTCCAGAGAGATTTTCTGAAATTACCCAAGCTCACACACTAGGATTTTGCAAAGCTGGCATTTGAACCAAGGCTGCACGGCGCCTGAGACCATGCCCTAAACTTGCAATTTCTTCTTTTTTAATAATAAATCAATGACTGATTGTATACCCTCCACACTCTGTTTTACGTATGAGAAGCTCCCCTGTGTTTAAAAGATACCTGTATAAGCTGACGCAATTTCATATATATATTTTCTCTCTCTCCTAGTATCCCGTTTAAGTGCTTAGTAACTTTTCCTGGGTAGGATTTCTTCCTTAAATTTAATGAAAATTCCTTCTCTGCTGACCTAAATTAATTTCTTCTTGTTATGTCCTCAGTGGAAATAAAATTTATGTTGTTAGTATCCCTTCAAATTATGTTTATCTGCCTGAGAGAAAGAGTGCTGTCCTCACTGAGCTTCAAACGCTCCAGGTTCCCCTTCTGTGGAACTGGTCTGGATTCAGCCTCCTTGCCCTACCAGCTGCCTGCTTGGTTGTCTCACTCACTAGCACCTCCACTCCAGAATGCTGTCCCAGAGGGTCGCTCCGCAAACGTGTTACATTCCCCCGGGCCTGTTCATCACGGCAGCCACAGAGCTGCACTTCCAGTGACTTCTTAACCTCTCTTCTTGCTTCCGTCTGACATGCTAATTTCCCATTGTACTTAGAAATGGCATGGGCAGGGACTTCATAAAATGCTTAGTAGGCTGTTGTTACCTGTTTTTTTATTTATTTATTTTTAAACTTTTAAAATATATATGTATCTTTCTTGATTTCAGAGAGAGGAAGGGAGAGGGAGAGTGAAATAGAAACATCAGTGATGGGAGAGTCTCATTGATCTGCTGCCTCCTGCACGCCCCCCAACTGGAGATCGAGCCCGCAACCTGGGCATGTGCCCTCGCTGGGAATCGAACCACAATCTCCTGCATCCTAGGTCGATGCTCAACTGCTGTGCCAACACCGGCTGGGCACCTGTTGTTGTTTTTTTAAAAAAAATGTCTGTCACTAGTGTCTGTAGCTCAGGCAATCCAGAATTGTACAAAGGGAAAATCTTGATAACATTGCATTTGTAAGCAGGAAAAGTAGGTCAGAAAAATGTGAGCTGACAAACAGGAAAGAAGAATTCGGACTGAGGAAAACTGGCAGCGATATTCTGGTCTGCAGAAAACTAACCAGTGGAAATGGATCTGAACAAGAGTGTGTTCATTTTGGCATAAGGAAAGAGAAAACAACGTTCGCTTGTAGTTCTACTATAAATGTGAGAACAGGCCAGCGGGAGTGGTGGGAGAACCTCTGTTCCTGGAGAGCCTTAATAATAGCTTAGATAGTAAGTGCTAGTCAGACGTTGCTTACATTTCCCTTATTCTGATCCGAGGTATAGACTAAAAGACCTTTAACATACATATCAGCTCTTAGTTATGTAAATAATCGTACTTTATGGAAAACCTTTGACATATAAATCCCCCAAATTTTAGATGAATGTTGTGAAAACACCCCCCTCAAAAAAACCTCCCTCCTCCCACACAGGAAAAACTATTTCAAGAGTGTCTGAAGTTATAATTCACAGATGCATTTGAGTAAAATACGGCACCAACTGCTATAGAGCACTTGGCCCTGGCCCATGAATTATTTCCCCAATTGCCTTAGCTTGCTGTCACTGCACACAGGAGTCCTGGGAATATACTGTGGGCAGGCTCTCCGCCCACATGCTTGTGTTTGCTCTGAGCCAGCTGCCCCGTTGTCCTCTTTACACGGTGGATTGCCCCAGTTTCGTGTTTCCTTGAACGTGGTGGAGCTCAGGTTACAGCTCCTGCCTGCACCTCTTGTTTATTCTGCCATCTCCAGGGTACACCCCCAATACTGAATCCACCTGCAGCAGGTGTGATGCTCCTGCCCTGCTGCCCAGCACACCCAGAAGGACTGCTCCCATATCAATCCTTGGATATCTGTGTCATGGCTCTTCCTCTGGGAAATAGAGCTTCATATGAATGGGGCTTAGGCACCGATATGAATTCTTTCTGGAGAGGGATAAGGCGAGAGGACTGAAAAATAATTTTTGAGTTGAAAACAAAGAAAATAAAGCCAAAGCAACAACCATTTGCAGCATTAAAAACATCATGGGTACCCTGTAATTTTTATGGTTTCCCAGTACAACCAGTTACACAAACCCGAAATCTAGCCTCATCTTTGACCACCTACTTTTCTGCCCATTCGTGAATCCATTCATAATTTCAAAACCACTTACTAAGAAGATATCTTGCACAAGATAAGATGTTGGCTCTTAGGCAGTTGTTCACCTCTGTGTTCTCAGAACCCTTGAAGACTGAAAGTTTGGCAACACAAATGAAGTTAAAACCTAAGTACAAGTATAAAAAAATTCAGGGATCAGAAATAGGAATAAAACTCGCTTTTCATCATACTATATAAAGATCTATATATAATAAAGTGCAGATGTGTGCCATTAGTGGTATTAATGAAACCCCCAGTTGTGTTAAAAATGAGTCTTGAAAAATGCAGGTATGGCAGTATGCCTAAGAAGAGGGAAAAACATACGGATCCTTTTAAAAATTACAGTTAATGGATTATTTCACACACTCATTTAAGTCACCATAATTTTAAATTATTCTTATCACTGGATTCTTCCATAGCAAAAGAAAACAGTTTGTAGAAAGTCATTAGAAAGTTATAGGGAATGAACAGGAAAAGCATTGGATTAGCAAACAGTGAGTTTGTCATGCACTAGGAATATAAGGAAAGTCAAGAAACCTGATAGTATGTTTTGGGAAACACTATATTTTGATCAACCGCTGGTCTAAGAATTGAAAGGAGAAGTCACCTTGTAACGGAATAGGTTGGTTAGGTACATATATTCATGATTTCAATACAAAGCAATAAATGCTGTCACTGAGATGAGTATCTAGTGCTGCTAGAAGCCTGAAAATGAAGGGACTAATCATGTGCTCTCAGTGGCCAAGTTCATTTGATTCTATAGATATGCTATTTCAGGCTCTCACCCATCAGAATTGTTGTTACAATCTCACCACTTTTTTTAATCCCAAGTAGTACTCCTCATTCCATCACTTAAAGCCATTTCTCTCTACTATTGGAGTGATCCTTTAAAAGCAACATTTCTCCTTTGGCTTAAGGATAAAGAATGCATTCTTAATACTGGCAGCCAAGCAGTTTTGTAAATCTTCCCCTTGCTCTTCCCAGTTTCGTTCTTACACACTGTCCCAACAGGAACCGTGTGATCTAAGCCAGTCATTATTTGTATTATGAATAATCTTTACATTTACATGTTTTAGGGCCATTTCTACTGCTATTCTTTCTGGGCCTAAAGCCCTCTGTCCAGTCTCTACTGAGTGAAATTCCACCGGTCATTCGTGACCCACCTGAAAGATCTCCATCTCTGTGAAATCCTTCCTGACATCTTCCTCTAGTCCACCTGCAGAGCCAGTGCTGGCTTTGTGTAGACATTCTTGTTTGCAAACTTAATATTTCACTCAACACATTTTATTATAGTTTTTTGATGTCCCACCTTACTTCTTCACGTGATTCTAAGTACCCAGGAGATATTTTATACCTCTGTTTCTTCTTCTACTATTCCCCTGTTATGTACGTAAGAGCTAGCAGATTGGTCCATAGTAGGAGCTCAATAAATGTTAGTAAATTTAATTAAGTTCAAGATATTAAGAGGAAATGATTAAGGATAATGGTGAAAGAAAAGCAATTCTTTAGCAGAGAAATACAAATAGCCAATAAGACAAGAAGCTTCATCTTAGTAATAAGTAAAGAAATATAAATGAAAATGAGGTATTACTTCTTGCCTAGCTGGTTGAGAAGATTAAAGTTGCATATTATCTGTAATGGTGAAAACAAGTAAATGAAATCAACTCAAATATTAATTAACATGTAATTGGCTAAATAAACCATAGTAGACCCAAATACAATGCCTCAGACATAGCATGAGTTACACACACCCACAACACACACACACAGTCATGAAAATATATGAAAAATATAGTTTACAGAACATAAATTTAAAATATCTGCATACATATACACATATAGCCACAAAAAATAGGATTGTGTATGTGTATACTCTTTTATGTAAAAAAATGTTGATTTGTTAAGATCAAGTATTTCACTGTTTTCATGGAGGAAGTAAAGAAAAATCCACCTAAATTCTTGCAAAATAAATATATTTGCAAGCACAAAACCAGATTAACAAAGGCAGTTGGTGATTCTCCATCTTGAGAGATTTTCAGTGAGGATTTTGTAGTGTCAAACTAATAGTTCATTTCAGAAGATCACACTCATTATGAGTTTCCAAGGATGTGTGTGTTATTCTGGATTGACAATCTTGTTATAGAAATAAGAACAGAATGTTCATATTTTCAGAACAAAGTATGGCACTTATGGTGCAAGATATATTCTGAAAGACTATATTAAAAGAGAGAATGATAGAATGAAATTGTGTATAATCCTAAGGATTAATTTTTTATTTGGAACCATTTGTCAGGTTGATCTTTAATTTCTCTGGTAATTAACAAAGGGAACCTAATAAAGTATAGGGTCTGGAAGAAGATATAATGTTTCTCCTCAGCAGAGTGATTTCTGTTAATTTTCCATTTACAACATCTTCCCTGTCCTCACTCATCTCCAATCCCAAATTAGAGGATGGCTGAATAGGCCAGTTTTGTGTTTCAAATTGGTTTCATAGTCAGGTGTATTACCATTCTCGTAATGTCTTCTCTCCCTAAATGGAAACCCTAGAAACATCTGAGAAGTTCCAAATGACTGACAGGGCTTTCCTGCTTACTTCATGCACATGTATGTTATCAATAATTACTTAGTTGACTCTTTAATTTGTCTAAATTTGTGCAGGCATAATGGAAACTGACAATGCAATTTTCCATTGAAAATTGCAAATGGATGACTAAGCTCAGCAGTTCACCTCCTTCCCATTCCTTTTGTGCAGATATCTTACGCTGCACCAGAATGCGCATACTTTGAAAATAGCTCATCTATATTCATTCACCCATGCATACAAATTGATTTACACGCTCATTTTGCAGTTTCCAAGTGCATTTGTTGCATAAAGTTTTTAATATTTAACCCAAAATGATTCTTTTACCTCTTCCTCAAAAATTTAGCTGGTGCAGGCCAACTACACATGGAATTCAAGGGCGTGCACATTTTCTAGAGAAATTGCTAAAAGCCTGGAGAGGAAAGGCTTAGATCTTGCCATTGGTCATGATTTCTAACTCAGATCTTGCTTTTATGGGTCATGTCCTTGAAATTATTCAGGGCAAGATTGGAACTAAGTAACAAGAATTTACTTAGCCTGTCCAGATTATTTACCAAATCATGATTTTTATGAGAAATAAAGATATTCAGTAGAATAATTAATAGATGCGTTGTATTTTTTTTTTTTTTTTTTTGCTTTTCTACCATAGGTTTTCTTAACTGTTGATTTCTAATATTTCCCATTAAAAAACACACACAAACTAAAGTTAAAAAAATAAAGTGATTTACTCCAGCAAATAATCCTAATATTAAATTAAAAGCAATCTTTTGAAAAACATAAATACCTGAGTATAAGTTTTTTTAAAAATGTTTTGTGGTCATGACCATTTATAAAAAGCTAAGGTTGGGAAATTACCATTATTTTTATGGCTTTTATTATTTACTGTGAATATAATTAAAAAATATATTATGTGAAGTAAAATTAATAATATGCTTTTTAAATGCCCTGAGTAGTAATGTTCAAGAGGAAGAAGGGATTGATAATTACTGATTGTCTATGATATACTGGTATATTATCAATTTTATCTATGTTATCATATTTAATTCTCAGTACCACAAATGAGATTTATTTGTCTTCATCTTGCATTTAAAAAAACTGAGTCCCAGAGAGTCTAGGAAGCAAGAAGAGATTTTGAACATAGGCTTTATCCGCCTCTGTGTGTCAGGCTTTTCCTGTGTCTCCACTGTCGCCACTCCTACGTCTTGCGGAGTCATGTATATTGACAATCAAGAGTCAGCCTCCTCTTTTTAGAGAGCATAATTGCCTTTGAGCTGCTCTTAACTTTTGAAAGTATTTCATTGGTTTGGAGTCACATTTGCTTTTAGTAAATTTGACTTTTGTAGTTTTCTTTATACCTCATTTATTTTATGTGTAGGTGAATGAGTTTTCCAACTGAATGATATGTCACTAGTAATGACCAATAAGAAGCCTTTAACTGCGGTTTCCAAAGACCTTCAGGAAGATTGCAGGCAAACCCCAACATCCACAGAAGGTCCCTTGTTTTCTACTGTTACGTTTTTTATCTGACCATTAGTGTGTTTCTGGTTTTTATGTCTTTTCTTCTACTCCGTGAAAGAGTAATTTTTCTTTCCATTGTTACTTTCTCTCTTAGGGTTGTATCACCTTGTGAGTTTTTTCATGTTTTGGCTTATTTTCCATCATAAAATATTTAGACAATATACCTATTGAGATGACAATTATTGTAAAGAAAGATATATCTCAGAGAACTATATCTTATCCTCTGCAGTCCATCACTCTAAGTAAGGATTTGTGTACATTTTAGCTAAATATGTTTTATGATGATATCTTAAAATTTACCCAGTTTAAGAAATGAACATCAATATAACATTCCATGAAAAAATTCATGGGATGTTCATGAATGTTATGTTATATATAACATTCATGAACATTCCATGAAAAAATTTTAAAACAATACTACTCTTTTCTTCTTTTCAAAAGTGTATCAAGTCAGAGTTTTACTAACATCATTTAAAAAGAAAAATAATACATAAAACACAAAGAAAATTATATAGGTAAATGTACATTTTTAAGTGTAAATTAAGTACATATTATTCAGACTTTTCCTAAACCCTTAAATATTTTTAGGTAACGTAATTTGACATTGGAGTTGATTTCATAAATGACTCATAAAGAAAGTATAACCCTAGTATTTCTGTTGCAGCACCAAAACTTTTGTAAATAATTCAGAAATTATATTATAGTACCCAAATATGTGGCCCTACTTAGATTTTAAAATCCCCTAGTGGGTATTACATCAATTTTTCTTTGGGCAATAATTTCTTCTCTGGCTGCTATCCTCATTTCAGAAAGAGTTCAGAAAATTCTAATATTTACCCATCTTTGATAATGGGCTAAAAAAAATGTTTCATTGCATATCAAAACAAAGATCTGCTACAAAATGCAATTCTAAAGTAAAATTGGATCAATAACTGTAGCTTATTATAATATCAAAGGTTGTAATTGATAAACCAGAGAGAAAAATGTTAAACATTTATGATATTTTAAGTAATATTTAGAGGCTCGGATGGGCCTGGTCAGAGTTTATAATCTACAGGTGAATACAGATATATATAGAAGGTCATCTACCATATAGAGTGATCAACACTAATGCTACAATACATACAACTCAGAATTAGAAGGTAGAGAAGACTTTTCAGAGGTTAAGACAGCTAAGGTGAGACCTGAATGTGGACAGGAGTTCACTAAGGGAACAGAAGGGGAAAAAACGACATGCAGAAAGAGACTGTGCCTCATTTGAAGAACTGAAAATAGTTTAGAATTTATGGTTCACAGAGGAAAAGAGGTGGTGAAAGTAACTAATTACAGGCTGCAAACTAAGCTTTGTACATCTTGTAAGCTATGCCACAGGGCATGGGACTTCTTTGAGTATGTGGTGGTCATAAGATCAGGAACTATTACAAGATTAGGTATTTTCCATTCGCGGTGTTTTGGGAATCTGCCAGTGCAGAGGGCTGACTTAAATTATATGCAGATTTTCAACTAGATGGGTGGTTGGGGTCCCTAACCCTCCGAGATGTTTCAAGGGTCAACTGTATAATTTTAGAAAGACTACTGTGACTGCAGTTGTACATCTTGGGTGGAAAGGAACATTGGAAATAAGTAGCTTGGACTGAATTTACACCAAGAAAGGCTGGTAATAGATTTATAAATGTTTTGATAACTGTTAGCTTTCACTGTATCAGAAGGCCCAACTAAATGTGAAGATTTGTTCTTGGGGAAAAAGGGGAAGCATAGAACTGAGTGATTAGAATGGGGTAAAGTAATTGTCAAGTTGGGATGAAGAGGGTGAGGAATGAAAGAGTAGGAGTTACAGAGTGAAATCCAGAAGATGTAGGGACCTACTGATCCAGTTAACAGAGTAATCAAAGGAAGCTAGGAATGGCAGAAATGAAAATACTACAATAAAAAATTGATGACTTTTTGTAAACAGGTAGATAGAGGTTAACATGCATATTCTAGTGGCCATTCAATATGTTCTTTTTTTGTGGGGACAAGATTTATTCATTAAGTTTTTACCATTGTCTAAAATTAATATCCCTCAGGACTTTGCCTCTTCCTGTGATTTGTTTCCATGCTTACTACGCCTGCTCTAATCTAAACTTCCAGTTTTCCTGGCATAACAAAAGTGTTCCTCTACATGGGTGAAGAGGAAATTCTCCCAGTCTCATTTCAAAATAGTACGTTTACATCAAAATTAGTAGGTAAGGGGGAAAAAAATATGAGGAGAGTGCTGTATTCCTAAATCTCCTTTTAACAAATGTTTATTTATAAGATCATAAATACTTAATAAAGTTACTTTCATAAAACTTAATTTTGTAAAGTGTTCATAAGTTTTAAAATGTGTATATTTTGCCTTGTAATAAAATGTTAACTAGGTCTATGACATGCCCAAAGGAAATACAAAATACTGTCAAAAGGGAGGGAGAGGGGAATGAGGAACAGCTGAAGACAGAAATCTTTACCGTAAGCAAATATTTATTCAGTGGCTGCGATGTTCTTTCAGGCTCTGCATATGTCTGTGTGTGTTTTTTTTGTTTATTTTTTCTTTTGCCCACAATCTATTTATGCTTTCCTTTTCATCTGTCTAAGGCTTTGTTCGTGGCAGATGTATGAGCAGCAGTTTGCCTGGTATCTGCTGACCATCCGTGGGAGTGTTAGCTACACCCAGAGCTGGGGCTTCCTTGTTCCAGCTCCAGGAACCTTGATAAATGACTGAGTTTCTTTCAGGTTTTCTTTAAAAACCAGGAAATGATGGTTTATTCAGGATAAAGCATGTTGGGAGGAAAGGGATTACTAAAATTGGCTTTTAGCAGGTCTGTGAAAGGAGAGCTCAAATGAGTTTAAAAGATGATGGTTGAAGTGGTAAGCAGAGAAAAGTCAGTCACCACACTCACAGGCTGAGACTGCGAAGTGATGGGGTTTCCCCTAGTATGGTAACAGAAGGACAATTACTCAACTTCCCTTCCTCCCTCCTTTTCTTTTTTCTTCCCTCTGATAGAAAGAGATCTATTTCTTTTGCCCCTAGTACAGGGGAAGCTCAGAGGTAAACACGCTACTCAATTGCAATGCATATAGTTTATCTGATTATCTGTTGCATGGATGGTCTGGGTTTTTCCCCCAATTAGCATTCCTTCCTTGTTGAATAGCCATCCAGAATCCTATGCGGAGGTAGACTATAACTAAATAAATCAATTTTTAAATAGGATGTTTTGGTGATTAAATGTGATATTAACTTTTAGAAAGGACGTTTCAGGAAAGTTTTAATAGCCATCATAATCTCTAACCATTTTACTTCTCATTTTGAAATATTTAGTAATTAGCATCATATATAAAAATGACCTGAGACAGTGCTCTCAATGGTGCATATTCTTTAGTTTTTCATACAATACAGTTTAAATAATAATGTGACTTAGTTAAACATAGATCTCATATTGCTTTAGTGATGTAACCCAGTTGGCCCGTTAGATAACGGCACGAATTTCACGTTGGTAAATCACAGTTATTCATAGTTCCCTCACGGTCCTCTATACTTGCATGTCCTTCTACCTTATGAGGGCTGCGTATAGTAATGGAAGCTCAAGCGAGGAGAACTTTAGAACATTCTAGAATAGTTATAAGTAAAACCACTGCTCCGTCTTTTCAAGGATCATTAAGTTCACCAGTTCCTTCAGCTGAAGAGTCTGTATATTAATGCTTGAACTAAGTATTAATTTGCCATAAAATCAAGAAGAATTTACTAAGAAATGAAAATATCCTTGAAAAATGCAAGTTACAGAATCCATAGAAATCTGCAGTTACATGAAGAATACCTGTTACAACCAATCTTTCTTAGATTTGAACAAATCGAGGCAGAGAGAAGTCAGAGGATTCTCCAAGCCACATACTCCGTTTCAGAGCCAGAACAAGAACAGAAGCCCAGCACCATTCCCATCATTTTATTTTCAGGAAGCAAAGAAAATAACACTTAAAAGTTATATTTCATCTTCTTATACATATGATGTAATATTTCCATTACGGTGTCTTCTTTTGTTCTATTTTGGTTACATTAACAGAGAATTCTTACCCCTCTCTGGCCTGTTTGGGAAACTTCCTGACTAGGTAAATAGAAGAGACTTTTAGATTTATACCTAAGCTCTTTATAAGCATTGTAAAATAATGGTGTTTTTTTTAGGGAAAGTCATTTGAATGCATTCATCATCATAGGAATCTCTTACTTTGTATTTTGGAACACAAAAGTGATGGTGTGCTACAGCAAATAAGTCAAAATCCTCACAATATGGAATAAGAGTCTGTTTTCTTAGAAAGGCAAGTCAGTTGATGAAAAGAGTACTTTCCTAGAAGGACTGTATTTTAATAGTGCTTCTGATTGTGTCATAAAAGTTTTTTAGTGTATTCTGTCAGACAACATTTAGGAAATGCCATTAAATAGAAAATTTTGTTTTTTCACATCAAGAATGAAATAAGACTGCTGCCCATATTAAACAATGGCATGAATAGGGGAGAGTTTATGTTTTTAAATAATGTTTGTTATGCCTAAATTTTGATAAAATGAAGTTCAAATGTTCTGTCAGAGTAGTATTTGAAAAGAAAAAATGTACACCCAGTTGATCTCCCTTTAGGAGAGCTCACTAAAACCAGTGTAGGAGATCAAAGCCCAAGTGATTTATTCATTACAATTTTAATAAATGGGAGAATCTGTTTTTTATTTTAAGTCCACTATAGTGCAATAATGAAGTTAAGTTTGCAGATAAAAGACTTGCAGATGCTTTTTTATCAAATGGCTGTTTTGGAAAGGCACCAACAAAATAATGTTCTAAGGTTGATTTCCTTTCTTTTTTCTTTTTTTTGGCTTTGGTCTACATTTGAACTCTTGCTCATTAAAGTTCTAGCAACATAGTTCCCTTTCTAGGAAAACAACTTACCTGTTTCCTTTTCTTTACAATAAATCTACTGTTGTGCTTATGTGGTTGGAACCATATGGAAGCAGTAAACTTGATTTGAGCTTTACTTTGTTTAGTACATAAAGCATTCACTCAGCCCTGAAGATGTGCTAAAACAAAACACAGTAAGTACTGTTCTACTACATCAGGAAAGACATTATAATCCTCTTTTGCCATCATCCCACTTTCCAATGCTCTTTTGGCAGTAAGCTCTTGCATCCTTGCACGTTCCAGCTCCATTGCTCTGTGTTCTATTTTTATATTATAAATTGTGCCTGGTCTGACTTGTATCAGGAACTAGGCCTGTATCTGAAGGGGAAACAGAAAACTGAGGAGTAATTAAGTAATGACCACTATATGCTTTCTATCATTTCTTGGATCCCTTTATCTGTTTTCAGAAATGACTGCATCATTCTTTATGCCTTACTGATTTTGCCTATAAAATAGTAATAATATTAGTAACTTTAGAGAATATAAGGAATGAATGAAATAAGTCATTCTTTCAAAAAATGTTTTTTCTTAGATCTTGTTAACATGCTGAATATTGTTAGAGGTGCTGAACCAAGTAAAGACCAACCTGCTCTTATGGATGTGTGCAGGTGGTGTGGCAGGTTGGTAAAGTAATAAATCAGTAAGGATGTTATATAATGTAGTATTATACCAGGAAATGGCAAGTGCTTTGAAGAAAAGTAAAGCAGGATAAGGCCATAGAGAATGGATAAAGGATGCTATTATTTTAGAATGGGTGATCACATTAGGCCTTCTGAGAAGATGATATTTGAGTGAAAATGCTCATGGGAGAGCGTGGAGGCCAGAGTAATAACACATTGAGAAATGTGAAGTCTGAAAGAGAGATTGGCATGTTAACTGGGGGGCAGATTGCATAGAATTTGACAGGCCACAACACAAAATTCAAGTTTTATTTTGAATTCAGGAAGACACCAATGAAGTGTTTGAAAAAGGGAGTGATGCAATTTATGTTTCAACCACTCTACAGAGACTAGATTGCAGGTGCGTGGTGAGAGAGTGTCAGCCAGCGGTGGCGGTGGACTGGAGTGGTAGTGGAGGAGGTGGGAGGAACGGGTTCCCGTTAGTACATGTTTTCAAAGCAGAACGGACAAAATCTGCTGCTGATTTATATGGCAGGACAGGAGTGAAAAAGAATGAGGGATGAGTCCAAACTGATTGACCTGAGTCTCTGAGTCACTGGAGGGGTCATTTCCCGAGAGGGGGAGCTCTGAAGGAGTGCCGGGCACTGTGCTTGTGACATAGGCCATGTGCAGTGAGCATTACCGGTTTTCTCTCTCACTCTTCCCTAATGCTTCAGCCCCGTGTAAACAGCCCCCTTCCTGATGAGCTTTTATTCTAACCTAGGCTGAGAGAAGGTAAGCCTCATTTCTATCAAGCTTACTCTTGAATATGTGTGTGGCACATAATAGGAACTCAAATATTTATTGAATAAATAAATGAGTGAGAGTGATTATGGTGGACCAAAATGAATAAGTGAGAGTGATGATGGTGGGTTAATGAATTATCTAGGTAATGTGGTGGTCGCCTTCCTGCTTTCACTCTTGAGTACTATGCTTAGCAAATTGCACAGAGGAGCAATACCAGTGATGGGGATCTATGGGAATGCTTGGGGAAAGTCTTATCTTAGTCTTCTTCAGGTTAAAGCCTTTGGAAGCATACTCTGCTACAACAGCTCAGCTCTCACTGTAAGCCTCTTTTATGGAATATTTTTCAATAAGAGATGGGGTATCTTTATCTATTTTAGTTTTAATTTTCTGGGAAGAACTTGCTATCGTTACTAGTCCAAGCACATTTTCGGATTTACTTGTCTACTAAAAATGTTTTAAGAACTATAGCTTCTAACACTTGGATAACTGAATTTCATTCATTCATTTCTTAATGGATTTTATAAATATTTATTGAATCGATACTGTACTATGTGTGCAAAACAAGATCCTTGTTTTGAAGGGGTTCACGTTATTGTGATAGGTCTAAGGATTGTACAAAGTCTGTAAAAATCTTTGAAATACCATTAATTTACCTATAGGATATTCAAATATGTTCCTGTCATCAGTACCACTTTACTATAGATTTTTTTCTAGTCATAACATTAATAGTTTCTAATGGAGCATTTAAATATGTGCCAGGCACATTCTAAGCACTCTAGACACACATCCTCATATACTTAATGGCATTTATCTAAGTTGTGTCCAGCCAAAGTTCCTTTTTGAAAATCTGTTAGAATCAAACCTGATAAGGGTGAAGCAGTCCATTATCTTTGAAGTATTAAAACAATATGATTTGTGAATAAATGAATGCAGACCCTTTTAGCACATCCATTAATGTAAAAGGAATCTGAATGTGAAAGACTTTTCTTGGATGCTACATGGGATATCGCTCCTCTGCATTTCAACATCCTATTTGTGGTAACATTCGAGTTAGTATAGGAGGTCTTAGTTTGGGAACGAGAACATTTATCCAAGCACAGTTAAAATATGCCTGACAATAGCATTTTCTGTGTGTGTGTGTGTGTTTTGGTGAATAACTGTTTATTACCTATCAATATTGTCTGTGTCTAATAAGTTAATTGAGATTTTTGAACTGAATACCTAATTTAAAATGTCTGTATTAGTTTTATTCTTTTTGCATGTGGTTTTTGTAATTTCCCCAGCACCATTTATTGAAGAGGCTTTCTTTCTCCATTGTAAGTCTTTGGCTGCTTTGTCAAAGACAGTTTGCCCATGTACATGTGGGTTCACTTCTGGGCTTTCAGTTCTGTTCCATTGGTTTGTTTGGATGGTTTTCTGCCAATACCATGCTATTTTGATTATAGTTGCTTTGTAGTATAATTCGAAGTGTTATACCTCCCCTTTGTTTTTTCCCCCCTTAGGATTGCTTTGGCTATTTGCGGCCTTTTGTGGTTTTGTACAAGTGTGATGGTTTTTATTCTATTTCTTTAAACAATTTGGATGGTGATTGCATTAAATCTGTATATTGCTTTGGGTAATATGGTCATTTTAACCATGTTGATTCTTCCAGTCCATGAACACCTAATATCTTTCCATTTCTTTGTGTCATCTTCAATTTGTTTTAGTTATGTTGTATAGTTTTTACTGTATAGGTCCTTTACATGCTTTGTTAAGCTTATTCCTAAGTATTTTATTTTTGTTGCAATCGCAAAAGGAATTTTTTTCATTTGTTTCTGAAATTTCGTTGTTAGTGTATTGGAGTAGAATGGATTTTTGTTCATTTACTATGTGTCCTGCTACTTTACTGCATTTGTTTATTGTTTCTAATAGTTTTTTGGTGAAGTCTTTAGGGTTTTCTATATAAAGAATCGTGTCCTCTGCAAAAAGTGACAATTTTGCTTCTTTGATTCTAATTTGAATGCCTTTTATTTCTTTCTCTTGCCTGATTCCTCTGCTCTTTGTCACTCTACACAAAAATTAACTCAAAATGGGTCAAAGACCTAAATGTAAGACCTGAAACAATAAATTACATAGAAGAAAACACAGGTACTAAATATATGGACCTTGATCTTAGAGAGGATTTTATGAATTTTACCTCAAAGACAAAGAAAGGAAAAGCCAAAAGCTTTTGCACAGCAAATAAATTGTCAACAAAACAAAAAAGCAGCCAACCAAATGGGAGAAGCAAACAACACCTCTGATAAGGAGTTAATAACCAAAATATATAAAAATCTCATACAACTCAACAATACAAAAACAAAAAGTCTAATTAAAAAATGGACAGAGGACCCAAATAGACACTTCTCTCAAGAAGACATACAAATGACCAACAGATATATGAAAAGATGCTCAACTTCACTAGCTTTTAGGGAAATGCAAATCAAAACTATAGTGAGGTGCCACCTCACACCTGTTAGAATGGTGGTCATCAACAAGACAAGTAATAACAAGTGTAAGAGAGGTTGTGGAGAAAAAGGAACCTTCATTCATTGCTGGTGGGAATGTAAACTGGTGCAGCCACTATGGAAAGCAGTATGGAGATTCCTGAAAAACGTAAGAATAGCCCAGCTCGGCGTGGCTCAGTGGTTGAGCATCGACCCAGGGTCCAGGAGATAGCGGTTTTATTCCCGGTCCAGGCACATGCCTGGGTTGTGGGCTTGATCCCCAGTTGGGGGCCTGCAGGAGGCAACCGATTGGTGACAACTCTCTCATCATTGATGTTTCTATCTCTCTCTCTCCCTCTCCCTTCCTCTCTCTGAAATCAATAAAGATATATTAAAAAAAAAGTTTATAAAAAACCCCGTAAGAATAGAATTACCATATGACCCAGCAACCCCTCTTTTGGGTGTCTACCCCAAATTTAAAAACATTTATTCATAAAGGTATATGCACCCCTATGTTCATTCCAGCATCATTCACAGTGGTCAAGGTTCATTCCAGCATCATTCACAGAGGTCAAGACAAGGAAACAACCGAAGTGTCCTTTCACAGATGACTGGATAGAGAGGATGTGGTGCACGTACACAATGGAGCACTGCTCAGCCTAAGGAAAGGTGAAACACTGCCATTTGTGACAGCCTGGGTGGGTCTTGAGAATCTTATGCTAAGTGAATAAATCAGACAGAAACCGTCAAGAACCGTATGATTTCACTCATTGTGGCATATAAAACTGAAAACAACCAGTGAACAAACAAGACAAACAATAGCTCACGGATGCAGATAATGGTATGGTGGTTACCAGAGGGAAAGGGGTAGGGGTGAGGTAATAAAGGGTAAAAGGGCTTCAGTATAATACATGGTGACAGAGATTTGACTTTGGGTGGTAAACATACAATATTATATGGATGATATATTACAGAATTGTATATTTGAAAACTATATAATTTTATTAACCAGTGTCACCCCAATCAATTCAATAAAATATCTATATTATAGTTAATGGGCAGGATTAAGTAAAGAAGGGATGAAGTAACATCCAAACTTTCAACAAACTGAAGATTCCTTGATGCAGACATAAGGAGAACCTCTGTCCGTCTTCCTTCGGCTGCCATTGATGATGATCTGCCTTCTGATTTCCTGACAAGACTTGGCTGCTCTGGAGAGGACATTTCCTCTGGCTGTCCCCTTTGATTTCTTCTTTTATAAATATTCAGAAATCTTTATGGCACTTCAAAATAGAAATACATGTAAGTGTGTAAGCTGTATAAATTTTATTTAAGAAAGTATGTTAATTGTGTGTTGGTCTTCAGAAATACTGCTGAAGTCGTTCTAAAGAAAACTTGTCTACATCAAAGTGTTTCCTCCTTCATATATTTCAAACTTGGAGATATTTCTGGTCACAAGAATGAAGAAACACAATTTAAAGAAATTGTGATAAATTTCTCTTCACAATTACTTAATCATGTATTTCAAATGGCTCGTTACAACCTTGTAAACTCCATGACTTGGAAGAAAATGGACAAGAGGGAGAGAAGCCCTCATCCGTTCATTTCCCGCCTCAAGCAGCCTGCAGAGCAGGTCGTTGTAACAGACGCAGAGCTCCACCTCTGTGCCAGCCCACTCATGCTGCCCACCTCCTGCTCTGTGAGCTTAGTAAAACCTTGGGCATGTGAAGGATTTCACATCAAGGGAATCTTTGGAAGGCGGTTTTAACGTCCCCGCTTCTACAGCAGTGGAAGGAACTTAGAGTGGTTGCTGATTAAGCCCCAGCCCAGCCAGTCATCTAGCCCCTCTGCTACTGGACAAGTCTTAAGCACAGCTTCTCCGTCTACGACATGAGGTGGCTGCTCTGGGCGATTTCTAAGATTTTGCTTTTCTAGCCCTAAAATCCTAAAGCTATTGAACTGACGAAGGCCAGAACCTACGTAACCATATATCTGGCATGTGAACTCAAGTCCAGGTTTTTACCCCAGGGTTCCTTTCCATTAGCACTTCTACCTTTGACACTAATTAGATACGTGAAAAATAAATACATACCAACATCTAAATTAAATATATACATACACGTGGGATTGAAGCAAGGGGTAGTCAGCTCACCTTCTCTCACCTCATTCCAGTTCACTGATTTCTCTCCATGGTTTTCCTTGAAGATGTGAAAGGATAGTTTCTTTCAAGGGAATATGTTTCAGGCAAAGTACATACACATCGGTAGCATTGTGCCACAAAAATGTGAATTAAAAAAACCACCACCACCCTTCTCCCACAAACTGCCCATTTATCATCTCCCCAGAGAAGTGACTTTTATTTTCTGTTTTAGCCATAGGTACTCAGTATTTCAAAGATAGCTCGTTGTCGAACCTACTCACTATTCATTATCAAAGTTATATATATTCCATGTACTCGAGACTCTCCTCCGCTATAGTAACTTTATTCAGCAATGTATAAACTTTGAACAACATAGCCTATTTAAATGCTTATCTGCTAAAATCATCTCCATTTTTTACAATGCTAAAAGTTGTTACCTTTAAGGTCCCATCCTACTGCGAGAGAGTGGACCAGGATGACAGCCCGGAGATTAAAGAATTCAGGGCTCTAAAGCAGCTGAGGCCTTTGCTTAGTCACACAAGAATTATTGCTCTGAATTTCTGAGCTGCCTACTCTACAGAAAGTCAGGACTTGTGTGCAGTTATATTTACCCTTTGTCTGAAAGACAAACTACTAGATGAGGTGCAGCATTTATTTAAAAGCCAGTGACACCTCCTAAGATTCTCCCATATTCAAATGTCATCTCTCATGTGTAGGCCCCTCTGAGCTTTTATCTTTTCTCTGCCAGTAATTCGTGGTGTGACATTGAGGGAGAAATTATTCCTCCCTGTGTCTCAGTGTCCTCATCTGCAAGGTGGCACTAAATGACCTTTAAGAGTTCTTTCAGCTTGACACTTCATTATTTCCCTATTTATGCCCTTTTGTCAGCCCTTAAAGCAATGCAGCTGTCCCCCAAATTGATAATAAGTGACATATTGATTGACGGTTGAGGTCTCACTGTAAATGCTTCCGTTGATGTATTTCTTTTCTAAAATTATCATTTATATTCAAGATTATTACTCTTTATTTCTCTTGAACTGAGTGCAAACACATTTCTTCAAGCTTGAGTGACTTTAATATTTAAAACTGAAAATCACATTGAGAATGAATTTTGAAGAAAAGACTCAAATGCCCAATATAACTGCTTCACTGTTCACATTTGATTACCGAGTAAGGTGCAGGTAATTTGGTCCTGTGCTTGCTATAGCTTTCACAGAACTAATTTTGCAGTTGTTGTTCCTGTATATAATTTAAAACCCTATTTTGAATTTATGCATTTTAGAAACTCAGATGTGTGTATTACATGTGTAATGCATCTATAACTGTGGTAATTATCGGTTACTATTTCTTGAGTAGTTCCTGGATACTGGCACAGAGCTAATGCATCCTCTAGTGGCAAACTAGAGCTGAATTAGTAACTCTCTCTCTGGAAGACACAGTTTAAAAATTCTTTCTCTGAATATGATGAGGCTTGCTGTAGAACAGATGTAAGGTTAGGTCTTTGGTTGACTTTTTCTGCTCTGCTGGAATGGCTGTCTTCCTCTCACCAGGGAGGAAAATCTAGATAAACTGTGAAAATGTAGGGAGCTGTGCAAACCTGCGTGCTTTTGGCGAGGTGATCTAGTATACTTGGGGAACTTGAGTGTGGGTTTTCTTCATATTTAAGTCTTCAGTTTTTTCTTTATAATGAGTGTATTTCTTGAAGAACAGAAGGTGAAGTGCAATTGATCTATAGCCTCAAAGTATTAAATGCTATATATGTATGGGTGTGTTTATTAGTGAAACAGTGCTGAAGAGTGCAGGCTTTAAAACCTATGGCAGTGATCAGGTTTCTTAACCTTTCTAAATCTTAGTCTTGTCATCTGTACATAGAGACGACAAGCCCTATCTTGAAAAGAGGCAATAGATGATGAACATGAAATGCTTAGAACTGTGTCTGGAACAAAAGGAATGGTAAACAAAACCTAAAACTTTAGGGTTTTTTTTACATTTTGTTGGTGTATATTTTAGGAATCAAAATGGGTGTTCTGGGAAGATGATTTAGGATAGTGAGGGTAGGAAAACAGAAAGGTATTGAAAGTTAAAATATATACCAGTTAAATATAAAAATGTGCAAGGTGCTGAGGTTCCCCTTTTTAACATACTCATAAAGCTTTTCCTCTTGCCTGTGAATGGCTTGGATAGAGACTAGAGATGGATGTTCCATATATAATTATTATTGTGAAGAATCTTCTGTAAATGGCGTGTTGAGGAGCTTACGTGGATTGTAAGATGGTATATAGAACAAATTTGGTTATGTGGAATGAATCTGAAATTGACCTCACATTTCACTTACATAGTGTTTTACCAGGAATGATAAGTATTTTAGCACAAGCTATGGGTGTGCTGGCAACTTTTACAGTGGGGCTGACAAATAGTTCAGATGATACTCTGAGAATTCAAAAGAATCATGAAAAGTTGGAGAAATAAACCATAGTTAATAAAATAAAGTTAGATTGAATCAGATTCAGCCACTGACTAATAAGGGGAAGGTATGAAGGACTGACTGAATGAAAATATAGAAGAAACAAATCTACAGATCAAAGGGAACCTCAAATAGAAGATAAAAAAAGCAAGTTAGTACTATATTTTTATGTAATAAAAAATCTTGGGTGCAGTAGGTGGTGGGTAAAGCCAACACCATATAAATGTGCATAAAACATAACATTATTTGGGTTTCCATCCTCATTTAGTAAAATGAAAGAATTAGGCTATCCTTTATGGTGTCTTCCAATCTAAATATTCTATGGTCCATTCTCTATGTAAATGATTAATATGTAACCGTTTTATTCCATAACCATCATTTACCTTCCCCAACTTAAAGACACTAATTTCTAATATATGTATATTTCAAATACTTTCCAGTTTTTTAATATATTTTTCCCACTCTTTATACATCTTCTGTAATTGAGTTTCTTGTATGTGTTATTTTAATCTTTACAGAAGGCTTAGTTTATGTAGCTTTTGGTCATAAGAAAATTCATTTATTCTGAAAAAATCAAGCACTTTGTAAATTGTCTTGTATTGCTCTAAGTATAGGCTGGTCAGAACTTCCAGATATTTTTAGTTGCATTTGACCCATATGTTATATTGATCCATCTGCCTTTTTTAATAGCCCATCCTTTTTATAATCATCTCCATCATCTATTCTGGTCCTATGCTTCTAAAGAAACATGAATAGTTTCTAGGCTGTGAAAGAGAAAAGCTATAGTAAGAAAACAGACTGAGTTGTTTCTAGATGAGTGTACCAGACACGCACACACACACACACTGGAGAGGTGAGGATATTGAATTTCTTTCTCATTAAACCAGCTTCCTGATTTTCATTATACCTTCCTGTTAATCCTCATGGGGCCCTCCCTGATTTCTTTCAGGTCTATCCAACAGCTTACTTTCATAATAGGTAGCATTCTGGCTACAAGGAGCTGTACTTCTTATAAGCATGAAACTGATTTTAGTGCCCTCAGATTCATTGATGTGCCAGTTGACATTTTCTGTTATATGCCTACTGGGTGCTAGGTAAAGAGAGAATTTGTTTTTAAAGTCTTATTGTGTAGCTAAATATACCTTTGAGTGCAGAATGTTTGCTTTTCCATCATTTCTATTGCTGGCCATCTGTGTGACCTTGGACAAGGTTATTTAACCTCTGTAAACCTCTGTTTTCCGTAAAATGCAGGTAGTATTCATATTTACTTCCCCAGTTGGTTGATGAATAAAAGAGATCACATGTAATTTTAGCATTCAATAAACTCATTATGTGTGTGTTATAAAGCAAAATAATCATATGATGGGTATCTGACATGAGTATCTGCTTACTTTGGGTACTCAGTGGTCATTATTGGTTGAAAGATTGGATTCAGATGTTGATGAATTCATGATTAGAAGTATATGGAATAAAAGCTGACCATCTTGTAATGGACACCTTTGTGAACAGAAGTAGCAGTCAGGTCAGGTTGGTTTATTACCTCTCTGTCTCTCGCTCTCAATTTGGTGTTAGATGCTCATGAAGATGGAAAGAAGCTGGATGGTTCCTGAAATTTTATCCTACATGTTTTGGACTTAGCCTTAGATTTCTAGGCTGAAAGACTCACAGATGCACACTCTCGATACTGACTTTTCTTCTTTAGCCATTTATGATATAAATATATGTAGTTAAAATGCTTGGAAAATAGCAGAAATTCCAGAGCAGCCACCAGATGGGGAAGCATTTCTAATGGGATCCTTTATTGAAAATGAAGTTATGAGAGTGGAATTAACAATGACAAGCTTGTATTATGTTGGTTTATTTTTATACTTTTATTGTAAAAGCTGTTTTTATCTCAGAAGAATGTGCTGCGTGAATGACATTCCCGAGACATTAGGGAATCTGTTTTCTGGAAATTTAGTGTGTAGTTAGTGTCAAACCATTTTTTGGTCTGGTTTTCCACGTCTTTCTCCTTGAAGTGCAAAGACTTCCTGGGCATGTGCCAAGCCCTCTTACACGGGGATGTACGGGTGAATGAGAACTGGAGAGAACAGGCAAAGCGTCAGTGTGGGAGCGAAGATATTCTGAAAGGCAGGCTGCCCTGCTGAAGGTTTATTCAGAAGCTATTTCAGTAATTCCACAATTTAGAGTACATTGTGAGGAACATATAGCAGAAAGCCAGTTTATCTAGGCTTCCAGTTAGAATCAGTTCTTTGTTCTCATGAACAGCCAAGCCAATGAGATGCTGCAGCTGGACTTTTCACCCTAGAGATAAGTTTTCTAGGGGACCACCTTTGCAGGAAGTGGGAAAGGGAAGGTCAAAAATAATGTCCATTTCACCTCACTGCTTAAAAGTACAGATATTTGTGTATGTTTTGGAATCTGTCACTTAATTATTCCATTAAGTAAGCTAAGTGTGTGAGCTGAGAATTTCTTTCCTCATTTCAGATTAGAAAATTAAAACACAGAAAAGCTTATAGGCTACTCAGGAGACCAAGAAACTTGCAGGCTTTTTGGAAGGTAAAAAGTTGTCTCTCTCATTCGCTATTGTATTTCCAGTTTCTAGTGTGGTGCACACAGCAGATGGTCAAGAAATAATTTGCTAAATGAACAAATGAATGAATGGGGAAGAGGCAGTAGGCAAATGAGCGATGGTAGGTGCAGGACACAGACCCGGTTCCATCCCATTCCCCATGGTGCACATTTTCCCTACGATTCTCTGTTATGTCCACTTTTACTTAACCCAGAGAGAAAGGCAAGGCTTTAGAAATAAATGTTAAGGTGTCAGCCTGGGAAAGCTTGTTATTTATGACACTCTCAGCACCTTGGCCAGCATGTGAGCACCTGATCTGGGAAAGAGCTATGGGAGCAACAGAAAGCAAGGTGATGGCTTATTGAGTTGGGAGAGCAGAAATCACATAATTAAATAGGATTCAGAAGTGAATGTGGATCCACATCTAAATGGGAAAAGTATTAAGAATGGAGAGGAGAGATGAGAGAAGTTGAAGTTTCTACAAGCGTACCTTGGAGATATTGTGGGTTCAGTTAAAGACCACAGCAATAAAGCAAGTTGTAATCTTTTTGCTTCTGGAGGGTCTTGCCTTCACTTTGTGAAAAACACATCTGTGAAGTGGAATAAAGTGAAGTGCAATAAAACAAGGGACGCCTATATCTCTAGTTGGTGACAGAATAAAAAATGTAAGTATTGAGCTTCCTCTCTGTACTAGGCAGAGCAAACATTTACATAAGTTTGTTTCCTTAGAGAGAAAGGTAAGGGACAAGTAATTCAAAAGAGTATTTAAACTGTTCACTATGCATGTTTTTTGAAACAAGATTTAAAAAGTTCGTAAGAGCTAAGTGCATTATAAACCACATGGGCATGAATTTTCATCAACATTTATGTGGGGATAAAATTGTGAAGTAATAATTTAAATTAAAGTGTTTACCATCCTAAAATTAATTTTTATTAGTAGACTTCAAAGACATAATTATGAAATAAAGATAAAAGTGAAAAAGTAGAAAAAAATATTTGCCTATTTGGTAATGGACGTGTATCCTGAACATATAAGGATCCCTTACAATTCAATAATAATAGGACAAAGAACACAATACAGACGTGATTAAAATATTTGAGCAAACAGTTCTCTAAAAAAGATGGATGGATGATAAATAAGCACATGAAAAGATGCTCAACACCATTAGTAATTAGTAAATGTAAATTAAAGTAAAAATGAGATAGAACATTTTTATGAGCATTTTTATTATTAACTAACATAAAAAAACAACTACCTGACAATATCAAATGCTGCCAAGGATGTGAAGTCACTGAAACTTTCATACATTACTGGTAGGAATGAGGAATGATAAAGCTGCATGGAAAACACATTAACAGTTTCTAATAAAGTTAGACACACTCTCAAGCATTCCTGCTCCTAGGTTCTTAGTGAGGACGGATGAAAACACATGCCCCTCTCCCTCCTCTGCTACCAAAAATCAAAATCTGTACTAGATGTTTATAGTGGCTAAATCACTAAAATCTAGAAACAACCCACACGTCTGTCAATTGATGAGTGGATAAACAAACTGAAGTACAGTCATACATTTTATACATTCAACACTAAAAGGAACAAAATAACCCAAGCAGTAGCATGGATGATTCTAATATGCTTCATGCAAAGTGACAAAAGCCAACTCCAACGTCTCCATTCTGTATTATTCCATTGATGTGATGTGCTGGACAAGACAAAACTGTAGGACAGAAAATAATTGCTGGTTGCCAGGTGCCTGGCCGGGGAGCAGGGATGGGAATTCTATTTTGATCATATTGATAGTTACACTGTTGCAAGCGTTTGGATCCGTATACCTAACTAACTAGGGTGATTTTGCTATATGCAAATTATACCCCCAAAATAACTTTAGCAATAGCATTCGAATACTGAAATATTTAATGCATTCATAATAATGAGGTGAATCCATATCATGCTTGCCTATCTTAAGAATAAAATGTTTCGTGTGTCAGCAGTAAATAACGGGATGCTAAAACTGAAACTTCATAAATTTAAAAATATTCTGTTACTAAGGTGCTTGATTCTTACTACCATCTCTTCAGTTAGGAAAACTAGAGTATTTTTATAATATCTTAAAATCACAAAATCAAAAAAGGAAAAAGGAGAAGAAGAGAGAGTCTCTCTGAGCACCTGAGTTTCTGAGTTTTGGGGGGGGGGAGAAAAGTAGGGGAAAGAGAAGGGGAAGAAAAGGTGGGGAAGGCAGAAGCATGAGAAAGAAATTGCAGGAAAGGAGGGGAGGGCATGATGACGAGGAGGGAACGGCGGGCAGCGGGCAGCAGGGCTGGTAATGAAATAGCACGTGTGGGGAGTGCTTACTCCGCACCGGCCTCTGAGGGGAGGTTACTTGGATATTCTGGTTCAGCCCTCCCAGCGACCTCGTGGGGCAGACACTGCTGTTCCTCCCGGGCTGCAGAAGGGGAGGCGGTTTGGGCGGCAGTCATAGTTCAGTGCCGCCTCCCACTGCGGGCCGTAGCGGTGAGACCATTTGCAGCCCAGGCACAGCTGCTGCCGGAGCCTGTGCTCCGACTCCCTGCGTGGAACCTAGTGGCAAACACTCTGCTACTTCAGTGAATGATTACAGCGCCCTCAAGGAAATATATGTCAGTGCGGGGCATGGTTGGGCTGGTTTACATTGCACAGAGTAATAAATTAAATAGGGGAAGGAATGTGGAGCTGTCGGCGACTTCTTGGTTTGGTCTAAAGCTAACGTCCCCTGACGCTCGTTTTCCAAAGGATCCTGTGCTTGGTGAGACCCTTTTGACTTAGCATGTTTTGTTTGATTGTCCACTTTGTCATAGTAAAAGCCATGAAACCATAATGCTCACCTCATCAAGTGTCCCTCTGAGGAGAAAATAAACGCAGATAGTTTCTGTCCAAAGACATCTGTATTATTTCAAGTTGGGTACTTTACCAGATGAATTATTAAATGGGGACCAATGTCATAAAAAGAGATGATCAGGAATTAGGGTGATTTTGGCATGCCTCAAGAATATTCATCAATGTTGCAAGGTACAGCAAGGAATAGGTGACACTCAAGTGACAAATTAGGACTGGTTTCTTTTGATTAATGGACTATTAGAAATATCACTGACCTTCATCAGAACTATCCCAGTTCCCTGGATAGACCTGCGTAGTGTGTAAAGATTTCAATAATATGTGTACATATTTAGGAATGGATTTTCTGAGTTGAATAGAATATAGTGATCTTGGCCTCAGAAGT
The DNA here is from genome assembly GCF_964146895.1 of Miniopterus schreibersii. NCBI lineage: Eukaryota > Metazoa > Chordata > Mammalia > Chiroptera > Miniopteridae > Miniopterus > Miniopterus schreibersii. The sequence goes on along the minus strand of NC_138113.1, from coordinate 26,938,223 downwards.
CAATCCATTTCGATTGCTTGTAACAAAGATACTTGCTAAGGAAACATGTGAGTGAAGTCTGAAAAAGTAAGGCTGTATTTTTGTAGTGCTGCTTTTCTGCAGCTGTCAGCACTGGACAGGGACCAATTGGGGTTAATGGTCTTTGGCTTGAATAGCTCTACTTAGCTGTCCATTAATCCCCAAAGAAATGCCCAGATCCTAAATTATTATTGATTCATTGACCAACTCTTCCAACCAAATACACTGCATATGTTCAAAAATAACTCAGGACATATGCATCCCCTCTCAGAAGCTGCTGTAAGTGTTTTCATACAAATTGAAAGTAGGGTGGAGAGGCACTTCAGTTGTCATGAAGACTGGACTTTGGGCCTTTCCTATGGTAAGATTCTTTCCTAAAATAAACGTAAGACCTGCTCAAGTGGGATAATCCTTTTGTTCATTATTTTGTTCTGAGTTTGTAAAAGGATCTTCTGGGACCATTGATTCTTTGAAACATGTCATCCCAAATTCCAGTTCTACAGTGTGGGGAAAAGAGCACACATTTCGCAAGTTATAACTTAACCAGAAGTGGATTCCTTGCAAGGGGAGAGAATATTTAGAAGAAGAAAGTGAGGACCATGACTTAAAAATCACCATCTTTATTTTTATTTAACGCTGTATAACAGTGCTAACTTAAATAGAAAACTTAAATATTTGATAGTGAATTGTTTGTTGGATAATAGTCAACATATAAAGAAGTATTAATACCTCAAATTATGACAAAAATGAAGATTAACACTGACAAGATGAAGATTTTTAGTTTTTTAAGTAGTTCTCTCCCTCTGTAGTAATTTAATCTGCTAACTTTGATGCATTTTAACTGTAGGAGTCATATAAGTACATTGTGAAAGATTAATAATGTATACAAATATATTGTTAAAGGGAAAAGATTTCTGCCACTCCTGTCCCTATCTCTTTACTGTCTACAAAGCTAAGCACTATGATTTTCTGAATTGAATAGGATTTAGTGAGCTTGGTCTCAGAAATAAATCCATTTTGATTGCTTATAACAAAGATACTTGCTAAAGAAACATTTTTTAAAATCTTTTTCCTGTATGTATACAGGTATCTATATCAATTTGTTTTTGTTTAAAACAAATAAGATTACCTTACAAACATTTTTCTGTGGGTGGTTTTCTGCATTTCGTATGTTTTGGAAATATGATGGCTTCATCGCAATTAAAAAAAAGCAACCCGTATATTAGTGTTTCCGAGTATGGAACACAGTTTACTGACTACTTCATCATTGGCTAAGATTTAGGTTATTTCAGGGTGGTTTTTTTTTACTATTAAAAACAATGTTGCAATGGGCATCCTGTACTTATTTTTTCATATTTCTCTCACACATGGATGCATACTTATTTATATGTGAATAAAAATTGTGATAGATTTGAAAGAATGAAATTGATAAGCTCAAACTGCTACCAAATTACTGTAGAAGAGACTCTCCCAATTTATACTTGCATTAACAATGCATTTTTTGTTTTAAGTACCTTACCAAGACAGAACGTTATCCTGTTTTCTTGTCCCAATCTGAATAAAATTATGTTGCTGTTTTGGTTTCTATTTCCCTGTTCACTAGTGAGGTAGAGCATCTTTTCACATGTTTATTGACCATTTTTGCTTCTTTTTCCTCTGTAATTTTCCTGTTTATTTCTTTGCTGTTTTTTTTGGAGTTGGAAAATATTTTATATGCTCCAGGTATTGATATTTTGTCAGTTATACTGGGAGCAAATATGTGCATGAGGCTTTATGTTGTCTTTCTTCCTTTAGAAGTTTTAAATTTTATTTTTCATATGAACAAATATTTTTTTTTTATGACTTTGGATTGTATTTCTTACTTGGCACAGCCTCCCATATCTCAGTTCTTTTATATTTTTTGCTTACGTTTTCTTTTTCTTTCTTTTTTTTAAATATATCTTTATTGATTTCAGAGAGAGGAAGGGAGAGGGAGAGAGAGAGATAGAAACATCAATGATGAGAGAGTCATTGATCAAGCCCACAACCTGGGCATGTGCCCTGACCGGGAATCGAACCCCGATTGCCTGGATCCCAGGTCGACGCTCAACCGCTGAGCCACGCCTGACTGGGCTGCTTACGTTTTCTATATGCTTTTTTTAGCTTAAATCCTTCTTTTTCTTGGACTGATGTCGTATTTTCTTCTTCCTTGAATCCTTCATGTTTCATTACTAGATAACAACCCCAATTAATTCTTTGAGTGGTTTTGTTGATATTAAAATTTCTGAATGCTTTCAGATTTTATAAAAAAAAAAAAAAAGTGGTATTTTACATCCTGCTGGAATGTTGGATTGCTTGGGTATAAGATTCTAGATTCAAAATTAGATGCTTAATTCCATCTCTCCATGGTCTTCTGTTAGTCACTGTTGAAGATGAGAAGTCTGATACCAGTCTGGTTTTTTTCCTAATATAGGTAATTTTTATTCCCCTCTTCTGGATACTTTTTGGATTTTCATCAGAAAGCTTCAAAATTGTTTTACTTTAAAAAACACACACTGCCTGGCTGGGCGTGGCTCAGCGGTTGAGCATTGACCTAGGATCCAGAGATTGGGGTTCGATTCCCGGTCAGGGAACATGCCTGGGTTGTGGGCTAGGCAGCCGATCAATGACTCTTTCATCATTGATGTTTCTGTCTCTCTCTCTCCCCCTCCTTTCCTCTGTCTGAAATCAAGAAACATATGTTTAAAAAAAATTAAAAATAAAAATAAAAAAACATACTCTGTTCATCTTTCTAAATGTTCTAAAATTTATCAAGATATCTGAGTCTTCTATTCATATTTATCAGCATTTGATAAACCTCTATAACAAACACATGTCTCCTTAGATTGGGAAATTTTATTTTGTCATATCTATTCTGTTCTACCTGGAAATTTAATTAGATGGAGTTGAGAAAATCCTTAACTAATCTCCATGTCTGTTTAACTTTTCTTCATTCATACATTCTATCACTTTGGTCCTTCGCATTGCTTTCTGGAAATAATCCTCAGCTCAATCTTCCCGTTAACTAATTTGAATTGTAGCTGTGCCCAATCTATAACGCTAGAGATTTTTTGTCAGAAGTGTTATACAGGGATCCCAACTTTTTGAAAGTTTGCATTATGCCACTTCACTTTTACCAAAGATCTACATTGGTAACTGTTTTCACTAACTGAGACTTCTGAAGAGGATTTTTACTTTTGCGAGAAAGATGAAAAGCGAAAGCACGGTCCCACACTTGTCTTGCAGGGAGCTGTTGCAGAGGCATTGCACAGCCCAGGCAGTGGGAGTGGCACCATCAGTCTCCTTCTTTGGAAACTTCATTCAGCACCTCAGCAGCAAGTCCTATAGCTATTTTTTTTTTTAAATTGTCATCTGGATTTTATTAAAATCTTTGTTTTTTTCATTGTTGACATTATTGCAGATATCCCCCATTTTTCCCCTCTGCCCACATCCACCCAGCCCCAATCCCCTCCACTGGTCATCACCACAGTGTTGTTTGTGTCCATGGTCTATGCATATATGGTAGGTTTTGATCGTGTCTGTGAACATAGGTGCTTTATCTCAATTTATTTTGTATATCCATTGCCAAGGTGTGTCCTAAGGTTTCAGAAAAGCCTAAGAGAGCTTGTAAGGGTGTTATGCTTAGCAAAAAACTGGACCTGATTAAGTGTATTTGGTATGATTTGGTAGGTTGTTTTTTAGGTCTGGGAATGCTCAAATGTTTTCCTATATGAATTAATGGGAATTGAATCTTCGCTTTATGCCATTCTGTCTTATGAAAGGTTTCATAAGAATGCTAAGCTTGCAGATAGTGGGCGGAACCCATAATTATTTTTCAATATTTCAAGTTATTTTCCTTTTCAATGGTAGTAAAACCTCTTTAGTTTCTTCAAATTTATACTTATATTTATTACTGATATTTATTTTTATATTTTCTGCTTTTTTCCAACGTGATTTCTTCTTTTGGCCGAAATTGGTACTCTCTTTCATAACATTGATATTCTTCATGTATAGTGACTTTTGGTTTTCTGCTTAACCTGTGTTTGAAAATGCCTGTTATGGGTGTTGGTGATATTATTAGCCTGTATGTTGAGTATTATTAAAACAACGTGTTCTGGTGGTTCAGTAAATGGGCTTTGAAGCCAGACAGTCCTGAGCTTGAATTCTCGACAACCTAATAGCTGTAACTTTTGGAAAGTGATGTAGCTCCTGTGTCTCAGTTTTTTTCATTTATAATATGAACTAATAATGATATATACCGAATGGATTTAAGGATTTAATAATAAGAGAATACACATAAAATTGCTTAGTATAGTGCCTTCAATAGATATCCTTGGAGCTAGTGATGTTACGGACAGTGATGACAGTGATGGTGGTGGTTGTAAAGGAGGGAGTGGGGGAGGTGCAGGACCAGGTGTGGCAATAGGTGTGGACCAGGACTGGTCGCCTTACATCCACATTCTCAGTGACCGACCACCTTCTTTACTTTGCCTGAAAAGAGTTGTCATTGCTGCACAATTCTCTCTCTTCTGCAGCAGAGAAAGAAGTCAGGCAGAGAAGGGCTGACGGGCCCAGTGGTCTGAATGCATTTCCTTCCTGGAGCTTTCTTCATTCTCATTTCCGCAGTATTTTGTCCCAGGTGTATTTTAGTCTGTGGTAATCTCAGAATTTACTTCACTCGTTTTTTCTCTCTGTTTTCTATTCTGAAGGTAGACCTTGAAATCTGTTATCTGTCGCTGCTACTCTCTTTTATTTCCTAATATTCGTTCGGATATTTTAAAAGTAGTTTTTTGTCATGTCATGGATTTGAAGCAGAAGTGAATATTGACAGGTACTGAATGTATCTTCAGTCGCAATCCAATCTCCTAATAACTTTATGGGCAAATTTAACTTACAACATTATATAACTAAAAATTTTATAAATCTATCCATAAAGTATTTATAGAGGGAGTAGATTTTGTTTAGTTCTAAATAACATTTAGGGTACAGTACCAGCTAATTACTCCTTAAGCTGTTTATCTTTTTAAATTACCTTATGCCATTTAGCTGATTTGTTGATATTCCCTAAAGAAGCCTTCCTTTGCATAACAACATTTTGGCTAAAATAAGAGCACAAATGCAGTGCCTTTTTGGATAGTAAAGATACAGGCCAGTATACTTTTCACTTAGAACACAGATTGGTTCACATTTGCTGAGAAAAATTTTTTTAAAAATATTTCTGAAACATATATCCTTTCCTTTCCCAGACAGAACCTTCAGCTTATGACTCAGCAGAAAAAAATATCAAGATTATTTTTCTTTTTATATGCCTCTCTTCTAGGAGTCAAAGGTTTTTTTAATAATAGACAAATATATTAGGCAAAGTATACATACTATAGAGTAGGGATTGGCACTTTTTTTTCGGTAAAGGGCCAGGTTGTGAATATTTGGGACGTTGCTGGCCACACACACCCTCTGTTACATATTCTTCTTTGTATTGTTGAATCACGGATATAGACAAATAAATGTGGATCTTTTCCCTAGGAGACCCAGCATTTATTAACAATTTGTTAAGTATCCTCTGAGGAGGTCCTCAGAACATAAGGAAATAGGGATATCAGTGGTTTCTTATTCTAGGAAAAGGCTGAGACAGGTGCCACTGGGTGGGGAGTCTCACTACTTTTTATCAGGCGTCCACAGAATGGATGTCATTCAGGCATCCACTGAAACAGGGAAGAGACATTCTCCCAGCTGGAGAAGCACCCTGTAGAGGCCCTGGGAAATGAAAGAAGTTGTTTATCCAGGAGAAAATGAGAAGGTCTCCTCAAGCCTTGAATGCAGAGAGCAGCTTCCATCCCCTCTCATTGGGAAGGTAATCTTAGAGATAGAAATTTAAGAACATTTAATTGTATCTCATTAAATCGCAAAAACAGAAGCCAAGGTATCTATACTATATTTGGATTAATAATCAGCAAATGTTCTGTGATTTGTAATCAGAGCTTCTAATGTAACACAGTAAATTTTGATTGTGAAAGATGGCTTTAGTAATTTGATGAATGTATAGGCTCTCATATAAAGCTCTCTGACCAGCAGATAGTTATTTTTAAAATAGAAAGAATGACTGAATAAGTAAATAAGTGAATAAATTGAAGAGGAATGCAAACAGTTGATGACTCTCAGAAAGCTTCAGGAAATTATAATTATGTGTTGACAAACCATAAAGGACCAAATTCATTAGGAAGAATGGGAAAAAAGAAGGGAATTTTGAGTTTGTATTTTATTAGTGGATAGCTTAAAATAATATGCATGTATTAAAATGATCACGTAGATATGAAAACTATGGACACATTTCTTACTGTTTTTATGGTTCTAGTTGCACATCTTTCTAGTCAGAAAACAAGTTTTGTAATTAAGTGTGAAAGGAAAAAATTAGATGAGACATTGAATGGCCTTTGAGTTAGAAGTCCTCCTAGTTGTTTCTGGAAGGTGAAGATCAGATACATTTTAATTATTATTCATTAACTACTATCTATGAAGCACCTCCTATATGTAATGCACTGTGTTAATAATAATATTAAAAGCCTTTTTCGATAGCAGGTTAGAATCATTTCTTGGACAGCCTAGGTTCAGAGCAGATGTCCAGTGAACATTCGGCAGTGAAGTCCAAATTAACTATTGATGAAGCACAAAGCAGAGTGGCTTCAGTGCATGCCTTGCTTCTTTCAGGTAGGCTTTTCATTAATGAAACTAAGAGAAGCAGATTTTCTTCTTTAGAAATTATTTTGCAATTAAATAAAAAGAAATGGTTTTTAGCTAATTATTAATTAAAAATCCCTCAAATAATGGAGTTGGCAGAGTAAATTATAAGATAAATCTGTGTGTTTTTTCTTTTTCTTTTTTTAATATGTTTTTGTTGATTGATTTCAGAGAAAGAGGAAAGGAGAGGGAGAGATAGAAACATCAATGATGAGAGAGAATCATTGATCAGGTTGCCTGCTGCACACCCCCCACTGGGTATCTCGCCCAAAACCAGAGCATGTGCCCTGACTGGCAATCGAACTGTGACCTCCTGGTTCATAAATTGACGCTCAACCACTGAACCACTCTGGCCTAGGCTGTATGTTTTTTCTTCATTGCTTTTTGCCTTTTTGTTATTTATTTTTGCAGTTTTGGTTATTTATTTCAAATTTAATATAGTTTATTTCTCCATCCAGGTTGAAATTGGAGTTTACTATAAATAACCAAGATGAACAATGGTAGCTCAAGTGTTCTTTGATATTCCAGTATTAAAAGAGTTTGTGGCAATTATATTCAGGGACTTGTTCTCTTTTCTTTAAAAATATATCTGGATTTATTTCTATTAATAGCAGTGAACCATTGTTAAAAATCTTTAATCTTCTATCTGTGTAGATTACACACACACACACACATATCCATCTTTTATCCAAAAAATTATTAGGCTCTGGGCTTGCAAAAATGCCTGTTGCCAGGGGAAAATCCATACTAACCTCTGGAATCCCTTTGTTGGTGGTTGTCCTTTCTTTTCCTTATTTCTGAGTCAAAAGCTGGAAAAGGCATTGTCACGCAAAGGATTTATTTTGTGGACTGTTCCTTTTAAGAATTTTGAATCAGTTTATGATTAATGAATAAATGACAAAAATAGCCATAATTTAAAAAACACAGAATTAACAGACAATACAAATGACTGATGAGACTATTTTCCACAATGAATAAATTGAGTAGAGTTTTTATAATTTTAGGAAATACACGTTTTATTTCAGGATCTAGTTTGCCTTTCTGGTGTTTACTGCTTATAGAAAGGACTTACACCTTAGACGCCAGGTGATCCCAGAAAAGATTTCTATAATAACTCTTTCAATCTAATTTGGTGCTACATATATACATTTTAATGCCACACTAGGTCTCTGTACCTCAAATAAATAACAACTGTTTAGGGCAATTTGTTAAACAGGAGGGAAGGATACATTGAGGTCTATATAGAAATTCTTCTACCACAGGTAATCTTTCTGGATACAAAACTGCAGAGCAAATGTACAGGAAATACGGTCTGACTTAAATATATTTATAGCAAAATGCAGGAAAGCTCCCTGAGACAATAGGTTTAATTAATGCCCTTTTCCCCTATAGAAATTTTAGTGTACTGTAATATTGTGATAGTTAATATATTACATTAGCATCTATAGATCTTCTTGACTGAATATAGATAATGCATTCTTGCGTGCATTTATTTACTCCCATCTTCTAAATCTGTTTCATAATAAAAGTTGATTTTATTTAAATAATTAACATCTTACAAAGATGCTCATCCATCATAATTACCACCACTATTCCTCATCAATTAATATTTGTAACTTACGCGAAAGATGCAAAGTACAGAACCAAGCTTTCCTACAGAGTATAGAGGAAGCAGACTTTCAGAAGTTTTTGAAAGAGGGATTATACTTTTTAAAAAATCCTCACCTGAGGATATATTTGTATTGATTTTTAGAGAGAGAGAGAGAGGGAGGAAGGTGCAAGGAGGGAGAGAGAGCAAGGAGAGAGGGGGGTGAAGAGAGAGAGAGAAAGAGAGAGAGAACGATGCTCCGACCAACTGAGACACACCGGCCAAGGTAGCCTTTCAGTTTTAAACATACTCTTTCTAACTTGAAGAATTTTAACTCTAGTAAAACCATACCAACAATAGAAAAACTAAGAGACTAATATGCAAAACTAGCTTAAGGCAGATTTTTTTGGCTTATTTGTGCTATTGGCTACCTCTCACTTTTCCTGTTACATTTAGCAATTTTACTCTGTAATTTACAGAGAACGTACAAGATATTGCGCAAAATATTTGGCTCCCAATCGTGGGACAACTTTCGTTCAAATGAGGACAGACAGATGTTTGAAACCATTAAACCATTATTTATGCCCCCCCCCCCGAAGATGGATAATTAAAGCTGACAGAGATGTGCTAGAGGACAGTGTTACTGAATGTATTCAAGTGCGGCTGCTGTGGGCTGTTGACTGAGCAGCCTGCCATTGCCTGAATCGACTCTCTTCTTTGTGAGGCCCTGTGCAGTGTGCTTAGCGAGAATCCATGGGGCTCTACAGGTTCAATGAGGTTTAATAATTTATAATTTGTCGTTTAAATTATATTCCCCACTATCATGATAAAGCAGTCAACAGGAAAGTAAGTCTTATTCTTATATATTGCACATCTGGTCTCCTGTTCGGTTTCATTGTGAGTAACTGGCTCCTGTCCCAAGATGAGAATACCTGAAGCTGGCAAGCTTCCAAGTCGTTTGTTAAGCAGGGAGAACACTACGCCAGGAACAGGGATGGGATCGCTGTCACATGGTCTGTTGGTGACACGTTGTCTTCCTTCCAACGGGTGTGAATGTTGCTTCTAAATATCTCAGCTGGAACACGAACCCCATAGTCTTTTCTCACAATGGAGAGGAAATCTGGCATTATTATTATTTTTTAATTTGGTCACCAAGTAATGTACTGATGGCCATATAAGATTATGTCCTTTGAGCTATATCAAAATTTTTATTATTCCCCATAGCGCCTAGCATAGTGCTAGGCATATAGTCAAATCTAGAAAACTCTAGAAGAAAATGCGGGACCTATGAATTATGCTGAAAATAATAATTTTATTCCCATGTAACTCTAAATACTTTATGTGGGAAAATAATGGAAAATTAGTGTGAGGTCAAAATTTACACTTTTTGAAAACAGTAATCTTGTTTTTCTACTCTGTCAGAACATCAGTTGGGTAGATCATCTCACAGAGTATTACTGATAGTCCCACAAGGTCACACATGCTAAGGAAGCATCCGAGGAGGAAAGTAATTTAACAATTAAGCATGTCTTTTCTGTATCGCAGTTCAAAGGGAAAAGCACACCATTGTTTTACATGATGAATCAAAACCAGAATGTCAAATACACATACCCCTTAAATTGATGTTTTTGAGACCCACACTTGCTACTTTATTATCTGTTCAATCATTCATGCAATAATATATATCAACAACATGCATCAGCCACACATTATATTTAAAACAATCAGAAGGATATGCAGATTATAGTAATCAGATGCTCATCCCAGCATTGTTTGCAATATCAAAAGTTAGACTGATTATCCAACAAAAGATTTTTCATTGAATTATAGTAGAGTTACTAATAGCATATTATACAGACATTAAAAACGTTGATACACCCTGGTAAGGTAACGCAGTTGTTTAGAGCATCATCCCAATACACCAACATTGCAGGTTCGATCCCTGGTCAGGGCACATACAAGTATCAGCCAGTGAATGTATAAAGAAGTGGAACAACAAATCGATGTTTCTCCTTCTTTGTCCCTACCTCTCTCTCCCTCTCTTCCTCTCTCCCTCCCTCTCTCTCTCAGAATCAATACTAAAAAAAATCACATTGATATAGATTATGTAAATGTGTATTGTTGGCATGAAAATATATTTGTTGCTATTTACTAAATGAATAAAACAGGTTATGGAATAATATTTAAAATGTCTGTTCATTTAAAAATAAATCTATCTACAATATACATATATCCATTTGTGTGGTACATTCTCAAGAAGGATAAATATCAAAAGTTTAATGGTGTTTTCTTCAGGGCAATGGAATTACAGGTAATACCTTTCTATCTTCTAATTTGCTTAAAATGAATATATAACTCTGCAACAATAAAAAACCAACACTTAAACATGTATAGATCATTATAGTACCAGTAGAAAGATATATTGCTTTCTGATAGCCAATTTTAGTCGAGAAAATGATCTGGTTAATCTAGCAAAATCATCAACGTGTTGCAGCACATATTAGAATGATCCCAAGAGGAGAGAGCTTTTCTTTCTTAGGGTTTTTTTAAATCTGCAATTATTAACATTTTGAAAATAGAATAGAAGAAATGCCTCATTTTTAAAAATCCTCACCCAAGGATATGTTTTTATTGATTTTAGAGAGAAATGGGTGGGGGAAGAAAAAGAGAGAGAGAGAGGGAGACATCTACCAGTTGCCTCCCATACGTGCCCTGACTGGGACAGAACCCACAACCTGGGTATGTGCCCTGACTGGAAATCGAGCCCTCAACCTTTTGGTGTGCGGGACAACACTGTGGCCAGCTGAGCCACCTGGGCAGGGCAGAGCAGGGCAGGAATGCCTCATTTTTAACAAACAATTTTTTTAATAAGTCAAATGTGTTTTGTATATTTATGATACGACTTTTTTTTAAAGTAAGCAGATTTAGAAAGTGAAGTGAGGTACTTTGGCATAATAAATGCATATCACCTTTGGTTTTTAGAAAGATAAGAGGGCTGAAGTGACTTAAATTAATTCTGTAGTCTGACTTAGATTCTGGAAAATAGGTCAGAGGAGGGTAGGGGTGTACTTAATGATGTGGACAGGCTCATGTTACTTTATAATTGTTACTTTATATTTTGGATGAATAAAGAAATTATTTTGCATTAATTTAATTTCTCATATTTCACTTAAACCTGTAGTATTCCCTGAATGAAAATTTAAATAATGGAGATTATATTCCTCTTTATTGGGGCATGTGTTCTCTTTGTATACATAAATATATTTTTAAAAAACAATTTAAGTGACTCATAGAAATGTATATAATACTAATCTTATGCATAATATGTACAATTATGTATATTAATATATGTCATATTTTATAAGATATATTCATGTTAAAATATGCCTGAATAGATATTAAATGCTTTGCATGGTTATATAAAAAAGGAATGTTTCTTTCGTGTGGAAAATTGAAAAAAATGATTATATCTGATCCCCAAACGTGGCTATAATTTCATTTGTGAAACAAACCAAGATGATACAAAAACATGGTTTAAATGTTTTTTTCTCTCCTTTTTTCTCTTTTATTTTTATATGTGGTATTTTAAAATGTTAATGAGGTACCCTATCATGATTGATGAACCAAGATATAGTATGCTTCTTGATTCACTGTTTATGTCATTTTAACTAAGCTTTTTTCACCCTTGTAATTTTATTATGCTGTTTGGTTAATTAAAAAGTGCTAATTTTAAGACTATTACGTTATGCCTTAAAAATTCCCAACGACCTGTTGAACAGTTGAGTTCGACATGAGAAGGCATGTTTGACCTTCGGTTGGCATCCTTTTTAATTCCGCAGGGAGGTGATGGAAGCATTGAATGCTTCTAGTCTGCCTTCACTGCGAACCCCAGGCATGTGTAGCAGCGCCTGCTCACTTAGGATGTCCGGGATGTGATTTATTGATTACTCTGTGGTGTATTCAGTCTTCATCTTACAGAGATCCCCACAGGGTCACATTTCCCAATTACTGTGACATGACTGAGATGGATTTTCAGTGTTTTCTCTATTGTGAATATTAATTGCTACCTTAGATTTTATTTTTACATTTAGATAGTGTGGATGCTATCTTAATTTAATGAGTGTAAGTTGTGTGCCTGTGCCTTCTCAGCATAAAGGGATAACAAACTGTGCATGACACAGCAGTCCAAGAAATTGTAAAAAGAAAACTATTAAGATAACCCAGCATCAGTTGGTCATTCATCCTCAAAGAAAAACATTCAAAGAGAATGGATTCCAAAAATATATTAAAAATTAGAGTCCTCCCAGAGTTATAGGAAATACAAAAAATACCCACTCAGACACAGAGGCAGGATCAATTCCTCTGTGTGCTTATTGATTTTGCAAGAAAAAAAAAAAGACATAAAACTAATTGCAAAGTAAAAGGATAGAATGGATCTTATAAGAGAATGGAGGGGCATTAGGAGACAGTATCGGTCTTCATGGGAACATAATGGCAACACAGCCATTACTGGGAGCAGTACCGTACAAGGGATCAAGATTACACAGAGATCTCTAGGCAAGGGAGGACTCATAGATATTTTTGAAATAATATAAATGGGGTTCTCCCACAGCGGCCCTAAGCCATTGCTTAATCAGGCTTGTTTTCTCATTGCCTTTCTAACAGTGAGCAGTCTCAGAGAAAGCACTATTTGTTCTTCCCCTGCACAGACATTGCCATTGCTCCCTGCACAGCTCTCTGGTTGGCCCTTCCTGTGTGATCTGCACACTGAAGTAGTCGTTACGCCAGGGGGTGGGGTACTCTGACTACCGTGGATTCCCCAAGTCTGTGGAAAGGCAGGGCCGCATGAATCCAAGGAGTCCTGACGGGTCAGTTCTTTAAAAAATGGACATAAAGCAGAACCAATAATTGCAGATGTCCACACAGGTAGGATTTATCTTGTCAGAAAATAGTCTTAAGGATATTTCAGGAACAGATTATGAAGTAAAACTCAAAGATAGAAGCGAACAAGGCATGTTTAGGGGACTTAGGATAGAGTTCCTTTTTGAGAGCAGAGAGTTTGTTTTTAAGGGACAGTAGAGTCGCAGCTAAGTTATTGAAGACATTTAGTGCCAGGTTGCATTTGTTTTGCAGGCAATAGAGAGTTGTAGAAAGGGGTTTGTGTGTGTGTGTGTATGCATGCACAGAATGATTCCATTTAAGTTAGTCAGTGTTTTTCAATATACAGCCTGCTTTAGATCAGCAGTTCTCAAAATTTTTGGTCTTATGGTCCCTTTATATTCTTAAAATTTATTGAGAAGCCCAAAGTGTTTAATTTATTTATTTATTTATTTATTTATTTATTTATTTATTTATTTTAAAAAATATATCTTTATTGATTTCAGAGAGAGGAAAGGAGAGGGAGAGAGAGAGACAGAAACATCAATGATGAGAGAGTCATTGGGGATGGAGCCCGCAACCTGGGCATGTGCCCTGACCGGGAATCGAACCCTGATCACCTGGATCCTAGGTTGACGCTCAACTGCTGAGCCACGCCTGGCCGGGCTGGTTATATTTATTGATAATATAAATTAAAACTGAGAAAAGATTAAACAAAAGAATGTATGTGCAGATCTTCCATTAGCTCTCAGAGTGATGACATCATCATATCATGTAGCTTCTGGAAAATTCTAAAATACACTCAGAGAAGGAGAGTGCTTAAATAGGCTTAATAAGGCAGATGCTGTTTTAACATTGTTTTGAAAATAATTTTGACTTTGTGGACCTCCTGAAATTGTCTTGGCACACAAGAGATCCTTGGACTGGATCTTAGGAACCATTACTTTAGAGCAGAGGTGGGGAACATCTGGCCTATGAAATTATTTGGTCTGGCCCCGCCAAGGCAACCGCAGATGGGACTCAAAATTCAGTAAATCTAGGAGCTTTTTTCATAACTAATTTTTAAGTTGATAATTTTGTATGGCCTGTGAATGAAGTTATAAATATCCAAATGGTCCTTGGCAGAAAAAAAGTTCCCCCACCCTTGCTTAGAGTATCATGGGATATATTCAGTGCCTCACAATTAGTATTTGTGGAGTGAAATTTAATTTGTGTGTGTTTCTGTGATCACATGCGTGTTTTGTCATAATGCAAAATATTTTTCTTATTTTAGTAGTTTTACTTTAAAAAGTTTGAATATTACCTTTTTAAGTTACATTTAGGAAAAATTTATTCTGTATTGGGATGAGGGTTAGATTTCAGGTGGAAAAAACCAGAGGTAGGGGAGCAGTTACACAGGCATGACATTGAGGTGCTGATTAAGGAAATGCTATAAACATGAATAGCTAACTTGTTCAAAAAGAAAGAGCTCTTGGATATCGGAATAAAAGTCTGAGTGCTTAGAGTGAAGCAAAAGCTCCACTATCAGACAATAAGATGGTCAGCAATTTTAGGTCAACTTTTCCTTAAATATACCTGTGTCTCATAGTCTGACAAATACGTTATTCTTTGCAGTTCCATTAGCACAAATCCTGACCTCTTTTCTTCATATCCTGCTGTGTAAGCTTGAAAAGCACAGTCCCCAGGCACTGGTCTCTTTTTTGCTTTTTAAGCCTAAATATCTGTCAATCCTATGTCCTATGGATGTGAGTGAATCATAGTCAAAATGATAATAATATGAATTAGAAGCTCATTTCCTTTCACTTGTCTGGCATTTTGTACAGAAAGTCCTTATTAATCATCACAACTTTTATTGAAATAGTCAAACTGTATTCACATAAGAAAAAAGTGGCATTTTGAATAATTGAATAGACTTTAATTAAGGATAATTTGTTTGATATGAAAAACTAGAGCGCCTCAGTAGCCATGTTGTCTTCTTTGAAATTCATTAATAACGAATGGGATAAATGACAAAAAATCGGAAGCTAACATTATAAAAATTAATTTCTACGGTAAATAGAGATTTTGGTTAAACCAAAAAGGCTTATTCAGAGATGAATAAAGATGGTTGTTCCTTATGTTGCCCCCAGGAGATGTGGAGAACTTTAAAAGCCTTATAAATCACCAAAGACAGCACCATTGTTTATAGATAGAGCTTCAGTGCAAATTCTATCTCGTAGCCCCCCCCGTATCCATAGCGTATTTTCAAGACCCCCAGTGAATGTCTGAAACCGGGAGAGTGCCAGATTCTAGTGAGCTCCTTAAGGTCTGTCAGAAACGTAGCAGCAGCTGCTTCGCTGGCAGGCTCAGCCTCTTCCGTAACTTTTGTATTTTTTGATCCAAACCTATTCCTGAATCTGTAGCCAGCCGTTCCTTGCAGTAAATGGCTCGGTGTCACTTGTTTCGGGGAGCCCTTGCTGAAGCCTGTGTGTAGGCCCAGTGCTTTTTGGCGCACCTCTTCGCCGTCGATCAGAACACGTTCTTCCCCACACTTCTCGTGCGTTTCCATCTAAACTAAGCACTGTCTTACCTTACTTAAGATAAACAGTGTGGCCATAACTTTTGCAGTTTGAAGTATGACAGCAAAACTGACACTAACTTCTTTTTTCTTCTTCACAATTTCATGGATAAAAGAATTGGGTTTTTTACCGTAGATCTTAACCTCAGCATACAGATTTTTTTCTTATTAAGTCGAGAACTTTCACCTTTTCACTTAAAGGAAGCACTTTATGGATTCTTTTTGTCATATTCAAATTGCCCACATCAATACTCTTATACTTTGGGGCTATTATTAAGTGAATAGTGTCCTTGTAATATTAAACATAAGGCTGTGACCATTGCGCACTAAGTTTTGATCCAGGTATAATTATTGAATAAGTAGATTTAAAAGTTGCGTTAGTAGTCCTAAGGGTAGATATATGTACAGATTAAAAAGCTCTTTTCTACTTCTTAAGTGTTTTCTAACCACTCCTTTTGGTGTAAATAGTTGGTGAGATGCAAATTATACTGTATTTTCTGCTCAAAACTGTCTATGGTTAGTAAAATTCTTCCCTGAAATATATTAAAACCTGCTAATAAATCACTATCGTGCCACTGATAAATCACTATCATAAAATAATAGCTGGGTAAATTCATCAAGAAAGTTCATAATTATCTAAAGTCAACCAACAACATTTATTAATCATTTACTATCTGTATGACATTTGAGATACAAAGATGAGAAAATTAATTAAAAATATTTTTTGACTACCTGCTATATGCCAGGCATTCTTTAGCTTAGAGATGCAGAAGCAAAAATAAATAAGTACAATTTCTCATTCTATGGACCTCATATCCCTGGGGAAGAAAATCAATATATTATTAAAATATTAATTAATGATACGTGCTCTGCAGAAATTAAAACAGTGTACATGACTGACTGGGTGCAGACTTGCAGTGGGTGATCTGGCAGGATTTCTACGAGGAGACATGATCATTGAAAGGCAAGTTGGAGCCAGCCATGTGCAGTTCAAGGAGAAGAGCATTTCAGCAGAGGAAACAGGGCAAGGGGATTGAGGTGGCAAAGGGCCACCTCACAGGCATTATATAAAACTTTGAAATCTGGATCACATTCTCTTGACTGGATCACATGCAGAAATGAGAAGAAGATGCACAGAGAGGCCTTTGTGTAGGAGATGGTCAAAGAGAATGGATAGCGCCAAACTTTTTGAGAAGTTTTGCCACCATTCTTTACAGGACTCTTTGTCCATTTATCCAGAAAGATTTATTAATAGTATTAGTATTATTTTATTTTTACTTTAAATCACCAAATCCCTCCTTTTAAAACTACTCAGCTTCCTAAGGTAGAAAGTTGTTCCCTAGTGAGTTCCTTAATTATTTCATTGAGAGGTATAATTATTGCTTGTGAGCTCCATGCATTGCTATTATCGCCAGGCTAAGTTTAGCCTTTGATATTTTCATTCCATAATTTTAGCCTACTGTGAGATAAATGAGCAGAAAAACTAACTGCAATAATATGGATGCATCAAATTTCTAGAGCTAGAAAAGATGTTATTAACGATGCAAGTTATCTCCTTTAGCCAAAGAGAAAACCAACCTCGAGGGTGAAGGCACTTACCCAGCAGCCCCTTTAATTGCAATGCTGGGAGAAGGGGGCTTCTCCATTCCAGCCGTTGGTGCTCTCTTTTTATTTAGCACTTAGAGTAAATAATTTTTTCTGTTTGAAATCATGACAGCTCTATAAATGCACATTTCTTTTTCTGCATTTGGGGTTCTTCTTGATTAGGGGACCTCGTCCAGCTTTCCAGAACATCAGCAGGCATGTTCCTTTAAGAAACTTGGCTAACACCAAATTTTTAAATAGATACTCTATTGCAGATTTACCTGCATTGTGTGGGGGATGGATTTAAGTATCTACAAGTGATCATAATGTTCAGATGAGTTGATAGATTTAACTAGATTTTCTTCAGAGGAAAATGTTAGAGGATGTCTAATCACTATACTGTACACCTGATACTAATACAAAGTAACATTGAAAGTAAACTGTAATTGAAAAATAAAAAGTATTTTAGAGAAAACACACAAAAATTATAAATCATTTTGAATGTGTTTGTGTTAGATAGAATTAAGTAACAAGATTACACATGACCTATATTGTCTTTTAGTTCATATGTGTCTTATGTATCCCTCTGATTAGCAGAGATTTAAGTTATGTATCTGAATAAGCATTGAAAAATCGTCAGCACCTAATGCAGGATTAAATACGGAGGAGAAATTTTAAAAATATATGTTGAAAGAAACTGATTTATTAATTTAAAACATTTTTTATGATTTAAAACAATAAATTGGAGGATGACACTTTAATAGCTTTTTTTACTAGTTGTTGACAGTTTGATCTGCTGTAGTGCAAGGCATCATAAAAGATGATTACCAAAATAAAACATACAGTTTAAATATATCCAACAGAGCAACAGCTAATACAGTTATGTGATTTAGGAAGAGGTGTTATCTTGTTAAATCAAAATATCATGCTATTTGCTTTTTAAATAATGGGAAAAGCTTGATGGATTAATGCACATAGCAGTTATAGTACATTTTCCAAGGAAATTGAAGTAGATTTCCCCTATCCATTAATTTCCATTACCACCCATTCATTTCTGCCCACTGGCAGCCAGTCTCCGCATGCAGCATTTGCCTCACATTTTCTATTAACTGATGTTTAGTAAAACTCACTCTCAATCTTATCAAATGGCAAGCACTAATTTTTTGGAAATCACATTAAAATAGGGTTTCTAATTGTAAAGAAGTACCCTGATAAGTAGCACAGAATGCCTTCCTAATGTAATGCCCATTAAGGCATCCACATTCGGAAGAGAGTTGAAGACTGTGCTCTTTTCCAGAGAAGATGTGACCTTTTCTTCATCATGCCTAATAAATGCCCAAGGGAAACAAAATAATAAGGCCTTCTGTTACTGTCAGGAGAAAACTAAAGGAACCAGCTAGACCTACAGGCTACAGGAATGCTATTAATTGTACATGTTACTAGGTTTTTTGTTTTGTTTTTTAATCTCTGTTGGGATTGGGGCAGAATCTGAGGTGGCGCCATGCAGATTTAATTGGCTTATAGGCAACTGTGTTAAGAATTTTCAGCACCTAACATTTCTTAATAGCAAAGGGTTAGACATGCAGGTCATTCTCTTCTGCATGAATAAGGTGCATAAGTGCTGTGGAGAGTCATGAATTTGAAATACAGTTTGAATTTTCAGAGGAAAATAGTGGACAAGAAGTGTTCAAACTGGGCAATTAAAGAAAATTTCAAATAAACAAAAAAACAAAAACCAGCATTAGGTGAGGATGTTTTGGTTTTTTTTTTCTCACTGTGATTAAGTAAAAGAATATACAAAAGCTGATGATGCTTTCTTGTGTTTTAAAGGCTTCCATTTTATAGTAGAAGGTGTAATTATAAAGAATTAAAAGACAAAATTCTACGGAAGAGAAGACAACCTGATATGGAAAAGAAGTAGTGGTAGGCCCTTCTCTAACCTCATATGGAAAATTCCATATAAATACATAAAAATAAAACTTTGTAAGTGCATGCAAAAAGCCCGAAACTAGTATGAATACCGAGTTCCACTTGAACTGGAAAATCACATTCTTAAATAAAATTTTAGAGTTTTTCTTTAAAAGTATAATTTTTAAATTGTTTTTTTGAGTTATAGTAATGCAATCATTCATGCATAAAATTTATTAAGATCTACTAATTACTTGTCAGCATTGAAATCCATGGGTTTTGTGTAGCCAGTTATGAGACATGGCATTAAAAAAATCCATAAAAGATTTTATAAGTTCTGTAAATTCATAGCAAAAAAAAAAATTAAAACTATTAAAACAAAAATAAATTTAAAATGGCCATTACGCCTGGCCGGGCGTGGCTCAGCAGTTGAGCGTCGACCTAGGATCCAGGCGATCAGGGTTAGATTCCCGGTCAGGGCACATGACCGGGTTGTGGGCTCGATCAATGACTCTCTCATCATTGATGTTTCTACCTCTCTCTCTCCCTCTCCTTTCCTCCCTCTGAAATCAATAAAGATATATTTAAAAAATAATAATAAAAAATAAAATAAAATAAAATGGCCATTAGATGCCCAGCCAGGCGTGGTTCAGCGGTTGAGCGTTGACCTAGGATCCAGGCGATTGAGGTTCGATTCCTGGTCGGGGCACATGCCCTGGTTGCGGGCTCGATCCCCAGTCGAGGGCATGCAGGAGGCAGCAGATCAATGACTCATCTCTCTCATCATTGATGTTTCTCTCTCTCTCTCTCCTCCCTTTCGTCTCTCTGAAATCAGTGAAATCAATCAAGAAAATTGGATCTCAATGAAAAGTCATCAGTCAACTTTATATAAAATTAATGATATCTGACTTTTTTAAAAAATTATGTGACTTCTACAAAATCCAAAATCCATTTGGAGACAAAGTGACTGATTACAATTATTTGATACATTTGGATTTTTGTAAATTAGTTTTTCATTGAAAAGGACACATTTGACGGAAAGGAAAAAGTTTTATCTTTTAACTATAAAGCCAAACTAATTTTTGTGTTCTCCATTTTTGAGAACAGGGATAGAATACAGATTCTCTACGCTGCAGAATACTGACAAAAAACACTGGGGACTGTGGGACGATATTACTGATTCAGTGGTCACCTGACACACTGGGATTCATTTTAAAGATGGTCACAAGTTTCCCGTTGCGTAAAGTAAAATACTGCTTGACTCCATTCTAAACACGGGAATCGGAGTGGCAGGAAATTTGAGGTGATTAATCGCAGAGGCTTTTTCTTTGAATGGTCTGATCATTCTACAGCCTGGACAATTTCAAATGCGTCAATAGTTCAGAGAACAAGGGTTTTGTAATGATTCCTGACTAAATCACGTAACAGGATCTTAATATCCTGATTTCCCGGTCTTCTGCATAGTAGGCAGAAAGTGAAATGCTGATTAGGGTATTGCTCAATTTTTCAAGAGGAAGGCAGTATTTGGTTTAGCATTATTCGAGTTCAAATTAATATGGAATGATGCCTGGTGCAGACATTCCACAATTCAATAAGCAAATATTTATTGTCGACTATTTGCAAGGCATTGGGTATGGTGGATAGGAGGCTCTTGCTTTCAAAGCTATTCAACAAATAGAAGAAAGCTATTTATTCATACACAAACTTTCCTTGGGAAGATACACTTCTCTATTAACAGACTAGAGGTGTCTGCTTAAAGGCCCTTATTGGTCAGTCTCTTCGCTACTCTTTATATCTGGGGGAAAATCATTGTTAAGACATACAAGGCAATATAATTCTTAAGGACCATTTTGTAAGCTTCCCTGCCACAGGAGAACAAAGACCAGGATGACTTGTCAGACAGGAAATGCCAGACAATAGGAATCAAACCATATAAGGAACTAAAACTGCCAAAAAGCACTGGATTGACTATCCGCATTCCTGTTCACCCAGCCCCACTGCTCAAGCCCCAAAACCCACTGAGGAAAAAAGCTTCCCGCCAGTGGCTGCAAATAACGACAAGATTCCAGCTCCTAGGAGCTGTCATCATTGACCCAGTAACATTTGGCTCAGTGCTGTATCCCTTCCCTTTGGATACCGCCATCCCCCAATCCCTTTTCTTTAAATAAATTCAACTTTTCTTTATTCACTGTCAAATTGCAATTTAGCCTGCCCGTGCACCACCAACTCTAACCTTTCAATCACCATATCTTGCCTTTTTACTTATTTATTCATTTATTTAATTATTTATTTTCATTTATCTTTATTGTTGAAAATATTACAGACGTTTCCCTTATTTTCCCCCATTGCCCCCCTCCTGCCCTCTCCCCCAGGCCTTCACACACTATTGTCTGTGTCCAAGGGCTCTGCATATTTGCGTATAAATTCTTTGGTTAATCTCTTCCAGCCACCCTCCCCTCTTCCTTCTGAGATTCATTAGTCTGTTCCATGCTTCCATGTCTTTGGATCTGTTTTGTTCATCAGTTTACTCTGACAGCCCTGTTTTCTGGAAGATATATTTGTCTCTATGTATATACAATTATCTTTTTCTTCTGTGGAAAATAATTAATAAAATACCCCTTTGTTGACCCTGATTCAACACCAGAAATGCCCAGAGATAGATGACCATTCTGAGTCATTCTTAAGTAGACACCAACCTCAGTGACCGAATCATTGGCTAGAAAGTGGGGTCTGATTGAGTATATCACAAAGATTTTCTCCAAACGGTATCACTTATCACAGACCGTATCATGGTTACCAGAGGGAAAAGGGGTGGGAAGTAGCAAACGGTAAGGGGGGGTCAAATATATGATAATGGAAGATTTGACTTTGGGTGGTGGGCACCCAATTCAATATACAGGTCATGTATATAGAATTATACACTTAAAACCTTTATAATCTTATTATCCAGTGTCACCCCAATTAATTTATAAAAAAAGAATGACGCTTTAGGAAAGAAAATTGGAATTTGACACAAAACATGAAGATGTGTGAACTCATAAAGGTTCTTAAATGTGTAGATGGAGCGAGAGAAGGGATATGTGGGAAGGTTGCTTATGGCAGGACTGTTGAGTTCTGTTATTTTAAATATTCAGCAGGGACTGGAATGATGAGTCATTGTAAAGGGAGAGCATACTGTCCAAAGGAAAGGATTCTTGTATAGAAATGCAAGGTAATTATGACAGTGCATCACTTATACATTAATAATTATGGAAAGATTGTTAGTAACTAGGGAATAATATCTGATCATATAAGTCTGCTGTATATATTGGTTTGTGTCTGACACATACGACAGGATGAAACTCTCCCTGCTGTTACTTGGAGCTGCAGAGCTGAGGAATGGAAGGTCCTCTTCAGGAATGGAAGCTTTATGCCTATGTGTACAAGAATTGGTGGTGGGCAAACATGGCTCAAACACGTGCTCTAGTTGGTTTTGTGACTTAGGAGAGATGTTTATCTTGTTTTAGCTTCATCTACCTTATTTTTTAAAATGGAAGGTGTAGGAAGATGATTTTACCACCTAGAGTTATTGTAAGATTCAAGTAACACAGTGCATGCAAATTAATTGTCATAGATTAAATATACAAATTATGGTATTATTATTAAAAATATTTAGCAGCACAGGCCTCCACCTATGTTTAGCATACATTCTGACAAATAAAAACAGTTGAAAATTTCATAGAATCATTATATTTTGTCTAGGGATTCTTTTGTCAAAAGAAACATTCTTTTTAAAGGAACATACAGTTTTATTGCTGCCAATTAGAAAGGTATTCATTCTAATCTTGGGTAATTCAATAATAATAAAACCTACTTAGGTTTCAGAAACCTATACAAGATTTTTTATTCTAACAGAGGATGTAAGAATATGGTTTCAGAAATGACACCCTGCCAGTGAGGATGGTATTCTGGAAAATTAGGAAGGCACCAAATTAAAAAGGAAGTACTTGATTTATTATGTTATTATAAAAAGGGAGTAAATGAAGAAATAAAAAAACATTGGGATGCCCAAGTGACATTCTTTTTTATCATTAAAAACACGCACCCATGTCTTTGAAAAGCAGTCCTTTTACAAAATTGTAGTGATTTGCTGTCATCTAATCACATTTATACTCTAATTTAACTTTATAAAATGTTGGAAAGATGTCTAGAGAGGCACTGTAGAGAAAAGGTAAATTTATTTGGGGTCAAACATTTTGAGACCACAATATAATGGTTTTATCCTAAGAATTCTTAAGTAACATTCTCAGTTGCTCACACTTCTTTGCATGCCATTTCTGTCCTGTGTCTGGAGGAAACTTGGAATCTAAAACTGAATTCTGGTCCTTAGTGAGTAATTTTTTAAAGAGTCAGTTTTCTTATGTTTAGAAGAGTCACTATAATATATACTTCAGCCAAGTCATGAGACTATTGAGAGAAACAAATATAATGGATATGAAGCAATGATTACAGTTCTGTCAAATGGACATATCATTTCTAAAGGTCATATCTCCATATCAGCATATCTGTAAATAGTGAGCAGTCAAAAGATGCATGCTCATCTGTCCCAAATATATGTTATTTAATGTTTACAAATGCTTATTTTAGTTTATGTACTAATCACCTGAAATTGATAGCAATAGGACCAATTTAAGGATTAAAACAGACATGATTATATATTTTTTTATATTATATTTTGACTTCTAAGTTACAAGTTAGTTTGTGCAAATTCAGAAGAGAATAGTAATTTTCTTGGAAATATATGTTTGTGGTTTTGGCTTGTGTTTGCTGTTTTTTTCTTTTTTTCCTGGTTAAACATATAAATCTAGCCTACTAGCATACTGGAAATTACATTTGCAAGAAATAGAATGTATTTTATATTCTTAAAATATTTAAGCATAAATTTTTCTATTTTTGAAAGTAATCTTTATGACATTATTTATAAATATATGTTTTGGTAATTTCCAAAAATATTTGGCTGTATACTTAAGTGCATAATCGTATCAGAACGTGGCCGTTGGGAATAAGAGATAATTCACTCTCAAAAAGTCTTGCATTTATACAGCTGTGTCTGGGTTTCAAGGACAAGAGACAAGAAGAAACCCGATCTTATGAATCAGCTTGAAATATTTTGGAAATAAGTTTCTATAATTCTTCTTAATGATTATAGACATGCTATGTAAAAATTACTTCAGTATTTTCCTATTGCTTTTTTCTGTTTAATCTTTAGAATTTAGAATTTCAATGCAAATAGCTATTCTCCCTATTAAATCACCTGCAGCAAATCGGATTCAGGGAGAGCCCTTATACTACTGTCCGAGACTGTCATACCTGTGCGGTCCCTTTGGTCTGCTCATTTGAGCCACTATCCGGGTTATGCATATTTGTGACCAACATGATTTTAAGGGCCTGCCTCCCTTCAGAACAAGCCAGTGTGTGTCACATTAAGGCAGGACTCGAATTCCTTGGTCTGCATGCAACTTCAGGACCTCCAGAATAGAAATAAAATAATGCATTTTTTTCTAATTATATCAGAGTTAAAGGGAGAAAAAAGTTAGCTGAACTTCTAAGACCAATATGGGATATTCCAAATATAATCATCAAAGCAGACAGCCTTCTCAGTTTAGGAGGCTGATAAAGGAACTTTAGGCCTGAGAGTAAATATTCTGTTTGTTTAGAAACTGTCTTAAACGTGCACTAGGTAGAAGAGCCCGGCAGTCTTCTGAGATGGGCCCGGATGCGAAGTGTGAATATCCTGAGGCCTCTCTCCTGGCACTAGGATTCCTGGAGTTCAGGTCTCAGAAGCTACAGTTGAACCCTCCAAGTGAGCAAGGTCTAGAAATGTAGAAATTTGTCTGGTCCTTCCCTGGATGCCATATATACTCCCTTCATTCCAGATTTTAAAAGCCATCCCCTTTTGTGCACTAGCTTCACTAGCTTGGGGTTCTCCCCAGTACTTACTTTCTTTATTTCTTCTTTATAAAAGTTTTGATTATTTTGTTAAAAACAAGACTGTCAGTTTCCTATTGTTCAAATGCCGAGTACATTCCCATTGGATTTTTCCCAAGGAGAGATGACTACTTTAGAAAAGTCGGATTGCTAATAAGAAAGAGAGGAAAGAAGGAAGGGAGGGAGGGAAGGAAGGGAAGGGAGGGAAGGAGCAAGCTTGGGAAAAACATTAAGTCCTTTAAAGAGCTTCTGTCTGCATCTGATACGAAAAGTTAGTGCCTTTGGAGAACAGATCTGATGTTGTTTCAGGCTAGTCTTTTCATGGGAACAAGTATCTGATGCTTACTGTAGTAAGATAAGGGGCATTGCATTGACTGTATCCATTTAGGATTTCTCAGTGTGAGTCACGTTCTGAGAGTGATCATAGATTTGTTAATATTCTCAATACTGAAATCTACCGCAGAGGGTATTTGTTACAACTTAATAAAAAACAACCTAACATAAAAAATAAAAAAAAATTGGGGGAGGAAAATAAAATTGGGTTGCTTTCTTTAGGTTTTCTTAGTTTTTGTTTCATGCTTTCAGACATTGGAACGTTTTTCTGTGGTAAGAAAAGGGTTGTGGAAGGAGCCCAGACCATAAATAATTTTTTTGTTGTTTTTATTTTCTATGTAGCTAGCTTTGTGATTTGGGGTAAGTCATTTAATTTCTCCATGTTTCAAATTTTCATTGGCTACAACAAGATCTTTGCATGAGCTATAAGCTAATGTTATTTTCAGTTTTAAATTCCATGCTTCTTATAAATAATCAAATGATACATGTGATAAGATGTGTGTATGCGTGTATGTGTATGTGTGCACTTATATATGGCTTTTAAAACTGAGATATAATTTACATACCAAAGACTTCACTTTTAAAGTGTACAGTTCAGTGGATTTTAGTATATTTTCAAGATTGGGCAGCCTTTACTACTTTCTAAATCCAGAGCATTTTTATCACTGAAAAAGAAACCCCATACCCATTGGCAGTCACTCCCATCCTGCCCTCCCCCTGGCCCCTGGTAAACATTAATTTACTTTCTGACTGTATGGATTTTCCTATTCTGGACAGTTGATATAATAAAATCATACAATGTATGGCCTTGGTGTATGCTTTCACTCATTTAACATGTCTTAATGTCGTAGCATTATTAGTGTTTTATTCGTTTTTGTAACAATAATATTCAACTGTATTACCACATTTTGTCTAGTCTTCAGCTGATGGATACTTGTTTTGTTTCAGAATTTTGGCTATTATGAATAAAACTTCTATAAACATTCATAAACAAGTTTTTGTAAACATGTTTTCAATTGTATTGAGTACATACCTAAGAGTAGTATTGCTAGGCCAAATGGTAACCATATATTTAATATTTTGAGAACCTGCCATACTATTTTCCAAAGCTGCTGCACCATTTTGCATTAATTTCAACAGTTTATAAGGACTCCAGTTTCTCCATATATTAACCAACACTTGTTATTGCCTGTCTTTTTAAAAATTATATTGATATTAAAGCTAGACAAAGTAATTTAAATAAATGAAAACTACAAATCTATCTCAAATATAGATGCAAAAATTCTAAAAAAATTTTTTGACAAATATAATCTAACAATATATACAAATGATACTACATCATAACTAACTAGGATTTAGGATGCAATGTTGGTTTAACATTTGGAAATAAATTACTAATTCACAATATTAGTAAACCAAAAGGAAAAATAAACATGAAACCATATAAGCATCTCAATAGATGTTTTTAAAAAAGAAATAAAGTGTCTGACAAAATATAATGTTCATTCCTGATTAATGTGAACAACCAATCACACCTGCCACCCCAGAAAAGAATAAGAAAAACCTGATGGCAAACTAGGTTTAGAAAGGAACTTCTTTTACCAGATAAAGAGCATTTATGGAAAACCCGCAACCGAGAGCTACTTAATGATGAAAAACGGAATGATCGTCCCCTAAGATCACGAACAAGACAAGGATGTCCACCTTTTTGTCAGATTTTCTGAAGTATAGTTAACAAATAAAGTTGTAATATACTTATTTAAAGTGTACAGTGTGATGCTTTGGTATACAAATATGTGAAAGGATTCCCACAATCAGGTTAGTTAGCATGTCCATCACCTCTCATATTTACCTTCTGTGTGTGTGTGTGTGTGTGTGTGTATAATTAAGATCTAGTATCTTAGCATTTTCAAGTTTACAATATAATATTACCTTTATCAACTATATTCACCATGGCATACATTGACTCTGAAACCTATTCATCTTATAACTGAAGGTTTGTGCCGTTTTATCTAACCCCTACCCATTTCCCCATTTCTCCTGCCCCACCCCCAAAGCCCCTGGCTACCGCCATTCTTTCTACTTATTATTTCTAAGAGTTCAATTTTTTTTATTTATTTGTTTTTTTAAGATTTCACATATAAGTGATACTGTGCAGTATTTTTCTTTCTCTACCTGGCTTATTTTGCTTAGCATAATGACCTCTAGTTTCATCCATTTTGTCACAAATGTCAAGATAATCTTTTTTATTAAGGCTGGATAATATGTGAGATACAGATCTAGATATAGGTTTAGATATCACATTTTCTTTAAGGAATGTCCACTCTTGACCCTTCCATTCAGCGTTGTACTAGAGGGTCTATCCAGGACAATTAGGTAAAAAAAAGAAATTAATGGCATTCAAACCGGAAATGAAATAAAACTATCAGTACTTGTAGACTGCATTATCTTGTATATAGAAAATCCTAAGGAAACCACACACACGCACACACACACAACTATTAGAGCTAGTGAATTCAGGAATTTTGCAAAGTTGCAATGTACAAGATCAATATACAAAAATCAGTTGTCTTTCTATAAAACAGCAATAAACACTCTGAAAATGAACTTAAAAAACAAGTCCGCTGCAGTAGCATTTATCAGTGATAGGTTTTTAAAGGACATGTTTCTGGCAGAAAGCAGAAAGAAAGAATGCAAGCTATCAATTTGGAAATAGTACTTAATGTTAACTTTTGAGAGTTGACATGAAGGTTTGGAGGCTGTACGTGACCAAAGCCACTGCTGTTTGAACCTCTGTTGTTTACGCAGTGCTGGGTACATAGTACACTTGTTACATAGTTCACTTGTGTACTGTGAACTGTGTTATCGTGTTAATGTGAACTGTGAAGCACAAAATGTTACTTTGCAGCTGTCCTCTGTATTGAATTTGGGAGCCTCCTGTTCCCTTGACCATGTTTCCTGATTGGCATATTTTTATCTATTTCAGGACAACAGTCCAATTTCCAGGACTGATCCTTTTAGGGAAAAAAATAAAAAATTTGGCCCAGAAGAACAAATACTCAGAGCAATTAAGCAAGACAAATAAATAGAGGATTCTGATCTCTAGTGTTTTCTTAAAGAAGTGTCACAAAGTATCTCCAAAGTTGGGAGAGAGTAGGGGAAGGGTTCTGTGACAAAACAAACCTTTGAATAGGGTCATTTTTTAATTTCTAAAAAGTTCCCCACCGTTCCCAGTGGTTATCAGCTGTAAGCCACCAAGACTGCAGAGCCAGAATGATAGTTTAAGTTACCAGTTGTTTTAAATGTCATTTAAAATTTAGTTGTATTTAATGTGAGAAAGAATCAGAAAAAGATAATTTATAAAAGAACTCAGCACTTTATATAATTTGAAGTCACTTTTCTCTACTGGGTTAAAGAAGCGGTAAAAATTGTTGAGTCTTTAAAAATATTCCACAAGTTCTGTGCATATGATAAAGCAACAGTAAAAGGCTATCATATTGATTATTAATATTCCACTGGGCATATTGCAAATGTATATTTCACTAGGATTTCTCAACTTATTGGCTTTACTGACATTTTGGGTTAGGAAATTTTTTGTCATGGGGCCCATTCTATGCATTGCCCGGTGTTTAGCAGGATCCTTGGCCTCTAACCAATAGATGACAGTGACATCCCCTCCCAGTTATGAGAATCAAAAAATGACCTGTGGGGCATAGTCACTCTTGACTGAGAACTCTATAACTTCACCACAACTTTAAGGTAGGTATAGTTATGATTCCAGTTTTATATATATAAAAAAATGAAGCTGGAGGAGATTAACTTGTCAAGGACTCATACCTAATAAGTGCCAGATTCAAAATCTGAAGCCAGACTTTATCTTGAGGCTTCCATGCCCAACTAGATTCTCTAACTAAATTCATATTTGGTCATGTAGTAGGGTTTACACAGGGCACAGCTATTAAGAAAGTATTGTACAAAGAAACCATCACAGTAACTACTCTGATATTTCAATTGCATTTTTATTGATTATTTATTTCAAGTTACACTGTCACTAAATGGTAGGAAGAGTTCTAGATGCTCATTGTATCTGTAACATTCCAAATCCAAATAGTATTTTTAAATTAAATTTATTGGGGTGACATTGGTTAATAAGAATATGTAGGTTTCAAGTGTACATTTCTATGATACATCATCTATAAATTGCATTGTATCCTCCCGCCCAATATCAAATCATCTTCCATAACCATATATTTGGCCCCCTTTCCCCTTTATTACTCCTCCCCTCTGGTAACCACTGTACTTTTGTCTGAGTCTGTGAGTTTCAGTTTTATATCCCATATATAAATTGCATATTTCATATTCTTCTTCTCACTTCACATTAAGGGACACTAATTCTCATGGCAGAAGTGTGGATCTGTCAGACTCCCTGTGTTTGAATTCAGTCTCTGCTGCTTACTAGATGTATGATTTGGGAGAAGAGACTGGTCTTTCTGTACCTGGGTGTCCCCACATGTGCACATGGGCTGATGGTAGGATCTGCACACACAGTTTGTGCTTGGATGAGATGAAACACAAGCTGGTAAATGTTAAATCTTAGTTTTAAAATCTTACCTGTTGTAAGCCCATCACCTCAATAGATAAGGTACCAGAAGTATAATGTCACTCTCATTTTGCTGTAAGAACTAGCTGAGCATTTTCTCTTCTAAACCCTGAAGAGGGTCTGAGTTTCTGGGGCAGACACAGCCACTGTTTCTCCAACACTGTTTTCCCGGAGGTGTGTTTCACGTATTTTGCAAACCCAGCTCTTGCCAGGCAGGCCTCTGGGAAGACTTTTGGGCCCTACTCCCCACACTGTCCCTACATAACTGACTGGGAAGCCTACAGATTTCATTCATGTCTTTATTGAATCATTTGCCCCTTAAATAACTATCACTTTCTATTTTCCAGATTCTGTTGTAAGTGCTGTAGGAGAATGAAGTGCTGTCTTTATAAAAATGTTTTTGTTAATTGTAAAAGTCAGGCTCTGTCATGTTTCAAATCTGAACTCGACCGTCATTGTGCTGTTTGGCTATAACCAGTTTGCTTAACCTCTCTGTGTTGTTTCCTCATCTGTTAAAATGCTGCAGTAATGGTTCCTGCCTCATGGGGTTGTTCTAGTAGATTAGATGAGGTGTGTGCGAACCACACAGCATCTCTCTAGCCTGTAGGGTAAATGTGCTCTAAATGGTAAATTCTATTCTCGGCTCCATATGACAGTTCTGAAATAATAATAATAATAATAATAAAAAGAACACTGTTCGAGAATTTCCAGTTTGTCACCAAATGTCAAGCCAGGTTGGAAGAATGGCAATGGGCTTCAGCTAGTGTTTGTATCACGACATACTGGTGTATCCAAAGATGTGCTCAGACGGCCAAAAAGGGCCGTTCATTCTTGTTACTCTTTTATGTGGCAGAAAACAATCTGGGTTGAAGGGAGGGATATGTTTACCCAAATGCATGCCCTCGTCCTCTCTCTCAGAAGCATTTCCCGTGATGCTAACATCTTTCATCCTCAACACCTTTGGCACTTACTCCTAGACTTTGTAAAATTTATTTCTTTATAAATCAATTATTCTTAATATGGTTTGCCTCCCTAATTAGATTCTAAACTTGCAGGTAGGAAACATCCCTTTCTCTTTTTCTAGTAGCTTATAGCACCTGGTATAGCAACTTATTAATACACGTTAATTGATTTTCCAAAAACAGTAATGTGGAAAATTAATGGATTTTCCTCCTAAAGGTTGGGAGATGCTGACCTCGTCTTCCTTCAGTTGCCTGTGTTCTACAGACAGCAGTTCTGTTTATTTATGTTGCTCCGACATAGCTTTAGAGAACATTTGAGAAGCAGCTTTTACACATTGTTTGTGAATAAAATTCACTTTTAAACTGGCATATCTGCAGCCTCACTTTTAAAAAAGCATACTTAAAAATTTTTCTCTTAAAGAAGAAACATGGTGGCTAAACGGATTATCACGTTAAATGCTGTGTCACCACCACTCAAGGAGTTTCTGTCACTTCTCTGTAATTACTCTTTGAACTGCACTGAAGACCTGTATCTGGACACTGCTGGTGGCTGTCAGGCCCAAGCCTCGCCTCCCCTGTGTTTTATTTACTAACAGTCATGCGGACTATGATTTTCAACCTGTTTATAACGTCTCTGGTATATAATTACTTTCAGCCTTCACTTCGTATTTTTTATGGTATGAGTAGTGACAGGTCAGCTATGGGTTTAAATGCTCCCTCCCTAACCTGACCATGGTGTGTGTGTGAGAGAGAGAGGGGGGGGGAGAGAAAGCATGTAAATGGGAATGAGAGCACATACCCTGGCACCAGGCTCCTTCCCTTTGGCTCCTTCTTTAGCGCCTTTCCTCACATGTGAATACTCGGTCAGCCCTCATGGCTACACCTGTTTTCCCCGATCTGAAAGTGCTGCTCACCGTTCCCTCCAGGTCCTGGGACCGCCCTGACCCAGTCAGATGACATCATCCAGCCTCCCCTTTTGCTGGGCTTGCTCTGCCCTTGAATCCTGGTCTTAGAAACGGAGGACCTTTCTTTGCTAGGAAGCTCCTACTGAGTGCCCAGTTTATAGAAACGCGCCTCTGTCTTGGCTCCCAGTTTATGAATAACTGAGAGGCCACCTCGAGTCCCAAGCCGTACGACTAAAGCCTTGCCCAAGGTCTTTCCCCCGCTCTCCTGCCGCCTCCTCTGCTCTCCTGGAAGTCAGCTGCTGTGCACCGCTAGGCCCCCAGCGTCCCCTCCTCGCCCACCCACGCGTCCTCCCCGGTTTGCTGAACCTGCCGTGAGTAATAATTTCAGGCAAGTGCACCTGCCAGAGCCTCGGCCCGGATGTCCCCGCCTGCTCTGTAAGCTGCTGAGTCAGCCTGCGCCGCACCTCCTGGGGAGCGTTGGCATCAGCCAAGCTTGCTGTGCACGCTCCGCGCAGGCAGCGAGCGGAGTGCTGACAGCGCCCTGCAGGCAGCTTGGGAGCTGCGGTCTCCACGAGGCGTCCATGCAACCCCATGTCTGCAAGAGAACTGACTGAGGAGCTCTCAAATGATTATATTAAATTGGGGTTGAAGTGTTATGCCATGGTCTTGGACTTCGATTTGGAAAAAGAAAATGTATTATGATATAAACATGGCATAATGAGGATAAGGAGTGAGATTTGATGGTATGACGTTTTTCCATATGGTGCATATCACCTCTCCCCATGAGGGGAAGAAATGGTTAACTTCATTAAAATGAAGGAAGGCTGTAGGCCTCTGGGCACCTTTAACTAAAAGCATTGCTTTCTTGTGCCTGTATGTAAGGGAGTGTGGGCTAGAGTTTCTGAAGGGAATGCATACAAAGTATTGATCCAGAAATTAAAACTTGTTTTAAATCAATTAATCTGTGTATTTTGTTCCCGAGGTGGGACTTTTTACCTTTGAAAAATACACATTTTATTTTATTGTAATGACAATTGGTGTGACTTGAATTTGTCGGTTGAATACAGAAATATCATAAGACTTATTTGTCTTATTGTAACAACTTTTTTTTTTTTCTATTTCAATTTTTTTTCCAAAATATATCTTTATTGATTTCAGAGAGAGGAAAGGAGAGGGAGAGAGAGAGACAGAAACATCAATGATGAGAGAGTTATTGATCGAGCCCGCAGCCTGGGCATGTGCCCTGACCAGGAATCGAACCCCGATCGCCTGGATCCTAGGTCGACGCTCAACCGCTGAGCTACGCCTGGCTGGGCTCTATTTAAATTTTTTAATTGCTATTTTTAATTAATTTATTGGGTGACATTGGTTAATAAAACCATACAGGTTTCAAGTGTACAATTCTATAACACATCATCTGCATACTGCATCATGCACTCACCACCCAAAGTCAGGTCTCTTTCCACTACCATTTATCCCCACGTTGCTCTCTTCTACCCTTCCACCCCCCCCCCCTTCCCCTCTGGCCATCACCATACTGTTGTCTTTTTGTGTGTTTTTTTTCTCTTAATAACCTTTCAGTTTTTCATCCAGTCCCCCAAACCCCCTCCCCTCTGACAGCTGTCAGTCTGGCCTTTTGTATCTATGATTCTGTTTCTATTTCGTTAGTTCATTTCTTTCATTAGATTCCACATATATTTGTATCTATGATTCTGTTTCTATTTCGTTAGTTCATTTCTTTCATTAGATTCCACATATATTTGTATCTATGATTCTGTTTCTATTTCGTTAGTTCATTTCTTTCATTAGATTCCACATATATGTGAAATCATATGGTAGTTGTTTTTCTCTGACTGGTTTATTTCATTTAGCATAATGCTCTCCAGGTCCATCCATGCTGTCACGAAAGGTAAGATTTCCTTTTTAATGGCCATGTAGTATTCCATTCTGTAAACTCACCACAGATTTTTTTATCCGCTCATCTACCGATGGGCATCTGGGCTGCTTCCAAATCTTGGCTATTGTAAATTACACCGTAATGAACCTAGGGGAGCATGTATTCTTTCAAATTAGTGTTTCAGGTTTCTTCGGATATATTCCCAGAAGTTGAATCTCTGGGTCTATTTCAATTTTTAGGGTCCACATGATATATAATATAAGAAATATGGCCTGATCACATATAAAATACTTAGACAACTTTCTTCCAACCATGTGGCACAGTTCCTAAACCAGAAAGCAGAAATGTGCTACATTTGACCACATAACTGTATTCCTAACAATTTGCTAAGTGATTCTGACACATTATATTGTAACAACGCCATAAAGATTTCATTGCTATTAGAAAACTAAGACTCAAAGACATGTAGGAATCTCCCTAAGGTTATAATAATAAATGGCTGAATCAGGCTTTGAATTCTGTTCAAGGGGTCCGGTGTCCACCATGGGTCCATGCTTACCCTATTCTACATTCCATCAGTAAGTGGAAGTGAATTATAAAACGAAAGTGAAAGTCTGTCTCTAAAATCTCCCATTTGCCTGCCCTATTCTTGCCAGGGTACCAGTGTTTATCTCTCTTATTCAGTGACCATGTACAGATACCTTATGTGTAGGGTACTCTACTGGGCACAGGATGAAGCACAAACAAGCATAAGAGATGGTTCTCTCCTTCTAGCAGATTACTTTTCTGGTTGACCGGAAAATTTTGCCACTACAAAAAGTAATTAATAAAAATGTCAAAGTACGTAAAACGGGAGGGTGGAGGGGATGCTCCCTGAGATCTAGAACAGATGAGAAAACCTGGAAGATAATTTGGTGTAGAAAAAACGAGCTACTTTGGAGGAATGATTTGGGGCAGATTGGATGGCCTGGATTGATGCCGATCTGTTTTCTCTCACAATAATCATTCTGAGAAATACTTCTGCACACTTGCCAGAGTCACTTTGCTTTTCAAATATTTTTAATTAGTAGTTTTATAGTTTAAAATTTAATAGTTTAAATTTAAGATTGGGTGGTGGGCACACATGCACTATACTAATGATGTATCATGGAATTGTGCACTTGAAATCTATATAATCTTAATAACCAATGTCGCCCTAATAAATTTAATCTAAAAAAAGATTAAGGTTTTAATTTAATTTCCATCTCCCATTTCTAAAATATGAAGCCCATAATAGAATCATCGATCATTTCTGATTTGGTTACATCTATGTCTCTAACACTGCTTTTAGCAGGTAGCAGTTTCTTAAGAAGAATTTGGTGAAAGAGTTAGGCATGACATACTAAAGCATTCTTCATTCTGCTTCCTAATTACTAAAGCAGTTCATATGAAAGAGTTTTACATTGTTGACTGCTCTTTTAAATAATTTATTTGGCCCATTGTTACAAACCATAAGTGTTTATTAGGTTTATCGTTGTGTAGTATTGGTATGTGTGAGGAAAGATGGAACTTTATCAGCGTCTCAGTTCAATGCATTTTTCTTATAAAACAGACCCTGCTGTACTATCCGAAACTGAAATTCATGAATAAGAAAATCTAGTAAGATAAGGTAGATTACTAGCATAGGTTATATAACAACTAATCTTTAAAATCAATATAATTCCATATTGTTAATATAAAGGGGAAATATGAGGAAAGCTATCTTTGTAAACTTCTGTGTATCTCAGTATGCAAATCAGGCATGCAAATAATACAAGTCATAAAAGGTAATCGGCTGTACCTAAATGTAGAAGCTCCATAAATATGAAGCTACATTTGCACACTGGTGGAGGTGTGTTATATTGGTGACTCATACTATGAGAGGTGTTGTAGTTGGTGACTTATTTTTTTTTGAAATGGAGAGCAACTTGTGGTAAACTTCCAAACCAAACACGTTTTATACCTCTCCAGGTTTACATAATGACTGCATTCTGGGAAAACAAAACAAAACAGTGAACTATAAAAGTGTGCAAAAAAGTACTTGAAGTTCATTCGCTTAAAATTAGTTCTAGGCTCAGATCACTGTAAACGGGTTATTCTTTTAGAGGATATCTGGTGGGGCATTTGGAAGCTGCATGGAGCATACTCTGCATTGTAGGGTATCTAGCACCCACCAAATGTCAGCACAACCCTCCTTCCGCCCACACTTGTGGAGCCTACATATGTGTATGTCATCAGAAACTGAAACGGTTTGTGCCTCTGGGGTAGTACTATCTCTCCGTTTGGAACCATTGCTGTAGACAAATGGAGAGCTAGGCAGAATTTAATTTATTACTCTCCTGCCTTCATTTGAGGTACTAATTTCTCCCCTCAATCAAATCTGCTGTCACTAACACCGGTTTCCTGCAGTCAGTCTTTCATCCCTCCCTGTTCCCTGTGTGAGCCCTCATGTGGTCCCCAAGGCTCATCTCCCTGGAAATATCCTGAGCTTTAAGCCTAGTCTTTCCCAAACTACTGTCATTAAGCAGTTTAATAAATCTGATAAATTAGCTTACCATGTTCTACTTCTGACATTAAGGGACTTCAGGCTTTACTTCATATTTTGTCTTAGATCAGGACCAAGGCATCCTGGTTAAATTCCAGACCTCTGCCATGTTATCTGGGAAAGAAGTGGTCAGTTATGTTGACTTGCCAAAGCCATTATCTTATTTTGCTAACCATCTATTAAAGACGAGAACCTGTCAGATTATGTAATACTTGGAGACTTAGATTTTTCTTCTATAAAATAGAAATGATAATTAGAATTAACGTTATTGTGTCTGTGATTACTACAAGATATCCCTTGTATAAAAGTGCCACCATAAACTCAAGTACACAGTTAATGTCAGTACTTATTGTTACCAAAAAGTATTTGCCTTTCAGCTTACTGGAGATCTAATGTTCTCAATTAGGAGTGATTTTGGTGGGGAGGTTGCTGTTGGCATTTATTGGCAAAATGCCATGGATGCTACTTAACATCCTAAAATACATAGGACAGTCCCTGCCAAAAAAAGAGTTATCCAACCCCAAATGCCAGCAGCAACAAAGGAGAGGAAACCTTGCCATAGATAGTTAGCATGTGCTCTTTAATTCATTGCTTGCTTTTCATTTGCTTTCTTTAATTCTTGAAGAGAAGGAACTCATGAGGTTAACTCAGATCATCAGGTTAACTTATTTCTCCAATTAAAGCCAGCCTGAATTGTCAAATATATATTCTCAGAATCAAATGTGAGAACAAGGTATATAATTGCACATGCTTATAAATATATATGTTTTAATTTTTGTTGCTATCTTAAGGCCCATCCATTTTAATTTTTCCTTCTGTATGGCTTTCCCATTCAAAGTATTTATGAAGCTAATATCTTTTTTAAAAATGTGTCTTTATTGTTGAAAGTATTACAGATGTCTCTGTCTTTTCCCCCCATTGATCCCCTCCACCCCTCATCCGCCCCACTGTTGATACATGCTTTAGAAGACTTTTAGACTCTGTAAAAGAAGGATATATCCAGCCACTTTCTCTTACCACCTTGTTAAAAGAAACTGTTGAGTGGAGAAGTGTTGGGAGCATTTATATATTGCTGTAAACATTAGGCCTGGAGATGGTTCTAATATTGTTATTCTGCTGAGCACATAAGTAACTAACACTTGCATGCACACTCTTGTTCTGATTAATCGCCTCTGCCTTCACATTTTTTAAGGAGCAAGATACCCGGGGCATCCCCAGCCGGCGTGGCTCAGTGGTTTAGCATCAACCTATGATCCAGGAGATTGTGGTTCGATTCCCGGTCAGGGCACATGCCCAGGTTGCGGGCTCGATCCCCATTGGGGGGCGTGCAGGAGGCAGCCGATCAATGACTCTCTCATCATTGATGTTTCTACCTCTCTGTCCCTCGCCCTTCCTCTTTCTGAAATCAATAAAGACATATTAAAAAAAAAGAGAGAGAGAGAGAGATACCCTGAGCATGGTGTAAACATCAGTTGAACGGTAGTTTTCCCAGATTTTTCCTCTTGCATACACATACGCTTTGAAGAGAAGGAGGTGAAACATGCTTAAATGATATCAAGAAAAGCCTGTTTGTGGTGCTGGAACCCACTCATCTGAGGGACTTTTTGACCTGTGAAATGCAAGGTCAGCAACCATTAGCGCATGGCAAGTGCTGGCTGTGCAAGTAAGAGCTCTCCAGGGAAGCTTTTATCTGGAGCTCCAATTTTTCCAAGATGTCAGAAGATTCTTTCCTTGCAGAAACAGTGAGGAGCTCTTAGGAGAATGAAGGCCTGAGTAGGAATGAAACCACACCGTGTGTCGTGCTCAGAAACCTGTTCCCATTGGAAAACACGCAGGATGTGTGGACTGAGCCAGAAAGGAGAGTAAGAATGACTTTTTCATTCTGGATAGAATTATCAAATCTGAACTGTGGTCTTCACTACCCTGTATGTCCCTCAGTTTGATTTTTTATGTGGAACTATATTAATGACTTTTTGAAGGATGTGTTTCAGTTTGAGTATGTGTAAACTGTTCAGCCAACTCAATTTCTTGATGTCATTTTCTGACCCTCGGAAACATCAGAATTGAAATGGAAGGTAAGTGACTAAGTTAGACACATTGAAAACCAAACACACTTGCATCTTGTTTGTTTAAATCTGTTTCATTTCAGTACTGTGTGTTTGAATGGTGAATTTTTCCCCTTTTCTTTGGAACCCAGGTGTTATTTTGGAAATGAGAATATATGATAAAATCTATTTATATAATTTTAATACAATGGAGAAGATAGTGATAATAGTCAAGTGTTTTCAGGTTATCCTCAATTCCTGCAAGCACAGTCCTCGGAAAAACTATGGTTGTTAACAAATGATGGATTAAGTGGATTTATTCCCTTGGGTGTGTGGAGTGAGATCTAGCTTTTTTTTTCCTTCTTTTTTCTGTTTTTCCTACCTGATGGTCAACTTCTGTAGCAAGTTTTTGGAGTATGTACCACAAGAGCAGATCTAAAACTGGTGGATGAGCCATTTTGAATTTATGGAAACAGCTATTCAATAAACTCTGTTCTGGGAACTCTTCAGGTTGGAGTATGTCTTTTTCATTGTCCCTAATTGTAAATTATCTGCTTGTTCTTATGAAAATAGAGCTCTGAATCTTTTATAATTCAGTTTGGTGTCTTAACTAGGAAGCCCAGACAGAAAGTATTTGGCTCAATTAGCAACTGCTTGAAAGAAAGTTGTCTATTGTGTGGCTGCTCTGAGGTTCAAAAGGGTGTTAATTCTTATTATTACATTAGAAGCCTGGGGGACAGTATGTATTAGGTGCTCCCTCAGTTGTCAGAACTCTTCTTAATGTGACTGAGTTCAAACAGTGAGATCAGAGCAACCAGTGACCCTCGAACAAACAAGCTCAATTTGGAAGGTATTAACCTGCCCAGGAACATTTGTAATTTTGATTCTCATTATTTTATCTCCTGATATTGCCTTTAATTCAGTTGTACAAAGTTATTAGTCATCTATTGGATTTTATCCCTGTAATTGAAGGAAGAGCACATATTATATTTTTAATACTTTTGATTGTAATTGTGTTCTTCGCATAATTTTGTTGAAGTGTGTTTTTTTGTGGTTTAATTTGTTATATAGTTATTTCACTTATAAAAGGTGTCTAAATATTAGCAATAATTTGTGCATATGAATATTTAGAAATAATATTTGATATAGTGTTGTGAAATTTTGGATGTCTTTAAATTGCCATGGAAGTTTTTATTAATTCTTCAGTAATAGATAAAAATCATATGGTGGCTTTTAAAAATGATCAATATTAAAATGCTAAGAGGTACTGCATTGAAGAACAAAAGAAAACATAAATCACCTCAGGAAACCTTTTACAGCAGACTTAGAAACAAAGGCTTTTATTTTTCCAGTGAAGGAAAATGGTATCTGTAGCATATGCATTCTAAGCATGTTCTGGGAATTGTGTTTTCAAATATTAATTTATTTAAAAATAAAATCTGTGATTTGCCAGCATTACATGGAAAGGATTCTTAGCTTATTTTGAGATAAGTGAAAGTTTTACAACTGGGAAAGTAATAGAGTCGGAACGATGTTTTCTGTTTGAATAAGTGAAACCAATATTTTGCAGATTGTGCAAACCTATCAGATTGACACAGAATGATGAAAAAACAAAGTTTTGGTTTCTTTTACTTTTCACAAACATGAAAAATAATAATTTAAGAACTACACTGTAAAGCAGATATTATAAATGTAGATTCCACTAGAAATGGG
Organism: Miniopterus schreibersii; assembly: GCF_964146895.1. Lineage (NCBI taxonomy): Eukaryota > Metazoa > Chordata > Mammalia > Chiroptera > Miniopteridae > Miniopterus > Miniopterus schreibersii. The sequence continues at coordinate 26,897,952 of NC_138113.1, read as the reverse complement.
GGGGGGGGCTTTATAACTTTTATTATCAGTGGCTCTTCTGGGATATACACTTTTCCCTAAACATTTGATGGAGGATTGTTGTATTGCTTTGTAAGGCAGTTTTATGATGTTGATTTGTATTGATAGTTTTTAATCCTTCAAAGTACTAAGATAGACTCTGCAATGTAATCTATAATAAAAAGTTTATTCTGCTTAGTATCAGTGTAATGGATGGGCTTGTTGTCTTGTCTAGCATAAAGTATCTGAGATCTCTATTACTGTGCATGGGCAAACAGTGGTTAAGCTGTTGAAATGAGTAATTGTAATAACAGATTATCATTTTGCTTGCTTCACTTATTTTGAATTTTAGGATTTTCGGTTGTAGAAAATATTGCTGAATTATTCAAAAATGTATTTATAAATATTAGTAGCTCTATAGATGAGCTAAAGTCATTGGCAAGTGTCTTTGATTCGTCTCTTCATTCACTCATCCACCCAGTATTTATTGAATGCCTGCGAGGTGTCAGGTTCTGTGCTAGATGCTAGAATAGGATATATTGTTTATTTCCTCTAGCTATAAATTGCTTTTGGTTAATTTATATGTTTAACCCCAAAAGTCAGTCTAGTATTCAAATTGATGTTAGAGAGAAATGTGTCTTTTTGTTTTGGAAGAAAGTTTTGGCTGCCAGGAAAAAAAGAGCACTGGGAAATTAAAGACACCATTAGTCAGGTAATCACTGCCCAGTAGGGTTCGCCAGAACAGGATTGCCTTTTTTAAAAAAAAATATGTTTTTATTGACTTTAGAGAGAGTAAGGGAGAGGGAAGGAGAGAAACATCAGCGATGAGAGAGTCATTAATCAGCTGCTGCCTGCATACCCCCTCCTGGGGATCGAGCCCATGTGCCCTGATGGGACTGGAACTTTGATTTCCTGGTTCATGGGTCAGTGATCAACCAGTGAGTCACTATGCCTAGGCCAAGACTGCCTTTATAAAATTAAATAGTATGCCAGACAACATATCTGCATACCCCATAGACACAGGCAACAGTGAGGTGATGGCCAGAGGGAACGGGGCAGGGGCGGGTGGAGGTGGGAGAGGGGAGAAAATGGAGGCATCTGTAATAATGGCAACAATAAAAATAAAGTTAAATAGTATGTTAAAAAGCCTTCAGAATTAATCCTATGAGTAGAAAGCCCTATATAGGAAACTGATGAACTATGCAGTTCTTTTTCAACCTTATTTCCTGCTGGATGGTTTAAGCAACTTTCAGCAAAAACACAAATAATTTGGATTTTAATGGATTTCAGTACCTTCAGCACAAAGCTCTTTAAGTCTCTATCACCTGATATTATCTCTAGGGGATATGCTTGTTATTTTTTAAAAATCAAGTCAGAGACATTTGATATTTGAAATGTATTTTTCATTTTCTTATTTAAAGTATGTTGAGGTGAGTGCAATTTTAATACTGCTCAGGTCAACTTGCAAATTTGGTTGGTTTCCACATGATTTTTTATAAGTAAAAACCCCCATATAGTGACATGCTGATGTAATGTCAGTAAATAGCTGAATATCCCTGTTCTTATACCATCAAATGTGGGAGTAGTGGGGCATTTTCCCCACATCCAGGGTGAGGGAGGGTAATAGTTCAAAATGATCTATAGGACAGTGTATGGGAGGGGAAAACTCTCTTTCCTCTTAATTTTTCTGCCTGGCCTAAGAATTAAATTGACAGGAGACAGACTGACAAGAGAAAATAACCAAGTCTATTACATATGTACATATGGGGGTTCCATAAGAATATGGGACCCAAGGATGGATCAGGCAGTTGAGATTTATATGGGTTTTGAATGAAGGAGAAAAGGGGGCGTGGTTTGAACTTCAGAGGGGAGGAAGGCAATTCACGTGGAGATAGAGAAGCACATGTTTGGTAAATAAATGTTTGCTGACCATCTTTAACTATGGGGCACTGAGAGGACTTTGACCAAAGGGGCCTTGCTATGTCCTTCCTGTCAGTCACATCTAGTTCATATTAAATTATGCTTATCTATGATGATAGCTGCCTTCCTGAAGGAGGTACTCTATCTAAATTCTCTTAGGGAGTTGGGGAGAAGGTAGAATATTTTTCCTAAGTCTTTTGTTTCTTAAAAATAACCAGCTTAAAACAATCAGTATCCCCCAAAAGGCATATTGGGGTGGCAAAGTCTGCTCCCCTCCATAGATTTTTTCAGTATGTGTTCTGGAGAACTGTGTTAATGGGCTTCACCCACAAAATAAATAATTTGTACTGGGTTGAACAGAGTTGTGCAATTTATTGCAGGACATTTCAGCATCTTCACTGTGTAATTATGCACTGTGAATCTCTGAAAGAGGGGTATAAGTGTTCCAAACCCACATGTCAAATGACAGATATCTCTTTTTCACTAATGTTCATAGTGTAATAATATATTCATGTTTATAATGTCCCATGCACTGTTTTTAAAAGTATTGTTCAAGGACTTCTTGAAAAGCATCTCTCATGACTAATGTATCTTGGGGCTGACTTGAGGAAGTGCTTCTTAAGATGGATTCATTGCCTCCTAGTCCTATCTGCTCTTTCTCAAACTTTAGAATTAAGACATAAGCTTTGAGTGAGTTTTATGCAGTTTGCATCCACTGAGGTTATCCCAGAATATTTGTAACATCTAGGGTTCGTAAAACATAGAGCTGAAAAGAGAAGCAATTAATAACAATAATGAAAGTAATACTTCACAAGTAAGTCTATGGTTTTTTCCCCCCAAAGTGCTTTCAAATATTGGGTCACTTGATCTTTACAACAAACTTGTGGTAAATTCAGTTTTTCATTTTTTTTCTAATTTATGTTTGAGAAGGCAGAGTAATTTAGAAAGGTTCAGACACTTGTCAAGTTTTCACATCAGGTTTGTACTCTGTTGCCCTTACCTGTTGTATAAATGACTTTCAAGATAATTGTGTACATTGTACAACCTGAGAATTAGAATCTAGGTCAGGGTTAGGCAAATTATGATCTATAATCACATAGACCACTGGGCTATATCTGGCTCAGTGCCTGTTTTATTTATTTAAATAAAGTTTTATTGGAACACAATCATACACATTTGTTTATGTATTGTTTTTTACTGCTTTCACACTACAATGACAGAGTTGAGTAGTTGCAACAGAGACCATATGGCCTGAAAATCCTAAAATATTCACTCTCTCGCTCTTTATAGAAAAACTTGCCAACTCATCTAGATCATTGCCCTAGCTAGAGGCTGTTTGTAGATGTTAGAATGCTGTTTATAGTGCCCTGCATTCATAACATGTAATGTTAACAGGAAACATGGAGGGAGTTCCCCAAAGAAGAAACCTACATTTGTACTGTTAGTGTAAATGACACTCATGTGTTAATTTACACACATCCCTATGCATAAATTACAGGTTTTAGCTCACCACAGTGCTAGCTGAGCCTGCGTCCTTCAAGCACAGGGTTATTTAATTACTGCTGCTAGAGGCTTTAATCAAGTCCTTCTTATAGAAAACAAACAAACGATTAGCCTTTACATTGCAGGCATAAACAGGAATTTGACTCATGAATTCCTAATTATACTGCTCCGCTTTGGAAATCAGTTCACATTCAAATTCTTGCTGTTACTCCATATACAACTTCCTTTAGCAAAATAGAAGTATAGGATTAAAAAAAATTGTGGTTAAATATGTAAAGATTAAAGTTAGGTTTAATTTAAATTTTTTTCCTATGTGCTTATACAGATTGATTAAAGGGAAGTAGGGAAGTAATTGGGCCTCTATTATATATCAGCTGCATGCTATACATTTTATATGACTTACTAATTTATTCTTACAATAATACTATGAGGTCGCTTTCATTATTTCTATTTTAAATATTAGGAAATTGAAGCTCAGGATGTGAAATGACCTGCCCAATGTCACATTAGAAAGTAGGGAATGATGGATCCCAGGGGGGCTCCTAATCTGGGCCTAGCTTATGGGTTCCTTTTATCATGACTTGTTGCCTCAGCCACAAGGCCAAGGCCCATTCTCCACTGCTGTAACCAGTGCCTAAACCGGATCAGCCCTTGCCAAGTATTTTTTCCAAGATGTGCTCTTAGTTGCATATAACAGTTGGCAAGTTAAATGCACATCCTGGTTTTGTGGCACTAGATTATTTTGCTTACTGTTTTAGCTGTGTGAAAAATCAGTTCTGAAATAAGATCTATAAGTTTTGTTGTGTTTTTTGTTTTTTTTAAAATCCTGGCTAAACAAAACAACCAATCTCTGCATATTTTGAGTGCTGAAGCCAATTTTATCAGAGATACAAGGTGGTTCTTAATTTCTCCTCCCCAATCCCTTCTATCATTTGTCAGAAATCAAATGCCAAGGTCTTCCACAAATAAAATTTGCTAAGTAATTATCCGTAAGGAGTTCCTTGGAAGACATAGAAAGGATACCTACAAGAAATTATTTTATTTTCTGTACTACTTTCTGACATGTTTTAGTGTCTCTGCAGCATACATTATTTTCTGAGAGTTATTTCACATTGTATTTTTCTTTACCTTTATGTTTTTAAAAAACTTTTCAATACAGGAATCCATTTTCAAGAATATTAGAATTTTAGTTTCTTATTTGGAATTTATATGACAAGAATTTTTACTCATTTGGATTATTACCCTTAGTTAAGGAGTATGCAGCTTTGATCTGGTTTGTTAGCTCAAATCTACTTTTCAAGCAGCTGTGGTTGTTACCGATATCCTTCCTGTTAGAGTTGTACACAAAGTTGTGACCCAGAGGCCTATTCACCAAGGTTTTATGATGCAGTATGAAAGTGGGCCTTTGTTGTATTTAGATAGTTGTTAAATGATCCTTTATGTTACAATACAAATATCTACATATAATGTATGAATATGCATATTCATATATGTACTCATATATATATAAGTCTAAAGAAAACAAACTTCATCCTCTGTTGAAAAAGAAAGAATGTGGGCCTTTGATTTGATTTTTTTAATCTGTTACACAAGGTATTATTCATTTCAGTTTTAAAATTCTAAAACAAAATTTCTAAATGCCATTGCACTTTAAGTTTACTGTTTGTAAAAAGGTAAATTCATTCAGAATTTCAGGCACCATAGGTAGGATTAAACAACAAATAAAAAGTAATTGCATTTCATAGGGTGTTGTATTTAAAGCTAGGCCTTATGTAGTAATGCCTTCATAGGAATGTCACTTAAAAATTTAATCGACTACTACGTGATTCTATACAATAAATGATTCAGTTATTTCTGCTGAGTTAATTACAGTATGAAAAAGTATTATAGTCAACAGACACCCCATTGGAACCAGAAGATGTTTATCACGTTCACCAGATTAACATCCCTAAAGGTAGTGTTTAGAAATGACTGAAGAAAATTCTAATTTTATATTTCTCATATACATAATCTGTGGTTTCTTTGAATTGTTTTAGTTGGATGGAACACTTTAATTTAGTAACTACACATCGGGTACCATAATGCCCAATTTGAGTGAAACTTGAGATTAACTGTTTACACCAAAATGCAGAGAATGCCATTTTAAATACTTTTCTGATTTTTCAAGTTTATCAGTACAGAATTGTTAGAAAAACTAAAATTTATTTGAGATCAACTTAAAATGTCACTAACATAATTGTGTTAAAACTTGCATCCCATCCAAAGGAAATATGTGAGCTTGACACATCTTATTATAATTAATAAATCATAAAATGTATTAAAATTATGGAAAATTTGGTTCTTATAATTTCATTAAAATCATTTAATTTACTAAAAATATTTATTTCTATTGATATCTTTCCATAAATATGTCTTGGAGTATTAGATTACAGTCAGGAAACAGTGCTAGTATTTCAAAGAGATGATTTTTTAAAAAGAAACTCCATAAGAAAAAGCCATTATTTTACTTGGGGTTACCTGAATTACTGTTTTCTTTTAACTTAAAATAATTTCCTTCCTACAAATACGTTGATAAGTCCTTAGGATACCTGTGATTAATTAGAAATTTGCAAAATCTCCATAGAATTGGGGGTCAGAGACCTGATTTCTACCATTTAGTCATTCATTTTTAAATTTATTCCCTCATATTTATTGAGTGTTTAGTATGTACCAGGCACTGTGCAAAGAATTGTGTATAAAGTGGTGAACAAAATATATTTGCACCTCATTGGATTTTAAGTTACTTTCTTCTTAAATAACCATGGCCTCTGTTATAATTAAATAAGATCACACAAGTGGTTTTGTGAATATAAGTGATGGCTGAATTCAGCTGCATCACTGTCGTCATCATCATCATCATCATCGTTGTCAGATCTACCTGAGAAACAACAATCCCTGTAGAAAACAGTTTGGAAATGTTCAATTAATGAATCTTGAAGTGCATCAGAATGATATTACAATAGAAACTAATACTAAAATTCTTCAAATAACTTTGCCCAAATAAAAAATGTTTTCAGTTGTTAAATTTTGTTACTTCTGATGTGATAATATAATAACTAAAGTCAGCTTATTGTGGGAAGTAAATTCTGCCTTTGAAAACAAATTTACTTATACTCATTCCATATTTCTGGTTTCATAGAAGCTATACAGGAAGTTAAGATAGGAGATTAATTACTTGTTAAAACACATGTATAAGCAACTTCTATATGTACACACCATGCTAGTAGCTCAAAAAGGAAGAATACTAAAAAAGGCTCTTAAGTAACTTACAGTTTGTATAAGGAAGCATTAATTATAATAATGCCATGGCTAACATCATTAAACAGGTATGATCTATACATAAAAATGCTTTACAATGTCATTTTTTAATAAGTGGTTTTATGGTCTTTCACTGCTATGAGCCCCAGCCTCTCTGTGGAAGAAGTTAAACAGCAAGTGAGGGAATGAAAGTGATGTTTAAAACAATGTATCTAATTCCTAAACCTGGTTTCTGGTGGCAGAACTTAGAAGGATCCCAGCTCCGGGCCCCTTGTCCTGCCCAAGTCCTTCAGGGCCGGTGAGATGGAACATTTCGGTGCTGCCTGTGGGCAGGGTGCTGAGATTCTCCCAGGATGGGTCGTTTCTGAGAGAGTCACTGTGTTTGTGACCCTGACAATTCATTCAAGTCATTTTTCCTCTTTATGAATATTTTCATACATATTCACAAACTTTAAAACAATGGATTGAATTATTTTATATTAATAGGTCCATTTAAAATTATCAAGCCTTTTGTCTCAGTGAGACTCCATCCAGAACAGTTTCCATCCTACTCTGAGAGAAACATACTAATTTAAAAGAAAGAGATGAAGCCGCCTATTCAGTATTTCCAAAAATAGTGACTTTTCTACCCTTTTCCATTATATTTTCCCTGTGGGTTGAGTATTACTTCCCACATGACACATTTTGAACATAATTTACTTCAGAGGGCTGGAAGGTACACATTTTCTAGGCTACCAGCTGCGGCCACGGCTACATTGTTGGGAGGCGTTAGCCGGTCCACGTAGAGTCAGCTACTGCACAACCAGTTTGTTCCTCGTTATTGTCATAATATCAGAAATCTATTAAGTTTTTGTGGCATATTTATGCTGTGTACGGATGAGTTTTACCTAGTAATACATCTAAAATAGCACTGTCTTAGTTCGGGCTGCATAACAGAGAACCGTAAAATGGGGGGCCTGTGAAAACCAGAAAGTCATCTCTCAGCCCTAGAGGAGGGTCAGGTTCAGGAGAGAGCCCTCTTCCAGGATGAAGGCTGCCGACTCCCCCCACTCTTCCATTTCTTCTTCTAAATATGTATTGATTTCAGAGAGAGGAAGGGAGAGGGAGAGGGAGATAGAAACATCAATGATGAGAGAGTCATTGATCCGCTGCCTCCCGCACGCCCCTTGCTGGGGATCGAGCCCGCAACCGGGGCATGTGTCCGGACCGAGAATCGAACCGCAATCTCCCGGGTCCTAGGTTGATGCTCAGCCGCTGGGCCACGCCGGCCCGGCAAGACTGCCAACTTCTTGATTCTTCACCTGGAGGAAAGCAGAGGGGAAGCAAGCTCTCTTACGACTTTAATAAGGGCACCAGGAAGAGGGCCCTATTCTTATTACCTCTTGAAATTCTAATTACTTCTCAAAGGCCCACCTGCTAATACCATTTATATTGGGAAGTGGTCTGTCACCCCATGGCTTCGGGGAGACACAGTCAGTCAGTGCGTGACTGTATTGAGTCAGGATTCTGATTCTGGTTTTGCAACATATAATTTCTTCTTTGGAAATGAGATAATATCTGGTTATGTTGTATAATCTCTTTCAAACAATTCTAATGCTGGGAGCTGGGCTAAGATGTCCAGTGACCTCACTACCCTTTGGAAATCATCTGTCCTTTTCAATACTCTATTTATTTACCAGACAACAGCTCACTGGGATATCTAGATTAACTGTTACTCATTAAAGTATTGAGGCTGTCAATATAAATATATCTTTGTTTCCATTCTTATATTGCCTCATTTTTGTTACTGTTTAAAAGTGGAGGTTGGATGTCACCAACCAATCATGAAAACAGCACTTTTCTGTAATAAAGTTATAATGTTTAATTTTAAGAGCAGGCCTGTGTTCTTTAAATACTGCAAATAGACTTAGCAGGTCTACTCTAAATTTTTATTGTGTACCTCATCCATTAGGTGAAACTTTGTAGTCCATTATTTCATCTCCTAGATGTTTTTACCACTTTTTCTTTTCCCATTTCACTAATGCTTCCATGTGCAGAGTTATTTTTTCTGCTCTCAGTTTTTATTTGCCTACCCAGTGGTGCATTTGTTACGTACTAACACCTTTTAACAGGATGTTGGCCATGTAGAGTTGACTGCATGTTCGAGCTGCCCCTGTTTTCTCTCCTTGTGCTGCTGTATTTCAGCGGTGCAGAAGTGTTGATCCTTTTACTTGCCTATTTGGTTTATTTTCCTACAGTGTATTACTCTCTAAGAAGCCTATTTGATAGGAAAGGAGATCTTTGACTTATTATAATGTAAGATAATTTATTGTATGAGATGGTAGGATGGAGGGTACTTTTTACTCCTTTAAAAACTGCTGTTCTTATTAAACTATTGTACAAAAAATTATCATAGACTCACAGGTAAAGTCTATGACAATGTTAAGTGACCTAATGGAGAATATTGAGAAAAGTGGCAGGAAAACAAGAGTAAGAATTATATTGCATTGCTTATTTAATTTACTCAAGAATCAAAACATTTAACATTTTCTCATCAGCATCTGTGAGGTTTACGGGAGAGGGCATACGATGAAAAGAGTAGGAATTACCCAGAGTTTGAATTACTCAAAGACATTTTAACATGAAGTCAGCAAAATTCTTATTAGGGCGCTTTCCCAGTTTTTGTTTCTATTTTGTTTGAATTTGTTCATGAAAGAAAGTACTGGATGGTTGTGTGTGCATGTGTGTGTCAAAGAGATGACACATGCTTGTATTGATGTTTAGGGTGGAGTTCATGAATTGAGGTGGTTACAGTATCATGTGGCCATGAATTCTAAAGCAATATGCCATGAGCTATAACTTGATGAGGTTATTTTGAAACTTAAATCTTCAGTGTGTAAGGTGTTTGGGGAAAAGAATGCATGCTTTCTGTAATCAGAAACCAGTTTACACAAATGTCAAGAAGTAATTAGTTATGTCATATTCCTGTTATTCTATTTTTAAAAATAAAATGGACTGCTTTGAATGATGGAGTTAACCATTTCTGTATGCTTTACAAGGGTCCAAAAAAGAAGTTTCTCTTTATCTTTCAGCATGTTTTCTTAAGCAGTGAATTTTCAGAAAAAGTAAGATGGGGAATTATAAGTCTACTTTAAGAGTTTGTATTTGTGGTGATTTGATTTTATGGATCAGTAAACCAACTGATAAAGGGGAGATTATTCAAGCTCATGGCTCCCTCTTCAGCATGGGCTTGCATTTATATGGGCCTAATTAAGTACCAGACATCAGCCCAAGCGCTTACACATATGAAATCTTCAAAGATATTGAATTGGTTGTACCTATGAACAAACTATTATGTTCTTAGCCTAAAACATAAAACTTTTTATTTTAAAAAGAAAATAGGAGTTGAACATTATATTTAATTTTTCCTCCTACCTATTTATTAATGCAGATTTTAAAAGATTAGAGCTTTCTGCTCAGTTCCCAGGAGACGCACTATACAGCAAGTATGTAAAAAGAATAAAAGCAATATTTTCATCAGATTTGCATTTTATAACTAAAATAAAGGGCAAATACACTTTATGTGACAAATTCATATTATATTGCTTAACCTTTCAAATATTTGACTTGTAATGAAAGTGCCATTTTGTTTCAGATATTTTAGAAGGGAAACAACATTTAATGTGCTGTGAATGAAATGAACACTTTCCTTTAAATTTTAAAGAGAGCAATACATTTGTGGAATAATTCTCCCTTTTATTTCTAGTGGTTAGAATGCCCATAGGTAAACACATTTACTAACCCGAACCTGCTTTTTTAATGTTAAAGCAGGGCAAGGTTTTCTAAACTTTTTTCCTTGGAAATTATTGTAATATTAGCAGGAAGAAGAGTGTTGGGGTATTTTTTCTTCACTAAAAGAAACGAAACAGTATTAATTTTTCTTCAACTTTATAGAATCAACATATAAATGCAATTAAGAAAGAACTATTTTCCTAAAATATATCTGTCTTCTTGCAACAGGATCAAGAGGTCATATATGCAGTCTTTTTACTCCTTTATTAGGTTACCTTTAAAAAAGTGATAATAGTAAACCTATTTTGACAGTTGTTCCAGGAGTATAGCACAGCCTAGTAGACACTTCAGCCTTGCCCTATCTTGTCCAAATCCTTCATGTTAATTTTCTTTTTAAAATTTGAAGTCTACACAGACTTGGGCGAGAAGCCTTAAAAACACTTTCTATACACTCTTGAATCTTCTAGTTTCTGTTTGGGTATCTTGGGCAAGTTACCAAATCAGAGTGAGTTAACTGATGAGATAACCTAAAGATGATGTAAGGTAATGTTCATGAACGTAAATTTAAAGTGGCAAGACTACCCAAGTCTTGATATATATTTTTAAAATTATAATTTCTCTTGAACTTTTAGAACAAGTTACTTGAGATCTGTGTAACATTTTATGAAACCTGTTATGAAAGTTTTATTCACTCTGATTGTATTTTGCTTTCCAGTGATTTATTCTAAAGAATGAAGTGATGTTTTGGATTAACTTGATATTCCTACATTATATTTAGGTGGCAAAGAACAGCACAGTTTCTAGGAAAACCACCAACTTGCAATATTAAATTTAAACATATCAAGTTATTGATACTTGACCAACTGTTATTGAAAATAGTAATTTCATATGTTTCAGCCTCAGGTGGTATTGGACTAAATGATTTCAGTCTTTGGAGAAGCCAAAGAATTCTTTATGACAATCTTTCTTCTTTTGAAATATCCTACACTTAAAAAGATTACTAGCTGCTTCATTATGGTAACATTTTAATCAACCCTGAGAGATTCCTAGAAATTTTACAAACTAATTTATTTAGTAACAATAACACCTAAAAATACTTTAAAACAAACAGACAAAAGCTGTCCATTCCCTTTAAATGATTTTAGTGACTTCTATAAATCTTTAAAATTAAATTAACTTTAAATTATAGAAATATGTAAATATCTTTAGTTTTAAACACTAAAGAAAACAAAAAACTAAAAGCTCTGAAGAATTGAAAGATCCTTTAATATTTAATATGAAACAGTTTTTATTTTGAAATAAAATTTCAATTTTATATATATATAATTGGCAGGTCAGTTTTACATGCTATGAACCATTTTTTATTCAGTAATACAAATTTAATTTGTTAAGCTCTAAATTTAGGTCTTTTTTGACAATATGGTTTACTTAGTCATATTTTGATGCCCTGTCCCCTTAATTTAATGGTAAAATGTTCTCTTTTTTTTTTTTTCTTCAGAACAATTAAATAAGTTTATTTTGGACGGATCTGAGATTCTGAATATAGATGGGTAAAATCAGAAATATTTGAAAGTTTAGGAAAACTGTCTGCAATAAAATGATTTCTGAAAAAATACACACCTATAAATCTAGCATATGTTAGTTCTCTCAAATGAAGGGCTATTTGTGTCCTTGAACAGAATTTCACCCACTTTATTTACATCTTAACATTGGAGAATCTAGGACACACTGGAATATTCTGTTTTGGTAAAACACAGGCAAGGAATGTGTCCTACTCACTGTTCCCGTAAGGAAAGTCACATCTGAGTACCGGCACGTTCACCTAACCAGTAGGAGGGGTGGTGGGCTGGGTAGATAGGCCGGGCTGGACTTAAATTTATTCTCCCAACGTCCGTTCAAGAGCTTTCCTGATCTGCTTCCTAAAGTATGATGACTTCACACTCTGAGGGAAAGAGCTCTGCTCAACCGAATCAACTTTCTTTGGAGAGTTGCGTGGCAGTGATTGAGCACGGGCGCGGGAACAGCGTGCTCGATGTTTCCGGTCAGTTTCATGTAAGGGAATGTTTACTCCTCAGAAAGCAATGAAACAATAAAGATAAGTGGCATGGGCTCTGGCCAGTGTGGCCCAGTTAGTTGGACACCATTCTGTGCACTGAAAGGCTGATTCCTGGTTTGATTCCTGGTCTGGGCAGGTGCCCAGTTTGGGGCGTGATCCCTAGGAGGGGGCATGTGGGAGGCAGCCAATCGATGTTGCACTCTCACATCAATGTTTCTCTTCTCCCTCCCTTTCTCTCTCTAAAAATCAATTTTAAGGAAACTTCTTGAGAAAAAAGTGACATGAGCACACACAATGTAGGCTGTGCTTGTCACAGTTTTTATGTCAATGTTGAATGCAGTGGTCCTAAGTCCAGCTGTTGAATGACTATATCATGTAGCCTCTCAAATTAGGTGTAGGAAAGAATTGAGGCTACAAAAGCAAAGAAAAATCTTCATAATAGTTCCTCATAAAAAGAAAGTTTGATATTGTATAGAATATAGTTTATGCGAGCCATTTAATTTTAATATGTCGGCTAATACCTGTTAAATTCCGTCAGTCCACTGAACAGCTAAAACACGAAGAAGCGGCCGTATAACTAGCCTGCCCGCCTTTCTTTCCTCCCTCCTTGTCTCCATGAACAAGACGGAGCATTTTGAATTGAATACCACAAACTTGTTTGTAACACAACTGGCACCTGTGTGAAGCAGACACACAGGCAGCCTGCAGCTTATGAAAGTATTATTCCAAAAGTCCTTTGAATAAGCAATTTGAAACCCTCACCACGGTTCCCCGTGGAAACAACACCGTAAGGCAACGTCAGCTTCTCAAAGCACTTCGCGCAGGACTCGTTAATTCTATAACATGCTTGAATCCTAGCCCTGGACCGAAAGTGGAGCGAGACCTCGCCCGTGATGTGCGTAGGGAAATGCTTTTCCTTCCCGCGTGGCGCCGGGAGCATCTCCCCTGCCGGCTGGTGCGGAGCGACACCCGCGCCTTCCACCCCTGAGCAGAGGAGGGGACTGCGCTGGGCTCTGCGCTGCCCAGGGCCCAGGGCTGCAGCAGGCCCTGGGAGTGTAATGTAGAGACTGAAGTTGCATTTCCGAGGCCACCTGTTGACAAGCGTCTCTGCAGCCAGCCCCGGATTGCTGCCCCACCGCCTTGGCCCCTTGGGTCTGCGGGGGCACTGCTGTGCCCCTCTCCCGGCGGACCCCCTCTGGCTCTGCCCGCCTTGCCCTCCCTCGAGCCGCCCTGCAGACCCGCAGCCTGTGGTGCCCCGTCCCCCGTCCTCGACGCCTGCCTAGACTGTTGAGTTTTTCTAAAGACTTTCACTGCTGACACCAAAAGAAAAATAAAATAAAACACAGCCCCACCCTGTGTCTCCCTGGGAGCCACGCTCTTCCCGCCGGCAGTTCATCCCTAAAGTGAGGGCAGCGGAGACGGGCGGGAGCGGCCAGGCCAGAAGCTGGCAGCCCGCCCGGGAGGGGGGGGACCGCACCTTGCCCGCGCCCTCGGCTGCCGGCCCGCCACCCGCTTTGCGGCTCCGCACCCTCCTCGGAGGGCATGGTCTGGGTGGGAAGCCACCTGCTGTAGTGGCATTGTCGTTGGAGGAGAGGGGGAGCCAAAGGAAATGAGGGGAGCCAGTCACGGGCAACTAGCAGAGAAGGAAGGAAACCACAGGAGACGAAGAGCCCGAGTGGCGACAAACTCCATCTGGCCATTTTTTTAAATGTAAGATATTGCACATAAGTTGACTACCACTTGTACATTTAGGTGAACCTTTTCATATAGCTAAACCTAAACACCGATTATACAAGAAGGAGTTATTTGTGATATTTCAAATTTTAATTTACCCACTGGTCGTGATGGCATTTCTGAATTTCTTTATATTGAAACAAGCACATTTGTTTTCTTACTCATTCCTACAAATGTAATTAAGATTATGTCCAAAGAGCTGACGTGATAAAGAACCGTCCTTGCTTTCTTATAGACTGAGGGCGAAAGGAAACATTTTTGTGGAGGTGCTCCTTTGAAGTAATTTGGGAGCTGACAATGTAACAGTCCGCAGCTCCCTTCCTCATCTCCAGCATTCGTAACATGACTGATGCTCTGGTGCCTAATTCCCATCTTTGTGAAGGAAGCATGTCTTACCTGAAAGAAAAATAAAATGTAAGGTATCTTCCTTTCTGGTTTTGTATTCATTAGTTTCACAATCGAAAGGAAAGAAAAGGAGCGAGCCCTGTTGAGGTGGATGGTCACCATAGTAAAGTTGATTATTAAGAGACTCGCTTCATGTACACAGCAGGGTTAGGCGAGCAGAATTAAGAAGCCAGGGTTTCTGCAAACCGGGAGCTGTTCCCTAAATTGACAGTGTCTGCAGGGAAGGCCTGGTGGACTGCTTTCTGCATTACAGCCGGAGCACAGCACGCGGCTTTCTCTTTACCTCGTGGCGTACCAGTTTCCACCTCTCTGTGCTGCTGCTAAAATAACCCAAGTACTTGATTGTCTAAGGATCCACGGAGAAAGCAAAAGTTGAAGTGATCAGAAAGACGATTCTTTAAAACTGGATATTCTTTGTTTAATTCCAAAGCCAAAGAGAAAGGGAAAAATATCTGGAGGGTGGTTGTAAACATTAGAGCCACCATCATTTATAACGACAGCCAAATTCTGAAATAATAGGGGATCATCTTCAGGTTAACAGATTTTAAATTGACTAAAACCAACAAAAGGATACTAACAGGATTGAAGAGAATGAAACAAGTAAAGAGAATTTTTTTTATCCTATGACTGAATCAGAAAATATATGCAAACCCTAGGCAAGCCTGTTCCAAGCCAGTTTTATTTCTTTTTTAACAATCGGAGTTAATATTTACCCTTTCTTTTACTCTAGTACTTTGATTTTTTTTTTAAACTCCAATTCTTCTGATACAGACCATTTTTCTGGACTTGGTCAAGTCAGGATTTGTTTACATGTTGGGCATGACTTAGATTTGCATAGAAAGAGCCCCATGAGTCATCCTGGTTCCCCTTATAAATAAAATCTCACAAAAATGCTGGAAGACAGGGTAGAGGCAATGGCACCAGCCGTGGCCCTGTGCCTTTAGTTAACAGCAAAATGAGAATTTACTTTTGGGGAGCAGATCAATGATCTTGATTTTATGAGTACAGCTTCTTTCCCCGATATCCTACTTAGCACATTTTAAAAGTTGGTGTCAAGCCCAGGCCTGTTTTATGTGGTTGGTTTGGTTTTCATTTTTCTTTTCCTATTAGACTTTCATGTAGCAAGTTACCAAAACCTCTTTCTGGGATTGTACTACTCAGAGCCATATTTGCCAGTTTTTTGTTTGCAGAAATTAAATAGTGCTATAATAATTGATAGACCTTCTGGGCACTTGACTCTCTTTTAAATTCCCTGATTTTGTTACTACTCTACACATTAAATAATCTTATTAAAAGTAATCATCTTAAATGCAGAATAGAATTTCAAAGGACAGTATAAAACCAAAGTGTATCTTAAATATGGAAAGCATCTAGATCTTTGTATGATTTCCCATAAAAATTGATAAAATAATACTTTAATATTTGTGTCCATGTTATGTCTGAGTTATCATTGAAAAGAAACAGATTCAGTCTAATTCCTTTTTTGGTAGATTGGAAACCAAACCCACACAGTAAATGACTATCTCATACAAAATACTGCAATCATTTAAAAAAATTCTTTTAAAATCAACTCTGGCCAACCAAGTATTTTGTATAGATGTGATTGTTCACATTTATCCCCAGCTATGTTCTATTATATATTAGGACCACATGAATAAATGTGCCTGTGTTGACATTTCAGTTTCCAGCTGATATGATTTAAACAAAATTAATTATTTTTAATTTATTAATAACTTTAGCCATTAAAAATATTCCTCAAACCTTATGAAATGATTAATTTATAGTTGTATTTTTCTTATTTTTACAGTTGCTATTGTTTTGTTCTTTATAAACATTTTTGATCAAATGACCACTTAAAAAAGTATAGCCAATTAAATGAAATTTAAGAAGACTAGGAATTTAAACATGGATATATTTTATTATTGAAAAATTGTGATTATACTGAAGCCTTTTTCTCGCCCTAGTCCCATAAAACAGCTTCCCTTACATTTCCTACCTGGATGCCAAGGCCTGTATCTCTAATAGTTCTTGAATTGTCTAGGACATACTAATAATAGCTTAAATCCCATTCAACTACATTGATTATTTGTAGGAAGTACATATAAATCTGATTTTTTATATATATATGGAAATGTATTTAAATAAATATATAAGATATGTAAATATTATACAAATATATGGAAATATAAGGGAAAGTTTACCAAATATTGTAATTATCTTAGCTCTGTTCATATTCACACTCTAAACAGAAATAAAAGTGAATAAATCTTGATAAATTTTGCCTAATGGACATTCCAAAACGGACTTTTCTTGTAACGATTACATTTTCTACTTAACATTTTAAAAGTTAGCATTTTAATAATTACAATAAACTATCATCATTTGCAATAAAGATGAACACTATAAGTAAGTCAAACAAGTTGTAGACTTTTGCGTATTTACGTTGTGTTTCATTGAAGAAAGGTAGAAAATCGACTGCATATTTAGTAGAACGAGTATCTTTAAGCGAGACTTCATGTATATTTTTCTTCCATTCCAAGTCCAAATCAGAATTCAGAAATAGAATCTTTAAGAGTGGTATAAAAACAGCTTTAAAACGTATTGCCTAGAGAAACCTTGCCAGCAGCATGTAAGAATGCTTGCTGTATGGAGGACCGTGAAAGGCCTGAAAGCCCCTTCTCAGGACATACCCGTGTCACTGCAATTTAGCCTCACACTGTGACACGCTGCGGGTGGGAGGGGACCGCTCGCAGGGTCGTCTTCCCCTTCGGACGTAGCGGTGGAGCCGTGCATGTGTGTTGGCGCCTTGCATGAGGAAGACATGCAGAGGCAAGGTCCAGTCTGCATGCTGCTTAATGAATGTTTTCCCTTTTCTCTCCCCCTTGTCATGTGCTTTCAGAAGACAACAATGTGGAAGGTGGGTGCTTTTTACTTTTTATCCCAGCTCTCATTTGCCTTTTATTTCTTAGCATTAACAGAGTACATCTCAAATTCAGACGGTAAGTTGAATCTGTCGGAGCGTTTGTTTATTCCTGGGCTGTGTCACTTTCCATATAGAACACGCGTGTCTCCCCCCCGCCCCAAGTGTGTGAAACTCCTCCCGCCTTCATTCCAGTCCTCGGGGGATTTCAGCACCCCCTGCGAACCCAGAATACCTATTGCAGTGTTCTGTATGGAAAAATAAGACAATCCCCTTACTTTAATTGTAAGTGAGAAAGTCTTTATTTGCAGTTCAGAACACAGTGCATGATCCTTTCTCCATTTTTTTTTTCTTGATCAAAGTGATTTATTTTTTCTTTTGGAATTGTTTAGCATTATATCATCTCAAGCCCATTGGTTTAGTTTTAAATGATTTGATGTATAAAAACACAGAGTAAAGTACTGACTGTAAGTAAGAGGCATATATTTAGATTAAAAAATAAGCCATTGGCCAGTGGAAGCGAAAGCACACAGCACTCTACCGTGACTGGTGGTAAGTATATTTGTAATACTCTGTGTCTGTTAAATAAAACGACAATACTTAAGTTTTTTCAAAAATTATCTCTCAAGACATTTTGACAAAGCTATACACTTTTTCCTACAGAATCCAACAAGCTAAACATATTTCAACATTGTATTTTTAAAGAAATTAAATGTGTTAGGTATGATAAAAATGCAGAACTAGGTAGAACAAATAATTGTGGAATGGAAGATGGTGTTCTATCAAATCATATAATTATAGTATTAACTGTTTTGCCTAAACAATTTACCAATATCTGCATGTCAGAAGCAAACATTTAGCATATTTCATTTTGCTGCAATATTTTGAAGTAAAATCATTCTGTAAAAATAATATACACTTGTACAGAATGACAGATTTTTTAGAACAAAAGTCCTCATTGAAGGTTACAGATAAATAGTAAAGTTACTAAGATTTGATGTTTCCAATAAAGAACAGTTCATGGTGACATAAAGTTGATCAGAAGCAAGTTTCAGCATGTTGTTTGTGACTCACTCGTGTCCAGTATAGTTGCTTGGTTGCCGAACATGTGTTTCATTGTTTAAGTAATAGATTAAAACTTCAAAAGAAATCATCAATGATTATTTCCCCATTGTTGGCTCTGCTTAAGGCTTCTGCTTTTCTAGACTATAATTTTAATAGCATGTGAGTATGCACTTAATGAAGATGATACTGCCCTGTAGGTCTGACATTTTTCAAAATCAGTCTCATTTATATAGTGCATGCTAATTAAGATTGAAAGTTTTTTTAAGTTACCTTTTTAACTTCTTTTTCATTTCCTTAATCATCTGTTAAAAGTTTCATGTTTTTATTCTTTTCTCTCTAAATCCAGTCACATCCCAACGGGCTTTAAAACCAACCTAATAAGCAGGAATGCCTCTCTTTTTACACGCAATCATCCCATGAGAAGTGTTGACACGATTTTCAGAGGGGAGGCCCATAACTATTGTAATAAAGTTTATTCAGTCATCGTTTTAACATCCCTGTTTATATCTTGACTTTGGTAATATAGTCTCGATCCCTTAGAAGTAGGAAATCTAGCATGAGGAGTGCAAATGCTTTGGAAATGTATTCATTTCCATCCTTACCACGGTGGTGTTAAGAACCATTAGAGATGTCTAATATATCTTGTAAAAGTTAGATCTGATACAGAGTTAACTCCCTGATTAACGTTATAAACTGTTATTAGTAAATATGTATGGTAGTTTTAAAAGTGAATTAAATGAAAAATTCTATCACTTGGACAGATAAGCCACTATTCCTAGGCATATGAAGTGTCATGAACCGCCAACAAATCATAAACATTTCAATCTGCTTGTGCGATTATATTTTTTTTTGTTAGAATCACTTAGAAAATACAAAAAGAGGATGGATGACAGAAACCTTAAACTACTATGTTTAATAATTTTATATTGTGATTATATGGTAATTTGTAATTGTATCTGCCCTTAGGAATGTTTAAATATCTGTAGAATTTTAAGGAAAGACACTGATTATTTTAATACTTATTGAAGTAATGTAAAATGTTATATATCTCAAAGTCTCAAATATATTTGAAATAACACTAGGAAATGAAATGCAAATTTTGTAAAAATTATATGCATACTATATTGCTCTGACATTTTCCCATATTTTTGAAATATTCATGGATTGAAGAGTAGCTTTATTTCTGAATTTAGAATAAAAACTAGGAATTATGCCTTTCAGTAAAAAGTATCTACTTGGATAGTAAAATAACTTTTTAAGAGGACATTAGTAGTATTCTATAGAAAAGGAGTGATCTTCAATCTGTAGTTATTTGTCAAGTAGAAGATAATAAATAATTTAAATAAACAAAAGAAATTCAATATTCTTTCAGGAAATTTCCTTGATGAAATTGTTTCATATATGTGTGTATATATGTATATATAATATATACTCACTTGCATTTAACTTGTAGTTTAGCATCTAAGTTATGTTTAAGTAAAATGATAAACAGTTTTGTTCTCCATGGAAAATTACTTGAGCCTATTTAAAGCTGATCCACTGTTTCTTAAAAACATTATTCTGTAGTAATTTCGAATGTTAAAACCGCATGCCTACGGATCTTTTTTGTATCTGAACAAGCTTAGTCAGTTGCCACATGTGTCAGACAAGGAGACATTTCTGCATTACCCTTTCAGTGTGACTAAGGATTTTTTTTTTTCATTTAATTACGAAACTTCTCATTTTTTGATGAGGGGAAAAAGATCAGACCCAGCCCATGTTTCAGGTATTCCTTTGGGTTTTTAAAAATAAAATTTCATCACCAGAAGAGTGGCAAGCCCGACGGAGGCAGTGTCCGAAACAGTCTCGTGCAAGGGCGCGAGGGGCAGATGCAGTGGAAGGGACTGGCTGGATTTGAGTCAGGCTCTGTGCTCTTGAATGTTCCAACGGATTCGCAAGAAATCCACCGCGCAGCGTGTGCCGTGTTTAAGCCATGGTCTCCAGCTCTTTGCCCCAAAGCATTCCAACCGGGGGTTGAACGAATGCGTTGGACTTGCCTCTGTGGTGCAGACATGTCTCATAGGAAGCCAGATGTCTGTCACTGACCATTTTTGTCACCGCGACAACCCTGCCTCCCCGTGCTCCCTTGTTTATTGCTGACTGTGCTCTTGTTTCCCTTCAAGGTCTGGCGCACCTGATGATGGGCGACCAAGGTATGGGCTCTGTTCCTTTTCCACTCCGCTTTCAGTGTTTTCTTGTTTCGTAGCTGCTTTTAAACCATCACTGCAAAGGATGGGAAAATGCTTGCGAATTGTCTGGCTGCGAATTCAGTACATAACCTTTGTTCACTTTTTTTCTTCATGTGTTCCTTCTCCCCTTTATTTGTTGGTTTGATTTTTGGTGTGGTCCTTTGGCTTCTTTGTTTTCTGTTCATTCTTTGCACTGTAATATCTGAAAATAAATGAGACGTAAGGACCTGTGATTGAAAGTTTGCATTCATTTATCAGCACATGCACTTCCAAGGGTAGTTATAGCAAAGAAAAACCAAGAACCATTAAAAATTAATATCTGAAGGAGGAGATTCAGCTTAACTTAGTGTACCAAAAAGTCCATTTTTCACCCATGCATGGCAGCTTGGAACATGCAGACATCTTTGGCTCCTGGCTTGTAGAATGCTGAGTAGAGTGTTCCACAGAATCGATGCTTCTTTTACCTGCAGTCATTATATCTCCTTGCTGTGCAGCATTTTAAAGTGAGCATGGGCTTTCCAGTTTCCTTGCATGTATTGCGTTTAAAAGAAGGCAGATTTGTCAACACGTACGGATTGTATCTCCATTTGTTCTCAGACCCTGATTTATTCTTTCTTTTCTTGTTTAATTTTCAAAGAGTAGTACATTTGCATATATTCATAATTCTTATTGTTGTTTCTCTCCTCTTTATTCTCTTTGTATGGAAACCCTTTCTTCATGGAACCATTTCATCAAATCAATAGGTAAAAGTAAAGGTATTACACTATTTTATTTCTACTTACTATCCTCTGTATGAATTATAGTGTGTCTAAGTTATGCAAATGTATTTACATCTTTTGGCATTAGTAATGGGCACTGGGAGGTAGGTATGAGTGTTAATGAATATTTTATGAACTTAAGGTAAGAAAAAAAATCCATCAAAATGTTTCACTCTTTTTTTTTTTTCTTGCTCTTTAAGAGTGATTTTTTTTTTTATGTCAGCTACTTATATAATTAGTGTATTTAAAAATTAGCTCCAGGTTTCAGTGTCAGTTTCTGTAGTATCCCTCAGTGATAGTTAAGTGATGAGTGTAGTCACCATGCATATATCATCCTCAGACATTTAGCTCTGGAGCCCACCTGCCCCAGACATTCTGTGTGGGGATGTGAGTCTAAGCATGTGCGGCATTGAAATGGTCCTGTGCCCACCTTGCTGTCTGCTAGAGGTCATGTGTGCACATTAGCTCCATAATCAAGAAAAGGCAGCATTGGAAACAGAGAAACAAAAGAGCAAGACAAGCCTGTTCTTCCTTGTGTGCCTACTAACTCTGTTTTGAGAACATTATCAACCAGGTATTCATTCCTCATCACCTGGTAAGTCAGGCATGTGCACTCTTGCACAGCATTGGTGCCTAAATAAAAGCATGTGTGATTCACCAGTAGAACCATCCGCATTGTGTTCAGCGTTTTCACTGAAAGGAGGCTTATGATAGGCAGCTGTGGTAGATATGTATCATCACTTTTAAATTAAACATTTTAAACTATGTATTAGTGAATGTGCCCTTGGTCTCCAGTTTTTTGTTTGTTTGTTTGCATTTTTTTTCTAGTTATTTTAAACACAGGAATGTGTCCGATCCTTGAATCCTCTGAATCTTTCTCATGCTCTCGGTGTTAATGCGGTGAATTGGGACCAAAGCTCACCATTCTGCAGCTTCATGTGTGTGTCATGTAGCAGGGAACCTTTTCTGCTTAAAAAAGCACCTGAACATGAGCTGGGCAATAACTAGGAAATGGTATCAATGTTTTAAATGTGTAAAGTAGAGCTTTAGAAACAAATATTATTTGGATACTTTAAAGTTTATTAAAAAAAAGCGATTGCAATTTGTGTTTTGGTCAACCATTTTTCAATAATTGAATTTAATCTCATTTTAAGCCTTCCAGTAACTATGCAAATGACAGTATGTATTGCTTTTTAATGATTTTGTGTACCATGTGAGGTATTTTTTAAACTTTTTTTTTTAGGATATATTGCCACCCACTTTTCTTTCCTAAGTGGGCATTTTTCACCTTGTTCCTTAGTATGAGATTCAGAATGGCATAGAGTGAACTGTATTTGTATTTTATTTTACTGGCTGAGTGAAGTATATCTATATGTGTTTGTTTACCTTCCTGTGTATATTGGTATGAATGCATATATATACTAAAACTTTCTAAATGTGCGCACTCGTACTCATGTTGTGAAAAGGTAACTCTTAAAAATAATTCTCTAATTACATAACCATTTAACTCTACCTAAGGAATAATTCATGTTTATACTAAGCTGATATTTGTTTTGATGTAATTAATGTTAAGTGTCACTTAACTGCATTCAGTTTTACTATGCCAGTCTTAAATGTTTTCTGTTGGTATGTGTGTCAAAACATATTTTTGCTAAAATTCTCATCAAATTTTATTCCTCAATCTGCACAAAATTACAGAGGGCAGAAATTTGTATTTTCCTTCTTCTTCCGTTGATGGGACCAGGATGCTTCTTGATGTTAAATGGGAGAAAGAAGATGGAGTTGAGTATTTTACAAATCAGACCTGTTCCTTTACATGTTGTTCAATCAGATGTATAGAAATGTGACTTGTAAGTCTTCTTTAATTGCAAATTAACTTAACAAATCTGCATTCTAGATCAAAACTCCAGTCTTGACTATGCCATGCCTGCACGTTGAAGGCGTGCCATTGTGATAGGGAAATGGAAACGCCGACAAGGTCGTCACATGACAGAGTGGGAGTGCTGGGGGTGCAGGTGGGGGCATTTTGAACGATAAGGGTGACATGCCTCAGGGCTGCTCATAGGTCCATAGCCTTGCCTTGTGCCGCCTGTTGGGAAGTCAGAGACTGTCTAGCAACTTCGCATCGTAGCTTTCTATATTAGGTTGGACCCTAGTTGTGCGTAAAATAAGTATTAACCTGCCCAGACTAAAATAGCTGATTTGCACTGTAAATTCACGCCTCCCAAATCCTCCTGTCACAATATTATCCTGGAGAAGTTTTCCTGACACCGCTTTTCTCTTTAGGGGTGGTGAATTCAGGGTCTCTGGAATGTTCATTTCTGGATTAATGTCTTTTTTTTTTTAATCCAGAAGCAAAATCGGATTCAAGAGCATTATTGTGCTTATTTTGATTTCTTCTGTATGAATTCTTAAATATTTTCTAAAGTTTTAAATGCCCAGTGATAGATGAATGCATTTCTTTTTTTTTAAAAATAAAAAAAGTAACCCATCTAAAGAGAACATTCCTTCTGATAACCTTCGCCGTCTTCCCCAGTCTTCCCTGTAGAGGTGAGCACTGGTATCACTGTGATGTCTCCTTATAGAGTCGGTGAGGACCCTTCCATGCCCCCTGATTAACTTTTTAGGGCGTGGAAACTGCAAAATCCCTTATCATTTGTATATCGCAAAAGCAGCTAAGTCAGCTGGAGACACGGCTGTGTGCTCACGGAACCATAATGGATGAAGCGGAGGCCGCCTCACCCTTCCCACAGGCCATGTGCCTCGTATTTTCAGTTGGTCATTCTGTTTAAACTCTTGAGTCAGTTATTTGGATTTGCTTTCATGTTTTATAAACAAGGATATGTCACCCTTAACAGGATACAGTCAGGAATAAACTTGGTTTCAGCGAATTGGAGCTTTCTTAGGTATAGCTGGAGAGAGATCTTCTCTGAGCAAACCTTACATCTGCTGCTTGTGGCTAATGGATCCCAGTGGTCTTTGTGAAATTGTGCTTGCTTTCTTTTTAGGTTTGAAACTTATCACTGGTACTGTTGGGACTATTGCTAATGCTAACTTTATTCTCCATTTTATTTTGCATATAGGTTTATCTATTTCCCTGGGAATTTAGGTTTTTTGTTTGTTTTATCTTTGGTTGGTTTGTTGTTTTTTCCCATGTATGTTTAAGTGGTCATTTCATTCCAACAATTATTAAAGTTATTAAATTATATTTTACTTCAGTGGCTCTATGAAAGTAGCGGGTGACCATTTATATGAGAAAATGTTAAAGTAAGTTACACTGCAAATCCAGCCATCATGGCTGGTTAATAGCTCAAGAGCGCAGGCTAGTAATTGCCAGTTAAATGCTGATATTTCAATTGGAGACCTGTTTTTTCCTTCATAGCCGTCATTATAACTGTAATTACAGAGTTATATAAGTGATTGTAAATTTAATGCCAGCTTCTCCTAATAGATTGTAAGCTCCGTGAGAGCAGGAAAGTTGTCTGTCTTTTTGGCTATTGTATTTCCAAAGTATTTTCCCACTGTGTCTCGAATGTGCTGTGTTCGTGACAAGCATGTGAATAGGGGTGTGGTGCACATTGGAAGAGGGAGATGGAAGGACATGGCGGGTTTGGAGGAGACAGTAGGGGGTGGAAACAAGGGGGAAACTTACTCAAATAGCTAAAAAGAAGTAGAGCAGCTGATTACATGGAATCCTCTCTGTCTCTGTCTCTGAAGTTTCTTTTGCTTCCTAGCATTCATATCCTTTTGCCAAGTTGCAGTGTATCTTTCTAGTAAGGCATCATTCTGATATCACTTTAGTCTACTTTGGCATATGCACAGCAATGGATCTGTAAGGAAATAAAGTCAATCAATTTTTGTGTTTAAGGGTTTCAAAGACTTAAGTGTTATTCACTGTGCCAGTGGAAATAATGAAATTTTATTTTCTAACTTGCACTATCTGTGCAAAAGCAAGTACAGGAATGTTACTGCAGTTTAGATCTGATGTTGTACTACGTTCTGTGGTTTACATGAGTTATTTTTTTAAATCACACTGTATCAACTGTGATATACTATACCATAAAATCTGTGTTTAAATGGGGTTTGGATTGTAAACTTCCAGAAAAGCCAAAAGTTGAGTCTTATCTTGTGATATGAGCATATTTACTTTTCCTCACGTTCATAAATCCTACAGCATATTTGCAAAATAAATGTCCATATGACTCTTTCAAGTGAACATTCATTGTTTGGTTATCCAGGTTTCTCATGTTACTAGAAGGCCAAGGTATTATAACTCTCAAGAACATGATTACACATTTTATAAGTGCCTAAGTTGTATTCTATTTGTGAAAATGAAGATCTTCAAATAATTTATAAAGAAAATAAAATTAGATTTTCTCAAAACTAACTGTGTTAATACCTGGATATAATTGCTCCCACTGCAACTAATTGATGAGCAATATCAAAGTTTGTTTTAAAACTTTATCTGTAATGTCATACCACAATGAATATTCTGTTTACGCTTAAGATAGATTTGATATTCTTAATATTTAGAGAAGAACAAAGCAGTTAGTATGTTTTATACATTTTCTTTTGTTTCCATGATTTTTGTTACCATCTTTCGACGTTAGTGTTGGTATATAGCTAATTTGTCTCTGAAGTACCTAATTCCCAATCACCAACATCATGATACATACTTGTTTTATAACTTTTAAATACATCTGCTAAGATTTCTGATATAGAACTAATTTTGAAAATATGTTTCTCCTCTTCTGTATGGCTTCTTAAATCATATTTCTTCATTTGGCTTGATAATATAAACATTTTTTAGAAGCATTTGTGAATGTTGACAGACTCCTACTGTATCGAAATGCCTATGTTTGGTGCATATGGACACTAAGAAATAACTTATTTTGAATTATCTATTATGATTTCTACTGTTGCAGTACTGGATGCTCTTCATTTGCAGCCACAGAACATGGAAAGACCAGAATATCACTACGTAAAATCAGATATTAAATAACTACTTCATCAGTAGGATATACATAGAAGACTATGTGACTATTAGAAATGGTATTTATTTTTCAGTTCTTCTTTAGGCTACATGCCCATCGGTTCGGGATACAGTCAACAAAATTTACTTGAAGAGAAAATATTTATGTATTATCTCTTGCTGCTATTTAATCAATTTTGTCATTATACTCATTTCAAATAAAAGTCCCAGCTCCTTTGTATCTCTGTTCTCTTGGCTCTGTGATGAAGAGTTTTCCATGTATTTATACACTATAAAAATCATGACACTGATTCACTGATAAACTAAACACAGATTTTATTAGACTGTAATAGATTAATTTATCCTCAGAGAAGAACACAGAAAGCATCCTACAGTTAAACAGTTTAAAGAATGAGGTGGTAAAAATATAAATTTAGATAGTTTACTGAAGTAGATTGTAAATAACAAAAACCTTAAATTATGGCATACTGGATTTTAAAAGGATGATCCCTTTTTCAAAGGAAATGATTTTATTTTTCTGTTATTTTATTTTTCCAAAATAATGACTTTATCTTATTTATCCTTCTAAAGATGTATTTGTGTGAATTTTACTTTTTTAAACCAGCATCGACACAGTTAGGCTGGTAAGAGGGTGTTTCTTAGATTGTGCTGGCCAGTGATTTCAGAGACCAGTGTGATTTCCCAGAGTGCTTGCTTAGCTCGTACACTGAAGGAATGTGAATCTTTACTTAGAATCAGAGCTGTGGAGTAGGGAAGAACAGTGCAGATGATCTAAAAACAAAGTGTTGACATTCTTTGAACTATAAGGCACCATAGAGAATGTTGCTTAAATATAATAGGCAAAATGTTGTGGATCCTTTGATCTAAAGTAGCTGATACAGAATAACCAGCCTTGTGGACACTCTAAAGGGTTTTTCCACTTACACGCCGGTGATCACAAAACAGGGTCTCGTCCTCTTATTCTTACAAAATAAATTTAGAGGTAGTGTGAATGAAAGCAACTTACATAGGATGCTTCTGAGGCTCATTTACAAGGTTTCCATTTTAGGGGGGCACAATTCCACTTTTTAACGGGAATAGTATAGTGTGGTGGCTCTACTACAGTGGCCATTGGTACATAAAACATTAAAAGCTGATTCTACTCAATCAGAATTATTTAGCTATTTCTCTTACATACAATGACAACACTGAAATGGACTTGGCTCCCCTTTGAACCAATTTAGGAGGTCATTGCCTAAGAAATGCTTTTTAGACTCAAATTTACAAGTTGAAGCGTACAGGGAGGTAAATATTTTCTCATGGACCCAGAAGTACAATCCAGAGCAAACTTTTTCATCAATTAATGCTTTCTTTCTCATTAATGACTTAGAGTGATATATGGATTGAGCTTATACTAACCACTTAGTAACCTGAAGACTAAATTTTCAAGGAAAAGCAAATCAGGGAGTTCTTTTAGATAGCTGTCTTTCCTGGAAAGATAAAGTATAATTACCTTGAGATACTTAAATAATTGGCTAATAGTCTCATATCCTTCAAGATTTTTCTCAAATGTCACCTTCTCAAGAGACTTGTCCTTACCATTCCATATAAATTACAGTTTCCTCCTCTCCTGAACTCTCAGACCCCAATCTAGTTTCTCTTCCGTAACAATTATTATCTTTTAACATACTTAAAATTTTAAATTTATTATGTTTACCATTAATTGTCTATCTTTCTCCCACCAGAAAATGAGAGGGCAGAGATCTCTGCCCTGCCTTGTTGTATCTCGGGGGCCCCGTACAGTGGCTGGCACAGTAGGTAACCCACTGACTGACTGACTGGCTGAACAAGTCTATAAAATTTCCTTTTAGAGTTTACTTTGGATATTATTTCTTTCTCATAATTTTAAAAGTTCTCCCTTTGCATCAGGGTAAATCTTCTTATGCAGGGCCAAATAAATAACATCAAACCAAATGTTTCTCCTTGAACTGGGCATGAGGAGGACTCAGGCTTGACCCTCTTGATCTTTCCTGTCTTCTGTCCCATGCAGGTGGTCTCGGAGAATGTGGAAGGGATTTGAAAACCACTCCAACCACTGATGGGCAGGCCTTTCCTTTAACATTCCTTTAATATTCAGTCGTAAAGGAATGTTTCTTTAAGGGCATGATAATTCATCTTTATATGTCTCTCTGTATATAGGTAACAGGAAGAGGCTCTTGGAAGTTCGGCTTCTCACTAGCAGGCGTCTTTCAGGGAGGACCTTTTGGCAATTTGTGAGAGAGAGAAAATTTCAGAGAAGTGATTTCCTTCTCCTTTATGTTCATGTAACTTACCTTGTGCTTCTAGCATTAAAAGAAACAGATTCAGCCTTCTCAGGTCCTCAAATAGCTATATACCCAAAGGACCTTTGACTTTTCCAGTCCAGGGAAAAATGGTAATATGTTCAACTGGATAATTTATCAACAGTACAGGTCCCCAGCCTCCTGTCCTAAGCTGTGCTGAACAACCACGTGGTATGAAATCTCTGAATTAAAAAGCAATAACAAAACTGCAGTGCCTAAGGTCACTCTTCCCTTAAAATGAATGTCTTATCCTTTGTCCCTTTAGTAGAGGTGGAAATGAGAGAGAGAGAGAGAGAGAGAGAATCTGAATGGTTTCATCCGATCGTAGTCATTATTACTGAAACCACCAATGAGATTCTTCTGTACGTGGGACGGACACATGGTGCAAAGCCACAGCTGTTCAGAATGGATGTTTTCAAGATTATTGACATTAAATGTAAACACAAGGATAATAATAGTTACTGTTTTTCAGGACATGTCTTTACACATTCAAATTATATCTACTTATACAAAACATGTATTCCACTAAATGCAGGTTTTCCTTTTCTGCCTGGCTTCTTTGCCTATGAATTGCCATGTGCCTGTGACCTCACGATAGCTCAGTCAGAATAGTTGAAACTCCAGTAATTATTAGTATTTACTTTTTATTACATGGCCCAGATGTAGTCCAGAAAATGAGACTACTGATGTCATGAATACTTCAGGAAATAAAACTGACTTATGTGTTATATGAAGTTTCTAAGCAATATTTTATTTTTTGGCCTGAATTACCTGGCCAGATGACCCACTTTTTAATTTCAGTTCCTGGACTTAGCATTATAAAGGAAGTAGACCTTTGGAGAAAATGAAATTACTCCATTGGAGCAAACAATTACATTTAGATTGGGCTAAAGTGCTGCCAGAAGGATGGAAATTCCTAAATTGGCCAGCCATGATTCCAGTTCACAGGGAAACCTTTCACAAGCTAACTGTAGGTTTCTGCAGATTGCTGGTGGCAAAATGTTCCAGAAATCTTCTGCTAAACTTAGTGAACAGATATTTTTTGATGATGTGCTGGCTTAATTTTGTGATGGGTTGTTATGACTTTCTAGTGTTTATTTGTTTAAATAAAAGAATGTGTTTACTGACTGTCAATCAGCAGGGCATGCATTTGAAATGACTTCCCTGGCAGTGAGGTTGGATTTGCACTCACCCATCTGTACATTCTGAGACCCGCGGGCTTCTTTGTGAGCAGACTGGGTGAAATGATGAGACATTCAATGTGATGGAAAAAGAAAAGCTGATTGGTCCCCCCAAAAAAGCCAAACTTGGACTGAGGATGTGAGGACAGTTTCATTTGGCCTTTGCCCTCTCGTTATTTGTAAGGCATAGTGCCATGACCTACTAGGCTAAGTCTTTTTTCTTCAACTACTTCAAATATGGCCATTCCTTAATTAGGAGAAGGTCCTCGGTAAAAGAGGACTGTCGCTGTGTCAGCAAGGCTGGCCAGGCAGCTTCCTTCCCTGCTAGAACATTCGAGCCGACTTGCCAACACTGCGACCCACCTGACCTCAGGTTGGCTGTGCAGCCCCCCCACCCCCAGGCTCCTGAGGCCCGTTAGAAATAGCTCAGCTTGAACTCCAGATACTTTATTCATTAGGCCTACGGTGAGTTGGAATCCTGTATG
Source organism: Miniopterus schreibersii (assembly GCF_964146895.1). Lineage (NCBI taxonomy): Eukaryota > Metazoa > Chordata > Mammalia > Chiroptera > Miniopteridae > Miniopterus > Miniopterus schreibersii. The sequence goes on along the minus strand of NC_138113.1, from coordinate 26,867,318 downwards.
TATAAAAAACACGCCAACAAAAACAAAAAAACCTCAACTCCCCCATAAACTGGGAGAGCACAGCCGTTTTGTGTAGAGTGTAACCAGCTCAGCAAATTGGCTTTTGCCTCCTAAGAGCTGATTTTTTGTTCTTTTTCTTGCAGGGACAGGTATAGCTTATTTCAATCTGCATGACTTCTGTGCTGAAAGACTTTTTCTTGATTGTACAAATAAGTATTATGTTGCTTTAAGAGAAGTTGGTCCATTGGGGAAGGACTGGGAAGGACGATGTGGTTACTCGATTAGGTCTACCTTTTGTCTTTGAAAATAAGCAGTTGGTTTTCACACTAGTAACGAGGTCACTGGGCTCTTTCAAACCTTGCGGGAAAGGTTATTAAAACTTTCATTGTATAGAATTCAGATGTGTAATATATATAAAAAGAAAAAAAAATCAAACTGAATATGTGACAGCATTTAAACTTTTTATGTGTTCCCCACCCATGGATACTTTGTAATATATTTTATGGTCATTGTCCACAAATAGACCCTGGTGAAGAGATCCAGGCAAAGGGAAAGCTGAATAGCAAATGCTGAGCTCATGTGAAAAATATGCTACAAATATATCTCTCTGTACAATGGAAAACTTGATTATAATGACTTGTTTTTCTGGAGATTATGGTGAGAGAGGCATTAAATAAAACAGAAATATGTTATTTGTACAAAGATGATGCTTTAGGGGATAGAAATTTGGTCCCTAGAGTCTATTTAAAAAGAAGAGGTAATATACTTATGAGACATTTTAGAAATGACAGTTATATGGAAATATATTAGCTGATTTTAAAAAAATCTACAAAAAGAGGTAATTAAAAGAATGGTGTGAGTGCAAGAAAAAGCAGGGAGAGGAGTGCTGAAGGTGAGAAAGCTCAGTTTCTGGGGGAAAGGAGAAATAATCGTGGTTACTGTGACAGCAAGACATTTTCCCAGGTAGGAAAGATGTACAGGAGTAATGATAGCAACCGGAGAGGCCACGACAGGAGCTAGGAGAGCTCTGTGCATAAATGGTCACGCATTGCATGTAACTTGGGGAGACACCAAAATTCTCCCCTTGCCAAAGATAAATCTCCAGCCCTGTTCTGTTGCAAAATAATTTTTAAGGTACAATATTTGAAAATGCCAAACTATGATTCAAGTGTAGATTGATTATTGATAAATGATTCAGAGAAAATTAAGCAATTTTTAAGGAAAACAAAAGTTAACAAAATCTACAACTACATAGAAGATTTTTAAACAATGTCAAAGACATTTGTTCTTTGTATACATATTTTAAAGGCTCATTGAATCTCAGATGTTGAGAAAGGAAGTGAGATGAGAAGAGGGAGTAGAAGAAATTGGAAATGTGTGTGTGTGTGTGTGTGTGTGTGTGGTGCATTCATTTAATATTATAGTAACTTGTATTACTGTTAATGCAAAAAAGAATGTATCTTTTTTTAATATCTTAGTGAGCCTGAGAATGCTGATCAAAAAATGTCATCTTTTTTGCTTCTAAATAACAAGATATGTTTTCCTTTAGTATATTTTTAAATTTCCTTGATTAGGGTATTAAGATTCTGTGTGACATGAACTAGTTTTAGCATCAGTCAGATAAGCCTTTTGTTCTAGACGGCACAGTAAGGAGAAACTGCTTGCTTTTGACTTGTTTTGCTTAATTGCTCTTATTTTATTTTTTATTTTATTTTATTTCTTTTATCATTATTACTTGGCAATCCTCACCTGAGGATGTTTTTTCCATTGATTTTTAGTGAGAGTGGAAGGGAAGGAAGGAGTGAGGGACAGAGAGAGAGAGAGAGAGAAACTTCCATCAATTGGTTGCCTCGGGCATGCACCCCAACCAGAGCCAGGCATCGAACCTGCAACCCGGGTATGTGCCCTTGACCAGGAATCGAACCTGCGACCTTCGGTTTGTGACTCCTTTCCTCTGTCTTCAAAGCTAGCAACCTTGAATGTCCTTGACCGTTCTTCTGTAGTCACATTTCTCTCAGACTCCCTTCTGGGGTTTTTTGCCACTGATAAGGAGGTTGTCATTACACGTGGCCCCCCTGGGTAAAGGAGACTCTCCCTATCCTGAGGTCACCTGGTCAGCACATTTCATTACATCTGCAACTTTAATTGCCTTTGCCATGCAGCCTAATATATTCACAAGTTCTGAGGATAGGAGGTGGACATCTTTAGGATACCATTATTTTTGTATACCACAGGTAGAAACATTAAAGCAGAAGAAAAATATAAGTAGAGTAGAGTCATGGGGCTCTGGTAGAGAGAAGTGCTGATTCCAAGAACTGGAAGCAAGTGAACATAAATGGAACAAGGGAGCCTAAAATATCCAACTGGAGAAACATAAGGGTCAAGATGATGAAAAGCCTCAAGGAACAAGATAAAATTTGCTTTTGAGAAAGATTACTCCTGCAAGAGAATAGATAGGAGGAATGCAGAACTAAAGATAAGAAAACAGCAAAGCAACTCTGATTTAGTCAAGAAAAACATCAAGGGCTTACGCTTTTGTAGAGCGTCGGAGATGGAGAAGAGTGGGGAGATTTGCTGATCCTAAGGAGTGGGGTTCAGCAGGACTTCTGACTGGCTCTGCAGGGGCGAGGCCAGGACTGGAGTCATGACTGACTCCCAGGCCCCCATCCGAATCCCTGGGCACGGGGCGGCGTCGTTCACCAAGTGAATCAGTGACACAGTGGAGGAGGAGAGGAATCGGGGGGAAACATCCTGATTCCCGTTTTAATTCATGGATACAAGCAGTCAGCTATTTGGAGTCTTTACCTATAATTCCATCCTTGCGCCGTCTACAAATATGATTTACATCCACTTGGTGTTTTTTAAAAATGGATAAAAACGTGGTAGAAAAGAGTCATCAGAATGCTACTGGGGACCATACTTCAGTAGCCACTCATTTCGATCTGAGTTCACCGAATAACAACAACCAGTTTTGCTTCTGTACTGTTAGCCAGACCCTATTTCTCCATATATTTCAAAATATATCTTTAAAAAATTTTGTCAAATGCCTTGCTCAGGTGTTTAATATACACTGTTGAAATCATGAATGGATGTTAGGGAAGTTATTTGTATTCAGTAGTGATACATATTTAAGTAATTAATTCACTTGATCTTCCACTTCAATAAATAACGGATCTGGTGCACTCTGTGTGTGAGGTTTTCTGTAAAGCCCTTTGTGGAGCATGAAAACATATGCCATGTTTTAACTGTGTAAAAACTAAAATATAGGGACCGGACAGGAGGACAGGAGGTTAATTCTTACTTGAACAAAAGTACGTTCCTGGAAGAAAGAGCAGTTGAGTTGGAAGCGGTGCGAAGGGTAGACTTACCAGGGAAGGGAGCACATGGGAAAAGAACAGCGTCATCGAAGTCGCTGAAACAGCGCCGTTCCAAGTGGGACATGTTTTGGTTGAAACAGAGCTCTAGCTGGAAGGGAGGCTCAGAGTCAAGAAACTGATAACCTGCTGGTTCATAGCTGTAGTTATTTTTAATTGAATTAGTGTGTCTTAGGGCAGGGTGTGCACTCTTCCTGTCTCCATAGTCTCTGTAATTCCCTATCGTGTGCCCTCACTGGATTCTCACATTGATACTTCTTACCTGGTGCTTTAGGAACCTGGTTTATTACCCTAGATTTAGGAACTTATTTTGCAGTCCATACACTGCCAATTATTGAGAGAGAGAGGGGACGAGTGCCACGATCAGAAACCTACTTTAGAAAGACATCTTAATGGTAGAGTGGATTGCAAATTGTAGTATTGAAGGAGGAAGGGCTCGTTAAAGAAAGGGAAATGAGTTAGGGGGTTGTAAAAACAGTTCATGTAGAGGGCAGTGGACCCTGTAATGTTGTGATGATAATCGGAAAAAGAAAGGAGAGATCAAATGTGAAAAACTAGATTCAAAACTCCAGAAAACAGCCTGTGTCTTGTCCTTTCGATGGTGCTTAATATGGGGCTATACACAAATTAGATTCTCAGTAAATAAGTGAATGAAGACATTGGAGGAATTGAATTGGATGTGAGAGGTGAAAGGAAATAACGGTAGATGACTTTAAAAGCCTGAATATAAATAACTAGATTGGTCATGCTTCTGAATGACTCTGTCGGAGAGTCCATTTCATCTTAGATAAAGTTCAGAAAAGATATCCAAGTAGACACAGTCAACACACAGGTGAAAATACGAGTATGATCCTCAGGGTAGAGATTATAATTAAGAGAGTATGAAAATCTTTCACTTGGAGGTGATGGTTTATTTAAAGTCATCCAGCAAAAACATATCAAGATATAACTATGGATTAGTAACTGATAAGAAAAATAAAAGGTCATTTAGTTTAGACCCATTGTTTTATGGATGAAGAAATTGAGAGATAAAGAAATGTCTGGCTATTCAAGAATTAAATGTAAGGCTTGATCCTACAAGGTAAAAGATGCTCTCTGAAACTTTTCAACACATTACTTCAGTGCCTTACTTCAGTGCCTCCTGCTTCCCACCAAAAATTTCTATATTGACCCATTCTCTACTTAGAAGACAGTCATTTTAACCTATTTCATGTTGCCGTCTTTGAAATTTGATCCATTTGGAAAATTGGGGTTTAGACTGTTTAATACTTAAGAACTTAAAGATAGCTTTTACTCAATTTCAAGACCTAGTATAAAGAGAGTGACACTGGTTAACAAAATTATACAGGTTTCAGGTGTACAATTCCAAAACACATCATCTGTATATTGTGTTTGTCAACACCCCAAGTCAATGATCTTACATCACTGTTTATCCCCCCTCTCCCCTCTTCCACCTTCCCCCACTTTGGCCTGGCCACCCTGACTTGTCTCATTTTTCCAGTCAGATTGCTGTAATGAAACAAATGGTACCCTTCAGTTCTAAATTTCACAGACTTATGTATGGTGAGTAGATTTCCAGTGGTGTTTTATGGAACCTAAGGAGTCTGTAGGTATCTCAGGACCACCCCTGGGGGTTAAGAGCACAGAGAGAGGAGGACTTTGGGGTCCCTTTCCTGATTCAAACAGAGCACCACAGCCTTTTATCTGTTTTAATATTAAGCCTTCTACAGGATAAAAGAATGGTCCTCTTGTTCAAAAATACTTGAAAACTACTAGAGATCATTAATCTCAGGGCTTTGGCTAGAATTTCATCGTTTTTCCTTTTGAGTTTATGGATTTCATGAAAACATTCCAAATCTGCTTCAAATGAGTAAATCATACAAATTCAATTTTACCGTAGAAGTGCCGTGGAACCGCTGAGCTCTTGGTGAGCAACATCTGGCCTTTGCCAGCACAGCTGCCTTAGTCCAAGGCCATAGTGAGCGGACAGGGTTTCACGTCTTCACAGCTCAATGCGCGGCTTTCCACTGAGGAAATAGAAGCGTCCTTGAGACAGTCTTTTCTAGAAGCAGTAAAAAACGTGTTCATCTCTCACCATTTCTATTTGTTTCCATTGCTGTTTGTAAGCCAAGGTTTATTTTGTGTTGTGATTTACAGAATGGTTATTCCAAAGGCCCATAGAGGATATTAGGAGGCACTATTTTGCCTCTAAGACAATCAGCCCAATGGAAACAGTTATTCCTCAAAGCTTTGTTTAAACCAGATTAATGTCTTCCTCTCATTATATTGAATTCAGTGCCAATATGATTTAGGTTCAATAGCTGTCATTTTTGTCTATAGCACTAAGTTGGAGGTTCTTAAAATGTAGTCTGAGGTTATCTGGGTGGTGAATCCCTAGAGAGTAGAGACCATAAACGAGATTTATAAGGGTCCCCAAACTAGTTACAGTATCTTAGTTTATTTTTTAAAGTCCTAGCCCTGTGTAAATAAACAAAAATAGCTTTATTCTTTCTATTTATCTTAGTCTTATAAAATAATAAATTGGTAGGGTGGGAATATACACTCAGTATCTTCAGTGTAAAGTGTTATCATTGGAATTTTCCATTCTCAAGAGCTTCATCTTTTATTCACAAATACTCCAACTTCACTCACCTTCCTCTTCTTCAAAAAATAACAGTACTAGTGGTTCTGACTGAGGTAAAGTCAGATTAATATAGATTAATGCAGTACATGAATCCATTAATTTAATTTTCAACTTTTAAAACACTTCCTTACCTAGCATCTTACCTTAGCTCTCTGGGATAAAGGGGCAGTGATATTTGACTCCCCTTTGGCACATGAGAAAACTTCACCAAGACGGTAACCTGCCCCAATGGGACAGTCGAGGGAGCGTTCCCAGGCACCCGCGTCCTTCGCAGGGCGGGGGTGGCGATCCACGGAGTCAGGACCCATCGGGCATGGACAGGTCCAGCACTGTCCAGTTGTTATTGTGGACACTCCTCCCTCCAGCTGGTCCCTGTCGCTCAGGGAGAACCCGACGTTCAGAAACGTTGAATTCCTTTTCATGGCCACAGAGATGTGTCATTTCCTTTCTTTGTATTTCCCTGTCTTCCCTTATAACATGCATGCTCCTCTAGATTGTCTAGTTCTCTGATTATTTTATGATTCGGTGCTTTATTTACACCAAAAATTCCCTCTTGGTAGTTTTCATATCTTATCCCTTCAGTCATTTATATATGTTTAAAATACCTCCTTTGTGCCTGATATCATAACACAGCATCTATGTGTCCCAGGACACCCAGCACACTGCGGTAGCTGGTGTTCAAAAGCCCTTGCTGATGGCTTTCATGTAGAAGGCGTTAGAAAGCCGGCCTTTATGCTGCTTAAACTGCGGTTCATATATTTGACTTAATTCTGCCAGATATCAAAGGTTCTATAACATCACCTACACGAGGTTATGTCAAGCAAAAATGCTGTAAACAGGAACATAAAAGTGATTTGTGTGGTTTCCTGTCATCTTTTTTTTTTATAGCCTTTGCACAGATTTCTTTAATACACCCTGCAAAATGTTAGGGAAAAACAGGCTCAGCGTCTCTTCGAAGAGGACTTTGATATTATTACCCTTTTTCCTTTTTAAAGCTTTGTGTGTGTGTGTGTGTTGGTTGTTCCTCTTTGGTGTATGTGTCATCTCACAGGGCTGTCTTTACGCAGAAATACAGACTGGGAAGCGGCACCCACATCTGCTGAACCTGGCGGGGAGAGAAGTAACCAGCCAGGCGCTGGAATGAGGCAGAGGGAGCCCTGGGATCTAATGAGCACAGTGCAGTGAAACACCCTCCTTTTAGGACTCACCCCACCTCGTTTTGTCATTGTAAAAGCATTTAATGTGGAAGACCCTCTGGGACCGGTTATATCTAAGAAAGATTTTCCATTTTACTGCACTGGAGACTCCAGCAATGAGAGCCTCAGAAATTACAATGGGGTTCTGCTAATTCAGATTATTGATGTGGAGATTTGCTTTAGATGCTTGAATTCTGTGGGCTTGGAAGTATGTGAAAAGTCAGGATTAAAAGTCCACCTATTCAGCTTATGGTTCATTTATGTTGGTGACTGTAGTTTAATTTTAATTATTGATGTCTCTTCTGAATAGTTCTTCAGCAAATGTTCCACAGGAAATATATCATCTTCTTTTTCAAGCTGTGTCTGCAGCCAGAAGTCTTAACTCTCTGTTTGACAGTTATTTCTTCTAGTCATCTATATTAGGAAATAATTTTCAGTCTGTCTACAAGAATCTGGAATTTGCTTTCCAAAATTGGTACCTTATTTGAAATCTAGTAGGACTCCGCAGGCATTCAGTATGCTGCAGAGAAAGCTTCAATAGGGATTTTTTGTTTCCTGGTAAAAGAAAACTAAACAGTTTCTTCTTTAAACTATATGTTACTCTTAATATCTTCCATCAATAATATAAAATGTATTTTAGGTCTGTTTATACTTTCAAAGTATTACTTTCTGGAGAATAGCTAATTTTTGTGTTTTTTATATTAAGCAATTTATTGATAATCCCATAGAATATTATACCAATATTGAATCATAGGAAGAACACAGTATTTCTTTCCTTTTTTCCTCACACCCTAGGAACATATGCATCTGCTTTACTTGCCATTTCATAAAAATGTGTTACAATTTTGGAAACCAACTACAGTATAGGATGGTTTTTTAAAAATATCTTTTGAAAAGTCTGTCCTTAGAATTAGAATACATTATTTGAAAATGGTGCCAGATAGAAGTCATAAAATTGCCTGTATTTAAGAATTGACACTGTAATTAAAATCTTTGTGAGCTGCATTGAAAGCGACAAGAAAATGCTGTAAGTCTCTGTGAGGAGCAGCTCCGAGAGGAAATGACTGGTATAGAAAAGCAAAGAGAGTAAGTTTAAAGTGAAAGCTCCTTCAATGAGATATAGAAAGAATGACATAAAGATACCAAAACATGGACTAGATGAGACCAAAACTAATCAACTTAATAGGAGAACTTTATCTTCAAGCTCAAGGAATGTATAGACCTAGTACAAATCAAGTAATATTTGGAAATTGCTTAACTTCAAATCTGATCTAAACTTGTCCAATAACTTTCTAGTAAAAACTGGTAAAAGGTATACTCTTGCCTGGTCATCCAACCCATTGTGATCAATTCTTATTACCATTGTTTCTGTTTTTGCTGGCATCGGTTTTATGAAGGAACAATTTACAATAAATAACACACATTTTAAAAGTAGAGTTTGGTGAATTTTGACAGTTGTGTACACTTGTGAAACCACACCATCAAGATACAGAGCGTTTCCATTACTTCCAAAACATGATGTGTTCTCCCATGTCCAGTGCATTTTATATCTGCCCCTGGACCCAGGAAACCACTTATCTGCATATTGTCACTATAGATTAATCTCCATTTTATATAAATGTAATCATACAGTATGTGTTCTTTGTGTGCTTGTGGTTTCTTTTACTCTGCATAATGAATTTAAGATTAACCCATGTATTTATTCCTGTCAGTACTTTTTTATTGCTGAGTGGTATATAATCAACATTTTTAAATACATAGGTCTTTATTTTCATCTAAATGATGCTTTCATTTTAAATTCTCTAGATACCCTCAGCACCTAGAATAATCCCCTGCCTGTAATTGAGATTGCTTGGTCAATTGATTCATCTGTCTGAAGATAGATGCTGGAGAGAAGTGTTAGAATGATTCCGGTCAGTGGTACTCCTTTTTTGAGAAAACGTTTGTGTTAGAAGTAGCAAAGTAATAGATAATTTATTGAGCAGTTACAATATTCCAGTTACAGTACAGTGTTCTTCAGATGCATTATGTTATTTATCTTCACAACCAGTTCTGTGTGGTGTTCATGCTTTTATGTTCATTTGGTAGATGAAACAGGGATTAAGGACCTCGACATTGATTACACAGCTGCTAAGCAGTTGAGCTACTGGGCCGCAAACAAAGCTGTTGCTCTTAACCATTTCCTCTACTTCATCAGAAAAAAGAAAAGTTGTTTCATGTTCTGTCTCTTCTCAAAACACTGCAGTTTCTCTCCATTTCTCTTGAACTTATAAAAGCCCGCACTGTGGATGCATGACGCAACGCTGTTTGTTTCCAAGTGGCCCCTCAGACCCCCCCTCCCCGCCTCGCTGCCTCGCTGCCCCTCAGGCGGCGCCTGCTGCGGGCCTTTCCCCTCAGCCCTGCTGGGCTCCCTGGGGCCGTGGAGGCCGCTCAGACTCGCCCCGAGGCCCTGCCTCGGCCTCCCTTACGCTGCAGCCTCCGCCCCTTGCCTGCTGCGCGCACAGCCCCTCCTGCCCTTGTGTGGCCCTGCTCTTCCACCGCCAGAGCACATGTTATTGTATAATACATGCATCGGTCACTCGTTCTGTCTCTGCAGAATGTCACCCCCCACGGGCACTGTCTCCCTCAGTGTCGCCCCAGTGTCCGGAACGGTGTTTTCTTAGTTGGCGCAGCTGTGCAAGCCCCGCGGCCCGGGTGACTCCAGCAGCACGCGTTTCCCACGGCTCTGGAGACGGGGAATCCAAGATCCGGGCTCTGGCAGGTTTGGTGCTTGGCGAGGGCTCTCCCCTTGGTGTGCAGATGGCCATCTTCTCACTGTGTTCTTAGACACAGAAGACAAGCTAGTTTGTCTTTCATGAGGCTACTGATACCTCCCCTGAGGGTTATAGTCTCATCACCTGGTTACCTCCCAAAGCCCCACTTCCTAATATCATTGCGGGCGTTAGCATTTCAACATACGAATTTTAAGGGGACAAAACCATTCAGTCAATAACAAGTGCCTTGCACATACTAGGCTCCCGTTAGATATGTTTAGGATTTGAGGAGGGATAATTTTAGTCTTCTTTCCCTACCAACTAATGTTTTTTCTCTCAGAAGAAATGGCATTAAAGAATATTTGGATGACGTAGGGACAATGATATCCGGCTCTATAGCAGGAGTCTGTAAAGAATGAGAAATAGCTTCCTAATTTAATCTCATCTATGATCTTATTTCTCTCTTATATTTTATTAGATCACAATGTCAGTAATTTCCTAAACTCCTTCTTAGAGTTGGGAGGAACCTGTGAGACTTGAGATAACTAGGTTCAGAAATCCCAACTTTGGGAGCTTGGTGGGGTTGTAGACCAATTGCATTTCACAAGGGTTTTGAATTTGAATACCTCTACCTGTAACTTCTTGTCAAAGCAGTCTTTTGTCTTAATCCACCCTGACCCACTCATTTTAGTGTCTGACCCTGAAGCATTGTTAACTGGACTGCCTCTAATAAAACCTCTTTGTTTTAGGGAAGATAAAATAGACAAGTGGTCAAGCAAGTTGTCTATCACGAAATGGTGATTTAGCACCATTTCCCAGAAGGGAAAGGCAATCCAATATTGTGGAAGCGTTTGCCAATCAGTTAGAGCGAAGATAATTAGAAAATGTTATCATTTCTGCCCTTTTAAATCACCTTTTTATTGAATTCCTTAGTTAACACCCATAAAATGGCTCATTGTTTGTGGTCGTTGAAGTACAAATACAGTGTGCTTTCTTTCAGCATTGTAAATTACTCTTAAATGATCTGGGATGTACAGAAGCTTCCATTAAGCTTGGTGAAGGGAAAAGTGAAGGGATCATTTACTATTTACTCTTGGGGTGATTCATTTGTGATGGGAAGCCTATTCAAAGTCACAATATTTTATTTACTGGCTTTTCATGTTACTTTCTTGAAAAGCAGTAGTGATTACGTTCTATGTAAGAGGAGGGAGTAACAGGGAGGAATAATGCCACTATCATTTCATATTTCTAAGAAGAATATAATCCTGAGGGGAGGCCGAGAGACTTCTGCTTCCTGTCAGAAAAGTATTAGATTGCTATTTTGAACTATGTTGACATAACTTAAGTTTTTAAACAAAACTCTTGCCAAGGTTTTTCCCCCCAATTAATTTAAAAACGTAAACTAACATTTCTCAAATGATACCCTCTTCTAGTGGATTGAGTAAGATACCCTTTTTGGTAAGTTTATTTTTTATTGCTGATCTAAGTTCTGTATGTTAAATAACCACATTGGGGGCCGACCATTTTATTAGCAGTAATTTTTACTTGATCTCCATGGACGTTGGTGGTAAATATTTTTTATGTTCAATGAGCTGTAAACACTATAAAATAAATGTTCAGAGTAAAGTGCTGCCTGTTTTATTCCAACTGTTTCTATGTGTACAGAAAATATTCATTAAATGTTTCTGCTTCTGTGAAAGGCATGTGTGGAAAATAGGAAGTTCTGCATGAATAATCAGGGCCACATCTTCAACTTTCTTCCAACCGACCTAAATTTTTTTTGCTGAAAGTAATGAACAATGACTGATAGTCTCCCTGATTTTATTTGTCAAAACTCTGAGAATGAGTTAAGATTTTAATAAATCAAGGGCTGGAAAGTCCTGAAGGATGCATATTGCACCAAGCAGATACTCATTAATAAATCAGAGTACTTTTGTTTACCAAAAAATCACTATATCTGTGAATGTATGTGTACTCTGATTTATATTTATGTTGTTATCATTACAATGCTTTTCTAATGCAATCAAAGGTGATGCCGTCAGTTCAATAAAAGTAAGACTCACATAGTAAAGATTTGTTCCACGCTAATATTTTGTTTGTATGACATGGGGCCATTTCAGATGTGAGAACCTCTCCTAAGAAGCATCTCCTGGTCTTTTAATTATGAAACAACTTAAATGAGACAACCAAACCAAATCCTATATCAAACCCTATTAAAATATTTTAATGAGACTTTGTTTTATATTAAAGTTCTCATAAAGAATTCTGTGCAAATGTCTAATGTTTTATGGTGGGAAAGCCACTAGTAGTATTCAGACTACTCAGTAGAATAGACTTTCTACTAAATGTTTGTGTCTTTTTCCACATTAGTCCAAACTATCAGTAAATGAAAAGAGCTTAAATAATGCATTAATCTGCTTTAAAATATCGGATATTTAGATGTACGCCTATAAACAGGGAACAGAAGTTCAGATATAGTCAGGGATACAGAAAGCTGCTGAGGGGTAACAGTTGTTGAAAGAGGAAAGAAGCAGGACGATGGGAGGAGGTAAATCTCCAGTCACAGTGCAGATCTAGTCACCTCTTAGCCAACTCCCTGGGTGGCTCTGGCGCCAAGGTTGCTCATGACAGGAGTTCCTGGGTGGGTGGTGGTGGCCGGGCCCCACCAGCTCCCCGCTCTCCCAGCGCTTAGTTACTGGCTGTGGGCTGCCCAGGGGACCAGGACCGCAGCAGATCCTGGAAGTGCTGATTGTTGTCAGTTGTCAGCTAACTGTACTCCTTACTGCTGAACAGTGTGTTGTTGAAAGAAACACGAGTGACATACGGGAACTGACACGTCTTCCTGTCCACTCCAGTATGCATATGGTTATGAGTAAATACAGCCATGTGCACACACCCACTTATGTCCAGCAGGAAGCGAAGAAAGGGCAGGCAGATGTGGTCTTTGCCACCGACCTGCTGGCTTTTGCTTTATGGTCAGTCTGGTAATTCTGTGGCATCCCATCAGTACGGCTAAAATTAGTATTGATTTCAGCTTGCCACTTTTCTATTTCTTCTGTCTCCGTAGCAGCAATATAGGAGATACTCTTTTCTCCATGTCATCATATCAGGGTTCACTTGTCCTACTTCTTCATTTACTATTGAAAGCTAGAAGCATAGATCTTTCGATAAATCACTAATATTTTCCCTAAACAATCAATAGTTACTGATAGACTGTCTTCGTGGCTGAAAGTTTTGACCTCAAGGAAGCTATAGAATATTCTTCTTCAGAACAAAAAATCTAAGCCACTAATGAGTAAAATATTGACCACATATAAATAGATGCTATGTTTGGCTAAACTGGGACTAAAATAGGTAAAGTTTGTAATATTTCAGTGAAACTTTACAGATCCACTCTCTTGTTATATTCCTTATTTTGAAATAAAATTTAAGAATAATCATAATAAAATTGAATTATCAGCAGTTTGTGTTTTATCCATAACAATAAAACAAATCAAATATCATCTGTCTCACTAAGGCAATGGTATTTAGACATATTGCTTCAGAATAGAGCTGTTATGAGCTAGTAAGGTGATAATTAAATGAATTTTTCAGTGCAGGATTCTGTTCATGTTTTTTGTTTTAATATTTTATGTAAATTGAAAAAAATATTTTTCCCTATAGATACTATTTTAGGAAGAACCAGAAGTTCTGATATATTTATTCAGTGTTTTGTTCCTAAAGGGCAAAGATGATGTCCTTTCCAAATTCTGTGAGGTGCGGTGGTACAATTGTATTTAAAGCTAGAGATTCACTCATTTCACCACGTTTGTAATGGATTCAATGTGAGATATTATGATATGGCTGGCCTCACATCTCTCTAAATAACCAAAACAGGTAACAAAAATAGTCTCTAAAATTAGATGACCTGTAAGATAAGGAAGCATTATATTTACTAGTTCAGAACCCTCAGTACATACATTTGTGTTTGAGTTAAAAATAAACAACCTCTATATTAATGTGAAATCTTAAAGTCCCAACATGAGAATATGAATACTAAGAAGTTATTAGCATGAAGCATTATAAAGATATTTTAAATACCGATAAGTTAGAGTTGTTCCAAAGATGACACAGATCTAGAAAAAATGCCTTTTTATTAATTATTTGATAAAAGTTTATAGAAAAGACTTAAATGTTTCATAAGGAAAAACCTGATACGATATCCTCAATGACATATTTTCCTTACTGTGTGTTATATAGTATATCCAGCTATGTTTATGAATTTTTATTTATTTATAAGTATTTATAAAGTTTTCATAGCATTTCTATTTTCCAAAACTTGCTTAAGATGTAATATTAGACATAAATCAGTGATGTACCCCAGGTCTTTTTCTGTATTTAAGTGAAAAGTTCTTTATATCTGAAACAAATGTACGAGTTGCATTGCAGTGTTTTCTTATTTTGAATCAGAGATTAAAAAATTAAATTGGAAAGGAAGCTACGATGGGAATTGTTTTTCATTTGTTGTGATGGAAGGCAGTTTTTAATTTGCCTGAACTTAAGGGATGTTTGTTGAGCTGTTGTTTGTTGAGCTTTTACTATGTGTGTAGAAGTCCGTGATGGGTGACGTGGGAGTTGCTAAGAAAGGAGAAAATAGTTACTATCTTTAGGTCACAATACATATTCCAGAGGAACAAAGTGATCCGGCTGCGCTGGAGAGCCCAGAAGACTCTTGCAGTCTGTGGGCCAGGTCAGAGGACTTCATGAAAGAGGGCATCTCTCCTGAGTCCATGTGCAATCTAGCTGGGATTTTAAGTGCCTTAAGGAGTAGCTCAGGAGCCTTGTAGCTTAGACATTGAAATTCTTTACCCGTCCCCACATCTCCAGAGTGATCTTCTTTTACCAAAATAGTAGGAAATGATCCAGTTGTGACTAAATATGATGAAAATCTTAGATGCCGTGCTGAGATTAGACTTTATTTTTGGGCTATGATAGTCTGATTTGTAAAGTAGAAAACCAGTTAGATATATTATAACCTGATACTTTCAAACAACAAGGATTTTCTTCCATGTTGTGGCAATCTTAAACAAATAATAAAACAGAAAGGAAATGCTTGCAGCAGGTAGTTAGCAAATCCGTCAGGTCAAGAGAAGCTGTTTCTTAATGAGAGGTAGTGTAAGTAGTGTTTTGTGCTAATTATCATATGAAAATTAAACAAGACTCAAGCCACGGAATTAAAATAGAGTACCTGTTTCATTGTTCTGATTCTGCGTGGTTATGGAGACAACAGAGTTAAGGCAATTAGGGAGCTGCTGTTGTCAAAACAGAGTTTAGTATAAAAGGGAAGGAACATTATACTTTTTTCCTGAAGCTAACATGAATTACAATTATGCTTAAAGATTTTCTGCAAAAAGAGAGAAAGAGGGAGCCCGGCCGGGCATGGCTCAGCGGTTGACCATCCACCTGGGATCCAGGCGATTGGGGTTCGATCCCCAGGCAGGGCACAGGCCCGGGTTGCGGGCTGCAGCTGATCAATGACTCTCTCATCATTGATGTTTGTCTCTCTCTCTCCCTCTCCTTTCCTCTCTCTGATCAATAAAGATATATTTAAAAAAAGAGAGAGAGAGAAAGAGGGAGGCAAAAGGTAAGGTGCTAGAGAGGGAGGGGGCTAGAGGGAGGAAGGGAAGGGGAGTGGGGAGCCCGGTTCCTCTCCCCCCGTGTCTCAGTTGGACAGCCCTCCCTCCCACTTAGCTCTCCTTCCATTGCAGGCCCCCCACCCGCCCCCCTCCTTCCTTTAAACCCTGGTTATGCCGTCAGTCCCCCTGCGTGATCCTTCCCCTCAGGACTGAGTGCGGCACGTGCCTCTGATGAAGTTAAATCAGAAGAAATACTGACATTCAGCCTCCTTTGACCTAATCTCACTACTCCCTTTCCTTACCATTTGTATACTTTGGGTCTTGACCACCCCCCACCCTTTTTCCCTTTTATAAATTTTAAAGTTTTTTTAATATTTTGGGTTAATATTCATACTAGTTTTTCCTGGAAGTTCTATAATTTAATATAAAATTGAGTTACTTTTGACTGTTGCATGGAGTAAAAAAATAGAGACGAATATAAGATACTATTTTTAGTGCTTTTCTAGCTTCATTATGACAAGTTTTGGGTTTTTTAAAAAAATTGTTTTTAATTATAGTTGACATACAATATTGTATTGGTCTCAGATGTACAACATGGAGAGTCACATTTATATACCTTACAAATCACCTCAATCAGTCTAGTAACCATCTATCACTGCATATAGTTATGATATAATTGAGTATATTCCCTATGCTGTACATTACATCCCCATGACTTGATTGGTGAAACACAATGGCACAATTAAATACAAGGCATTTATTAAATTTTATGAAAAAAATCTATGCCAAATTTAAAGTTCATCGATATACCTCTGAACAAAATCCTGATCATTTTAACTCATAGACATTAAAAGGCTAAATAAAGTTAAGCCATCAAAATGGTTTGAGACATTTCCCCAAAGCTTTTTAAAATTAAATTTATTGAGGTGATAGTGATTAATTTGATTGAAGTGACTGTGGTTAATTATATAGATTTCAAATGTACAGTTGTATGGAGAAAGGAAGGCCACTTCAATAAATAGTGCTGGGAAAACTGGAAAACCGCATACAAAATAATGAAACTAGACTTCTGTTTGTCCCCAAAACTTCTTGTGTTTCAAACTTCTGCCCCACTTTGAGAATTGGACTAACAGGTATTCATTTTTTAGGGCAGGAGAGTATTCCAAAGCTTTTGCTATTCTTAGTATTTACAAATCCTATTAGTGTTCTTTAAAAAATAGTATTAAGTAGCCTATTATATATCTGAAACTGATATTCCTGTTAAAAATATGTAAGTGCTTAGCTTTTATGTAGGCTCTGAAAATCTGAGCAAATAAAAGTAGACCGCAATACACTCTTGGATAAATTACAGGGGAGATGCAATAATTTTCTTTTCCGACACCAGAATGTTATTCAGTAATGGAAAACAATCCAGCAAAATCGGAGTTGATCAAATAAATCTCTTGGAATGCTAAAAATATAGATTTGAATAAAGTGAAGCTAGTAGCATTTATTCTTATATCATGTTATTAATTTTTCAAGAAAAATATGTTGTGTTAAGTGATTATTACCACTAACTATGGTAATGAAGTAACAAGTACTGATTTAAACCCCTATTTTCTATCATAGCCCTCATCCCAGTTTTAGGATATTCTGAAAATTCTTTGGCGGTAAACTGACTAATTCTTCTTGAGGAAAGACACACAAACCCATAAGGTCCATCATGTACACATTACAGGAACACATATTTGTGCACTGATGATAGAGGTATTAACCATAATGTGTTTCTTTGGATATTTAGACCTTAGGTTCTCCAAAGAACAATGTAGTTATCATTAGAGACAAAAAAGAAAAGAAAATAAAATAAAAATTGTTCCTCAAAGGAACTTTAAAACTTGCCAGGCAGAATATGAACAAGTGCGTCATGACTGTTCAGTGTGTTTATTGTTTCTTAGATGGACATATTGTGTGTTTCGCACACACACTCCTACCCAACCACCCAAGCAACTGTGAGGGAACATGGACTTTAATGACCTGTTTCTAAGAAGCAAATGACTTTCCTCGGGCCTTGGAATGTTCATAATTCTCCTCTTCTTCATTTTCGATATCTCAAATCTTATGAGATTTTTGTCTGATTTATTTCCTGTATAATTTTGTAGCAAAATAAAAAAAATCTTTTTAAAATTATAAGAATTTATTTAAATAGAAACTAGGGTATTGTGGGGAAAATAATAAAATATTTGGGCCTCAGAATTTTCCAGAGCTTTTTTCAAACCATTATCTTATTGCCTTCCAAAAGAATCCATTAGACAGAAGTTTGACAATGTATGTTCGAGAATTTTAGGTAAATTTCTGCCTTTGTTTGCCCAGCACCTAGCTCCTTTTTATTATCCTTATTTCTGTATGCTTTCTCCTTTGTTTTTAGTACAGGTTATCTGGCCATCCGTAAACATGTTGGGGTGAACACCTTTATATGTGGTTTTACATTAAGTCAGTGCTGTATGTTTGTTACACTCCACAGTGGAATATTTAAAAGGAAGCACACAGATGGTTTTAGCAGTCTATAAAATGATGAAATAAAAATACCTGTATTAGTTAAAACCCATATCAGAAGCTTATTCCAAACCAAATTACAGAGTTCCTTATACTTAGTCTCTGAGTTGAATCCTCTTAGATGTTGTACTTTGTGTTTTATTTTTACCTTTAGAGAGTTACTTGAGGAAAGATAATTATCTAAAGTGGCCTTATAACTTCAGTCGCTTTGGACTAAGCTAAGTTATGTTGACAAATGATTATATATATATGTAAGTTTATATTTCATATATATATCTCATCAACATACAGAAATGTTTACAATTTACACCTTCTGGGCAAAAAGATTCATAAGCTTCCCCAAGAGTTCCTGATACAGATTATTTTCCAGTGTCATCATCAAACATATTTAAATGGAATTGAATCTATTTTCTTTCAAGTTGAGTCCATCATGGGAACTGTTTCTGAAGCTCACTGCTGGTTTCAGCAGGTATGTTCTTCAGCTCTCCTGGGACAACCTCATTTTCATATTTTCACTCAATAGTGTCAGACTTCTGTGTGCTTTGGGACCAGAAGGATTTTATTGTGGAAGTTTTCACTATAGGATCATCATAGCACCTTGATTAGTTTTCCTTATTCTATCATAAAATAGTTATTGAAAATAAACATAAATGGGTGGTAATGTTTTAATTATGTTATAAATGAAGAATATCATCAAAGATGTATTTTCATTTTTTGTAATTTATGGTAAGCAGCTAACTGTTTAAACACCTCACTTTAATTTTAAACATGTATTTAAGACATAACTTTCTTGACTGGCAATAAGTGAGGCATTGGTGATAGTTCGTGATGTCTGTGTTTTTGGATGGCACAGCAGACCAGAAAGGATACACTGTCACATGCAGCATGATAGATTTTATCAAACTATGTTGCATAAAGATGAGCCTTTTGTATTCCCTTGCAAGGTTGCTATAGTTACTGAGTATTGCTTTATGGGAATTTCACTTTTCTTGGTAATATTAGATACTGAACCCAAAGTCTCATTTTAGATTGTTTTAAAATCTCTTTGAAAACAATCTTCTTTGTAAAAGATTCTGAATTATTTTTATGACCTACCTTTTTCTTTTTCCCACAAATAAATTATTTTGAATAAAGCAGAGAATGAAAACATTGAGCATATATTTAGCTTCCAGACAGTGACTATTAGACAGAATTGTTGCTCCCCCTACCAATTGCTGTTCCTCATTTTATAGGAAAAAAACCCACTAGTATTATATTTTTAAAGAAGCAGTGTTCTCAGCGGGTAAACTCTATTTAATGAATGCTGTTAAAACCCATGGGTTTCTATCTATTCTTCCAACTTACTTTAAGGCAGAATAGCGTGTTCCTGTTCCAGACTGCCATAGTTTTCCATTGTCCTGAGCTGTGGCTACATTTTCATTACACGCTGTGGCCCCGCTGGTTCCCTTTCGCCCCGCAAGGCTGCCGCGTCAGCTCGGGCGCCCAGGCCCACGCCCGCCGCCTCCGGCTCTCGGGCGGGGGGATAGGAAGGGGCTCCCCACATGCAGGGGATCTGCAGTTCTTTCGGGAGAGGGTAGCCTTCCAGCTTCTCGGGGGACCGGGCCGAGGGGTCCCGTGACCGCGTCAGCGTCGCCGTGTCTCTCGGAGCTGTCGCCTCACCGTGTGGCCTGCAGTCGGCGAGCCCGTCGTGGAGAATTCTCTCATTGCCCTCCCGTGTTGCCATTGCGCCCGGTCAGGTTTCGGGCCCTCACATTTTAAATGTGTTCAGAAGAACTTGAACAAATAATGAAAAAAATCAATGAACTAAGAGGCCGAGGGTCTACGCATGAAAAATGTCGTTGTTAAGATTGCTGATAGTTAATATATATTGAATGAAATACTTTATCTGCATTATCTCATCTAATTATTTAATCCATATTTCATGGAGTAGATTCTATGATGTAAGTATGTGTATTTCATAAATGAGGAATCTGAGTCCAGGAGAAGGAAAATGATTTGCTCAGAATCACAATTATTATATTTAAAATAACCACTGGCCTGGAATAACTAGAAAAGACTTTGACCTAATACCTCAAACACTGTGTCATAAAGTGTAGAATAAAATAGACTAGGTACCATAATGATTATGATGACAAATGGGATCGAGAAAAAGTAAAAGAAGTGACATCAGCAAGATGGTGGAGTAGGCTAGCTTCAAGCTCTCTTCTCCCCTAGACACATCCAAATGCAACAAATTTTTCAGCCAAATATTTCAGAACCCTGGGAAAGTTAAAGATTTATAGCAACCAAGTGAAGCTAAATTACGAATGCAAGGGTGGCCAGCGTACGAGCTTCAATCAGTGTAACGCACGTTTATAAGACAAAAAGGGAAACACTAGAAAACAGGAACTTCAACACGGGAAGATGCGTTTATGAATAAGACACAGCTAATGCTCTATTCAGTGCGAAACTAAAAGTGTCCGCTTAAGATCAGGAAAAGACAGGGCGCCTAGTTTCACCGCTGCTGTATATTTTGTTCTAAAAGCTCTAGCCAGAGAAGTTAAGGAAAATAAATAAAATGCATACACCCTGGAAAGAAGTAAAATTATGTCCTTTTACAGCAAAACATTGCAGAGAGAAAATAACTAAATAAATGGAAAGGCATCCATATTCTTGGGTAGGGAGACTTACAAATTCAGTGGAATTCCTATCAAAATTCCAATGCTCCCCTTTTGGCAAAAATGAAAAATCTTGTTCTCAAATTCTGTGGAATTGCAAGGGACCCCGAGTAGCCGAAGGAAGAGAAGAACAGAGCACTCATGTTTTTCAGTTTCAGATCTTGCTGCAAAGCTAGTGATTAAAACAATGTGGTATTAGCGTAAGGATGTACTTTCAGACTCACGGAATAGAATTAAAGTCCCGTGCACCTCTGATCAATTGATTTTTTGACAAGGGTGCCAAGATTATTCAACGGAGAAAGAACTGTTTCTTCAACAAGTAGACATTACTGGATTCCCATGGGCAGCATCTGGCACTGTACACAAATATATACAACAATTAATCCCAAATGAATTAATGGAGTAAATATAAGAGCTAAAACCAGAAAACTCTTAGAAGACGCATAGAGGTAAATTTCCATGACCTTGAATTTACCAACAGATTCTTATGTGTGACACCAAATATAAGAAAAAATAGGTAAACTGGACTTAATCAATACTAAAACTTTTGTGCATCAGAGGGCTTTATCAAGAAAGTGTAATTAATGTCACTGAATTGTATACTTAAAATGGTTAAAGTAAATGTTTATATATATTTTGCCACAATAAAAATTTAACTAAAATAAACACATGGGAGAAGTGAAAAACACTTTGGAAAGTGGAATTGCAGGGAGAGAGAAGTATAGCGTACTTGGTATTTACACAAATTACTTATATTTAAGCCACTTACAAAAGTGACTTTATTTCAGATTTTCAAATTTATGGAATTATATGAAGAAAAAGTGAAAGTTACTTATTCTCTCTAAACCTCACCATATATCCTGTTTCAAAACACTGTAGTTGTTACCTTCTGGAACTATTACTGACCATATAAACGACACACACACACACACGCACAAGCACACACTTGTTTTAATGAAATGGAGTCATAGTATATACAGTACTGTTTTGAAATTTCCTTTTTCACTTAATCCTAACTGGCAGGTATCCTTGGGTGTTAGTTTGTAGAGACTTACTCTTTATTAAATTACTGCCCGAGAGACTTTATTTTAGAGCAGTGCAGAGGGTTCGGATTTAACACACCCGTTCGTCTTGTGTGGGAGAGTTGTATACGCTTATTTGTTAAAAGTGGTAACGTAAACTCCCGGTGCACTTCTTAAAACTTTCAGCGACTCCTAATTCACTCTCTCCCAAATCCTTTGTTTTAAAAACATGCTCACTGAGGAGTGAGTGAGTGGTCTTGTCCAGCCTACACTCGTTGGGAATGGCTGCAAAGCCGATGGCTTTTTCTAGAGCTGACCCAGAGATTCAGGCTTTCCAGGCATGTGGCGAACACGGGTCAGCGGATGTCAGTCACAGTATCTGGCCTGCAGCTGGTGCCACTTGGCTGTGCTGCCGAGACGCACTGCAACGGTGCTCAGGTGCCTCGCATGCACTTATCTGAGAATCCATAGTCATGGGTTGTACATTATTCAGATTTGATGTTACATAGTCTAAAATGCCTGAAGCTCTCCACTCACCCAAATAGGAACTTAATAAGTGTTTCTTGCATTGATGTTTACTGTTTTGTAACACAGAGTCAAATCCATTTACAAGGATTCATTTTCTGTGACATGGTATCTGGTGTCAGGTAATCTGTGAAAACAAGTTTGCATTGCGTATTAACCTCTGCCAGGAGAAGTTTAAGAAATCAAATAATACTAAAAATGCTATGAAACTAATATACATGCTAGGGGAAAACAGATGCTTAATAAATACTCCTGACAGTTATGTTACAGAGGAGGAAAGGTGGGTGTTAGATGAGCTAACATTTGTGCTGAAGCCAGGTGGATATTAATTTTATACCTAAAAATTAATTTTCATTTTTCTGCTATCACTTAGAGAAGCAAACAAGTAGTCAATAGAAAGCAGGGATGTGGCTGTGGGACTAAAGCACAGTTTTTCATATATGTGTTTCTGTAATTTGCGTTCTTAGACCACTGTAATAACATAGATTTATTTGGAAGTTCACTCCTCAAGGTTTTCTTAAGTTCTCCTTTAGCTACTGCTGTTAAATATGTGTTGGATGTGAACATTTGGATTGCTAGAAACCATTACTGACTTCAGATCAATTGGAATGCAATTAATGCAGCTTTGATTGATGCATTGTGGAGAAAATAGCATTTGCCATAGAATATGTCTAATTATATCTATTGCATAAAATAGGCATCTGCTATTTTTCTTAGATTTTTTTCTTTTATTTTTTTAAATGCTGACTTCTAAATTCTGGCCTGCTGCAGGAGAAGACTTTAGCAAAATTTTTTTATAAGCTTTGAAATAATATGTTTTTGTGCTTTGTGTTTACCTTTTTATTTTTACTTTTTATTGAAGTGTAATATGCATACAGAAGGCGAACCTATTGCAGCTGTACAATATATTATTTTTAGCTACTCCAGACCCTTTGATTTTCCCCTTGAAAGTCAGCTTACCAACATCTCCAAAATGTTTTGCTGGGATTTTTATTGGGATTGTGTTGAAACTATAGATGAATTTCAGGATAATTTGCATCTTTAGACTATTGAGTCTTCCAGTACATGAATATGGTGTATCATCAAACTTTTACAACTTTAACCAGAAATTATTTTAGATGTTTGTGCAAGTGTCCTGCATATCTTTTGAAGATTTAGTCCTAAGTATTTGATGTTTTTTATGTTGTTGTAAATGGTACTTTTAAACTTCATTTTCTATTCTTTGCTAGTGTATAGCGTCAAATAAAAATCACACCTGACAAAATAAAATGGGTGAGGGAGACTATTCAAAGCTATTGCAATACGTACATGAAGGAGGCCAGAAAGCACTAAGTTCATCTCCACTGAGGTGAGATGTATGGGAGAGTTTTTGATAACTGGGGTGGAGGGATCATAGGCCATCTGTTTTGTTATTTAGCCTACACACTATTTTATTTGCTTTCCATTTCAAAGAGTTGGCTTCCCCATCCTTGAGAAAGCCCTGGGTTGTAAATCTGGCATTGGCTTTAAAAAAGATTTACGTCTCAAAAAGGCAAAGAAATAATTTACAATTACAGCTTTTCTAAAACAAATGCTCTCCGAAAAGGGAATGGAGGGACTTCTGTGGTTAGACCATCTGGATTCTGCAGGGGCAGAGATGGGAAGGAAGCGAGGGGCCCCGAGGCAGAAAGCGGTCAAGCTCAGGACGTGGCGAGGACTGAATCAGCCGGTAGAAATGCAGTTGGTTTTGCTCTAGGGACCTTGTACCCAGCAACTTAGCCAAATCCATGACCACTTTTAATAGTTTGTAAACCTTCTTTGGATTGTTACATAGACAGAGATGGACAGAAGTAGGTTTACAGTTGTTTATATGAAAAAAGACATGCAGGTTATGATGACTACAGTAGCTTCATGGACTCAAAGGAATGTGGCAGGGGCACAGGCACTTAGGCGCAATCTCGTAAGTGCTCAGGTGGCCAGCCTTCGTTATTTACATATTGTCACCCCCTTGCTATCCTCAAGCACACGTTGGCACCGAGTTCTTACCTACTGTATAATCAGGTTGCGTATGAATAATGGCAGGTTTGGTTTTTTTACAACCATTGTAATCCTTAGGCTTTTTCATTTCCTTTTCTTACTTTATTATACTAGCTGGGATCTTGAATAATATAATGCATTAAGTTGATGATAGAAGACACCAGTTTCCTTACTTTTAATATTTCATCACTGAGTGTGAGTGCGTAGGTTTTTTGGTCAATATTTTTTTATCATATTGAGGAAGCTTCCCTTTAAGCATCCTATTTTTATCTCTCTGAAACAATAGGAATAACATTAGATACCTCTCAACCATAAAATAAGTTTAATCAAATATATTCCTAAAGCTATAATCTTAATGTAAATTAAGTTCTCTCATGGAAAGTTTCCTCCTGGATCGTTCACAGCTTGCTGTGAACCAGCTACTGTAACCATCAACTCCAGAGCTCGGGAAGCTTGTTTCTCGCTTACGTGATAGTCTGGTGGGCGTTAGGGGACACAGTTGCAGTGGGGAACAGACTCTGCTCAATCCTTAATTCAAGGGTGTGGATTCCTTCCATCTAATGGCCTCCAGGTCTCTAGAATCTTCTTCTGGACCATATGCATCTTATTGGCAAGAGAGATGGAATGAGAGAAATGTGAGGGGAAGAGAGAAAAAGCATAATTGCTCTTAACTGCATCACCCCAGGGCTGACACACATTACTTTCTCTCATTCCAATGGCAAAAACTAGCCTTATGGTCCAGCCCACATTCAAGGTGAGAAACATGTAGTCTGGGTGAGAGCCAGGAAAGGGTAGACAGACACTGGTGAGCTTCATCCACCTTTACCACACCCCTCCAACCAACAGAGCGAGCATGCAGGACCTAAAATAAGCCACGCGCTTGTCCACTGAGTCTCAATACCATCTGTATGCTCCACATGAAGATACAGAATAATGCATTTTGATCTTAAACCACAACAAAAATTGAACTGATGAAATATATTAGAGAGGACAGCATACCAGTCTAAATGCATTCAATGTTAATGTTTGCCAAAAAAAAAAAAAAAATTTTGTTAAAAACTGTAATTTTATTGTAATATGTCCTTGGCATTTTACAATACTGATGGAAGCTTTTGCCACTCTCCCGTGAAATTCCTCCTTTTTGAGGGACTGTGATTTTTTTTTTACCTCTTGCCTTACTTTCTCTTGATAGATTAGATAGATGGATAGATAGATAGACAGACACATAGGTATGGATTTCTCTTTAAAGATTTGTGTAAGCAGCATCTTTTGGGAAAATTTCCTGAGGTGTACTGGAATCAACCTACAGAGGAAGACAGGGCCGAGAGACCAAAGAAAGAGGCTGACGATGGCAGAATTAAACAAAGGGTTTGTTAGGGGAACTTATGGACACAAACAAGGTCTCCAGGAATGGCAAGCTGGTGACTCAGCACCCAGGAGGGGATGGGGGCTTAATATATACAGTCTCCAGGAACACAGGTGGCTTGTACCCAAGCGGCACATGCTTGTTAAGAGCTGGATATTCCAAAGCAACTTAATGAGCCTCCTTGTCTATTAAGAACCTTCCCTTTGGGTGACATGGCCCACCCCTCCAGGGTCACTGAGAGGAACTTGCTTCTTAGAAATGTGGGGGTCACATAGATAACATCAAGCACCAGGAACCATTTTGCCTAAAACACATAATTTTTCTCAAGTCCCAATAAGATAGAAAGTAAAAGATGGTATAGTATGTCTGAGGTCCATATTTTATGAGGGAATTCTTTGCTTGCTTTTCTCAGAGAACATATATCTGTATATCTACAGATGTGTGTATGTGTGTGTGTATACATATATATACATATATATATATCTGTAATCTTACAGTCCACACACACAAAAAACATCACTTAAGGAACCAGAATAACCAGGAAAAAGTATTCTACATCCTTCTTTGATACTTAGACATAAGCAGTCAACATAGAGATGTTACAGGTTTAAAGTAATCCACTGATGTCAACTTGAAAGCAAGATTAGGAAATGCTGGCAGGTGGAGTAAAAGGTTAAGGTTGACTTCCTGAGGAACTGGAAAAGACACATTTCATGCAGTGGTCAGGCCCTCTTGTTTAGAAACGTTGCCATGTTTATGGTGCATGCTTATGGTCCTGTCTGCTGCTCACAGTGAGTTGTGATTTCAAATAAAGTATCAATATGTTTTTATGGATAGCATGATTTATACAAACCCTATGAATGATGTTCTAAGAAACTTTTCTATAATTCTATCGGAGAAATATGATTCACTTGTTATTATATAGTTTTAATTTTGAATCTTATATATTCAAAGTGTTATTAAAAATACATATTAGCTTATGATTGAAGGAATTCCATGAAATCCTATGAATTCCAATTTCTTATTTCCAAATCACAAAGATGATTATTTTTTAGGACTTTGTAACACTACTCAAGGTGACAATAAAAGTGCTGTGGGTATGTGTGGGTCCTTTAACTCCATGGTAAGTGACTTAACTCGGTCTCCATGTGTAAGACGCAGTAGATAGCCAGCCTTTTATGGTTTGCTGTTTCTCTCGGGTAGCGTGGGGGGAAGTTGCCTTCGAGTCTGAAAACCAGGGTTTAATCACTAGCTTTGTCATTTTAACAGCTATGTCACCGTGGCTCTTACTTAAGTTCTCTGAAATGTTTCCTTCTAAAATGCTAAAAGCAGCATTTTAAGCAAGAGATAATGCATACAAAGCGCCTGGCAAATTGTAGGAACATCATAAATGAAGTTATCGTGTCCTTTTTAAATTTACCAGAGCACCAGGATAAAAACAGACATAATAATGATGGTTTTAAACTTGATACATCTGTCTGATGTTAGTGAGAGAAATATCATGAAGGAAATGTGAACGTGAATATACACTTAAATGTTAGGATATTAATCTTTGATATGCTAGGCAGTCTAACCGAATTCAGAGTCTAGAAATTCATAAATTCTGCTGTAAGCTTTTAAGTCATTTCTCATGGAAACAGTATTTGTTTTGAATGATGTATGCTTTTGGTGGGTGTTTTATGGAAAGAGGGTATCTTACTCAAGAATTTGTTACAGCATCTGTACCATAACTTTCTAGTGAAAAGCATTACCCTTCAATGCAAACTTTACATATTTTTACTTCTATAAATGTTCTTAAACATTATTATCTGGCTTATTAGTACATAGATTTAAACTAGCCCCAGCCCAAATCAGAGACTAACACTCTCCCAGTCTTGTTTGAGTTTGTCCATACATCACCTCCCATAGTTTAAAGTCTTGTTGGATAGGAAAGAAACCCCCATATATACTTTTTTTTACAGAATTAGTGGTATTTCACTAACTTCTTTTCAGTTCTATTTTCATCAGCATCATGAGAACACAGGCATCTTTATGTTGAATTACTTTCATTGCATAGGAAAAGTAGTAATGGCCAACAAAATAAATGAACATGCTACATTTTAGAAACTTTGCAGCTGAATATTGTTTACCTTGCTAGAATCTCTATTCAGCACTCTTTTCTATTTTTTTAGGAGACTGAGACCATAGAAGAAAAATGTGCATCTTGCAATAGAATGCATTAGAGGGAAATACTTTGCTTAAAAAAAAAAAAAAAGAAAGAAAGAAAGAAAGGAAAAAACTTCCAGAAAATTCTTGAGATTATGTATCAGTCTGAGATTTTAATGAATTATGCTTTTAAGCAGAGAGGACACACAAATTGCCAATCTTTGTTTTAGGAAATATGTCCCTTTGGTTTATTCTTGGAGAAATTTAAATACGTTCATCGGAATCACGGTTTGATGAGCTCCACTTAATGAATTCATTTGATTTAGTCGATGACAGGCTGTTACTTGGTAATCCATAGTTAGCTTTGGGATCTGCCCTGCACTCCGTGACTAACCTGTTTCCTGGCACTGGTCCCTCTCTTCCACCTTCGTCCCCTCTGGTCACAATTGCTCCCGGAACGCAGCACACGCCTTGGTTAAAGCTTGTCATCTGTAGCAGCTAACTTTTGGTTGGGCCAGTTAGTAAAGCCCGATAATGATGTTTTTTGTTATTTATCCTTTACTTTGTGTGATCTGCAGCATTATTTTAAGTTTGTCTCTATAGATCTAAGTTTCAGATTTGGTGGCCACTGTTGGATTCCATTTCTTTGTGTCTAGGAAAGCAGCCCTGTGATCATTCTGAAAACAGAACGCCTCGTGCTGTGCAACCTAAGGCCACTCCTTGGCCATTTGGAACCGAAGCTTCGTATTTGACATATGAAGATCCTCAGAAACTGTATAGGATTAAATGAGAGCATCTTTTTAAATAGTGCTCACTTGTCCTTGTGACAAATGTTAATGAGTTCCCGGCATGGCCTCTGCATTGTGCTGTGTGTGGGGGATACAGTGGTTAATGGCCTTGTGTTCTAATGCGTAGGAACTGGGAGGGTTTACAGATACATCATCCCTACTACAGCCAGTCAGTAACACCTTTATTTTTCTTGAGAGGGAGGGAAATTGTAAGGAATTGTTCACACAGTTGTGGAGGCTGTTATGTTTTAAATCCCTAGGGTAAACCAGCAGATTAGAGTCACCTAAGAATAGATGCAGCCTTCACTTTGAAGGCTGGAAATTCAGGCAGAATTTCTGTTTCACTCTGCAGGCAGAAATCCTTTGTCTTTAGGAAACCCCAGACTTTACTCTTAAGGTCTTCAGCTGACTGGATGAGGCCTGTCCACATTATGGAGTGTAATTCACTTAAAGTCAAATGACTGTAAATATTAATCACATCAACACATATCTTTATGCCAACAGCTTGACTGGTGTTTGACCAAACAACTAGTCACCGTAGTCTAGTCAAGTTACACATAAAATTAACCATAACAGCGCTCAAAATACAGACACAAACAATTCTTACCCACTTTGTAAAATGTTGTATTCATAGCATTGTTAAAATGTTTCCTTGTACATTAAAATCTGAGGGCAGGAGGGAGGAGTAAAGACCTCCCAGTGAGTTTACACACTTGGCACCAGTGGCTCTGAAGGGGGCTGTCCCCCAGGGGCACTGACGCAGGCTTCTGGGGGCAGCTCCGGGCGCCTCCCTGGTCACTGGGTTCTGTGGCTGGAGAAAAGGGAGACGTGTACACACGAGTGCACCCTGTCTCCTCCATCCTTAATTAAATCCTTTCGCTCTATCACTTTAAAGAGCTGTTAGTCTCTCTGATCCCTGGAGCTGCAGACATACAGTTTATAAAAAACCATTACATCAGGCCCATGTGTGTTTCTTTTAAGAAAAAAAAACAACCCAAAACAGGAACTGGCAGCTATTTCAGATGGTCTAGAGTTCTAGGGCATAGGGGAGGAGGAGGAGCGTCTATGTGTCAGACTCCACAATTGATCAGAAAACCTGCTCAACAAAACAAACCCACTGAGCCTCTAAAACTGCCAAAGCTGCTTCAGAGGGCCCTCTGCCCACGCGAGAAATTCCCAGTGGCACTTAGCCCCAGGCGGCTTCCCGGGGGACCTGCGCCTGGCGAAAACTGTGCAGCCCCTAAAGGTGGGCCGGGGTAACGTCGACGCGAACCGGCCAGCGTTCATGTCTCCTGTTTGCAGTTCTTATTTGCAGGAGCCTTGCGCTCCTCTGGGTTTCAGGCACCGCCTGAATGACTTCTCTCAGATGTGTGCCGAGCAGCATTCTACTCCTTTCACACCAACGCTGCTGCCTCCTGCCTTGAAAAACAGATTTCAGAGAATCGGGGAAGGCAAGCCTCGTAAACAGATTTATGGCTCTTTTGGAACCTAATATTGGAGGTGGAGGAGTGGCAGGTGGTTGGATGTGAATTCTTGGAAGTAAAATATGTTGATCACAATCAATTAGCATTTATAAAATGCCTATATGGCTCCATCTCAGTACAGTTGGTGCCAAGAAAAATAATTCTTCAGTGTTCTTGCTTTTTGCATTTTTCCCGCAGAGCGTGGCTTTTAAGCTCCTCTGGCTTGTTGTTAACCCTGCAACAAGTTTCACTCCGGCTTGGCTTTCTGCATGTGACCTTAGAGTGGAGTAGTTCTTCACTAAAGCTCTACATGCGTCTTATTGTTCAGATGTTCTAAGAATATAATCATCACCTCATTTTTAAGAAAGTTACAGACTAAGCAGGAGGGCAGAAAGGCAAAATGTGAATTCAGAAAACACTTAATAGCTGATAGCTCAAATGATGCTACTTTCTTTTCAGATTTAGTCCATTAGAATTAATAATTACTCCAAGTGTGTATACATTTGTGGGGAGCACCCTGTGTGTGTGTGTGTGTGTGTGTGTGTGTGTGTATGTTAAATTGTCAAAACCTGCCAACATATGGTGTTCAAACAGAGAAGGAATCACTGTAACACCCTGGTCCAGGGAGGGTAGAACTTGATCGAGGTGTGGAAAGAAGTTCAGTATTTGAACAGGTGGAGAAAACAGTTCAGCTGTTACGGTGGAATTTTCTATTCTCTTTGCCATCCTTTAACTGACCCGCTAAACACTGAGCCCGCAATAGAAAAGTGTCTTGATGTGCCCACAGTGTAACTTTGGTCTAGCTCGTTTAGAAGAGCCAGTAGAGAAAACTAACAGCTGCGTGTGTGTGTGTGTGTGTGTGTGTGTGTGTTGAGTGGTGGGGTTACACCAGGCAAGTCAATATTCAACAAGGACACCAACCTACAGAAGTTCTAATGGGATAAAAGAGACAGAAATGAATTAAAATGAAATCTGATTATTTCAATAGCAATGAAGTATGAAAACTGCTACTTTGGATGTAGGGAGAGGGAAAAATGGGGATGTAACTTACTCTATCAAAAGTATAAAAAGATTTAAACCAGGAACAAACACACTTTCTTTGGCCAATAAAAAATCACATTTGTTTTAAATCAGTCTCACATATGTTCCTTGGGAATCATTCACCACACTAATATGTTGGGAATAAGCTTGATTGTTGCCTCATAAGAACATAAAAAATCAGTGCCTGTCTCTTCCACCTTGTCACTACTTGCAAATGTAGAAGCTGAACAGTAGGCAAATGTTGAGGTAGCTGGCAGTTTCTGGATATGTATCAGTTGCAGTGATAAACTGGCATGTTTTATCTCATTACAATTATAGATTCGTTATAATAAGTGCATGAAAAGAAGATTGTGAAAGAAATGGCGAACTCATGAGCAAATACTGGTTTTGCAATGTGCATTGTAATATATATCCAAGGAAAACCCAAAAGGCAAATAGCCTCATTTTACATCAGGCACTGAGCTTTATCATCTTTCATTTTCCTCCTGTTTAGTGCAGTGCTTGATAAATAGTACAGATTCAAAAGGCATTTGTTGGATTTAATTGCATTTTAGTTGTAAAGCATTTAGTTGTAAGGCATATATTGAATATTTAATATAGTTCCCATCACCAAACCACAACATTTTTTGTGACTTCCTGAGTGGAATTTTATGTTATGATAATAGTGTCATAGACTTTGAGAAATGCTTTAAGAAACAAAACAAAACAAAAAAATACTTGGCCAAATTTTCATTACGGGGAAAAAGTAAGCTTTCAGTTTTTTTTAGTCTATGCTGGGTTTCATATTCAGGAGTATCTCTGCATTTTTTAACAGTTTTAACTATGGTATCTTTATTTGAGATCATGCCTTCCCACCTAATAATTGCAATTATTGGCTAGGTTTAGGGTAGGGGAAATGATAGTTTTACCAGTTCTGCTCTGCTACTACAAATACACGCAAGACAGACTACATTTTAGGCTTAAATCAGAAAATCTGATAACACGTAATTATAGGCTCCCTTCCACTTGCAAGGGCTTCTGTTTAGAGTTTGAATCCTTGGGGGCACTTGGTTGGGCTGGGTCTAGTTACAGTATCTGTTGTTAGATTCCAGGGAGCAGAGTTTTGTCACCTTTGGGTTGTCAATGAAAAGTGCAATGAACATGAGATAAAATTAGATTGAAGTAAAAACATTAACTGCTGCATTATTTGTTTCTGCCACCCAATAGCTTAGGTTGGCCATCTGCTCATTCAGAATCAAAATTCCTGGGGTGTTTGTGCCTAGAGATGAAGCTGTTGGCTCTGTGGCCCTCTGCTTACATCCACCAACATTCCACAAGAAGAATGAGACCTGGAAAAAAAAATCACATTTGAGCTACTTAGTTTTTAAGACTAAATGTAATTATAGGCATGAGGGAGGAGTCTTGTTTTCGAAGAGCAAACTTGCAAAACATCAAAAGGGAAGCACTGGCTTTTTTGGAATAGTTTAAGGAGGATAGGTGTTAGATTGTTGGCATATAGTTGTTCGTAGTATTTTCTTACAATCCTTTGTATTTCTGTGGCGTCAGTTGTTACTTCATCGCTTTCATTTCTGATTTTATTTATTTGGGTCCTTTCTCTTTGTTTCTTGATGGGTCTGCATTGGAGGAAAGATGCTGGGTTTTAGCATAGGGATTTGATTATGGAGAAATAACAACAGCAACAATTGTTAAAATTCACTGGCGAACTATTGTATGTCTAGCATGTGTCAGTTGTTTATAGGAATTATCTCTTTTTTAGAGAGACAATATTAATAGAACCTTGGTATCGCTATATTTGGTATACTAAGGTTTTGGGACAACTTAGTTTTTTTTAATTCAAATTTTAGTGTAGTCATGCCCAGAAAATCTATTCCACTCAACAAGCAATTAGATGTAAATGTGTTCTATTCTTAACAACAAAAGATATCATGAGTTTATTTCGGGGAAGGGCTTGATATTTCTAGAGGATTTTCTCATTAAACAAAACAAAACTGTTGGAGGCCGAATGTGCTAGTATAAAAAATATATACACAATCTAAAATACTATTTTTTTTTGGTGTGGACAGCCAATGGGACTTTTTAACATAGTTAATATTTTTGGTCCTACCAGTTTCAACCTCTAAATCCACCCATTGGATAAGTTTCCTACAGATATATACATTTCCAAGATGCATTTGACAGGACATCTCCTTAGTGCACACTAATTCCCACTCCTCAACATAGTCTTTGAAAGTGTGAAGGATTTTTATGCTGTTTACTGGACCAAAGAAAATAAAAATGGTAACAATGTGTGGCCATTCCTGAGAAGAAAGGGCCCCTCAGGGAACTGAATGAGACTCAACTGCTCTCCATTCGTGGTGTTAAGGATTATTTTTCTTTTGCTATCATCTTTCTGTGGAAGTAAGAAGACCATCTCTTGCTAGAAAAAATAAGAAGGAATAAAATACTTTATTGCTTTTATGACCACCATTTCTTTTGGAGGAGAGTGTATAACATTTCTTTTAGGATCCAATTATACCATATTTTATCAAACAATATTCTCAAAGCAAAATACTAAACAGTAAGTTGATTTCAAAGCTAATGGAGAAGAACAGAATCCTAAAGTTTACCCTTTCTCCCGGTGTCAGCCAGGACCACTTGGTGCCTCAGTGCGCACCTCTGTTAAACAGGAGTGGAAAACACACATTTTGGAGAGTGGTCGTGAGAATTAAATTCAATGTATACAAAGCATGTGACATGGAATTGATATTATGATGTGTGTGTATTTTAAAAAATATTTTTTTATTGATTTCAGAGAGAGGAAGGGGGAGGGAGAGAAACATCAATGATGAGAGAAAGTCATGGATCGGCTGCCTCCTGCACGCTCCTAACTGGGGATCGAGCCCGCAGCCCTGCATGTGCCCTGACCGGGAACAGAACTGTGACCTCCAGGTTCATGGGTTGATGCTCAACCACTGAGCCACACTGTCCAGGCGATATATGTGTATTTTGATACTTAATTTAAACTAAGGCTTTGTCCTAGAAAAAATTACCTGGAATTAACGATTTCTTAGAAATTTCTTAGACATGTTGGAACAATGAAAGTCAGAAATTAGGATGACATCTGAACTAAGAGAGGAGTCATTCTTTGCAAAACATTTGATGCCCCAGCATAAAGCAGCCTCTGTTGACGGTGTTTATTTTTAACTAACTTAGCAGATACTTGTTAAGCATGTGTAATGTGCCAAAACGCTGTGTTGGGCTCTAGAAAACTAAGAGGCAGATTGTTTGCCTTCGGGCAGCTTTTTTACAAATTGAATTAAGGAATTAAAAAGATTAGGTCACAAACCAGTGGGAAGTGTTGGAGTAAACGCTGGGTACCATAATTAATAGCAATTTATTTCATTCAGTGGAATCTGAAGCCATTCTCCCTGGTGGCACTTGTTAGGTCAGCATTGTTGTCCATAGCGCTTCATAAGTCTTTAATGACCAGTCTTTGGCTATAAATAAGGAAAAATTTTGTGGAGTTTTTCTTTCATATACAATATGGAATTTTTGAAAAATAATAGTGATGAAACAGCTGCAGTTTGGGTGTTTTGAAAACTTAATCTTTTAGAGTTTATTAAGCAATTTGTATATAATTCCAAAAATATTCCAGAATAAGATATTGCTGAGCACTTCCAGAAGTTCTCTAAAGTGGGGCTTATGATAATTCAGAGTATAGACTCCTCCACTTCAAATTAATTCAGAGCCTATGTACTCTGCTGCCCTCAAACTGACAAAATCATCAGACCTGAAATGAGTTCGTTTATAATCAACTTGAATGCTTTATATACCCTTTTAATTCATCCATTTCAAAGTTTTATTAGAATATGAAACTATTTAGAAATAATATATAATGAATTAGCAATTACCTCTAAGGACATGGATTCTGTTCTGTGGCAGGGATTTGGGGTACCGGGTTGCTTTTTCTGAAGCTCTCCAATGTTTTTAAAGACTCCATACATGTTGAGAGTTTTTCTTTCTCCCAGTCATCTACAGCCAAAATAAAAAAGTCAATATCAATAAATATAGAATTAGAAACAATATTATATCAAGAGCTACCCTAGTGTATCTAGATTGAACACTGAGACCTATGCCTGCATATTTCTCTTAAACTGAAGTAATGATCACTTCATTCACTCAGCATACTTTATTGTTCATATTTATAAAGGACTGTTTGAAGGAATAACACAATATTTTAGAACTTCAAATAACTCTGAGCCCATAAGCCTATTTTAGAGCCTATTTATCTGAATAAATTGAAATAAATTTATTTAAAATGATAAATCATATTATAGTCAGTTTATTAGGGGAGAGAATGGGATTTTTTAACTTTTTGCTTTGTAAAATTCCAAACATATAAGAGTAAGGCATTTTAAATGATTATTTATAAGTATATAAAAATGTCAGGGAATAGGAGAACATTCCTGTTTAGAATTAAACTGAGCATATATACCTGAGATAAATTCAGTAGACTACTATCTTATATTGTTTAAGAATAATTAGAAAATGAAAAATTTAATTAACAAACTTTTCTAATTAATAGGAATTTATCCTATATGCTACAGGTAAATGTTTAATTTTAAAGAATTATATTTTTCAATAAAACATACAAGCAACACTGTATTTACGATGCACATATGTTCAGAATGCACTTTAAAATCTTACGGTGTCTCAAAAAATAAATAAATAAAATCTTACGGTGTCTCAAAAAATTATCATTAACACCTCACTGAACAAAATAGATTTTATTCACAGCAGTGTTCTAATTTCTGGCTATGATACAGAGGCCCAAGACATAGGTCTTACCCACAGGCAGCTTATGATATTAGTGAGAAAATGAAATGTGCCAAATACAGATTACATATGGCCCTGTATAAGACGTGATGGGTGAAGAAGCAGTAGTGAGGAGCTTTTCTTTGAAGGTCAGAGAAAGGAAAAAATATCTTTAAAATCCAATTTGCATTTAGATCATTGGAGGGGAAGGAGGAAGATGACCATAGGTCTGAAGATGGGTTACATGGCCAAAAGTATGGTGATAGGAAATTGATTTCTGCAGACAGTCAAGAAAAGCCCCAACTGGGAAATAAGGAGGTATATTGCATCTGACTTAATGGAATTCAAAATCTAGTGACAAAAACTACCTTTTAATTAGTTAAATTAACTAATTAAGTAAACTTTCATTGTGATTCATTAATATAGAACCTCCAGGCTGTGAGTCATCAGTAGCTATATAGGTAATTACATCACTAATTAAACCTCTGAAACTGGTCAGAGTGCCATATCAACATCTTTTACATTTTGATTTAACTTGTAATTTTAACTTGAGAATTCGTTCTTATATGTGGCATTTCCCTTCCTCTCTCCTCACCGTGTTAAAGCATTAATACATGTGATTTTTATTTCTTTTCTGGTTTTACTTTTAAATCAGGTTACCTCAACTGTAGCATTGTAATTTTTTTTGTTACAATGACAGTGGTGGTGGTAGTAATTTTGTCAAGATACTGCTTGTTCATTCTTCATCCTTTTATTACATAAAAAGTAAATTTCAACCCTTTAACTTTGAAGAAGATAATTATAATAAATTAGTTTGTTTTTATAAAAGAGAGAACTGAGAAGTCATCTAAAATCTCTGAAGCCTTTATTGTTTTATTGTTGAGCTTTAAGAATTCCTTCACCACATGTCAGCAAGAAAAGCACAATGTCGTGTCAGTTTAAAAAGGAAAGACTATGATGAGGGATCTGCAGGAGATTGGACTTGACTGTGAAGACATTTCTACAATATAGATTGATTTATTTTATATTTTTGGATTATGTTATTTTGCCTTAAAAACTGGTTAAAACCACAAATTGGCATTTAGGAAGTATGTTTTGTTTTTTCCCCCCAAAATAATAAGTTTGTTTACTATTCTTAGTTTTTTTCTTTCTCTTATGCTTATAATTTGAATATAACACACTCTTTAGACAAAAGTGTATACCAAAAGATGGGAAGGAGACAAACCAGTGTTTCCACTGCGCATCAGAAAAGAGCTCTTGCCAAAAGGAGAAAAACAATGTTGTCAATGAGTCTTTCCTGGGTTCTGACCTGCGTTTATATTAAGTGAGGAAATTGAGCTCAAATGTTACCGTTTGGTCTACAGCAAGCAAATTCCAAACCACGAATTCTGACAATATTCCTTTAAATAGGGCTTTTAAGACCGTTTCTGTAATTCTTGTTGTACCTGAACAATAACTGCAAATTATCTGTGGTTTGGGGAAAAAGACAATTGAACTGCCTGTTAAAAGAAATTGTAAAGAAGCAATTTAATTATATTCCTTCTATAGTTCAGATCATTATAAACGTTAGTGGAAGACTTTCTCTCTAAAAAGAGCATCTTGTTACATAATGTAAATGTTTTCTTGTGATTTAGGAAATAAATTCGTTCTTGTAGAATTAATTGTTGTCAAAATATTTCAGAAAATTATTCTTTTTTACTTTTCCCATTTTATGAATCTTGCCCCAGAGTAATAACTCTAATGTATAGTGGAGTGTTTAGTTAGACTTCACAATGTAGCCAAAGTGCTTTTCAGAATACTCCAGAGACATTTGACTTGTATAATTCACATATTCTGCCATACTTATATATTATTAGCTTTACAGTGCAATTACCTGATAATTATCATTAAAATAATCATATAAAGGCATATCCCTCCAACGGACCAGAAAAAAGTAAAACTGTTTAAAGTCATTCTGGTCTATTGAATTTGGAAGCCTGAGAATACTTTGAAGCAAATCTAGTCAAATAAATATGCACCCCGGAGAGCCGAATAGCTTTTTATTTTTAATCCATTAAACATCCTTTAATTTCTTCACAGTTCTCCATCTCTCCCCTCTCAGCCATTCTCCTCCAGTGAAGGAGCATTTGTAGGATGTCAGTGAGAATGTAAGTACCCCCCTGAGTTCAATGGGCCATCGATGCAGGTGTTTAAAATAAAGCCCCAGCTCTTACGAGGGGCAGTGAGCGGCTCGGACCCAGAGCTTTCGGCAGCCAGAGCCCTGCGAGGACCTGGGCGACAGGAGGAGGACTGGGCCGCGTGTGTTTAGGTCAGACCGTGCTTCTTATCTCTTGGGGTTGTTTGCTGAGAAGGTGCCAAAGCAGAGCCAGGCCTCTGAACCTCACTGCTCGGGGCAGACTTCCTCAGAAAGCTCCACAACCAAATTTTAGTACCGAAACGAACAATTTAAAGATGGTCCCTCTCGGTTATCCTTAAGGAGAGATGCTAACAAGTGGCCTGAGAGCACTGGAGAGCGGGAGTGCCCTGCGCTGTGCAGCCCCTCGGGACCGTGCCAGGGGACATTCCTTGTGCCTGTCCCTGTGCACTTCGAGCCAAAGAAGTATGACCCAGTTTTGTTTTTCCTGCATAGACCGTGCATTTGTGGCTGGCTGGGATTTTCTAGAGTAGCATGAATTGGCCTCATTCTCAGAGTCCTATAAATTCTAATACTGACCCAGCGTTTCGTGTTAGCTCTACCCATTCCTTGTTAACCAGTGTCATTCTTTTCCCAGTACTGACCAGTCCTGGCATTGTAGTTGCCCTTAAAGAGACATGTGAATTGTAAATATATTATTACTCAGGCTGTTCAGTGAGGTTAGGGGAGGGTAAATACCTGAAAACTTCAACACGTAGTGTAATGGTAACATGGATACTGCAAGAAAGTGACCTTAGGCTTAAAACAATTCACCTGTGTCTGAATAGAATGCTCTTGGTTTTCTTAGGAAATTTAAACTCCATTGCCTGCTCAGTTATCTCAAGAAAATTACTTCTTTATTGGATAATAACATTTAATTAATCAATTTAACTGCAAAAAAGCTGTCATTAGAAAAAACACAATTCATAGTAATTTATTCAGGTTCATTTCATTTTGAGAGTGGGAAAAAACTAAGGATAAATTTTATTTCACATTAACTGAAACTCTAATACACATATAAATCATCCCTAATGCAGCCATTAGCCACTGTTTCAATGTGGTGGAATTCTTCCTGTCTTTCTATAATAATTGATATTCAACAGTAGAAATCTTTGTGTTCTTCAGTATTTCACTTACATTTTACATTTGATTCTGAGGACCTGATTCTTTAGAAACATAATTAGAAATAAGGAGCAAGAGGCAGACCAATTTGGAGGAATGGTGGGAGGTGACTGGTATTAGGAAAGAAAAAAGCTAAAGATGCTAGCTCTGGGATAGAACTGATTTGGAGTTCTTTTTTTTAATTTTATTTGGATGCTACTTCTGCAAGGTCTGACAAGTTATTTAATCCTCAGTTTCCCTATCTATATACTTGGGATTATATGATACCCCCTTCTCAGGATTGTCTTTAAGACTAAATGAGTTGACATAAATATATCAGTACATGGCATGTAGAAAGTACCCAATAATCACTTCATAGTATTTTTTGAAAAAACAAACAAACAACAACAACAAACATTTGAGGCCACAGAGAGTGGGCAGGGGTAGAATAATACAGTGGATAAATACTTGCTCTCTGGAGCGAGATGGGCCTCGATTGAGTTCAGGCTCTTGGCTCCCTTGCTTTATGAACATAGAGTGCTGCATAGCCTCTCTGAGTCTCAGTTTCCTTGTTTATAAAACGTAGATGATAAAAGGACTTACTAATCTTAGAACTTTCCAGATTTGGGGCTGACTTCCCCTCTCTGGATAAGACTCTAATTTTATTTTTTGGTTTAGTAGTAAACTAGAAATTATAGGATACAGTACTAAGAGATTAAGACTAGTCAAGGGCCTCCTTTTCCTTTCCCTCCAATGGGACCGTAAGAGATACCTGTTCCTTGCGCTGCTTCTAGCGGTCTTCTGTGGTTTTCCGTGTCCTTGAACTTAGAATTGCAATTGCTGTCCCTGGGGTGGAGGTGAACCACAGAGAGCTTTGCCTGCAGGTTTCAGCCAGGCTCTCCAAGTAAGCCAGGAACAATGATAAGGAAGATCATTGTTCCTATTCCTTTTATTTTTCTTTCAGGGATGAAATTAAATAGCCTTAATATTTTATCACTATTTTCTTCTTATTTGAATTTGGGAAAGTGAGGGGCCAGTTTTCCACTAATCATTCATTTTCACCCCTCTCTCATTCCCATTTCAAAAGTACACACATGAATACATTCTTGGAGAGAGCCTGTCTCCATAAGTGGTTCTCAAAGCCAGTTATCAGACCAAGCAGTGTCATCCTCCCCTGTGAACTTGTTAGAAATATAAATTTCTGGTCCACCCAGTACTTGTTGAATCAGAAACTACAGAGGCATAGCCCTGGAATTTGTTTTGTAACAATCCCTCCTTCTGATGCTCACGAAAATTTTGAAATCCACTGTTTTTGATGCAGTCCACTCATCAAAAACCTACTTTCAAAGGTCTTCCAGATTTCATCAGTTTCTCCCTGTTGATATAGGTAGGCATTTGGGAGAGGACCAGAGCTCTTGGCATACCTTCCGTAGGGTCAATGGACACAGTCTGTTAATCTCATCAGTTTCCCCTGGGAAGGGAATTTTGTTATGTGGCAGTGTTAGGGGATCTTCAGATTTCATGTAGATTTTTCTCAGTGTCTCATCATTTTCTTTCAAAAGATTATTTTGACCAGTCAGTACTTGGCATATAGTTTACTTCTGATAAATAATAGCAATTACTATTGCTACTTTAAAACTAATCTTTTACACTTAAAAACTTCCTTTTCCTTTATAGTTTTTAGGCCTCTATTACTTACACGTTACTCAGCTGGTCTATTGGAGAATGAAAATATTAATAAGACATTTTCCTAATTCAGAGAACTTGAGATCAGACTGGAAGTCCATGGTTCTGTTTGACCCGCAGGTTTTGTAAATTTCACGATGGGCAGAAACAATCAGTTTTTGTTCACCATTGTTTTGTTCACCTACCACTCTTCCTGGATCTTAGCTGGTGTTTCATAAATATTTTTTAATGAATGAATGAATACGTGAATCCAAATACCTAGTGAAAGGAAAAGGTGCTTTGGCCTTTGTCTGTCTCACCTTTACCCAAAAGAATGAATGGCGGTTGTGTAAATTGAGTCAGCGAGGCTGGGCACATCTTCACAGCAGAAACCCAGAGACATGGTGCTTCTGCTGGCATGCTGTGGACACTTATCCAGGTGTCCTGCACACCAACCGCACACAGCTTGACTTTTCAACGGGAGGTGGCGCCAAATTTGTAAATGCTGGTGCCAACAAGACAAAAAATCCTCTCTCCTAGGCTCACCATGGTCTAATAGAGTTTTACAGCACATAACCCCATGTCTCAAAAGGATTTGATAAATCAACAGAATTCTTTTTTTTTTTCCTAAGTCTAACTAGGGTTTCTCTAACAAATTAGGCCATTATGCCGCCAGGTAGGCCACCAACCCCACAGCTACTTATTCATTGGGAAATCTTGATGATGGGGGGGGGGGGGGCTGGGCCAAGGGAGGGTGGGGTTGGGCCAAGGGAAGCTGTAGTTCTGTGTTTCAGCTTCCAGAAAACAAACTGTTTTCAGATATTTTTAGGAGAAATCCTTTGTCAAAAGCTTTTGTGTTAAAGTTTCAAAAGTGTGGCTATTTAGAGATTGATCTTCAAAGAGTAGGGCGCTGATCGGCAGTGAAGCTCCAGGGTGTGCGAGGGGATGCACTGCTCTTGCCCTTCACTCTGCTCAGCTGTCCAGCTGTGGTTTTGTTCCCCAGCTGGCTCTGAAGCTGATCGGCTCTGACACTCTGTAGTTTAAAACACACACAAACCCACTCAGCTGATTTGCTTATTTGGAAGTGTTTTGAAGACCTTTATTTGGAGCTGCATTCAGGAAGCAGCCTAGACCTGAAACTGCTGCAGCAGGGTAATTATTTATCTTAGACATTATTGTAAAGACTAGAGATCTTTTTGATAATTGTTTCAGAAAGGTCATCTGAAAAACCAGATTACTCTCCTTAAAGTTAGCTTTTTGTTCTTTTTTAAAAAATACCTTTGAAGGAAAAGCATTATTGATACTCCAATGCTGTTATAATACTGTGAGAATCTTTATAAGAATATCTTACCACCTGTTATTTAGTGATACCGAAGGTCAGATTCTCCTTGATGAAGAATGTTTTCTTCTTTCTTCTAAATTTGCAGACACTTGGTGTGGATAAAACCCGAAGTCTGGCTCTTTAGCCTTAGCCTCGGCTCCATGTTGCCTGCGGTCTTTCCTGTCTGTCTCACTCTGGGCCCCAGCTCTTGTACAGGGCCTGGTACAGATAAGAAACTCAGGAAATGGTCAGGGGAGGGGAGATGAAGAAATAATGTATCAGTTCTAAACACTTCTGTCTGGCTTTCTAGGCGACCTCAGCCTGACTTACCTTGCCTCTGCCACCTGATTCCATTCTACCTGGGCAGGGTCATGTCCTCTCCCCAAGTGCCCAGATGCCACACACAAATTCCAGGTTTAAGCCTTTGCATGTGCTCCTTTCTTGGTCAGAAATGACCTTTTCCATCTCATCTTCTCACCAAAGTCCTCTCACCATCGAAGGATCTCTTCAGACCCCCACCTGAAACCACAAAATATTTTTCTGATCTCTCCTTCTTTAAATCCTCCTGTCTAATTTTCATAAATAGAATTAAAATATTAAGCCACAATTGTTAGAATAGGGTTCTGGAAAATCAAGCAGATAAACCATAAAGATACTTGACTTGACTCAAAGGTGGTTTTTTTTTTTTTCTGCTATAGCAGACTTTGTCAGGAACAGTGGTTTTGGTCCTCTTATCATCAAAGCAACTAACAATGCTGTTCATGTGGATAACCATTAAATATTATTGACTGGATGAGAATTATAATCATGGGTTTTCTTACATATTTTTCATTTAAAAAAACAAAGCAAAACTGTGATATGAGGACAGTTTCTCATGCTGAACTGACTGCTATATTAATGTCCATAATTTATAAGGGGATATATATTTATTCATAAATATTTAGCTTTAACCTTTTAATTGATAAATATTCATCCAATACAACATAAGCATTTATACAGATGGCAGATTTTTAGAAAGAAATGACATTCTGGGTATTAAAAATGTAAAAAAAAATATATTGAAATAGTTTCTCCTTGGGCTCACTTTATTTTCTTGAAAGGGAGAGCCATGCTTACCTTATGATTTGCATCTTGCCCACAGTATTACTGACAAGCATTTTGTCCATGCCTATCCCACAGCACCCTTCCAATTTGTTCATCCGTCATTAAAAAAAAAAAGAAACCCATAACCACCCTGTATATATTTCTGTATTAGACTCTTTCCTCCAAAAAGTCTTAAGGACTTTCTATTTTCTCTTGCACCCCTTCTGTTTCTCTGAATGATAATTGTGTTTCTTTGAAAATCATCTGATTTTTGTCCTACATATTTTCTCCAGTTGTCATCTAGATGCTAACACTGTCTTACGGTAATTCCCCACTGCCTCTAGAAATAAGTCTGCTTTGAACTGAG
Source organism: Miniopterus schreibersii (assembly GCF_964146895.1). Classification (NCBI taxonomy): domain Eukaryota; kingdom Metazoa; phylum Chordata; class Mammalia; order Chiroptera; family Miniopteridae; genus Miniopterus; species Miniopterus schreibersii. Next base: position 26,823,677 of record NC_138113.1, on the reverse strand, counting down.
TAAGATGATGCAATGTACTGTGGCGTGCAGTTGCCACTTAGATATTCTCCTTTCCTCTCTCACCATGTCAGCTTCTGTCCATCACACCTCACCACTGCCAGGGCCTGATGGTTTGGGGAGTGAAGGGGTCTGGTGGGTTGTTGGAAAATGTGGAATGAATGTTTTCTCTACGCGGAGACCAAGGGCTTAACTGGATCCAAAACCAAGTAGCTGCACATGTTCAGCAAGCCTTAAGGGAAAGAAAAGAAGGGAAACAGTGTACCCTTCCTTCTCTTGACTTTTTAAATATTCTTAGGCCATTAGGAGGTGGAAGACACAGCACAGGATGGGTGGCGAGGGCCTCAGCGTAATGAAAGAGACACGCCATTTGCTTTAAGATCTCAGTGGAGGTAATATTTACAGGCAAGACTGTTAATGAATCCATCAGGTTTATCTCTGTCCTAGTCTGACTGCCTATCAAGGAGGGAGCGCACTTCACTCAATATTTTCATTTCAGAAAAACTGAATCTCTACTGATAGCCAATTTCTGGGCCCCCAAATAAGTCATTATTGCTTTGAGACTTTGCCAGGTGCGGTTTATTCTAGATAATATGGTGCAATTTTATATTGAAAGCCTTTAATGCAGATATCATATTTACAAGCCTGATTTCAACGTTCTTGATTTCTAAACCCTGAAATTTTCAGATGTCAAACAGCTTAAGTAATCTGCATAGTACTTCTGAGATTAGAATAAAATGATTTGCAGATATGTGCATGGTTCTGTTCCTTAGGAAAGGACTCTTTTTTGTTGTTGAAAAGTAGCCTTTGGATATGTGGTGTTCTCAAGGCTTCTTTATTCCTAGCCAATCATGGCTATTAATCTCACACTGTAAAAGAAATTGCATCTTGTGTTTGAGTGGAGAAAGCTGTTTCCCAACTTCAATGGAAATCTCAACATTCTGATTTTTCCCCCCCAACAAAAGAGTCTGGGTTTGATTCAGAGAGCAGCCGTCCAGGCCTGAAAAGGAGTCAGTCAGCACAGATGTCCTTGAACATGATTGCGCCCAAACACTGAGACAATGGTGCCGCTTCTCACGCTGGCGCGTGTTCATCAAAATCGCATAGAAGGTTTCTGAAGACACAGAGTTTTAAAAATATTAATTTGCTTTATTTGTGTCTCTGTTGGTGATGCGTGTTTATGAATATGTAGAGCTGAATTCAACCGGCCTGTTGAGATCCAACCACAACAATAAAGCCTTTGGCTCCAAAGCTTGTCTTAATCCATTCTGGGTAAAAAAAAAAAAAATCTTGTGAGGATAAAACATGCTGAGCTTCCCACCTGCTAATTTTAGGTGTTGGGAAAGTAAAACATTCACCCATCATTAAAATGCTGATACCAGGCTCTGTAACCAAAGCACATGTGAAGATATCACAGAACAAGATGAGCCTTGCATCGGATTGCATTGGGGGACAGCAGGTGGTGTCAGACCTTGCGACCCAGTGCTGGGTGGAGTGAACACTGGCTGCTGGGCTTGGGTCCGAATCTCATTTTGTTGTCCGTTTCCATCGATTTATATTAAGTCTTTTGTTAGTAGCATCACATACTAAATGCAATAGCATGGGAGGTAAGAATCATATAGGTTCAAAGGGGGGAAGATCATTTGGAGTGGTGCTGAGGGTTGTAATCAAAATCAGCTCCCTAGAGAAAATAGGCCTTGACCTAGACCTTTAAGAATCGCAGACTCATGGGCAATAGTGAACCACTCTCCCGAGAAATTGATGTCTTCGTATAACTTTGTTCAGAGATATTGGGCTCCGAGTATATACTTCTAAAACCTAGACGGTAACTGCCACTTCATTTTTCTCTTTAAACTCTCTAAACAGAATCCACTTCCACAAAAGCATCAGTGAGCCGCATAGAATTCACCAGTGATCATCCTTCATAGCGAGAAAGGAGGCCCATTTTCTAAATGGGCTCATGAAAAGCACTGCTGGACATATCTATTCCCCACTGTCCTTCCCCAGCCACGCAACCGCCAGGGCTTTTTCACTGACCTCTGCCCCGCAGCCAAGTTCCTTCCCTCCTCCTGAACTTATTCTGGCAGTGCCAACTTTCCTCTCTTCCCTTTGCTTAAAATGGACTCCGATGGCACACAGGCTCAGCCTTTCCTCTGAAGTGCATTTATCAAAGTAATCTGTCAACAGAGTACCCAAGTAATCAACATATTATCCAAACCATTCAATGCATATGTCGCTAAAAAAGAAAGTAGTACTTAAAAAGTCAGCGTTAGCATCTAGATTGCTGCGAGCGTTTTGTCAACTTGATCTAAAAGTAATTATAGAAGACTGGCTCTTGACAGCAGTGTAGAAGGGCATTGGGCTCTGTGGAGTGTGGTGCGCGGGATGTGGCAATATTGTGAGAATTGGAGGGGCCAGAGCTAGTTCTCTGAGCGTCATTCATGAACCAGAACATCTCTGATACCTAAGCTGATCATGCTTATAGGAATTCCTGGAGGGAATGGGATTGTAGTGAAAGATTGCTTGTAAGTCACTGTTCTGAAAGACAGTAGAATTCCAACATCCTCAGAGAAAAATTAAATGAATTAAAACACAGAAGTAATTGATTTAATTACTACAAATATTCTTTAAGTTATGGCACTTGTCTAACATATTTTTAAACAAAAATAATACACATTCGTCTTGATACAAAATTTGGAGGGCCATGTTGATAATGTATTGATTTGCTCTGAATTATAAGCTCGAATAAATCTTATTTGTTTTCACTGAATAGATTATTTCTTATCTCAGCCTTTTCTCTCGGAAAAGCTTTTCTCTTGGAGTTGCTCTAAGAGAATACACTGAATGAGAAAAACAAGTAAGAAGCTATCTGCAGGCTGAGAGAGAAATCTGTTTTGTGAAGTTGTTTTAAAAGTGCTACCCATAAATTTACAGGGCTGCACACAGTCTTTTTCTTACCTTCTAGCCAGGAGGGGTGCGTATGAATAATACTAGTCAGGTGAGAAGCTATCTGGTTTTTTTAAGGTGATGATTTCCTCTAGGCCTTCTCTAGTTGAATCTAAAAGTGCTTGATATCAGACTTTTCTTCTCAGTACTTCCAAAGCTTACTTCCCAGTAATCTAAATGTCAGCTGGATGGTTGCAGCTTATTATCTCTCATTCTGTCCTCCGGGAAAACTGACAACAACCAATTGTCCTCGGCATAATTACAAGGCCCCGAACAAAATGCATTCTCAGAGACTATGACTTCCTACAAGGGGAGAAAAGGATTCATGCTCTGTTGTTTGTGTGATGTTGCTTTCTTTCCATTGAAGCTGTGCTTGAAATTACGGTGCTTACATGCAGAGCGAGTGAAGGAGACTATAGGTATCATTAGGGGCATTGAAAGAACAAAACACTAAACAAATTCTTATGAACATATATCTATAGCACTCTACATGAAGCTCAAGTAAATACCCTTTCTCCTCTCTTCTGCTGTACTGATGTTTAAAATAGAAAATGCACATAAAATGGAATGGTGGAAAGGTACAAAATTTTGGAGTAAGAATATCTAAGTAAGAATACCTTGCACACACACACACACACACACACACACACACACACACTCTTACACTTCCAGCTTCCAATCACACACTATTGATTTTCTGGTAATCTTCCAATCCCTACTCCGATGTGTTTGGAAAAGGCACTTGAACTGGAACTGGGCAGCCAATGTAAGAATAATTCGAAGAGATTTTCCAAAGCAGGTTTCCTGGTCCAAAACTCTGACACAGTTCAGATGTCTGGAGGGCGGACCCTGTAATCTATCTTTTAAATAGCTTTCTGGTGCTCATCAAATTTATAAAAACTGTCTTTGTCCACTGACCTTTTTCTACTCCTGTACTTCATCCACATTGCATAGTACTTGGAAAGCCAAGTAAAAAAATACTTTTATAGTTGTAAAAATATTGTATTTTCAAATCCCTTGTGCCTTTGTTAGCTGTAGAGCAAAATCCCCAGTGGAAGGAAACTGCAGGCATCACACAGCTTACAGACACCTCTTCAAGTTGTCAGGGAGAATGTCTGTCACGTTGGGCCACGTCAGATCTCAGGAGCAGTCACAAAAGCAAAAGGCCGGTGGCTGTGCTGCTAAGGCACCAAGTCTCATTTTCCTTGAACTATAATAAGTCTTCAATAAGTGAGACATCATGGAAATAACCATTCTGTTCTTTCAAACAAAGTGTGGTTTGAAATATGTAAGACTATATAGCTTAAAGTCGGGCTGTTCTATTCAGAATGGACTCTGTAGAATATACTCTAGTGCAGCCCAAAGTGAGATGAATACACTCTGGTTTCCATTGGATTTTATTGTTTATTTTTCCCCTCGCACTATTCTGTGGATTAGCATTTGCATATGCTTAGATACTGGAACAGATCTTACATGAAGATGCATTAATACAGAAGAAAGGTTACAGTTTTGTATTTTTAGTAAGTTCTGTGAAATACGATTTTAACTTCTGATAGAAAAATGTTGCATGTGTGTGTGATATTTTTTCCCCGTCCATTTTTTTTGAAGTCTAATATAATGCTGTATTAGATGAAAATATTGAAATGTGAGATGAAGCGATAATTTTCATAGCTATTCAAATGATAAGCTCCTGACTCTGTAAGTTTAAAGGAAACAGAAATATCTATCGCTGTGTCTGCCGTGCTGATCACACAATTTCCTGAGAGTGGAAGTGATTTCAATCTTCTCTTTTGCCAATGAGAATTTTGCTGACGTTTTACATTCAAAATGTAGTCATCACTTAAAGTAGGAAAATTGCACTCGATGGGAAAATTTAATTAAAACATTATTTTGGGAAAACTTACAGTCTGAAGAAAACATAGAAATTAGAAGAAGCCTATAGAGTGTGTGTTACGAAAGTAACGGTTTATGTTGACAGGAAGCTCCTGCACTCTTTTCTCTTCAGTTATGAGAAGGTTTTCTCATTGAGCTGCTCTATTTAAAGCTTGTTATAATTGCTTACATATTAAAGGAAATAACAGTGGCAAATACAGATAGGCTGCTGTGTTTATGGATAACAGTTTATATTGAGAATCTCTTTGAGCAATTTATCCAGTAAGGGATATGCTTGGTTGTAAGGGAAATGAAACATCTGAGTTTATCACAGGTATAAAAGAGATTTCTTCCTTAATCCCAGCGTCCTGATCATTTGAATACATTATGTGGCTTCTAGCTCTGTTTTCCTCTGGTCCTGTTTCCTGTACGAAGCTAAGATTGCATAAAGATAGGTTACTACGAAAGGCATCTCATCGATAACTTTCAATACCATCTCCTCTCTGTGCCACACACACGTTGCAAGCTCCCAAGTAAAGCACCCGACCTAAAAGAAACTGATGCTGAGAAATCTCAGTGACCTCTTGCACTGCAGATAATAATGGAGTGAGCCTCTGGGTAAGCTGGGTATGAGGGATTCTTGCTCTGTCACAGTGGGAGCATGTTACTCCAGTGCTTTTGTGCAGATTTCCATGATGAAATCCGCACTGCTTTCCTCCTGTGAAATTGTTTTGTTCAGTAAGAGGATGAAGAAATGTGAGCATGTAGAACATCTAAAAGTTCCTTTGTGCAAGTAGTCAACACATACAGACAGTCCTAGGACAACAGAGGTTTATTCCACAAAGAACCACTCTTACGTGTGTCAACATCTTTCTGGTGCTGTCGTTTTCCATTGTGAACACTAAGAGTGAGCCAGGGTGGGTTTGCTAAAACAAGCCCACTTAGACTCATGGGCTTTCCTTTTGTGGGGAAGGGTTGGGGGCTTGGCAGGCACCTGCTTGTTAGCAGGGCGCTTCACAAAGCCTTTTCTGATCTCTGTATTGGGTGGCGAGAGGAAAGGACAGCAGGTCAGCTGAGAGTGAAAACATGTCTGCCAGTTATTCTAGGTGGTATTCAGATTAACATTTTCTTTAACGAATACTTTCTATTTGTGACATGCCACCACCTTCGAATTGATGTTAATGATATTAATTTTCTTTAAAAATACTATTAAAAGGCAAAAGTTAGTCTATTTAAATAAAAAAGCAGGCAAATACTGACACAGGTAGTATGCATATATGAATGAGAAATTAGATTTGATAGCCTCTAAGAGTTCTTTGTGTGCAAGGCAAATGTAACCATCCCTTTCCTTAAGCAAAGATACAGAATTCAAAAGAATTAAGCTGCTAAAGGTCTTGGAGCAGAAACTAAGGCTTTTTGACGATAAAAGATGTGGCAGAAATATGGCCTCGTTGGGGTCTGAGCAAAGAGGCAAACATATTTTAATCATAAAATTTATATTTTAATTCTCTATTTTGATGTAACAACAACAACAACAAAGAAATGAGGAGTACATCAAAGACTCTTCCCAGTTCATCGCCAGCGATAAAGAACCCACCGTTCCCATTCTCGCTGCGCGGCGTCCCTCTCGCCTTGGCTTGGACGGGCGGCAGGAGGGAGCCGGGGTTCCCTCTGTGTGTAATGATCTAGAGTCCACTTAGGAAGGCATTTCAGATGTCATAGTGTAAAGCTGCCCCGTGGGAGAGTGGGTCCTTTGCTCGGCCAAATCCCGCGGGCCCAGGTGTGTCCCCTGGCCAACATTCTGTTCACCTTCCAGCTCTATGTCCCATGGGTTCCAAGAACTGACCCATTTTCTCCCCTCCTGGCTGCAGCCATCTGCCCTTCCACCTGAGTCCCTTGTCATTTCACAGACCACCGCTAAAACAGCTTACCGATGTCTCCTACAGTTTTGTATCACCAAAATGACCTTTACACCCTTTTTCTGTTGTTACTGAAAATAAAGACAAAGGCACATTTAGGAGTGTCTTAGTGTCCCTTTTTAATTAAGGAAAGTAATTTAAGGTACCATTAGCAAAATTATGAATTTTGAGGACAGGGTTGTATCTCACAGAACTTAAGAGTCCTCACAGGGCCTGGGAGAAGTCACTAGGAAGCCGATGAGGACCTTGGGTAGCCCTGTTCTTGCTCTCTCTGCCTCTTGCTCTCCTGGTGGTCCCTCCTGTATGCTTTATCTGCCTATTTCACCTCGAAGATCTCATTGCTCAGCAATTATCTCACATTATTTTAAGCTAATCATATTCAATTTCAAAGTCCCTGAAAATCACATTGGTCATTTGTGTCAGGGGCATACCCCAATGTACAAGCGTGACTGGGGACGAGTCAGGATACAAACATGGCAACCGAGTGGGTCCATTATGTGGTTGGCAGCAATTTTCGGAAAAGAAGGTCATTGCATCTTGACAACTACCAGTACAGGGATTAATAAAGTAATAAAGCAATGAAGACTATCGAAGACTATAAAGAATCTAACAGTTTTAAAACATTAAGTAACATATTTGTTGTTTACCTAAATGTTTTCTTTTCCTTTGAGAGTTTTCGAGAGATTATAATCACCTCATCTCAGTTTTTATCTTGGTAGTTAATCCAGCTATGAACCTACTTTGAAACCAATCTTGCCCCCCCCCCCCCCCCCCGCTTTTAAAGCAATAAATATCTAGTCCTCTTAATCTTTTTAAGGCAGGGAACATAGATATCAAGTGGCTACATGGTGGACACTTGTCTCTCAGTTCTTCAGTTCTTGTATTTTTATCTTAGATCATTCCCGTTTATCCCAGCTTAATAAAGTTAATCTGCCAGAGTGGTTCCTTTTTCTTTACTTTCTTTACTTTACCTCAGGGTTTTGAAATGTAAGAAAGAGTGACACTAATACAAGGGATACCATTCTACCACTGCTCCATTCTCCCAAAATAGCGATCACTTTTAGAAGAAGAGCAGTGGAAATTTTCTAGGCAAGCACAACCAGAAGGCTTTATATACTGATTGGGAAAGCTCTTTCCTCTCAAGAAAACAAAATATGTTGGTTTTGAGCATGTTTTTGGTCTGTTTCATTTTAGATGCCCTCTGCCAATGATTTTCACAACTCAAATGTGTGGGGGGGAAAACAGTTTACTTTATTCCTTGATATTGATTTTTTTTTTTAAGAATGTGAAATAGTTTACTCATCGAAAAATAAATGGCCTTTTAGGCATGGAGGTGGTGAACCTTTTCAAATCACAGAGTTTAAAATCAAATATTCTTTACATTAAAAGGATTTCTTTTAGTCTAAGAAGGCTAAATAGCTTTCCATTTCTGTGTGGAATCAGATTGAACAGAACTAGCTGCCTGGAATATGATGTTGGAAGGGATTCTGAGCCCCTTCTGACTGAAGTGGGAAAGAAAGTCAAAGTGGTCATTGAGGGTCATAATGATGGGCAGATTTTCTTGTGTTTTTTTCATCTGTAATGTGTTTTCTGAGATCCAGAGAAGGGAGATCATGTGACTATCAAGGAAGCTGGTATTTACTGACTGCTTCATAATTCCTGCTAAAAGCAGTAGGATGGAAGTTCAGATATGTACTTTTTCAAAAAATTGATATGACATAAAATGTAGAAGATATAGTGTATGTGTGTGTGTGTGTGTGTGTGTGTGTGTGTGTGTATTGGAGAAGGCGGAGGTGGTAAATAGAGGAAGAGATGGAATATTTTAACCCAGAGTTTTCCAGAAAGACCAAGATCACTTAGTTAAAGTAGATCCGGGATCTTGCATTCTAGTTCAAGAACATTATCACACAGGAAGCAGTTGCTAAATTTGTAAGACAGTGTACAAAGAGAACTTCAAAGAGAAGTTGTACCAGACAAGTTAACAAGGTAAAGAAGACTTTATTCAAGATTATTACAGTAAGGGTCAAGATTGTTGCAATAAGAGGGAGGGATTAAGCTCAAGTCCACTGAAACAAAAGGCAGGAGAGTGTTTTAATAGCTGGGATGAGCTGGTGGAATGTATTGGAGGACGTTTGTGGGGGAGGTTTGGTCAATGGGATTATTTTCTAATTGGTGCTTAATAAAGTTAGGCTCCTGCCATCCCATAGAGACTGGGATTTAGGGCTCTATCTTTCTTAATGATTACATGTCAAGAGGATGGCTCCCAGGTCCTTGAGAAAGACATTCCTAGGTTGTAAAACTGGCAAGAGTCTGGAAGAAGATTTACATCTGGAAAGTGCAGAGAAGTAATTTCCAATATTCTAAAGTAAATGCTCGAAGCAAAGAGAGATCAGGAACCTCCTTTAGACAGGAAAAAGCCCGTCTGAAGTTTAGTTAAGTTGAGGGGAATGTTAAGGCCAAGCGTCAAATGAAATTCTGAGTTACCTAGGTCAGGATACACATGCAGTGGCATTTCAGAGGGGCTGGAGAGCAGAGAGGAATCAACAGTGTTTCCTGGAGGCGGGAAGATCTGCGTTGCTCTTTGAAGAATCTTGTAAAGTAACTGGAAAGAAAGACACGTCCATCAAGAGCAGCACTCTGAGTGGTGACAGGTAGAGCACAGGGAGTGCTGCACATGGGGAACCACCTGGGACTGACTTCTGTTAAGCCTCTTCGCAGTTTTAGATCAGCTTGAACAGTCCCCTTTCCTCCTTTCCTCTGAGCCCCGGGTGACAGTTGCTTTGTCTTCCTTAAAGCTGCCAGTTCACGCACCGAGCGCTCCCCTAGCAGGTGCAGCGGCACACAGACTGCCTGTCATATGTGCCACCTGCAAAGACAAGCCTTGGTGGATTTGTTCCCAATCGCTTCCAGGCCTAAGAGGTGTCACAGGTATGAGGAAATTTGAAACAAAATAAATCATATAAAGCATTTCAATCCTTTTATCTGAATCCTTTCTGGAATGTCCACTGGAAACCACACGGGGTTTTCCTTCATTTCATAGTTCAGTCACACCCAGCTTTCCTTCACACTTTCTCCCGCCTCTAGATTCGTAGGTAAAGAGCAAGCCAACCGCTTGCCCACCACGCCAAGGCAGAGCAGGAGGGGGCAGCTCTTCTCAAACACGCAGTTAGCATATTTGAAGGCCTGTGCCCAAGGCGATATTCCTGACCCGCTGGAGAATGGCTTTTGCAGGGAATTCTAGTGTAGGGAGGACAAATGTCAGAGTGCCAGCCGCGTGGAGCCTTGACTCTAGAGTCAGACCCTGCTTTCAGTCCAAGTTCTTTCGGCTGCTTACCCTGTGGCCTTGCTAGATTGTCCATTTTCTCTAAATGCCAGTTTCCTGGTGTAGTAATTAAAGTGAAGAATCATAAATGAAATCATATTTTTGTCTTGAACTGTTGCTTTCATAGTAAAAACCATGTAGAGAATTCAGTGGTAAACTGATGCTGGAAAATTATTTTTTTAACTTTCTTTTGACCTATGCTATTTCTTTAGAATGTCTTTTAGGGTGTAAGATCTATCCTCAGCATATTTCTAGAAATTACATGAGTCTTTCAAAGCATACAGTGATTTCTTAAGGATATTAAGACAAATACAGTAGCATGAGCTAAATATGCCATAGGATTCACATCTTAAAAACAAGAAAAAAGGAACAGACTGACGAATCTCAGAGGGAAGGTGGGGGTGGGGGGGTGGGGAGAGATTAACCAAAGAATTTATAAGCATATATGCCTAACCCATGGACACAGACAATAGTGTAGTGGAGGCCTGGGGTGGGGAGTGGGTGGGGGATGGAAGGGGTTAATGGGGAAAAAGGGGACATGTGTAATATTTTCAACAATAAAGATCAATTTAAAACAACAACAACAAGAAAAAGGAATTTCTTGCTTGCAGACCGGACGTCATTAACTGGCCAGTGCAGTAGATTGATTTGGGTGAGCAAATTGATTTGAGTGAGGAGGGCTTTTTCTTTTCAGGCCTTATGCCTGACATTTTGAAAATGCCGATTTGAGACAGATCTGTGACAGCTGCAGTTGCTGAGAATTCAGTAAGAACTTGCATGTTTTACTGATGCTCAACAAAACAAAACAAAGCAAGAAACAACCTGGTGATTGTGTGTAGAGGTCACCTGTGTTTCTGAAAAAGACAAAGTATGGAATTACTGACTGAATCAATGGAAATTTTTATTTAAGTCGTCTCTGCAGACCTCTTCTATCTCCCATTCCCCACAGCTAGTCACCCACTGTTAGATGCTAGAAAATAAATTTTAATGTGAAAAACAACACTGAAATGGCAATCTCTAAAAACTAGTCAGCAACATTGAAATGCTATTAGCTGGGGATTATAAACTAGCAAATTCATGGGCTGTGTTATTGCTAAGGAGTCATCACTTTTGTCACTCAAAGTGAGCTTTCACCTTTTTCTCTAAAATACAAAAAAACCCTTTCTGTTGTTGTCAGAGTAGATATTTATACTGTACGTGCCCATGAAGGGGAGGGGGTCGTGTGTGCATATCAAAATTATTTAAAGCAATTTTTCCACCTCATATTTCAGCCCTCTTCCCTTTGCTATCTGCTACTGGTACTGGAGGAATTAATGGGCCAAGTGGGGTTGAGACTCCTGCGATATCTTCAGAAAATGAATTTTCTAAGACTTGCACAGGAGGATGGGATGTGGAGAAATATTTTTGCGTGGATTTAAATTTCTCGAGTTCCAAAGTCCCCTGCCCTTTGAGCCAGTCCTTGAAAAACGTGCAGCTGGGAGTTCATCAAAGCCAGAAACACGGCCAGTGTCCAGAGCTTCCGATCCATGTTGCAGCTGCCTGAGGTTCAGCATTCAGGCCACGTTAAAGTCCATTCGTCCATGTGTGGAGTCCAGCACGGCTGTGTCCCTGTGGCCACAAGGGAGCCCAGCCCCCTGCAGCAGGAGTCCCAAAAGGGAGAAGAGAGAGGAGGGAGGAACTTCCTTTTTTTGGAAGTTTATATATTTAGATTTCCCTCACCTGCAGTGGCCAAGCCTGTTCTGCTCACTGACTTGCTTTCCAGCGGGATTGACACCGGCGAGCATCTTCTCAGGCCTTACTGGGCATGCGTCTGTCTGGTCTTCCCTTTCCTCCTTTCCTGTTAGATAATAACCAGGTTATTACAACCAGGTATCACTACTACATTTATTTATTATGTATTGACCATCTACTATGTCCTAGGGGACATTCTAGGCAATAATGACATATAGGTAAGTGAGTGGCAAAGTCCCCAATCTCCTGAAGTTTAACTATATGATGGGGAGACAGAGAGTTAACAAGCCAACAATACAATGAATAAGATAACTCGATGGTGAAAAATAGGGCAAAGAAAGGAAACCATCGTGTTTCAATAGAAGGTGACTGGGACGGAGGCATTTTGTTTGGGAGTTCAGGGAAGGTTCATGAATCTGTCTGAATTACTTTCTCTTTTGGATAATGATGATTATAATATCTACCATGTAAAACTGATGTGAAGATTAAGAGTGATAATATATTTTCATTGCCTGGCTCATAATAAGCAATAAATAGTAAGTATTCAATAAATGGTAGTTGTTATTATATTGGGATTGTGGCTTGTTCCCCAGCGATAAGAATAACATCTGAAATGCTCCTCTGTATCCATCCAAACTGCAGGACTCTCCTCTGTTCTTCTCACAGGAAATTGTTTTAATTCAGGGATTAGTTGACGGTGAGTAAACCAGGCTATTCAGTGAATATGTTTACTAGGAAGTTCTCCTCTCAGTCCCCTTCCCATGATGCTTCCTGTGACCCTTGGACAGTCTGCTCACTTCTCCCATTATTCAGTGCACACTTCTCTACTTTGAAAGAAATGGTTGGTCAAATGCCTGCTCCCCAGATACCACCCACACAATCTGTTGATAAAACTGAATACATTGCACAATGTGATAAGGGAGACCACCTAGGCAGGGCTATGGCAAGATCTCGGAGAAATAAAGTCAAGGTCGGTTAGAATAAATTGAGAATTAGAAGTTTGGTTTAAGTAAAAAGTGGGTAAAAATAATAATATAAAAATTTAGAATTGGAAGAAGAGTTTTAGGACATTAATTATGTGTTGATACTTCCTGTGGAAGACTGCGTCAGTCTTATGGGAATTTTCTGAAATTCACACTCCAGTTATTTGCTGGGGCATGCATCCCCTAGAAGAGTTAAGTTATGCTGATGAGGGTAATGGAATAATAAAGCAATGTTAATATAAAGAGTAAACTGGGTAGGGGATAGGTCGGTTCAGTTCTCAGTGGAAATGACCACTGCATGGGCCCCAACCCTTGTCAATGAAATGAAATGAAAAGGCCAGCGGGGCAGCTCCACAATAGGCAAGGGTGCACATTAAGCTCCTAGCGGAAAAGTCTGAAGCCCTTCTTGAGGAGTGCAGTCCCTCCACCTTTAATTCAAAACTGAAACATCCTTTTGCTCAACTATTTTCTCATATTTTATGATCCAATTTTCTTCTGTGAGATACGAAACACCAGGAGCAGGAATTAAATATATTGAAAAATATTGTGCCTTATATTAAGCCTTCAATGTATATGGTCTTTTAAACATTTTTGATAAGCCTCCACTAGGGGAAACATGTTTCAATTAAGGGAGTGAATGGTTTGTAGGAGAGCCATAGTGATACGCTCTCCAGGGATGCAGGAGCTTGAATGATGCGGTTTCCTGGTTGTATGTCCAAGGCCCCAGCGTGGTGCCCTCCACAGAGCTCCCAGCCCTCAGTCACAGTGATCTGTTGTTGTTTTTCCTTTAGAGATGATGAGTGCTATACACATAGACTTCACCTTTACTACTTCCAGACTTGTGTAAAATTGATATTTCTTTAATAAATGCCAAAGGAACAATGCCAAGGGATCAGCGTAAAATTCTTCTAACAGAAACTACTTGTGTAGTCCCCAAAACTGAACAATCACAGCTTCCGAACACCTGCTTTTCTAGCAGAGGTAGGAAAGGAATATTTACCAACATGAATGTTTGTAATGAAGACATCATCAGTCTTGCTTCATAAAAGCAATGTGATACTGGAAGGGGTTCCTTGAACATTCAGAGATCAAACACTTTGGGGGTCATCTCCATAAATTACTTTTTAAATTAGTAGTTGGTTACCAATTAATCACTCAGACAATTTGACTAAGCAACACAAATTAGCAACAGGTTAGTTTCCAGGGCAGAACAAATCAGTATTTGGACATTAAAGCAGATGTTCCTAATGCCGAGACCCCGGGGCCATGTTGTATTTACTCTCTGTCACTTAGTTTTGACTGGGGTCTCCGCATATTTTTGGTGCTGGCTTATTTAGCATTATGTATTTTATTAATGGAGTCAAAATCAACAACTCTAAAACATAAAATATGTGATTTATTTAGACTTGCCTTGTATTCTATAAAGGTTTAAGAAAATTACCTGAGAGTTGACATCCTTCTAAATTATTGTCACCCTCCATTAATTGTTAAAATGTTTCCCCTTGGCCCCTTACCATTCTCAGATAGTAATATTAACATGCATCTATGGTGTCAATCAGACTGTAAATAGTAATAGAAAACCATGTGAAGGGGATAAATAGGGCAGGGCCAAATGGCATGTGATGACTTAGTTGAAAGGTTAATTGTCGAGCAGTTCTGGTAAAAGGTGGCCTATCTGCTCACAGACGAGGTGCCCAGAAAGAAGCACGGCCATGGGTCCACACGGCCTCTGTAAGTGGATAGTGCACACCTAGGGGCCAAAACACCTGTGAAGAAGTCAGCAAGTTAGTTATTTGATCCTTTGTGGTCAAAATGAAAGATTCTTTGCATGTAATTGTGTTTGTTGGTTAATGTAAACCAATTTTGGTTAATAGGACTTAGGTATATCCACAATAAGAGACTGTGTTTCTTTGACAAATTATTCACCTAATTAGATTATTTTCATTAAATATCAAATCTGTGCATTCTAGGGTTAATAAATAGCTATGCAACGCGATAGCAAAGAATGGGTGCCAAGAATAGGAAGACCTTGTGAAATAAACAGTGGCAATTTCTCCAGAAACCCTTCAGGTTACAAGAATTACGGGATATTTTTTTTAAAGAAATAACAAAAATGTTAGATGTGCTTATTTTATAACTGCTAGCTAAACAATAAACAGTGCTTAGTTTTCAAAAATTGTTGACATTTGTCTTGCCAGAAAACAAGCGCTCTAAATAACGGATATTAAATTGAGGTAAATGTCCTGTGACTAACGTAGATCGTTTGCATAGCAGAAATAGAGGGATTTTAGCAGTGACAAAAATGTGCACATATGCACACACATTGTCACTTTTAGACCGTGACCTCTTGCTTGGCTTGATTCCGATGAAAGATTGGAAAAGTTTAAACAAAATTAATTAAATGGAGGCAAGTATGGGCATGAATGTGGCAATTAATTTGATTTCTACGAGTACCTTGCCTAATAAATGGAGGTAGGAAAATCTCGTTATGGCTGGAAATTTCAGATTCCTTCAACAATAAAGCTGTGTCATATTCATGACACATACTGATGTATGGAGATAAATTGCCTGTCACTTAGTGTGGAAGATACTGCTTAAATTGTACATTAGATGCATATTAAGTTGTGTAGAAGCCCACAGTTAGTCTGTCTGTTTCCTCTAGGTAATGTAGCTCATTCATAATGTCGTTTTCTTGGATGTGCTGAAGTGGCTAAATGAGCGTAGAAGTTATTTATACATTAGCATGGTGTGTAAGAACATTGCTGTTTTCCACTTTGCAGAGGGGCACCGGCAGAGTTGACAGGGCCGAATTTATGCGGACTCTGAAAAGTGGCTCCAGCTCTAATTAGCATTTCTTCCTGAACCTGGGATGGGGGGCGGTAAACTGCACATCTGAGGGGAAGTCTTCGCCTTTTTCTGACAACCTACTTGTGCAAATTGGATGGGCCATCCTGACGAACACGGAACACTTCCAGTTTCCTCTCGTAGCAAAGGGCCCTAAAGTCTTTTCTAAGAAACACTCGCAGGTGATTACCTGGGATTCCTGTGCAGCTGATCATTTTTGATGAGAGCCCCGCTTCTGCAGCTTACTCCTGGGGGGGATCCTTTCCATTGTCCTCGGCGCCCCCCTTTCGTGTACAGCTCCTGACCCACCCACACGGTATCCAACGCTGCGCAGGGGAGGTGCAGGCCGGGCGCCATCTGATAAGGGCGTAGTGAGGCTGTGACTGAGACTGGTCTTTCAGGCCGGCCGTGATTTGCTGTCCCTTTAGGCCCTCAGCGGGAGCTAACTTGCATTGTCATAATCTCTCCGCACCATCTGGACCTCTAGAAAGATGTTGGTCTCAGCGGTGAAATGAAAGACAAGGAGGATACTAAATAAAACTTACATGGTGAGAGAGAATTGTTATTGTCGATGTTAATCATAAGTATATCTCTTTTAAGCTTTTCACCTAAGGATATTAAAAGCTTCCCTGAGCATCAGTCTTGGTCTCAAAGATTGGAGATTGGTGGCAGTTCTGCTGCCCAAGGAGGTTACTGGTTTGACAAAGGAAAAAATGATGAGATGTGAGAGGGAGATGTACTTTTTTCTTACTCATTAATTTAACAAACATTAGTACGCACTATGCAGATTATGATCTAAGTGGTGTGACTGTATAATTTATCATCTAATCTGGGCACCAGTAAGAATTAAAGGGGGAGCTACTAAAAATAATACTGGGATAAGAGGCATGTAAACTAAGTCCATTCCAGGCAAACCAGGGAGCTGTCATCTTACTTCTTGGCAATGAAAAGAAGCAACTAGATCTTAAAGCTTAGAGCACACCTCGAACCTGCCTTCCTGAAGTCTCTGCTCAGATGTCAAATGTCAAGTTGAAATCTTGCAGCCTTTCCTTACCACCTAATTAAAATGGCAACAACCCTCAGTATTCCCTATTTTTTGCTCTGTCTTATTTTTTCTCTTTAGTACTTACCACCTTTCAATATACCATATAATTTTTTCTTCTTCTCTGTCTCTCTTCGTTAGAAGCCTAAGCTTAATAATAGCAGGGATTTTTGCATGGTTTCTTCATTGCTCTATTCTCAGCATGTAGAGTAATGCGGAGCCATAGTAACTGCTGAATAAATACGAGCTGAACGGGTGTATTTATTCATTACGGAGCGCCAGTTTTGTGTTGGGCATGGTGCTAGATGTCAGAGGTACAAACACGCACAAAAATTTTTCTCTTCCTTTCATGAGGCTTCCAAATTAGTTGAAATACTTGATTTTTCTTCTCAGTGAAATAAAAAAGATGTTTAATGATGCCTGCAGGTGTTGGCAAGATTGGTACTTTAGGAAGTTACATAATTTAAATATTACCAAAAATATATATAAGTAAAAACTGATAGTCTTTCATGATACTTTTATTTTTTCTTAATTTTGTTGTAAAATTTAAAAAATAATTTTAAATGCAATCATTTGATAAAACTCAGGCATCAGATGGCTTAATTTGCGGTCTCAATTTTATCTTGAAGATTGAAAACATAGCTCTAGAAATTTGAGCATGGCTACTTAAAAAGAATTGAAAGGAAAACAGAGTACTAATATTTCTTTTTAGTGTTAACAAGAGTCTTTAAAGAAAATAGCTTAAAGGAATGAACTTTGATGAAATTTAAAATTGAGAATTTTCAGTGTGTTCTTCTCCAAAGGGGAAGAGGTGATCCTAAATTTGTGGTCAAGAAAATCAGGCTTTTGTTTCTAGAGTTCTGCCTGAAGTAGCTGTGGGCTTTTGGGCAGCAAGTCTTGTCATCATTTTTCTACATAAGCTTTTTGGCTTATTGTCTCATCAGTTCTTCAAGTTTCCTATATTTGTTTCCTAATGCTGCAGAGTCAACGTACCAAAAAGTGGATGGCCTAAAACAAAAGATATTGCCTCACGGGTCTGGCGGCTAGAACTCTGAAATCAAGGTATCGGCAGGGCCATGCTCTCCCTGACAGCTCTAGAGAGTCATTCTTTGCCTCTTTCTGCCTGCCCTTGGTGTCCTTTGGCTTGTGGATGCATCACTCTAGTCACATGGCTGTTTTCCCTGTGCATCTTCTCATTGTCTTTCCTATGCATGTCTGTCTCTGTGTTCAAATTTCCCTTTTTGTAAGGATACCAGTCATATTGAACTGGGGCCCACCAGTGATCTCATTTTAACTTGACTACCTCTGCAAAACCTCTATTTCCACATAAGGCCACATCCTTAAATACTGAGAATTAGTACTAAAACATACATTTTTGTGGTGAAGGGGCACCGTTCAACCCATAACAATTTTTTAGGTTCTTCATAGCTATAATTCTAAATAATATCAAGGAGAATTAATAGTAAATTTAAAAACAATCATATACTGCTTTTCAATATTCCCAAAACATTTGTTAAAACCATAGCTCTTCCTTGTATCTTTTCCCATCATCTAAACACAAAGGTCTTATGGGTTATTATAAAATAGAAAGATTTTCATGATTTATATACATATTTTTTACTTTGTTTATAAAGGTTTTCAGATTAATGCCTAAACTAACATCATTATAATGATTCGAAAGGCTAAAGATAGATTTTAGTATTTATTTTGAACTAGGTATCTTGTGGTAGACAATGAAACATTTTATAAAATTTGAGCAACTTTTTTTTCAGCCATTTGTTCTCTGTTTAAGAATAAGGCAGATTAAGGTCATTTTCAGCTGTATTTCACTCAAGCAATTGTCTCATGAGGTCAACGATGCAGAATGTCGTGGGACTGATAACATAATAGAATCTAAAGCAATACTCAAAGTAAAGAAATCAGGTCACTGTGGGTTACCATGTATTCATATTTAGAAATTTCTAGGTATGTTTCTGAAAAGGATTGCTATACAAATTTTCTGGATTTCCTAATAAAAACTGAATTGTTATTTTTTAAACAATAACTACTACATTTTCATAAATGCCAAGCACATTTGAACCACAAATCTGTTAAAACTTCTTCTGTCTCTTTTCCTGCTTTATGCAAAAACATTATTGCATGCATCTCAGATATAATAAAAATTCCATTCCTTCTTGCACAGCGATTATTATATAAAACATTATTCAGAAATAGTACTGATTTAATTCTTCACTGCTAGGGCTAAATGCTTCTCCAGGTATAGAACTTAAGGAGTGCCAGTGATATCTACACAGTAAGGTTAATTTTTCCCCCAAGATGTTAGGCTAAATAAATATTTAGTATGTGTATTTTTCTCATAATTTTAATCATTTTCAAATATCAGTCAAATCAAATTGGATTTCATTTTCTACCTTCAGAAAACATGTGGTCAATAGAGTTGTACAAATCCATTAGCACCTCTGACATCTTCACTGAGGTTTAGAAAGCTGTTAGCAGAAGCTGCTGTGCTGAAGCCTCACTGGGCATAGCTAACATGTTCTGCTCTAAAAGGCCTGTTAATCTCTGATGTATGATGAGACATGTTCTTGATAGAAGAATGCTCCTGGAATCTGTTACTACAGATTCTCACACATTGCTGACTTGATTCACTTCTCTTTCCCCTTCTTTGTCAATAAAATTCAGGAGAAAGGTACATATTTTGACAATGTGTGAGTATCCTAATGAAAGATATTTTCTCCTAAAATAGTTTAAGTGCATGTTTATTTTTGTTTTGTCATTGTCATTGTTCTTATTTGTCACTTCAAAGACTGGCATACCTGAGAACCAGTGATTTCTTCTGGTGGGTTCAATATATAGTGTCCATGCTAAGAATCTTCCTGATTCCCTGAAATTTTAGGTCTTTACCGTAGGAAGAGTGGCCAGGAGAAGGGAAGGGAGAAGAATGCCAAGTTGAAACTCATGTGAGACATGAGAAAGAGTCTTTCTGACATTCTCTATCTCAGCTGCCCATCACTGTGAATCAGTTATATCCTCATAGTCTATAAAATATGTAATCCAACAAGCAACTTTTTAAAGATGTAAGATAGTTTTATTTCATCAACACGTCGCTTTCTTTTTTCAGTGGTACTGAAATACATCTCGGATTGATCAATAAACCATTCAAAACATATTTATAGAACATCCTACCTTATGCCTGGTTCATGACCAGGCAATGTGATAAATTTGCATAAGTATAGGAATGGTGCTGTATTTTTGGCGCTTGTCATCTGGCTGAGTTCATTTTTTCTTACACCTTGTTTATTTTATATTACTGTCTTGATTCTTTCCTTTACTCTGTTTTGCTTAATCAGAAAACAAAGTAAGGGATTAAGATAACAACTGGACGTTGTTTAGCTTACAAAATGAGGAGGGATTTTTAGAGTGAGGCCATCTTTACAGAAATATGACTTTGTACTTCAACGAAAAAGTCGTCACTAATACTAAATAGAGAAGTCAAACACTGGAGTAGAAGGACTTTAGTTCCACCATCGGATCACTTAACTTTTGTAGCCTGAATTTCTTGATTTGTAAAAATGATTTTTAAGAATTGACCTATCTGATAATGACTTATGAAGCTGGAAAGAAATATGTTTTTAATAACATGTTTGTTCTAAGTGTACTTGCTATTATTTTCATAGTCAGTTATGTATAATTTTCCAATGCTTGAGGTTTTAAAATATTTTAACATACCTCAGAAATGACAATGAAATATAAACAAAGATCTATTTGGAAAAATAAAAATTTGACCCAGCTTTGTAGGATAATATACTATATAAAAATTGTTATCCATATACAATAAGCAGAATTCTATTAGAAATATAAATTAGGATTTTTTGATGAGTCCTTGGAAATAGAATGTGAATGTTTGATTGCATGCTTTTATGAAAAATTAATTTTTTTCAGAGGAAGGAAAAGAGCTCTTGAAGTCTTCACCATAAGTGAAGATAACAGTCATACTTCATAACAGAAGGAAGGCATGTTGATTATTTTGTCTTACTGATTATTTAGAGCAGCTAACTAATTGAACAAAATTAGCTATAAGTATTCGGAATGCCAACCCATATTTTACTTCCCAGTAATAGCTGGTTAAATGACTGGTGAGAAATTCTTCAGTGGTAAAGTTGACATCAAGCTGCAAACTTTCTCATGCTGATTTAAATACAGCTCTCAAAATCCGAGTTGCATAAAGCCATCTAGAGCCAAGCACTGCATAATATTGGTGGTGTTAGTGACCCACGGATCAACCACAGTCTGAAAATATTAAATGGAAAGTTTCAGAAAGAAACAATTGATAAGGCCCGAGTAGCTGGTGAAATATCGCGCTGTGCCTCACGGCCGCGCCCAGGCTGTGAGTTACCCACGCTGGACGCATTTCCCGCCCGTTAGTCACTCAGCGGCTGCCTCCACTATCAGGTCAGCTGCTGTGTTCAAGTTACCCTTATTTTACTTAATAATGGGCCCAAAGCACAGGCGCAGTGGTGCTGGCAACTCAGATATAGCAAAGAGAAGCCATCAAGCGTTTGTATGTGGAGGACAAAACATAGTATATACGGAGTTCGGTACCACTGGTGCTTGGAGGCGTACCCTGGGGGTCTTGGGCCGTATCTCCTGCAGATAAGGGGGGACTACGGTACATTATTCATTGGTCTGTTCATCAGTTACAGAAAATTAACACCTATCAAGTAGAAGATATTGTTTTTTGCCCTGGGAATACAATGACAACCAGGGTGGGTTTCTTTTTACAGAGAACAGTCTAGGTAAGGGGGTGAAGTTATGGGGGGTAACTTCAGGGTTTGTGCATTTGATGTTGAAAATGCAGACATGACCATTTTGACTTACTGTTCCAAGTGACTTATTTCAGTTATTTCTAATGTTTTTCAAATTTCTATAAACCAATCGATGTCTATAAATATTGCCACAGTCAATATCTGTTTCAAAAAATGTCTTAAAATCAAAATTGTTTAGTGATCCACATTTCTCAGATACCAAGAATATAAGAATTAAAGGATCCTCAAATTTGTAACTTAGATCTCGAGATTACAGGAGATCACAAAAGGAAAAACAAAACATTTTAAAATAAAAAATAAAACCTACTATTGTGAATAACTAAAACAAGAAAGTTCCTCTTTTTATTATTAATTTCCAAAACTAGAACCAGACAATTCATTTTAGAGCTTATAGTGACTGGTAGTAAATTTTCACATTTAGCAGATGTGAAGAAAATATAAAAGTTTTCAAGCACCACAATTTAGATACTGAACATTAGAATGAAAAGAGGCCTTTACCCTCATTTAATTTGTGGAATTAACACTGAGAGATTTGGTGATGTGCCCAAAGTTGTCCCTATTTATAAATAATGAAAATGGGGCTTAGTAAACTTAAATTACCTGCTCAAAACAACCTTGTTTGTAGGGAAAAGAGCCTGGATTATAACCTACTGGCCTCATCTGATTGTGCCTTCTGCTTCAGGGTCCTTTCACACAGTATGTATACTTGGGCAGGAAAAGTGAATTTGATTGTTGCTATTTCTAGCATTTAAAGATTATTTTTTATTTCTAGAGATTTATTATCCATTTAGGATTAATACAATTAATTATCTCAAATTTTAATTTTGAATGTTTATACCCATATTTTCTCAGAGAACTTTAATATTCTCAAAGCAAATGTCATCGGCTGGTGTGTCAATTATCATTATTATTGGAAACATTTGCATTTTTAAAGTCACAGGATAAGATTAATTTACTAGAATTTACTTTATAATTCAAATAAAATGAAAACCTTTTTTAGACCCTATAGAATTCCCTTAACAAAATATGAAAATATTTCTAAATGTATTTTTTTCTTTATTATTGAAAAACAACAGGGTACAATTGCATTAGAAATGGAAAGTAAAGGTCAAACATAATTTTCTTTGGTATGCCTTTTAGTTTGCCTAAATACACTCTTATTTTAAGGATATCATTAGATTTTTATTTATATCATATTATTTTATCTTGTACTTAGGAGTTTAAATCTTTTTGAGGAGATTATCCAAAAAGTGACTCCTTTAGGATCAATTGTGCTTTATGAGGCCTATTTGAATTATAAAAATTATAGGGAAGTGAACCTCCAGGGTAGAGCATATCCCATGGGACAGCAATTTTGAAAAGTAAGCACTCCCTGGACTGTCTGAGGTCATCTGTATTATTCACAGAAAATACAGATCTAAGGGAAACCTTAGTGATTTCTTTGCCTTTCTGATATAAAAGATGACAAATCTAATATAAAAGTAAGCTATGAGGACACTGGCTAAATCATAGAGAATTAGAGCTGCAGGTGGGAGGGATCCTCTGTCTAGACTAGTGTTTCTCAAAGTGTGATCTAAGGACTACCTGGCTTCACTTCCTTAGGGCTTCTTATTAGAAAGGTAGACCCCTGAGCTCTAACTCAAACCCGGTGTTTGGCCCTACATAGGAATCTAAGATACACACACAATGTAATAAAAGTTAGAACTACTTATTTAATCCAGAAACTTCACTTTAAATGAGTAAACTGAGACCCCAAAAGATTTAATTGACCTGCAATTATCTAGTTTGTTATTGGCATCCTTCAAATCCAGATTTTCTGATTTCCCTTCCCAATGATTCCCATGTTAATTCAACACCATGATGACACATGAAACTGGTCTGATCATACAGACTAACTTTTTGAAAAGATCACCTTAGTGGAAAGGCCACTATGGATTTTGTTATGGTTTCAGTCTGTCTAACTTATTCTAACTACCAAGAAAACTAGGTAACTTTATCAAGAGGATATTGGGATAGCTTATAACCCGAACTTTTGAATTTCATGTTATTCCTTTTTAGAGCATTCTGATTTCTGTGATTCATTTTGAAGGGCTCCAAATTCCTTTCATTCAGATTTCTAATTTTTTGACTAAAAACTCTGATTAACCTAGCCTGCCTCATATCTCCCTTGTATAAAACTGCTATGCTCAGGAAGGCCCCCTAGCAGAGTAACAGGGGGTACATCCTGCTGGATCAAAAGTTATTTTCAACAAAGAAAAGATAATTATGAGGTGAACAAGCTCCTCTCTCCCCAGTGGAATTCAGCGTTTGTTGTAAATACTTTATTTAGCTGAATTAAATATGGGGATCTGATCGTCTCTAGGTGGACAGGTGATATCTGGAGGCACACAGAGGCTTGACAGGACCTAAGAAAGACCATGAGGCCAGGGCACTAGGTGAGGTCTGGAAGATCCTGTGAAACATTAAGTTAGGTGAGGTCTGGGGATATATAGGACGTGATATAAATAATTTTGTTCTTTGTGTTCACAGTAGTGAAAATTATCCAACTATTCTACTCCAACCTGGTAATTTAGGATAAGGTCTCAATGACTTCCCACAAGAAAGATAGACTTTTTTGCTCCTGTGAAATGTCCAACACTAGTTGGCTTTGGCTCCCTTCCATGTTGTCTTCATTTTGGGAGACAGTCTTGAGGTAGAGGGAAAGAATTGATGGTGAACCCCACACCAACTCTTAAAACTTCAGCTTTGAAGGAATTCTGACTTCTGCTCATGTTTTTTGAATGAGGGCAAGCCACGTAGCCAAGCCTGTTGTCAGGGACAGGAGGGGTGGGGAGAAGAGCATGTTGAAGAACAGGAACTCTGTCTGCTACACCTGGTATTCAGCTACCTCTCTTCCAACTCAGTCAACATCCATGTAAACTTCAGGTTTTTAAAATGGTTATTAAGCTGTAATATCAATGCAAAAATGTGTACATATCTTAACTATATGTTTGATGAATTTGAAAAACTGGACACATTTGTGCAACCAGCACCAAGATGACTACAAGGACAATAGCAGGGTTTCAGACACTCCTCATGCCCCCTTCCACTCACTGGCGCCCCCCCCCCCATTAAGGGTAACTGCTACTCTGCTTTTTAGCAACACAGTTTATTTGTGACTGTTTTTGTACTTTGTATAGGGAATCATACACATTCACATTGGCCAAAATTTCCCAATTATTTTACTCAAACCTGGTATATTAGTCAAGAGAAGGTATTAGTAGTTTATATAATGAAAACATTCACTATAGTTTCTGTTATCTGACATCTTTTGTTCAACAGTCTATTCTTGAAATTTCTCCATATTGCTGCATGAAGTTGTAGACTTGCATGCTCACAGGACTACCGTTTCCACAGCGTGAGGATTCTATTCACTCTGTTCTTAATTTGGGCACATTTAAGTAGTGCCCAGTTTTGTGCTATTATGAAGTGTCGCTGCCATACTATTTGTGACAGTGCATGTCATTGGGTCTATACTTGGATATGAAAAGTCTAGGTCATGGAGTAGATTATGTTGAGCTTTAGTGAAGCCTATCAATTTTTCAAAGTGACTGCATTTCTTTAAATGTTAAGAGAAACTAAATGAGACATAGAAATCTAATGTGGGAAGAGATGTATTATAACATTAAGTGGACTAAGCAGTTAAAATTGGGCAAAAGAGACAATGCATGTCATAAAGTTCTGACAAAGCAGGACCATTGTTGCCCCAGAGAATGATGACCGTGATCCTGGAACAGGCAGCTCCCAGGTAAATGGATGTCTTACAAGACTAAGGAAGAGCTGAGCCTCATTTTATTTACAGTAGATAGTGGATGATGCAGAGAGCTTTTGAACTTTTTTTTTTTTTCATTTAAAAATACCTGCCTAAGGTTTCAAGTGCTTTTAAATTAGCTTAGTCTTGAATAGGTACTAATAAAACTACCGTGCGTGACAATTGATAATAAAATCCCTGTCTCCTGTTGGTATGTGGATGAGTGTTTTTACTACTCGAAAGAGAATAAGGGGCTTTGTTCATTTTCACAAAATCCTTCTTCTTCAAGGTACTTTGGGCCCACCGCCCTCTTCCTGCCAAGCTACTGAATTGTTTCAAATTTTAATTCCTCTTGCCTAGATAATTTTTCATAATCCAAACCTGTAGGTATTGGTAACTCAATTTATTGGAGAGCACAGATAAAAATGAGCAGCTTTTACCAGAAAAGAAGTGCAAGCCCAGACAATGGCCTGGTGCCAATTAGAAGAATCTATAAACGGTTGCTGTGTTCCATGTGGCCTCAGCCAGAGACTTTATAAAGAAATGAGCTCATTTTTTTCCAGCAGGCAGTATTCTCTGGGTTCCTGTGTGGTTTCCCCTGATAGCAAGTAGAACAGAACTCACATTGTGAGCCTTGCTAAGGGCAGACTGAGAATACACACAGAGCGCACTTAATTGGGTTCATTCAAACTGTAGAATTCTTTAAAATAAAATGGTCCGTTAAAGCAAAGTTATATATTATGTTACTGAGAGTTAAAAGTAGTTCATAAATAAAAACATTAATTTTGGATGTGGAAATCAATAATTTATTGCTATGGTGACATTTGAAAATAAATCTCTAAAAGAGTTTACATTGTTTTTTCTTTATTTTTTTCTTTTATTTTTTTAGTATTATAGCCAGAGGGTCACATTTATTGCTTATAAGAGTGATGCCATTTGAAACACTAAGTATTAAGGCAAATTTACCCTAAAGCATTTTATAGACATACAATTTATTTGCTGCTAATTATTTTGGGTTCTCACAACTTTTAAAAAGTTAACTGCTATAAAACAATAAATTATAACCAAATATTTTACTGTGATATTTATGAAGTCAGGCATGAATTGCAATGTGAGTAAAAATAATAGCATTTGTAAGCATCCTGCTGCATTTTAATAAGACTTTTTCAGTCCATCATATTGTGGCTTTCAGTACCATGTATATACTGGTGAATCCCGGATGTATATCTCTAATCCCGATATCTAAAATGAGCACCTAATTTATGTAAGTGATCACCTTCTTGACATTTCCACTAGTACGTCTAAGAGGTATCTCAAATTTGTCAGGTCCAAAACATAGCTATTTCTTTTCCCCGTTCATGCTCTTATTCTGCAGAAATCCCTTCTCAATAAGTATTGTTACCATATACCTACCTATTCAACCCAAATACCTAGAAGCCATCCTTGAATCCTCACTGACTTCCTAAAACACACACACACACACATGCATGCACACATGTGTACACATATGCGCCAATTGAAAGTTCATGTGAGTGCACTTCTAAAACATATCCTGAATTTATAGTGGTTTTTTTTTTTTCATTTCCGCAGCTAACACCCTAATCAAGCCACCGTCCTCTTGTAGAGGGATGGCTGGAATAGCCTCTGATCTAATCTCTTAAACCAACTCCTTACTCTAGATCTTGTGACTTGGTACCTTTCTCTAACTGTGACCCACGACTGCCTCATACCTCACTCTACTTCACTCATTTTGTTCCAGTTTTACTGACTTTTTTTCCATTTCTTTTATATTCCAAGCTTGTTTTTACCTCAGGGTTTCTTTTGCTACATAAATGAATAAACTGTGGATACGTTGCAAGCTTCCAGGGCCAAATGTTGGTAGCAGATTATCCAAAGGCAACCCTATTGATTCACTCTAACATTGATTTTTTTCCTCACCTTTCCCTGTGGTCTGTCATTTGCATGAAGTCGGTTCAAGTACACAAGAGAAGCCTAGTGTCTGAGCTTTAAAACGTCATGATAAAGTTTGGGTGCCTTCAGCCATCCTTTATTAAGCGTTTTCTGCTGTTCCTCAGCTCACCAATCAGAAGGCCCCTCTCTAAGCACCGAGCCTGGGGCTCTGGCTCTGGCTTGTCCACTTGCCTTTTATCTGACTCCAAGGCTGCCCTGACTATTCTAGTCTGGCATTTCCCTGGAGAAGCGGTTATTTTTCCCTGTCTGAACCCCAGGTTTACCTAGAGGCTTCAGATGAAGACTGTTTTTTTGCCTAAGAGTCTGACCCTGTGATAGTGCCCCTGCCTCGACATACTGATTTGTTTAGCCCTTCGGCCAACCCTCTGCTTGCCTTTTCTGCGTCCTGGCATATTCCAGTCCCAGGTAGTTACACAGCTCAAACATCCTGTTTTAAAAGCAGCTACTTTTATACTCAGAATTGTAAAATCCTAGAATTTTAGGAACGGTAGATTTTTTAGGTATTGCCTGCCCCTATATCTAAATATTTTAAAATGGAGTGAAATTGATCCAAAGTATAGTAGTCATACTGTTAAAATAGTTAAGATGATAAAATGCCATATTTGATTCTTTTGTGCATCCAACTGGTTTTCACACACACATGCACACGGAATCAGTGGACTTGAATTATAGCAATAATAATATAATACCGCACTCCAGTCATACTTTCTGTCTATTCAGATAAATTTTCATGTATTGGATGTTAATAGTTATTTAATAAACAATGTTTCTCCTACCCATTCAGCCTATAATTTCACAATTTTATTCTCCCTTTTTTTTTCTCTTTTTTTCGCATGAAAAGATATAGTTAGGAGACTCCGTAGGAATAGTTGTGGCTCTTTGGCTCTTTCTTCTTTCCCTATCAACCTCTGCGTCATACTGCTCTATAAGCAGGAGACGGTTTCTATGATAGAGTCTGGCCACATGATTTTTCATCCCTTATTCACAGGGTAAGTGGGATAGTGGGGGGGTAGGATGGGGCAAAGCTCACCACAAGTGTCCCGTGGTGTTGGCATCCACAGAGAGGAGAGCCTGTCATCAGGCTGAAGAAACATTTGCTGTAGATGAGGACACAAGAATTTAAATTCACCTTCAGCATGGTAACCATCCTGCATTGATCTCGCTCATCAATTCCTGTTGGATTCTTCAACACTGAGTCCTTCATTTTGTGGGCTTACTCAAGGGTCAAGCAATACATGACTAATTACTGAATATTTAGTGTGGATACAGCACTATTCTGGGTGCTCTCTAGGACCTAACATTCATCATTCATCTCCTGGGAGCCTAGAGGACAGTTTGGCAAACTTAATTAGCATATGGACAGAACACTTCATGGTTGGTGAAACAAAACTTCTTTTCAAATGTTCTGCCATTTAGGTTGAGAAAACAAAACCAATCCACAGAAAAAGCAGTCTTATGTGAATGAGGAATGTGGCTCTTGGTTTCACCTGTACCACTAAGTTTGGTAACAAAGGTTAGCTAGCATTAATCACCTACTCTGTGATTTTGCTTATAAAGTAAAGCCTTTATTTTACTATAGCCGTATGATGGTAGAATTGTTACTTTCTGTTGTTCTTCCCAGGAAAACATTTCTGTTATTCCAGATCTTCAGCACTTCCAGCTGAGACTGGTGGCTTAGGACCATAGCTAGATACCTCAGTCTTTCTTCCTACTCTGACAGGTTGGGGATAGATTTTAATTCATATCTTTAGTTTTCAAAATGGTGTGCCATTTTGTTAAAATACATTTGACAACACTGTGCTTAATGACTTCCGAGGGAGCTGTTTGGCCTTTCATGTGAAGCATCACCTGCCTGCAGAGATCTTAATATGCAAATAATGAAAGTGACAAACATAAAGCAGTCTAGAAGCTTCTCAGGTTCAGTGGTGCCCAGGTTTCCGTGATGCAAGTGCACACCAACCATGGACTGGTACAGACTCCTTGTCTAATGAAGCTGAGTGAGTCAGTGCTGGAAATGGAACCGTTTGCCCTTCCCATTGCTCACAAATTGTGCTCAGTAGCCCATAATAAGTCAGAGATTCCATCAAATTAATCCATTGGAAAATATAAACAGTAACTGTAAATAAGTATTTGTCTGCAATTTAATTAGAAGACTGGGTTCTAAATTCTAGGTAGGGGCTTAAGCTGTACTGGCAGACAGACCCTTAACTACCTTATTCTTTTTATAACTGCTAATTAGTTCCTATAGCATATTAAATTTGGTTGGAAAGAAGAATCATGACAAGGATTTAATACCTGAAGGACTACATTAAAAAGGTTGCTAATTAGCTTATGATGTGCTAGGTACATTTTCCCCTTTCTTGTTTCTTGCAATTAAATCTTGGATAAAATAGATTCATTTGTATTCTGTTGCTATCTCAGCTTGATTAGGTTTGGCCGCTATGCCTTTAAGGGCTCTTCAGGCCCATTGCATCCTGTGGGCGCCCATCTTATGCAAAAGGCAGGAACCCCACAAAGTGTGGATATATTTGTGCATTTATTTCTTGCAGGAAAAGTATTTATTTTTAAGGATTTTCCTGTTATTTGTTTAGTCACTTAAACACAACTTATATGAAAATTGTAAATCAGTGGTACTTGTGAGCTTTGCTGTCCATTTCCTCTTCAATAAAGGTATGAATTATTACTTTGAAACATACCATATTTAGTAATAGTTTAGATATTCAGATAAAATTTTTTCATGACTGAATTTAAAGGGAAAGTTATGTTTATTTTAAAATAAGAGTCAAACTTTTACTAAACTTTCAAACTTACTTTTTATATTTCTAACATCCATGTTAGCACTCACAAGTGAACAAACAATAACTCATTTTTTTAAATTTTTGCTAATACTCTTAAATCAAATGTACTAGACTATCAAGTAAAACAAAGACTAGAAATTATTCAGTCCTGATTGAAAGTTAAGCTAGTGTTTAAAATGTTTTTCTACCCAGACATTTAGGTCTTTCTTATGAGAATTCTTACTTTCAATTTTACTTTATTTTTTCTTCTGAATAATGTAAAAAGAAAAACAAAAAGAAGTATTTCCCACCCAAGCAGATTTGGAGCCTCTAGGACCTGTTTCTTGGCCCAATAGTACTTATAAAAACCTGCTTTTTTGCTCACCTTCTTGATTTTCTATTTCCTTATTTATGAGCTGACTCAACCCCCAATGCAAGTATCACCTTCACCTTCACCCACTCTAATTTTCTTAGATTATTTTTTTCACTTGAACACTAATCCGTTGCCTTATTATGAATTTGATATTTCTTTAATGGCTTGTAATGAAGAATTCAATATGTAATTTTATCAGCCAATAACCTGTTCTATGCCATTTAGCTATTTCATCTTCCACAAGTCACTTAGCCTATCATGATACTGGCTTGCACTTCTGCAGTGCTTATTCCATGTCAGACATCCTTCTCAGCCACTAACATATATTAACCCATATAATAATATATATAAGAATATCTCATGCATAATCACTGCAATCTTATGCATGAGATATTCTTGTTATGCCCATTTTACAGATGGGAATATTAAGCATAAAGAGCTGGCCAGTGTGGCTCAGTTGAGCACTGTCCTGTGCATGGAAAGGTGGCCAGTTTGACTCCTGGTCAGGAAGCATGCCTGGTTTACCGGCTCCATCCCCGGTGTGGGGCGTGCAGGAGGCAGCCAGTGGATGTTTGGCTCTTGCATGGAAGTTTCTCTCTCCCTCAACCTTCCTCTTTCTCTCAAAATCAATGAAAACTCTTTGAGAAAAAAAGAAAAGCTTTCTAGTTTCCAAATTAAAAAAAAGAGAGAGAACACATAGGTATTTTGCCCAATGTCATCCAGCTGCTAAATGATAGAGTCAGGATTTAAACTGAGTCGGGCTGGGTCTAGACTCTATGCTCTTAGTGATAAACCTTGCTGCTTCTCTGAATGTCAGTTTTTTCATTAGTTAAATGAGTAGATTGGCATTGATGACACCTAAAGTTCTCCAAGTCCTAAGTAATTAAGTACGTTGGCAGGAATAAATGTATATTGGAAATCTTACACTTGCTTAATAATAAATATTCTGTTGACATTTTTATGTAGATATGTTGATTTTCCACATATATGTTTTACAATTAATAGCTTCAAATGTTCTTTTATTTTTGTTTTCTCTGTAGCCCATAACACAATTCTAGTCTTCATGGGTAAGAATTTGATTGGCTGTCTCGGTGGTGGATTCATTGACTTTTGAGAAATCAGCGCTGCATATGGTTCTGATGGCTGACTAGCAGGCGGCGCCTGGAAACCAAAGCCTGAACCCACTGCAGGCGCTCCTCCCTTATTGTGACTGAAAACAGAATAATGTTCTGGTTTAGAGGTACCGTATCTGGGAAACTTTAGCCATTGCTGTGTACTTCTCAGGGTCACCTAGAAAGAAGGTGGTGAGGAGTCGAAGGGCAGAAGGAAGACAAAAGTCAGAGGGAGACTGTACAGTACTTTTTTTGGTACTTTTTGGGTTTTGAGCTTTGTGAACATCTCATCTATTCAACAGATTAAATAAATGGCTGAAAAGGTTTCTGTGGTGTCAGGAGAGGTCCTTAGCAGTAGAGCTGAGTAACCCTGAGTTCAAGGTTCTTCTGTATCCTGTCAAAGGCCACTGTCTACTGAGCTGCAAAAAAAGGCATGTGCGTTCAATTATTTGGAATCACTCAGGCAGTAAGATTATGGGAGATACAGTCCTGTGCGGGAAGTAGTGTGAGAAAGTAAAATAACAAAGCCAGATAATCTAATAGGGAAACAGACACTATTGGAAAGCAATTCTGCACTACGCCAAATAGAATAAGTAATAAATTCAATAAGAATTTAAAGAGGAGAGAAACCTGGGTGCACCGGACCAATTTTCTGGACCACTTAATGGCTCCCTCTTTCACTTTCCCACCCCTGAGGCAGAGAGTAACCAACATGGGCTGTTCAAGATACACTAAGGAAAGAAAATAAGCCTTCGTTAATCCATTCTTGCTGACCAGCTACTTCAATATTTATGATTCTGCTGTACTCACTTTGAAGGGGAGTTTACAATTAAATTTAAGGGCAGAGTGACCCGCGCCCAACATGTGCAGATGGAAAACATGTCTATTAATGAGTAAGCCAAGTGGCGCTGGTGCACACAAGGACAAGTCAGCGCCCTATAATGGAGATGGAAACGGCAAACAAAGGGGTTTTCATGAGCACAGTCGGCTCAGTTCAGTGTCAGCCCGAAAATATGGATGAGTCAGGTATTATAATCATTATTCTATGGCTGAATGAGCAACCAAGTGGTTTTTCTTTGTTTGTTTTTTAATGTTAGGGTGACCATGGCCATGATGGTAATTCAAGCAAAGAATCACTGCCTTCAAAGTCACTAGATTCTTTTCTTTTTAAATTTATTTTTATTTTCTTATTTCTGTTATAATACAAAACGTATTACATAACATGAGGTCTACTCTCAACAAATTTTCAAGCGTACAATACCGTATTGTTAATATATGTGTATTAATATATGCATAATATATGCATGTTGTATGACAGCTCTATAGAGCTCTGAGAATTGTTCATCTTGCATGACTTAAACCCTATACCCCACCCACATTCCAATTATAGTTCTAAGAATTCTCCTCTGTGCACCTTCTGATTCTACGATATAGAACCAGAAACTGCAATAACATGTCCTTTTTCAACATTTTTGGACCATTCTCCCCTTTGAGGTAAATAATTGAATCAAACAAAGGATGTACACTATGCTCTCAACTAAAATGCTCAGTAAATAAGGAGCACACAGAACACTCTTGGAATCTGGTATTGACCTCAAAAAAAAAAAAATAGATTTGGGGAAATAATATGCACCAAATACTTCTGTGTATTTTAAAATAAGAACTTTCTCTTTTAGGGCTTCAATTATTTTAAAGCTTCTAGTGAGAACCTTGAACTAGTATCCACAAATGGTATAAGAGAACTGCCCAAATTTTAGGCAGAATTTTTATTTGATATGTGTGTGAATGTAGAAAGGAAAATAGGGAGGAAGAAATGAAAGTTCCGTTGAGGTTTTGTGGTATAATACACTCCTGGAAATTATTCTCTGCTTCCCAGGGTTCTTTTTATGGTCTTCCACAATGTACTTTCCCAGCTCTTTCTGTGTTTGCCATGCAGATATGTAGGTAGTGGAATAAAAGGACAACAATTAATTTATGCTTTAATTTCACAGTATACATCCAGGGCTTAGGGAATGAGAGGAAGGAAGAGGTGGAAGACTTGGATATTATTCAACCTTGGTAATGAATGAAGTTTTATAACTTATATTGATTTAAAAAATTGAGCAGACAGCTTGGTCATATATTCTCATTGGTGAAGTGAATGGCTGCTACATTTTCTCTGCAGTTGCCATAGTTACCCTAAAATGGAATGAATGATCCAAATGAAATTTCTGCAAATTGTTGCCCTCAATTTTTTTTTATTCTCTTGCTAAGAAGAAGGCTTTATTTTTTGTATAAAACTGGATTATGATCTCCTCTTTCATCTCAATAACATAATGGATTAGTGAGAAGAGCTAATGTGTTGTTTAAGCCATAGTAATAAAATAACAGAAGCACTGGAAGGAATAAGTGAGTAGTCCACTGAAGGAAGCTCCAGGGTTATCACCGGGATAGATCTTTTTGGTAGTAG
Source organism: Miniopterus schreibersii (assembly GCF_964146895.1). Classification (NCBI taxonomy): domain Eukaryota; kingdom Metazoa; phylum Chordata; class Mammalia; order Chiroptera; family Miniopteridae; genus Miniopterus; species Miniopterus schreibersii. The sequence goes on along the minus strand of NC_138113.1, from coordinate 26,789,723 downwards.
TTGCAGAGGGAGCATGGAAATGTGGGTCTGACCCAGGACGGTGGCTCTGCATATGCACCTTCGCATCTTCAACCTGCAGTCAAAGCACCGACGCTCTAGCATAACTGCTTGGCCTAGTTTATCTAGATTTAGTAATGACTCTTTAACCCCCTCTCTTTTTTGTGGTGTGAATATAGTTTACTTACTACAAGGTTGATGATCTAATAGGAGAATGCATAAAACTGCACTAAGGAAAGTGTTAAAGCTCTATAAAATCGCCCCAAATCAACCATTTTTTACTTACAAAAAGGCATTTTCATATGGTCCAACATAATATGTACATGCTATGAAAATGTAATACAGATATGCTGCTAATAAAATCAAAGGAAACCGGAAACGATTATAATAGAAAAAGCAAGAAAGAAGAGAAAATAGTACAAAAAGATATAAAACCTTGGAAATACTTTCTCATTTATCCGTATTTATTTTGATGATGATCCAAAAAATAGCAACAAAAATGAAAGTGATAAAATGTTAAGTAAATATATAGTCATGCATAACTATATTATTTAACAAACATAGTATGCATATTTAAACTTTTAAATATATTTTATTATTCTATTAACAAGACATTATATATTATTGCAGCACTTTGAAATTATTTTTAAAAATCTAACAAAAATGAATATAACTTTTTTATGACCTAGAGAAACCCTGTAATACTATATCAATTTAGTTTCTTCTGGGAGTTAACTTTTTTATTTTTTATTTTTGTTCCTCCCATTAGTAGATAAATTATATATGTGTGTGTGTATATATGTGAAAAGATATATATTTATATATTTGTACATATATGCCTATTTATAAAATTTCATACAGTATATACAAATATATTTTTATGTATTTATGTAATTTTATATATAGGGTGTCCCAAAAACATGTATACACACTTTAACAGCTGATAACTCACTTAATTTTCACTCCTTTTTAGATTTAACTGATTTGAAATATGGGTGAAGCCAGACTAATCTTTGAACAAAGAAAATTTATCCTAAAGTGCCACTAGACTTTTTTTATGGGGATACATAAAAGATAAAGTTTATGGTATGAAACCAGCAACAGTTGACAAATTGAAGGCACACAGATACTGAACAAAATGATTCTTGATGTTTGTGATTCTGTTGCTTCATGTTATCAGCAGTGCCTGGACCAGAATGGTTATCAGTTTGAAAACAGGCATTGACAAAAAAATTATTCATTTCTGTAGATTCTTTTAAATTTTGAAAATGAACTGTGTGTTAATAAACACTGAGTTAATAATCATTCAAAGAGTGTATACATTTTTGGGGACACTCTGTATATTTCTTTTAGTGCTTCCTTCCATTGCTTATAGGCTAAGAATGACCTTCTCTGCTAGAAATCAGAAATGCTTATATATTCTGCCAAGTAAAAATTATCAATAATCTTTCCCCCAAATATCTGTGTAGGTTTTTTAAACACCTGCCATCAGAAAAAGTAAGTTCTCAGAGGTTAATGTTAATTTGAGTTGATTTTTTTAAAAAATATTCAGTATATAATAAGTACATCTACTATGTGTGTTAAAAACATGGTTTCTGTTAACCATATTGGACACTGACAAAGAACAAAATTTGTTAGGATCACAATCAGGATTTTTCTATGCCTTTGCATAATGCTCTTTCTGTATAATTTTTGGATGTCTCCCTAATGCTCTGGTTCTTTACCTCTTGACCTTGTAAGGGAAACAGTTTGGTCTGATTTGGGTTGTTTGTGTAGCCACATATATATTATTTCCATACAATTAAACATTCAATTCACCATTATGTTGGCAAGCGCATGCTGTTAGATGTCAGTCATTGTGTTATATCTATATAATCTTCTAATAAAAATCACAGAAGTGACTGGCGACTTGGTATTTAGGTGGTTTCATATAGTAATATAACTTAAATATATTCTGCACAAAACTAAATGTTTAAATAAAATAACAATATATGACTGAGTTTGTTGAAAAGTATAATTAAGGTTCTGTTTTAAACTGGAACCTCATGCAGAAGTAGAACTCTAAACGTTTGGATAAAATCAGAATCATTAGTCGTCATCGACTGTAAATAATCATAGTTTGTCATACTTTTATGGTGAAGGCATGGAAGGGGGGTACAGGGTAGAGGGGATCAATGAGGGGAAAAAGGGACATCTTTAATACTTTCAACAATAAAGATAAATTAAAACAAAAAACCCTCATAAGTTGTCACACTTTTATGTATGTTGAAATTACTTAATGATTTCTGAATTTTTCATTTTCCACCCAAATCTCCTGTAACATAAAGTCACATTTCTACATTAAGTTGACACCGGTAATAGACTATAAAAGGAAAAACAAAGTATGCTGTTTTATAATTGATGAAATATTGTTTATTCCAGTAGAAAATAGCTCATCCATTGGACATGGTTATCTTTCATGTTTGACTTTTGAAAGATGTCCTTTAGATTATTATCTTTATTATTGAGTTACATAAAAGTTTATACAAAGACTTTCAAGGCACTGCAATTCCTTTAACTTTATGAGCTTGGATAATAAATTTTATTATCACCTATTTTCCCTTATGAAAGCATATCAGTGCTCTTGACGGTTGTCTAGCAGAATATTCAGAAGAAACTCTAGAACACTGGTTGCAACTATATATGTTTTGTAGTACTAACTGCAGATCTTTAACACTATTTTCAAAGTATAAATGTGGTGTAAACATTCTCAGTGGTAAAGGGAGGTCTGCATCTTGCTTTTTTGTATTTGACATCATTTATTGTGTATTCAGAAAACAGCCACGCGTTCTTGTGGTCCAGGACAGATATGTTCCTATATTGGTTGCAGGTAATAGTGTAAGATTTAGGAAAGACAAAAATATTTAAGTGTATGAGCAACTGAGAGATGGTAAGTTAGCAGGATCCAATCCCCAAAAGTTCTTAAAAATTGCAAATTTGAGCCACAGTGATTTTTATATGAAATCATTAGTGTTACTTTAACAGGTATTTGAGAGGAAAGCTATATGTTGTGTTTAAGGAATAAAAACAAAAATTCTGTACTTTATTTGTCTACAGGCCAGTTATAACTTTTTTCCAGCTTTATTGAGATATAATGGGCATATTTTAACTTTTAAAATGAGATCATTATTTATAGGAAACTCCCCCCCACACACACAATTTTTTTGTTATCTGACCCACCTACCAAGGTATGCCTTTTTTTAGTAATGTTCTCAGAGTAAGACACAAACACATTTATTAAGGTGTTAGCTTACTTATTTTGCTGATTAATTTCTGTTGTGTCAAGCAAAATAAATTTTCAGAGGAAATTGAATGTAGTATATCTGGAACTCAGCCAGTGACTTCTACTACTGCTTGTTTATGTTATAAGATGAATTTCTGGGTGCAGAATGTGTATTGGAGAGAGTAACCCTTTTGAAGTATCAGGTGTTGACTCTTCAGAGACACTACAACTCAGTAATAAACATCCTTTGGTTCACTCTTAAGTTTCAAAGTACTGCAAGATATTATTACTTAATTCAGAAACTTTCTTCTTCTGTACATGTGGACACATATATAAATGCTGTGTTTTCGACAGTTTGAAGCAACCCTTCAAAGCCTTTTGAAAGAACAAAATTATTCAGTGCTAGGTAGCATCCATTGGCCTCAAAGCAGCATCTTTATCACACAAAGACTTTCTTAGAATTAGCTGGACCTCAGATTTGTGCTACTCTAAGACCAGCAAAGAGATTGTTTTAGAATGTTTTGGAGCTAAATTCATCAATAACAGATGATGGGAGGAAACAGATGATGGGATATTTTCTGAAGTATATATTCCTCTCTCAATGGGTACATGTTATCTTTATTTTCATGTGCATATACTGAAAGAGGAATATACTAGTATTTTCCGTGAAAAAAATGAATTTGAAGAACTGAAAGACCATTAAAAGGAATAAACTCAACAGTGTATTTCTATATATGCAATTGACAGGTGTGCCTCTGTTTCCACCAGTGAAAGAACAAATTTAATGGATTATTCTCCTTCAGAGAGCCATTTGGATTCATCTTGTGAAGGGTGGTGACTGCATACCGTTGGCATCTGACAGTTGTTTAGCACTTACTGTGCAGCATGCCCATGACCTTGATCTGTCTCTCTAAAATGTGTATATCACAATAAACTGTCATCCTTTTCTTTGACCCAGGAATGTTCCAGCTGATTATGCACAGAAGTAGGTTAGTTCTTCTAGTTGGTATTTGCATTCTTCTTATGTCTTATGGAGCCTGAAGGTATAGAGGAAAAAACGCACCAAGTTTTACCTTGAGAATTGTAATACCCGCAAAAACATTAAACCTTGGGTCTGTATAAACAGGGGAAGACATTTAAACTAAGGGAATTTGACATTTTAACACTTAGTTTCTAGAATAAAATATAAATTTTGTTGGATTGTCTTCTCTGTCTAGGGAAGCACCTCCCCAGCATTTTTCCTCTATTCTTATGACAGAGAATCTTTAATGGATGCTATTAATTTCTATGTAAGAGGATTTAGGGGTTTAATGATCTGAAAGTATTGGGGCATATAACTTTGAGGGAGCTTAAGGTAGAGATTACCAAGTATCTTGATTTGTTCTTGGGAGAAGTTGTGATCATGCTTAAATATCTTTTGAGGACATTTACTGTCAGCATGGTAGACTTATTTTATTCAAATAACTTGGTAAAATCTCTTATTACTAATGAACTTTAAATAAATTATCATTCTCCTTCATAAAGGACCCGTTTCAGCTGCCACCTAAGCTATAAACTCTATTTATATAATGCGCATAATGTTTTACTGAACCTATCAAAGAAACATGAACAAGTTAGAGTACTATGTATTTTTTCAAAACATTCTTTTAGAAATGGCCTTTTCCAAAAAATTCTTCATATATTCATAAGGAAGTTGCATGAGCGAAGATTATAGTGTTTACCTGGAGTGGCTGACAAAATTGTGATGGTTGGTTTTCTCATTTAGAAGGTCCTTAAAGCCTGTTACAGTTTTTAGATAGTCAGTGTGTTGAAGGTCAGTAGGTTGGGTGGTCCACTAAGCCAATTATTTTTGTTATATAAAATATTATAGCCAGGTATTTTAAGTCTCTGAATAAAGCTGAATAGATCTGCAAGTTTTTATTTTCTGGTACTAAAATGTAGTTTAAATGTCAGTATACCTTACCCAAATGAAATTTCTAGAAAGATTAGCTGAGTATTTTTTCAATGCAGTAAGAGTCTGGCAGCACTGTATTTAAATGTGAATGCCCTCATAGTTTTTCATTAGGTTGTATTTTATTTCCTTTCACACAAATATCTTTATTTATTTACATGTTCCCCTTGGTACTTGTAGACATTTAAGTTTTCTATACCTGATATAATGCCGATTGGCAATCATATAGGGTTAAACTTATGATAATATGTTGATGTCAAGAATCAATAAAGGTGGAAATACAAGGCCACGAGGCCAGGACAAGCAGTCAGTTTTAGATCAAATTTATATTAGTGGAGCAGGATCAAGAAAAGAAGTTCAGCACTATGGAGAGCTCCCTTTGCGAACTTGCTCTGGCGGATTACCTCCTCTGCTGGGGGATCTCTGTGTTACCAGGGCCTGCCATCCCTTTGTGCACTTTCATTATGCATACCATTCGGTATAGTTATAATACCTTTTGGGACTGGGTATAGATCTCTTACAGGTCATCAGTGGGGTAGGAACTCTACTGTTTTTTGACGTTAGTCAGTCCAGGTGACATACCTCAGCTATACTAAGGCCCTTACCTGTCACTGACGTGTCCCTGATCATAAGCCTCACTGTTATAAATGTTTCCCCAAAGCAGAGGTAAGCAAGTTTTTATATAACTTTATATCTTGTTCCTTATACCCAAAAGGGAAGTAGACATAGTGCAAGAAAGAAGTAATAAAATACTTCAACCTGAGTCAGAGACTTCAAGAGGTTCAAGTGCTTAATCCACTGACTTTTCTAGAACATTCAAGGATACCACATTTTATATAAATTTTAAGGTCTTTTGGAATGTATACTACCTTCAATTAGTTAAAAATACAAGACATGTTATATTCATGTTTGAAGCCATATATTTCTGAGAATGGGTAGAATATAAAGCATATATCACTTTAGGTTTGAATATTCAGAGGTGTCTTAATGAGAGAGATAGGAAGGATGGAAGGCAACCCATCTAACTTTTACTTAAGAGGGGGACTAGCAATCTATCATGAATACACATGTTGATACACTAATTTTTTTAAAATTTTATTTACTTAGCTTGCTAATTGTGGAAATATTGCTAAGGAGAATTGCTGAGCATTTGCTAATTCATGCATGAGAGTTGCTAAGTCGTGCATCTATCATTTTTTATGGTTATATGTGTTCCTTCCAGCCATATACTCCTTAAGTAAAAGGGAAAGTTGGGCTTATGTAAAAGTAAGACACTTAAATGGATGGTGAGGACAGTAACAATAGCAAAGCAATATGCAAATCATGCACCATAAAAATGTACACTTGAAACCTATGTAATCTTACCAACGAATGTCACCCCAGTAAATTTAATTACAAAAAGAGGAAAAATAACAATAACAAAAATTTTATTATAAATATGTCTTGCCATTCTATTATTTTTTTATTGATTGGTTGATTTTAGAGAGAGAGAGGAAGAGATGGAGAGCAAAACACTAGCTTGTTGTTCTACTTACTTATACATTCATTGGCTGATTCTTGCATGTGCCCTGACCAGGGATCCAGCCCACAACCTTGGCATATGAGGACAATGGTCTAACCAACTGAGCTACCCTGACAGGGCTGTTTTGTCATTTTATATTAAATGACAGGGTTAAAATACATGTTATAAGGTTTTCTACCAAAATGATTAAATATAAGCTTATAAGTCATAAGTTGTGAGGCACTGGTTTACAAAGCTTGAAAGCCATCATTAGTTGACAAAACATTTTCTTAACTGTAATTCTTCCAACTCCAGCTGATACGCAGTGAATGTTTTCCTTGGCTAGCAATAAGGTTGACCATCATTACTTCAGGCATTATTTGAAGCTCTGCCTACAGCAAATTGGAAGAAAGTCTGCCTGCTGTTACATTCAAAAGGTACACTTTTATAGAGGTTTCAGATTATTTATAGCCAGCAGTGTGGATTTTAAAGTACAATGCAATGAATTGTGTCCTTCACTCAAACACATTTGTGTATTGTTCATCATTGGAGATATTATTATAAATGTCAATTTTATGTACTAAAATAGTGAATATGGCTGAGAAATACTTCAGCTTGAAGGACAGAGAAGTTGTTGGTAGTTATAGCCTCTCAATGAAAAGAATGTATTTCCATGTGCCTCTTAAAAGTCTGAGGATTAAGGAAGGGAGTAGAATGACCCCATACAAATAGCCAGTAAAGTAGATCATGCCAGGTGTCAGGGGGTTAAAAGGCACAAAAGCCAGAATGTGATGGAATTTGAAGAAAAATATTTGTTTCTATAATTTTTATCAAACACATTTTTTACTTTTTTAATGTTTTTATTGATTTCAGAGAGAGAAAGGGAAAGGCAGAGAGAGAGAGAAACAATGATGAGAGTCATTGATTGGCTGCCTCCTGTAGGTTGTAGGGTCAAGCCCACAACCCGGCATGTGCCCTGAGCAGGAATCAAACTCTCATCTTCTGGTTCATGGGCCAAAGCTCAACCACCAAGTCACAGTGGCTGGGCAAACACATTTTGAAATTAATTTTAATCATCTTCTGTTTTCTAATCCCCCATTCAACAGCATTACTTTATACTTTATAATGAAATTATGGTAATTAATGGAAAATATTTTAATGTTGAAATTAAGCATCATTAATTACTTGTCATATTTTCCATTTTATTTCTTCATGGAAGTGGCCTTATATGTTAAAGTCCTCATGTGATATGACTTCAGAGGTGTAAAATAAGATACCACCACGTAACTCTTTCATGCTTTTGCATGGTATTTTATATTTTATGAATTTTTTTCGTAGAAGGTGTATTTTTGTTAATTTTTTAATTAATGAGAGATACATTTGGATAATAATGACCAGCTAATCCATGCATTACCTACTATGTGCCAGGCATTAGTCTAGGCACTTCTCACTTATTATCTCATTTAATTCCCACACTAAGACTTTGAGATAGGCACTGCATTACAAATGATAACATTTAGGCAGAAACTGACTTAACAGTTGGCCAAGTGACACAGATAAAAAGAGGCAGAACAGAGATTGAAATCCCAGTATTTGCTCCAAAGCCTGCCCTCTTTTATTGTGTTGCAGCTGCTGCTTACATGTGCTCACTGGCCCCAAAGTAAAGAAGGGGACTTGGATTCACTGATTCACAGTCACTGGGTAACAGCCGCTGATATCAATGTTTTTACTTGGGAGGGGGACCTGTTGGAGAGGGAGCAGCAGTTTTGATAGGTAAGCAGGGAAAGAGCATTACAGGCTCCTCCAGATGTCTGAAGGTAGAAGCACAAATTTTTGATTTGAAGCACAAATTTTAGTGGTCGGGGTAGAGAGGAGGGAATTAGGAAGAGACGTGGCTACAAAAAAGCGCAGACTTGGGTATTCCACTCTTGGCCTGAAGATGGTTTTGTACTTTTGCTTCCTCCCGTTTTTGTTCCAAGTAGACAGTCTTCACTGTAATCATATTGTCAAAAGGGTGGCTGACTTTATGGCAAAGCTCAAAGTGTTGGTGCAAAAATGAGGATGACGTATTTGAAAAAGACCCAGACTTTGGATTCTGAGAGACTAACATTTTAAATTTTGATGCTGACATTTATTTTCAGTGTGACACTGGTAATAACAACATCCCTCACATGTAAAATTGGAATGATAATAGGTACTTCATTGGTTTATTAGGAGGGTTAAGTTAGCAAGGTAATGTTTGCAGAGCATCAGATAATATCTTTTTACACATGAAAATCTGAATAAATGGCAGCTCTTGTTATTATAAGCCCGTATTTGCTTACTCATATCCTTAGATCCCACAGTTCACCTAATGCAATCTGAGCATAAAATTGTAATGATGTGAACAGTTGGTCCAGCTTTTAAGAGACTTGTGCCTCAACCTTAATAACCAGTAGTTATATTTATAAGACTTATGTCATCTATAGAACTGATTTGTTGTTTGAAAGGGGAAAAATTAGTCAAAGAATCACAGTGATATGTGCTCATCTCCCCCGTTTCTCACTGTGGATATTGAAAGTACTTAGTTAATGGATTATACTCTAAATATCAACCCATAGAGAATTTAAAGGAAGCCTTTGAGGTTTGTCAGAGTGCTATGGATATGTTCCCGTGTCAGAGCCCAAGAAATAACAAAAATATCAAAGCTGTAGGTTAGCGTCAAGGAATAAGAAGTATTTTTAAAGTGCGCGCTGTTTTTGGAAGCCGTGTCTTAAATGTGGAAAAGAAATTGCTTAGCTCTACCAACATTCTGCTCATGGGCTTCTATGTGAGTATCCCTCATAACTTTATATATCTAATGGTGCAAGGAATAGTATTCACCAGTGCTGACCTCAACAACATGCTCTATTAGCTCACCCTCCCCATTTGCAAGGATATTGTTTTGAAACTCTTCCAAGAATTCATTTTGTCTGCCAAGGGAGAGAACTCAGGAGAATTCTAAGCACTGAAACTATCTTAGAAAATATTGTGCAATGAGTAGCTCCACGCATTATACATTGAAAATGCAAATAAATGAAAACTATTCTCTACTCTTTTAACGATTAATAAATGGAAGCATTTACAGAAGAGATAGACATCTATGAATGCCTCCCTACAGTGGTGAAGGATTATTACTCAGTTGATTATTTATGGGGTTTGAATGAGTATCTCCCCCAGTTACCTCTGTGATACCAGAACAGAAAGATAAATAAATATGTCAGTGAAGTGTTCTGATAAAAAGACTTGTCAAATCATCATTGACAGCTTCTTCATTAAGTGTATTTTTCCTGTACTTGAAACATTTATTAGTAGTTCTTTAATTAAAATTGTATGTAAATGTAATCAAATCAGAGGAAATGAGTCCCTGGCAGATTTTACAAGAAGAGTTAGCAGAAAAGTAGGCTTTTTGTTGTTATTAGAATTTTACCACTGGAAAAGTGATTTATTTGTTTCTTAGGGCTGCTGTATCAAGTACCAAAAACTGGGTGGCTTAAAACAATAAAATAGTTTATTATCTCACAGTTCTGGAGACTGGAAATTCAAAATCAACCTGTTTGCAGGGCCATGCTTCCTTTCAAATCTATAGGGAAATCTATCTTTGCCTCTTTGCAACATCTGGTGGTGTGCAGGCAATCATTGGTGTTCCTTGGCTTGTAGATGCATCACTCCAATCCTCAATCTTCATAGTGTTCTTACTGTGTGTCTTCACATTGTCTTTCCTCTATGCATGTCTGTCTTTGTTTCCAAATATCTTCTCTTTATAAGAGCAACAATCCTATTGTATTAGAGCCCACATTAATGACCTCATTTTAACTTGACTAACTGCTTAGAGGCCCTATTTCCAAATAAAGTCACAATCTGGGGTACACTGGAGTGAGTCATAGTATTACTGCACTATTTGGGGCCACAGCTCATCCAGTAACAACTGGTGATAGAGAAGACCTTACAGTTCTGTGTCATATATTATTTTCTTTCATTGAGTTTGTTTTGGCTTTGAATCATAAATTCAAACTAGGCAGGTAGTTAGTAAAATTCTAATGATAATGAGTGGAGATAGGTATAGAAATGTCAAAAAGGATGGATTTGTGAGGCTTGGAAGAAATAGCTTTTTAGGCTTTATTTGACACCCGAGTGGGTCATTCATAAAACTGATTTAATGAGGTTGATGAGTGAATGGTTGCCTAATTATATTTTTACTGTAAAAGTTTGAAAAAGGTTTTTAAGAATTACATTGAATATATTTTTTCCCCCCAAAAAACACCTGTAGACTTCTGCCACTAAACCATATTGTGCATCCATAAAGCTGATATAGATGGGGGATTATGTATAGATAATCTATTGCACATTTGGCAGTGTTTCGTTTGCATTTCTTTTAAAAAATATGCAGATTTAATTTAAATAGACTGGCATAGATGAGATCGTTCCTCACATTTTCATGCTGCTGTTATGGGAAAGTAAATTATGCTGTGATAAAAAATAAGTAATTGCTTCTCGTGTTTAATTGATTTTTTTTATAGAAATTACAATGCAGATTTGATTAAAGGAAGATAGTGCATTACCTAGAGTTGGTTCACAAGACACATAATGGTATGAAAGAGGGCCACGCGGCCCAGAAACTACACCATCATTTTGCCTGAATGTGTTGAGTGGGAGATATTTAGGATTCTTTATGACTTATAAACACCGCGGAATGCTTCTGCTCCCATCGAAAGCAGGATGAGGAGAACACTTCACAGCCATAACATGTCCTGACAAACCGTAGAAGCCTTTTGGGGGAGCAAGAGCTAATGGTAGATTTTAAATAAGAAAAAGGGTTTTGAGTGTGATGCTGACAAATAATGCACCTTGGAACAAGGGCACTCCTGAAATTTGCTAGTTAGGCCCCATTTGAGTGTGATGTGCCCAAGGAATCTGAAAAGTGCCTCCAAAAAAGATTAGATTCTAATTCTTGCTCTACTCCTGGGCTTCACAGCCTTGGCACTACTATTGAGATTCATGGCTGATTAATTCTTTCTTGTAGGGCTGTCCCCGTGCATCGTGGGATGTAACATCCCTGTATCTGTCCTCCAGATACTGAAAGCAGGAACACACACACCCCGGTTGTGACAACCAAAAATGTCTACAGACATCATCAAATGTCTCTAGGGTCTCAAAATTGTCCCTAAGTGAAGACTATTGCTATATTTCATTGAAATATAAACTGAAAAATTTTGCTGAGTTAAAACAAACCTATTGCATGTAAATCATCTCGGATAATTCTGCTGCTCAGGCTCAGGACGTATTTGAGGCTCCAGGTTCTTCTGTGCATTTTTCTCTCTGTCTTGTCCAGAAGTCCTAGGAATTTAGGGTACTCTTATTTAATGGCTACCCTTATTCAATAGGTCCTTTTAAGTTGGGTGTGGGGTTTTTTTTGTTTGTTTGTTTTTTTGGTTGTTGTCTTGTTTGTTTGTTTTATCTTACTTGCTGTGTATCTTCCCCAAGCCTGGTGTGAAACAGGGAAGTCTCCTCAGCTGCCTCTTACTTTATATCCTCTATATCCTCGAAAGAGCAGAGAGACCCCTTTGTATTTGAAGAATTTTTTTTGCTAATTCCCATGGTAATAAAATCAGGGGATAAACTGGGGTACAGTATAAAGGTTTCAGAATCCTTTGGAGATTTCATGGTAGTGGTTCTTGATGAATGAAAGTCCCAGTAACTTTGAACCTCTGCTTGTGGATTGAAGGGTTAGCTCATAAAACTCAGCTCCCTCCTAACCTCTCGTGAGGCTAAGTGGAACTTACATCAAAGGGGCCCTGCTGCCTCCTTAAACACCAAGGTGTCAAAGGAGCTGAAGAGTGGTCTTGGCTCAGTGGACATTAATACATCATCGATGGCCACACAACTGAGAGATTCTGTAAGTCTACTATCTTTTCTTTTTTTAATCCTCACAGGAGGATATTTTTTCCATTGCTTTTCAGCAAGAGTAGAAGGGAGAGAAAGAGAGAAACATTGATGTATGAGACACATTGTTTGCCTCCAGCACATGCTCTGACGGGGGCTGGGGATCGAGCCTGCAACCGAGGCACGTTCCCTTGGCTAGACTCAAACCTGGGACCCTTCAGTCCATGGGCCAGCACTCTAACCACTGAGCCAAACTGGCCAGAGCTAAATCAACTGTCTTAAGCCAGGCATGATTTCTTTCTCTGGACATTTCCATACTATTGACAATCATTCACTTTTACTCACACCAATAACTATTGTGGGTTTTCATCAAGTATTAATCTTAGGGAGTTTATTTTGTTGGTTTTCCTTTATTATAAATAGGTGCTAGACTTCTAAAAAATCTTTGATTTCTCTTTCAGATGAAAATCATATCAGTCCCTCAAAATATATTTTTATCTTATTATTTACCCCATTGGAGGGAAGCATCTATTATTAATCAATGCCAAAATTTAATTTGCCTTCTTACCCAAGAGATGTTCCGCTCAACATCTGGCAGTTGGTAGACTCTCAATTATGTGAGAGGCATACTTGAAAGAGGGCCAGTATTAGAACCGTTGGTAGCAAGGCTCAAATCCCACTTTTCTTGCTTACAGCTTATGTCACTCTGGATAATTCATTTAACTTCCTTATGCTTTAATTTCTTCTTATGTAAAATGAGCATAGTATCTGTCATAGAGAATTGTTAGGAAATTTAAATAAATTCATGTTCATTAAATGAATTTTTTACATTATACTATTTCATTTGATCTTAACCATTACCCCCTTTTTTTGTAATATAAGTCTTCACTCTCAGTATAATTGAAGAGTTTATACATTTTTTCATTAATAATATTTCAAAAAATTTATTTTTAATGCAAGGCTTAATTAACCCCTTTTTACATGTGCAACTACCACCATTGTCATCCTTTTTTGTTTTTATGTTAGAGAGGACACATATGCATCTATAATATTACCTTAGAACTGAAAGACAAGACCATCATGGCATTAGAATACCAGATAATATAGTTCAAACCCATTTAGTCTTCCCTCCAGTGCTATATCTACGCTGTATTAGACCTAGGGGATGAATCGGTGATCAATATAGACATGATTCCTGCCTTATGGACTTAGAATCTTGTGGAGAAGATGGAAAATTAAACAAGATTAAGAATGTAGTCTTTATTATTTTTCTCCTGTCATTCACTTAATGACCAGAGTCAAGATTTATGTACAACGCCTTTACTTTGTAATTACTTTCCATCCTTCTAAACTTCAGTTTTCTCACCCATAATTCTAATTTTACATAAATCTCCAGAGAGATTATGCCTCCCTCAGAGTAATTCAGCTAATTAGTTGTAGAGACCCTGACTAATGTTCTTCCAAAATACTGCATTTCAGATGGGATTGGAGTGTATATATTAAGAACTTTTGTTTCTTTAGTGTGTATTGCTTTCTGCACTCTCACCTCCCATTGCGCCAGCACTGTATTTTCAGAGCACCGTGTTTTTGTTCCCATGTGAAACAAAAGCAACAAAAATATTTGTTTCTAGAGGTTTCTTTGTGGTCCTGAAGGACAAAAGAGACCCAGACCCTTCTGTTTCATTTAATACAACAGATAAAGACACATAGAGATTGCCATTTGTTATAAGGGGCACGATTCTAATTTTTAATCTTTAAGCAAATACTATTTATTAACAGGGGTCTTAATTTTGAAATAACTTCTCTATTACCAGCCTGAGGATTATCATCGGGGCTGTGCAAGTTGAATATACTGCAGAGAACCTTTTTTATTTTGGGGTTTTTTTTAAAGGAAATCTTCTGAATAGGTAAGAATGCGATTCGTTAATGAGCTCTTCTTTAGCAAAGAGCCTTCGGTGGCTTCCAGTGTGCTTTTGGCAAGCTGAGGAGTGCACGCCCAGGACCGAACCGAAGAGGAAAGCCCCGAGCGAGAGGAGAGTCTGGGCCAGAAGATGAAGCCGCGTGCGTGCCTTGGAAGCCAGAGGAACAGATGGCGCAGCTGCCGTTCGGCGAGGAGCTGGGTCCTCTCCGGGAATCGCCCTGGGCGGAGGACCGCGTCCTCACTGCGTGGAGATCCACGGAGCTCACGGGCAGAGCTGGGGGTTTTTATAGCAAGCATTTTGGAATCTGCTGCTTTTGACTGTTCCTATCCCACAAAGGACTTACTCCAATTTCCTATTGCACTGTTAGGGTTTACATTCATTTCGTTTTAAACTGCAGAGTCTAGCTCTCCAGTGCTTTGGCTCTGTGTCGCATGCCTCACCTCTGAGAGTTTTTGTGTTTTTGTTCTAACCAATTTTAGCTGCATTTACTGCTGAAACGAATAGCAGTGTAAATCTAGTTTCAGTTGCCGTTTTTCTCTTTTATCTGTTGAGATCTAATCTTCTTTAGAAAAACGACCAAAAAAAAGAAAAGCTCAGAAAATCAGGTGCCAAGTATATGTAATTTATATTGTGAGTTTGCTCCCAAAGAACAAGCCACTGAGTTTTCTTAGTGGATAATATAGTAACTCCTTGAAATAGCGTTTCTCTAACGGTTTTGGTCATATTTTTATTTACGTAGCAGAGAATGGGTGCTTGGGAATTAGGATGTTTGGGGTATCTAATCTAGAGAGGAAATACCTAAGGGGAAGGAAACTTCAGGTGATATAGGACGTGGCCATCTCTACTGACTTGTTGAAGCCGCTGCCAGTTCTGAATATTGTTAGGTTTCTTTGGGTTCGATTGGATTCCTAAGAGAAGATGAACCAAGCGGATAAAAGAAAGGAGCTGCAGTTGAATGGGGATTGTTTGATAATTAGGAGGAAGCCTCGGGACAGGTAGACCTGGTTTCTCCCGGGAAATGATGACAGGCGAATAAAATTAAAGGCAGGTATGGAACTCTTTGTTGGAAACTTCTAGGCCAACGCTGCAGGAAAAACCAAAAGACTAGGTTTACAGATAGAAAAAGCCAGTGTGCCATCACCGTACCAGAGACAGACAGGTAACAACGGGCTGAGGACGGGCTGATCCTGCCTTGCCTTGCAAAGCCACCCATCTGAACTAAGAGCAGGGGGAATGTAATGTTCTAAAACGATCCCTCTCCATTTCACCGTGTGTGGTAAGGCCCAAGCTTGAGCACCTTAACTTTTCTGCCATTGGGTATCTTAGGACAGCGATTTTCAACCTCTTTCATCTCAGGGCACACATCAACTAACTACTAAAATTCTGCACTACATCAAAAAAGATATATTTTTGCTGATCAGACAAAAAATAGGTATAGTGTTGATTCATTTGCACCAGATGGCTATTGTGGTGTTGGCCGTTGTCATTTTTTTATTTGACAGTCTAAGGGGACAGAGGTCAGTGCCCCTGACTAAATAGGCAGGTATTGTATGTTTTAAAAACTCTTGAGGCACACTGGTTGGAAATCGCTGTCTTAGGTAAAGGGCAACCTTCTTCTATACTTTCCCTATTTATCAATTCTTTGAGAAAATAGTGACTTTTAAACTAAATTGGTTAGTCGTTGCTTCGATTCTGAGCTATCTGCTGTCCATAGTTTAATTTAATCTTCTTTCCACATCCCTTCAAAATTGGTGTGTTTTTATTCTATTTGGATGCAAAGCTTCCGTTCATTAGCATTGCCGCCCACTGTCTCAGAAATGCACTGCTGTTATTTTCAGTTTTATTTCAACTTTGGGATTATTTATTTTAGAACATTCTTTCCTACTGTAGGATGAAGCAATATTTTAATTTCATTGTCAAAAGTTGAAAGACGTAGGAGTTAGTTACAGTTGTAATTGCTCCATAGCTAAGATTGAATGGAGCTGGAATCCATTTAAACTTTCATTGTGCTTGAGAGATGAGACTTCAATGAATCTTTGTTAAACCCTATCATTTCATGGTTGCATTTAATAGAAAGAAGCTTTTTTGGTGTCACAAGCATGTTGTATTTGCTCTTTTTCTGGTCACCTCTGTGTGGAAGAGTTGGCAGTCATGAATCAGGGTTTGGGGTCCAAGCAGAAGGTATATAAAGATGTATCTGTCTGTGTTTACATAGGAAAATGTGAAAATGTATAAGATGTAAAATCATGAATTAAACCTTCACATATTTTGGAATGTATAAATTCCTTAAAATGCTTTTTTAAAATTGATTTTTTAAAAGACTCTATTGATATTTTAGAGAGAGAAGAAGAGAGAGAGAAAAAAACATCAATATGAGAGAGAAACATCAATTGGCTGTCTCCCCTATGCCCCCCAGAGGGGATGGAGCCCGCGATAGGGGCATGTGCAGCTGGCCACCCTTTGGTGCACAAGACGACACCCAACCTGCTGAGCCACACTGGTCAGGTCCATGCTTTTCTTTTTAAGCCTGCAGGGCTTACATGAAGCTATCCCCTTGCCCAAAATGTTCTCCCTTTTCTCCTCCAACTAATTCCTCACCCTTGATTTCCTGGTACCCCACTTGCCACATCTTACCACGTCCATGGTATCCCTTCGGAGGGACCTTATGTAACACCTTTATTGAGACGCTTCCCACGAGCGCTCAAGCCTTTAGCTGTTCTTACCAAAGTGCTTGCATGTTAACTGCTGAGTCTACTTGTCACCTCCCTGCAGATAGGATGCATATTAGTCACACCGTGGATGGCGTCGTGCTTACCGTTGCTGCGGGGGCTAAATCTGTGTCTTAGTCTCAGGAGTAACCTCATTTCTGATTTGAGGAGCCTTCCTCGGGGGCCCGCACTCTGCGCATCGCCAGTAGCAGGTGTCCTGGAAACAGGAGCCTGCGATGTTGCAGAAGGTGCCGAAAACCGATGACCTTGCCCTTATCCACTCGCATCGCACTCGCAGAAACAGGTTTTGTGAGCAGCTGTTATATGACATTGCTGCACTCGGGACCCAAAGCTCCTGGCAGACAGTGCTCGGGAAGAGCGGGGAGGCTGCGATGCAGATCAGAGAAGCACCTCGTGAAGGAGCAGCATTCGCTTCCTCACTTTTTGGAACACAAAATGCTTGGCATCTTTATCTCTAAAGCTCACAGTGGATCGGCATACAGAAATTTCAAGGCACTTTCGCTTCCCTCCTGCCATCTCGTCCTGGGATGTTCCTGAGGGGCGGGGACAGAGCTGAGGGTCGTGGCCTCCACACGCCGCAGGCCGGGCCTCAGCTTCAGAAGCCCTTACCCCGGGAAAATGACAGTCACGGTGGCCTCGGGAGAAAATGCTTCTACTCTAAATTACACGGTAGATTAAGGTAGAGGGGCTTTCTGCTTTCTTTCTTTCTTTGTTGGCGTTTTTCTAAGGACACGCTATGGGAGGGACCCTTGGATGCGCTGGGAGGTGTTCAGGGTGTTGGTAGAATCTCTGTCAAAGCCATGCGGGCACATGGGGGTTATCTCATGAAGCTCCCGGAGGGGAGACAGCGGCGTTTCTCCGAACATCGCTTTTCAGTTTCCTAGAGGTGACTCCCCCCCTCATGTCCCACAGATGTTTTCCCAACAGTGAGAGTAACAGTGTCAAAAGAGCAACGCTACCTGCGGCAGAACCGCGCTCAGCTTCGCGCATCACAGGCCCGGGAGTGACGGCCGTGCTGTCACCTTTAATTAAAAGCACACAAACCGAAACAGATGAAGACGTTGCCATCGCTTATATGGTCTTAGCCCCGTGTCCGATTTCATTGTCTGCCTTTAAGCAGATTGATTTACCTAATTTGAGGGAAGTTTGGTTTACCGTTTGCAGTTCTTCGGCCGGCATTAATCAGTGTAATTAAAATAGGATAGCATCTGGGTGCTCAGGCGCAGGCGGAATGCACCAACGTGGACACGGGGGAGGGTGCCCTGCACACTGTCTAGCTGTAGCACACACGCGCGATTGTGCACACAGGGATGCCTCAGGTCAAAATTGAAACCGTTTTTAAGCAGGAAAAAGAAAAATCTGCTTGCCAGTTCTTCCACAAGGACTGTCAAAGCCCCATAATCTGCCTTGTCTTCAGCCTGATGGGGCTACAATGGCCCAGGTAGCGGAAAGATGATCACTCCCCGCCCGTTCCACTGTGAAATTCTGTCTGAAGACCAGGCCCCGTGGTGCCAGGTGCTGACAAGGTGCACTGAGAGCTTTCCTTCGTTTCTTTTCTTAAAATCGGTAGCTCTTGAGAGTGCGGATGGAGCCTTCTGTAGCCTGGCATTTAAGCCGAGCCAATTTGTTATAGAGGTGAATAAAAACAGACTGTGGCGTCGTTTTTAAAGAGCTCTTTTCATTAGAGACAGACTCAGACCAAGCCTTCTGTGTTACCTAGATGGCTCTTGTTAATGCCACGAGTGCTTTCCTGATACTATAAGCTGGGTGGCTAAAATTAAAAGTTTATTTACTTTTTTTACAAAATCT
Source organism: Miniopterus schreibersii (assembly GCF_964146895.1). Taxonomy (NCBI): domain Eukaryota; kingdom Metazoa; phylum Chordata; class Mammalia; order Chiroptera; family Miniopteridae; genus Miniopterus; species Miniopterus schreibersii. The sequence goes on along the minus strand of NC_138113.1, from coordinate 26,770,651 downwards.
TCTCGGATTATTAACACCACACTCCAAGTTTCTTGAACCTGTCATTATTTTTACTCTGTTGCTTCTGAGTAAGGTTCCTTCTGACATCTTGTCTTCCTCCCACTCTTCGTGTTCGGCAGTTTTAGGCTGCAAGTGAAAAGGCCTATTGGAGACGATGCTGGAGGAGGTCCCAGGCGTGGCTTTTGCCCTGCTCGGGAAAGAGAGGCACCCAGGAAGCAGACTGGGCTGGGACCCAGCCTCCAGGAATGGAAACAGATTTCAGGATGCAGTTGTGGTTGGACATAGTGTGGCTGGTCCAGTCACAGCTCTGGAGTGGCCTCCTCAGTAACAGACGCCCGTCACCCCTTGCTCTCAAACTTTCTTGTACAAGGAGCTCATGTATTTGCTCGGTGTCATCCTGGGAAGCTCCCAACTAAAACCTTCCTTTACTCGCCTCTCTACCTCTGAGTTTCTGCTTATTTAGGACTTTGTTTACGTCATTTCTTTTCTTTACTGTCTTCTCACTTGTTCTAGGTTTCAAACACATCTCTGAACAAAACCCTCTGTGTTAGTCTGCTTGGGATGCTGTTAAAAATACCACAGACAGGGTGCCTTAAACAACAGAATTTATTTTTTTCACAGTTCTGGGGGCTGGAAGTCCAAGACCGGGTTTGGGTTGTGTTGAGACCTCTCTTCCTGGCTTAAAGACAGCCGCCTTCTAGCTGTGTCTCATAAAGCCTTTCTTGTGTGTGTACAGAGGGAGAGAGGGAGAAAGAGTTTGCTCTGGTGTCTCTTCATCTTCTTATAAAAACCCCAGTCCTATCTGCTTAGGGCCATTATGACTTCATCTAACCTTAAATACTTTCTTAAAGGCCCTGTCTCCAGACATAGTTACCTCAGAGGTTTGGGCTTCAACATATGGGTTTGGGGGAGATACATTTGAGTGATTTTTTAAAATTTTTTTAAAATATGTTTTTATTGATTTGAGAGAAAGATGAAGGGAGAGGGAGGGAGAGATAGAAACATAGATGAGAGAGAAACAGCAATCGGCTGCCCCCTGCACACCCCTGACAGGGAGGGAGCCCACAACCCGGGCATGTGCCCTGACCGGGAATCCAACCAGTGAGCTCTTGGCACATAGGATGGTGCTCAGTCCACCAAGCCACGCCGGCCGGGCCGATTGAGTCCTTAATACCCTCTGATGAGCCTCCCTTTCATGTGTCCCAGTAAAGAGGATCTCAGTATGCATATAGCATTCCTGTCGTGGGCTCTTGTGTTCTCACTGGGCCTGTGCCCAGGTCCTCATCATATCTTTTGGACCCTATTTCATCAGTCCCCTAATTTGTTCCCTGCATATTAGCTTAACCTTATTTCGTCCTTAACAAGCCTGCCGAAAAAGCAAGTATGATTTTTCTTCACACTTGACTCTAAAGTCCTTTCATAACTGCCCATTGCCCTCAGCTTAAATTTCAAGCTTTGTAGTACGCGGATGTGGCCTTCCAGGATCTCTCTGTCCCAGCCTGTCTCAGGGCTTGTCTCCACCTACCCCTCGTCCTGAGCTTTCAGCCTTAGTAGTGATGAGTGACTATGTTCGTTCACACTCATTGCGCTCCCTCACGCCCCCGTGCCCTCTGCCTGGAACCCCCTCACATTCTCCTTCTGTGGGGTCACTCCTGAGCGTCCGCTGTTTGCACCCCCACCTCCTTCAAGAAGACTTGTCCCGGGAAACGGAGTAATCCTCCTCTGCTCCCATGGAACCTCGTTCACACTTATGAGCTCATTCTCATGATGAGATGGTAAAAGCATTTGTTTCTGCATCTGACTCTTTGACTAAAATGTAACAAGGAATTTATTTTTTCAACACCAGTGTTGATCTGTGATTTTTTTATATCTCCAGTGCCTAGCACAGTGCCTGATAAATGGTAGACATTCAGTAATATATTTGCTGAGAAAGTTTTAATCAATCAATCTCTCTTTCTTCCCCTCACATGTACCAATCCCTCCAGTGCACACACGCACACAGCCACACACACACACAAACACGCACACACAAACACGCACACCACACACGCGCACACAATCTCTTGACTAAGGAAACATCCACAGTATTGCCTATGTGTTCTTTTCTAGGGCTTTTTCAGGTTGAGATCTCAGCAGGAGATGTACTTGACCTGATTCTATGAAGCTTTGACTGTTTGTTACTTAAGGTCTTTGAGAAAAGTGATAGATTGTAAATACAGGGCAAGGCAAAGGTTAGATCATGCAGTTTTAGGAATAAGGAATAGACCAGGTGTACTACCAGGTTTCTTGCCTGGGTGAGTATGTAAAACGGTAACAATACATTGGCCACAAATAAGAGCTGCTTTAGTAATTTCTATCACAGGATAAGCCGTGAAAGGGATGTGATATTTCTGTGGGGGACTAGTGGCTCATCATGAGTTACTTCTCCTCTTGGGAAGGCAGCAGCATTGTTTTTACCTGTAAAAAACAATAAGCTACTATGTTATCACCAGGTGATTTATGCAGCTAGTGTACTGGAGAGAAAAGTGTTCTAAAGAGCAAGTCACTGTGAGCAGTGGTTACCACGTGGAAAGGAAGGCACAGAGTGCTACTGGACTGAATCCCTGACATCCTTTCCCCCAGAGGTTTGTTGCTAGACCTGTAACTGATCTGGTGGATTCAGAAAATGAGAGTGCCCAGTACAAAATAAAAAGAACAGCCTGATCTGTGATTTTGTTTTATTTTCCAAGAATCTGGGCTTATCTAGGAGTACAGTGTAATAATTAAAAAAGTCATAGACCGAGAGTCTAAGAAAAACCCCAATAGGTGCCACAATCAACAGAAGGATCCCCATGCAACCAAAAGCATCAGCTGTACCCCCAATTTAAAAAAATCCCTGTGCTGGCTGCGAACCAGATGAGGCTATTCTTCATTCCGCGGTTGGGCTGGCTGAGAACCGTGTCAGTAGCTGTGATGGAGGCTCAGGGGAATAAGCACTTGGCTGGGACTCAGGGTCAGCAGAGGCAATACAATATAGCAAAAATGGGCTTTTTAATACCAGGATTCAAGTCCTGGGTCCATTGGTTACTACCTGCATGATCTCAAACAAATCATGTATTTTCTCCGAAGTTCGATTTAGTCGTCTATGAAATGGGCACAATAATAATAATAGAATGGGGGGGTGGCGAAAGGAAAACAAGCCCTTCCTTCCACAGCCCAAAAGTACAAGTCTCAGAAACATAATAGAACTTTAAAAAATGTGTACATTGATTTGTACAAAGGTCTGTCCTTTCCCTCTGGTAATTGTTCAGTGACTTTGCCTTTTCAGCAGTGACTCTTTGTTAGTTGGCCTCCCTCTCTGTTCACCATGATTTCGCTCAGCTATGACCTTCTGCCTCCAGTTCAGAATCTCTGGGAAAGACCAGAGTCACTAGTGTCGGGTTTAAGAGAACCACTTGTATCGCAGGGAAAAATAGTAAACACTGGAGAGGAAGGCCAGGCAGCCCTCTGTGCTCCCACTCTCTGCTTCAAAGGTTCTTATGTACTAGTGAATACATAGTATGTCACAGAGCTTTGTAAACTATGCAACATTATTTTTCATTTTTGTGGCTCTTTGTTAGCACGGTGTGTGAATGTGTAGAAATAAAATAAATTCTAGACAATACGACGAAATGTTAGGAACTTGCTCTCCCTTTCTTAATATTTGATCTCCCAATTTTAGAAATAACTCATAATTTGAGTGGAGCCATAATCAATTTCCTGTTGGAGTTAGATTTTTGTAAAGCTTCTTTCATTTAGCATCTACCCTCTACGTCAAGAAAAGATGGGCCCAGCCAGGCGTGGCTCAGCGGTTGAGCATCAACCTAGGATCCAGGAGATCAAGGTTCGATTCCCCGTCGGGCACATGCCCGGGCTGCGGGCTCGATCCCCAGTCGGGGGCGTGCCGGAGGCAGCCCATCAATGACTCATCATTGATGTTTCTCTCTCTCCCTCTCCATTCCTCTCTCCAAAGTCAATAAAGACATATTTTTAAAAAAAGGAAAGAAAAGGTAGCTTTTAGTTAAATGTACACAGAGAAAAAAAGAGCAGAATTATCTACTCAATGACCTCATTTTAGGTGGTGATAATAAAATAGTAATGACCAACGTTTACTCAGTACTTCCTATGTATCAGACACTTTCAGAAGCACTCTATGTATTTTATTTATTTTCATATATCTTTATTGATTTCAGAGAGAGGAAGGGAGAGGGAGAGAGAGGTAGAAACATCAATGAGTCCTTGATCGACTGCCTCCTGCACCCCCCTGCTGGGGATCGAGCCCCAAACCCAGGCATGTGCCCTGACCAGGAATCGAACCACCATCTCCTGGATATAGGTCAATGCTAAGCCAAGCAATCTGGCCGGCAGCACTCTATGTATTTTAATTCAGTCAAACCTTCACCAGCCCTATGAGAATGGAGTTAATATCCATTTTACAACTGTATGCCCATTTTACAACAGAGGGAACTTAACCAACTCACTTAAACCAAAGACACTGAGCCAGATTTGAACTAAGACAGTTTGGTGCTGGGAACACCCTCTTAACTAATATGCTGAAAAAAGAAAAGTATAAAAATATTAATTTATTTTCCAATCATATTAGAAAAACTCGCTATTTAGAGAATTCTATAGGGAATTGTTTATAAAGTGAAAATTCTCTCCTTAGCCTTTGGTGTTTGCCTCTTGTGTCACAGAGGTCCTACCTGGATATAAAATTAGTTATATGCTATTATTATGCTCCATACTTTGTTAAGCAATGTGTTTCTTGAAGTAGAGAGCACTCTTATGTTACAATCTGGGGCAACTCCTAGCGCAGTAGTGGACTATTAAAAAACAATTACTAAATTATAAGTGAATTCTGCCCCTGCACATTAGAGGAGAAAAGTCTTTCCCAGTTGATCTCTTTCCTTCTGTTTTAAAACATTGGGCTTGGTGGATTTCATCTCTTCCTTTTGTCCTTTGAATGAAGAGGGGCAGATGCACCTGTAATGACTCATTGTTTTTCCACTTTCCTCCCAGTGGAATCAGACTTGATTGTCAGCGGCAGCTGCTCCTGATGCTGCTAAATGCGTCTAAGGAGCTCGGTGACTGATTGTATTTCAGAAGCTCATCAAGTGGAAAAAAAGAAAAAAAGAAAAAAGGAAGTGTCTACAAACTCCTGCCTCCTTCCCCGTAGGTTATTAATAGCAGAGTACATGGGTCCTGCTCAGAGATCTGCTGCAGGATTGTCAGGAAAGATGAAAATGATAGTACTATTTAATGTGTATATTCAGTTGTCTGCATTTCCACATTCAAGCTTTTATCCTTAAGTAACCCAAAGATGTCAGTAAGGCCGGCATTACTATTGCCTCTTAACAACGGGAGAAACAAGATTCAGAATGTATTTGAATCGCCCCAAACTTCCTTCTCAGTTCAGTGTTCTTTTTTATTTCATCACAATGCTTATCTGCCTCTTGTGGATTTATATTAGTTAGAACTTAGCCTTTGAAGATATTTAGGTGCTATGCAGTACTTTCTTTTATATTTTCCTTAACAGAATGTTGTGTGTTGTTGTTGTTTTTCTTTAAAATGCTCTTCTGTTGCTTGTGTAATGCCAGACAGTCAGATACAGAGTGAAATGCTTTTGTTCTACAGTCCTTGGCTTCCAAAATCCTTGAAAAAGCTTTGCAGAAGCTAAAGTAGCCAGTGCTCACCAACACGGACTGGGCCCCAAAGCAGTTCTGCATGTTAACATTATCAGGAGCTTGTCACTCCAACCCGTAAGCCATTCTAAAAATCAGCTCACTGTTCAGAGGCTCCCTTGCTTAGCAGGGTATGTTCATATTAAACTAACCACAAAATTTAGGCATTTAACCATGGACAGTTTTATGCCAGAAATATTTTTACTTGATTTTATTTAACCCACTTAAACCTCATATCCCATTTGCTAAGAGAAATTAAAGGCAATATTACAAAAAAAGGCAATTTATCTTTTGGAGGCTTTTCTTGGCAGTTAATTTAAGCAATACATAAAATCCAATAAGAATAATTGGCTCTCTGCTCTCTGTACTTAAAAAGCAAATATTCACCACCAGAGAATATACATCATTTGAAATTGTTACCTTTGTCTGCAAGCATGCAGATGACCTTCTAACTTTGAGAGTCAATTCTAATGGAAGAAAATTGGCCAGCAAAGGATATTCTCGGGCAGATACAAGATGAAATAAATGGTCACTTAAACCTTTGATTGCAGCATGCAGTTATGTGCTTTCAGACCTGGCATTAAATTGTATTTCATTTCCTTGAATAGGAGTAGGATTGGTGGGCACTGGCCCTTGAAGCTACGGAATAGTGGAAATACTGGATTTTGATGCTATATTGTGTCAGGGGTATAATCTCAGAAGAAAATGTCTCCCTGAGTAATAACTACAAGTGGACTTGTGGGTGTGGCTCCACAAAAATAAAATATAGGCTTCACTTGGATTTTCATATTATTTTAAATGTCTCTTTACAGGATGCACTGTGTGTGAGGGTGTGGGTGTGGGTGTGTGGAGGGGGATGGTCAGAACTATTTCTGTGCAATTGTTGGGATACAGGGATGCTTAGTCAATGGAAAAGTTACTACTAGTGCCTCAAAAGCTTGATGGAGAATTTTTAAAAAATCTTGAATGCTCTAAAATAATGGGCCGGAGATGACTATAACAGGTTTCTGTAGTACAGATGGACCTCCCTTTGTACTTTCTTGGCATTTCTAACAAATCCTGAGCCCATGTCAATTTTCCATATAAATGATAACATATTTAAATCCAGCAGGAAAAAAAAAAGTTATTTGAAATGTATGGGCTAAATAATTTTGTAAAGTAAAACCATTCCCTAAAATGTGTTTGTAAGTCTTGATATTTTACATCCAAATTTTATTTCAAATGTTTGTGTATAAGTTTTTCTTGGAATTGTTCGAACTTGTGCCTAATGATGCAACAGAAGCTGCAACGGGAAGAGACATATGTTGTTCTCAGTGCTGTCCAAACGACAGTCAATTTGCTCGTGGTATTATTTTAAATGGCCCATTATGCATCGAGTTCACAGTACTATTTTGGAATATTTACTTCATCTTAGAAGTTAAGCATCTAGAGGTCAGAGACTGTGAAGTTTCCCTATTACAGTGCCAGCAACCTCACCACACCCAATTAAGCAGCACAGAAATGCACGCTTAGAGATAATGATTCCTGTTCTAACAGAAGAGAATCGCCCTGACTAAACTCAGGACAGTTTGTGTGGCAGTGTTGACTTTTAAAAGAGAATATAAAGACACCAAAATGTTTGAATTGAGACAACAGTGCATATAAATGCAGTGGCAGAGACTTTTTTTTTGGTGGATAAACGCCATTTTGATCTTCCAATTTATTCATTACATTTTTAGTTGGAAGGAAGGGCTTCTCTGTAATCGATAGCGACAACCTGGACAGTCCTGAGAGCTTCCACTAGTACATCAGCCCCTGGATCTTTAAAGGCAGAGCTCAGCCTGGCCAGTGTGGCTCAGCGGTTGAGCATCGACCTAGGATCCAGGAGGTGGAGGTTCCATTCCCCCCAGGGCACAGGCCGGGCTGGGGGCTCGATCCCACGCAGGGGGCGCGCGGGAGGCAGCCCATCAGTCACTCTCTCTCATCATTGATGTTTCTCTCTCTCCCTCTCCCATCTTCTCTCTGAAATCAATGAAAATATATATTCTTTAGAAAGGCGAGCTCAATAAGTAGTCTTTATAGTTTCATTAGTTATCTGTAAAGTCATAAATATGGGAATTTAGGAATTCTCGAAGCAGGTGTTAATGGAATGATGACAACTGTAACATTTGATTACTAACAATCAAGTAGGTCTTTTTCAGATCATAATAGAACAGTAGGAGAGCAAGGAAATCTCTATAGAATCTAAATTCATCAGGCGATTGAGAAACACAAACCTAAAGAAGAGAGGAGATTATCTCAGGGGAAGGAATTTTTAGAATGGCACAGAAGCAAAGAAAATACAGTGTTGCTGAGATTTTGGCTGTTCTCTGAGGTCTCACACAATAAAGACCAGTTCTCCATGGCATTTTTGAAGGGTCATGTTCATCTGGGAATGCTGGGTATTAACTGATAGGCTATATTATTAGGTGGATGGAGACTGAAATGCAGGAAAGGAAACATTCTTACCACACTGGAAATCAGAACGTCTTGGAGCTATGATGAGGCAAATGTTACTGTCTGAATTTACATTCTGTTTAATTTGTGCTTGAGGCAGGGCATAGGGTAGGGGTGTGGGGGGGAGACAACGTTTTTCACGTAGGAGTTTACTAATAGTGGAGACAAGGCAAGAGAAGAAAATATGTAATCAACAGAAATAGATGCAAAAGGTTGCATTTGTTATTGTGTTCTTGCTTTTATTTGCTTGTTTTAGTTTAGATCACTATAAGGTTTTTAGAAATTTCATTGGTGATTAAGGATGGGGAGAAAAGTCTAACTACTCTGTACAATAATTTTCTTCATAACAAGGACTTCATAAGTGGTGAGAAACTATGGATAGAAGCAAGTAACACATCCAAATTGTCCAGACACTTCCTGAAGGAACTAGGACTCGAGTCATCAGAGTTCCAAAGGAGTTTAATAGTCTGCTTTTTCAACCCAGGATATTCATAAAAACTGGAATTCTGTTACACAATATATATGAAATGCATGACTTCAACCAGTTGATTATTTATATACCAGTTTGAAGTAATTTATAGTTCATGTCTTGATACTGAATTTTTGTATATGCTATATACATTTAGTAAAAATTGCATGAACATTTTATAGAATATACTTTCAAGGGGAATTCACAAACAGCAAAAATATACCCTCAAAAAAAAATACACATTTTTTATGTGTCATGCATGCACAACTATTGTTTAGAGCTACTTCAGGGAATTCTATAAGGTTAAAGAAACTTAAATAACATGGCAGGAATATTATTCAGATGTATTAAATGTCCTCAAATTAACCCATCTAAAAGGTGTTTAATTTTATGCTCAATGCAGATATTTGGGCCTTCTAGTAAGCTTAATTTCTCTCTTTCTCTCTCTCCTTCTTTAAAAAAGAATGCTTCTTTGAGGATGGTAGTGAAATTTTAATATGCACCTGAGAATTTTTCTGTAAAAGGAACAAGCATGGTGAGATTCTTCACATTCTCTACTGAGTCTCAATCTATTTACCTCCATTTTGGTCTTTATTGTATTTTAATGGGCTATATTAATTGCGTAGTCGTGGGGGGAAAGGCATAAGCTGATCTGAAGGTTAATTTAGCAGCCAGGCTGTATGGGGGTTACCTTACCAGGTAGCCTAGATAATGAGAATGGCCGGTGGCACTTGGTCTGTTCTTTGGCAGCACTCTGTCCCAGGCTTTGCGTTGCTTGTGGGTAAGTGAAAGACATTTGTGTTGAGCAAAGTGTGACTCCAGCTGTGTGACCCAGCTCAGAGCCATGGAAACTTGACCTTGTCTTTCCCTTTGCCAAAGTACCTGAGTGAGAACAAATGGCCTGGAAATCTTTCCTTGTTACTTCTGCTACCCCCAATCCTGTCCCATCTGGATTTTGAGGTCAAAAAACAGGCCAATTTATGTAGTGAGCTCATCCCCCTGAGCAAAGGTGAAGGGATTTGCACTTATAGCTTCTGAGAACACAGGATTAGCTTGGGAGCTCACTGAGCTTAGCTACTACACTGCACCAATGTTTCAGATTCAGCTTTTATTGATTCTCTTTTATGAAACATTCTGGAAGAAGAGGTGGGATTCGTCTATGGGTGGTGCAGGTCATTAATTTCAAGCCTTCTATCTGGCAGCTTTTCTTTCTGTTCATTTTCCACCCTTTCAAAGGGAGAGGAGCATCGGTTTGCCTGTGAAAACATTTAACTCCTTATACCCTTTCTGTCTCATTGGAAAATAATAGTAAATGTCAAGAGCTACAAATGAAGGAACAAGACAAGATATAAGGTCCAAAGAGAGACCTTTGGGCTAAGGTTGATGGAGTTGAATACACAGAATTAATAAGAAAGAGAAATGGCTTTTGTACAGCATAGAGTAGATTAGAGGATGGTGCTAATAATAATGGAAATGAGAAGGACTGAAATATTGTAGAATTCAAATGGCTATAATATAGAAACAAGAAATGGTCTCATGGGTAAAGGGGGGGAAGTAGTTGTACCCCAGCTTATTATTGGGATTCAATAGTACCTTTCACTAACACATTTTTGGCAAGAACAGAAAAAAGTGAAAAAGGCAAGCGTTGTCCTCGTTGCCAAGTAAATGCACCCCTCCTTATTTGGCAATACGAGGACAGGCACCCTTTTGTCCCTGTCTCGGGAGCATTGAATTTAGCCTCCTCATGCTGTGCCCACCAGGGCACCTGCAGCCTATGGACGTTAATTCAGAGAAGCCGCGATGCAGATACGTCCTCCCTCGCGCGGCTCTTTCCCACCTGGGCCAGCTAGTTTTGTACGTGGGACATTTTCACTGTGCAGGCATGAGCTTACATTTGAGAAACAGCATTCGAGGTATGGGAAATTCAGCCAGTGACCACAGATGGGTCAGGGACAAGTCAGCCATTGTAACTAGAAAATCACATTCCTGTGTCTTGCTCTGATAGAATCTGAAGAACTCAGCGAGTCATGACAGCTCAAGCACTTAGACAAGTGGCCATTTCCCCCCAAGTTTCACACATCAGCTGGAGCCCCTGAACTCTTTGTCAGTTTTTTATAAAGCCAAGTTTACTTTGATGTCATTACTGTCCTGGTCTTTTTCTGACTTTAAGTATGTTTTCATGTTTGATTTTTTTAACTAGGAAAGTTAATTACTTTCCAACACTTAGCACCACGTAGGTACATTACCTGACAAATGAATACTTCTTTCTCATTGTCAGCATCTTGCCCTAGACAAGGTGGAAAGAAAGCCGACAGCCCATTCTGTATCCTGATGGAGCCTATTCCAGAAATCCTCCCCTTTTAGATTGAGTTGGGTTGGGACCAGGTAGGAACATTAAGGAATTCTGATTCACTGTCTATAAATCTGATTTGGAGAAAGTTTGCATTTCAGCGACCCCAGGACTCTTAGTCAGCAGGCAGTACCCAAGTCAGCTAGTATTTCTTGATTGTCTATTATATGCTAATATCTGTGCTAGATATTTTGGAAGGGTGGTAAAATTTTCATATTTTATAATATACTCTTTCATTCTCAAAGACCCTTACCCTGCTTTAGGAGTTATCACTTCCTGGCCTTTTATTACCTACTTGTCTATTTTGTCATTTGTGCCCTTCTTCCACCCAGATCAGTTTTACCAAGGCAGGGGTTGTTCTCTCTTTAATGCTTTTTCTCCAGTGGCTAGGACATAATAGGTGCCTTAAAAATAATGAATGAACAAATGGATACTGCCATTCACAATTCTCCCTGTTTCACAAATAGCCCTTTACTGAGCATTTCTGGACACTCGTGCATTCTTTTTAATAAAGGTATATATACCTTGTTTATTGGACTTCACTTTAAGCTGAAGGTTTGTGGCAACCTTGCATTGAGCAAGTCTATCGGTACCGTTTTTCCAATACCATTTGCCTAGTTTTGTGTCTCTGTGTTGCATTTTGGTGATTCTCACAATATTTCAAACTTTTATTATTGTCTTTGTTGTGGTGATCTGTGATCAGTGACCTTTAATGTTGCTGTTATAATTGTTTTGGGGCACCACGTACTGTGCCAATATGGAACAACAAACTTAATAAACATTGTGTGTGTTCTACAGTTCCACCGACCAGCCGTTCCCTCCCTCTTCTCAAGCTTCCCTATTCCCTACAACACAACAATATTGAAATTAGGTCAATTAATAACTCTATAAAGGTCTCTAAGTATTCAAAAGAAGAATCAGTCATATGTCTCTCAATTTAAATCAAAATCTAGAAATGATTTAGCTTAGTGAGGAAGGTATGTCAAAAGCCAAGATAGGTAAAAAACTACGCCTGTTGAGCCAAAGAGATAGCCAAGTTGTGAATGCGAAGGAAAAGTTCCTCAAGGAAATTACCTCAGTGCATGAATTGATAAGACAACGAAACAGCCATATTGCTGATATGGAGAAAGTTTTAGTGGCCTGGATAGAAGATCAAACTAGCCACAACATTCCCTTAAGCCTAATCCAGAGCAAGGCCCTACCTCTCCTCAATTCTATGAAGGTGGATAGAGGTGAGGAAGCTGCAGAAGAAAAGTTTGAAGCCAACAGAGGTTGGTTCATGAGGTTTAGGGGAAGAAACTCTCCATAACATAAAAGTGGAGCAGCAAGTGCTGATGCAGAAGCTGCAGCAATTTATTCAGAAGATCTAGCTAAGATAATTAACAAAGGTGCCTACACTAAACAACAGATGTTCAGTGTAAACAAAACAGTTTTATATTGGAAGGAGATGCTGTCTAGAATTTTTATAGCCAGAGAGAAGTCAATGCCTGGCTTCAAAGCTTCAGAGGACAGGCTGACTCTCTTCTTAGGGGCTAGACAGCTGGTCACTCTCAGTTGAAGCCAGTGGTCATTTACCATTGCAAAACTCCTAGGGCCCTTAAGAATCATGCCAGACTTACTCTATAAATGGAATAAAAAAGCCTGGATGACAGCCCGTATGCTTTACAAAATGGCTTACTAAATATTTTAAGCCTGCTATTGAGACCTACTGCTCAGAAAAAAGATTCCTTTCAGAGTATTAGTGCTCATTGACAATGCACCTGGTAAACCAAGAAATCTGATGGAAATGTACAGAGATTCATGTTCTTTTCATGCCTATTCACACCACCTCCGTTCTGCCACCCATGGATCAAGGAGTAATACTGACTTTCAAGTCTTATTATTTAAGAAATACATTTAGGAAGGCTGTAGTGGTCATAGATAGTGATTTCTCTGATGGATCTGTGTAAAGTAGATTGAAAACCTTCTGAAAAGGGTTCACCCTTGTAGATGTTTTTAAGACTACTTGTGATTCAAGGGAAGAAGTAAATACCAACATTAACAGCACTTTGGAAGAAGTTGATTCCAACCCTCATGAATGACTTTCAGGGATCCAAGACTTCAGGGGAGGCAGTAACTGCAGATATGGTAGAAATAGCAAGAGAACTAGATTTGGAAGTGGAGCCTGAAGATATGACTGAATTGCTGTAATTTTATGATAAAATTTTAATCGATGAGCAATAGCTTTTTATGGATGAGCAAAGAAAGTGGTTTGTTGAAATGGAAACTACTGCTGGTGAAGATGCTCTAAGCACTGTTGAAATGACCACAAAGGATGAAGAATACTACAGAAACTTAATTGATAAAACAGCAGCAGGGTTTGAGAGGCTAGGCAGTGAAGAAGTTTCACTGTGGATGAAATGCTATCAATCAACCATCGCGTGACACTGAGAAGTCATTCTTGAAAGGAAGGGTCAAGTGATGCGGCAAACTTCATTGTTGTCTTATTTTAAGAAATTGCTACAGCCACCCAACCTTCAGCAGCCACTGCCCTGATTAGTCAACAGCCATCAACATTAAGGCAAGACCCTCCACCAGCAAAAATATTACAACTCGCTAAAGGCTCAGATGATAGTTAGCATTTTTTAGCAATGAAGTATTTTAAAATTGAGGTATGTATAATTTTTTTAGACACAATGCTATTGCACACTTAATAGACTTCTGTAGAGTGTATGCATAACTCTTATATGCACTGAAAAACCAGAAAATGTGTGCAACTCACTTTATTGCAATATTTGCCTTATGGTCGTGGTCTAGAACTGAACCCACAATATCTCCCAGATATAAAAACTACACCAGTAGTTTTTCTCCATAGGAAATGCTTCATAATACCCAAGGTTCTGACAAAAACTCTTATTGTTATCAGTAATCTATCTCCAGCTCTGGTGGGGTAGCTCAGCTGGTTAGAGAGTTGTCCCAGTACACAAAGGTTGTGGGTTCAATCCCTGGTCAGGGCACATACAAGAATCAACCAATGAATGCATAAATAAGTGGAACAACAAATTGATGTTTCTCTCTCTCCTTTCCACTCTCTAAAAATCAATCAATAAATTTTTAAATGCAATACAAAACAAAGTAATCTATCCCAAAAGGTATCTTTGTATTTTTCGTAATGCACTATTCAAATCCTCTTCTCTCTGCTTTTGCTTATGTGTCTTGCCTAATGGGTAACGGCCTACCTCTGTACCTTTATTCATTTAAATAAATAGGCCTGGTTCAAGCCCCTTATTCTTGCGTCAGCTGCTACTGGCACCTCATCTCACAATGATCTTTTCTTTTAATTCGTATTAAAACAAACAAACAAAAAAACAATCGTGTTATTTCCACCTAGGCAGTCACATTTTAAGTTTCTTGAGGACAAAGTTTATTTTATTCATTCATTATTTTATTGTATATCCTTAAGCAGTTGAATAGTATTGGGATTTGGGGGTTTGGGAGTATAATTCTGTCTAACAATATTTGGGGTGAATGGAACAGAGAGGTGGAGGTGGAAACCGAAGACCATTAGACAGTTTCTTTCCATGACTTTCTTTGTTTTCCCAAGTAATCTTCCACTGTCACCTTTCCAGGATGATGGAACATCATCTTTTCATCTCTTTAGAGGAATTTGTAGCCTCGTTTTCTTTCCATGCCCACTTCAGCCAGCTCTAAAATTGTGCTGTCAGCTATTTTGATGATGTTTGTGCCTGGTTCAGTTCAGCAAAGATTTAATGAGTGTCCGCTGTGTGCTAGGACTGAGATAAGTACCAAGGGCTCAAAAGTCATTAAGATATTTTTCTGTAGCCTCGAGTCTAGAGGGCCTACACTTTACCCTGGAGCCATATTTGAAAGGACTGTGAGTGGGCATGGAATATCTGAAGGATTGAGAAATAGTTCTTTCAAAATTAAAATGGCTTCCTTCCATTAATACCTATGCCTAAATTTGAGATAGAAACATTACTCTCCACAATCTCTGCTGCTCTAGAGTACTGAGCATTTACCTACAGTTAAAGAATGGATTGAATTCTTTTTCTACAATTCAGATTAAAATATTTCATTCCAAGTGATGATAGTTGAGCTTTGCTGAAACATGCATCCCTATACTCCAGTGAGAGTATGATAGATGTGTCTAGAAATTAATCGTAGATTTAAGCAATAGCAAAGCCCATTTTAAGATGTGTCTCTGGCCACACCTGAACTGCCCTGTGAGATGCACTGTAGTCTAATGTAACTATGAGTGGATCGATAGCAAGAAAAATTTTTTTAGGGGAGCCAAGATTCACTGATGCAGCCCTGTCCTCTTGCTATGCTTGAAAGAAAAAAAATAAACTATCTCTCCATCCATCCATCTATAATTATATATGTATATGTGTATATATATATATACACATACACATATATATACACACACATATAGTCATGTAGTTGCAAAAAAATTTTCTACTGAAATAAAAATATAGGTCCTATTTTTTGAGACTGATCATTAATGATTTTGGAAAATCGTATAGACGTTCTTAGATTTTGCTAAACTGCCATGTTTTTATAACATTATTGCCTGACAAATCTTGTCCACCTGTCAGGGCACAACAAGACCAACTAGCGTGAGTTTCCAAGCAGCTGGTAACGGCAGCATCTGATTGAGAGCTGCTGGGGATGTACAAGGAAGTCAAGTTCAGCAGCACTGCTGCGAAATACGAATGCTCTTCATTAGTGGTTTTCTGGCTGCCGTGGCTTCTAATTCCCACAGCAGACAGAACAATTCCCAGACATTATTTGTTCAGCACTGAATTTGGATTTTTGATTTCTGAATTCTGTGCATGGTGCTGAACTAATTTTTCTCTATTTTGTCTGGGCTGTCAGTATTTGACACTGGATGGTCATGTTAATTTCCCATTTCTTCCCCAAAGCCGATGCCCAGATTTTTCAGTTTCACGGCAATAATATTTGAGTGCTTTACGGAAGTATAAATTTTCTTTATCATCATAATAAGGCTTGACAAATGGTCCTAAAGGATCAGGTAGAATTTCCTTGTAGCTGAGTGAGTTGCTTGTAATCAGGCTGTTTCCAGGCAACGGGTCCCTTGGTTACTGGTTTCTTAATGTCTCTAAAGCTAGAATCTCATTCTGCAAAGGAGTGAGAAACCTTGGGAAAATAAATACAGAGAAAGTGATTTCTCACCCCATCTCTTTTAAACTGCTTTTGACTGAGAAATTTACCCTAGATTTGCATTTCCCAAAATGTATACTATTTCTGTGAATTAGATGCCCAGAGAAATCGGACCTTGCCCTGGGGGAATGACGTTAGCACATTAGAGAGACAGCAGGCTTCCTGGCTGGAGATTGGGGGGCTGTCTGCCTGAGTTGATAGCCCATCTGTGATCCTATAGGCTCGCTTTGGCGGCTGTGTAGCTGCAGATTCTAAGGGCTGCCCTCAAGAGTTGGGAGAGACCTTCTGCACTGTCTAAAGTGTAGGTAGATACCTAGTGGCGATGAGGCAAAAGGGGAGTCTCTTATGCAGAACCCAGAAATCGTAGCTGTATCCCCCAGCATTGCAGAGCCTCCTAAACGGATTTTGAAAGAACAGTTTACATTTTTTTGTACTCGTTTTCAGGAAACCATGAAGTGTTAACACTTGCCATCTGCTTTATTTTCCAGGAAGCCGAATAGCTGAGACCATGTCCTGAAAATCTCCAAAAAAGAGTTTTGCTCTCAAATTCAGGCTATTTGTGGACGTATGTTGTTGTAGTTTGTGGTGATTGTTGCTTTTCCAGTTGATATCCTTAAATCCAAGTGTCACTTTGATGAGGGAGTGGCCGTAGGGTGTGAGGGTGGTGGAGCACCGAGCACTCAATATGTAAAAGAGTCTCCCTGGGGGTGAGAACTTCCAGATGGAGATTGTCTGGGGCTCAGCTGCAACCAGCCATTTCTTCCACATAAAATCTCTGAGGATACTCACTGTTCATCCCAGATTCTTGGAGACAGAAGTGACATTAGAGACTTCCTAGTTAAATGCTTTCTTGTTACAAGAAAAGGAAAAGTCCAAATAAGATTGGTTACTTGTTTGAAGTTATAAATTAGTTATTACCAATTTCAACTAAGATTTGTATCTCCCTATCTCTGAATTCAGTGCCCTTTTCATTAGAACATTCCACATACTTCTACTTGGTTAAAAATATATGGCTGAGAATTCCAACAGTCTCAACGTTTTTTGCCTTGCATGAGTTTACCTTGACGTGGAAAAGAACCATATCAGATTCATGAGAGGTGGGGTTGGGTGCATATTTGTAAAAACGCAGAGTCATCAAGCCTGGGCAGAAATTCAGGCAGAAATCCTGTTTAGAATTAGAAATACAGTTAGTGTTTTTATAATTTGCCTTTATATCAACAAATGATAAATGATAAGCCAGGTTTACACTGCCTGATAAAATTTAACACTCAGATTGTAAGTCTGAAGTCTTCTACAGTTTCTTTAGTAGGCAACTATATATATTTGGGCATGTTTATAAACAAACATTAGTTACGTGTCCTTATCTGTATTACTTGTATGGCCCAGAGTTAAAACACAGTAGTAATATAAATTATGTCGCATAGGTAAATTCAGACAAACTCAACATATGAAGATCTTAGTACAGGGAATTATTCATTTTAAAGGAATATTTGTTGTTTAACAGAGATATTTATTGTAGCATTGTAATATCTTGAGATATTTTCTTGTCTACTGGACTATGTATGACCTTCTCAAGGGCAGAAACTATTTTCTATTCATATTTGCCTCCCCAGTGCCTTAGCACAGTGCCAGAAATCTAGTAGTCACTACTGTAATGTTTATTGAGTCGTCTGATACAAATTCTCTCTGCAAAATAAACGTTCAGAAGGACAGATTGATTTGATCAGCATTTATTGAAAATGTGTACAACATCACACAAAATACTAGGCACTCTAAATTTTAAAATTAATGTATTCATTCTACAGTTAAGTTTATAGTCTAGTTGGGGAAGAAGTTGTAAAGATGATTATAATACAAGGTGCTAAGTGTGATAATAATGATTTGTTATTGTGGAAAACCAATTAAACCAGTGCATTAAAACAAACATATACAACGGAACAGTTGAAGACATTTTTAGGTTTAGTATTTGAGGCATATGTTCCTATAATGTTCATGCATTTTCCCCATGGCTATGATAGCTGTGCCTTCTCTCAACTTGGACTAAGCAGGATCTCGACCAATTCTTTGGACAACTGCCTTCAGCTTGTAGGACTCCTTGAAATTAACTTATTTGCCTAAGTTCTCATGATAATCAAGACCAGGAATCCTTCATCTAGTCAATGTATTCAAGATATTTCATTAATTTTAATTTTATTCAAATGTTTTTAAATAGTTTTCCCAACTTTGGAATACCTTGGTATGACCAAAGGCACTCCTTCAGACAACTCTATTGTCTGTTTTATCCAGGTATGACTTTCACTAATGAATGTATTGCTTAGAGATTAGTAACGCAGGACTTTCTACCCTGCCCAACAAGACAGTTCTTATAATCTACATGTCTG
This sequence comes from Miniopterus schreibersii, assembly GCF_964146895.1. Taxonomy (NCBI): domain Eukaryota; kingdom Metazoa; phylum Chordata; class Mammalia; order Chiroptera; family Miniopteridae; genus Miniopterus; species Miniopterus schreibersii. Next base: position 26,752,093 of record NC_138113.1, on the reverse strand, counting down.
AGCTAAAGAAACAATGCAGTCCTGATAATTTACTGTCTGGTGACCAGTCTTTGCGGAGCTTATCTACCTGTGAAAGTTTAGCCTAAAAAGACTGTCCTTAAAACTTTCATAGGTGAGGTTGGGCAGCAACAAGCCATGTTAATTGATGTCATCCATTCTAGGTGAGATTAGTCCTAACATACTCCATTATTAACACTAGAAGTGATTGTGGAACTTTGTTAAATCATGAAACCTTGCTTGGCGTCTAAGGAAGCCTGTAAACCTATTTTGCCCAAACACCCCCCCGCACCCCCACATACATTTTTCTGCCCTCTGTTGTTGCTTCACTCAATGATGCTGCCAATCCCTGTAGAGGGAGTTTGTTAAAAATGGAAACTTAGCCCTGGTCAGTGTGGCTCAGTTGGTTGAAGCATCTTCCCATACACGGAAAGGTCATGGGTTCGATTCCTGGTCAGGGCAACATACTCAGGTTATGGGTTTGAGCTCAGGTCCAGGTAGGTGTGGGAGACAACCCATTGATGTTTCCCTCTCAATCGATATTTCCACCCCCCTCCTTTCCTCTCTTTCTAAAAAATCAATTAAAAAAATATATAAAGAAAAGCTTAAGGGGCTTTCTTCTGAGATTCAGTATTTTAGTATTCAGCAAGGAATATGCATTTTTGTAAATAATTCATGTAGTTCTCAGACCACAACTTCAGTTCCCTCACCCCTACCCCATTTATCCCCGTAGGCAACACTTCAACCCATAAATCTTGGAGAAATGCTTAGCCAAGCATATCAAAGTCCATTTCTGTTCCTTCTGATAGATAGGAACTTCTCTTGTCTGGTTGTCCCTGATTTCTGTGTTTCTTGGAAGAAATGTGAAAGTAATGTATTCTATAAAAATCCTTCTTTCACGCCTGTGAATCTTCTTTAAACATGCGCATGCCTGTAATCCATGATGATCGAGAGCTTTGTTGTGGTACGTGAGCTCTGTCTAATTATCTGCCCAGACGCAAAGGACCAGGCCACTCAAAAGTTCCTTCCTTTCCCAGGTATAAAAACCAATCAGCCACTGAGACTGTTAACTTTGGCTTTGCACGTGATCAAGGGCAAGGAATTAATTTAAGATCTTGCTAGTGCACATCAATTTGTCTGTAGGTACATTTCCACTCCTATCTCACAGGAGCTCCTGCTCCGTTGAGCTTCTGAAAGCTTCAAAAAAGTGCTGGCTCATTGTTTTTATTCTTGTTTTCACCTGCTTCCTTTTCCTGCACTCTGACGTGCAGGGTGTTATGAGCCAGGTACTTACAACAAGACGCATGGCTGAGACCCTGCGCAGGCCCCTTCCTGCCCCGGGTGTGCTTATCTTGCCATGGGCTCTGTTGATGCGTGTAGAGGCCTCAGTGATCACTGCATGCGGTGTGCTGTGGTGCACATCTACCGCATGCACACCCCTCACCAGCCTCACCCATACACATGCAGTGCTTGGCGGGAGTCATTCTTCCCTTTCCCCTTCCCTGCAGTGGCGGTGATAAGGAAACAGGGAGAGGGGAGAAAATAGAGAAACACCTAGGAGGTGATACTTTTCCTCTCCTGGTGGCACCTTACACATTTTCCTTATGTTTGAGAGGAGCTCCTCTCTCCCTCTCTGTCCCCCTCTCCTCTTGCTCTCAGACTAAATTTCTCTCTGATTAACTCAGTAGAGTTGTGTTAAATTTCAGACAGTTTAGGTGTTTTCTCTTTTACAATGAACAGTTGGAGTTATGGACCCAGGAAAGCTGGTCAAGTCTACTGAATAGGAGAAGGAAAGAAAACATTTTTTTTCCTCTCTCTCAAATTAAAAATTGTGCTTCAAAATCCTGCAAGATAAATTGACTTCAGGGATATAATTTATCTCTTGGTTGGTCTAAGTAGTTTTTATAGGAGCTGGTCTGATATCTTCTCTTTCTCTACAAATTTCAACTCTGAGACAAGATGATGTGGGAAGTACCAGGTGTTGTCATTGTTTTAAACAATAAATACAAGAGCAACTTCTAGGCAGTTGAACTTTGAAGGCAGTTTCTCTGCAAATTCCATAAACATATGATTAACATCTTTAGGAGGAACTATTACAGGTGTTCTCCTTTTGGGAGGCGAGGGACTTATTTCCATTATTTACTAAAAAATTAAGAGTACAGCATATCAAGCTCTTGAGCATTTTGGCAGATTAAGGATGCTGAAGTGTGGTGATGCGATTTGGTTTTCAAATTCAGGACACTCACTTATTCACTCTCTTAATAAGTTTTTCTGAAGCACCTTTGGAGATACTGTGTCATAGTTTCTATGTCTGTGCACATGTGCTCTGCAGCCGGGATGCATGACTCTATGACTTTGGGCAAATTGCTCTACTGCTCTGAGTCTGTTTCCTCATCTATAAAATGGGTGTAATGATACGCGTATCACCACTTGTGGATTTTGGTGTCTGTGTGACAATCAAGTGAGAAGACTTGAAAAGGTTATCGCATAGTGTCTGGTGCACAGTAAATGCTCAATACGTGTTACCCATTGTCACCTTCCCTGGCTGGAGCCGGAGCTGAAATAATCAGTTGCTAAAGGATTGCCAGCCTCCAAAAATAATATTTATTATTCAAACTCAGCTTTAGATACCATGTGTCATTGATGCATTTAAAGTATAATTTGTCATTTGTTCGACTTGGAATATTTTAGTAACACTTTTGCTTTATGTCTCGTCCCTCCATCATTCTGTAGAGGTTGGGGCTTTGTCTGCTCAGCATTGCTCAGTGGCTGGCACATAGCAGATATTCAATAAATATATATATGAAAGGGAGAGAAAGAGGAGAGGGAGAGAGATCAGGTCGTTGGTGTCTCTGTTGCTTTCCATGGGCTTTTGCCTGTAGACCTTTTCCTGACCAGTGGAACAAAAAGATCCTTAGAACAGAGAGATATAGACTGAAGAGATGAAGGAAAGTGGTTTTTCCTTCTTAAGCAAAAGGAAGTGCTGATGGTTATGGCACAGTCTTAACCTTCTCTTCAGTTCTAATGATTCCCTGGGATGCGTCACATGTCATCTCAGTGGGAGAGTCATTGGAGGGGAAAGTAGGACACTCCTAAGTTCCAGGAGGAATAAGTCAGTTGAAATTTTGTCATAATTCAATGAAAGGAGGTGTTCCCTTTATTTTTTTTGTGGCAAAATCATTCTGTGGAGGAAACAGCAGGGAAGGCAGGTCACTAGTTGTTATAGGCTTTTTCATTGCTCTGTGTAGGAAATCTTATAACTGGCTACATAGAACAAAATATCGCCTTCAATGGCAGAGTCACAAGACAAAAGTGGAGAACTCTGACATGTGCTGGAAGAAAGCTAATCTGTTGGTGCTGAGCTCCTTCCCTTTCTCCCTCGGCATATTATACGGCTGGGAAGCAAAATTTGGATCCTGGATATAAAAAGTTTTAAACTAATTAATTTTAATGCATTAAGTATTTATTAGATGCCTGGCGTAATAATAATAATAACTATAATAATTTAAAGGAGGAGGGAGGAAGAAGAATCGTTAATTAAGCTCTAATTAGCGCTAGGCATTAATTAAGCTATATACCTTGTATGTATAATCCCGCTTAGCCACAAAAACCAATGGTGTAGTCATCATTATTTCACAGATGGGAAATTTGAGGCCTAGAGAAATTAAATAAGAGATAATCAGTGGGAAATTAATGGAGACCTGATCCCCACTCTCTCTGACCCTAACATTGAAAACTCATAATCCAGAGAGTGTTTTAGGAAAGTCAGGAAATGAAGTAACCAGTTGGAATTAATTAGCGGTAATGTCGTGTAGCTTTTAATTATACAGCTAGTCTATTCTGGCGGAAACTTGAAGAATTAGAGAGAGAATGCTATTATCCATCTCAACATAGAACTGGGCGGGCCGGCCCTAAGTAGCGTAGTTTGGTTTGTCCAGAGTCCTAAGACTGCCGAGTGTGGATTTCATAGCCTTCCCATTACACTGCGCTGTCTTGTTGTGCTTTTTGAAATGGGTCTTCAAAATATCTTCGTCTCCATCCATTCATTTCCTTCAGCCGTTCATTCCCCAGTGCCAGGCACAGTGCTGGGCGATGAGGGCACAAAACAGAAAAACACACGAACATTTTTCTATAAGGAAAAGAAAGAAGAAAAGAGAAAACCTAAAAATCAGTCCCCTTTCTTGGTCTGATCTGAGAGCCGGCTGCCCGGGCGTGGCTCAGCGGCCGACCACGGCCTCGGATCCAGGAGGCTGAGGGTTGAGTCCCGGTCAAACCTCATGCCCGGGCTGCGGGCTCAGTCCCCAGAGGGCGGCGTGCAGGAGGCAGCCCATCAGTGACTCTCATCACTGATGTTTCTCTCTCTCCCTCTCCCTTCCTCTCTCTGAAATCAATAAAGATATATTAAAAAAAAAATAATCTGAGAGTCCAGTGAGATTGTGACAGAAGCTAGGAAGGTAATTAGTATGTGATAAAGACCATGATAAGGTTAATGCTAAAGGGAGGGTCCCAAAAATCCTTCAGAGGGGTCAAAGGCCGCAAAGAGGCAGTGATAAAGAGGGTTTTAAAAGAAGGAAGCCTGGAAGCCTATTTCGTCAGGTAAGGTAGAGCAAGAGTTAGCCAGGAGGAACAGCTTTTACAGAAGCTTTAAAGAAATGACTAATCCCATTTAGAGAGCTGCACAGAGTGTCCCGGAACATCAGTGGGCCAGGAAAGGAGGAGGGCCTCAGAAGATGGGAAGAGAAGGGGCTAGAAAGCTTGGAAAGATAAGAACAGACGTGGCAGCCTTCTCTGCCCTTCTGAGAAGTTTGGACTTCATCCTCAAGGGGATGGAAAGACACTGAAGGGCTTAACAAGGCATGACATAAGCAAATTTGCATTTACAAAGGTCACTCAGCAAGCAAGGTAGAGAATTAATTGGTTGAGATCATGGTTAGAATAGGACTGGAGGTGAGAAAACCATTTGGAAGGATGTTAAGTGAGGGAGAAGTTCTAGAGACTGGAACAATGTGAATAAATAGCGGTGCTGGCTATGAGCAGTGAATCTCACCTCCAGATAGGCAGCTGTGGAAGGACACATCATACAGGGCATGTCCCACCCACCCTCCTACCACATCACCTTGGAGATTTGATGCCCCCCCACACACACACATATGCACATACAATTGAAAATCACTATTGTGGGTATAGGTTTGTTGTTGTTGTTTTGGGAATTTGAGAAACTGTTGTTGAGATTTGAGGAATATTTAGGAACTTTCAGAGATGGTTTTTAAAGACGGGATATGGAGGTGGGAGTGAGTATGGTTGGAGTGCAGGGTAGCTGGACAAGAAAGGAGCTGCAGAAGAGAGGTGGCTTAAGGGATGGAGGTGCCTCACAGGAGCTCTAGAAGCCCACTGGAGGAGACACTTCCCCTCTTTAGAAGAGTCTTCATAAAGGACTTGGGACTCTGGGTCTGGGGGGAATAGGGAAGGTTTGACTGGCAGGGTGGAGGTAACCAAGAGAAGACGGGGTCTATAGTTGGAACAAGTATTGTGTCACTAACATCTTTTCATGTGCAGTAAAATACAAGGTCCCTTCTCTGAATTTAGAGTATAGGTTCTTTGGACTTCTCTGTTGATGACAAGACATGTTAAAACTTGCCTAATAACTCAGTGAAGGGATAAGATTCATTTTCCAAGCTCCCAGTGGAATATTCAACACCAACCTGAGGCCTTTGAAGAATCATAGGGATTGATGTGTTTGAGAAGCAGAGGATCAGGTTGTGTCCAGTGAGATTTTAAAAAAATTCCCTATGTGCAGTGACCACTAAATAGAGTTTCCTGAAGCATAAACTGAGTCTGTGATCTGCTTGTGCAGAAGCTGTAATTCTAGAGGCAGCTTCCTGAGACTTTCTAAGTGCAGGAGAACACTTTTCCTCCAAATAACTGGTGCTGCTAAATAAGCTATAGGAGTGATATTCACTCTGATGATCTTCATCAGTTGTTGAATAATTAAATGAGAACCTAAATCAGTTAGATTGATAGTACTGAAACACTGGTAAGGAAAGGTTCAGATTAATTAACAACAAAAAAAGTCTTGCCCACACTGGTTCCCATCTCTGGTATCCACAGAATGACATAACATATGCATAGTTACCCCATTTCCTAAATTGAAGCAAAAGTAGATCATAAGGGTTTGTTCTGAAGCTTATTGATGTTCCTGACATATCTGCCCTTTTCATAGCTTATATGATGCACTTTCACAACATGTATGATTTTCTTTTTTTCTTTTTTCTTCTTAAATATGTCTTTATTGATTTCACAGAGAGGAAAGGAGAGGGAGAGAGAGAGAGAAACATCAATGATGAGAGAGTCATTGATCAGCTGCCTCCTGCACGCCCCCGACTGGGGATCGAGCCCACAACCCAGGCATGTGCCCTGACCGGGAATCGAACCCCGATCACCTGGATCCCAGGTCGACACTCAACTGCTGAGCCACGCCCGGCCTGGCAACATGTATGATTTTCAATGAACTTTCCTATGTACTGTCTTATTGGATCCTTCCCAACCATGTGCTTTTCTGATAGATCCAGTAGCTGAGATGCAGTGATTAATTTTCCCCCAATTATATAACAAGATGGTGCAAAATTGGTGCCTGATTCCTCATCTAATACTCTTGTTTTATGGCAGTGTTCTTGCTGTGTGTAAGCTACCTAGAAGCCTAGGCTGAGAAAACATACTCCTTACGTAGGACATACCCATGTAGGCATAACCTCAGAGCTTTGGCAGTCTCTGAGCTCATGCTCCCATCAGTGCCACTTGTGACTATTCAGCAAGGCATTGTACCCAATGCACTGTAAGATTTACAAATTCTACTCTGAAACACACAAAAAAGGACCTGTGCATGTTATTCATTCTTATCTTGAAATATACATAGACAACAAGGGGTTTAATTCTAATATTTTACTACTACACTGATCTGTTTATTATGAGAATTACTGAAAAGTGTTTTCTGATTTAGAAGTGACCTGTGCACACCATTGCTCTCATATTATGTGTTTGCCAAGAATCAATGATTACTTTTTGGGGGCCTAAATATAATTCTCATGTTAATTAACAACTCTGTTCAATCTTGTGCATAGTTTTCTGATATTTTCCCTTGGGCCATGATCATTTTATGTAACGAAAACTTAAGTCACCAATCAGCCTAGTAAATTAACTTCAAAGTGCCTTGGAAAGAGCCCTTATGCTGGAACAGACCACACTCGTATTGCCTGGTCATCTTGGAAGCACAGCTTTGTGAGTAATTTGGTGGGAACAGATGAGTGAGAGCTCTCGAAAGTGGTTTCCCTTTTAGATTGTTTTTTGTTTGTTTGTTTTTGTTTTTTGCACCTGACCAGAAGTTGCATGATTTGCATGACCTGTGTAGACAAAAGGGAAAAAAAGACCATGATACTCTGGAAAAAGAAACAAAACAGCAGCAAAGAATGCCACCAACCTCAGAGTGGGGGAGAGAGCCAGAATAATGCTTATTTTAAAATGGCTCTTAAGGAGGGCACATAATCAACCTTTGTTTCTTGCTCTTTGATGAATGAAATTCCATTTCATTAAATGGTAGATAACCCTTTACCTTTTATTAGCATCTAGATTTGGTCTTTCAACTAATTAATCTTGGTCACTAGAGAGTCAGCCATTAAGTAAAGGCCAGCAGTTCTAAGCATCATAATTGCATCTCTGCCATGAAATGACATGAGGCGTAAGGAAAAGGGAATCCAACATGCTTCAGTCTAGAAAGAGGGGTATTTGTATCCAAGTGTTGTGTCTGGGCCCTGGCTGAGTTTGTTAAACTATTTCTGCTCCTTATTTTAGTTTTAGAAAAACTTGAAATTCTCAGATGGTTAAGGCCCTCCCAACTGCAGACTCCGCACACCTCTGTAATAAAGCAATGCAGCGGAGTTGTAATATAGCACATTCTCAGAGTGCGCAGATTCCATCAAGGTACACAATGCAAATAGTGCCATTCTGTTTGCTGCCCATCGCCCTTGGGAGCATGTCAGGAGACCTTGTGGGTAATGTTGGAAAGAGGTCCCAGTTCCTGGGAATAGTGAGGCCTCAGATGTCACCTCCCCTGTCCACAGGCTCCTGCCCTTTGACTTTTCTCTGGGCTTGCCCAGCCGGGGACCATCCGTGCTTGAGCACCGTTCTAGTGACAAGACAGTGGGTAGGCTTGCCTGGTATTACTGCACTATATTCAAATATTGCTCAGTGATTACTTTACTAAACAATATCTAAGTGCTTTCTTGGGAACTTTTTTAGAAAGGATATAGTGTATGTGTAGGGAGAGATCTAAGACATCAGTATTTCTTTAGCGTTCAGTGATTTGCTTGGGCCAGGGTCTGTCTGGTTGCAAAATCATCATTTGCCTCCTTTCCATAGTGCACTCTTTCCTTCCCAGACTCTTTCCTTTTTTCTCTACCATAGACCTCACCTTCTCTGTGTTGGTCTGTGTATATGGCAAAGTTGTGTGGGGTTTTTTGTTTATTTGTTTGTTTTTACTGACTCTGTAACCATTTCTTCTTAGCTCAGGTGCCTGAACCTGGATTAAGGGTTTCATAATTTCTGTGGAATGCTGTAGTTGATTACTAAATATGCTTGAGAGGCACTGTTTGCCTCCACATACTAACACTTTAATACAGAAATCCTGACTTTCAGGAGGAAAAAGATTGACTTCAAAGTGTCCTCAAGAGAACCATCCCATTTAAAAGCAAAGCAAGGTTTCTTGCATCAGTCTGCCCTGCCCCTCCCTTTTTAAAAGCTTCCTTTACCTACAGTAACACAGTTTTTTTCTAAGACTGCCAACTAAAGATTAAGCTTTCAGTTTTAACACATAAATACTCAGCGTGTATGTATTATACTTACAATAACATTTATTGATATTTATTGATTTTATTAGGAATATACAAAAAGGAGGAAAGTTAAAAAAAAATCTATAATTTCAACACTGCTAAATCTTGATTTTATGTCCTAATCTTTTTGTGTGTATAATGCAAACAAAAATTTTTGAAATCATATGAATTTTAATATATCAGAATGTTTTTCTGTTACCCTAACACCTTTTTAATTAACTCCCTATTCTTTATGTAAGTGCATCAGTATACTTACAATTTTACCATTGTTGGTTATTTGGGTTGTTTCCAAAGCTTTGCCTTTCTAAATAATTTAGCAATGAGCATCTTTGTGTGAAAAACACTGCTTTTCTTTAGGATAGATTTCCTGATGTGAATTAATAGGACAAAGGGTATGAACATTTTTAGGCTGTTGATAAGTATCTCTTCATAGAATGTTGAAAGTAACTATATTTATTTACCTGGTGGAGCCTTAATGGTTTTCTCGTGATTCTGTTTGAGTTCTTTCTAAATAAATGCTGCTTAGTATACTTAAATGATGATAATTTCTACTCTGAAGCAAGTGCACTTAGCTTTACTCTGACTGAGCTTTACTGCCGTACATGTATTTGTAAGATGGGAAGTTCTGTGCTTATAATTTTATTTTAGGTGCAGCCATACCTAGAGAATAAGGGAGACAGACTCATGACGGATGGCTTGGCCAGCCTCCAGTCTCTCTCTGCTGAGGAAGTCGACAATCCTGGGGAGAGATACCGGGAGGGAAAGAGATTATAGAAAAAGAAAGTGCAAAGAAAGGCCTGAGGTTTTTATACTCAACTCACAATTCTGTTGAGTCTCTTTATAGACATTGAGCAAGTCAAATTAAGTAGGCCTGCCCATCTTACCCCACCCCTATTTCATTTCTTGCTGTACCTCTAGAAACCTTTTTGTCGCTTCTTTCTCATTTAAAAGTGACCTTGATTTCAACTGTATCCTAATTTTACTGCATAAAAATGTGGTTTATTAGAGAAAAGGTGGCCTCACAGCATGACTCATCTCCCCTCCTGGATTGGCTCTCATTTTAGAAAAGTCTCTCAAATTTTCAGAGAGTGGTTTGGCCCAGGATTTAAGAACAATTGGATTCATAGAAGGTTATTATTTTTATTATTATTGTTACTGCTGGTTTAAATATACAGCGTGGCCCAGTTTGAGTATATCTGATTTTCCTCACTCTCCTCAGAGAAAGCAAGGGTGGCTTGCTCTTCTGGAGGTTTAAAACCCAACATTTTCTGAATTTTCACTGGACCTAAAAGCAAATGCTACACTTAGTTATAGTCGGTAATAAATATTAATCCTGTCCATCTTGGATCACAGAGTCTTACAGACAGTGAGTTTTACCATCTGAAGCGAAAGAAAACAGTTCCTTAGGAAGGAGCTTGGCGCTTGAAAGTGAAACTCTGGTTTTTGTGTTTGGTTTGTGGTCAATGGATTATATAATGTTTGAACATGGGTTACTGAATTTCCTGCCACAAGCCAAATTCCAGAAGCAGGACAGGATGTAGTCACCCATTTTATAGATGTGGAAACTGAGATGCCACAGGTTGTCTTTTTTGAAATTTATTTTATTGTATTTTTATCCCCTCTCTGCCCTCTTCCGCCTCCACCCATCTCCTCCCCACCACAACCAGCAAACTGTTGTCCATGGCCATGAGTTCTCTCTGTCTGTCTCTGTCTCTCTGTCTCTCTGTCTCTGTTTTTGAGGATCATACAACTAAAAGTAGTGGAGGTAAGATTTCTGAAGCTTATAGTCACCTAAAATATGGCTGCAAGGGGGCATTATTGGGAAGACTGGCTGGGAGACAGGAAAATAAGCAGATTGGTCAAGGAGAGGATGTGAAGAAACAGGGAGGAGATTTCCCACTGAATTGAGACCAAGTCACTTCCCAAAAGGTAATGGTTTGTCTGCATCACTTCGAAGTATTAGTGAAATTTAGCTGGCGCTTCAGACAATCATTAAGTGGGAACTTGAACCCTGACAGTCAAGACAGAGACATAATTTTCAAAGTGACTTGAGAAACCAGGTGAATGTTTTAAAAATGTCTTGTGTTCAATAAATATCTGACTTCTCAGTAGAAAATAAATTCCAGTTTCTATATAAAAACAACTTGACATTTTTCAGTAATACTTTTTAATGAGCATTGCTCAGAGCTATAATATAATGAAATTTGCTTAAAAGTAGAGCAGGCTGGTGATGCTTGGCAGGACAAAGAGGCATATGGCGAAACAGTTGTGATTTATTGGCGAAGGCTTTCGGTTTTTGGAAAGCTACAGGCCTTGGGCACCGCGGCCTGCATCTTCATTGCCTTCCTGAAGAGGCACCAGCAGAGCAATGTGCTTAGATCGCGCTGGTCTGGTATATATTTAAGGCATTCCTCCCTTTGCATTTGTGGTTATAAATACAGGCTGTGTTCGTATGGCAAAGTGGAATAGATAATTGAGGACATTTTCTTGATGATTCATAGTCTCTGCTATTTTATATGAAATACAGAAAATTGTGGCATTTTCGAGGGCAAGGAGTTGATTGGGAAAAAGGCAATTATTTCTCTGTCTCACTTTGTGTTAATAAGTGTAAAATGTTGAGTTTAGTCTCCTACAAATTTACTTTAAGATTTTTTTAATTTAGTCTTTTATTATGTAAGAACATTTAACATGAGCTCTAACCTTGTAACAGGTTTTTAACTGTGCAACATAATATTGTTAACTCTAAACTTATTTTTTGTAAATAATAAAATAATGTGTGTGTGTATATATATGTGTATATATGTATATATGTATATGTGTGTGTGTATATATATATGATGAACCAGGATCATACTGTAATAATAGTAAAATCACTTAAAAGGGAGATCGGTATCTAATCAGAAGATCAATGATCCCACAAACAGGCCTAAATACCAAACCACAAATGAAATTTTCTTTGTCTTTTAAAGGGAACAGGCTCTTTTCATTTTTATAATTTAAGAAATCTCAAATGAATAGTGAATGGCGCACCTATTCTTTATCCTTTTAGGGGATATTAATTTTATATTTTTATAGAGCCATTTTTTTCCTGTAATACTATTATATTATTCTTCAATTAAACAAGCACTTTAATGCCTTCAGGAATTTCCACTAACCCCAACTTGTCATGAGTATTTAATTGAAATGTAGAAAATGCTAAAACAATGAGCTGCCAAATGGCTTCCTTTTGGTTTCACTAATTTATGTTTGTGGCCTGTTCGTCATACTTTATACACAGCTAGAGATTTGCAGCTGAAAAAAAAAATTCTCCCACTTAGGGATTGCCTTGTCAGACTGCATGGAGCATGACGTAATCACTGGATTCTTTTTATCCTCCTACCTAATCAGTCTTATTAAAGTTTCCCGAAAACATGCAGTTTTTCCTACATTAGCCTTTTTTGGGCACTTATTTCCTTCCCTTTTCAGGTAATCTCTAGTAACAGCTTCAGGAGAGAGATGAGAAGAGAGAAGGTAACTGGGAATGGTTATAATAATGCTGCTAATATTAATAGTATAGCAGGTGAAGCTGGCCTTTGAGTGGGCAACAGCCCCTGAGGTTTCACTGCCGGGCTGGACTGAAAATCAAGGGTGCCCGGGAGCGACTGGCTATTTGTGGGCTGCCAGGATCCTGTCCTTCTCTGCCCTCTTTCTGTGCTGCCCACGATGAAGAGGCAGTGCAGCAGCTCATTTGTCTTTGCTGGGATCCTTCCCTGTTCAACATGCTCAACACGTCTACTTCCCACTTGTGATTTCCTCAAAACCTCTTCTCTCCTGTATGTATATATATAAAATCCTGAGGATTATGCCATTTCAGCCTCATTTTAGTTGTACAATCGTAGCTATCTTGAAAACCCTAATAAAATACATATTTTTCCCCAAATATTAAAGGTAGAGGGAAGAAACTTTACATACATTTCACAAAGTTAAAATAAAACTAAACCTCTAAACTTATTAAGCATACAAGTAATTTAACAGCAAGTTTGAAGAATGCAGCTTTGCAATATGTACATGTTTCCTCAGATGAAGTGTAATAAATAAAGCATGTAAGTTATAATAGGATTCAGTTGAATAGTATTTCTATCATGAGCATACCCAGTAAAGATGGTTTTAAAATTAGAATTAAATGCATCTAATTATCAACTATTGCGTTGCTTAATTTAGGGCCACTTTTAAGGAGCATGGACTCATTTGTCTCACATGTTTTAAACAAATTGCAGAGCATGAGAAATCACTAAATTATCACCAATTTTTTCTAGTCTTCAAAACATTCTAAGCATTGCGGCAATCCTTGAATTTTCAGTGCCTCCGGATTCTAGAATAAAATAAAATGGATGCCTTGGAAAAAGCCGGTATTTGTTCACTGCTATCATGGTGTTGTGTTTAACAGGCCTTTAGTTGAGTACACATAATGGGGAGAAATCTGTTCTGAAATTTAAATTAATGAAAGCTTTCTGGAGTGGCTTCCAAATAAAAAAATGTAGGCTTCTTTTCAGAGTATGGGTAAGGATGGGAATTCTGATTAGCCTCACAATGTAGATGGCTTTATGACTCATCTCTACAAATCAGCAGTTTGAAATCCTATAGTTAGCGTTGGGTGCTCTCCAGTAAGATTTTATGAACATCAGCTTGGTATTTGGCAGAAATACAATGTCGGGTGTCCAGACATCATTTTTCTCAATGAGCACATGTTTATATGTTAAATAATCACAGAACCGAATCAATTACAGTTTTATTTCTGTTGGCAGACGTGCAGACCCTGCGAGGTGTATTTACATCATCAGAAGGCTAAGCGTTGTGAACCTCGCAGGAAAGGAGTAATTGTACAGATGATAGGCAGGCCAAAGGATTGTTTCTCAAGGATTTGGATGCTCTTTTACCTATTTTTAATTTATCTCAGTTTATTTCCTTGGCTGACTCTGTAAAATAATTCAGATGGATTAAAACTGAGGATGCTAAAGGGGCTGTTTGAGCCTGAATCACAACACTTGGAACAGCCTATGTGTGTGTAAACTCGCACTGTAAGAAATTCTGCGCTCAGCAAAACTGTCCTGAAGTGGGCAGACCGAGTTTAATTCCAGCTCAGTAACATTCCTTGCTCTTACTCTCCCCCGGGCACCATGCTTGGTGACATACGGTGTGGGAGGCTTTAGCTCTCAAACAGGTCTCCTGAACAGATCTGATGGGCTCTTCTCTTAAGCATCCTGGAGAAGTGACACCTATTGGAAAGTTTCACCTAACTGAGTCATGTTCTAAGTTTGTCTTTCATCTGGAAAATGGCTTATTTAATAAGGATTTTTTTTTTTTTTTCCTGTCCTTCCTGGTCAAGATCAAGTAGGCTGTTAGAAAGTTAGAGATGCTCTCAGTCTGTGATACTGGAACCCTCATTAAAGCTGGGTCATGCTTTTCTTCCCACACTTCTGCACACTCAAGGAGCACGGACCATGTGCTGTCCCAAACCCTGTACCTACAAAAGGTGGTTTGTCAGGTGGAGCCTGTTTCTGCTCTGAGAAGAGCAGCTTCCTGCACGCTTGCTGGCGAGCTTTCGTTAATTCCCATGCAAGGGAGGTTAACTTCCACAGACAGCTGGGTTCTGTGCCTTCCCTTGGAAGTTTGTTTTCCCTAGCTTCTGTACAAACCCTACTCTGGGGGAAGATGGAATCAAGCCCCAGAGAATTCTTTTTCTTTTTAAAGAATGCATTTTGCTAACTCAGTCCTACCTTTCAAGGAAAGTACAAATGAAAGTGTCTGATCACAATCACAAATGTATGCAATAGTATTCAGTATTCAGGTAATAAGGTCTTATTTACTCAAAGCTATGAAAACAGTTCTATAAATGTAATTAAAGACATTAAATCCAAAACCTCTATTTCAATACAGGCTCAGCTTTGCGCATGTGAACCATCTCTCAGGTCCTTCAGGTAGATCTTATATCACCTGTGCCACTGCCAGTGCTCCCTTCCACCCGTTTCTTCCATCAGAATCTCTTCTTTTGTCTTAATTTCTCAAAATTTGTTAATGTAGGCTCCTGTCATAATCCTGTTCATATTATTACTATCATTATTATTTTAGTTTGTGCAAAAGTTGCTGACAATGGAATGTGAACTTCAGTAGCTGGTAAGATCCCATATCCCCAAAGTGTGGCATTTCAGGTCACACTCCCAGTGTCTACTCAGATCATAATCCTGCATTTTCACAGCATGAGAATCTATGCTAACAATGACTGTGGTGATGTTATGATAGAATATTTCATTTCAGAAATATAAATTTAATATTGTGCCCATTAGCATCTCTCTTATAAACTTTTAAAATTGAACTAATCATGTAGTTTGAGAGTGGTGGCAGATTGTATGGTTAAGAAGTCTCAGTTCCAGTTCTGGCTAACCAGCAATAACCTTGTACAAGTTACTTACTCTTCCTGAATCTCAGCTCTATCATTCGTAAAATGGAAGGTTGGCTTCTGATGACCTTTAAGGTTATTGACAGATCTTAAATATTATAATTTTATAAACTAATGCATGTAAATGGCCAGCTAGGTTAATTTCTCCACTAACAAGTATTTATCTGAAGAAACCAATTTTTGGATGCAGTTTAAAATCCTCACAGTATTCCTCTTTTTGAATTCTCTGTTATATTTGATGCAATGATAGATCTTTTATTTATTCTGAGCCTGTTTCCTCCTCTCAAATTGTTTCTGAGGCCAGGCAGCTGCTGAGGGTTATACACTAATTCCTGGGAAATCATCCAGAACAAGAATGAAATTGGGGAAAGACATGGGATGCCAAGAGAGAGTGAGTTCTGACCCACTTCTTAAGTGGAAAACAGAACAGGATTCATTGACTTCTTGACTCTAACATAGATCAGGGTCTCAGAAGCCAACTGGTCCAATTTTCAAAGCTGAAGAATGGACTGTCATGCCACATCTTGGAGTGGACCACTTCTGAGGATGCTTGTTGCATCTTTGGACAACTATAGCAGTAGTTTTTTCAGATAAAATATATAAATATAACCATTTTAAAAATCCAACGTACATCAATGTAGATGTTTGATAAAAATGTGTGGAAGAAAATCTGAGGATGGATTGGGAGACTTTAAAAAACATAAGATTCAGAGACCAGTTTTGCATAAAGCATCAATTTCTAGTGTTAATTTCAGTCTGCCCCTTTATCTTGCTTATATGTGAGATTGAGCCAATGGGAATTTTCCTTTGTTACACTTTCAAGATTAGACATACTTGCCACATTCAACTTGTGCAAAACTGAAACTAGACACTCACAATAGGTATTATCTGAAGCAATATATTGTTCAGAGAATTGAAAACTTGCATACATGATTTTGGGGGGGCTCTTGACTCAAGCAGTTAATTATTTTTATTGCCCTACAGGAATTTGTAGTTGTGAGTGGCAGTTGGAACTCCAATTTGAAGCATTTGCCTAATTAGGCACATTAGCGAATAGGTGATTCTGGGTGAGGAGCTATCAATTACCACAGGCTCTTCCAGCCCCCAAACTAAATGTGTCCTAACCAAGGAAAATGAAGGAGCCTTGAGAAAACTGTTTGAGGGACTTGGGGATTATTTGTAATTTACCATGGAATCTTCATTGTATTGATTATAACTTTCTGTGCTTTCGGGGATTAATTAATAGGACTAAATATGAAAGGCTGCACACTAATGACATTAATAGGAGCCATAATTACAGAACAGAATTGCCAATAATTCTTCAATGGTTATTTGTAACCATTCTTTTACGGTTAAATGGAAATCAACTAGATGTTTGATTCATAGAGATATTAGCAATGCAGTGATGCATAAGCACACATGCCATTGAAACTCATTGATGTTGCACAATGTGCTCAAAAGCACCCATGGTATTTCCAGGGGAAGTGGGGTGGACTCTTGTTAGAGGGCCTTTGGAGTCAGAGAAGCATGGGTTCCAGGCTTGGTTCTGTTACTTGCCAGATGTGTGATCTCTGATAATCCACCAATTCCTCCAAATTTCTGTTTCTTCATTTCTCATGGGACAATGCCAAGCTCATTTTGTTGTTTTGAGAATTAAGAGAAATGATAGTTAAGAAATATTTAATCACATGTCTGATGCATAGTAGGTGCAGCTCAAAAAGGAGGCTATTGGTGGTCATTGCAGAGGTGATGGTGCTCAGCAGCCATCAGGACATGTTGATGATGTGGATTAGAAAGACTCTTGGGGCTGACATCCCATATCTACCTCCTCGTGGCTTTAAGTCTTAGACAAGTTGCTCAAGCCCCCAGTGCTTTAGTTTCCTCATCTGTAAAATGGCGCTAGTAATTTACTTACCTGATAGGGTTGTTCATAGGATTCAATGAAATAATGTATGTAAAGGGATTAGAAGATTAGCATGTAAAAGCAATTGTAATTATTGGTGTTGTTATTATTATCCATGTATAAAAGCCTGTTTATGAATGGTGAAGTAGAGAAAATTACCAAAGGAAGTAGAATCTTGACCTACCTCAAGAAGAGTTATTAAAGTCTGTCAGAAGAGATAGATCAGGTGTGGCCTCACTCGCTTTGATGTCTAAATCAAATTTGGAATTCCGCCATCTAGACTGGCTTGGGATGAAACGAAATAAAATTAAAAGAAGACCAAGGAAGGAGATAGAACCTTCAAGAATTCAGCAGACATGGTTGATTATGCTGTACCAGAACAAGATAAAATTAAACAAAACTGGACAGGTCTGTTTCCACCACACAGCCACACAGAAATCTGTAGGAAGAGGGAACATCTCTCCAGATGTGAATAATCTCTGCTCTCTTCCTGTCCTTTCATTTGCTGGATCCTTCCCACTCCTATCCCTGTTGCCAAGAAATTCCAAGTATACTCTGAATAACAGGAAATAAATTCCTCAGAAAGACAAGCTAGCGGTCAGTGGCCTGAGCACAAAGCCAATTCCGCTCTGTGGTCACCTTTTTCTGACTCCTTTGCAATCTAAATGACCTCCTGCATGAGAGTGTATTAAAACTACACCCTCTAATGCCAGTCTCCGTCTTGCTTAATTTAATACACTATTCTGAAACACAGAGCACCCAAGAAAAGCCTGTCTGTTGGGTTCATTTGTATACTTGAATATATTTCCTGGAGTTCAACCTCCTTGCTTTCAGTGGGAGTGTGGGCAATCTCCAGCCACCCTGAATGGGTTAAGGAAGCTAGCTGGAGTATTCTGTTGATCCCTGTAGCTGTTTTTTGTATTTTTGTTTTTTTTAATTCTGCTTTCAAACCACTGGCTTCATCTGTCTTCCACAACAGGCTATTGATCCTCTTTTGAAATGGTCTTTCTCATTTCGAGACACTCTCTCTGCAGATACTGTAGGAGTGGAACAGAATATGGTCCTGCCCATGAAATGTATCCTGATTTCAGAACTGAGCATTAAAAGCCTCTGATAAGGGAGATGACACATAACAACCCTCTAGTGGCCAGTGAGGGCTCAGCCAATAACCAAAAAGGGAAAGCCAGCCCCTACTCTTTAAGTGGATTGTGTTTCAGAAGTGCCTTTGTGAACTGGTTGCTTGAAACTCAGACATCATTTTTTTCATTGATACAACAGTATACTATGTCTTTTGTTCCTCAGGCCAGTGATCTCGTGGAAGCCTCCTTAACCCCTAATGTCCCCGATGCAGATACAACCACCATAGAACTTTGTCACCTTGCATATCAAGCAGGGAGAAGACTGGACCAAGGGACCCATTGGCAGTGAGAGGGAGGAATTCTATCTTTTTGCCTCGGTGTTTCTTAATTACCGCCATATTTCCCACCACCATCCATTAACCCTGTGGTAAATCAAGACATGATGGACTATGCCAAGACAGAAAGAGGAAGGTTGTGTTCAAGTTAGATTTGAGTTCCCTAATGAAAATAGAAAAATGAAGGAAAGGAAATGATAGGCGTGAAGGGTGCTTATTGGCAGGGGCACCTGTGGAAAGGAGTTAGGCAGTTTCTTTTAAATCCTAAGGGACAGTCATAATGTAAAAGTATCTTTGATTTACTGAGTACTTACCAGGGCCCACATACTGCACTGGCCCTTTACTTGCATTAGCTCATTTAATCCTAGCAATGACATTTCATGTGACTGTCATTATAGGCTTCATTTTATGGATGAGTGAGAGATTTAGAGGGAGTGGGTATCCTGCCCAAGGGGCATGGCTAGTGAGTGATGAAGCTAGGGTCCCACCGTGTGGGTTGCGCCCTGAAGCCTGTCTAACTAACCGTGAGGGTCAAGTCCTCCCACACTCAGCTGGCGAAGTGTCTGCCCATAGCTGCTGCTCAGCGAGAAGAGAAATGTCAGAGCATTCGGTCGGAGAATTACGGGTCAGTGAAACCCCTTCGATTTGGGGAAAACTCCTTCGTATGCTTTTATTGCTATAATTAGATTGCAAAATATCTGATCTTGCACTATTCCATGCTGCCTCACACATTCTGCGCTAAGCCTGATATTTTATAAGTAATATCTTTTAAATTATATTGCTCAGGTCTTGCTGGTATATAAATGTTGTCAAAAGACGTGTAAACAGAAATAACATGTAGAAGAAATGGCTCTGTGTGGGTGAGAATTCCAGCCCCTCACAGTTTTCCGGAGGCTATAAAGACCAGCGTTGCGTTGGCTCTGGTTTCAGGGCACTCGAGCTACACTCATGCCCGAGACTGGTGAGTGCTGGTGATTCTGTGAGGCAGGAAATTGTGTGTTTCCATGAATCTACCTTCTGTCACAAAGGGGTAATTCCCTGGAAACTTGCTGTCAAATTCTTGGCTGTTGTATAAAATTCAGTATAAAGTACTTATTTTTCACTCTAGTCCAAGGTATATTAGTATTTAACATCAAAAAGAATTTTGGGGTTGTCTTATCAAAAGGAAACAATGCAAAAGATAGGACTGTAGTGAGCTTTTTGAAGATCATGTGTCCACTGAATTAGACAGGATTCAATTATTTAAAAATGTCTGTCATTTTTAAACTTAACTGATATTCAAGCTTTAGTTTTTCATCTGCAAATTGCCTTTTTTACTGGATTCTGGAAAACTAACTAATATAGAAAGTGCTTAGCATTAAATCTGGTATGTATTTAATGCTCATTAAATGTTCCCCCTTCTTCAAACATTCCCCCCACTTCCCTTCACCATTTCTCAGCTAACATTAACTACTGAACCGAAACACTGTCTTATTTGAAATATTTTCTGACAAAAAGTGCTGACCTGTCCCCTAGATTTAGTTTGCAGTATGCACTTTTAAAAATTTCAGTGATTTCAAGTTCAGAGCTCACGAATTCCTAGAAGGAAACCAGGACATTTATATTTAAATTGTATAAACTGATAACAACACAAGCATGTGGTAGAAACCCACTAACTCAATTCAAATAACAAATCATTTCACTAATTCAAAAGTAAAAAGTTCTGTCATAGTAGACAAAACACACCCTTTTCAAGGATATTTGAATGTTCTAATTGTGTTTTCTATCCATTCCTAAATGAAAATACCAGTATTACTTTGGAAATCACCATTTTGTTCTTGTGCATTTTTTATGTTACAATTTTGAAATTTACTACAGCAAATTCTAGTGACTTTGAACAAAGCCTCTCCACCTGTCCTGTCTATGCCACCAGCGATCGGGGGACCTCGGGCCTGTCTACTAACCTCAGAAAATCATGTTTCCTCACCTTATGTGAAAAGATGGAAATAAGTATTGTTTTGGAGAGTGTTTTCTGAAATCATTATCTATATGACTGTGAATCTAAGTCTCTACCTATGTTATTATTTATGAATAGTAAAAGTTACTGTGTATTAAACACTCGTTTACTCTTTTCAAGGGCCCTATTAGATAAGTACTATTATTATGTCCATTCATAGATTAGAACATTGAAAATTGGAGATTAAGTAATTTGCCTGTGATCACTTAGACTTGGATTTCTAACACAAACCAAACTATTCTGACTGCAGAGCCCATGTTATTCTATGTGTGATGACAGCTTGAGGACAGAAATTACTCCATATATATATATTTTAAATCTCAAAGGTAAATTTCTTTCCCTCTGAAACATTTAGCAAAATATTTAAACTACACTTCATTTTTCTATACCTTGAGTGTAAATTGTTAAAATGGAATCAAATAAAGTGATAAAATTACCTATACTTAAAGATGTTTGATCAAAATTTTAAATCATTTATATTTCTTCCTTTTATTTATTCACTTTTTTTGTTTTTGTTTGTGGTGGTATGTAGCTGGTTTATGATATTTATTTGCATGTGAACACCAGCTTGTTAAAACTAGAATCATTTGAATGAGTGTTTATGTTGATAGGAATATCACATGCTTAGAGTCCCAGGTCTCAGAGATGCCTCAAGGCAAAACAGGGACCAGGACGGGGACCAGACAGACTCCACCCCTGTGTTTTCCCTTCCTGGTGCTCAGTGTGTTTGACATGATGAGGGAGAGGGCTCCAGTTACACCCTCACTGATGGTTGCAGATTCGGGGGTGGTTACCATTTTCTTCATTGAGAGTGCCCTGTGGAAAGGTAGTTAGCATGAAGAAAATGGAGAAATGGTGGGAAGAAAAAGAGCTATCAGGACATGTTACGAACCTGAAGCACACATTTGCAAAGCCATCGGGTGAAAATGGTGCGTCATTACTTTTCATTGAAATAAATGGGTAAGAGCATAATGAAATGAAAAATAAATGAAGTTTTAAGATAAAAATAGAAGATATCAAGTACTTTTATACTTTCCTCAAGGCACAATGATTCCAGACTCCTGCAAGTCATTTTTACTTTTTCTCAGATTAGAAGTATTGGGGGCGGGGTGATGGAGGGTGAAAGAACATAGAGAACACAAAAGTGTTGAGCAGAAACATTTAAAATACAGCAGTGTATTAAATCGGCAAGATGAAACTTCTAGTTGGACATCTCTTTTTTTGAGGTTGCACTCTAAGTAACTCTGTTCTTAGGAAAACAGTTACTTAGACCCAACCAATTAATGAACATTTATTATTATTTGGCAGCAGAAGTTGGGTAAGTCCAGACTCTGCTGTGTGTCTGTCATAAGTGATAACCCCATTTTGAAGAGACAGCTAAATAAGATAATGAGGACAGTTCTGATCTTTTTTTAATTAATATTGATTTTTGTGTGTCAGTTTTATACTGGCAGGGAGACACAATTATGCCCTAAGTGCATTAAGTCATACCCTTCACAGATTTTGACAGAGAGAAGGAGTATGTTAGTGGTAGGAGTTAATTTGCGCTGGCATTAATGCATGAAAAGGTTGGTGACGATGTCTAATTGTTTCCTGTGTTACTAGTTCAACTAAAAATAAGGTTCATGAACCAAACTGTGGGATATTATTGATTATGACAGTGCCTCCAAAAGTGAATTGCTTAAAACACTCTTCTTACTAATCAGTGTCTGATTCTAAAACAAACTTATTTTGTCTTTTCCCTTTTCTCCTTCACTCTTCTAAATATTGGAATATGCATAAAAAGTGGGGAAATATATACACTAGTTTAATTCTTTCAGAAAAGAAATGCTAGAGGACAACTCATTTAAAAAAATCAGCATTAACCAGCTTATTGACTATTTTATATAAATATAAACAGACACACACACATTCACTCAGTCAAACATAGTCATATCTGTCATTGTCATTACATTGATATAATGCATATATGCAATTTCTTTGGAAGTGTGATGAATCAGTTACACTGATTTAGTGTAAGTTTAGTTCATCATATTGAGATGGCCTTTAAAAAAGTCAACTTCATCCTCAATATACTCAGCAATAATGTGCCAAATGCTTAATTTACACCCTACAATATATGTACTATCCTTTACTAGAGTCTTGAAAAGTATGATTGACAGAAAATGTTGAGAGTTTTCATCTGTGTCAGGATATTTTTCTCTTCAAGGAATAACATATACAAGTTTATTCTGTCACATAACCAAAAATCCAGAGATCAGATCATTTGACAGCTCCATATCCTCTTGAATCTGGCCATCTTCACTCTGCCATCTTTAGCATAATGGCCTTTGTCCTTAGGGATGTCCAGTTGTGATCATAAGATGGGTGCAGTAGCCTCAAGCATCACATCTGCGTATAACCATATCCTGACGTGGACTAGGACTCTATGTGGGTGTGGATGTGGGTGTGGTGTGGGTGTGTGCCTGCCTTTCCCACAAGTTCCCTAGCAGTTTCCCTCCAGTCTCATTGACACTTTTCTAAACCAATCACAGGCTAATGTGATTAGAAGGGAATTGCTGGGAATGTCTTGCCTAATCGAGATTCATGCCCCTGGGCTTGAGCAAGGGTCAAGTTTCCTTCCAAACACATGATTACTGAATGACTAGAAAAAGTACAATGGGGAGGTAGATGGCACAGGTTAACATGCTACTTAAAGGTAAATACAAACAAGCAAAACCCCAAAACCTTGCCTGAGAAATATACAAAGCATCATGCATAGTATGTCTGGGTAAAAAGCCATATGGTAAAGGCTGAGGGACTTAAGAGAAATCAACATAAAGTGACAACTATGTTTGCATTGCCAACTGATTTTTAAATCATGGATAATTTTTCAGGATTTGAAGTGACAATAAATGTAACCACATTCTGCTATGTGTCAGTGATGATAAAAGACGTATGTCTGAATCGCTTCACGTATTTCTCTGGGTGCGTACACATTTTTAAACCTGAGAAGACTTTAGCCCATCTTCAAATCATGCCCCAATGGGCAAGAAACTTCCTTAACTCTTGATATCTCACTGTTATATAATGAAGGCAATGGTAAAATACCCTCCTGCTGTGTACATTTATAAAAATGATCATATAAATAAATATTGATTAAAACTTTGTTATTGTATAATAGGGAAAGACCAATGAAATTGACTGAGTAGCCCATTAAAGTTTACTTCACTTAATAAGGCTTCTGATAATGCAGGTAACCATATTGATTACTGAATTTACGTAACATTTTAATTAGTGTTACACACACACACACATATACATATATATACATATATACATACATACATATAGACAGACATAAGTGCAAATGAGTGCAGGTTACACCATATAAAATTGCTGGCTTGTTTAGGTCAAAAGAAGATAAATATCAGAAATTTTTTATTGTTCAACCAAAGGTGAGTTGCAGAGGAAGTATTCGGAGGCAATAGAGTTGTGTTTTACTTTATGACCAGTATATTGTGTGTTCAGGTCCACTGCATAATGAAGGTCTCTTGAAAACAATATTAATAGGTACTTTTAAATTATGGAATGTATCATTAATAACATATATTCAGTAAATCTAATGCCCTTGACCTACTTCTACTATGATACCAAAAAATCCATAATGATACAGATTTTAAGGAATTTTTGCCATCTACAGATTTATAACATGCGACGTTATAGGAAATATCAATGTAGTAAATGCGAACTCAGAAACTTAAAGCCCGTTTCTTGCTTACTTTGCAGGTAATATTCCTACAGACAATTTAGAAATCCTGCTATTTTAAATTTAGACTAGGTCTTAGAGAATACTGATTCAAACCATATATCAAAGATGAAGACACTGAAGCTCAGAGACATTTAGTGACTTATCCAAGCCAGATGTAGTAACAGTGCCATCTGTCCCTCCAGAGCTCTTCTCTCTCTACTGACTGTGCAGTCAGGATGCTGCCCTCTAACCTCCAGGCTTCTGCTCACCTTTTACCATCATGATTATGAGTCTTTTATTCCATGTTTTAGTTATATTTTATTATTCTTTCTAGGTACAAACTTGCTCCTTAGTTCTTAATATATCTGAGGGTCTTCGGTTTTTCCTAGAATTATGTTCAATGCCTGGTTATTGAGACATTTCCTCTCCCCACCCCAAATTTAAGGCTTTTATTATATTGTCAATAATAAAAAATTGTGAGATTTCAGAAAAGTTTCCAATATCTGACAGCTTCCACAAAAGAACACATACACTCTCTGTTAACTTGAACAGCTGAGAATATTGCAGTATTTTTCTATTATTGCTTAGAAATATCTATAGTTTCCATACCTTTTTTATCCTTACACATGGATATTTTTTCATGGATTTTAGAGAGAGGAAGAGAGGAGAGAGAGAGAAACATCGATGTGAGAGAGAAACATCAATTGGTTGCCTGCCATACGTGCCCTGACTGGAGATCGAGCCCACCACCCAGGTCTGTGCCCTGAATGGGACTCCAGCCCGCCACATTTCAGTGTACAGGGTGACACTTCAACCAACTGGGAAGCCCGGCGAGGGCTGCAGTTTCCTTACCTTCATAGTACAAAAGAAGTGGATCTTTTTTTGAGGCTTTCTTTCAGTTTTGAATGAATTAGACAATAAATGGCCATGTATTGTTTAAAGGCAGGCAGAGAGCTACCATTTGAACCTGAGAATTGCTGTTTTAATTTGGAAAACACACACAATTCCTACTTCCATCAGCCTGGGGAGGTCAGTGGCAAACAGGCCAGAATCAGTGGACGACTGATGCAGTCTAGTAATGCGATGCCATTAATGTGAAAATTTACCAAGTGCATCAGCAATATCGAATTTAAAAAAATACCAGTCCCCAATAGGTTCTTCCTAAAACCAGTAATTTCAGTGAATTCAGCAAGTTACTCTTTTTTTTTTTAAGTGAACATGATCTAAAACCCTATTTTTAGAAAGGTCACACTCTGCGGTTGACACCATGAAAGCCCAATGCAATTCTATATTGTTTTTTTCATCTATGCCTCTGTAAACCAGAAGTTGCCCTCAAAAATAGCATTGAGTCTAAAAAGTAATCCTTTGATTACAGATTTTGCAGCACAGACAGCTTCTAAGCAATTTATAAGACCTATCTGTAGTCATTCTCTTTAGAATTTACATGGTTGTAGAAATGTGCTTCCCATAAACCTTCCTTTTTAAGCCTTTGTGACTCAGATATGTTGATATTCTTTGGTGTTTCCTTACAAAATTCTAGTACCTTTAATTTAACAATAAATAAATAAAGATATTTAAGGGAAAGACTATCTTCCATGTGGAGTCCCTCCCCCTCCTCCTCCCCTTTCCCCCTCCCCTTCCTCCTCTTCATCTCCCCTCTCTCTGGCTTCAGCAAACTTTAAAAAGCATTTTTAAATGTGCCTATATTCTTCAAAATATTGCCTATGTCCCTTTTTTTTACCCCTTTAACCCCCTCTGCCCTGCCCCCCAGGCCCACCACACTCTTTTCTGTGTCCACAGGTTATGCATATATGCGTGTAAGTTCTTTGGTTAACCTCTGTCTGTTGTCCCCCTGCCCCTCCTCTCTGAGATCCCTCAGTCTGTTCCATGCCTCCATGGCTCTGGGTCCGTTTTGTTCATCAGTTTATTTTGCTCATTAGATTCCAGCTATGAGTGAGATGCTGCGGTGCTTGTCTTTCTCCGCCTGGCTTTTGTGAATGTGCAGGAGTCTACACGCAGGCCGTCTCTGAAGGCTCTAGGACTACACCTTGAGTGCTCTTCATTCTTGCTTCCATCTCATTATTTGTGTCTCCTTTTTCCTGTGTGCTTGTTTGATTTCATTAAATTTTGAATTTTAGTTTTCTTTGCTCTTTCGTGGCCGTCTTTGTTATCTGTAAAGTAACTTATAAAAAAATATTTTTTTAAATATGGCAGAGTATAAACAAATTAAAATATGAAATCTATAATTAGTGGTTTGCTAAAATTTCCCCTAAATATTTCACAGATGTATCTAGCAAGGCAAATATGTCTTGACATCTGTCTCCTTGTGAAGTTTTATTTAAGATTGACAATAGATGAAAGGCCTATAAACTCTTAAGAGTTCAAAATTCTGCCTTTTCATTTAAGCTTTTAAATGTAATATGGATAGGCTAACCCCACTTCACTCCAAAGGCCAAGTAGAAATATTTAAACATGTAGAATATCTTCCAACATATCCTTCACCTAGAAGTGGATTTTTTAAAAGAAAGTGTATATGCATAGGTAGGTTGCAGCCAAAGAATTGGTCTTGGTGCATATTTAAAGGCTGGGCATTTGGACATTTTAGAGTCCTGTATGTTTCATTTTTTGGTTCTCTGGATTTATGTACTTGAAATAATTTAGTCGTGCAATGTATTTTTTGTTGTTTTGGTGCAGGTGCGTATGTGTGTGTGTTTCCTGTTGAAGAATATGTTAAGTTTTAGGTACACTGCCAGGAAAAGCACTTCTCTCCAGCTCATTTGTTTTATGGAGACGGCCGGAGGGAATGGAGGACCTTGTACTAGCAGGCTGCGGGCCTGAGCCAGGTGCTTCCTCTCACTTCCTTTTAAGATATTTGATGGTTCATTAGAATTCTATCTTAACACCTGGCCCAAAAGAAAGAAAGCACAAGTAGGATGTTTATTGCCACATAAACAAAAATAACCATAAAACACTCAGGGCTCTTGAAGTTTTATCTTAGTCACTTTATCTTGAAATGATTCCTTGTTTTATTCCGGATTCAAATTGACTGGTATCAATGCATATCCCCTCCAGCTGTCCTGAGGGAGACAGGCACTCCCTGTGTTCCACTGAAAAGTGCTGAAAAGTTCCTCGTTCTGAACTAAGAATTTACTGGAGAGTAGGGTCAAAGAGAAAGGTTTAGGGCAGATTTCTTAAACTTGGCATTGTTGACATTTCGGTGTAGATAACTTTTTGCCCTGGGGGCCTGTCCTGTATATTTGCAGGATATTTAGCCACATACTGTGCCTCTGCTCACTATAGGCCAGCACCCCCCTCCACACACACCAAACACTTAGTTGTGACAACTAAAAATGTCGTGTGTCTAGACGTTGCCAAATATCCTGAGGGGGTAGGGGCAAAATCACCCCCAATTCACAACTACTAGCTTCAGGTAATTTAAGAATAACTTTTAATAGTTAAGATAAATGAAAACCTATGATACAGAAACATTTCAGAGCTATATCCCACTCACATATACATGCAAACATGAAAGAAAAATAAAGCTCTTAGGTAGTTAAAATATTTTAAAATGTTTTAAATATATATTATATATTACCTTCAAATAAGAACGAAAACACATCTTCATTTGTTCAATCTAATTTTTATGTTTAGAAATATCTTTATAAAACCATTGACTAAACCTGCTGAAAATTGGTTTTCTTTAATCTCATTTTCAATGGTTGATCACTATCAAAACTGTATTATAAAGCATTAATCCTCTCTAAAGATTAGCAGCTTTGAAAGATCCTGCCAGTTCTCATTGCACAGTGGTGTCTTTATCCAACAGTTGGTTCTGGTAGTCTGATAAAAATAAGTCATGACTATATTTACTTTTTCATTAAGTGCAATTGTATTATCTATCTAAAGAAATGAAACGTTACAGAGAAAAGAATAGTCCCCGGAGATAACTAACAGCCATTTGTCACTATTGGCCATTTCTCACTTAATGCTCATTCTTCATCCCAAAGGAAGCAATCGTTAGAAAGGCTGGCTCTTTTTGTTTTTTATTTTGGTGTTGCTGCTTTTCATTTGTCATAAGGTAAAAGAAACAAAAATTATATAAATAGAAGAAAACTGTGCCTCAGTCTGTGATGTGGGCAATAAAAATAAATTATTTTCCAATTTTTACTTCTCTTAGTCTGGGTTGCTTTTCATCAGTTAATTTGTCCAATTAAATTTGATTTTTCTACTTGCAACACTTTTAGAAAGTGCTGGTCCAGTCATCAGTAAAAACAGGTTTCAGTCTATACAAATGGTTCCCCGTTGCATCATTCAAACCTCTGAAATGTTAAGTGTTTATTTGTAATATAATTAAGAAGGCTTTCCCCTCATTCAGTATTTCACTCGGTGAATGACAGGAGAGTTCTAGTAATTCTGTAGCTGGAGTAGCTCACTGGACTTTTAGTTAGAATAACAAAGCCGCGCCTGGTTTTGAGGGTAGTGGCCACTGGAATCTGTGCTACTTGATGTGATGGTTCATACATCTTAGACTGTGAATCGGAACACAGAATCCTGTGCCCTGCAGGAAGAGCTGCTGAGATCAAGCTTTCTGTTTTTGTTCTCAGTTCGGTGTTTCTGTTTTTTAGTTTAATTTGGGAATATTCTGGGTCAGAAAAGAGATGGGTCCTGCAGATATAAGAAATGGACATAAGAGGGTTATGTATAGGGAAGAGTGGACAGGAATCAGGAACAGAGGTTTACTGAAACATGCGTTGCACCAACATAGATAACCATTACTTCATTTTCTTTTCTATACTTTTTTGAGAGGCAGATTTAAAAGAAAATTTAAGTCAGACAAGTTTTACTCTTTTTTATGTTAAATCTAGGAGGATTTCTGACTAAACAGCTTTCCTTAAAACATATATACAGTCATCTTGCAAGTTCATGTGTATCTGAAATTCTAAGCAAGTGTAAAATTTTAAAAACAAAATGTGAATTAAATACTCTAGGCTTCACTCACTGGAAAGTTCAGACTGTGATTCTGTCTTCCACTGTGACTGTACTCTGGTGATGGTGACCACTGTCCTCAGGTCTCGCCTGAAGTGTTTCCATTCTCCTAGTAATTATGATGCTCAATTATTCGCTGAGAGCACTGAGTTGCGCACAGTACATTCCCAGAAATCTATTTTCTTTCCTTTCGTTCAGTTGACTATTTTCTTCTTTATTTTTTTCTCCTCATTCTAGGAAGAAAATCATGTCATTTGTTTCATGTCTATATGTACATTTAGGAATACAAGACATGTTATATTTTTAAATATTCACTTTTCTACTTTACTAGAGGTAGGGAAATTACATGTAGTTGTATGTCTAGCCTGAAAGGTGATATATAAGCCTATTGGTCACATACATATATGCATGATACTGACATAGTTTTACAAAAATATGAAATGCTTAAAGGCCATGCCTAACTTTTATGATCCCGATAGAGGTAGAAATTTCCACTGAGATTTTAAAAAAAAAGCCTTTTCTTTGACAGTAACAGCACAGATACCAGATATAAAATAAAGATCTTGGCTCATCAAGTCAACTGCCAAACAAAAACAAGGCACAAACAATTGGATAGAAGAATTATTATTATTATTTTTTCAAATGAGTTGTTTTTTTAAATGAGTACAGAATATGAGACAGAACAAAGACTGAAGAACACACTTTGGCAGGACTCTGGGCTGGGTCTACTCTGACCTCACAGCTAAGGCTGCAATGGCACAGTGAGAAGAACTGAAGATAGGAGCCATTGCGTGATTATTTATATAAGTGATTTTAAAATTCTAAGCAACTAACCTAGAAAAGAATACCACTTGTTTTTTGGTTTTTGGCTTGTTGTGTGTGTTTTTATAACGAAGCTGTGGGGTTTTTTGGTTTGATCTTTATTGATTTCAGAGAGAGGAAGGGAGAAGGAGAGAGAGAATTGAAACATCAATGATGAGAGAGTCATTGATCGGCTGCCTCCTGCACACCCTGACTGGGGATCGAGCCCACAACCCGGGCCTGTGCCCTGACCGGGAATCCAACCATGACCTCCAGGATCCCAGGTCGACGCTCAACCACTGAGCCACGCCTGGCTGGGCCCACTTGTTTTTAACTTGGGAGCTTCCTGTTCAATTTTTGTCCCAAATTCAGTAATTCTGACTGTTTTAAAAAGTCACCTCATTCTTACCCATTCAGCCCTATGTTTCATTTCAGTTTCTTGTCATTTTTATTTGAGTTGATGTATGTTTGTGCTTATGTAGGAGGAAAAATATGCATTCGGCGAAAGGAATAACCCAAGTTTCATTTCATTGCTGTTTGTCAAAAATCAAAATCAACTATCGTTGGGGCTACAGCAGAGATTGAGGCACAAGGCCAGAAATCAGGATCAGCGCACTAAAGGCGCTGTAATGAGCAGCTTGTCTGAGTTTCAGTCTAGAGGAAGCGGGAGGCCTCAGAGCGAAGGCAGGCACAGTAAGAGAGACCGGGGGAAATTTGCAGTAAAAGTAGAAGAGAAACCAAAACCAAGTTCTAACCATAGGCCAGCAAATGCACCCCAGAACACCGCATGCCCTCTGAGAGATGCCGGGAGTCTCCTTGGGTCCCCTTTAAGTGTGACACTGGTGCAGAGACAGGTGAGAGGAGGAGGGAGACAGCTCCGATCTCCCCACCTAGACACACCAAACAGCTTCTTTTAGGCGAAGGCACGCGGGCTGAGAAAACGTATTAAAGTTATGCTGCATTCGTTTTGTACTGTAAGAAATAGTCTCTCTTTTATTGGGGCTCTAATGACTCTTGGTTGAATCTGACGATCGATGTCACTTCACAGTGTCAGTCAGACTGACAATAGAATTTCTTAAATTCGTAGAACATAGACTCTCCCCAAAACGACGCATAAAAACCACTTCTCTCGCTTGAGAAAAAGGAACTTGTTTCAAGAGAACACGGGCAAGATCATCTCCTTGGAGAGTTAGGTTGTAAAGCGCGGACAAACTTTTCTTCAATGTCATCCTTGAGATGCCGGCCTGCGTTTCTGTTAATAATATGCAAATGCTATGGAAATGGCACACGCGGCGTCTCTGTCTCGCGGGGTGGCGAGATGACAAAGGTAAGGAAGAGCTGCGTTAGCTGCGGAGGCGCAGAAGGGGTGAAGCCTCCGGGCCGCGGCCTGTGGACGGTGAACTTGGGCGCCCCCGACAGGCGAGAGGAGGCGTGAGTGTGAGGGATCCTCGCTCAGGAATTTTGAGCCTTGCTCTCAAAACCAAGCCACCGGAGAACTGGGAGTTTGAAGCCGACCCAGGGCTAATGAATGGGCGTGTCAGGGAGAATGCAGAGCAAGGTGTGAATCTGGTGGCTCAGATAGCAGCTCTGCACAGCCCCGGAGGGGTGCTGGTCTTCGTGCTGGTGAGGGTGAGGAGTGCTGGTGGATCCGAGGGGCCTGAAGACGGGCAGAACCGATCCTAGAGGACAGCTGGGAAGCACTTGGTCATTTTCCGCAGCCTTTGGAATTGCCACCTCCCTTTCCCTCCCAAGCACACACAGAAACGCCTCTGCAGAGTTAGTTAGTGTGCGCTAGCATTGGAGTTAAGACTGCAGGTCTGGACTTAGGGTTTCTGGGTTCAAATCCTGGCTCTATAGTTCCTTAACTTTTAAAAAATTGCACAACCCAAGTTCTGTTTATCTTTGTTATTTTTATCTTTTCGTCTCTAAAACAGGAATAATTATTTTACCCAAATTACAGTGTCATGTGGGTCAGATGAAACAAGCATTGTAAAGTGTGTAGCATATTGAAGGGCACAATAAGATCCCTGAATAAATATTAACTATCAAGCTTAATTTCTGGACTAAAATTTCAACACCAGGACCCTTCTAGTTCTCAGAGAATTTATAATAAAAAGAGAGAGACCATACCAATTAAGATATAATTATTGACAATAGGAAATTTAAAAATTACTGGAATATAAGAATGCAATTTAAAAAAATCATTTGAGGGCAAAACGAGTTGGAAATTGGTATAGATTAGATTGAGTATCGTGCTCTATCTAGTTGTGAAATGTATCATATGATTAGCAGTAAAACAGTGTTATTCTGTGGATGTAAAAAGTACTTTTAAAAAATAGGTTTTGTAGTAATATAGTAGACCCCTCTAAAAATGATAGGTAATAATCACGTCTAGCATAAGCTCTCTCTAGTGTATTCAGTAAAATTTTATAAACCATGCACTCCTACTACTTTGATTCAGAGCAAAGGAAAATTTAGTAAATATACGAGGTTGGTAGCTTTGAGCATACTTTTCTAAAACATACTAGCCCCCATTTTAATAAAACACCATTTCTTTCTTTGATACGTGGATGTTGTATTATTGGATCCAGAAACGCAACAGATAATCAGTGTTGCTTTCCAGAGCAATGTTAGAAGTGCCAAGCTGATATTTTTGCTTTACTGGCTCTATATTTAGCAGGCAGTCATTGTCTTAACCTTTTAGACACTAGCCGACATCTAGTGTTTCCAAGAACTGATATATCCAACAAAGACATTGAATATTATGAAAAGACACTAAAACCAAAAAAGTATTGGTATATTAAGATATATTGATACCAACATATTTCAAGGACATATGGAAAGAAAAAAGCCATAATTTCATTTATTACATACACATACACACACGCATACACGTTGTTGGTGATATTTTTTCATCTGTAGGGAAGAGAAATTTTTCAGTGTTCAATTCAGACTCACAAAGCCAGCGCTAAAATTGTGTGATCCCCAGAAATGGACCACCTTATACATAAGTAAAGCAGATTGTCACCTTATTATTAGTAGGCGTATTAAAATAAGTGGAAATGTTGACATGACTAGGACTTGGTTTTCTGAAAAGTCATTTGTAGGCAGAATTTTCAGGCTCTCTCATAGAAGTAAAAGGACACTGTGGGATGTATACCTAGGCGTATATGGCAAGGTGAAGAAATCTGTGTCCCAAACGTGAGCATCAGGCCTGCTACCGATGGCTGTAGAATGCACTGTGTCACCCTGTCTAACAGGATACAATTTGCGCTATGGATATTGTTGATTTGTACGCATATTACAACCATTTTAAGGAAGATACTGGCCCAGAATCTGGTTCCAACACAATAAGTATGTTATGACAATTTTCTAACAGATGGAAATAATGAGTCTTCATAAAGGGTAACCTTTTTCTCATTCGTGGAGAGATACCCTATGGATAAGCAGTAATCCTGACGAAGGCCTGTGAAAGGGATGGGATCTCAGCTCAGCTCAGTATCCTTCCAGTCTCACTCCCACCCACCCTTTTCTATTCAAAACCTCTTTTTCCTCTCCTGATTCAGGGAATGCTAGGTTTATTAAATCTGACACTGGAGCCAATATCTTCTTCTCTTATATTGCTTTGATAATAGATTTAATTAAAAATATAAATCTTCTGAGTAGATTGAAGTCTTTAGAGCCCTTTCTAAATGCTTTCATTTTCTCATTATGCTAATCAATATTTTTACTCTTGTATTTGAAAATCACTATCTAGCTATTATTTTTTAAACATTTATTTTTTAAATAAAGAATGATCATCAGGGGATCATCATGATCAATTTTTGTTAGTGGGCACTTGGTAGAAGAAAAACAAACAAGTAAAATATATTTTTAGCTACGGGGAAGGATATGTGTTATTTCTGGGCAATACATGTTATTACTATTGGTAGAGTAGCAAGAGGTGGGTTCCAAATTTCATAAGTAAGCGTTTATTGGATACTGTATGGCTCAGGCATTCATATTATAGCACTAAGGCACTGACTGTCTCTAAAGAGCATGTATGCTGTGATCAGAATCTTGCTTAGAATAAAATACGAATTGTTTAATATGTGACTTCAGGAGTGGCAGTTTTCTTTTAGAAAAAAAAATATTTTTAATGTAATTTAACAAGAATTATTTTACTTCAAGCATAAGGGATTTTTGATAAAAGAGCTATTCTAAGAGTTATCTTTTGATAATTCTTGCTTCATAGGTTTAAAAAACTGTGGGTTTTTTTGTCATATTTTTGCACGTGAAATACAGGGCCTCTGCAGGTTAACACTTTTTGTAGCCCCTTCCAATTCCTTGAGCTCCAAAAACATTTAATAATGCTTAGCAT
This sequence comes from Miniopterus schreibersii, assembly GCF_964146895.1. NCBI lineage: Eukaryota > Metazoa > Chordata > Mammalia > Chiroptera > Miniopteridae > Miniopterus > Miniopterus schreibersii. The sequence goes on along the minus strand of NC_138113.1, from coordinate 26,717,588 downwards.
GCTTCTTATTTACTTGGTCCTCTTGCATGACTCTTCCTAGCCATGTCCTAATTTCTTTTAAATTTGGCAAATTATATTTATGATCAGGATATATGATATTGATGAATTCAGATTCAGTCCTTCTGGTGTATTTTTCTTTAAGAACAGAATCAAAGTGAGTTATTTAGAATTGATAGAATTTATATGGTATCATTCATCTCACTTCCCTTTCAATTAAGGATTTGAATGACTGCATTGGAGTCCTGTTGAAACCATGAACCAATGTAAAAATCTGTTAATTGAAAAAAGGAAATAACACGATTCCAGATATAATTCTAGGTAGCTTGCATCGCTACCTCATGGATCTGTCACTTTCTGTGTAACCTCAGACAAATTATTTTTGTCTTTCTGTGACCCAGTTTTCTCCACTTTAAAATGCGGATAATAATAGGACCTATTTTATACGGTTACTATGAGGATTAAATAAGTTAACTTATGTAGCACAATTAGAATCATCTTTAGCATATAGTAAATAATGAAGAAATGTTAACTGTCATCATCATTTTAATTGTGATCTCATTTACCTTTACAGAAACCTTATGATGAAGTATTATTATTATTCCCATATTACAAATGTGGAAACTGAGGCTCAGAGAGGTTAATTTTTGCCTTTTCTACCTCTAAGTTCTATTTGAGATTTAAACAACATAAATGAAAGAAAAACACTTTTGACAACATTAACCACAGTACAAATAAAAGGAGGTAAGGGGTTGTTGGAGCTAAAGAAAACAAAGAATGATTATATCAACAGGTACTTGCTAGATATACAAGCAGTGAAGGGCAAAAGAAGCAGTTTCTGCATATGGGCTTTAATTTATGAAGAAGAGACTTCTCAGTGATCCTAGAATCGTAAACTGTGCCCAGGACACCCCAAGGTAAAGCTTCTATAATATTGAGAGTAAAAGCCTTTTAATCTGACATTGGTTTGTTTAAATCATAAGCAATTAGACACAAATGCCATTGTGCAGTCATCTCCGTGCTTTGTTCTTCTTTAATGAAAATACTGGATAATCCAAACATAATTAATTCAAAGTTTATTTTTATGGATATTATCATTAATGTTAATGAGGTTTGTCCATGTCTGAATTAGTTATGATCTCTGAGATTTCTTCTTTTGTTCCCTACTCTTCAAGGAAAGCTGAATAAATGAAGACTTAGCTAAAAGATCTATCATTCTATGCAGATAATTTTTGTACTAATATGTAATGTGGGCTTTTTTTGTGGATGTGTGATTTTTTGGGCTTATTTTATCTAATGGTATAACCTCAGATTAGCTGTTGTAAAATGGCATTTTCTATGTATACCATCCAACTGATTATGTTTTTAAAAAATGAATTTGCCCCTTGTGCTGGAAAAATTACCCTGTTAACACCATGATAATAGCAGTGATTTTCAGGAGTTGATTTGTGGATCCGTCTCTCTGTAATTTGCTTGCTGGTTCTGACAACTCTTCACAATAGCTATAATCAGCTTGGTGATTTTCCCCATGAACTTTGCCTGGAGCTGCCCATCACTGCTTCACCTACATATTTTTAAGTACTGTGATACTTATACTTTCTCAGTTTGCTCTTGATTGCAATTAGTCAGAATTATTTTTTATAATTTTTAAGAATTTTCCACTTATAAAACCTATAAATGTGAGTCAAGACATATTTTTCTCTCAGTAGGAAACAAAATTATGGAATTTTATAACTTAAACAGATGTTAGAGATCATCTAGTCTTAGCAATTAATACATTTAAAAGATGGGGGGGAAAGGTGTTTTCAGAGGTTGTCAAGGCCAAAGTCCCATAGAGATCACATAAGAGACTCGATCTCTTGTTTCTTTTTTCATTGCTCTCATGGCTCTGTAAGTCACACATAAAGTGAATTAGCATTAACAGTGAACTAAATCTAAATGCACAGATCCGCATGTGGATAATTATTGCTTATCCCTATGATCATAGAGAAAGACCCAAGAGAGCAGACACTTTTGTTCCTCATACTCCTAGTACCTAGAATAGTGTATGTCCTCTAGCAGGTGCTCAGTAAATATTATTGAATAAATAAATGAATGGTTAGATGAAGAATATCCTATCACATTCACACATTTTTCCCCCTCTTAATACCTGGGCTTTTGAACTAGTGTTAATTGTGTTTTATTTATTTCTTTAGCTGTCCAGATAATTTGTTTTGCATTTTTTATGTATTATACTTTAAATATTTATATATTATATGTAATCTCACTGCTACATTAATGGTGTGATACTCAGCCAGCCAGCCAGTGTTTTGCCATATGAAGTCATACAAATGTGATTATTATTTTTCCAATTTAATTGACTAAATGGGTTCATTCATTTGCTAATATGTGTCGAGCCGTTTAATTTTTGTGATGTAAAAAGCTACAACTGAAAATAATTCTGTCAATTATGAATCATGGGTTAAAATGCTCTAATATTAAATCAAACTTGATGGTGTTGAGAGTGTCAAGGAGAAAACAAAGATTTAGAAACATTTGCCCAAATAGTAAAACTAATTCTAAAGTCTCCTCCCAATCACAGCCTTCACTGGTTCAGGAATGTTCTGTCATCTTCTTCTCTGTATTCAAGAGGATCTAGGCACCTATATATGCCCTACTGCTAACAGTGTGTGATTTTTTTGGTCTTGGTTCAGATACTAATAAACCTAGAAGAAAGCTTGGCTTAAAATATAAATTCTTGGTAGCTTAATTTAGAGAGTGTCACCCTAGAGAACCTTATGATTAACCACAAGTAAGGGTTTCAGCCTAACAAAAGTAATAAAGATCATCGCAATGAATCTTGTATTTGAGCACGCACCTGAAATAGTGTGCATGTTCTGTTCATCTATTACCAAAAAAACAAAACTGAGAGAGAGAGGAAAACAGAAAAACGATGTAAGAACCTGTATTCCTGTCATCCCTTGGCTCTCATGTTGAATTAATAAGCTGGTGATATATGAGCATGTATAAATTATGCTGTTTTTCAGTGCACATTGGAAAAAACACCCCCAAAACACTGGTTAGCACACAGATCCTTCACAGGTGCCTCCGGGAGCCGTCTCCGTTCCCCGAGCCTGCGGCCACGTTGCCTCTGCAGCCAGGCTGCCCTGGGGACAGCAGCCGCCGCCCCAGCTGTGAATGACCTGAGCTGGGGACCTGTGCTCGCTCTTCTCCAGACTCTGGGTCCCTTTGTAAGCGACAACCTTTCTCCAGTTTCTGAATTCAGACAAAGTGGCCCAGAGACATTGAGAGATCCTGGCTTTTCTCGTAGATTAGTCGGTTGGTAATAATTCTGATTTTCCCAGAAATAACAGTAATTCAAATTACTCTCTGTCCTTTCCCAGTGGCACAGTTCAAGCGGCATAAGTAATGTAGCTCGTCATCAAAACACTGCAATTTGAAGAGAAACGCACCAGAGCATTTTGGCCATAAATAAATAGAAAGCTTCGGGAAACAACGCTCCAAGCTGGACAAGGCACATTATATCCTGGACGAGTTCTTAAAGCTTTTCCTCTTGCAGACTGTGGTCGAGCACTTCTGCATTGCTGGTCTTATTTTACATTTCATCCTGGTGACTGTCCACCTCATGTTTCTTTCCTGGGGCCTGTCTGATGGCAGATCTTGGAGGATTCTTGTTTTTTTCTCCTTTACAACTTTCGGGATTTACAGCAAGGCAGAGAGAGAATAGACATCCTGCATTTCTTGGAAGGAGATGTGTGTTAACGGGGTTAAAGAAGTAACCAGCACTTTTACCAACTAGATGACAGGATACAGGAAAATGACCTGTTCATTCCCCAAAACAGCCAAGCGGGAGAGCTCCTCTAGTTTAGTACTCAAATATGAGAGACCTTTACAATCACGAGGGAGGGTTCAGCCCAAGGCAAGAGACCGCGTTTGACATGATTCCAAAACTCTAACTAGAAATTTAAGGCAGTAAGATTAATCAGAGTGAGGCATCTTGGAGCTCAAGAGGCCCTCTGTGAAAATGTTAATTATTTTAGAAATTTTATTTTTCTTCAATTTGGAGAAGTTTCAGATCGATTTTTTTGTTAAGTCATTGCTAACACAGTTTATTTGAATTTTAAATAAAAATAATTGGATTTTTCCCCCCTATTACAAATGAAAAACATATTCACTGTAGGAAATTCAGAAAACATAAAAAAGCAATAAACAGAAGATATAATGATTCTGACCTTTATATAACCATTATCAACTTTTGCTGAAATGTTCACTCCATATATTTTATAGAAAATGAAGTCATATTGCTTGTATGTGACAGCCTGCTTGTCCACTTAACAATATGCATATCGAAAATATTCCAAGGTCATTAGGTGCTCTGCTACAATGTGATTTTTTGATGGCTGCCTAGTTTTCCATCACTTGGATATATGATAATTTACCTGGCCAATATCTTCTTGCTTATTTAGGTTATTTTTAATTTGTCACTATTACTTCTTCCTTTATGATCCCTTAGGACTCTGCTCATACTTCTAATATACCACACTGCATTATATTATGATTAATTGTAAATATATTTGTTGCCTCCTTTTGCTGTGAACATCTTTAGCTTCAAAATTTGGTCTTTTTAATTTATTGTGCTAGTCTAGAATCAATGCAGGAAATGATAGGTGTATATTCAAATTATATGCATGAACCTACGAATTAGGTTTGCTATGTACATAGATTCAATAAGGTTTTGCATATAGTAAATACTAGAAAAAATATTATAGTGTCTAATGTGGAATGCGAGATACATATGGAGATATAGCTCTTATATTACAGTCATCATTCCTTCAAAGAGCAATGGAGGGTCAAGAGACCTCTGCAGATACAGAGTTCCAGACACCTGTCTCTTTCAGAGTGCTGTGTGGGGTTTTTAATTACAAAGGGAGCATTTCCTGAGAATTCCAACTGGAACCATTATAGTTTAACTTGGTTAAATAAATTCTACTATAGGTTGGGGCTTCAATTCCAGCTCTGCACCTCACTGGCTATATAACTTTGGGTACGTAATTTAACCTCTCTGTGTATCACTTTTGCTGATCTATAAAAATGTGAGTAAAAAATCCACCCCAAAGGTTTATGAGGAAAAATTAATTAGGTTTTTAAAAGTAAAATAAATAACTTATAAAAAACATAATAGTGACTCTCAGGTACCTGATAATTAATAAGTATGACTCTTTAAACTACTTTTATTTTCCCTCTCCTTAAATCCTCTTGACACTTAGGACTAATTCCACTTCAAACAGTCAATGACTTGGCTTCCTGAGGATTAATGCTTCATGTGGTCCTCATCTGTCTGGCAGAGAGGCAAATGGAGAACACATTGTGTGCAAGAAAAATGAGGTAGCCCTTGCTCTCTTATTTACCCTTCTTTTAATAGCTATAAATACAGAAGTAGTTACTGCATGTCAGGGGAGCCTGAATGCCGTGTATTTGTAGTTAGTGAAGGGGAAGGCATACAACCCTAAAATGCATGCTTCAGGATCCTGCTCTTGGCTTTGATACTTTCTAGAGTTCATCATAGATGAGAGCTGATGTTATAACAAGATAACGTGAAAGAACATTGTAGATTATCCGCACTGCTAAGGTAGAAGTCTGTGGTTGGAAGCTCCAGGGAAATGGGTGGGTCCGTGGACACTCAGCTCTGTGGTAGAGCAGATGGGTGAGCTGCCCTCAGAAGCTGGACAGTCCACTCCCGTTGAATTACCCACTGGCTAAAAACTAGGGTCACAGTTTCCACGTTCACATCCATTTTTATAGAATGAAGCCTTCTATGTGCTTGGAGATAAATGCCTGTTTATTGGGGCACAAAGATGGACAAGGAACTGGATGAGAGTCTTTGCCGTTGGATCCCAGGCTGGAAGGGAATTGTCAGTCTAAGAGCCGCAGTGAGATGTGGGCGTCCTGCTGCGTGGAGCAGTGACTGGCAGGCTGTTCATCTAATTGCCTGGTCAGGTGTCAGTGATGACGCTCAGGGAGGGGAGGCAGGAAGGAAGGACAGCTAAGTGGCATACAGGAATTCTCCTGGTGTTTGTCTAGTGTTTCTCTGAACCATAATTATTTTCATGCATTCAAAGCCTTGATAGCAGGAACAGAGAATCTCTTTGATGAAATGCCTAATCTATATTTGGATCTGAGTGTCTTTGGACATGCAGGAGATCCCAGAGAAACAGCACATTGTGACTGAGCGCGGATTCTTTGCCCTCCTGAAAGCTCGAAGGTCCATGAAGGGAGAACGCAGGCGTTTGTGTAGTACCGTGGGCAGGCAGGCAGGCACCTGTCTCAGCCGCTGCTGCGTGTCCCTTCCATACCAGCGGTGCTGCACAGGAGAAGGAGCTGGTCCAACAGAGCCCTTAGGGCTCGGAGCTGGCTTGGTTTTGCTTCTGGATGGGCAGAAAGAGGCAAAGAATTCAGATTAACTGAATTCTACCTGTTTAAATGTCTGATGTGTAGCTAGATTATAGGAAAGGCAGTAAGCTGAAGGACATATGTTGGAACCAATTTTACATAAATTCTGCTTTATTTTTATTTTGTTTTTTATGGGAATTTCTTGAAGTAAAGCTTCCCAGCATTTCTCCCAAGGGTGAACTTGTGGCCTAAAAACAAAAAATATTTAGAGGGACAATATATGTACGTTTGTGTTAGTTATAAGGAAACTGCATTTTCTAATCCAAAAATCAAGTCACGTGCTACGCAGATTTGCAGCAAAAGGCATGAGCCAAACTAGACATCCTGTGCAGGCTGAAAATTTGACACTCTAAAGAAATTGATTTAATCTGTAATTTTTTATTTAAACATACACCTATATTTATTTATAGGTAAGTCTGAGGGCTACTTTGGGCTTGTCTAGTGGCTGCACTCAGCTTCACCCCTTCTGTTTTTCCAAGCATTTCATTTGGGATGATGGGGAGAACTCATGGACAGAAATCAGTTTGGTTTGAATTGGTGGTAGCCTTCTAAACTCTGACATGCTTTGTTTTATATCAGGCTCTCTTCTGGCAATTCTGTTAGACATATGCGCACTGAAATGTCACACTGCCAGTTGCAAATGGAAAATCATTTTGGAATATATTTGTAAAAATACTTCTTGTCACATGGAATAGGTATTTAGGTCTCAATTTTTATATCATTCAATACATTTTCATTTATTTCCTTCATATTAGTCATCACAAACACTGACCACTGCTTATAGGACACCTCACTAGATATGTTGGATCTAGAAAAGTATGAGTCATATTCTCTAAACTCAAGGACCTTTTTATTTAAGGTAGAGATAAGATATATACACATTATTTGAAAAAAATAACTGTGCAAAGGAATGTGGGTATGATAAGTGCTAAATGAGTGACACCTAAAAGAAGTGCTGTAAGAGTCCGGGCAACAACAGCATTGGGAAGGTCAGTAAGTTTGGAATCTGACGATCAGGGACTGCTTCGCAGCAGGAGCCGTTGGGCTCCACTTGAAGGATGGGCAGAGAAGAGCAGGGAAAGTGTTTCATGTGGATGTATGAAAAGAGCATGTGGCACGTGGACTAAGCAAAAAGGCAAGAATGCACAAGACAGGAGACCGCGGACTTACGACACTGTCTGGGATGGAATATCAGTGTGGTGAGTGTTAATAGATGTCTCAAAAATTGGTTGGAGATATGACGTTGTGGGATTTATTTAAATATTCTCAGAAGTAGATGGAATATTTATGAACTCTGTATCTGTGTAATAATAATGGTATTTCAAAGCAATTTCCAGTTTACAAGTCACTTTTATATCCAGTTTCTCATTGATCATTACAGAAGCCCTGTCAAAAACATTCTTGTTATAATCATAAGTTATAGAAACCGAGGGTCAACTGGTTGAAGCTTATCCAGTGTCACACAGCTAGACAGTGTCAGAGCGCAGATGTGAATCCAGGTGTGACCCTAAATCCCCCGTTCGCCTCACCCTTCCACTCTACCTGTCAGAAGATGATTTTTAATCATAATCACATGATCAAAGTGTGTCTGTTTATGTGCATGTCTGTGTATATATAATATACACAATACTATTTCCTGCATAGTGTTAAGAAATGAACTCATTTCTGGCTCAATAATACCATTTGAATGGATGAAAGTGAGATACCCTTGAGTAGAAGAGGCTGTTTCATATACATTCCTTGCAGAGTTTTCAGTGGACTAATTCATGAATCTGCCACTCTTACCAATAAACAGATCACCCTTGGTTTTTAACCTAAATATCTCTGGAGATGATTCAAGCCCCTTTCTATGTCATTATAACATATAATCAAATAGCACTTTCAATGTCCTCCACTTGATTTCTTTCTTATACTGAAATGTTATAACATCTCTATGATGTGAACATAGCAGCTATCCCCCTAGCTGGGTGACTCGGTTGGTTGGAGCGTCACCCCATCCACCAAAAGGCTGCAGGTTTCCTTCCTGGTCTGGACACATACCTAGGTTTCAGGTTCGATCTCCAGTAGGAGCACGTCTAGGAGGCAGCCAATTGATGTTTCTCTCACATCTGTGTTTCTCTCCCTCTCTCTCTCAAATCAATAAAAACATATCCTAAGGTGAGGATTTAAAATAAAACAGAAAAAAACATAGCAGATATTATTCTGCCATTTAACAGATATATGAAGGCAAACAGAGTTAGAAGACTACAAATCATCCTGCCCGTATTAGTGGTGGAGCCAGGCACCCTGACTCAGGCGGACTAACTGCGCAATTCCCGATGCTGCCCAGGACACTCAGGGCAATTTGCATTTGATAGTACAGTTTAAAATACAGAAGTATCTGTTGAGAATTAAGTGATTTATGGATTCTTCCCAGAAACCTGCATTTTCTAACTCTGAGCTCCAGGCTTTTTCCTATTGTGTTTTGTGCTGTAAAAGGAACTAATTAACATTCATCTATTTTTCTCTCCTGCAACCATATACTATGACACTTACCTCGGCTAATGATTGACGGAAGGAGGAAAGTATCTTTCGCTTCCAAGATGAGCTGTGTAGCAGAAACAGTCCATGACCCTGATGGTGGACATGCACCAACCTAGCTTCTAAGCGCTAGAGACAAGAAGGGGTTCCTTTCCTAGGCACTGACACTAAAAAGAGGCAAGTTTCCCATCGTATATGACAGTGAATTCTGAATTATGGCTTTCTTCTCTCCCCCCTCTGGCTGAACGTGAACGATTTCATTTCCCCTCTTGCAATTTCCAGAAGGATTAAAGTACAAATCATAGCCAAGGGACCCATTTGTGGCAATAGAATAGAGTGAGTTAACCTCAACTGAAGTTAATTTAGCTACTGGGAATGGTAAACAAGCAGGGGTGTGGAAGGCAGATGCCAGTTTACACTATTCTTTATAGCATATTTTGCTACTTCTGTAATGTTTCAATAATTTTAAAGTAAAAAAAATGTATGCCTTATTTACTGATAGATATTAGTTATAGAGCTCGCTCATCTCTCTTTACCTTTGGTATTTTATATGATCATGGCGCAGGATGGTCTGATTCAGATTCAGCAACACTTGAATTTACTGGACATTTGGGTGAAAATAAAAATATCAGAAGTACATCATATTTCATTTCTATTACACTTTTCCAAGAAGGACAAGGACCTTGCAACATTTGGTTTTGGCTTATGTATAATCTCATAAAGTTCAGGTTATTCCTCAATAGACCAAATAGCTTTTTATATTTATATGTGATGTTCTGTGTTTTGGCAAATGCCACTGTTAAGTAGCTGACTCTCTCCATGTATTTGCTCAGCAATTTTTGATACACCCACTATGCTCCTAACCGCTTTCTTCTTATTCGCTTATAAATTAGAAGTAGAAAAAAAAAATGACGATGTGCATTTGAAAAGGGCAGGGTGAGTTTATAGTTTTCCTTTCCCTGAGCTGACTTTAGCTCCCGGTGAAGCCAGTCTCCCGCGTCCGGCGGCCTCGTGGGCAGGCGAACCAGCCCACGTGCGGAGGCCTCTGCTCCGCTGGTGCCATAAAATGTTACTGTCGAAGGGCTGACGGTAAAATTCCCTTGTCCTATGTAAAGATATTACATTAGAATAAGATTGTTTCCAAGTGGACACGGGGTTAAATCAGCCATTGCAAATGTAATATTTTAAATCTAATACAACTCTCAGATATGCAAGCACAGAGGATATGAAGCCACAGTGTTAAACTGAGAAATAAAATGAATAAAATATATCTTCTTCATCAAATGAAATGCTTAACTCCGAATAACTGGAGAACGGCTTTAGTGCAATTACGCATTTTCCCAGAGAACAATAAGCGGGAGCGTCTCATCCAGATCCCCCGTTCCCCTCCCCCTGTGCTGGGCAGGCTGAGCCCCTTGCACAGGCCACAGCCCTGAGGTCATACAGGGACACAGAGCCACCAGGCTCACGGGGAAGGGCAGCGACCCAGATGGATTCTGCTTATTAAAGTGCCGAGATGAGGATGGCTCTGGACTAAGGAGCAGAGTGAGAACCCTGCTGTGACTTTTGGTATTAAGAGAGAGAGAGACGTCATCCATTTTGTGTGATCTGTAAGTGTCGTTAGAAAAATCAAATGAGCTAAGGTATCTCTAATCCTTTTGAAAAGTGTGAAAAGCTCTGTAAGGACACAGGGAGCTTGGTTGACCTGCATCTTACCAAGGTCTTTGATTAGCTGAGCAGCTGACCACCGGGTAACTAAGAGCCTGAACTACTATCAAATTCTGATAAAGGAGAGCTTGGTGAAAGGAGTGATTTTGTGTATTAAATGTGATAAACCTGAAAGCTTTTATTAAAGTTTCAACTCTAGTGGTTGATACTTTTTTTAAGAAAACAGTAATTAATTTTATTGTTTAAGTATATAGAGTTACAGCATTAGAAAGGAAAGAAAAAGCTTTGAAATCTGACTTTCTGTAGCTTATTTTTTAAATTAATTTTTTAATTTAAGTATAGTTGGTAGGCAATATTACATTAGTTATATCAGTTTCAGATGAACAATATAGTGAGTTGACATTTTTATGCCTTACAATGTGGTCCCCACACTAATTCTAGTAATCAGCGGTCACCATGCAAACATCACAGTATTACTGACTAATACTCCCCTTCACTTTTCTCACCCATCTCTTTCTCCTGTTCCCTTCTGGTAACCATCACTTTGGTCTCTGTTTCTATGAATTTGTTTTGTTATGGTTGTTGTTGGTTGTGACTTTTCTTTTTTTGGAATCTGATTCCCATAATTTAATGTGTGATCTCAGGTTAATTAAACTCTCTGAACCTATGAAATAAAGTCAGTAATATTTAATACATGATATCTTTGTGTAGATAAAATGATTTCACATAACATATAATCCTTAACATGTGTCTACTATGAAGAAAACCCTAGTTCCCTTCCTACTGGTGATGATGTAGGTAAGTGTTGCAAAAAGTGCAGTATCTCAACCAGTGATTTAGACTCACCCGGAGATTCCTGAGGCCTGCTCTAGACCTTCGACAGTGGGTCCCGGGAATGCACTTTCAATAAACATTTCAGCTAATTCTTAAACTTACCAGAATTGCAACTACTGGTTTGGATAGAGCCCTATAGTAGAGGCTAGTACTTGCTCTGCAGGGTTGCTGACTTTGAGACTATAAGAGCTGAATTGTAAGGTGAACTGACCCAGTAGCTGCATGGAAATTTCAATTTTATATTAATTTTTTTGCTTTGTTGTCGTTTGCTTCTTCATTCCAAAGTTCAGAAAAGTCATTAAATATTATTTTAGGGGTCCTAGTAGGTAAAGGTTTGATGGTTTTGCTGCATTTGGCTGCAATGTAACATTAGATTCAGTTGCAAACAGAAGATAATTTAATAAGAAATAAAGGAATATTAAATTTGGTATATCAAAAAATGAGTTTAAAATCAATAACCAAATTAACTGTGGTCAAGTGAAGATCTGTCCTTTCCTTGCCAAAATGTCAAAGAGGCAAACAAAATATTCAAGCTCACTCACCAGCTTGGGCATACATTTTAAACATGTGTAAGCTAAATGTAGAGTCTATTTTTGACACTTTTTGATATTTATTCATAATCCTTTAAAAATGGGTAAAATATGTTCAGGCTAAAAAAATGTCAATTTGACATTAATTAAGTGCCTGAACCTTATCCAAAGAAGAAACTATTGAAATTGCCGAGAATATTAATGACATCTAATAGCCTGTTGACAAGTACAGAAGTCAAACTCAAGAGTAAGCAAAGCAAGAATAATATTTATAAGGATCTGTCTGTGAAGGGGAGGTGCATGCATGCGTGTGTGTGTGTGTGTGTGTGTGTGTGTGTTGGGGAGCAGGGTGCCTCATGAATGAGGAACAGTATATATTTATAGCAGCAAGAATTGAAATGCTCTCTGCAATGGTCTGGAGTTAATACATTATGTGAGCAAGATGTGAGTTTCTAAATTCCTTCTCTTTTGCAGCTTACTGAATTATCCAGGGCCTTTGACAGGTATCAGGCGTGCCTATTTTCTCTCCAGGAGGTTCCTCCCTGGCATGTAGTCAACAGCAGAATTATCTTCAGTAGTAATAGAAGTCTCTAGCTCCTTTGAAAGCACTCTGTCCATCCATAATGTAAAGCTGCAGGGAGATGTCTTTACGTGCCCTCCCCATTTTTACCAGCTTTTCTTTATCTGAGTCTTGTTTGTTCATTGCACGTGTTATGGTGGATGCTTTCTAGCCAGCAATTCAGATGTCCCTAGATCTTTTCTCACTCCTTGATCAATCAGAGTACAGTCTTAGTGATATTAGCCCACAGTATATTCTCTGGAGTGGGATTGCTGTGGACTGGACCACCAAAGGGCCTCTGTTTCATTTGAGTTCTTGATAGTCTTGTGATTTTAGAGGAATCTCTTGATCTGGCAGGTGGTGGTCTCCTTCTAGGAATGCACAGATAATTTAGTATAAGTAAAAATTCTAACATTTTGGCCCTAAACTAGTGACTAGTTCCTCCCTTAAGCATAAAACAACAGTTCTTACCCAGTGGGCCAAGAAGTTGGCCAGGTTCAACTCAAAACAAAGTTCCCAGGCCAGAGAGCAAGATGTTGGGTGTTTCCAGATTTCCCTCCGTCTTTCTGATTTCTTCCTTCAGGGATAGTTGCATGACCAATTCCCTGTCTGTGCCTGTCACCTCGTGAAGTTTGTTAATGATGCCCTTCTTTATAGTGGCTACATCTCTAAAATGTTCCAGCTTGGATGATAAATTATCCAATTATATGGTCACCGTTATCACACCTTATAAGTTACTTCCTTTTGGAAGCATTTCTTGATCCTCTGGGGTAGGCTAGATTCTCTCACTGTATTCTCTCATAGCATTATGCATTTCTACTTCATTGCTCTTATCATAATTATAAGTAATTTTTGGTAACTATGTACTTAATATGCTTTTCCCTGTGATAATATAAGCTCTATAAGAACAGAATCTCTGTATGGTTCAGGGTGACATCTTCATGACTCGCAAGCATATAACAGGTGTTCAAAAGTTATCTGTTGAATAAATGCATGCATATATCACATGCATTTTACCAAGAACAAATGCCGTCTGCTGGTGCTATGAGGAGGGGCCTATGCTGCCCTTAACCCCTCTGGGTGGCTCCCCTAAAGGTGAGCTCTTGGGAGGCCAAGGGCAGAGGAAAATCCCCATTAGAAACCACTAGAGGATCTGATGCCCATAGGAGACCCATGTTCCACTTAGCGAAGGCCAGAGGCCGTGGCACAAAGAGGCCTGCTGTTGAACCTGAGGAGACTGCCGGGCTTTGAGCGAAGGCTGAAGGCTCACTTAGTGGTCTTGACTCTGGTGTTAGTGGCCTTGGATTTCTCCCATCTCACTAGGGAACTTGCCCTGGCTCCCTACTTAAGTCTCAACAGAAAGAGTAAGAACAGGCAGAGGGGCTGGAATAAGGGAGGAGCAGAAGCAGATAGATCCTGCTGGTCCCTAACACAGTAGATCGATTTTCTCATCCCTGTGACCTCACACGTCTCATCCATTTTATGGATTGTTTTGGGAAGGGTGTCATGGTCCTTGGGGAGCTAAGTCTTTTCTTGTATAACTTAGGTACCCTTCCCATTAATGCGGACCGCCTCTCAAGGTCATGAAAATCCTCTCAAACTGTGAAGCCTGCCTTTTCCCAGGTCCTCGAAATCCTTTATCCTGGCAGTGACGATCTGGCAGGGAAACCACAGCCCTGTTCCCAATAATAAGAACAAAGAATCTTACCACAAATGAAATTAATTGGACGATAGGAATAAATGCCAAGCTATGTCACACTATGCTGAGACAATTCCAACCAAATGCTGATAAAATCGACATTTTAGTTACCACATACAGTCCTTCCTGTTACACTTGCTATAATAATTTTGGAAATATTGAAGACAGTCTGTGAAGCACCAGCACCTGCTTATCCATTTCTTGAATATGGAGGGACCTACATTAGGATTCATTAGCTGAGATAATCTATAACTCTACAGTTCCTTGACTCTCAGAGTCATTCATATTTGTTCTAATTTCCAGAGTGTTGGCCAGGCTGGAAACACCTGCCTCTGCGGTAATTTCTTAGGTTAGTCCTAAAATACTAATGAATGTTCTGTTTCTATATAAATCAAAGATTAGTAGGCTGCCTCCCTACAATACCTGCAATCCTTATAAAATAGAAAATGTTCAATTAGCAATCTGCATTTTTATGAATATGATATGTAGCAATGATAGGCAACTGTAATATTGTTGACTGGAGATTGTGCAAGTACAACTGATAGGTTTAAATGCAAGCACCCTGAATGCAATACAGGAAAAACTGTAAGATTTACCAGGGTCTAAAATCCAAATGATGGTGGACTTTTTCTCCAGGCAAAGAATGAAGAGGGAAACATTTTTCAACTAGATAGGATATTCTCTTCTGTCCGAGTCCCCAGAATTCATTGCCACTGGCTTCTTCTGGATCGATCACATTGTTCTAAATGAATGGTGCTGTCAGGAGTTTAAAGAATGACAAGCGGTTCTGCAGTCAGGTCTGGATATAATGAAAATGCCCCAGCAGCTTCCTTGGCTCCAGGGCAGCAGGATTAAATTTGCGCTCGAATTTCGAAATGATCAAAAGATGTTTGACGGCATTTTCAATATGTTTATCAGAAAAATAGCTGAAAGTGCAAGATAACTCCTGCAAAGAAATCTGGGAGTTGAAATGGTTCCCCGGACCTTTCTGAAAGGAATCCGCTGCCGTTGAACATGACTCATGTTTCTACCGCCAAGAAGCAGCCCTGTACTTTTCTTCCAGAATTATTTTTAACCAGCTTGGAAGTCATCCAGGTCTGACTCTCCCCAAAGCAATTTTGTACGTGTGAAAGGGGCCAACTGGGTTCTGAGTAAAAGGCAGGTGCACCTGGATCCTCGGTACAGCTGCGAAAATCCACGGCAGGGGCGTCACTTGTTCCACGGTGGAGCCGCTTAAGTGTGAAACGCGGCTTCTTCCCGAGGAGCTGAAAGCCAGCAAGACAGGGCCAGGGTGAGCCGAGCAAATGCACACACGCCTATTTTCCCTTCCTCCTTGCTCAGAAAATGCCCAGACAATAAAGTGAAGGGCTTATGACCAGAAACACGAGACACAGCTGCATGTGCCCAACAGAAAGTACAGTTGCCCCTTTAAACCTGTCTGGGCAACGTGTAGGTTCATTTGGAATCTGTCGTAGGACAAACCGGCTACTATGACCACACCACGGTGGCTCCAATTCATAAAACGAGGAAAGTAGGAGGCTTGATATTCAACAATGAAGGGAAAATAGGTAGACTCTAAACTGGCAAATATTCCGGATGACCTTATTTCTCAGTAAAAATTAAAATAAAATAAAAACCCTTTTCAGTTCTAACAGTGGAGTTGTCTTCTGTTATTACTTTGAGGTTAGAAGTGCCCCAGTCATTGGTAACCTTCCTGTTACACAAAACAGGTACCATGTAAAATTTACACATATGCTTAAAGGTAGTCAATACTTATTATCAAAATGAATAGAAATATTCAATGATGTTTTCAATTTGTCATAAACCACAGCTAGTATATACTATTGCTTGTGAAAATTTCCTCTAAAATCAGTGTTCATCTTGAACAAAGTTTTCAGAGGAGTCGTTTATCAACTGGAAAATCTCTAATTGCTCTCTTTTGAATACTTTTGAATATTTTTCCAAGTGCTCTGTAGCATACTGATCGAATAATCTGTTCCATGTTCTTCTTTTTCTTTTTTTTAAGGTGACACAATCTTTTAACTCCCTTAGAAATAAATTATAAAGGAAACTTGCCAAAAGATGAACAATATATATTTGAAAAAAATCACTCTTGACCCAATTGCAAACCATAAAAGGAATGGTTTGGAAACAGTTCAAAGGGACTATATTTGGATTAGTAGAAACCTTTTATAATCCATTTTATGTCCACATTAGCATAAGAGAGTGTGTGCCATACTGTAGGTAGGAGATAAAAGAGCAAATGGTCACAAACTCTCTTCTAGAATCTTATCCAGTGTACACATTTCAATCACCAGAAAATTCCCATTTATATATGACGACAACACAGCCAGGTTTGTGAACGTTGGAATCTATCAGAACCACCAAAATTTATGTAAACTGCACATATGCTACTCAAAGTTTGCTCCCGTAGATACCTTTCAGTCCGCTCATATTTTTGCATTATGTTTTTATTTTATTTTATATGATGACAAAGCTTAACATTTAGAGCTCTGGGTTTGATTCCTCACTTTGCCACCTAGCAGCTATATGACCTTAGGCAAGTTTCTTATTTATTCTGTTTTCTGTTTTCTTACCTGAAAAATTGGTTAATATGTCTTACAGTCCTAGCTATAGGATTAAAGTAGGTGCTCTGTAATCTGTATTAAATTCTTAACATAAAGCCTGACATAGTGAGCCTCACCTATAGTTAACCAGCCTCCTTGTGTAGTTCTGATTCTAAATTAAATGCCATTTAGCATACTCTAAGTATTCTTTTAGAGTGCATCCATACGGTAATGACCTTCATGTTACTCCATGGGTTTCCCTACCCAAACAAGGGCCTCTTTGAGCAACCATTGACCTTCAACACAGACCTGATATGAAGCATGCTCAGACAGACTCTAACATATGGACAAGCCTTACAGAAGATGACATTGGCATATCTTTCTCTCTTTTTTTCCCCACCAGAAATAAAACTTTTAAGACAAGATTGCTCCTTTCCCTTAATTGTCATCCTGATACTTAGAACCACATAGTGCAGAAATCAGTTTGCATTTATGCCTGACAGCAGCCATCAGAAAGCAATTACCTGGGTTTATTAAACATATCCCAACTTCATGACAGGTAAATTTGAGTCTTGGTCCCCTCCCCCCAGCCCCACCTCTGTCTATTAAAAATTGTATTTGCTTTTTCTCAGTCGACTTCCCTGAGGTATAGACATTCTTAGAACTGTTTGTCCTTGGGAAGATTTAGCCCTGTCATTATCTTGCTTTGCTATAAAATCTACCTTGTTTACAATTTAAATGAAATAAGCAATCTTGACAGTAATAGAGTGCTTTACCAAAACATAAACTTTTTTTTTTTTTGGTAAGTTTTAGTTTTTTTCCTTCCCACTGGAGATTTAGCTGTTATCTGTTGTTCATACCATGTTATTAAGGGGCGGGGGAAGAGTAAAACAAAGCAGGCATTTTTATAGAAGCTTTCAGTCAGAGATAATAGAGAATTCTGAAAAGATATTTGTGTGTGATTGTTTTTAACATTAGGGAAATAATTATAACACTGACAATGACTAAATATTATTTTTATGTTGCACGTTGCCATAAAAGACTGTACAATTAAAAAAAACCAAAATATATTGGCCACAGTTTTTTTTATCTTAGTGAACTCATCTGAGGAGTTAGCTAAAAACACATAACCATACAATATAAATACAGCAATGTATGATCTCTTGGCTAAGAGAAATTTTAAAAATCAAGGACGTATGATAGAATATTATTGTTATAAATTCTTCAGTGAGAGCTATGGAGGCCAAAACATTATAAATTCAGGAAAAGTTGTGCATACATTTACATGCATAAAGAAAATTTTCCCTATTCTTGAGTTATACTGAGATGAGCTATATAGCTTTGTGAAGCTTATAAATTTATGTCATTCTTTCAGATATGCTTTGTCTTCTGTTTTACCTATTCTGAATACTATTGACTGTTTTTTACTACAATGTTTTTTAAGACAAACATATTTTTATAACATTCTTACCTATAGTATGGTTCATGAAAATGATCTAAAGGATGCTCATGTATGTTATTTGGAAAAGACATTCCATGTGCAGGTATGTTTAAGAAACACTGGTTTAAACAAAGTTATACTCGCCTCTTAGAGCTTTGCACATAATAAGGGATATAGTGAATGTTTAAGAACATGGAACATTTCTAGAACTCACTTGATCATATAATACCTTTTCTTCAAAATACCTTTAGGTCTTATTTCTGATGAAGCAATCTCTTAAGAAATCGAGTTAAAGAAGTCTGGCATTATAGTTATTATATTCAATCATTGGTATATAAAGATGAAAAAATTATTAACAAATGCTTATTTCATAGTGAATATTTATCAAATATATGAAAAATAACTATGATCAGGCACTGGGATCCTATGAGAGACTCAGTATGAATGATTCTTGTAGTCACTACACTGATTCTGATTGGGGAGACATTTCCAGACATAACCAGAAAAGTGGCAGAAGAGAGGAAAGAATAGGAGAGAATATGTTTTCTACCCTTAAGGGTTTTTGTTTGTTGTTTGCTTTTTACCTGTTAGAGGCACCTGGACATTGAGGAGATATGGATGATATCATGTGATACAAACATTGAATAGAAGATGAGTCCCAAGGTCCTTCCCAAGCTAATGATTCATGTGCATAAAACTGACATAGAAGAATACATAACTGTAGGCAATCAAGTGCTAAGAGAGGTAACAAAGACATAGTAGAAATAGAATATAATTTGGAGAAACACAGACTCCAGA
Organism: Miniopterus schreibersii; assembly: GCF_964146895.1. Classification (NCBI taxonomy): domain Eukaryota; kingdom Metazoa; phylum Chordata; class Mammalia; order Chiroptera; family Miniopteridae; genus Miniopterus; species Miniopterus schreibersii. The sequence goes on along the minus strand of NC_138113.1, from coordinate 26,698,525 downwards.
TTGTCAGTATAAAGCCAGGCAAAAGACTTAACCTTAGCCTTCCTGAGCCTCAACATTCTAATCTGTAAAATAGTCCTAAGAACTGCTACTCCTCTGTGAAAGTTACAAGAGGTAAATGATGTCCTGGGGCCGCACAGCCAGTGTCCCTGACTTACCCATCTTCTTGGAAGCGTACTACAGGGATTATGGGAATGTCATACTGAACTATTCTGAAAGATTATAGGCGTGACATTTAAAAATAATCGTGGTGTAGAATAGCTTGTAAAGTTTGTTCCCACATGTTTTAAAAAGACAATAATTTATGTTCATTTTTGTTTGTATATGCCTGAAACAATTCTGGAAGAATCAAAATAATAACAGCACAACAATAGCAGCTACCTTTGAAAGGGGTGGAGGTTTGGAAGGAAATTGGACAAATAGACAAATGGGAAAGAGACTTTTCTCTGTACATTTTAATTTTTTTAGATGATGGAAATATTATCTGTTCAAAAAATAGACAAGTTATGATGAATAATTGTTATCATCTAAGAACGGTGTCTAGGGGGGACTAGAGTTTACTCCTCTCTATGATATGCTGGGAAGAACTCCTTTTGGACAATTTAAGAAATTTAAAACAAACCTTGAATTCTTTCTCCTTGCTCTTTAGAAATCTATTGGTCTAGGTATCAAAATAAAAACGCATCCTCACATTTTTCTCTGAAGAGACTGAACAATCAATAAATACAGTCAATCTTTATTTCTTAACTCGAAGCTGTGCCCTCCCAAAATGACATAGAGTCGGAACAAAATCCATTTTATTAGCACTTAGTTAATGGTCTGTCCTGTAGAAGGATTCCAAGGACTTTCACCTTGGTGCTATTATTACTGGTCCAACAAGGTCACAGAAACTTTGAGTGTAGTGGCATAAAAGAAGTGGTTTAAATTTAGGACACCGAGAGAGCCTGTCATCTTTTATCTTATTTTTTATTTCCCCTCAACATTTTTTCTTTGTTTTGGCCTCGCCATTTACAGAGCTTCTTGTCCAGAAAAATTACCATTGGCCTGGCAAAGGATACAGGCCAGTCGATACTGATTTCATATAAATTAAATGGAAGAGTTGTGCTCCATCACTTTGACAACTAAATTACATGAAACTCAGCTGGAGATGGGTGCTGGTTACTTTTTTAAGTAGAGCTGATGGTGAAACAGTCTCATTTGACACTATTAACAATTCTGATGGCTTCAGATTTGAACACCCTTTTGGACACACTTTTAACTTTATTGACCAAAAAGTTTAAGCATAAAGTTTAATGCAACAACCTTGTAAACGGATCCTTATTGTAGGGCAAGCATGCATTTAGAACAAACGAGGGGGACAAAAAAATTAAAACAATGACTCTATTACTGTTTTGACTCAGTGTTTAATCATACAAGCATGTCTACTGTGTGCAAAATTTGTATGCTAAGGAAGGCAGCAGGGTGAGTGGAAAGAGTGAAGTATCTGGATATTGTTTATGTTTTGTGTGTACTGCAAGAATATTCAGCATTTAACATACCATTTAACAAACTATTAACATGCTATAATAGTTTTCTATCATTGCTATAAAAAATCACAACAAATGGCTTAAAACAACACAAATTTATTACCTCACACTTCTTTAGGTCAGAAGTCTAGATACAGTGTGCTTAGGCTCAATCTTCTGCTTAGGCCAAAAAGAAGGCATTGGCAGGGCTGCCATTCTTTTTGGAGGCTGTGAGGATAATCTGCTTCCAACCATTTCAGACTTTTGGCTAAATTCAGTCCTTGGGCTTGAAGGACTGAGGTCAGCTTCCTTTCTGTCTGTCAGCAGTGGGTGGGTTTTGCCTGAGGCCGCCTTCTTTCTTTCTCACAGCGCCTTTCTCCCGTCCCCATAGGAATGTCAAGTCCCTCTCATGGTTCACTTCTCTCTGACACCCCTTCTGTGACATCTTTCCTGCTTCCAGACAAAGTTCTCTGCTTTTAAGGACTCACGCAATTAGATTGGGCCATCTCAGATAATTCAGGGTAAAATCCCTATTTTAAGGTCCATAATCTTAATTACAAAATCATTTTTGCCATATAAATAAATATTTACCAGATCCAGGGATTAAGGATGCAGACATCTTTGGTGGGGGTGGTGGTGAGAATTCTGCCTACTTCAGGTAGTAAATCCCAAGATACAAGATGTGAGTACTGTACTGTCGTTCTTTAATTTGGGGTGGATATTTAATTTAGTGATGTTCTAATATAATCTTTATTGCCCCATGCTCTAGTTTTTAAGGCAAGAGAGCTTACTGAGGACGAGGTTCTGTTTTCCTTTTGTGGTGTCTGCATGGGACACACAGGCTCCACGGTTACTGTCTGTGAAGATCGTTAGTTCCTTCCCCAAAGGGGTTTACAGGGAATCTGGGAAGAGAACTAACAAGTCATTGAGTTATATAGGTGATTAATGCTCTAAAGGTATGTATAGAGAGGACTTTGGTGCTAGAGCTGTGGGACAGATTTCATGGAAGAGGGAGTATTTTAGATAGCTTTAAAGAATACTTAGGGTTTGAAAAGATGGAATTATATATATATATTCGTTAACGAATAAGGATTTGAATAGCAGAACCAGGAATTAAGAAAGATAAAACCGTATTTGGGGGAAAGTCTAACCAAAGGAAAAGCTCTACTGGATGCTTTCTAGGGAATAAAGGAGGATAGTGGGTAATATCCTATTGCAGCGATTTTTCATAATTTGGACTTAGGATCCCTTTGCACACTTGAAATTTATTGAGGATCTCAAAGAACTTCTACTCTTGTAGGTTGTATCTATCAACATTTACTAGATTGAAAGTGAAACTGAGAAAATATTTAAATATGTATTTATCTATTTTAAAATAATAACTAGCCCACTGCATGTTAAAATAATTTTTTTTAAATATATTTTTATTGATTTCAGAGAGAGAGAGAGAGAGAGAGAGAAGCATCTATGATGAGAAAATCATCCATCGGCTGCCTCCTGCACACCCCCTGCTGGGGATCGAGCCCGCAACCAGGGCATGTGCCCTGACTGTGTATTGAACCGCAATCTCCTGGGTCATAGGTTGATGCTCAACTGCTGAGCCATGCTGGCCAAGGTAAAATAAATTTTTATCTTTATGAAAAATAACTTTGTTTTAAAAAACTAAAATACTTAGCAGAAAAAGTAGCATTGTTTTACGTTATTGAATATTTCATCTGCTTCTGCAGTCAGTCTGTTGTGATATCGCGTGTTGTGTAGCCTCCGACAGTGCCTTTGTATCTTTGTGAGAAAATGAAAATGGTTGCAACTTGGATCCCCAAAAGGATTTCACCAACTACCAAGTGCCTTTGGATAATGCTTTGAGATCTGTGTTCCTATATTGTCAACAAATATGTAATGAGTATCTACTAAGTGCCAAATAAGCATGGTTCTGAGGTGGAAAATACAGGGTAAATAAGAAAGAAAAGAACTCGGCCCTCACAATGCTTATTTTCTCATGAGAGAAGGCTGACCTTAAAATGAAACAAATAAGATGGTTTCAGATAACAAACAGTACGTGCTATAAAGAAAAGAAAATAGGTGTTGGGATGAACCTTGGTGGGCATGGATCTGAACTGTAGGAGATTCAGATACAAGGAGGTCAAGTAAGTTGGTTCAGGCAGTGACTTTAATCAAGAGCCCCAGGAAGTGCAGCCATGTGAAGAGTGAGAGAAAACATTATCCTCTCTGGGAACAGTTGGTGCAAAGGCATCAAGGTAAACGGAAGAGTTAAAGGAGCAAAGAGACCAACCTAGAGCAGAGAAAATACTAAGAGAAAGAATCAGAGATGTGGGCAGGACTCATTTCATCTGTGACCTTGTAGACCATGGCCAGGATTTCAGATTGCATTCTAAATATTACTTGAGGATTTTAAGAAAAGAATGATATAATCTAACCTACATTTTCAAAACATCACTCTGACTGTTACATGAAGAATGGTCTATATAAGAGCAAGAAAAGAAGAAAGGAGACCATTCAGGGGACTGTTGCATTAGGTCCAATAAGAGATGATAGTAGTTTTTCCTGGGCACAGCAGAGGAAATGATAAGCAGTCATCAGATTCAGAATGGAGGTAAAACTAACAGAACTGATACATTAATTTCCCCTTTAGGCTAATTAAAATCCGTATCTTTACTTGACCTTTTGCTAAAACTCACCAAATTCACTGTGAAATATTTTTCAATCTTGCAAAGTCTTAGTATTCTTTGCCTCATATTGTCGCCCACAACTTTAATGAGCATTCTCTTTCTTAGACCTTACAGCTTATTAATTACATCATATCTTAACTTGCCTCATTGGCTTGTCAGTCTTTTCCAGAGCAACTTTTTTTGCATAGTCAAAATGAAGATTAGTGAAAGGTACTGTTACACACTAAAAATAAGACACTCAGACTTTACTGTGCAAAATACTCCAAAGTATATTTACTATTGCTCTTTCTACCTTCTCATTGCCCCCACTCCAAATACATCTTTGTCTCCTGGTTGATGAGAGGTTGCAGGACATCAGCATTGTCAAATTGCTGATAATGGCAGATGAGTTTGTCTATGAGCCAGGTTCATTCATTAGGCTGCTTAGAGTTAATAAAAAGCTCTCAATAAGACAAAAGCAAAGATTTGGAAACAAAAGTTGAAAAAAGAATGATGCTGTTCACCTTTTAAAGAACTTAGATGTTAGGATTTCCTTGTGAGTAGATAGAATAAGCAGCTGCTCAAATGGTCTGATTTCATGGGCCAGAGAGATCCATTTGGTCTTCAAAATGCCTCTTCTATGACTGTTGCTAACATATGAAACTGTATAATTACAATTTCTTCAACTTGAATCAAATAAAGAATTTGCTCCCTATTAAAATCAAAATACTCCAAGAAACACTGATTGACCCTCACCCCATATTCATGCTCTTATTTTAATAGGTGTGTCGGTTCCTTTATTGAGAGCTGCTTTGACAGGTATGGGATAAAAGAAGTAATAGTTCTTGGGAACCAAAAGGAAAATGAACAGAAATGGGAAGAATTGGTTTAGACAGTTTTCTCTGTCTGCTTCACCCCTCTGCTTTCCTTGTCTTCCATATACTCATTACCTTGTTTACAAATTATGATGTAGCTGAGTGTAGAGGCATGTGTAAAGAGTGTTACAGACTTGGGCTCCCATTTCTAACTCTCCATCAAAATAGTTCTTACTTTGGGCACTGCTTGTCCCTTATCTCTAAGAAAGGAGATTTGTAATACTGTTGGTCATTTGGGTGAAGTAAGGAGTTGAGTACAGTTTAATTCTCATTATCTCATATGTATAGAACATTTTATGGTCCTCAAAGCTTTACCGTTTATACTATCTTTTAAAATTTCCGGTCACTCTGGTTAGGCTTATCTCACTCTGACTTTTTTGAACATTAGTAAAACTGAAGCTTAGGAAATCAATGCACAAAGTCATATGGCCAAAACGTGATGTCTAGATCTGATCATTTGTCCTCAACTTTTCCCACTATATCACTTTGACTTTTATTACTATTCTCTAGATAAAACACTTTTTATTTCATAACAGTTAATAAATATTATTACTACAAAATCTGTGCTTTTTTTTTTTCTTTTTAAAAAATCTTTATTGTTGAAAATATTACAGATGTCTCCTTATTACCACCATTGATCCCTCCACCCCACATCCACCCCACCCACAGGCCTTTCCCAGACCAATGTCTGTGTCCATGGGTTATGCTTATAAACATATACATTCTTCGGTTAATCTCTCCCCACCCACTCCTCACTCCCCACCTTCTCTCTCAGACCCCTCAGTCTGTTCCATGCTTCTATATCTCTGGATCTATTTTGTTCATCAGCTTATTTTGTTTATTACATTCCACATGTAAGTGAGATCATGTGGTACTTGTCTTTCTCTGACTGGCTTGTTTCACTTAGCTTAATCCTCACCTGAGGTTATATATTTTTTATTGATTTTAAACAAAGAGGAAGGGACAGAGGGAGAGAGCAAAACATTGATATGCAAGAGAAACATCAATCAGTTGCCTCCCATACTTGCCCTGACCAGGGATCAAACCTGCAGTCCAACCATTGCCCTGACCAGAAAATTGAACCAACTACCCTTTTGGTGCATGGGAAGATGCTCAACCAACTGAGCCACCTGCTCTGTTTCTTTTATTTTACAATTGTTTGCCTTAATTGTATTCTAATATAATTAAAGTATTACTTGGAGGCAGGAGTTAGATCATTTGGCCAGTTTCCGCAGAGAAAAGCAAGAAGGCCTTGGTCTAATCTCCTGTTAACTGGACCTTTGGGTAAATAAACTAATGATATTTGCTCAAAGGAAGATATTTATCTCATCTCTCCCCTTTGCAGGATGCCCCTGGTTAAGGATTTCCTATACTAGTGAATAGAATACAGGATCTATGAGGGGGGGCTACCTGGGGCATGTCACATTCACAGTGGGGTGCAGAGTGCTTCCTCTGAACTCCTCAGTTGCGTATCTCCGTGAAATTACTCAGCAAAGCTTGATATTGGGTAAGATCTTCAGTTTGTGTGAGTCTGATTTAACATTCCAATTCTGGCATTTGTCAATGTTAATACAATCACTTATTCTGAAGGGATCTCAAGTAGGAACCTCAGAGATAAGAAGCCAGTTTGTTTCCTTTGCCCTTAACCAAATTGAAATGTTACTGACACAGTGTGTTGGCAAAGAGTCTCCCTGTTGAATTGGTGGAATCAAAGTGACCCTTTTAGGCAGTGAAAATGCTTTACTTAATTTCAATAGTTATAAATCAAAATTAAGCCTAGGAAACTAGACCCAAAAATAGCTGCATAGAATGCAGCTGCTGTTGTTCTAAAGGCACTGTCAGGCTAATTTCCACGAGGTGATGTGGCTGTGAAATAAGGGAATTCTCTCTCTGCCCAGGTAGGAGCAGTCACCAGGATTTAAAGTACCCAATGGGGAGAGAAACCAGCAATTAATTTTTTCAAAGCCAAGAAAGGTTGTAATGCCAAAATGACAAATAAAATCTTTACTTTTGTAGTGATCATTTTTGTTTCATAGAACATTTTTCTGGATTAAATATGATGATTGGAGATAAAAGAAGTTTCTGATTACACCTCAAAGTCAGTGAGATAAGACAAAGAATGTAACCCTTACCTTCTCTAATCAAATTAATTGGCTTGTCCTTTGGTGGATTTTTTTTTCCTCTCCCTTGAATTTAACCAAATAAAAGGATGCTTCTTAGATTCTGACTTTGTAAAAAACAGACAAAGCAGTCATCTTGACTGTTCAATTATCAACAGACAATCCTCAGGCTTAGAAATAATTACTGCAATAAACAGATAAAAAAGGCTATGGAAGGATCCAATGATAGGCAGGTTTCAGGGGCTTTTGTTACTTTTATCAAATGTTCATTTGTAATATACAGCTTAGAAACTGACTCAAGTTATAGTTTAATATTCTTGTTCCCTTTCCTTTGAGCATGTGCCCCCTTCTGCATGTGCATTCTGTGGCGATGTGGAGAACCTTGCCCCTCAGCATCAGCCCCGCGCCAGCATCGGGCAGGCCGGCAGCCCTCCGGGGGCAGGAGCCTGCAGCAGGAGCTCCCTGGCGGTCCTGCCACTGACCATTGGCACGCCCTTCCCACGAATTCACTCACAGCTTTGTGTCTTTCCTGAATGAACTTTTTAAAATTGTATATGAAACTCATAGACGGTCAGAGCTTAGGACTCAGGGCCAGCATTCACAGAGTGAACCTTTGGACTGGCAGGTGAAGAAACGGCGACTGACCGTGTGTCTGTCGTGTTGTGCCGACATCAGGAAGCTCACAGGGACAAATTAGAAGTGGTGGAGTAATTGCTTAGAGGCAGCGCTGACAGTGACTCATACTACCCAAAGGGGGGCAAAAAGAAGGAAAAAGAAAACCTTTCCTTAATTTTTAATCTCAGGTCGTCATTGCTGGCAAGTCTAATAAGATTGACTGTAAAAATAGCTTTTTGTTGATGGGTCATAAAATAAACAGCGACAAAATAACAGTGAATGAGTGATTTTTAGATTCTCTGTGTTATGTCATATTCGATTATAGCCCTTCACACTCTGATTAGAATTTTAAACATGTCTGGGAATTAAGAAGAAATAGAAATTATGAAAAAAGGATCTCCGCAGAGTAGCTTCTTAGGCAGACAGGAATGCTTTGACCTTGAAAAGAGAAACCCAGAACAAGGTAAAAACAGCGCATAATATTACTGCTAACATACTATGCATAGCATGCTATCGTATCACAAAGTACCAATAAAAAGAAACATCCAGAAAATTTGAAAAGGTTATGTTTAAAATAGGATTATATAATGATGCACCCTTTAATACTATTCAGAGGCATTTTTATTCCATTTTTGAAAGACATCCTGCTTTTCTTATGGAGGATCATTTAGATAAACATGCTGCAAAATAAATTTTCTATACATATTTTTGTTTACTAAACTTACTTAGAAAATAAAAGAAGAAGGAGGAATTAGTAAGGATTAGATAGAATCTCATCTTTTTGATGATCTCAAGTCAATAAAATTTGGTATATTTTTTCTTTGTTTTCACGTCCAGATATATCCCCCCAAAATCAGCCTGAATGAGTATAGGATATAAATGAAAGGCTTTTCTGATGAGTATAGGCAATTCCCCTTTAGATAGCTTCACATTTATATAGAAGTAAAACTCAGTATATTTTGGAAGACCTTGCAACTGAATATTCTGTCATCTTCATAGGGAACAGGATCTGTAGGCTTGTTATAGTTCAGAGTGAGAAACCAAAGGGAGGGTTTTCCATGGCATAGCCCTGAGTCACTGCTGGGCTTTTATGGCCACCAGAAGATTGACTGAAACCATGGAGCGCTGTCAGTGTGCCACGGGGCAAGAGTCCTAAAAGGAAGCGGGTGGTTGAGTACTCAGTGTTTTTCTTTTTCATCTTCTTTGGTTTCATCTGTCCGTTCTATAAAATGCGGTGTTATTCTGCAGTGCAGAAGCAGCAACACTGATTGGAAAAAATAAAAATAAAAACATTACAAATTTTTACAATGGCATTTCAGAACAAAACTGGTCATGTGTATTGTTTCCATATAAGAAAATAAGACAGTTTTATCTTTCCTAATGAAATAAAATGAACATATAAAGAGATTAAAATTTTGTTCAACTTCCATGTTAAAAAAAAACCTCATCTATTTGAATTGCTTTCAAAATATTTTATGAGATAACAAGATCAATCCGAGCTTGTTAGCTCAAAGTTAAGCTTATAAAAAGTATTCTGAGAACATGCATTTCCGTTTACATGTAATATAGTTATTCAAGTACCTTACAGCCGGTCAAGCCCAGTTCTGTCTTTGTGAGATTTCCTTTCCCTACATCAGACCGTTTATTCATTTTTTTGTTTACCTTTAAGCTAAGAAATTCCACTTCTGAAAATCACATAGTATATGAAACTAACTATGCATGACTCTCCTCTCATCTCTAAGGCCTCTATATATTTGCCTACAAAGACAGTGTGGCCATTAGAGATTTCTGTCATGCCTCCATCTAAAATGTAATCATTGACTTTTGAAGTATTAAAAGAAAATGCCTTTAGAAAAATGTCACTGTAATGCTTTGAGGTGACAGCAACAGCATCCTAAATGAAACATCCAGTTTAACACAGCATTTCATCTGTTGTACCCGACAAGGGACAGGTATTTCCCATGGATAAGCCAGGGAACCCAGTTAAGCGATTCTCATGGCTGGAAGGAAAGAATGGGGGGGCAGGGTAATTTAATATTGGGCATGTTGGTGAAAGAGAGAATCGGGAAAAGTACTTAACATAGTTTATCTCCTTTGGTTCGTGCCACTTAGGCCAAAGAAATTACAGTTTTCAAGCCCAGCGTTTGATCAGATGTGTGTTGTAAGATGACATGTAGGATAAGAGTGCTTCAGCGTAGACATGTACTGTATGAATATATGAATATATGTGTTCAAGCTCACTTACTAGAGATGGTGATATTGTGATAGGAAAAAATATATATATTTGGTCTTTTTCCCGGGTTCCTGGCACAGAGTTCCTGAAATCCTTGGGATTTCCTGAGTGTTAAGTGTGAGAAGAGTGACTTTTGTCATTAATAATAAGCCCCTTTCAACCTTACCTGAGTTATGCTAATGATGTGACTCTAGGAGGATGGGATCTGGTGACCAGAGGAACCAACTATGTGATTACAGGATTGGAACTTATAGCATCACCTGCTGACCCTCTGTGGAAGGGAGAGGGGCCAGAGATTGAGTTCAGTCACCACTGGCCAACAGTTTCATCTACCATAGCTTAGTAACAAAGCCTCCATGACAACCGTAATGAAGGGGGTTCAGAGGGCTTCCAGGTTAGTGGACACATCAAGGTGCTAGGAGAGTGACACATCTGGAGAGAAGGCATGGAAGCTCCACACCCCTTCCCACTAACCTTGTCTCTTTCATTTGGCTGTTCCTGGGTTATATTCTTTATAATGAATGGGCAATAGTAAGTAAAGTTCTCCTGACTTCTGTGAGCTGTTCTAGCAAATTACCAAACTTGAGAAAGGGGTAATGGGACACACAAGTCCAGGTAACACAAGTACAGGTGATAACCTGGGACTAGCAATTGGCAAGCTGATGTGGGGAGCAGCCTTGCGAGACTGAGCCCTTAGCCTGTAGGGTCAGCTCTAACTGCTGGTGTAGGTGGTGTCAGAATTAAATTGTAGGACACCCAGTTGGTATCCAAAGAACTGCGGGAATTGGTTGGTGTAGGAAACCACACACACACACGCACACACACACACACACACACACCCAGCACAAGCATGCGCACACACACACTCATTTTATGTTAGAAGTGTTGGGAGTAAAGGAAACTGACAGGTGTTTTTTCTCTCTTTGGGGGTGTATGGCAATTATAATTCAGTCTTGTCACACTCACTTTCACACCCAGGAATGTAGTTGTGTGTGGCATCTCTGAGTAAGGAGCCAGAGAAATCCAGAGACTTGCAAATGCTTCCCTATTCCTCCCAAGTCTCACAAGACTTTGAGGCTTCATGGTCTAATGCACGAGAGAATTCATCTATTGTGTTGCCTCTAAATGGTTTTTATTCTATACATAAAAAGCACCATCAGGATTTCATAGGTCTGTGTGCTGCATCATTCATAGAATAGACCGCTGGATGCATATTTATGAATGCCTGGAATATTCTGCTCTCTAACACCATGGTTCTATTGTATTTTGCATTTCAGGTTATGTACAATTATCGACTAGCCTAGCAGCAAATTGTTTCAGTCAGAAAGTTGAGTTTGACCTAAAATTTGATGTAAAACTGCAACGTTAGTATCACAGCATTCTGTTTGCAGATGTGAAATCCCAAATGGGTTTATAAAGTTATTAGCCTTTGTTTCTTCATTTCAAAACAACTGTTTTTGTAGACAGCGCAATGGATAGCAGTTTTCAATGTAATTCCATCCCTATACTGAACTCTTTTCTAGGTACTTTTGGAGACTATAGAGAGCTTATTACTTACTAGGGAAGTGATCATATGGTAAAAATTACCACAACCACAGTGCAAACCAAGCAACCATTCTATACTTAGAGACAAGATATAAACCAAGGACTTCTGGTTGGGGAATCTGGATAGCTTATTAGAGGACGTGATTTTGAGCTGGGCTTTGCTATACAGAGAACTGTAAAAATGGAGCCTATTTGTCTATATGCATGGCATTTAGAACACAATTGTCTTGGTCTATTCAAGTGTTATCCATACTTATGCATAATTGTACTGATTGAAATCTGTGAGGCTGATGGAACTGTTAAACTGGTTTTGTTTGCAAGTCTATTATTTTTGTCAGGCTTTTAACATTTCTGGAAGAAGGGATGAAATGAGGGCTACAGAGATTATATACTTTTATTGGTTTGCCCACAGTGATGTTTTGTTTTACTTTTTTTTTCATGTAATAAGTCTGTATATATTAAATATAGTTGAATGTTGATTTAAAAGGTTTTGATGTAGATTTCAATGTAATGTCTTAGAATAAATTGATTACCCTGACTAATGTTCATATAACTTAGATCCAGTTGCAGAAAACCCAACTATTACTAGTCAAGGGGTATTTATGTTTATTTTTAAGCCTCAGATTGGAAAAGACTCTATTGGGACAATGCAGGCTTAGCTTTGTGTGGTGCAAAGGACCTGAAATACAACATGTCATTAAGAGGAAACCCCTTTGATCACCAGTATCAAGCCTATGATGTTTCCCTGTGGCCTTTGAACTTTGGAACTAATTGTATAATCAATATTCTTTTACTGGATTTTATACTAATTTTACTCTTGAGAGTATTTGGGACATGGAGGGCCGTGCTGTTCAGCACATAGGTTGGCATTAAATAAAAACAAGAACAAGTCCATTGTAATGCTGAAGAGAAAGTAAGTCTTTGAGAAGAGGAGGGATGCTATTTTCCATTGCTTTTTATCTTTGAATATGAGAAATCTTTACTGACTACAATGAAGACCTGACAATAACTGGGTCCTGGGGATGCAGGGACAAGCAAAGCAAATTCATTTCTACTTCCCACCCGGCCAGACATCACTCTGTGTTTTAGAGAAGTGAAACCCCTTTAAAATGACAAAGATTTAAAGGAAATAAAATGGAGTACATATGCCATAAATACATGAGACCTAGATAGCGAGATCTGAAGGGCAAGGTCTTATTGCTAAGCCATCAAGATAAAGCCATTCACCTACACATGGGGGAATGGATGAGTCTGTGTTTTAGCACAGGCCACGGCATTTGTGGGAACCCATAGGCTATCCTCAGGGACAGCATTAGACAAAAAGAGACCTTGTGTAGGTGTCCTTTGGGCATTATCTTGAAAGAGATGGAAGTGAAGTGGATAGCTTAATACATGTAAAAACACAGCTAGTTCTGGGCTTTTCCTTTCCAAGATTGCCTCCATCTCACCAGGCCAGCACTCTTTAATTAGGGCTAAAGATGCAATTCTGTAAGATTCCAACAGGAAACTATACATTTAACCTATTATTCTTTGATTTTAATTATTCTGGACATTTCCCTTCATCTCAATATAAAGGAGAATAGGATATCTTCTGGTGGTCAAGGGAATATTTTGGTCTTCACAGTTTCCTGAAGGTTCAGATGAGGGTCCCACCCAGTATCTTTGCTTCCAGAGGGTCTGCTCAGCTTATCTTGCCTGTATCGTGTCAAAAGTGTCCCTCTCTAGAGAGAAATACCTTGACACTAAGTGCACAAATATTCTACCAATTCAAATAACAACTTCACCCTAAAGGGGTTGCCTGAATCTGAAATTAAATGAGAAAGCTTCTGCATATCCACGATAGTTTTCACAAAATCACCACCTTGGAGACATGCAGTTTATCTCTTAGTGCCTCACTCTGAACCTTATTGACTTTTATCCAGCATGTCATTCTTAATGAGCCTGGTTATCTGGTTTCCCAGCCCACAACAGATTAGAAAGAGCAAAGGAGAAGCTGAGAAGAGGCATGGAAGCTGGGGAAAGCTTGACATTGAGGGAGGAGAGAGGAAAATGATGTAGTAGGCACAGAGCTAACTATATAACCATATGGTACAATCATGAATACTCACCAGGATGACCCCTGAGTCATCAAGGGGAAAAAAAAAGATAATATTATGTTTAGAGATATCTATGTAGGAAGGCAGGGAGCCAGTGGATAATATATTTTATAAAGATTACCATCTAAAACCTGGTCCTCAAATGGGCATAAGCTTTAGTTACATGGAAAATTCAGTTCTCCAGAACTGCTCTTTCCCAGGATATTCCCAGGTAAATGAGGTGTTACTAATCTCATCTTGAAATACCCTGCTGATTTTTCTCTTACAATTTGGCCATAAATAGCCTCACTATTCACTGGTTTTCAGCAGTTACCTTGTTACAGGACAAAATAAACCTAAAGCAATTCTAATGAATGATGTTTTTGCTTTCCACCCTATGCTAGACATTTTGAATTCTGAGTTGAAGCGATTGATAAGTCACATACCGACTACCTAATTATGGAAATATTAAGAGTCTTTCATCTTCCTCCCAACCCAGACTTCAGAGAATTGAATTGAGGGTTAAGTACAGGGTTTCATTTTTACCAAACTCGACAAAAGAGCTGCTGGCACTCTGTGGACATTCATTTCCATTTACATGCATAATACAAAAGATGCCCTGACCTAATCAGCCCATCACTGCGCCTTCTGATGCATCTCTGGAGAGAGAGAGTCCTTGTCTCATTGACTTGGCAATAGTCCCGACCAGTGACCTTTAATGCTATTATACTCTCCCTGGGGAAGGAATGAAGATGTGGTAGACGTAGCAGAATCAAGTCCTTTCTAAGAAATTGGATTTGAAAGCACGATTTTGTGGGATGTTGATTTTTACTTGTATTTTTTAAAATATAATTTTATTGATTTCAGAGAGAGGAAAGGAGAGGGAGAGATAGAAACATCAATGATGAGTGAGTCATTAATTGACTGCACCCTGCACTCCTGCTGCTGGGAATCGAGCCTGCAAGGGGTGGGGGGGTTGTGCCCTGACCTGGAATAGAGCCTCCATCCCCTGGATCATAGGTTAATGCTCAACCACTGAGCCACACCGGCCGTGCTTTACTTGTAATGTGTTTTTATTTGGAATTTTATGGAATGAGGTTTTTTTTATTTTTTGCTTTCATTTATTAAATAAGAATAGCGGCAGTATTTTTGCAGATGGTCAGAGGACCAGGAGCAAGTGGGCTAATTTTTTTTTTCTGAGTCAGGCTAGCATGGTTTTATTGTGGCAAGATTCCCTATCATCTGTATAAAATAATGTTATTTTCCTCCAAAGGAGTTCCTTTTAGAAAGGCTCAAGAAATGTGAAAGGAATTTGGTGCAATTTTCAGTTGCATATACGATGGTTACAGTGGACTTTGACCAGTGAAACATTACAGCACATCCAGGAAGCTTACATGGATGGGAGTGCATTGCTTCCATTCACATTGAAATCCAAAACTGGTGTAACTTGGGCTGGTGTCAGTCAGGCTCTGGATTTTGGGGTAGCCTGTTCCTTTCTTATTACTCTTTGTTATCTCCTGGACAATAGCTGTCTAAGCTCTTTCCTAACATAATCTGGAAACAGATTTTTTTCTTAGAATGATCTGTTGTAGGAATAGTCCTTATAGCAAGGAGGGCCAAGACCTCTCAAAAGAGTGAAATGGGTCCCATTGGCCTGTTATCCCAAGGCAGTCTGTTCTAGGAGCTCACTCCCACCCCAATCTTTTTCCCTTTTCAGTAAATATCAGCCAATTCACACTCCTTTTTGATCCTTTTAAACCCAGCCCTGAAGAAACTAGCTCAAATATTATTCTTTTTTTAAATTTATCTTTATTGTTGAAAGTGTTAGATATGTCCCCCGTTGACCCTCTTCACCCCACTCCCAACCCCTCTCCAGGCCTTCCCCACACTATTGTCCATCCATGGGCTATGCATGTATGCATAGAAGTTCATTCATCTTTAAGGCAGAAAAGAACCCAAATTAGACCTTTTTTTAAAAAAAAATTGTAATTTATACTAATTCTTAGAAAGCATACTTTGAAAAACAGTTGTGTCTACCCATTTTTGTGGTCTAGCTCTCACGTAAGACCCAAAGTACAAGTTCTCTGATTCATCTGTTCACATCTGTCAACAAGGATGGGGGGGAAATTTCCCAACATATCTCTAAGAAAAATATAATATGTAAGCCAAGAATTATAGAATTTTATGAAACCTAAACATACTAATTCATTCTTATCTAAAATAAAGTAGAGGAAACTTAAAACAGAAAGTGGGATTTTATGTTTTTTCCTTAATAATTTAATATACAGGTAAACTGAGGGTCTGGGCAAAGACCACATCTCTGAGCGTATCATAACCTGCATACTGACATATATTAAATAACCCATGAAGTTGCCGAGGCCCTGTCAATATGTGTCACTTCATGGCTGCATTGAAAGCATGAGGAGATACTTGGGAAACAACTCAAATGACAGAAACCACCCAATACTATGCATTTCCCGGTTCAATTTTTCTAAGCTTTTAAGAGTGCATTTTTATGGAATTATTTAAATGTATCACACATTTAAGAGTTAATCTAGAAGTAAAATTCTAAATGGCAGTCCCGCCCTCACTGTGAATTTAGTTTACTAATTAGGATGCTCTATTATAGTTGGTGAGATTTGCTGCGGTAGGAGCAGTGGGTAACCTAGATAAACTAAAAGCACGGGAAATTGCAGGAAATGAGGTGCAGAGATGGATAGATGAGTTCATGTAATAACTATCTGATACCATTAGAGAAGATTGTTTTCCAAAATGAGCTTTCCAGATAACTAATGCTTTCCATTTTATGCAACAAAACTTCTCATTTTCATTTTACCATCTTGAAAATAACTCACGCTTTCTCCCTTGTTTCAGTGGGACCCGCTAACATAAGTTGACCTCTTTTGGATAACTCAAGGTCATCATTATGAACATTAATCACTGCGCTGCGCCGTAATACAGCAACTCCTTGGGGTTGCTGAGGTGTGTAAAGCTGTTTGCCCTCCTGCTAAGCTGCTGTGCTTCCTAAGTTCCTGTATCTATCTTTTGTAATTCAGTTTTTAAATCCTGCTCTCTTATTAAGAGAGCAATTGCTTGTTGTTATCGCCCGCGTGCCTGCTTGTTGCAGCCACTTTCCTGCTAGCGTAACTGTTTGCTTCTGATCTGCCGTCGGCTGGGATGCCAAATAGCACAACCTTTAAAACCGTGTCCGAGATAAAGCTAATATATTACAAAGGAGGTTCTAAAGAGCGCTTCCACGGGCAAGCTGAAGACAATTCTGTGAAGGAACTTTGTAATAATTATTTTAGCATCTGGGTACTTTCTTTATTTGCTTCCTGATTTGTATCTGTGTTCAGGGAGTTAGGTTTTCAGAATAGATGCCTTCAAGGAAAGTGTGGCCTGTGTTCAAAGCAACCCAAAGTGGCCTCTTTTGTATTCTCAAAGCATAGCACACTTAGTAGGTCCTCAACAGTTGATGAATAAGTAAGTATATGTTTAGTTATATAACTGTATCTGTGTGTAGACATATATGCATATATATTTAAAACTTGTGCATAAGTGTGCTATTATATATGAGGCTACATTATAAAGTTTTGAGATCACTCCCCCCACAGTCTCATAGTTAAAACAGCTATTTATAAAAATGTGCGAGTCAATAAAAATGGGTGAGCTCCATCTTTTAAAATCACTCCAGCATTACTGAGGTTGTGTTCCTTTCCTAGACTTAAAACATGGGATATACTTTTGCATTGTGTCTTGCTAGACCCTTGGAAATATAAGCTACTGAAAATGGCATTCTACATCAGCCTGTTGGAATGGCATGGAGTTATCTCCTGAAAATGAAAACATTATTGCATGTCACCGTAACTTGCTTTTGTTTTAGCCTTTCTGTCTCTGGACTGACATCAAATTATAACTGTTAAATGCTAAAAAATAGTATTGCCCTATCTTTAGTGCTTTTACACCAACCAATGGGTGGAGCCCCTAATAGCTTTTCTCCTCTCTTAATCTCAGTAAGCCAAGGAAATTTACCACCATAATTTTGATACTGTTACCATCCCTCTGTGTTGAAAGTCGGTTCTCACCTTCTTTTAAAAAGTAGAAAGAGATTGGAGAAATTGGATGGGTTAAATGAACAAGAACAATTTAAAGATTGGTTGATTATATATTATACTAAATGGGCTAAGGGGTTATGGAGCTTTCTTTTTGGAAAAACTATATGGTTCTTTGTAGATAGAAAGACAAAGTCCTTGTCTTCAGTTTAGGTAATTTACTGGGGGCATATCCATGGTCTCACATGGTTCACAGTTAGAGATACCATATTAGACAGGCAGTTTTAGGACATAGAAAAGGGAATTTAATTAATCTCAGTGGAAATTCAAACCTGTAACCTTGGCACTTTGTCCTAAACCTATGAGTTAAAATGACTTGTATTTATTTAATGGCTAACAGTTGCCTTTTATTGCCTTTTATCCTGGGTCAGGAACTGTGCTTTCTGCTTTATGTACCATCTCATTTAATCCTCACAAAAGCTCTGTAAGTTGCTATTATCAGCCCCTATTTATAAACGAGGCAGCTTGACATTTAGAAAGATAAAGCATCATGCCCAGAATTGCATAGCTAATAAGTGTCAGGACACAGTTTTAATTACTATGCTGATTCCCAGCCATAATGTAAATGTAACCACATCCAATAAGTCAAATTTATATAAATATCATCAACTTGACATCATACCATTGCTTTGATTAGTCACAAACATGGCCTGGCTGCCAAGTACCAATATTTATTACCATCAAGTAGTTCAACAAAGCAAAACTTCTGCTTCATTTTTTCTCCCAAGTTTTTATGGCTTGGTGGGCTCCAGGGGAGGGGTTGAAATTCATCAATACTAGAATATTACATCTAGATTAATGTTAACTAATTAGGATTTAATAAGGTTTTCTTATCACTGTCTACAAGAGTACACATTAATTAGTATTTACTGGGATGTTTGTAACATAAAATCTGCTGATGTGCTAGTTAACTCACATGTGCCTAAGTACAGTCAAAGTCCTAGGCTGCTTCTGGATGGTGTTCTTTCTGTCTCTCTCTTCCTCCAGGGCAGGATGGACTGTTCAGCCCAATGCCTGGTCTGACACCCAAAATAGGAAATAAGACACAGGTCACAAATTATTTTGTTCCTTGAGAGATTTAATTCTGATTTTTTTAAAAAGTGGTCAAGGTCACTGCATTTCTACTTGCACTGGTCTCTGAGCAAGTAATCAATGTTTCGTAGAGTTTGGAAAGATAGGTACTGATAAAAAAAAAAGTGGGGAGCAGCACAGTTTTTGCACATTTTTTATTGCTGTTGACTTCATGCACTTAAAGTTCACAGATAATGTAAAGAAAGACCAATTGCCCTGAGAGATCAGCTTCTCTGTTTTTGTGTGTCTCCGCTAAGAGGCTGGATTTGCAATAGGCAGTGATAAAGAAGCATATATACACATAAAGACAGACAATGAGATTATTTTCTTTAAAAAACTAATCTGTTATATTGTACTATTAGAAAATGTAGTGCTATAAGGTGTACTAGCCTGCGCCCTAAGGCAGGTCTCTGTTCTAGTGGGAGATGACTGAGAGTGCCATTTTGTCAAAAATGTTATCTGGTGACTTGACTTGAGAATTAGCATAACTGAATTCCAGAAGATATCCTTTCTATCCATTGCGTGCCTAGTTATTTTGTTGTTGTTGTTAACTTAGTTTTACCTGCAGGCACTCAGAAAAGGAAACCCTTTTCATGTGTCGAACTGTTTTGATATCTGCTAATTTCTTTTATATGCTAAAAGGGTTTCCATCTCTGAAAGGCCATTTGATATCCTTGTTTACATTCTACAGTATCAGTTTAAAAATGGAAAAGTTTGGTGTCTTCCAGATCTTAGGGGAGACACTTGAGAGGATCCAGTAAATTGAAATTTTATATTTTCATTCATATATTTGACATTACATCAACATTACAAAAAATTTCTCTTGAACTTTATTTTACCTATGTCTGTAGTCAATTTTCTTGACTTTGAAGGGAAAAAATAATTTATCTGCTATTTTAAATAATTTTTTCAAATTTTAAGATGTCACATCAGAATCTTTTGTAGGTCTCTATATGGCTTGGGTAATATATTTGATATAAAGAAAATAAAAATAATTTCAGATAGTATAAATATATATATTTTAGATACTATATATATATTACTAAATATATATTACTATATAGTATTACTTTATATATTACTTATATAACTATATAGTATTACTGTATGTTATTATATATATCACTGTATGTACCTAATGCTTGCATGAGTTCACTAAAGTAATGTATACATTATATGTTCATAGAGCCATTTGTATATTTAAGAAAATATCAGGTGTGATATTAATATTTCCTGAATTAAATTTAAACAGAGCACATTGGGGGATTTCTTGAGGTGATGTTTAGGGGGAGCATAGCTTATAGGACAGGATGTTAAACAGGAAACAATAGTCCTGAATCTAACTTACCAACCATATCACTCAGAGCAAGTGAACTTTATAAGATACATTTTCTTCACATACATTATTTTATCAGTAAACTAAATATAATTTGATTTACTTTTTTATTTTTGTGAGATTCATGTAAGTCAAATAAAGGAATTTATTTCACAGTGTCTTACTACCATCAATTATCAATGGCCAGTAGTGAGTAATCCCAAATCATTTCTAGTTGACTTTGATATGTGGTGTGTGAGTTTTACTCTAGTGTATTTGGAGAGTTTGTAATATTTCAAAGTGATGAAACTACACTGAAAGCTTGATTCTGGAAGAGCTTAAATATTTTAGCTTTTCTTTCTTGGTGTTATAATTCAGCCTTTTTCTTTTCCATCCTTTAAGCTAAAAGCAGACAACATGCCCTCTTGTTCATCTTTGATCCTGTGTAGCCTCGTTGTCTACTGGCTGGATTGTGCTCACCCAGGTGAGAGAGGACCTCAGTCCATGCCCTGAGTTATGAGAGCTCTCCCAGAGGGTTGCCTCTCATGCTCAGAAACTATCCCATCATTTTTAGTCCTCACTGGATCGCCACCCATTTTTATCCCCCTTGAGAAC
The DNA here is from genome assembly GCF_964146895.1 of Miniopterus schreibersii. Lineage (NCBI taxonomy): Eukaryota > Metazoa > Chordata > Mammalia > Chiroptera > Miniopteridae > Miniopterus > Miniopterus schreibersii. The sequence continues at coordinate 26,677,781 of NC_138113.1, read as the reverse complement.
CTGCCCTCTAGGCCCTTTTCTGCCTGCGAAGCACTTTAGAGAAGAAAATAGCAATGTAGCACTGCCCCCATTCATATCCAGCCTCTATCTGCACATCTCCCAAGAGCTACCACATTCTGGGCTCCAAAGGGACACCTCCTCTTGTAACAAGTAGATAATTCCTTCCTTTCCAACGCTGGGCCTCCATTTGTCACTAAGATTTCTAATGCTCTGTATGGCCCTAGTCTTACACATTCCCTTTTGAATCACTCTAAACAGTGTCTTGAGGTGCTAAAACCAGCAAAATGGACCTCATAAATTCTAATTAACGCTTCTCAATCTCTATTCTTCCACCTCTGCCTCTTCCAACTTTCTCTGTCCTTTCCTAATTATTGTTCTCATCATCACTATCATCATCATCACCATCATCATCGTCTTGAGCATATTATATGGTACTGAATTGGAACAGTGGAAGAGAATATTCTCTGCACTAGCAACAAGCAGTAAAAAATGTCTCAATTAGGGAAGATTACCATGTATGCCTTAAAAGATTCTCTGGGAAAAGGGATTCTAGGGTTAACTAGTCATCAAAGATCCAAATTAAAAAGATGCTAGAAACTTGAAAACAAGATTTGCCAGTGCTGGTCAGTGAATGGCTGAAGACAGATTCTAGTTAATTCTAGTTGATTCTAGTTAAAATACATAAAATAAATACAGTCTCATTCAGAAAGGAGTTATCTTTATATAACTTTTGCATTTTCCATGATAGCAGCACTGCATTTTTATTTTTTTCCAATGATGCCATTTAGAACAATTAGATATTTTCTAAAGATTTTCAATAACGAACCATGAAATTCATTAAAATTCTATGAAGAACTTTTTTTTTTGCATTGGAAATGTAATTTAAATTGTAATGCAGGCATGTGTCTTTATGTTATATTAATCCAAACAATGCTTGATCATAATGTGTTGGTGAACTTGCCCCACAAATCTGTCCTACAAAACAAAGCACCAGATGCAATGCTTAGAATGGTGACTTGATAAAATTAGACTCATTGGGCAGAAAGAAAATGCAATGCTCTAAATAAATGTCATTAGCAGTTGGGAAGATGGAAGAAGATTTTTCTGATAATTCCTCAGACCCTTACCCAATTGACATTTTTTTAAAAATGTATTTTGAGCACTAAAGAGGATGATAGAATTTTAAAAGAAAACATGTGAAGGAAAGTCTAATATCATGAACATGACTTGTAGAATGTATCTTCCTATTAGCCATGATTCAAAATGATTCCTGAGGTGGCATTTCAAAATGTAAAAGGTGATTTGTACAAATACCAGAGGCTACGTTAGTAATGTTGTATGTAATAAACCTCTTGTGCTATACTCCATGTGCATGAAGCAAGGGTGGGCTTGAGAATGGAAGGGTAGGAGAGGGAAATTGCTTTTCCACATATTGACTTGAGAAGGGGAATATCCATTTATAATTTTGTCTTTTTCTGGAATTTTTTTGATGTAGATTTTCATGGCCTAGATTTAACAAAGAAACATTGTCCATTGTATGTGCTCAGAGAATACATTTCCTCAAATCCAGTCTAGTCACTCAGCCAGTTGAGGTAAAAAAATAATCAATCAATTAAGTGAAAAGTTCTTCAGACCAATTGAATTAACTAAATTGATTGGCTGTGTGACTGAATTAGGCCAGTAAATTTAGTCAAAACCATAGACTTTGCGACTGAGTGCCAACACAAAAACCTTGAGTTGGCCAAAGAGATTGAAATACAGTAGAGTTTCTTAGAGTGTCAAGGAGTAGAAGGCAACTTAAGACTTGTATCCTTAAGTTACAATTCAACTAACCTATTTCACAGTCTTTCAATAGGCTCCACAGAGACATTGCCAAAGTTGAATTCTGGCAGAGAGTATTAATTATACGTTGGCTATTGAAAACTCTTTGAAACTCTGACCATGAGTTCCTTCACAGAGCCAGAATAAAAAGGGTAGGAATGTCCCAAACCAGCAGTTTCCTGTGCTTTTTCCTGCCTAGAGCGTACAGTTTCTAAAGATGCAGATTTTTAACAGGAGTGTTTCAAAAAGAAAAGACTGAAGGAGATCCATAAGCCAGCATTCCCCTTTTGCCTTATTATACAGCTCGGGTTTACTGGGTAGCAGAGGCTACTGCAATGAAAACAATGCTGGATCTACCCTCAGGTCTTAAGACAAACCTTTATTTTAGTCCCTCCTGCCACCTCATGGCCTTTAACACCTGGTATCAAGTAAGGGCTCAGTGTTTTTACATGTAATTTTAAAATAAATTCATGAATGCTGAATGAATGAATGATCATGGGCTTTATAATGACTAATTGTTTCTTCTTTACAAGATTATCCTGTTTTTAAAGCCTCAATACATAGTCTATATGCTCCAGACCCAATTGAACTTTCCCTGTTTTGAAAACCTTTAACACTTGCATATTTCACTAATTAGTTAATTGGTATAGTAATACTTGTTACTATTATTATTAGAGCTAACACTTACTGAATGATTAACATATGCACAGCAGTGCCTTAAGCACACTGTATGTATTATTTTCTTTAATTATCATAACAACTAGTGAAATAGACACAAATGTCACCACATTTTATAGATGAGAAAACTGAGGCCCAGAGAAGGTGAGTAACTTGCCCAATAACACATAGCTAGCAACAAGCAGAACTGCGAATCAAACCCAAAGAGCCTGTACTGAGACTTATCTCTTTATCCGGCATAGTGCCCTTGACAGAGCTAACCACAATACAAGTCACTCACACAAACTTGATTTATTAATTATGGATATTTTTAGCTAACATAATTTTCATTTGTCTTATTGCTCTGACAATAGTTCATAAAATTCAGGTTTCTCAAAGAATGGTATGACTGAGCTTGACAACTTAGTACATATTGGTAACATGTTGATTTTAAACTGGAGTAACTATAATGCCAAAAGTGATTCATGGTTTAATTGGTGAACTTTTGAGATGATGTATAAATATTATTTATTTACATCATGTTGAAATAGCTTGAGTTTAACATATTTTGCTGTTGCTCCAAAAGGAATCTTCTAGTTTATTATCACTTCACCACCCAAATGCAAACACTTATTTTTTCCTAATCGTGTTGTTTATTTATAAAGACAAGTCAAATCTAGTTGATATTCTCATACAGCCCAAATTTAAATTATGTTTTACAAAAGCAGTGGTAGTCTAACAACCAATTAAGTCATTCTTAAAATCTGTTTATGTTTCTGTTATTGACTAGTAGCCCAAAATACACGAGCAGCCTGTTGGAATCAAATAGTATTGCCAATCAATTTAAAAATGTATTGATTCCCCAAATAGCATTTGTGATTTATAGGATTGCTGGGCTTCCCCTCCCTCCCTCCCTCCCTCCCCCCCTCCCTCCCTCCCTCCCCCCCTCCCTCCCTCCCTCCCTCCCCCCTCCCTCCCTCCTTCCCTCCCTCCCTCCCATCTCTGTGCCTAAGTGAGCACGAGTTTTCCCCCTTCTGCACGCCGGTGCTGTGGCTGCCCGTATCATTTCTCCCCTAAACTGTCGGAACAGCCTCCCCGCTGACCTGCGTGACTCCTGTTTCGCCTCCCTTCCATTTTCCACGCTTAGTAAAACGGAACAGTGACAATGTTACTCCCATTTGAAAAAATCATTCCACATCTCCCCGTGGCCTGGGAAGAAACGCTAAACTGCGGCAGCCCGAAGGGGCCTCCTGGATTTGGCCTGGGCCCGAGTGGCTGCGCTTCCTCCCCAGGCCCGCCACCCCTGCTCAGCCGGGCAGGTCCCCTGGCGGTCCTCCCCGCTGCCCTCCTCCTGTGGGGGCTTTCGTGCTTTCCTTCAGGCTTTGATCGCTAGAGCAATTGCCCTTCCCTTTGTTCCCCTTTCCTTTCCAGACCACATCTCCCAGTCTACCTTGTAGACATCTTTCTCAAAGTTTTATTATCCGTTCTTATAATTATTCACCTGTTTGTCTTTTCTATCAGTTGACAACTTTTGAAGACGGTGGTCTGTGTCTTCCTTGTCACTGTCTACCCCCTTTGGAAAACAGAGCCCGGGCCCTGGCAGGTAGCTGGGTTGATTGGAGCATTGTCCCCACGTGCCAAGGTTTGTGAGTTAAATCCCCCGTCAGAGCACATACAAGAAGCAACCAGTGTTGCATAAATGCATGAACAACAAAGCCATGTCTCTCTCTCTATTTCCCTTCCTCTCTCTCTAAACGAAAAAGAAAAGCAATTAAAATATCTTATAATGGAGATATATATAGCATTAAAGGTTTTAGAAGAACACTTGTAAAGTTTTCACTTGCCTTCTTTTTAAAAGAAGTGATTGCTCAGTTGATATGCAAATGTGAACAGCTTACTACATGATCTTAAGGAAGACTTCTGGAAAAGGCCTGATATTTTCTCAGCTTAAACCAACCTTTAGGAATTGAGTAGAGTAAGACAACGCCTGTATTTATTCTTCAAACTTATATATAAGTGCAGTGCAGTGCTCTTGTTAAAATTAATGTTTTCCCTGGATAAATATACTAAGATAGAATAAGTTTTAAGAAAATAATTGAATGCACTGAGACAATGCTGTCTATAGATGCATAAAGTTGTTTTTAAAACTTTAATTTGTGCAGCTCAAAATTATGTGTTGAAAATTCTAGTTCATATTAAATTTCCCTTTGAAATGGCCTTGAAAATTGTGCTAGCAGCAGTCTTTTGGAAGATTGCTATTCTAAACTGCAGTCTGGTTGATTCAGTGTTTGTGAGTAACTGTGGGTAAGCCTATATACTTCTCTGTAAAATCACTATTTGTTTTTCAGTTTATCTACCTGTAACTGAGGTTACTTGATTAGTTTGCTCTGGAAAACTGTAATGACAAGTTTGATGATGGTTAGCAGAGGGAATTTAAAAAAAAGTCATTATTAGAAGAAATATTTTATTAGTATTTTAACTAGGTGGCATAGTGTCAACAAAATAATTGTCATGAAACTTGCTATAGCTACATTGTCTAATTTATTAGCTCTAATTAAGTGATTAACAGTTATACTGATTCTTCAAGTGAGGGCAATAAACGGTGATTATGGAAGCATCTTGTAAAGTTTAAAATGCCATACAACAAAGATAATTTATTTTTGTTTCTATTTTTGATATTGGTATTTATTTTATTATTATGATAATTTCCAAGAAGAATTTTATATGAAATCTTTCAGGAATTTTTCACAAACTTAAACAAGATAAAGCTCAAGCTCCCTAATCTTGCAAAAAATTCAAGCGTCATTGCTACCTCATTTAATTAACATTTGAGTTCCACCATTTTCCAGGTCTCATGCGTATCACTGGAACACAAAGGGTGTAAGACTGAGACCTGTGTTTTGGAGCTCACAGCTTGGTTCCCCAAACCTGTTTCTTAATATTTCTCTGGGGGAGCCCTTTTTCCAGACCAGCTGGTCCACACTCTTGTTTTCTGACTCCACTGTCCCTCCCATATTTCTTGCTTAGATTCCCTTCTCCCTATTTTCTGTGCACCCCGTAAGATCAGTCACGTGGAGGTCCTGTATCCCCTGACCAGCACAGTCCTCAGCAGTCTCTCTTTCTACACTGAAAACTCAGCTTGCATTTCCTCTATGTGAAAGCTCATCTAATTGAATATATCATCCTGGCCTCCCAACTAGAGTGTCAGCAACCCCAGCCTGGGAACCACCCTTTCCTTTCTATCTGTGCCTCACCAACAACTGTGGAGACCTGTACTAAACTAATTTTATTTTAATTTGTGGAAGAGAACATCAATATCTGAGTTATTCCCCAAGCCCAAATATTTTTTTATCTGATTTCTCTTTCATTTACCTCCTCCTTCGTTTCTCTTGCCCCCAAAGAAAACTCTCCAATATGAAATTCTCTCCTGAAATCCCCCTTCCATGCTGATATAATTCTAGAACATGAAGCCAATGCAGGCATGTCCTGTGACCATGAAGATGATAAATCCCTATGCTCTCAAGACTCTCTGTGCTTTCCAACCCTTTTCATATCATGATGCCCAAGGAAATGATGATATGTGAATAGCACACTGAACTAAATAGGGAGCTGCTTGCCCCTGGTTTACCCAGCTGCTCCAGGACAGAGGAGTTGATACCATAGTATGACTGCCCAGTTTTCAGTGCAGCCCAGCTCACTGCATGAAGCCTTTGTACGGGGCCGTATCACTTCTCAGATCCTATACAAATATTTTTATTCCTCCCTGGTGCATGCTGTGCAATCACTCCTTTTATATGAATTCAGTATTTGACTGGAGGGTATCCTGCAGTGGTGGTTTAATAAGTTTGAAGATTGTAAGCAAGCAAACAAAACCTGACTACATTATTGACTCTATTTTTCAACTCTTTGGGCTCTTCACTCAAGCTCAAAAAAAGCAAGGGTTAAGCAGGGAATGCTTGAGACAACCACTCTATTTCTCGATTTTATTGTCCCACGTAGCTTATAGTAGATGCCCCATGAAAACACCAACAACAGACTAAGTTGGCAAATCGAACAGGGCCTTGGGTAGCAGAAAACAGAGCCCTCGGGTGAAAGAGATGAGGGAATTTGAGATGTTAGACTCTGTGTTGACCACCAGGACTAAAGTGCCATCCAAAATTTTTCAGTTTCCATTTTTTCTAAAAGGCAGTTCATCTCATCACTTAGGGATAAAATGTCATTGTATGAGTATTGTATAGAATTGTGACTTGGTTCAAGGCATTTTGTTATATCAGAAGTGACATCGAATGTAAAAATTTGAAAATTGTTTTTCTCTGAAGCTTATGTAAATAATGACAAAGATGATAGTAAACTTTGTGGATGGGACATAACCAACTTTAGAATATGGTTTGAGGACTCTGGGAACTTGTAATGCAGTGAATAGATAAAATATCAGAGATGCAATGATAGCTAGGAATATAAGGCTAGGTAGGGATGACATAGGGACCTATAAGTGGTAAAGATAAGAAGGGATATTGTATTATAAATAAGGAAAATATCACTTGTAACCAGAAGTAATAGGAAAAGGTTCTCAGAGAAGTTAAAATTTGAGCTGAGCACTGCAGGATGGATATGAAGGAGAAATTCAGAGCGTAGATTAGATGTAGCAGTGTCTCCGTGAACTTTTGGGTATCCCATTTATATGATATTCTATCCTCAGTCTTACACATTAGCAAAATAACCACCAGCCCCACAAATGTATCAGTACTTGCAGATTCTGTTTATTTCACAACAATTGTAATATTGAGAGAAACTAAAAATATCTTTCTCATTCTATGAACGTGTGTAACCAATATTCTGTCCTAACAGTTAAGCCCTTCATTCACTCTGGGCTATCTGCAACACTTTACTAAATGTTACCAGAAGCAGCCTTCTGTTACTTCACTTCTCTGAAGACAGCAATTATGAATTACCCCCTTCCCCCCAATAAATAGGAAACTATGCTGATAACATGCCATTAAGATGCATCATCATAATTTACTTGGCAGAGTTAAATTTCCAAAAAGGGAGACCTTGTCTTCATTCTTCTGGATTTCTCTATATTTCACCTTTACTTTTTTGTCTTTAGGATAAAAGCACAGTTCATAAATGGTTAAAACATCCCAGTTGCTTTTGTAAAATGAAGGAATATTATGTAAAAAAATAAGAAACAAAAAATTGTTTTCCTTGACTATTTAAAGGCAAAATGAAGTTATTTCACACTAGCTGCATAGCCGTCTTTGTTCTATACCCTCACCATGCCACCCACATGTTCTCTAAATCTAGAATCTATAAGATTGTTAAATGGTTTTCACAAAAAAAGAAAAAATAAGTGTTTTATGCTGTGGAACTTGAATACTGTTTGCCTTGTTTGACCTAAGATGCTGGGTCAGTACTTCTCAAATATCTCAACTATTACCATAAATACTTAAAGCAATTCTTACTGTTCTTTTAGTTGCATAATCAATTCTGAGTGGCAGAACTTTTTATCTTTTTATCTATAATGTGCTATTTGTGGCTATCTGTTATGCTCCTTAATTTTAGTTATTTATATATGAAATGTTTAGGAAATCAATGAAGTGCTTCACCTTTTTGTCTTTCTAAATAAATGAGTTTTTCTCTAATTCATTCAAGGCACTTATTTTCTGATTAGAAAATAATGCAAAGAGAAAAAATGAAGTATCAGTTTTTGACATGCAAATCAGAATTACAGAATAAAGTATCAGCCTTCTGACAATCCCAGTGTAATCCTGTGTTCCCATGGAGCAGATGAGGCGCATATTATCACGCTCATACCAAGTGTGAGCGAGGGTGCAGAAGAACTAGAGCTCTCACACACTGCTGATGGGAATGTAAAATGTACCACCTCTTTGGAGAACAGAAATTTGGCAAATTCTTAAAAAGTTAAACATATACCTACCGTATAATCCAGCCATTCCACTCCCCAGTATTTGCTCAAGAGAAATGAAAGCCTTACTGTACCACAATGACTTGCATTAAAATGTTTAAGCTACTTTAATTGCAAGAGAACAAAAGGTGGAAACAGCCAAAATGTCCATCAACAAGTGGATGGATAAACAAATATGGTAATAAAAGGCATTAACTGAGCAATAAAAAGGCATTAACTTTCATTACAGATAACATGGATTATCTCAAAATAATTATACCCAAATAACAGTATTAGTTGGGTCCTCCAGAAAAAAAGAATCAATAGGAGACATAGATATGTAGGTAAGTAGGTAGGTAAGTAGATAGATAAATTAGATTTATGGGAATTGGCTCACAGAATTATGGAAGCTAAGCTATGTCAGTATCTCCTGTCTATAAATTATAAAACCTGGAAAGCTGGTGTTAGGATTCAGTCAGCATCTGAAGACCCAAGAACCAGATCTCCAATGTCTGAAGGCAGGAGATGAAAGTCCCAGCTCAAGAAGAAAGAGTGTGAATTCATGTTTCCTCCGCCTTTTTGTTGGGGTGGAGCCCTCAAAGGATGTTGCCCACCCACATTGGTGAGGGTAGATCTTCTTTACTCAGTCTACTGATTTAAATGCTAATCTCTTCTGGAAAAAACCTCACAGAAACACCCAGAAATAATATTTTACCAGCTGTCTGGGTTTCCCTTAGTAAACATAAAATTCACCATCACAGTGACTGAAGCCAGACCAAAAAGTCTACATACTGTATGTCCCAATTACATTAACTTCTGGACAATGAAAGCTAATATGTAATGACAGGAAGCAGATCAGTGGTTGCCTTGTATCAAGAGGATGGGTAGAAGGGGTTACAAAGAGTCATGAGGAAACTTGTGGGTGATGGATATGTTCACTATCTGAACTCTAGTGGTAGTTTCATGTGTATATGCATATATGAAAACTTACGAAATGATGCATTTTATATATGTGCAGTTTACTGAATGTCAGCTATATCTGAAAAAGCTCTTTGTGTGTTTTTTTGTTGTTGTTTGTTTTTTAAAGAGTGGGGATGCAGGGTTAATTACTGGAAGAGCTACAAATAGAACCCAGGTCTCTGCCTTTTTTGCACTACTCAGGTATACTGCATGGTCCTGATTTTAAGTTATATGATCCAGACAAATAAGGATTTTGAGTTGATATTACTAGGAAGGAGCTCCACTTTGATTATACAGACCTCCAAAAATAAAAGAAAATCAATAGAAAGGGTTCCTATATACTAGATTATTATAGATTGTGATGTCACCAACATGGAGCTCAAAATCTTTTGCAGAATTAGATGAAGACAGCATAAAATCTGTATTTCTTCCTTTCAGTGGTAGGCATTTTGCTTGATTAATTTGTTCTAGTCTATTTGACAAGTTGCAATTGTCAATAGATCCGTAATTTGATTTGACAGAGTATTTAACTAGTAGGGAGATTTCATAATAAGATGTAGATGGTTGAGATGTAGCTGCACTAAAGTTAATTCCAACTGGGATTAACCAGTTAAAAGATTAAGGATCAATAACAACATAGAAATCCTTTCTTCTGGCTTTCACATCTATTCCAACAGAGTATCTTCAGATATGAGAGGGTTGGGTTCCCTCCTTATATTTCAGACAATGTCTTAAAGTATGCTTATTAACTAGTAAGAACATAGTAATCTAGTGAATCGAGCGCATGGAATTAGCATAATAATTAAAGTCTGACCTTACTGTAGGTCACAAAAATTGTTTAATCTCTTTATTCATCTGTTCACACTGAGAAACAAAATGTCCTATGGAGACACTTGTAGGCGGGGATCTATCAAAGAAACCATGTTATGTTAAAAGAACAAAGTTAATTATACTTTCAGTTTATCACTTTATTGATTCTGTAAAGGTTAACATGATTTGTTTTTTCTCTTCAAAAAGCTTACATGTGAAAGAACTAAAAATTACATAAAAGATTCTATATGAAAGATAAACATCTCTTTGCTTTTTATTAAGAATTATTGTTCTGCACAAAACGTGATAGTATTAGGCTCTTTTTATTGCAAAACAAGACTAAAATCTATCCCACAGCTTTATTTATTTACATTTTTTTGGAATCTAGAGCTTTATCTCACCTTCAGAATGAATATTGAAGTATGTGATTTGGTTTCTAAACTCAAGACAGTTTCTGGTTGAGATAACATGGCCAGCTGCTCTTTTCCCAGACAGTGAAGGACATTATACAAGCAAAAAAATTAACTACAGACACTTTCCTGTTAAGTCTTCCAAAAGAATCAAGTGTTTTGCCTCTGGTTCCACGTGGTAATTCTGGGGCCAAAACTGGAGAAGGATATTTTACTAAAAATGCAGAGGAAAAAATGTCCAGTGCCTCTCCATCTATCCCCTCCTCCTTGTTATAGAATTTCTTAAGCCTTGAATTGTCAAGAGTTCATCTCTAAGCTAGAGTCTCGGGGTAACTGTATTCTGCTAGACAGCTTATGCAAGTTGCTCTCAAGAAGGAAGGGTGCCATTCTTTAGTTTGTATTATAATTATTTTGTTTCTTTAAGAGAGAGAAAAGACAGGCATGCTGATTTGCAAATATGAAATGTAAAGGTATTTTCTTTGAATTTCAAGATCCTTTTAGCATTTAACAATTATTTAAATAATCGCTTTGTGTGACTGTGTGTTTGTCTTCTCTTTGCCATAATAGTTTGGAAGTTCCAAGAGGGTCTGTTTGTTCGCATTGTATTCCTAGCCTCTGACCCATAGTAGGAGATCCTTAAGTACTTTTTTATTAAAGAGTAAATTAATGAAATTAACCAGCAAAATACTTTTTGAGCATTTAAATTGTGGTTTTCCCAGAGATCAATACCATTGAGATTCTCAGATGCATAGATCCAGAAAGCAGGATTTTAGCTATTGGGCGACAGGTCCTAGATAATTCCAGCCAACTCTTTAAAAAGAGTTAAAATAGTACAAATATTCATAAATCTTTAAACTCAAAATTATATTTGATGATACAAAAAACTTCAGTACAAGAATGAAGTAGTCCATATTGTTATATATATATAGATTGTGAATTCGGAATTATACATATATTAATTGTCTACTTTTGAAAATTCCAGATTTATTTTCTTTTGGAACCCAGAGTGAGTTGGGTTCACTTATACTGCACCCATATGTCCTAGATGAATGCAACTAATTGTGAAATTAGCCCAAGCAAAACAGAATTAGAAAGGCAATTCTAAGTCAAGATAACGTGTTTTTAGTTTTCTCTCATATTTTATTTGTCTTAACTTGACTGTTTATATTAAATTCTGTAACCTTGTAAAGGCCCCATAGGGTCATGGTTGGAATAGGCATTTTTTTTATCAGATATCATGGATAAGAGGTCAGAGCACTAAAAATAATAGATAGAGCTGAGCTAATACTTGAACAAAAAGCCAGTTTGTAAGAAACAGAATCCAGACCCCAGAAATTCATTTACCTGAAAGAACAAGAAATCTTCTGAAAACCATTGAATCTAAAAGACAGAGAGACGTGAGAACAAGCAACAAAATTCAGAAGGACCAAGTAATTTTCTAGAAGAGAAAAAAAAATGTTTTGGAGATAGGAAAAATATGGTGTATGGACGGTGTTTCAGGGAGCAAGAATACAGGATGAATGGTTAGGTCAAGGAGCATGTTAGCAAGACTAGCCCCAGGGGACAGATAAAGGTATCTTAGACCTGTCTTCTACTGGACTTCATCAGCTGTATCTTGGTTTATTTTCTCTAAGCATCATTTCTCAGGGGGTGATTCATGGACCAGAATCACCTCAGTATTTGTTTAAAAAAAAAAAGAGTCTTCCCAGATGCCACTCCCAGTCTCCTGAGTGAGAGCAACTGGAGGTGAGGTCCAAGAATCAGTGATTTTACCGTCTCTAGAGGAGTTGTATCCTCTGTAAAGTAGGGAAGTCAGATCTAAGCCTTCCATGCTGGTGTCCTCATCTTCCCCCTCAGCTAAAATTAGATCGGACCTTCCTCAGTTACATAGACATTTCTTGATCAAAATTTTCATTGCTTCAAAATCCAAAGGATAAAAATTTGCTATTTAATACCCTAAAACCTTCTACTATATTAATTGGAGAAGTAATAGGCTTATTTTGTATGAAAAATATCTATGGACAATCCCTCACTCTCTTGATAGTTTAACCATTCATATTTCTCTTGGCTAGAATTTGAAGATAGGAAAGTGGAGCGCTGGGTACCTAATGGGGATATGCTAGTAACAAGGTGATTATTTCTGTATGTCTCAAAACACACTGTGAAGGTGGCTGCTAACTCCGCCTGTGCAAAGATCTAACCCTGAATATAGCAGGGCAGGCGTAGTGTTCAAAATACTGAAGGCCAAATAGAACCAGCAGTGTTTCCCTGCAAGTGATATCCTTCTCTAACTTGCACACGCTGTGGCAAGGACATTCTGTTTAGTTTGTCGCATTTCAGTGCCTGTGGGAGGAATTGAAATAGACTTGATGCAGGGCACCCACAGACTCTTGAAAAATATATGCTGTGTACATTATAATAACAATAATGTCACGGAATCCGTAGGGAGTGAAAGCCTTAAGGAAAAATACAAATAACAATTAGGAGGAATTGCAGTGATGGACAGACCAAGAAATTCCTTTCCTTGTCTCTGCAAGTCTAAGGAGCCTTTAGGAAGCACTTCATGAATATAATAACAGGTCTGCCTGGGGAGAGGCAGCCACTGCGGTGTTTGCATGTCAAGCATTTGGCTTTTTAATTAACATAAAAGGATCTGAGCTAGTCTTCAGATGATGCATCAGCAGAAGGGATGATGCTGTTATAGGTCTTAAATGCCATGAGAAAGTGCAGTTATTTCAGAAGGCAGGGGAAAGCCCTGCGCTGGGGAATCTCACCATTGCTGCAGGCACGCTGGTGCCTCACTCATGTTGCTGACCGTAGAGTTTCCCCAACGTAGCAAACAGAAGACCAAGGCAGCCCCTAGGGCTACAGTCTGCACAGCGGATGGGCAGTTATTGGGAACCTTTCAGGCACAAGCTAGGACAAGTGGAGGCTCTTAGAATAAGCTATGGTCGGTCATTGTGATAGAGCAAGGCCCTATGTACATGTGCTAAATGGAATAAAAAAGGATTCTGAGAAAGGAAAGAGAAATTCATCTGCGTAATTTGCTTTTAGGCTCAGGCAGTCCGTGCTAAATGGAGGCTAGGATGAGGGTGCAATAGGGGCAAAAATCAAAATAAAAAATAAGAAACGGAGACATGCTTTATTGTCAAGGTCTCCTGTGAACCCTTTCCTGAACCTGCTCTTCCCTGATGGGTGAGGAACCTTGTTTATTATCAAAGAAACCTGAGCTACTTCTAATCCTGGACCTGTCACTATCTGCTGTGGGACCCTAAGCCAGTCACTGACATCTCTAAAACTCAGTTTCCTTATCTGTCTAATGTGGATAGTAAAAGCACTAGCATAGATATTGGCGAGAATGATCACTAAGCAGTTGATAATCACTCTGATAATAATGATTTCAAACTACATCAAGTACCTTGCAGTGTTAATTTTAGACAAATGTGTATGCACGCACAAATGACTGTGAACTTTCTGAGGTCAGAAACTTTGTTTTCTCTCCCCACCAGCTTTACTGAGGCATAACTGACAAATAAAATATCTTATACCTAAGGTACACAATGTGATGATTTGATATATGTGTATACATTATGAAATGATTACCGCAATCAAGTTAATTAACACATCCATCACCTCACGTAGTTACCCTTTTTTATCTGTGAGGTGAAAATACTTAAGATCTACTCTCTTAGCAAGTTTCAAGTGTACAAGACAGTGTTGTTAACTACAATTACCATGCTGTACATTAGGTCACCAGAGCTTACTCATCTCATATCTTATCTCTATGTATCTAATGCTCACTCTAGTGCTAGCACATAGTTGAGACTGCATGTTTTGTTGGAGATATTGATAAATGGACTCTCTGAGGTTCTGGGAGGTCCTGCTCCAGTAGCTTAGGGGACCCTGAATATGAATCAGAAGCAGCCAGCCAGATATGTGGAGTATGGGCCTCCTTCCTGGGGAGCCCAAACCCCAGATGTTCACACTGATGTAGGCCAGGGGCCTGCTCATTGCCGAGCCTCTCTCTAACTGCAGGTTACACGTTACCCTTGATGAGGTCTCTTTTTCCCCCCAGATGAGCTTTGATGTTCAGCCCTCTTTAAAATCCAAACAGGTTGGTGGTACAAGGTTATGACTTAGTAATGGCAATGACTTGCCATTTTATTTTAATCGGTCTCAACCTTTTTATACAGTGCAGAAATGGAGAAATATTTGACTTTTCTTCTAGATATAAGGCTTTTGGGTGAGGGAGGGCAACACGGAAAGCTGTTAAGAGGCCAGGCTTTGCAGACAGACGTTAAGGTTTGGATCTTATCTCTCTAATTTATTGGCTCTGTTACTTTTTAGTAAATACAACTTCTTAATGTCTCTCTTTCCTCATCTGTGAAATACAGACAATAACACCTACATCAAATAATGTTTGTGCTAGTTAAGGGGATGGTGTATGCAAGTTGTTTGGCCTAATTGTGGCAGAGGAAGAGCTTCTCCTGACCTTCCACCTCTCGACATGAGTGAAGTGCAGTGGTAAGGAGGCATTCATTCAGTTGCTATATTTATTGAGAACCCTGTATAACAGGGACTGTTCTAGATGCTGGGATAAATCACTGAATAAAACAGGCAAAAAGTCTAAGCATGGTGAAGCGATTTTAATGGTACTTATATTTAATATAAAGTAAAAGGGTATTTCATAGTTTCCATTGCATCTTCAAAACCTACAGTCTTATTAAAACAGAAACTTAATTCAGGGTGACATCAAAGCAAAATTAAGTATAAATGGTAGTTAGAATTTATTGTAAGATGTTAATCAAGGCATTGATTAACTTTCAGAGAGACAAGTTATGTCATAATTTTTTATAGTTGTAGATTCAGAAAAACAAAAGAAAAAAAGATAAAAGCCATAATCCATATTGATTAAAGAATAAAGTGCTAATTTTTTTTCAGGAAACTAAAAATGAATGTATAATTCCTACTATACAAATATATATCCCAAAATAACTTTGGCATTAACGCAGTCTATTTGGTTTGAGATTTCAAAAGATTTATGTCTTAATTGAACCATGACCTCCTGGTTCATAGGTCGATGCTCAACCAGTGAGCCACATGGGGAGGGCAGATTTATGTCTTTTTAAAATGATAAAACCTTCAATAATTTACATCACAGAATGATTTTTAAATAGGATATGCTCATTTATCAAGCTTACCTCCAGACTGTATATCAATGTGCTGCATATTCCCCAAAGAGTAATTTTTTAATTTCTTGGATCAAAAATACTTTGCTTTTTTCTTGAAAGACATTTATTATCCTCCACACTCAAATAAAACGGGTCAGGTAATAAGCCTATCAAATCAACACGCTTTCTGCGCAGGAGAAACTATACATATTAAATTTAATGGAGCCCTTTGTAATGGGTAAATGTTGTAAAAAGGGTCCAGCAAAATGAAAAATAGGTTACTAAATCAAAAAGTGTGCATTGGCAAAAGAACAATTGCTTCTAAATCCATTTACAGCCCAATGGAACCTTAAAGCCATGTGTTATTGATGCGTTTAGCATTTGCCCTTCTTGCTGGCAACACACAGCCGTAGCTCATGCCATCCTGCATGTGTGTGACACGTAAATGGTGAGCAAAATGAAGGGCTGGGAAACAGCCAAGTGTGCTCACGTTGAGTGGTAAAGGGAGGCCAGCAGGTGCTTCCTGCTACCACCCTCTCTAATAACCTGCCTGAGGCTGTCTTTTGAGTTTATGGTTCATTCTTCAAATACCTGTTGCTTGCCCACAGTTTAAAAGGCTCTATTATAAGCTCTGGGCTGCGATGCATTCTGTCTGGATGGTATGACATTTGATAGGCTGTTCTCAAGAACCTTACACGATTCTAAAAAGGAGGGATTGGGCAGCGTGTGGATATCAAGGGATAGAAGGAAGCACTTCGCGTGTGACCAAAGAAGGGGATGTTAATTCTTCTGCAGTGAAGACGCCCCCACCCGCTCTTACCTCATCTAGGGTGGTTTGAGGTTGAGTCAAACAGATGCGATGTGAATGCTTTCTGGACCCTGGGCTGGGCTGTATAAGTGTAGTGTTTATAGAACAGGATAAAATTAGGTAAAAGCAAGATGCAGGTGAAGCACCTGCACATTGAATTTAACAAAGGCACCAAATAACCAAAATGAAAGAAAGGCTGAGCCTTGCTGAAAGCAAATCAGTAAAGTAGCCTTCTCGCCTCCGCTTTCAGAAGCTGATTACACAGGCGAAAAGCCTCTCTTGGTGGAGGAGACTCCTGTCTGTGAGCTAATTTACTGTCACCTGAGATGTACCCATAGTTTGTTGTGACCGTATAGGAGGGGAAATGTAATAACGTAGTTTACTAGTCCTGGTTCTGCCACTTTGGGCCTCCATAAACCCTGCAGCCTCTTTCTATCTCTCTCAGTTGGGGATAATGACAGCTCAGAACTGCTGTAAGGGTCACCAAATTATCTTCGTGATTTAAAGGAAATGGGCATTTCAACTGTTGAAGAGTTAAAAAGACATTCAGTTCCTTTTTTCTTCTTCTTTTTGAGGGCAGAACGCAGAGGTCTTACCTCATGGCCGTCCCCAGCCCAGACGGAGCCCTAGTCAATAGGAAGCAAAGACACTCCCGGCTGGGCTCGGTGGTGTCTTTGCAGAGGGAAGGGCTTTACAACTCCATGTGTGCCCTTCTACCACAAGGAACAACAGCCGTCCTTTAAAAATTGTCAGGGGTGTGTCATCAGTCTAGGCCCTGGGGAGGCTCCAGAGACCCCTGTCCTGTGTCAGCTGAATTCCTTTGTGGTGGATGGGCGAGTATTAGCGTAAGTAATTATGTACTATATTAGGAAGTATGTAAGTTCTGTGGAGAAGAACAAAGCAGGGCCAGGGGAAGGCCAAGTGTGAGTGATGGTGGAACGAAGATTAGAAGGTGGGAGCAAGCAGTGCCGCCTGGGCCAACATACCGGGCAGGGGAAAGTCCGCGAAAGGGGGAGTCTGTGGAACTGTCCGGCTTGGTAGAGAAACAGTGGGCTGGTGGCTGTGGCTGGAGCACAGTGGGGGACCTGCTGCTAAAACAGCCTTATTATTTTTTAACCAATGAATTGATTTTGATTTCAATGGGGCCATCTCTTCTGATGAAGATGTCATAGTAAGTGTGAGGGAGATAATAGCCTAGCTGAGAGTTCTGTGTCTTGCTCTGTTTTTTTCTTTGTAGGCTGCTGCTTTGCTTGAGGAGCCCTTGAGATTGGGTGGAATGGTGGGGACAGGGGACTGGGGGGTAGGTTTTCCAAGTCATTAATGGTGGTGATGAGTGTAGCACCGACAGAACCTGTGTCATGTCAGCCTCCAACAGAAGCAGGCTAGGCTGCTGAATATATTTGTTCAACCATGTTTTTCTATACAAAATAAATATTTACTTAGATGATAAATTAATTTCATTTTTCACCTATAAACCTCAGTATAAATGTTTACATGGAGCAAAACCATATACATTGGAGAAACTTGATACTTCCAGAACTTTATAAACTCCCGTTTCTCTAACTAGTTAATTATTTATCTTGTCCTTACCTTTTGACTTTATCAGATCATCTTCATGACTGTGCTAGTACAGATTGAGCTGCTCTTTAGAATATAGGTGTTACTTACACTTTTTTATTCATTTATTTTTAATTATAGTTGGCATGCAATATTATATTAGCTTCATGTATACAACATAGTGATTTGGCATTTATATGCCTTACAAAGTGACCACCACAATAATTATAGTATCCATCTGGCATCATACATAATTATTACAATATTATTGACTATATTCCCTATGATGTAGTTTACACCCCTGTGACTATTTTTATAACTGGCAATTTAACTGACACTTCTTCTGCTTCTAACTCACAAGGCTACTTAATTTCTCATTTGAGTGGGGTGTGGTGGATAGGCCAAAAAGTGACATGATAGGACTTCAAGGTTTAAAGATTCATCTTGCTTTCTTAGGGGTAGGGAGTGGGGAAAGGGTAGACTCAGTGACACCAGCTTGGGGGTTATTATAGAAATCCCAGAGAGGTGCTGGTGACTCAGACTAAGGGTGGCAGCAGAGGAAATAATGAGAAGTGATTAAAACCTAGATTTATCTTGGTGGTATGACTGACATATTTCTAATGATTATACCCAAGCTTTCTGAAGCCTAGCAGTCAATATCTTTCCATTTCTTTGTATTGGTAATTAGATTGAAAAGTGGTTTGAGTTTAATTTTACCACATTTATAGGTCAGTTTACCCTTAAATTGGTCTAAGAATTCCTTCTTTCTCCTTCCTTATCTCCCCCTCTTGAGTAATTTTTTCTTGTATAGACATGTAATATCAAAAATAAGTGTTGACTTACACTACTACAAAGCTAAAATAACATCAGCTATCTTTATGTAGTGGGTGATTACGTCCTTGCTTTCAAAGTCCCTGAGTTCTGGCTCTCTTCTATCCCCTTTCTTTCCCCTGCTGTCCTAAAACAAAAACAAACACCAAACAAACAAGAGGCAATGTTTCACTGAAGGGTGGGAATGATCAGTGGTGTCAGTTATGGAAGAGAAATGTGAAAAATAAAATAGAAGGGTAATAAACCATTGATGACATTGCCTCTCTGATCTTATAGGAAAGTCATTCTGCTGATAGCCCAGCCTGCAAATGTCTGCAGGAAAACCTTCCATTATTCCAGGTTACCGTCCTTGCCCTGTGGCCATAGAGCAGCTCAGAAAGACCCTACAATAATCTGCTTATTTAAATATGGGGGTCATTATAAATAGAATGGTACTGTTTGTTGTTGTTTTCAACAATTCTTGGCAGGCTATTGTTGGACAGTGCTTAATTTTTTAAAATATGTTTTTATTGATTTTAGAAAGAGAAGAAAGGACAGGGAGAGAAAGAGAGAGAAAAATAGATGAGAGAGAAACATTGATGGCTGCCTCCTGCATGCCCCCTACTGGGGATGGAGCCCCCAACCTGGGCCTGGGTCCTGACAGGGAATCCAACTGCCTGACGTGCAGGGCTTATTTTAACAGGAATTAATTAGGACCAGCAAACTGTCCTTGTTTATTATAGTCCTAAAGCCCCAGTACAAGCTGTACTGACCCTGGCTCTATGAGTGATGGGAAAGGAAGAAAGAGTGGGGTTCGGGGAGGGGGAGGAATGAAGGGAACATGTTCTGTCCGCAAGTTCACATTCCTTACTTTATAGAGATAACTTTTCTTTAGAAAAGCTCCTAAGGATAGAGTCCACTTTTATTTTTCAACATTTTTCAGAGAGATTCTGTGCAGAAAAGAATTACTATATACAGGCACAACACATAGATCACTTCTTTCTAATGAATTAAAAATAAAATAAGCCTAATAATAAAATTATTCAGAATTACTTATTTTCCCCTACGATCTAATTCTCAGGACGTCACAAAGTTTTGAGGTCATTATTGAGGATATCAGTTCGTTTCTTACCAGTTACTGGAAGAATCTGCTGAAAGAATATTCTGAAATAAATTGAACTGTAATACCAGAAACCATAGAAAAATGGGTTCTCATTGTGTAGTTTCCTACCACTTAAAATTGATTCCAAAGTGCTGGCTAACATGAGTTGCCTACTATTTATTTTTATCCTTTATCTTCAAATACTCAGAGTCTTACAATTTTAAGTTAGATGGTGCTAAAGATAACTTTGTACATCTTGACTGACATTTTTCCGTTTATAAGTCAGCAGTTAATTAAGAACACAGCGAGGGGGGTTTTAAATAGACTATGAGAGACTGGTTTCCTTTTGTTGGTTTGTTTTAATAGCTTGTATTAGCAAGTGTTTTATCACCCAAATTACAGTGAGGCACAAAGAAAAAATCCTAGGTTTTATTGCCTGGCATTTGGAAAGGTGCCGCTTTTCTGCTTGCTTGGGCACGCACATAATGAGCTCACAGGGTGTTTGTTTCCCTGACCTCTGGAATAAAAAGCAACCTGACATTAAAGACAAGGGTAAAATAGTGGGCTGCTGCCCATAGGGCCTGTTGGTGCGTTTGCTGCCACATTAAATGTTTGGAAGCTTTTTTATTCGATGTTTAAATTTCAGAGAAGGTTCTTAGAGGATCCAGGGGAAGAGAGCACAGAACCAGAGAGTGGATCGTCCTCCGAGACCTGTGCTGACACCTCGCCAGAAACCACCTGCTGACTGAAACCCTATTTTATCATAAGTCAAAAGGCAATGACGAGGAGGTCTGGCTTCACAAAGCAGGGGCCTCACACTTGGGATCTTTTTTCTTTGTATTGGAGTCACTTTTCTGACTACTTTACAATAGCTTAAATAAAGTTCAGTACATTATTATCACAGTAGATGTTTATGTTATATCTGAACACCCAGAGGACAGTGCACAGTTGAGGCAGTTTTTTACATTCCTCAGGAATGAGAGCGTTTCTAATCGGAATTGGTAAAACCGGGAGACAGAAACAGCTGGGAAATAAATACAAATGCCAGCAGTGTCCACTTTATTTTAATCTGGACTTAGATGACTTGTGTCTGTTAAAGAAAATGGAGATGACCACAACTGCCTCATTTTTCTCTATTTTAGGGACAGAGCAAGGGCAAGGATGCATCTGAGATTCATTTCCATCCATCACACATATCAGTCCCTAATTGGTGAAATCTACTGTGTGCCAGGAAGAGTGCCCTGAAAGAGGGATCATCTAGTGCAAGAATTTCCAGACAATGGTCTATAAATCCACGTTACTGTGCTTGTACTTAATCTTCCCAGGAGGCAAGCGATGCAATATGTATTACTAGTGCCATTGACATGACTTCAGATTTCACATTGAAATAGCTTAGCCAAAAGTCACAGTGTCATTGGCAGAGACGGAGCCCTACATACATGCCCTAAGCAAGGGAAGGCCAACACACCATAAAAAGCAAAATCTATCTATCAGTAAATAAATGAGCACATTTCTGTAAACTGCAGTTTCTACTTTGATTCTCTCTCTGGACTCCTCATTCCCAGATGCCCCTAATAAGTTTTAGGAGCTGTAGAGTGTTCTCTGCAAGGAGAAGAAGACACATTGTAATCTGGAAGCATTTCCATGTTAATATTTTAGTAAATGCCTAAAGAGCTCTCAGATAAAAGGGAACTGGTATATCCACAAATTAGTTGTGATTTCTTTGTGTGTGTGCAGGTAACTAATTCTGTATTCTTTTCCTTGCAAGAGGACCACCCCCAATAGTAAGTACACAACTCAGACTATCTAAAATTTGAATACAAATTCTAACTATTGTTCATCAGCCCAGTAGGTTGATAGAGGAGAAATAAAGACTTTTAGACTGTGTGGGTGTTCAATCATGCTGAATTCGCTGTTGGGCAAAGCAAGGAAAACCTGACACATCACAGAAGTATTGGGACTTGAGGGAGAGAACCCCAGATAAACTCATCAGGAAAACACAGAGGCCATGAGTTTTGAGGATTTACATGGATATATATGTATAGAAGAGAGAGCAGAAGATGGTCTCAGCCACCAAAGGCAAAGGTAGACTCTGAAGGTGAGACCTTTTCTATAAAGAAAGTGAATCTTCTGTCTAGACAAGTCCGTGGCTTCTCAGGCCAGCATGCTGGTTATAGTGGAGTAGAAGTCTGGACAGCCTGTTGGCTGAAGCCAAGTCCATTCTGGGTTTTTATGAACTTTGTTGGTCCATTAAGCCTGTTGGTAAGGTACAGATAGTACACTTGAATTATAGACCACAGAAGGTTGCAAATTGTCATCAGGCTATTGATCTAGTATTTCTTGTCAGTTTTAGGAGAAGTGGTTGCTCAAGTACCATCTTTTTAGGCTCTGACTTTTTGCTATCTTTGTCTTTCACACCCTCCAAATACTGGGTCATGTGGTAGACAAGCCCAGAACAGATGATCTTTGTCAGGGTGATGGCCAAAGTGAATTCCAGTTGATAGAGAAAGATGCTCATAAATACATGCTTTATATAATCTGCTTTAAACTTTGTGAGCCTGGGTAAAAACATCACTCAGAAATAGATCTACTAAGGGATTTTCCCTGAAAAGGCGTGATGGAAAATACTTTCTACTAATGTTCTCGTCTGTAGCTTCTCAGTATTTCCAACTGTTAAACATTGCTAAAAAAAATTACAGTGTTGTGTGGAAGAGAAGAGGGTCTCTGTAGGAGGTTTTGCATTATGTCATTGTTGGCAGTTGAGTCTCTGTAGAGCCCAATATGGTTTGGCATCTCTTTGGTTTGACTTGTGAAAGGGAGCTATTTATGCCGGATAATTCATGAGCATGGCAAAATGAGCCTCAGTTAATCATTTAATATTATTAACTTTTGCTGGTTATAAAAGAATGCTCATTATGGAAAGTCTGGAAGATACAAAACGATTTAAAGAGCGAAAAACATACATATATAAGTGTAATCATACAACTGTGATACAATTTGTCTGTCCAAGTTTTATTTTGTTTAGCTTCATGTGGGGAGTAATTTATCCTCATTGTTAGAACGTGAAACATGATTTTTAGCGACAGCAAACTATTCCAGCGTAATGTTGTTTCATAAATTATTTAAAAATTTTCCAGTAATTGAATATTTTAATTATTTATAATTTTCCTGAATTTTAGGGCTGTATTGTACATCTTAATCTACAATTTTTTTCATGTTTCTGAATTTTCCCCCCATAGATGTGTGATTTGGAAGTGGAATTATTAGAACAATGGTAGAAGGTTTTTTTGAATGTTTAAAGAACTTCCAATTTATATTTCCCATACTTTGTACCACTTTGCATTTCTGCTGGTTAAGATATGAACTGCTTGTCTTATTGCATGCAACTAGTGTCGAATAGTGTAAACAAAACACAAAGACATTTCTGTTTTGTTTTCCCATGCATTTATTTGAATGCCTGTAAGTTGTATAATTTTTCGTAGATTTATTTATTATTAATTTTTATTTTCATGGATTGTTGATTCATCCTCTTTGCCTATTTTTCTATTGGAGGGCCAAGGAATTTTTCTGAACTGAATTCAATAATATTAAAGATTTTACACATTTCATGTCTATCCTGAGTACCTAAAACACTAAATACGAGGCATTCAAACTGGCTAATAAATAAATACAAATTATATTTTCCTCTGGCCTACCACCTACAAGTTTCTTCTTTTTTCTTCTTTAAGACAATCTCTAGAGAGTAACTTAAGCAAACATGTCTCAAATTGAGACGTGTTTGATAGATGTGATTTGTTTAGCAAGTAATTACTCGAGAGGACCCCCTGTTGCACAGAGAGCCTATAGAAAAATATGAAAACAGAATAATTCAGAATGAAGGATGTTCTCCCAAACAATATAATGCTTGACCTTGAACTGGTCTTTCATATCCTCATTGGAAACGTTCTTTTTAGAAAAATACATTCACATGTGTAGTCTTCCTCCCTTCTTAGCTCTCTCCTGCCTCTTCCTCCCCTCTCCTGAGGAATCATATACGTTGAGGGAGGAATTGTGTAATAAAGGGCATATATAAAATACTGGACAAGGTCATAAGAGGGAGGCATCACCCAGAGAAGGACCTTTGTGATGGGACTTGAGCTGATTCTGGAAATACGTGCCCAGTGGAACAGGTCAGGGCAAAAAGAGGAAAGTACGGAGGCAGGAACAACTGTGGATTTGAGGACCCGTAAGAGACCCGAATTTTCTAAGCTGACGGATTAAACCTGGCCTGCATCACTGGCATCGCAGTAGATGGATGAGGCTTGGCCTCCATTTGTCCTCCCGCAGAAAGATCTCGGATCCGCAGCCCAAGCGCTGGCTCTCCTCAGCGCGAGCCTCATACCCAGTGTGCTCAGGGAATTCGGAAGCTACCTGAGGAGTTTCAGACTTTCGGAACACAAAATGCCGTTTCCCACCAGCCAGCAGTCACCCTGGTCACTCGCCAGCCCAGCCCGTTGGGAGCCGTTCCTGTTCCCACGTGTTGCTACGCAGCGTCTGGCTGGGCCGGGAAGGTTCGGGAAAGTCCCAGGGACTCCAGCTGGCAGCGCCGGGCGAGAGGAAGGGCTGCCGGGGGGGCTGCCTCCCACCTGCCGTCCTGAGTCCTTTCTAGTACCTCTCGGCTTCTCACGGCGTCTAGAATTTGCCAAGATCTTTCTGGCCTTGGAACTTTATAGATGTCTTTGTAGACACCTAGAATGTTCCTTGCTTTCCACCTACCTTATCTCTTCCTCTTTCTGGGGGTCCCCACGATGGAAACGTTCCTTTACTGGGAAGCCCTTCCCCGTGCCACTGGGGTGTCTGTCCTAACGGCACAACTCAGTTTTTCTTCCTTGGGGGGATTTTTAACAAATGTAATTGAATGATTTAGCATATCATAAATATCTATTTTCCCTCCTTAGACTGGGAGTCACGTAAATAAAAATTATTCCTGAAGTCACATTCAGGCAGTAGCTTTGCTTTAGCTCTTTATAATCAAATTTGATTTTTACTTTTAAGGACAGTAAGGTTTTAAAGGGTCATAGATAATGACAGGAAGTTCCATTTATATTTTGCAATGGTTTATTTAGTTAACTTTTAGTTCTTGTGCACATCTTAAATGAAGTATTTATGAATAATCCAATCAGTAGATCGTTGTTGAGTGCCTCCTAGGTGTTAGTCACTGTTCCAGGCTCTGGGACATAGTGGAAAACAACCACCATGCCAGTGACAAAAACAAAACTTTCGCATCCACACGGAGCTCACGCATTAGTGGGCGACATAGAAATAAATACATATTTCATAACTTACTAATGATAGATGCTGTATGGGGGAAAAATAAAGCCTGGTAAAGAGATAGATTCAGATTCTATTTTTTATTCATTCTTATATTATTTACTTTCTTTTAGAAATGAAAATTAGAGACACTTTTTTCGTATAGAAAAGTGTACTTCATAGAAAAATACTGCTTTCTGAGATGTCGCTTTGAATGTTTATTTTGGGTCACATTTGGACCTGTAATGTGACATGTTCTTTTCAATATGAAAATCAAGAAATTTATGTATCTATGCTTTTACAAAGAAAAATGTATATTTAATAATCCTGTAGATGCTCCCCAGCATCTTGAATTGGCTTAAATTGCAGCATTTTCATTTCCTGAGTTAATGTGTTAAGTGCTGGGTCTCAGTATTAAAATTGCAGAAGAAAGGTGGCTGTTTGACTTTTGATGTAATTTTCTGTCCTGCATGGTTGTTACTGAATAGTAATAGTGAATACTTACTTTCCTTCCACCTGGAACATAAACTAAATGAAGAAATTGAAGTAGGAGGAAAGTATGTCCTCCCAGGAGTTAGAAAATTTATCCCATCCTCTAAATGTGTAAGATTAAAATTGGTAGTCATCTATCAGGATGGTGTAGTCCTTACTTTTTGACTATAGGGCATGGTGATTAGATATGTTTGGGCTGCTTTGTTTTTAGTTAAATTATGTTTTCTCATATTGTTTTTCGCTTTTGATAGTTTCTTCTGAAATTTATGGGAGTTGTTTCTTGCCATAGATATAATATTAAAATAGTATGGCTTGATGACTCAAGAAGCATATGTAAGTCTGGTAAAAAATAAAAATGCTGTTCTTTCCAGATCCAGAAGAATAATATAAAGGATGAATATTTTTCTTATAAATTCAGTTATTTAGCATTATCAGGATAGAAGACTAAAATGGGAAGGCAAAAATATTGATGAGATTTTCTTTCAAATCATCAGGTATATTAAATGAATGTAGGTGTTTAAATAGTTAGGATTTCTTTTTACCTCGTTAAGATTTTTAGGAATGTGAAAAGCTTACACAAACATTAAAAATACGGGCCTTGTGCAAGATTTACATAAAGAAAATAATAGAACTTTACTGAAGGATATAAAACAGGACTGAAATAAGTGGGTAATAAGCCATTTGCCCCTGGATAGGGTGATTCAAGCTTTAAATTAAATTGTAGATTTAGGGCAACATAACTCATAATCTCATTTTGAGGAAAAGGGTTGAGGATTTGACAAATTGATTCTAAAATTAATATTCAAGGATATACTTATATAAAAGGCTAATTTTTTTAGTAAGGTAGTAATTGGGGTAAATTTCCGACATGATATTAAAGGGTGCTGCGAAATGACTACTATTAAAACAGTCTGATTCCGGCACATAAACAGGTGTGTGGGGAAGAAAGAGTTTAGAAATGGAGCAAGTACATTTGGAGATTAGCATGTGATACATGTGCTGCTGAAAAACTGTAAGGAAAAGACAATATTTAATAGTGTCGGAAGGACTGATTATACATGTGGAAAAGCAAAATTTGGTTCATCTCACATACCCTGCACATCAGTAACAATAAAGGGATTGCACTATTATAGAAATATGAGAAAAAAGGACAAAAAAAATCTTAATAATTTTGGGGGTGGGGAGTATTTTCTTAATTAAGATAGGAAAGCAGCTCTCCATGAAATAAAACGAATGGAATTGATTTTATAAGATTTAAAAAACCAAATGAACAAACATTGTGTACAGGAGAATGGGATGACATTCGTGGTCAGATCCTATGTTAATAACTTTATAAGCATCAACTCATTCACCTCTGGGGAAACCTGCCCCTCATCACAAAACTAATAAGCGATGGAGTGGTTTGTCTCCTGTGATTCTGGAGACTGGGCTCTTTCCCACGACACCAGGAACAAAGTCAGAGAAAATGTAGTTAGACTCTGTATACATTTGCACTTAAATGTATCCTATGAGAAAAGTTGTCTTTCACATAGGACATTTTATTTATTTTTAAAAATTTCCCTCCCTCCCTCCCTCCCTCCCTCCCTCCCTCCCTCCCTCCCTCCCTCCCTCCCTCCCTCCTTCTTTATTTATTTTTAATTGTTACTTGAGGCTATTTTTTCCATTGCTTTTTCAGAGCTAATGGAAGGGGGAGAGAGAGAGAGAATCATCGATGTGAGAGAGAGTGGTTGCCTCCTGCTCGTTCCCCTACCAGGGCTGAGCCTGCAACCGAGGTATGTGCCCTTGGTCAGAATCGAACCCAGCACCCTTCAGTCCGTGGGCTGATGCTCTAACCACTGAGCCAAGCCAGCTAGGGCATACATTTATCTTTATTGTTGAAAGTATTACAGATGTCCTCCTTTTCCCCTTGATCCCCTCCACCCTGCACCCCCACTCCAGGTCCTCACTACACTATTGGCTATGTCCTTGGGTTATGGTTCTTAGGTTAATCCCCCCCCCCCCCCCTTCACGCTGAGATCCCTCGGTCTGTTTCATGCTTCCATGTCTCTGGATCTATTTTGTTTATTGATTTATTTTGTTGATTAGATTCCACATATAAGATCATCACATAGAACATTTTAAAAGAGTACTTTGCACTATTATTTCTTATATGATCAATATGGTAGTTTTTAAAACTCTGAAGACTTTTTATTATATTCTTTAATCATATTTAATGTAACTTACTAGAATATATCTCACAGTTAAATAGAATATAACTTCGTTTTACTTTCTACAATCATTAGAGCAATATCCTCCTTGGCAGATAATTCAGAGTAAACCCTTTTTGCATGAAGGCTTTTTCCTCACAAATGTTCGTCTACTTGATAGGCAATGAGAATAAAAATACCTTGTGATGGACCATCCATCTGTTCTTTCCCCCTCTGAACTAAACCTGAACAGTGGTTTGCAAATGCTTAACTCTCCTTAGTTTTCCATTGAAATCATTACCTTCATCTTCGGTAAACTGCATTGTTCAAAACTATTATAACAAAAAATGGGATGCAATTGTCCCTCAATTCATGCCACTCAGTAACTCACCACTTGCTCTCGGGTGGATGTTCCTGATAAAAACATCAGGCCTGTCTCCTTCCTTTATCAAGGCCTTTTACAAGTCAGCCTGAATCAGACGCCCTCCCTTCGCTTGCCATTCCTCTCCTCCATGCCACCTTAGTTATAGTCAACTCTCATTAATTGTTTGATTTTTTACCTCAAAACTTTTACTCTTTTCCATCTCCTCACCTGGAGTGGCTTTTCCCCCAATCCCCTAAATTTCAAATATGTCATCCTTCAAGTTGTTATCTGAATTTCACCTTCTGTGTGAAATGTATCTCAACACTTTGGAAATAATCTCTTTTTACTTTCCATGGCCTTTTGAATGCCTTGCACCTCTTTGCGATGTGAACAGCTTGCAATATAGATCTCTGCGTTACTCGTCTTTGTTTTCCTCAAAGCAATTAACATGGAGCCTCGCACATAGTAGGTCTTTAGTATGTTTTTTAATTAATGGTTTCATTAGTTCCTCAGGGCTTCCGTAGCTTATTTTGCAAACAATATACGTATTCTGAAATGATGCTTAAGACTTAAGGCTTTGAAATGCGTCAATTGAAAAAATCTGTTGCCCCTTGAAGTTTCGCTATTTAGTCACTTTCCTATATACTGATCTTGATTCATGGGAGCGTTTCTTTGAAACCCCAGGGGAGTGTGGGGAATGCGGGTGGCAGAGCAGCACCGCAGCCTCGGGGGGACGTGCGGGGCTGAGAGCTCGGAGGCCGCGGGGAGGCCTCACAGGCAGACCTGCAGCGGCGCCGGAAGGTGCTCGAGGGCTTGGGGCGGCTGTTCTGTTGAATAACTGAAGATCCACGGGGCCAAGGTCCGTGACCTTGAGCACAGCAGACCTTTTCTGCTGAATATGGCCTTATTCCAAGAGAAATCAAATTATTCTCCCCGGCCGCCAAGAAAACCTCAAAGCTGTCAGACCGCTTTGCTCTGAGGATGCCTCCAGCCTGCTGGGCGGCCCGCAGGCCGAAGGCCCTGAGTGCACTTGATCGCCCGAAGCGGCAGCCTTTCCGTTCGGTGGAGAAGCCCCACGTGTCCGGGGCCCGCGCCGGGAAGAAAGGCCGCTGACCCGAAGCCGAAGGGCCGCTCCTGGGCCTCCCTCCACTCGGCCGGAGGATAAAGGGTCCGTCTGGGCAGAGACTCCCGAGGCCCGCCCGAGGGGGGCCTTCCACCGGACCCGCCTGCCTCTCCTCTCCCCCAGCCCCCAGAGCCCGCTGTTCAACCCGGCAGACGAGCAGGGCCAGAGGGGGAACTGGGGGAAACCCTGTTCCCCAACTGAAATGGCGTGTAAAGAAAACACAAGCGGAAACGTACTGAAGGCTGCTGTGGGGTGGCCTTTAGTCTGCCTTTGACTTCGTTCGAACCCTGAGCCGGTTGTTCATGAAGGCCCAGCAGCAGGAGAAGCCCAGTCAGCCCTTTGTGCGTTTGTCTGTTCGAATAAAGAGGGACTTAGACATTGAAAACGCCAGCCTGCAGCGGGCGGGGACAGGGACAGGCCGGGAGCGACAGAAAGACGGGCCTGTCGAGGGGTCGCCGACCGACGGGCGGCCCGTCTCGCTCGCTGTGTCAGGGCGAGCTCCTGTCCTGCATCTTTCCTTATCTATTATCTATTTCTTTCCAGGCCTTCCTTCCATGGCCTTCTTTTTAGGGTAGAATATCCTTTCTTAAAGTAGCCGTAGTGAGATATTTAGCTTCCATATTCTTTTTATCAGCTCCAGGGTTTATTCTAACCAGCAGATAAAAAGCACAGGTTTTTAAGGATTTGGAACGTTTTCCTTCTTTGAATATTTGTATTAGGTTTTGCTGGAAATACCTGAACCTTATATATTTGTATAAGGAAAGTTTTGGAGATTGGCTACATCTTCTTTAAGTTTAAAAATGAAAACAATTGAATTCAGCTAAGTGCAAGGTTTCTATGTGTTTGGCTAATGCGATTGAGTGGGTAGCAAGATATGATGTCGTATCAGCACAGGCTTCGGCTTTCCATACTATCTGAAGGGGTTGAATACTCACTGACGTGATTTTACATTAAGATTGACCCTTAAAAAGAAAACTGTGACCTAAAAAGTCTGAAGTCTGTCAGGTAATGCACCATTGAGGAGGAGAGAGGACATGCACTTGTGTTCCCAACTTATAAGACAAAGTATTCCAACTGCGTATTAATTACTCAAGCAGTATGCACATGTAGAGCAGTGCTATATATGGACATATTTAAAGTGTAAATTATAGCTTAAAGAGCCATATGGTTTTGTCACATTATTATAACTAAATTAGTACACTAATCGGGGCACAGTTATCTCACAATAAATGCCTAGGTCATATCTCTTTCAACACTTGATTCTTTCCATGTCAGCATGTTCGAATCACCTGGGAAACATCTGAAAATCTTGATGTCCAGGCTACACACTGGACCAATTAAATAAGAATAGTGAGGTGAGGGGCACGACCTAGGCATCACTAGGTTTCAGGGTTCTGTAGGTGATCTCATTGTGATGCCAAGTTGAGAATCACTGTGAATATTAAGTATTTTATGATATCACCTCAGCCTGACATACCTAATTAGTCAGTAATTAGCATCTTGTCAAGATAGTTATATGTATTCAATTTATGTTTATTTTTATTGTAAAATGATACAGCTTTTTTTCATATCATGAGCAATACTGTAGACTAAAAATGCATTGTCTGTTTTGAAGGAGGGATATCAATGTTTGAGTCAGAGGCTTTCATTGTAATGCTATATATATAAAAAAAACTACAAAATTCAAATTTTGATGATGAGAAGGTTAACATAATTATTACAGATATGGTGAGGGAGCTGAGATAATCACTTCACTTTGAGATTGTAGCTGAGAAAAATAGCAGTAACATTTTTGATCATATGAAAGCTATAAAGCTAAAATTTTGTATATTTTCTCTCTGAGTTATAAAAATGAGATATCTGAGAAAGAGATTAAATTAGGGTTGAATGTCATCTTGGAAAAAACCTGACTGTGCTATATTCTTCAAAATGAATATTTTCTTCCCTCTGAAACTGCAAAGGTGCCCATTCAAACCTATGCAAATCAGCATTAGAAATGCAAAGAGAAGGGAGTAGAGAAAGCATGGGATTCAGACTCAGAGATCTGAATTTTAGTCTGAGGCATTTGCAAGCTAAGTGGTTTTTGCCAAATCTCAAGTTCCCTGGGTCATAGTTTTCTTATCTATAAAATGAAATTATTTAAAACAATTTATATTTCTGTAAAAAATAGAAGAGTGCATTGCAAATAGAAAGCTGATGTGTTGTATGTGGATCCTGGGTAACTGGAAAGAAATTTTTGAAAGTCCTTGAATTAGATTGCTTTAACTTCTATAGTTTTATGAACTGTTCATGGAGAAGGCATGTAATGGGGGAATGGAGGTGGAGGCAACTTATTTGTAGCATGGAATATAAAGTATATCCTGTATTCTTGACATGTAGTGTCAAGGCAGATGATCTTTAGAAAGGAAAGACTTGTTTCAAAAGGGTATTTAGTTTGCTTACAATAAGTAGAAAAGAAAAAAAACACAACCCAGCATTTTCAGCCTGTGAATGTGGATATGTGTCCTATCCTTGAGAACAGAGAACTCTCACTGTGAGAAGTGCATTGATGTATTGTGAATTGTAGCTGCTAATTCAAGAGGTGGTATTATTCAGCCTGACCAGAATGTTCTCTCACCAATCACATGACTTCCAAACTAAAAAGTGAGAATACGCTTCACTTTTTGATTGCCTCATTTTATTTCATCTCACTTTTTGTGCTATTTCTTGGGAAGTGGGTTCTTTCTGTGGAAAGTAAGTTAAGGGAAGTCCTAGTACTTTACAAAAAAACATTGAGTTTCAAGATAAGCTGGCTATTGGAAGTAACTAAAAAATACTGAGTATCAGGAATACCACTCTAAGCTTATTAAATTTTGACTATGACAATGGGTGCTGCAAATATGTTTTTTAAAAGGGTTTTTGAGGTGATTCTGCTGTAGCCCTGTTTGGCATCAACTGGTTTAGAAATCCAGTTTCCCATCCCAACTTCATGTGTGCCTTTTAGATGCCAGAGAAAATCTGGAGACCTATAACTTTTATAGATCTCCCTCTTCCAACTCTAAAGTTCATATTCTGGGATTCACTGTCTGATAAAGTTTCACAGTTCAAATAAAATTAGTCTCAAATGAGCCAATGTCTTTTTTATTTTATTTTTACAATGGACCCTAAGACCTAAGTTTATAACATAGGTAAAATTAAGAAGGAAATTGTAACAATTTTTCACATGCTAGGAAGAGACCATGAAGGATGCTCTCTTAGTATTAGGTCCCAACATCCGCTTGTTGACAGTGTCAGGTGTTAATCAAGAGGTGGGCTGTCCTGTCACGATGCTTCCCCACGTGTCTGTGTTTTACCATCCTGCCATTCTCCCCACTCCAGTCATAAAAGTCTCATCTGAGAGTAAAGACTTCTGGTTAGCACAAGGTGAGCTAGTCAAAGTTAATCTCCTTTAGGGGGTTCAGAACTTGAGAGGAGTTCCTTGAGTCTGGGGTTCATGTTGTCAAGTTATATGGGCGATACAACCCCAGGGGAGACCAGGAGCTCTGCTCTGAGGAGCTGAGATCTTCCCCGTGTGTGTCCCTTTCCAAGACTTAGTGGCTCAGTGAGTCCTTCTATTCTGTGAGCTATTTCCAAAATCTTTCTGATAAAATCTGTGTGTTTGCACTTAGGCTTGATCTCTATTGGTGTTGGAAGTGGAATAAAGCCACAGAGAATACATTGTACATAATGAATTAACCTCTCTCCTGTGTATTTAGAAAGGTACTAGTTTTGTACCATCCTTGGGAGAACTGAGAAAATAGTATTCAAATCAGATGAGGGACCTGGGGTGAGACCTGCTGAGCTAGACAATGTTGATTGACGATGTTTTCAACACAACTGCAATAGATGGGATAAGGGGAGGTAATGGAGGAATTGGTATATCATTAATAATAATAACAATTCCATAATCATTATGTTACAGATCCTGATTTTTTTTAAAAACCTGAAGGTGTGGCATGACAGCCTGAATGTAACCATTGTAGAAGGGCATTCAGACTCTGTTACAATTACTTACCTGTGGTCATATAGCACCAACCATAAAGTGGGGAACTGAACCCAGGGCATCTCAATAATTCCAAATTAAGCGCATTATCCATAGAAAACCATTATTCAGCATTCACTGATTCTTCTATACATCTATTGGAGAAATGTGTAAAATCCCAAATGAATTCATATAAACTTAGTTTAATACCAGCTTTCTCTTAAAATATTTTATTATTCTAGGATTTGCATTTACATAGATAAATACCTTAAATTTGGGAGAAAAAATATTAAAGATATTCTTTTAACACCCCAGCATACATAGGGCCAGAAAATCTGTTGGAGGTATTTTGGGGGGAGCTAAGGAAGAAAGGTGATCAGAATAGAAAGTTTATTTCTAATAGAGTGTGACCAGAACATCTTTCCAGGTCTCTTTGTTTTTCTCAATTTTTAAGTTCTTACAGTATAAGAGGAAAACGAGCTCTAGAAGCCCAAAGAGACAGAGGTTGCTATAAAAATCTCCTTTTAAAAGCAGCAGCCATCAGAAATCTTGAAAGAACATTTTAACTCTAGTATGTTGCCTGATTTTGACAGCAGGAAAGCAATAGAGTTTGGCACAGAGTTGAGCCTCAGTAAATGTTTATTGAATGAATCGATAAAACAGTGGCTCAGTAAATCAAGAATGTTATAGAACCATAGAATTTTAGAATTAAACACTGGAGATCACTTAGACCAGCTGTGTGGCTTTGCTAGGGAGAAAAATGAGACCCAGTGGGCCCAAGTGGGGTGGCCGAGGGCAGGGAACTGAAAAGTGGCTACAAAGAAAGCATCGCTCAGCTCTCCTCATTCTTAGCTCAAGGTTTTTCCCTGAGAGAATGAAAAATTTTTAAAAAATTTAAAACACAGAAATCACATGAAATCATTTTGCAAATCATCTAGGTACAGTCCTGATTAAAAGAATAAACCATCAACCGAGACATATTTTTTCTTCCTTTATGCTATTTGTGATACCTCCATGTCTTTCTTACTCCATAAACCTTAATTAACCAAAAACTTTCCTAGAGTTATGGTGTTGGGAAGAATGATATTATAATTAATTTTTAAAAATGCTCAAACGCTATTTGTTTTGTGTTGTGTTTTTGTTTTGTTTTTACCTTAGCTTGTATTTGTTGTTGTTGTTTGTTTGTGGGTATTTTTGGAAAACCATGTTCAAGTTTAAGCTGCATTTAGTTTTTGGTCATGAATTAGAGGCTCATTTCACGGCAATATCTGGGAAATAAGGAAGAGCATGAAATTGGAATCAAGAGGGCAAGGTTATATTTTGATTCTATTCCAATTAATTATATGACCATAATTTTATCTGTTGGGCCCTAAGACTCTTCATCTAATAAATGAAGGCAGTGGACTAAGTATTGCCTATATCTTCTTTAGTTTTCATATTTAATGACTTCAAGGATATCATTAAAAGTATATCTATTTTTTGGAGTTATCTGATGGATGTTTGGTAACTTATCTCCACATTGGTTGCCTTGAGGTGTACCTAATTGAAATAAAACCTTAAAGAATGAATATTTTATAAAGCTTGATTTCTTACTTCAGATAACAGAAGTTAGCCTCAGAACTTACATAGGTTGAATCATATTTGGGAATTTTGGAATGTTTTATAACATTGCATCAGGTACAAAATCTAAGAAAAGAGTAACTGCTCTACCTTTAAATTAATGCAATCTTTTTCCTTATAGTAATCAATTAATTGTTTTAATTTCAAAATGACACAGAATGTGGCAGGTGAAACAGTGCTGTTTTCTATTCTTCTTAAGGACCGAGGATTTAACCTGATGTGATTTTCAATAGGCAGGCTTTCCTTTTCTGTTCCCTAAACTTGCTTTGTCTTTATAGTCAGAGACAGCCTGGCTTATTATTTAATGTAATAATGTAAACTTCTAGTGTGTACCTTTGTTTAGTCAAGGATGTTTTGAAAAAATATTCTTGTGTATTTGACTCCTGGAGTACAAAAACAAACAAAGCAAGCCTCTATCTCAAATGTCTGTTTTTGTTTGTTTGTTTTTTTCCACATGTTGATTTTAGTTTCTGGTTTGTGTTTGAACACACTTTAAAGCGCATGAATATAGTAAAACCTTACAAAACTGTGTGATCTGAGTTTGTATATATGAAAGGCAAGGAAATCAAGAACAATAATGTAATCCCGTTTCTTGGCATAGGAAAATGGCCTGAAATACGTCATAGATGTCAGGACAGTAGGACTTCTATCTACCTGTAGGCATCCTTCACTTATTAAAGAAGTTCTCTGAACTTGAAAGTTGTGGAAACAGAGTCAAGTTAATGAGATTTTATCTCATGCATATGGGAAGGGACATTGTCCTGAGAATTAATTTCTGGGTGAATTTGGGAAGTCACTTAACCTCTCTTTGTCCAACATTCCCCTTTATAAAGTAGAAATCAGTGATACTTTGTGTGGAAAAGATCCATTTGTTCAATCTACTGTGCAAAGATTGAACACCTTCTACCACGTCCAACTAAGTAGTTCCATTATATAAGGTTAAGTCCTTTCTGTGATAAGAAATCAAATGGAATGTTTTCTATCAAATGGAATGCTCCATGTATGGATAACTGTTAGTGGCTTGAGCACTAGTCTTCACTAATAGTTTACTAGTAGGCAGTGACTATTCTTTAATGGCACCCTCCTTTGGGAAAGTCCCTAGGTGCTCACTGCCTTACTCGGTGCCAGGTTATGCCTACTTACAGCCCCTAATGACACTTGCTGCATCCAAGGAGTCGGGTCATTGGACACTGGTGAGCTGAAACCTTGATTTGAGCTCTGATGCAAGGATATGAGTTATTTGACTGTCAAATGGAAATAGCCCTGAGGTCAAACAAACAAACAAACAACTGCCACCATTGGAATGAGACTTCTTTTGGTATATGAGCTCTCCAGTTGGCACAGCAGAGGTGCTGTATTACCAGTGAAATGGCTTAAGATTCTTCAGTACCACGTGGCGTCCCATGGCTATAGTTTATCAGAAGCTGATTCCAGACCGGACCTTCTCGTTTTTCTTGGCGTAATTCCATCATTGCGCAGGATGTTGAGGGAGCTTTCGGCGTACACTCTTCCTTTGGTTAAACTCATTTCATCAGTGAAAGAAGACAGTTCTTTCCAAAGAGCCACATTTCTGTTGGGTCTGTCCAGCATCTTGTGGGAGTCACACTGTTACTCCTAAATATGCTAGACTGAGACATATAGAACATTTTGAGACTTCATTTATATGCTTTCTCCATCACGATGTGCTGGAATTCCTGCCAGCCTCATAAAATCAGCCCTACCATCTGCTTGGTGAGATCAGGGACTGAACCAGCAGTCCAGCTAACTCCATTACATTTTCTGTCGCTGCTCCTTTTATCCAGAGCGAAAGAAATGCATGTGATCTACGGGAGATCTATTTACTCCCAGACCAAATTCTATTTTTTTTTTATTTTGCTTTCCCCTCAAAAGATAATTTGTTATGGTTTCTCAGTGATGAAGATATTTGGCTCTTCACTGAGAAGATCTTTAAATATAAACATCTCACTGAACATTAAAATAATGCCTTATTTGGATGGAGAGCATGTGGGGAGCCGTTGTTGCCAACAGAGGGGAACCGTCCCATATGCATCTGCGGTACCTGAGTCGTGCCCCGGAGACGTCGCAGAGCTGCTTCTCTGTGGTCAGAGCTCTTGCAGTGATACTTAAAAATTAATTGAATTTTCAAGAATGTCAGCTTTAGCTGCTATAGTGAATGGCCCAATAGCTGAGGAGTTGTATTAAATAGGATATGATGCCACCTACAGTGCTGCTGGACTTCCTTTGACAGGACTCTCATCAGTCCTGATGTTTATAAGCTAAAGAGTTAATTTCCATACTGATTATTTTTTCCGTTGCGATCTGCTGCCTTACGTAGCGCGTTGCTTTACTTATGCGTGTGTGTCTCTGTTTCCCTCTAGGAAAAGAAGAATACATTGCCACTTTCAAGGGATCTGAATACTTCTGCTACGACCTGTCTCAAAACCCCATTCAGAGCAGCAGCGATGAAATAACTCTGTCCTTTAAAACCCTTCAAAGAAATGGACTGATGCTTCACACTGGGAAATCAGCTGATTATGTCAATCTTGCCCTGAAAAATGGAGCTGTCTCTCTGGTCATTAATTTGGGATCAGGGGCGTTTGAAGCACTAGTGGAGCCCGTGAATGGAAAGTTTAATGATAATGCCTGGCATGATGTCAAAGTCACCAGGAATCTGCGTCAGGTAACAGCGCAGTGGATAAGAGAGTAACTGGCTTTGTTTCTCACTACAGCTGTGTGTGTGGTACTCGAAAACCTTAACAACATGACATAGGGTTCCTCAGAGTCGCTTACAAATTAGCTGTTTTTTTCTTTGGAGATGAATCTTCCTGCCATACTTGAGCAGGGGCATATCTAGAAAGTTCTGGGGGCCCAAAGGCGATTTTGATACAGGGACATGTCAATTTCCCAGAGGGCTGCAAGGATATCTCCGCGACCTGCCCTTCCTGTGATGTGTGTGATTTTGTTGTGTTTTTTGATTTTTACTTGTTTGATTTTAA